>NC_134441.1:0-1200000 GCF_030867145.1 Opisthocomus hoazin
ATACACAGGAGGGCTAGAGGGAGGGACTGAGGCCATGCCAAATTTGCTTCTTGCCCTAATTTCACAATTTGTTGCTTGATGAAGTGGTTCATTTTCTCCACTTGGCCGCTCAACTGAGGGCGGTATGGGGTGTGGAGTTGCCAATCTATACCCAGGTGACGGCTAGTTTGTTGTAGTATTTTTGAAACAAAATGTGGTCCCCTATCAGAAGACATAGTTGCTGGAACCCCAAAATGTGATATTATCTCTTGTATTAATACTTTAGTTACTTGCCGAGCTTTAGCTGTCCTGGTTGGGAATGCCTCCGGCCAACCTGAAAAGGTATCGGTTAATACCGGTGGATATCGGTACCCCGCTTTTCTTGGGAGTTCCGTGAAATCAATTTGCCATTGTTGTCCAGGCCCATTACCTTTTCCAGTCTGACCCATTTCTGGTTTAGGGTTATTTTTTGGATGAGTCTGGAGGCAAAGATCGCACTGCTGAGTCAGCTGTCTCACCGTGGTGTATAGGTTTCTGGCCACAATCTCTCTAATTAGATGTTTATACAGAGCCTCTGTCCCCCAGTGCCTTTTCCTATGTTCTTCCCTTACCAGATGCCATATCAGACAGGAGGGAATGATTAGTTTTCCCTATGGGGTTTGAGCCCACCCCTCCTCATTCTATGACCCTTCTAAATCTGTAATAAGTTTCTGATCTTCCTTAGTATATTCTGGCTTACCTTCTAGGGAGACTCGTCCATCAGGGATTAAAGCCCCTTCAGTTCTTCCCTCCGTTTTAGCCACCTGTTTTGCCTCTCTGTCCGCCAGCTCGTTTCCTTTTTCCAATTCTGAGCTCACTTTCTGGTGCGCCTTAATATGCATGATTGCCACTTTCTCGGGGAGTTGAACTGCCTCCAGTAGTTTCAGAATTTCTTCTGCATGTTTGATGTTTTTCCCTTGAGAGTTCAATAGTCCTCTTTCCTTCCAGATCGCTCCGTGCGCATGCACAGCTCCGAAGGCACACTTCGAGTCTGTGTAGATATTCACCACTTTGCCTTGGGCCAATTCAAGGCACGGGTTAAAGCAATTATCTCTGCCTTTTGCATGGAGGTGTTTATGGGCAAAGGTCCTGACTCTGTGATTTCTTGACTGGTGGTAATAGCGTGCCCCGCGTGTCTCCTGCCACTCAGAACATAGCTGCTTCCATCTGTGAACCAGTTTTCTCCGTTTTCCATAGGGCTGTCTCTCAAATCCGGGCGACTTGCATAGGTTGTTTCAGTGGTCTCCAAGCAGTCATGATGCACTGGTTCTCCTGTGTTTCCACTGAGAAAGGAAGCTGGATTGACATTGTTAGTAACTGTAATCTCCACATCATCCTGCTCTGCCAGTATAGCCTGATATCTCAGGAATCTTTGTGGAGAAAGCCAGTGTCCTCCTTTTGCTTCCAATACTGTGGATACCGTGTGGGACACCAAGACAGTCATTTTCTGGCCCAAGGTAAATTTTCGGGCTTCCTGTATATTTAATATTACAGCTGCAACTGCTCGCAGGCATCCAGGCCAACCCTTCGCAGTTGCATCCAGTTGTTTGGAGAGATAGGCAACTGCTCGTCGATACGGACCCAGATCTTGTGCTAATATCCCCAGAGCAATCCCCTGCTTTTCGTGAGAGAAAAGGAAAAACGGCTTGCTCACATCTGGGAGCCCTAGGGCAAGGGCCGACATCAGAGCCTTTTTCAGTAGTTCAAAGGCTTGCGTGGTCTCCTTGTTCCATTCAAGGTGATTTTGTCCAGCAGCTGTTAGTGCATACGGTGGTTTAACAAGCAGTCCATAATTATAAATCCACAGCCGGCACCAGCCGGTCATTCCCAAGAAAGTCCGTAGCCCTTTCACTGTCTGAGGTCTCGGAGTTTGGCATATTGCCTCTTTACGGGCCTGTCCCAGAGTTCTTTGTCCAGCACTAATCTCATAGCCCACGTAAATCACCTCGCGCTGCATTATCTGGGCCTTCTTTTTAGATACCCGGTACCCTTGGAGCCCAAGAAATTTAGTAGACTCACCGTCCAAGTGATACAACCACACTGTAGCAATTTCCCTTCTTCAGACGGGATTTCCCAGGACTCCAAGTCTTTTGCAAGTTGATTACCGAAGATGGCAGGACTGTTCTTAAATCCTTGTGGCAGCACCGTCCAAGTGAGCTGAGTCTTTCGACCACTTTTGGGGTTCTCCCATTCAAATGCAAATAATTTCTGACTGGCTTCATGGAGAGGGAGGCAAAAGAAGGCATCTTTCAAATCTAAAACAGTAAACCAGGTTAATTTGGGAGCCAATACGGTCAACAAAGTATATGGGTTTGCTACTACTGGGTAGAGGTCCTCTGTTATTTTGTTTGTGGCTCGCAAATCCTGGACCACCCGATACGACCCGTCAGATTTACAGACAGGTAGTATAGGGGTGTTAAAATCCGACTTGCACTCTTTCAATAATCCTAATTGTAAAAATCTTTCTATTTCTGGCCGGATTCCTTCTTTATCTTCCTGTCTTAGGGGATATTGCTTAACTCTTACCAGTTGCCGGCCTTCTTTGAGTCTGACTTCAACGGGTGGAGCATTCTTTGCTCTTCCAGGGACATCAGTGGCCCATACCCCAGGGTACACCTGGTTTAGGATCTCCTCGGGAATTTTTCCTTCTGTGGGAGGACTGGTTAGAAATAGACTCAGTACCTGAATATATTGTGGATCCTTTACCTCCAGAGTAATTTCTCCTTTTTCAAATGTAATTTTTGCACCCAGTTGTTCCAACAAATCCCTTCCCAGAAGTGCCTTTGGGGAGTTGGGCATATACAAGAATTTGTGGATGCCCCATTGTTTTCCTAATTTATACTTCAAAGGTTTACAAAAGTATGCCTTTTCACTTTGGCCAGTTGCCCCTTTTACCACGATATAGTCACTCCCCAGGGGCATCAAGGCTTGATTCAAAAGTGAGTATGTTGCCCCCATGTCAACCAAAAATTCTACCTCTCGTTCCTTCCCTAGCTTCATTATAACCAGTGGATCCGCTAGGGTGGATTCCACAGGTCCCCGTCAATCTTCCTTTACATGGGCTATTTTTTCTATCTGGCGGCCTCGTCCCTTTTCCTTATTTTTTGGACATTCCCTTTTCCAATGACCAAATCTTTTACACAGCGCACGTTGGTCTTTACCCAACCGGGACAATTCCTGTCTAGGCCTTCTTCCTTCCTCTTCCCTAACAACTGTCACTATTCTCTGGCCTTGCCTGCATCCCTCTTCTCTATTGCTAAACACTCTCCATGCTTCATCCAGCAGGACTTTCAAGTTCCTCCTTTTTGTAGGATGCAACTTCTGGAGTTTGCACCTAATGTCTCCCGTAGACTGACCCAAAAATTGGGAGACTAGTTGTTGTATCCCTGCCTCTGACCCAGGGTCCAGCGGTGTGTTACGGCGCATTACATCCCTCAGTCGATCCAGGAATTGGGATGGGGACTTGGAAGGACCCTGTTTAACTGCATATAAAGCTGACCGCTTTATAGTTCTGGGAATGGCCCTTTCCATTCCTTTAAAAATCCACTCTTGGTATGCCTGCAGTCTCTCCGTATGAGCAGACCTGTTAGCATCCCACTTTGGGTCTTGGAGGGGGAAATAATCCTTAACATCACCTTCCGCAGTCTTATAGTGATCTTCAGCCAGATCACCTGCAGTTTTTAGAATTAACTGTTTCTCTGTATCGGTTACATATTCTAATGGTAATTGTATATCATTCCAATCTGGATTATGTTGTTTCATTATGAATTGAAAGTGTTTAGCGACACCCACTGGGTCGACCCGATGTTCCCGGGCTACCTTTTTCCAGGCGTCTAAATCGGTGGTGGAAAAAGGTATTTTGATTAGCATAGTTCCACCATCAAGTCCTACTGCCTCTTGGAGAGGTGCTTGTAAGACCATTGTAGCGAATTTCTTCCTAGTCTGGGAAGATACAGGGCTGTCTTGGCCCCATCTTCCAATTTATGTAGAGGCCACTATTAATTGCAATATTTGATAAGGGTCCTTTTACTTTCTGTGCCTCCGGTCCCAGCAATGTCTTTCCAGTGAGTGAGCACACAGCCTAAAGGACTCTTTTTCAAAACTCCTCCCTGATTGTTACCCATTTCGCGCCTTATTGCCCCTTTAACTTGCCTTTTGTTATTCTTTTAATAAGTTTCCACGCGAATCGCTTCTTACATTCACGTCTCAGTGCGATTCACCAGCAGCCCCGGCCACGCGGACGACTCACAGGCCCTTCCCTACAAAACACACCGTTCACATCCGCGGCTGCAGGAGGTTGTTGTCTGCTCTCCGGGCCAGCGGCCGGCAGCGGAGGCTGCTCCGAGGAAAGTGCCCGGGGCACGCCCAGGAGCGTCCGCTCCGCAGTCGCTCCCACGTTCGAGTAGAGATCTCCTGGCTGGCTCGCCAAAACTGACGTGCGGAAAGCAGACTCCCCAATCTGTCAGACTGTAAAGCAGGGATGTTTATTCGGCGCCGGGCAGCACGGGGGGTAGTTCCACCAAAGTCGTGCGCGCCGAGCAGCAACGTGTCTCTTCAATTTATACAATCAAATATTACATATACATTAGATTTCCCAATACGCCTATACATATGCATCTATCCTCATTGCATATCAAAATCAGTTCCGAGAAATAATTTCCATATTTTAATTAGTTCCAAGAAGTAATTTCCATAGACTCCTCCCAGCTGTGCTTGCGCAGTGCCTCCTGGTGGTGGTCGTCGGGGGTCCCAAGATGAAGGCCCATCCTCTTCATCACGGCGTTCGCTGATGGCCCTTTGTTTCTGCGCAAACTCAGTTCTCCCCTGGCTGCCATCCACACAGCAGGGCCGGTCTTGACCGGTTCGAGGCGACTCCCAGCCCCTGTCAGGAACTGACCCCTTTGGATGGAGATGCCAGACTCTCTGCTTCAGTTAATTTAGACAATAGATAGGCACTATCAATTCTCTTTAAATGCACAGCAACTATTAGGTAATGCCACTTCTGTTAAAATCCCTTTTAACCCCTTCCTCCTTCAGTCCCCCCTTTTCAAAGAAGTTAGTAAATTCTTTTACTACTCTTAATTCTATTATAGTACATCATTATTCAGCAAAGCCCTGCAAAGTGATACCCGTAAATGTAAAATTTCCACTTCCCAGAGTGATTGGCATTAAACTAAACGAGATCCTTGCTGTTTTGAGAAGACAGGAAAGCTCTAAGACAGAGAGGCTCCTCAATAATTCTACCCCAGACAGCTCAGCCTTGGGAGGGCAAATGCACCAAGCTACAGAGAGAAAGAGGCACCAGGAGGGCAACAAGACCGGAGCAAAACAACCTGGAAGGACACGGGATACGTGATCTTAGAACGGAGTCTGCGCAGAAACAAAGGTCGGCCAGCGGACACTGTAACAGACTGGAAGATGATTCCTGTCAAGTGCACATATTGTGCACCTGTGGAAACCAGCATCCTGTGAAATAACAAAACCACCTAAGGCATGGAACAACAGACAGCACAGCTGTGGGGTTGAGATCG
This sequence comes from Opisthocomus hoazin, assembly GCF_030867145.1. NCBI lineage: Eukaryota > Metazoa > Chordata > Aves > Opisthocomiformes > Opisthocomidae > Opisthocomus > Opisthocomus hoazin. Next base: position 5,550 of record NC_134441.1, read on the forward strand.
GGCTAACTGTATTGCTTGTGCAAGGAAAAAACCAAGTGCGCATGCGCTTATAGGAAAAGGACATTTAGAGGACACCGAGGAAGAAGAGACTCTTCATCCCGAAGACCGCCAGAAGAACTATAAAGACCACCAACATCATGAAATGCATGCGTCAATAAACGATGCCACGTAAGCACAGAGAATCAAAAGGAGGAGGAGGCTTCGCGGAAACGAACAGCTCGGAGAGAATATAAAGACCGCAGGTGCCAGCAGCAGGTGTGCGCGTTGGTGGAGCAGCAACCCCCCGCGCACCCAGCGCTGTTTGCTTGCTTTTTATTGCCTGAAATATTAATAAAGAAAAAGATAACGCAAATGGCGTATTGTCATCTATAACAACACTGTGATGAGGAGTATAAGCCTTCATCTTGAGACCCCCAAAGACCACCCAGGACTCTAACAGACACGCCTGAAAGATATTAACATATGCTAATTCGTTCTTGGAAAAGCCATGAATATGCTAAGCATTTCTCGGAAATATAATGAAGATGTGTATTGTGATTGTGTTTGACCTGAAACGACGGGGTGTTTGGGGTGCCCGTTTGGAGGAGAGATCCCCCGTGTGCCCGGCGCCGCAATAAAGAATCCCTGCTTCATAGCCCTCTGACTATGGAGTCTGCAGCTCCGGCTTTTCACGGCGTCACTGCTGGCCCCCCAGATGGGACCAGCTCTGCTCGACCGCAGGACCCGCTGGGAACAGGACACCCTGGGGTACCCCGGGATTCCCGAGGGACTCCTCGCCTCGCTCGGGTCACTGCGGGAGCAGACAAGGACCCGCTCAAGGAGTATTCTCTTTTTTTCCTTTCTTTCTCTGTTTTGCAGTGTGGGACCGGTCATTTGGGGAGTTCTCCTCAGTCGCAGGAGACGCCCTACGCTGAGCGCTGTGCCCAGGCTCCTGGTGCCGCAGGGTGTGCAGCTCGGTGCGGTGGTGCGGGCACAGGCTGTGCCCTGCACTGCTGTAAGAACGCACTGCTGGTGTCGGTGCGCTTAGGGAACCCGCGGGAGTTGTACTGCTGGCGATGCGGGTTTGTTGGCACTGAACTCGGATATGGGATAGCTCGGACACGGCTCGTGAACATCCCGTCCGGCATCGTAAAACGGGCAACTGAGTGTGAATGAGTGTGAATGCGAGTTAGCTGGTGAGCGAATGCGTGACCAAAAGGCGGTACGGCTGGAAAGTGGGAGTGGGAAAAACAAACAAAGAAAACAACACCAAACTCGAAAATCTGTGCATTTCGCCGTGAATCTCGTTTTCTTATAAATTGTTTTTTTTCTGCAACTAGAATATTAATTGTGACATTTGTGGAACGTGGTCAGAGCGGCACAGAAGGGGATGACAGGTTAAAGTTGTTAAAATAATCTGTGCAAAGACAACAGAAGTACAGAATAAGTAAAGTGGGGGGACAGTAAAGCAGCGGTATTTTAAAGAAAACCCCTTAGGATGTATCCTAGCACATTGGAAAGATTGTAGGACTGTGTGTGAAACCTCTGTGTGAATGACAAAGAACTCAAAGAAGTACAAATAAGGATGAAGCCAGTGTGGAGTTCTGCTCTCCCGTGAGAAAAGCAGCCAGAGACCAATGAAGCAGGGAAAAAAAAAAAAAAAGGAAAAAAAAAGAAAAATCACAGAAAAAAAATAAAAGAGAAAAAAAAACAGAACAAGAAAACCCACGTACGTTTGGTATGTTCTGCATTGATTATTTACGGGTTTTGACTTAGGACTGTTGTATTTAGACTCTGATTTATTGGGGCTGCGGTTTATGATTTCTTCAGTATCAGTGCAAGGTCTTCCCATGGGGGGAATTTTGAGAAAGTCTCTCCTAGGATGGTTATTGAAACACTGGGAAAAACGGGGAGAATACAGCTTCATAATGTGTGGGATTTAGTTTGTTTAAAGAGAAATTGGCATGATTTAGGAATTGAATTGGGAACTTGGGAATTGGTTTGAAAATACTTACCAGTTGGTATATATTGTGGGGTGACAAGATCTCTAGTGATTTGCATTGATCGATCACTTTGGGACTCTGGTTTTGGGGTATGTATGAAATACACTGTATATATTGTTTTAAAGGAGCTCTATGTGTATATACATATAAACATATTAGCTGAAGTAATTTACCTGTATATATTGTTGTACTTGGGGATACACAAGTTGTAAACAGAAGGATTTTACAAGATCCCTTTTGGGGGGGGGGGTGTGCATGTGTTGTGTTAACCGATCGGTGAAGAAATTAAGAAGTTCTTTTTTTGTAACGTGAGCTTCGGGAGGAGGTGATCCCCTCACAAAGAAACAATTAATTGACTTATAATATGCTGTTACAGCTTTATAGACAATTAAGAGGTACAGAAGACAAAAAGTTTAATGTGGTATTGGAAAAAAAAATAAAGTAAAATACCTCTGGATTTTATGAAGGGTTGTGTAAAGTGATTAAGACAAAATGGTATCAGGGTACCAGGTTCTTTAGCTGCTGCTCTGAATAGAAAAAAAAAATAAAGAAGAGCAGAGGAGAACTTTAAAGTCGAGAGACAGAAATATGGAATGAAAAAGGAGGGGGGCTGAAACAGGGCAGTCTTCCCCAGCAAAAAGGGGCAAAACCTCTACGACAAAAGCAACATCCCTTGAAACTACAGGACCCAAAAGGAACAAAAGGACCAATCAATAACTTTTTACAGCATGGACTACTAGTGGAATGTGAGCCAGAATACAATACACCTATATTACAGGTGAAAAAAAAGCAGATGGAACTTATCAGGCAGTACAGGATGTAAGAGAAGTGAATAAAATTGTTACAGACATACACCCTGTGGTGGCTAATCCCTAGATTTTACTTACTAAATTACGAGATAATCAAGTATGGTTTACAGTATTGGATTTAAAGGATGCATTCTTCTGTCTGCCTTTAGCCAAAGAGAGTCAGAATTTATATGCATTTGAGTGGGAAAATCCTACCACGGGTAGAAAAACCCGGCTTGCCTGGACAGTGTTACCCCAAGGTTTTAAGAACAGCCCAACGACCTTTGGAAACCAACTAGCACGAGAACCTGAAGCATGGAACTCCCCCATCCAGAGGTGGAACTCTTTTACAGTATGTAGACGATTTATTAATAGCAACTGAAACAAAACCTGACTGTATACAGTGGACTATCAGTTTGTGAAACATTTTGGGACTAAATGGGTATCGAGTCTCTCAACAGAAAGCTCAGATGGTGCGCCAGCGGGTAACCTACCTTGGATACGAGCTGTCTGGAGGACAGAGAGAACCAGGAACAGAGCAGAAAGCAGCCACCTGCAGGACTCCCCTCCCTCAGACGGTAAAGGAGCTCAGGACCTTTCTGGGAATGACAGGTTGGTGCCGGTTATGGATTTACAATTATGGAATAATAGCGAGACCTTTATATGAACTGTTGAAAAACAACCCCACCCAATTGATCTGGTCCAAAGAAGCTCAAAACGCATTTAGTTGCTTGCTGTGTAGGAAAATGGTACCTTAATTTAATCTTCTGTGTATAGGCAGGTCCTTGCTAATGTTGCTGTGTAGGCACTGAGTATGTGGAGGCCAGGTTTTCTGCCTGTTTGTGACCGATCTTTCTTGTTTCTTTTCATAAGGAAAAGCTCCCGAGGAAAGAAATAAATGCAAAGAACTGATGAAGAACACGGTGCCAATCAAGGTTTCAGCGCAGGTTAGTTCTGGTTTTAAATTTTCTTGACTGTGTGCTAGCCAAAAGCCTTGTCTTAAACGACTGAAACGAGCTGAACTGCTGGGTGTTTTTCATTCCTGCATGGTCATCCTGGATGGTCCCTTGGGTATGAGGCATTTGTCAAGCTACAGTATCTGTAGTAAAATACTTGCCTCTGTCAAAAGCATTTATGTCAACTGCAATTTCACAGCTTGGAAATGGTGTCTCCTGCAAGGCAGAGAAAGTTCATCAACCAGGATGGTCATAGCCTGGATAGTGCTTGCACCAAGCATCCCTACGGGGCAGTGCAGCGTGCTGGAGTTAGAGCCCAAGAGAACTTCTCCTTCGTGGGCCAAGAAGCCACCCATGGCAACAGAGGGATGGGGAGAGGCTAGCAGGGGAGCGGCTCTGCATTTTCCAGTGCTTAATGGCTGGCCTTTCCCTTTGGAACCTGCAAAAGGTCTGTCCTTTCTGTGTGCCACTGGGCCTTAATGGCTTTCAAACCCAGGAAACAGAGGAAAAGTAACCACTGTTTGTCATCCATTTTTCTTAGTACATGAGCAAACATTGCACTTGGCTTTGAAAGAGGGGAAAAAAAGAACTACCCTGGCTCTGTTCACAGCAAGGGGACTGAACAGTCTTATTGGTGGGGCTCTCGTGGTCATGGTCCCTTTCTCACCTCCACCTCCCCAAGGAAATATTCTGCTTACGATGGCCCAATAGAGCAAGTGACACCAGAAGACAAGCACGGCCAAAGGGAGGGATGGTCAGCACAAGCCGACATAAGATTGCCCTGCCACTCTCTGGAGCTACCTCACCTTCCTCACCATCTTCCCACCCCCTTCCTGTATTGGGTGAGCGAGAGCAACACCCACTGAAGACCAGTCCTACAGAAAGGGCTCCTTTTCAGCCAAGAAAAGAAATACAGGGGCAGATGGTTTGAACTGCCCGTTACAAGCAGCCCACTATTAGCTTGGCTCAACCCTGCCACAAAATGACAGGGTGAGAGATGCAAGGAGGCATCTAAAAGCAGACCAGGTGGGTAGCTGGACGTTCCAGGATCCGCTAACAGAAAGGAAAATGCATACCACCACTTTCTGGTCTGAGATCCTTCCTGCCAAGGCACGAAGCTTGGTAAAAGCTGGGTTGTGAACCCAAAAGGAAAGCCTAGGATTTTATACAATCAGACCTCAGCTGAGAAAGGACTGCTGCTTTATTCGCCTGGCCATGCTTTCAGTTTGTCTAGGTCATTCTCTCGTCTTCCCCCATCCTGCCTTGTAGAGAGTATTTGCGCGTGTGGCTCACACATTTCCCTGTCAGGCCTTGTAGAGAGTCTTTGTGCGTGTGGCTCGCACAAGCAGCTCGTTCCTTGCCAGCTGGCGCTGCCATCAGCACTGCCACGGCTTGCACGACAAGCCACAACAGCCTCTAAGGGACAAGCAGAGGACTCGGACTCCCACAGCCTGCACAGGATCGGATTACAGAGCTGGAGAGTGCTGGGAATAAAGCAAACATAAAGCTGACTGAACGGTTAGGATCGCAAACCAAACCCCAAGCCTGTCAAAGGCCACACGGTCCTCTCCATTCCCTGGAGAATATCCAGCAGGAGCTGTATGTCTTTTGTGATCTTGAACTTCTTCCCAAACAGAATATCCGAAATCACAGCATCAAAGCTTTCTGAAGGCACTGGCAACGCTGCAGAATAAAGGCAGGTCTTCACAGCCGACTGTGGGGAAAAACCAACAGCAACTACGCTTCCACTCACCTTACAAAACTGCCTGCCAGCTCTTTCACAGGTTATGCACCCAGATTCGTGGCTCCTTCTGCACCTATCCTCACCAAAAGCACGAGGAAGCCACCAACTCGATGCAGACTGGGAAGAAACAAATGCATGAGAGCACGGTTTAGCTTGCAGATTCCCTGTTACTGGTGATCTGTTTGCCCCAACAGCGCAATTCTCCGAACAGGGACTGCATGGGTCCAAGCTAACTGCCTCTTCTCAACACGCAGCACATCTTTACAAGCAAAAGGCAAAAGAGGAGCTAAGCTTGCAAGCAACTTACTCCAGATGTTCACGTGCACCCGTACGAATGGCAAGGAAACACAAGTTAAATTCCTCTCTGCCCCCCTTTTTTCCCCCCAAGAATCTGGTTACAGCCAGAATCCCTTGCATTCTCTCCGAGCTTGCGTCTCTGAAGCATCTCCCCAGAGTCTGTGCACCCTGGGAACAGTCAGTTCTCTTGACCATGAGGCAGCACTGCATCCCTGCGGTGATGAAGGCCGGCCACACACCATGCTGTGCTGGCCAGAGCGTAGCCAGCACGTGAAAGGACGAGACTATGGGTTCTCCATCCCTCAGCATGCTCCAAACTCGACAGGACAAGGCCCTGAGCAACCTGACCCAGCTTTGGGCTTAGTCCTGCTTCGAGCAGCTGACAGGACTAAAGACCTTCGGCGGTCCCTTCCCACCTAAACTCTGCTGTGATTCTGTGCCAGCCTTTCTAGGTCTGGATGGAGATGCTTCTTGGACCATCCGTGGAGCACCATTTGCAGCATAACAATTCTGTAACAATTTTATCTACAAATGGAAGGGCAAGTTACCTACAGTACTTCTCAAAATATGCAGAAATAATAACAGCTTCTGACCAGTGACAAAGACACCGATTACTTGTTCAGTATTAGAAAAGCCTGACGTCAAAGTACCTTCCATTATCCTAGAAGCCTAGGCCAACTGCAGCTTTTCAGTACAGAAAGAAAGCACTATATATTTTCTTATCAATAAGAAATCATATTTCTTACCATTCTGGTAAGAATAAATATTGCAAGGTGGAAAAAAATGTATACTTCCATCACTCACGCACAGGGAAAAACACCCAGCTTTTGTCTGTCAGAAATTTCATACAGGACTAATTTAGACTCAGGCTTTGAGGTCCCAAGTAAGGTCATAAAATTATTACCTTCTCCCCAGACTAGCTCAGGAACTGAGAGTAAGCACGCTCCCTCACATCCAGGAAAAAGGCATCGTCATTTAAAATACTCCTACTGCAAAACATTAACAATTTAACACTGAGCTTCAGGAGTCCCTGCTATTCTGCTCTGGTAAACTTAATTTACAAGCCACATTTTATCTGGATTTGTCCTTGCTGTGTTCCCCTAAGACACAAAAAACTCTCACGTGGTAGGTACTCGTAGTGGTATTCCCACATTCACCATCAAGACAGACAACTACTGCCCACGTCCTACAATTATTTTCATTGTCTTCTGCTGAGTTTATTCTTGCCAAAGTTCAGAGGGGGAGAGAACAAATAATTACCTGTTTGCTAGCGCTACAGCGTCCCTGCTCAGCTACTGGCTGAGAGCTAGCTCTACCACACATCGCCTCAAGAGAACCTACATCACCTGTATAATCCCCAAACCACAAAACACTTCCAGCCTATCTTGCTTGGGAAGCCTACAGGCGTACCTTTCACAGAAGCTTTCAGTAACTCCATCTTCTCCATCAGGCCTGCAGTCCTTCCATTCACATCTGTGCCCTCTAACTGTGAATCGCTCATATCAGCACCCCAGTAACAGGCTTCCTGGTCAGAGAAAAAACAGAAAGGTCATCTAGTTGCCAAGCAGGTGTATTTATTTTATAAAGCCTTCTCAGAACTGCCCTGCTGCACAGCCCTTCCACCACAAAATCCTTGCTGGGAGATCCAGTACCATTACACAGAGCAATACACAGACCCAGCGGACAGAAGAATGGCTGAAGCCTCTGCTGTCTTCACTCCTTCCATGCTCTGCTCTGCTCAAGACACTTGGGACTTACAGAAATATTGAGGCTATGTCCTAACAGCAAGACCCCAGCCAGCTACAGACAGCCACGCTGCCTCTAACACCGACAACCGAGCGCGCTGTCCCGCTGGCACCTCCGCTCCCAGGACGAGCCCAGGCAGTTTTCAAAGGCCACGGCTGCCTCACGCAGACCCTGCGGTATAAATCCAGGGCTGCCAGCACCTGCCTGCACAGCTACGCAGGACCTTGGTTTATGTTCCTACGGAGGAACATTTGCACTAGGACACTTCTGCTCACGGGCCACTCTTTGGCAGCTTCCAGCAGTACGGTCCCCAGCCCACACACGGGATCCAGCACAAAGGCACCCACCTGCACAAACAAAGGGGTTACGGCGTCCCACGCCAGACAGACTCCTCTCCCGGGACACAGCCTCCTCAGGGACGCACAGGTCACCTACCAACTCCCACTGAATCCAGCCTAGGTAACAACCACCACTGGTTTACCGGGCCAAACCTGCCCATGAGAGAGCAGAGCAGAAAGCATCGACAGTTTCGCTAAAGCCAGTGCATCAGTGCCTCTAGCCTGGAGGTGACGTTTAGGGAAACAAATTACAAGCGGACTGCAGACAGGTAATGGCACCAAATTCATCCGTGGAAAACATCACACTTGCTTCTGTTCTCTTTTGGGAGAACAACCCCAAACACGGTTTGAAGCCCGCACAGTGAAAAACTCTTGCCATTTCGACATACACACCCATACAAGGATATATGGATCCTGAGGAGGACCCGGGAATACAGCAGATATCTGGCTGAACAGCAGGTGACAGCGCGCTCTGACCACAGGTAAGGCAAACCCTGCCCACAGCCATTAGAGCGCGGGGCATTAAAATCACCACACTTCTCCCAAGCTTCCAGCACCAGCCCTGACAAGCAGCAACCCCCTCCTTCATTCAGGACTCCACATCTTTGCCACAAGCACCCACTGATGCTGATTTCAGCCAGAGATGCCATGGCCCACGCAGCTGTGGACCGCAGCCCTGCCGGTTTGATATACTCTCCGTTTGCCAGCGGAAGCCTGCAGACAGCAAAAAATCAAGGGAAGATAACGGTACAACCACCCAGAAAAGCCCCTGTAATAAGAACGACCAAATGAACTGGACAGATCTGCAGACAGACAGATAGAAACCACAGTCTGCTTTTATCCATAACTCCCTGCAAAGTCTGGCCTACGTGCTCAGCTCAGCTCCAGACAGACCACAAGACCAGTGTGACAGTCCAGTGAATATTAAACCAGAAGACAAATACTCACAGCAAGAGCATTTAGAAATTATGCCCATTCTGACACTGCCGAGACAAATCCGGTGAGGAGAATGCCCACCTGAAAAGAGGAATCCCCACCACAGAGTGAATGTCATTAAGATGTACAAAGATCGGAAAGAGGAAAAAAATTACATTAGAAACCCTCAACCTGAAACAGCAACAGCTTTAACTCATTTAAACCAGACACAGAAGATGTTTCTACAAACTTCTGATCCTACTTTTTAAGAACAAAAACGCACACTTTCGACAATTGTGATTAGCTGGAAGAAATCACACTAGGTAACCTGAAGGCCACTTTAAAGAGGATTTAATATCCAAGCAAGCAGGGAGGGGGATTTTGTCAGCCAGGAATCCATCAGCAAGCACTTGAACCTAAGGGAGCCGAGTTTTGTAACACTGAATGGGTATTTTTAATTATAAAACCACTCACTCTAAGCAGGAGAAGATTCTTCACACTATGCTAGCTACTAGCACTGAGCTGTTCACACATACACCCCCTTTTCAAAAAAACACACAAAACCCCAAAACAAACCCCCATCAAAAAGTGAGTGCCACCAAGCCATATTTCAGATGGAAGGCAGGTGTGGGTAATCCTTCCAGAAGTACAGGCACCTCAAAGAAATCGTCCTCCTGTGCCGTTCAGAGCATCCCAAAAGCAGACTGAGCTCCCCAACGCGTCTTGCATGACCGCAGTCCCTCCCCGGGAAGCCCACAGAGAAACACGATGCTTTTGAAATGTCCCAGTCCTCAGCACCTGAACGTTTTCAGAGCAGAAACGTGGACAAGACCAAGAGCCCCACTTGAGGCTCAGCAAAGCCGTATTTGATGCAGAGCCTGGGAAAACCGGAGCCAGTGGATGAACTCGGAGCTTTCACAGGCGGCCTCAGCATCAGTGCTGAGAGCAGCTTCCACACGCCAAGCACAGGCATGGAGAAACAGCTTGTCACGAGCAGCCAGTCCTCTCCGAGGTCTCCAGGCAGCTTGGCACCAGGGAGGGTTCCTCAAGCAAGCTCCTTGTCGGGGAGAGGGTCTAGGAGGAGGCTCTCCCACCATGGGCATTCTCAAGTCCAGCTCCTCGAGAACATGGCCTTGCTGCCCGCTCTCTTCCCCTACAGAGGCTGAACCAGCTGCCCAGTGGCTCGGGCCATCTCCGTTTCCAGCGGAGCCCAGCAGTCCGTAAGCATCCCAAGACAGCGCCTGTGTGGATCCTGCCCCTCTCGTACAGGCCCACGCTGGCCGGGCTGGTGTTTGAGGGCTCTGCACGGCACGCACACAGCGCCTACCAAAAAGCTCTGCTCAGCGCTACCAGATCATTTCTAGCTCAACTCAGCGGCACAAAGACAAACAGGGAGAGGCCACGGCCCCACGTGCAAAGGGAGCAGAACACACAGCAAGAGATGTCAGGGGCAACCCTGGAAGCAGCCACAGGCCGTCCACCACGACCTCCAGATCGGGGTCCCGCAGCTCAGCCCGCCACCCACACTGCTTCGAGAGCGCTGCGCCAGCGGCTCTTCCCATCTCCTGCGAGGGGAGAGAACAGGCACAGGCAGCAGAAATAACGGGGTCAAGAAAACTACAGATCACAGCCTTGCCTGCACCATCCTCACAAACACCTGGGGAGAGAAAGGGTCTCTTTTATCCCTACAAGAACATTGGTACAAAGACCAGAAGAGGCACCCCAGGGCACAGCCAGCGAGCCAGGGGCAGAGCAGAGGCACGGCAGGACAAAACGACGGTCACTCAGCTCCAGCGCAGGAGGCCGAAGTTCAAGTCCTGCCCAAGCTACAACAAAAGCTGTCATCGTTTTAGAATTGTGTATCGCGCACAAAACATTTCTGGCGGCTGTAACCCAGAGAACCTAAGAGCAAACTTGTGAAGGCACAACCGCAACTCACAATTTTAATGCTGTTACGGTGTAACCAAGGTGATGGAATTAGTTAATCATAAAACATGAACAATGCTGCTATGTCCCTTGTACAGCCCTGCCCATCTGGACATTAGGTCTGGGAACAGAGGGTTTAGTCCCTAAGTAATCATTAATGTTAAACAATAATGGTGAAGGGGATTTTTAATAGAAATAGTGTTACCAAAAGGTTGCAGGTGTATTTGTGGTACCTATCTATTGTGTGAATTAATTGAAGCAAAAAGTCATACATCTCCCCCCAAAGAAGTTAGTTTCAATTAAAACCAGCAGGTGCCTAGAACTGGTCAAGACGACCCGTGCTGCAGGGACAAGAGCCAGAAGAGGACTGAGTTTGCGCAGAAACTGTGACGAAGAGGATAAGCCTTCATCTTGGGACCCCCGACGACCACCACTAGGAGGCACTGCGCAAGCGCGGGTGGGAGGAGTGTATGAAAATGGACTGATTTGACTACGAAAGAAAGGGCTTATGTAATCAGATGAATATGTATATTTTGATCTGTATAAACTGCACAAAAAGGGTATGGGGTATGCACGCTTGGTGGAATTATCCCCCGTGCATCCAGCGCTGCAATAAAGAATGCTGCCTTTTAACACTACATTGGTGTTACGACGTTTTCTTCCCGGATTTTCGGTGACAGTTTCTGGCACCCCAGATGGGACCCTGCTTGTGAAAACCGACGGATCCACGGGATCACGGGACCTCCAGCCGGCATCGAGGGATTCTCGAGGAGAACCTCTGATCCCCGGACCAAAGGATTCCAAGTAAGTCCCCTGGAATTTAATTAAGGCATTCTTTAAGTATAATATACGCCTGCTCGTAAATCGCGGTGAAAACCTCGTAGAGTTGGGCTGAAAGGTACCTTTGTGGAAAGACTCTGCTCGGTGAAAGCCGGTGGAGCGGGGCCCAAGGGGGAGGTCTTCAACAGGGGGTTGAAGTCTCCAGGATCTCAGCAGGGGTCTGGGATCCCAAAAGGGAGCTCCAACAAGGGTTGGGGTCCCTTTGATTAGTGTTTGTGATATAGTGCACAATCACTACCACTGGTCATTTGAAGGATGGGCACCTTTCCGAGTAAAAGACCCATCCCAAGGGGCACGCCTTTGGGATGTATTTTAAAACACTGGAAAGAGCTGGGGGGGGACCCTTTAACTCGGAAACAGTTAATTGAATATTGTAATCCTTGGTGGCCGTTATATACTCTGGATGACGGGGAGAAGTGGCCGGAGGACGGGACACTGTGTTATAATACCATTTTGCAATTGATGTTGTTTTGTAAAAGGGAAGGTAAATGGGAAGAAATGACATATGTAGATTTGTTTTTCTCGTTGAGAAATCATCCAGAATGGCAAAGGCAGTGTGGGATACATCCGCATAGTTCTATGGTAATGGCTTTGGGAAAGGGAAAATGTAAGAAAGGTTCAAAGAAATGCTGCGCCGCTTGTAGCGTCGGGAAAGAATGTTTGAAGTTTGAGTCTGAGGAGGATGATGTCGAGCTAATGGTGGCACCGCGTCGGAAATGGGGGGATAATCATGCAGAGGGATCCGAGATCGGTAGCCCTTCCACCTCCCCTCTGGGGCAGGGTGCGGGAGAATTTAGCCCGGTTTCGGGAAGAACGCGGGGAAGGACAGGGGGGGCAGCGGAGCCAGCTCCCCTCCAGGCCCCTCTCCGAGAAGCAGTAGGAAATACTGGTCCGGTGACAGTAAAGGTTCCGTTTTCAATAACTGATTTAAGGTCGTGGAAGGAAATAGCAGGCACTTATCGAGAAGACCCTGAGAGAGTAGCAAAGGTCTTTGAGACAATAATTAGGACCCAGGATCCTGACTGGAATGATTTGCAGGTGATTTTAGATACTTTGCTTGATGGCACAGAGAAAAGGATGGTGCTGAATACTGCTAAGAAACAGGTAGAGGGAGCTCACGCCCACGGAGATTTGCAGGGAACGGTAGATCAGAACTTTCCCTCTTCAGATCCTGACTGGGACCCGAATCAGCCGGGACCCAGAGGAATGTTGACCAGATATCAGAGGTGGATTTTGTTCGGTGTTAAACATGCAATGCCAAAGGCGATAAATTGCTCAAAAATTTATGAAATAAGGCAGGAGCTAAATGAGTCTCCTTCAGCTTTCATGGAGAGACTGAAGGAAACTGCCCGAAAGTATACTAATTTGGACCCAGAACAACCAGACGAAGCAATACAATTGGCCTCCATATTCATGGGTCAGTCGGCTCCCGATATTAGGAAAAAGCTCCAAAAATTGGAAGGACCTGAATCTAGAGATTTGGGAAAAATGCTTGAAGTAGCATGGACTGTGTATAATAATAGAGAAAAAGAGAAGGAAGGAAAACAGGCTCGGAGAGATGGAAAGTTATTGGCGGCTCTAGCTGGGAATAATAGAAAAGGCAGAGGAAGAGGAAGAGGAAGAGGAAGAGGAAGAGGGATGAATATTGGAGAAAGGGAAAGGATAAATCTTCGATTAGCACCAGACCAATGTGCTATTTGTAAGGAACGTGGGCACTGGAAAAGAGAATGTCCTAAGGCCGGGGAGTTAGATCCGACTCTTCGCGCGATTAAATTGATGACTTTAGATGAGGAATCACGAAGAGGACCGGGGGAGTCAACCCTAGCTGAACCCCTGGTTACACTAGAGCTAGGGAATGAAGAAGTAGAATTTTTAGTAGATACGGGAGCCACTTATTCGGTATTGAACACATGTAGAGGAAAATGCAGTCATCATTCGGTAGATGTCGTTGGTGCGACAGGACAAAGGGAAAATCGGCCTTTTCTGGAACCATTAAAATTTAAATTGGGAAAACAGTGGGTAACACACCAGTTTTTATATATGCCTGAATGCCCTTTGCCTTTGTTAGGGCGAGACTTGTTAAGTAAATTGGAGGCACAAGTAACTTTTAAAAATGGGGAAATTGAATTATTGATACCGGAATCAAAAGCCATAGAGGCGAAAGTATTTATGTTACAGGATTCTTTTAAAGAAGAACGAATTCCAGAAGAGGTGGAAAATGCTGTAACCCCCTTGGTTTGGGCAAGTGAGGTTCCAGGACGATCGAAACTGGCAGAACCGGTAAAAGTGACCTTAAAAGCCGGATCCAAACTGGTAAGACAAAAACAGTATCCTATTAAGTGGGAGGCACGAAAAGGATTAGAGGGGTTAATCATGAAATTTTTGCAATATGGGCTTTTGGTAGAATGCGAGTCAGAATATAACACACCTATATTACCGGTAAAGAAACCTGGGGGACGGGAATATCGACTAGTCCAGGGTCTAAGAGCTATAAATCAAATAGTTCAAGATATACACCCAGTAGCAGCCAATCCCTATAGTTTATTGACATCCCTGAAAGAGGAGCATAAATGGTTTACTGTACTAGATTTAAAGGAGGCCTTCTTTTGCATACCTCTGGATGCACAAAGTCAAAGCATATTTGCTTTTGAATGGGAGAGCCCTGCAACAGGACGAAAGATGCAACTGACGTGGACTGTACTTCCACAAGGATTTAAAAAGAGCCCCACAGTATTTGGAAACCAGTTGGCAAAGGAATTAGAAATATGGAAGAGACAAAGCCAGGAAAAGGGGACATTGTTACAATATGTGGATGATATTCTGATAGCAGCAGAAAGCAAAGAAGAATGTTTTGAAATTACTATCAGTTTGTTGAATTTTCTGGGCCAAGGAGGATATAGAGTCTCCAGAAATAAGGCCCAGATAGGAAGAGAAGCAGTGATTTATCTGGGATTTGAAATATCTCAAGGGCAAAGGCAACTAAGCAACGAAAGGAAGGAAGCCATTTGCCAAATCCCAGAACCTAACAGTCCAAAGGAGCTGAGAACCTTTTTGGGAATGATTGGATGGTGTCGGCTTTGGATTCCAAACTATGGACTATATGTGAAGCCACTCTACAACGCTTTAAGAGAATCCAAAGACTTGTATCTGACATGGACACCTGAATGCCAAAAATCATTTAAAGAACTTAAAAAAGCATTGATGATGGCCCCTGCTTTGGCTTTACCTAATTTAACCAAACCTTTTGAACTGTTTGTCCATGAGAGGCAGCATCTGGCCCTTGGAGTGCTGGCACAACGTCTGGGATCCTGGAAGCGGCCAGTAGGATATTTCTCTAAACAACTTGACAACGTGAGTAAAGGATGGCCGGGACGTTTGCGCGCTGTGGCAGCGACGGTATTGCTGATTCAGGAAGCTCGAAAATTGACTATGGGCCAAAAGATGGTGGTGTATGTACCACACATGGTGGTAACTGTTCTAGAACAAAAGGGGGGTCATTGGCTGTCCCCCAGCAGAATGCTGAAATATCAAGTTGTCTTACTGGAGCAAGATGATGTGGAATTAAAAACCACAACCATCGTAAATCCAGCAATGTTTCTGTCGACGGAGAATCCGACAGAAAATCTAGAACATGACTGCCTGCTAACTGTTGAACAAGTCTATTCCAGCAGACCGGACCTGAGGGATGAGCCTCTGGAGAACCCTGATCTGGAGTTGTTCACGGATGGAAGCAGCTTTGTGAAAGAAGGAAGACGAACGGCCGGATACGCTGTTGTCACCACCACCGAGGCACTGGAGTCAGGAACGCTGCCTGCAAATCCCTCGGCACAGAAAGCAGAACTGGTGGCGTTGAGGCAAGCCTTGCAAATGGCAGAAGGAAAAAGGGTAAATATATGGACTGACTCTAAATATGCATTTGGTGTGATTCACGCTCATGGAGCCATCTGGAAAGAAAGAGGACTGCTCTCAGCCCAAGGTTCATCGATAAAACACAAAGAAGAAATCCTTCAGCTCCTCGAAGAGGCGCAGAAACCAAAGGAAGTGGCACTGATGCACTGCAAGGCTCATCAATTTGGTCAGACAGCTGTAAACATAGGTAATCGATTGGCAGACAAAACAGCAAAGGAGGCTGCTGAACAAGGTATCCTTGCTCTAGTACCAGTAAAACAAATAAAAATCCCAAATCTGAAACCAAAATACAGTAAATTGGATGAACAATTAGCAGAACAATTGAAAGCATCACAAAATATAGAAGGGCGGTAGGTAACGCCAGAAAAACAGGTAATTGTAACCCCGCAAGTTATGTTAGAACTTGCGAAAGAAAAACATGCACAGACACATTGGGGTGTAGATGCTATGGTCTCGAGCCTAAAATCATCTGTGGTGTGTGTAGGAAGGACAGGAGTAATTAAATCCATAGTAACGAAGTGTCCAATTTGTCTCAAAAATAATTCTTTAAATCGGAAAAGGGCACCCCTAGGAGTAACAAAACAGGGTAACATTCCAGGAGATTACTGGCAAGTTGATTTTTCTGAACTCCCCAGGCAGAATGGATTCAGGTATCTATTAGTATTCATTGATACTTTTTCTGGATGGCCGGAAGCCTTTCCTTGTCGCACCAGCAAAGCGAGAGAAGTAGTTAAAATATTGTTGAAAGAAATCATACCAAGGTTTGGGGTACCAATTGGCATGTCTTCCGATAGGGGACCACATTTTGTAGCAGAAATAGTTCAGCAAGTAAGTAAAATTTTAGGGATAAATTGGGATTTACATACCCCCTGGAGGCCACAATCAAGTGGGAGAATTGAAAGAATGAACCAAACATTAAAGCGACAAATAAGTAAAATTTGTCAAGAGGTGTCTTTGAAATGGCCACAAGCTTTACCATTAGCACTTCTGAGAGTCAGAGTTCAACCTAGATCTAAAGATGGTGTAAGTCCATACGAAATTCTGTATGGCAAACCTTATCAGACTCCTCTAATCCCAGGGGATACGAAAATAACAGGGGAAACAGATTTAAAGATGTATTTGATTTCTTTAGGAAAAACACTTGAAGCACTCCGAAAATACGTTGTGCTGACCAGATCGCTTGCTTTGGATACACCTGTGCATCAATATCCACCAGGTGATTTCGTGTGCATAAAGACTTGGAACTCTGAACCACTGCAGGTGAAGTGGAAAGGACCTTTTCAGGTACTGTTAACAACTGACACTGCGATCAAAGTAGAAGGGGTGGAACCGTGGATACACTACACCCGAGTGAAGAAGGCCCCTTCGTGGAGAGTCATCAGTAGAGATCCAGAGACTGCAAAACTGACTTTGAAATATATCTAAAAAGAGTAGCTATTGCTGCAAAATGCGGGGAGACTGTATCTCGATCTGGAAACTGATGATAATAGGAGCACTGTTCAGTGTATTGGAAGTAAGAACAAAAGACATTACTACGCTGCCAATAAAAGCAGAACAATTAATATACCTCCCAAGGAGGACTCCAGAAGAAAATTTGATGATCGGGCTTATAAAAGAATTTGCAAATTTACAAAACGTGACCCAAATAACTGCGTGTCTTCCAATCCCAAGGGCGGTAGGAGAATCAGTTCCGTGGGGAATCTTGACAACAAATCGAAGTAACAAAGAACCCAACAAGAACGGTGCTCATTGTGAACAAGTTCCCGTTGTTGAGTGGCAGGAACGAATAGATTGTGTTAGAAAACAATGGAAAACCCCTGGAAGTAAAGCAAATTGTGAGAAGTTACTAAATTATGTTTTTGTCCAAATAGTTTTTCCCAATATAGGTTGGTGTGCTCATGATGAACCCGTTAAGAAAAATGTTACTCGAACAATCATGAAATGGGAATGCAAAGAGCCCAATCAAACTAAACAAGAGATAACTTTGTGGGATTCAGTATGGTCAATGGCCATCACATCTCAGTTCCAGTACATGGCCAGTGCCCCCTGGTGTTTCACCTGGGATGGGATGATTTTTGCAGCTTTCCCATCGGTCGATGACAAAGGAAGTACTTCCCGGGAAAAGGAAATTGTAGTACCCTGGTGGAATTGTACAAAAATGTGTAATTGCAGTACAGTTAGTAAAGCAATCCAAAGTGTTCCACCTTTAGCAGCTGCCTTGAAATATGGATGCCAGTGTAGGGGACTTAGAAATGATTTACAGTTGACTGATACCTATAAGCCCCAAAGAGGAACATTCTTTAGTTGTAGAAAATCTACAATTCAAAGTCCAGGACACTTAGTTTGGGCAATGAGTGATGGAACCTGGTCCACTCACCTACCGGTTGATGGTAAGGTAAAACAAATTACTTTAGGAATGCCAACATTATGTCCAATTTGGAAAAAGACTCCCTTTAAGGGGAACTCTGAGAATTTGAAATTATTACGAATAAAAAGATCAGAAGTTGAAGAAGATGAAAACTGGAATGAGCCTTCAACAGGAGTAAAAATCGGACGGGCCTTAGAATCTTTATTGACTCCCTTATCGACTTATAGGAATAAAGCCTGGTTATATAAACTAACTGGTCAAGTAGAAAAATTAGCAAATGTAACAAGGAGAGGATTCAGACAGTTAAACCTACAGTTGCAAGCAACCTCAAGAATGACGCAGCAAAATAAAATGGCCTTAGACATGCTCCTGTTAAAAGAACATGGAGTACGTGAGTACCTAAAAGGTAGGAGAGATCATTGCTGTCTACATATCCCCAACGTCACTCAGGATGTTGAACATGACTTAAACTTACTAAAACAAATAGAAAAAGACACTCAGGAAATCCAACAGGACATGCAAGAAAATTGGCTTGATAAAATTTTTAACGGATTAGGGTGGAATAGTAGTTCTTGGGTCAAATCTTTAATCGGTACCGGACTGCTTTTACTGGTAGTAGTTTTAATAATACTGCTCATATATTATTGTCTGAAAAAGGAACTCACCAGCAGAACAGCTTTTAATCGAATGATTATTCAGGCTATTGCAAGAAGACAAAACCTTAGTGAGTCGGTTGTTACACTTCCACCACCCTATAGCGAAACAAGTGGACTATAAGTGTAGTGTTGTGATTCTGAAAAAAATATTATAATAATATTTAATCATTATATGATTAAGAAAAATTTAATTATGGAAGTATTGAAAAGAGAATTATTTCAAAACTTCCAAAGCGGGGAAATGTAACCAAGGTGATGGAATCAGTTAATCATAAACCACGAACAATGCTGCTATGTCCCTTGTACAGCCCTGCCCATCTGGACATTAGGTCTGGGAACAGAGGGTTTAGTCCCTAGGTAGTCATTAATGTTAAACAATAATGGTGAAGGGGATTTTTAATAGAAATAGCGTTACCAAATGGTTGCAGGTGTATTTGTGGTACCTATCTATTGTGTGAATTAATTGAAGCAAAAAGTCATACATCTCCCCCCAAAGAAGTTAGTTTCAATTAAAACCAGCAGGTGCCTAGAACTGGTCAAGACGACCCGTGCCGCAGGGACAAGAGCCAGAAGAGGACTGAGTTTGCGCAGAAACTGTGACGAAGAGGATAAGCCTTCATCTTGGGACCCCCGACGACCACCACTAGGAGGCACTGCGCAAGCGCGGGTGGGAGGAGTGTATGAAAATGGACTGATTTGACTAGAAAGAAAGGGCTTATGTAATCAGATGAATATGTATATTTTGATCTGTATAAACTGCACAAAAAGGGTATGGGGTATGCACGCTTGGTGGAATTATCCCCCGTGCATCCAACGCTGCAATAAAGAATGCTGCCTTTTAACACTACATTGGTGTTACGACGTTTTCTTCCCGGATTTTCGGTGACAGTTTCTGGCACCCCAGATGGGACCCTGCTTGTGAAAACCGACGGATCCGCGGGATCACGGGACCTGCAGCCGGCATCGAGGGATTCTCGAGGAGAACCTCTGATCCCCGGACCGAAGGATTCCAAGTAAGTCTCCTGGAATTTAATTAAGGCATTCTTTAAGTATAATATACGCCTGCTCGTAAATCGCGGTGAAAACCTCGTAGAGTTGGGCTGAAAGGTACCTTTGTGGAAAGTCTCTGCTCGGTGAAAGCCGGTGGAGCGGGGCCCAAGGGGGAGGTCTTCAACAGGGGGTTGAAGTCTCCAGGATCTCAGCAGGGGTCTGGGATCCCAAAAGGGAGCTCCAACAAGGGTTGGGGTCCCTCTGATTAGTGTTTGTGATATAGTGCACAATCACTACCACTGGTCATTTGAAGGATGGGCACCTTTCCGAGTAAAAGACCCATCCCAAGGGGCACGTCTTTGGGATGTATTTTAAAACACTGGAAAGAGCTGGGGGGGGATCCTTTAACTCGGAAACAGTTAATTGAATATTGTAATCCTTGGTGGCCGTTGGATGACGGGGAGAAGTGGCCGGAGGACGGGACACTGTGTTATAATACCACTTTGCAGTTGATGTTGTTTTGTAAAAGGGAAGGTAAATGGGAAGAAATGACATATGTAGATTTGTTTTTCTCGTTGAGAAATCATCCGGAATGGCAAAGGCAGTGTGGGATACATCCGCATAGTTCTATGGTAATGGCTTTGGGAAAGGGAAAATGTAAGAAAGGTTCAAAGAAATGCTGCGCCGCTTGTAGCGTCGGGAAAGAATGTTTGAAGTTTGAGTCTGAGGAGGATGATGTCGAGCTAATGGTGGCACCGCGTCAGAAATGGGGGGATAATCATGCAGAGGGATCCGAGATCGGTAGCCCTTCCACCTCCCCTCTGGGGGAGGGTGCGGGAGAATTTAGCCCGGTTTCGGGAAGAACGCGGGGAAGGACAGGGGGGGCAGCGGAGCCAGCTCCCCTCCAGGCCCCTCTCCGAGAAGCAGTAGGAAATACTGGTCCGGTGACAGTAAAGGTTCCGTTTTCAATAACTGATTTAAGGTCGTGGAAGGAAATAGCAGGCACTTATCGAGAAGACCCTGAGAGAGTAGCAAAGGTCTTTGAGACAATAATTAGGACCCAGGATCCTGACTGGAATGATTTGCAGGTGATTTTAGATACTTTGCTTGATGGCACAGAGAAAAGGATGGTGCTGAATACTGCTAAGAAACAGGTAGAGGGAGCTCACGCCCACGGAGATTTGCAGGGAACGGTAGATCAGAACTTTCCCTCTTCAGATCCTGACTGGGACCCGAATCAGCCGGGACCCAGAGGAATGTTGACCAGATATCAGAGGTGGATTTTGTTCGGTGTTAAACATGCAATGCCAAAGGCGATAAATTGCTCAAAAATTTATGAAATAAGGCAGGAGCTAAATGAGTCTCCTTCAGCTTTCATGGAGAGACTGAAGGAAACTGCCCGAAAGTATACTAATTTGGACCCAGAACAACCAGACGAAGCAATACAATTGGCCTCCATATTCATGGGTCAGTCGGCTCCCGATATTAGGAAAAAGCTCCAAAAATTGGAAGGACCTGAATCTAGAGATTTGGGAAAAATGCTTGAAGTAGCATGGACTGTGTATAATAATAGAGAAAAAGAGAAGGAAGGAAAACAGGCTCGGAGAGATGGAAAGTTATTGGCGGCTCTAGCTGGGAATAATAGAAAAGGCAGAGGAAGAGGAAGAGGAAGAGGAAGAGGAAGAGGGATGAATATTGGAGAAAGGGAAAGGATAAATCTTCGATTAGCACCAGACCAATGTGCTATTTGTAAGGAACGTGGGCACTGGAAAAGAGAATGTCCTAAGGCCGGGGAGTTAGATCCGACTCTTCGCGCGATTAAATTGATGACTTTAGATGAGGAATCACGAAGAGGACCGGGGGAGTCAACCCTAGCTGAACCCCTGGTTACACTAGAGCTAGGGAATGAAGAAGTAGAATTTTTAGTAGATACGGGAGCCACTTATTCGGTATTGAACACATGTAGAGGAAAATGCAGTCATCATTCGGTAGATGTCGTTGGTGCGACAGGACAAAGGGAAAATCGGCCTTTTCTGGAACCATTAAAATTTAAATTGGGAAAACAGTGGGTAACACACCAGTTTTTATATATGCCTGAATGCCCTTTGCCTTTGTTAGGGCGAGACTTGTTAAGTAAATTGGAGGCACAAGTAACTTTTAAAAATGGGGAAATTGAATTATTGATACCGGAATCAAAAGCCATAGAGGCGAAAGTATTTATGTTACAGGATTCTTTTAAAGAAGAACGAATTCCAGAAGAGGTGGAAAATGCTGTAACCCCCTTGGTTTGGGCAAGTGAGGTTCCAGGACGATCGAAACTGGCAGAACCGGTAAAAGTGACCTTAAAAGCCGGATCCAAACTGGTAAGACAAAAACAGTATCCTATTAAGTGGGAGGCACGAAAAGGATTAGAGGGGTTAATCATGAAATTTTTGCAATATGGGCTTTTGGTAGAATGCGAGTCAGAATATAACACACCTATATTACCGGTAAAGAAACCTGGGGGACGGGAATATCGACTAGTCCAGGGTCTAAGAGCTATAAATCAAATAGTTCAAGATATACACCCAGTAGCAGCCAATCCCTATAGTTTATTGACATCCCTGAAAGAGGAGCATAAATGGTTTACTGTACTAGATTTAAAGGAGGCCTTCTTTTGCATACCTCTGGATGCACAAAGTCAAAGCATATTTGCTTTTGAATGGGAGAGCCCTGCAA
This sequence comes from Opisthocomus hoazin, assembly GCF_030867145.1. Lineage (NCBI taxonomy): Eukaryota > Metazoa > Chordata > Aves > Opisthocomiformes > Opisthocomidae > Opisthocomus > Opisthocomus hoazin. The sequence goes on from NC_134441.1 coordinate 27,723, forward strand.
CAGGACGAAAGATGCAACTGACATGGACTGTACTTCCACAAGGATTTAAAAAGAGCCCCACAGTATTTGGAAACCAGTTGGCAAAGGAATTAGAAATATGGAAGAGACAAAGCCAGGAAAAGGGGACATTGTTACAATATGTGGATGATATTCTGATAGCAGCAGAAAGCAAAGAAGAATGTTTTGAAATTACTATCAGTTTGTTGAATTTTCTGGGCCAAGGAGGATATAGAGTCTCCAGAAATAAGGCCCAGATAGGAAGAGAAGCAGTGATTTATCTGGGATTTGAAATATCTCAAGGGCAAAGGCAACTAAGCAACGAAAGGAAGGAAGCCATTTGCCAAATCCCAGAACCTAACAGTCCAAAGGAGCTGAGAACCTTTTTGGGAATGATTGGATGGTGTCGGCTTTGGATTCCAAACTATGGACTATATGTGAAGCCACTCTACAACGCTTTAAGAGAATCCAAAGACTTGTATCTGACATGGACACCTGAATGCCAAAAATCATTTAAAGAACTTAAAAAAGCATTGATGATGGCCCCTGCTTTGGCTTTACCTAATTTAACCAAACCTTTTGAACTGTTTGTCCATGAGAGGCAGCATCTGGCCCTTGGAGTGCTGGCACAACGTCTGGGATCCTGGAAGCGGCCAGTAGGATATTTCTCTAAACAACTTGACAACGTGAGTAAAGGATGGCCGGGACGTTTGCGCGCTGTGGCAGCGACGGTATTGCTGATTCAGGAAGCTCGAAAATTGACTATGGGCCAAAAGATGGTGGTGTATGTACCACACATGGTGGTAACTGTTCTAGAACAAAAGGGGGGTCATTGGCTGTCCCCCAGCAGAATGCTGAAATATCAAGTTGTCTTACTGGAGCAAGATGATGTGGAATTAAAAACCACAACCATCGTAAATCCAGCAATGTTTCTGTCGACGGAGAATCCGACAGAAAATCTAGAACATGACTGCCTGCTAACTGTTGAACAAGTCTATTCCAGCAGACCGGACCTGAGGGATGAGCCTCTGGAGAACCCTGATCTGGAGTTGTTCACGGATGGAAGCAGCTTTGTGAAAGAAGGAAGACGAACGGCCGGATACGCTGTTGTCACCACCACCGAGGCACTGGAGTCAGGAACGCTGCCTGCAAATCCCTCGGCACAGAAAGCAGAACTGGTGGCGTTGAGGCAAGCCTTGCAAATGGCAGAAGGAAAAAGGGTAAATATATGGACTGACTCTAAATATGCATTTGGTGTGATTCACGCTCATGGAGCCATCTGGAAAGAAAGAGGACTGCTCTCAGCCCAAGGTTCATCGATAAAACACAAAGAAGAAATCCTTCAGCTCCTCGAAGAGGCGCAGAAACCAAAGGAAGTGGCACTGATGCACTGCAAGGCTCATCAATTTGGTCAGACAGCTGTAAACATAGGTAATCGATTGGCAGACAAAACAGCAAAGGAGGCTGCTGAACAAGGTATCCTTGCTCTAGTACCAGTAAAACAAATAAAAATCCCAAATCTGAAACCAAAATACAGTAAATTGGATGAACAATTAGCAGAACAATTGAAAGCATCACAAAATATAGAAGGGCGGTAGGTAACGCCAGAAAAACAGGTAATTGTAACCCCGCAAGTTATGTTAGAACTTGCGAAAGAAAAACATGCACAGACACATTGGGGTGTAGATGCTATGGTCTCGAGCCTAAAATCATCTGTGGTGTGTGTAGGAAGGACAGGAGTAATTAAATCCATAGTAACGAAGTGTCCAATTTGTCTCAAAAATAATTCTTTAAATCGGAAAAGGGCACCCCTAGGAGTAACAAAACAGGGTAACATTCCAGGAGATTACTGGCAAGTTGATTTTTCTGAACTCCCCAGGCAGAATGGATTCAGGTATCTATTAGTATTCATTGATACTTTTTCTGGATGGCCGGAAGCCTTTCCTTGTCGCACCAGCAAAGCGAGAGAAGTAGTTAAAATATTGTTGAAAGAAATCATACCAAGGTTTGGGGTACCAATTGGCATGTCTTCCGATAGGGGACCACATTTTGTAGCAGAAATAGTTCAGCAAGTAAGTAAAATTTTAGGGATAAATTGGGATTTACATACCCCCTGGAGGCCACAATCAAGTGGGAGAATTGAAAGAATGAACCAAACATTAAAGCGACAAATAAGTAAAATTTGTCAAGAGGTGTCTTTGAAATGGCCACAAGCTTTACCATTAGCACTTCTGAGAGTCAGAGTTCAACCTAGATCTAAAGATGGTGTAAGTCCATACGAAATTCTGTATGGCAAACCTTATCAGACTCCTCTAATCCCAGGGGATACGAAAATAACAGGGGAAACAGATTTAAAGATGTATTTGATTTCTTTAGGAAAAACACTTGAAGCACTCCGAAAATACGTTGTGCTGACCAGATCGCTTGCTTTGGATACACCTGTGCATCAATATCCACCAGGTGATTTCGTGTGCATAAAGACTTGGAACTCTGAACCACTGCAGGTGAAGTGGAAAGGACCTTTTCAGGTACTGTTAACAACTGACACTGCGATCAAAGTAGAAGGGGTGGAACCGTGGATACACTACACCCGAGTGAAGAAGGCCCCTTCGTGGAGAGTCATCAGTAGAGATCCAGAGACTGCAAAACTGACTTTGAAATATATCTAAAAAGAGTAGCTATTGCTGCAAAATGCGGGGAGACTGTATCTCGATCTGGAAACTGATGATAATAGGAGCACTGTTCAGTGTATTGGAAGTAAGAACAAAAGACATTACTACGCTGCCAATAAAAGCAGAACAATTAATATACCTCCCAAGGAGGACTCCAGAAGAAAATTTGATGATCGGGCTTATAAAAGAATTTGCAAATTTACAAAACGTGACCCAAATAACTGCGTGTCTTCCAATCCCAAGGGCGGTAGGAGAATCAGTTCCGTGGGGAATCTTGACAACAAATCGAAGTAACAAAGAACCCAACAAGAACGGTGCTCATTGTGAACAAGTTCCCGTTGTTGAGTGGCAGGAACGAATAGATTGTGTTAGAAAACAATGGAAAACCCCTGGAAGTAAAGCAAATTGTGAGAAGTTACTAAATTATGTTTTTGTCCAAATAGTTTTTCCCAATATAGGTTGGTGTGCTCATGATGAACCCGTTAAGAAAAATGTTACTCGAACAATCATGAAATGGGAATGCAAAGAGCCCAATCAAACTAAACAAGAGATAACTTTGTGGGATTCAGTATGGTCAATGGCCATCACATCTCAGTTCCAGTACATGGCCAGTGCCCCCTGGTGTTTCACCTGGGATGGGATGATTTTTGCAGCTTTCCCATCGGTCGATGACAAAGGAAGTACTTCCCGGGAAAAGGAAATTGTAGTACCCTGGTGGAATTGTACAAAAATGTGTAATTGCAGTACAGTTAGTAAAGCAATCCAAAGTGTTCCACCTTTAGCAGCTGCCTTGAAATATGGATGCCAGTGTAGGGGACTTAGAAATGATTTACAGTTGACTGATACCTATAAGCCCCAAAGAGGAACATTCTTTAGTTGTAGAAAATCTACAATTCAAAGTCCAGGACACTTAGTTTGGGCAATGAGTGATGGAACCTGGTCCACTCACCTACCGGTTGATGGTAAGGTAAAACAAATTACTTTAGGAATGCCAACATTATGTCCAATTTGGAAAAAGACTCCCTTTAAGGGGAACTCTGAGAATTTGAAATTATTACGAATAAAAAGATCAGAAGTTGAAGAAGATGAAAACTGGAATGAGCCTTCAACAGGAGTAAAAATCGGACGGGCCTTAGAATCTTTATTGACTCCCTTATCGACTTATAGGAATAAAGCCTGGTTATATAAACTAACTGGTCAAGTAGAAAAATTAGCAAATGTAACAAGGAGAGGATTCAGACAGTTAAACCTACAGTTGCAAGCAACCTCAAGAATGACGCAGCAAAATAAAATGGCCTTAGACATGCTCCTGTTAAAAGAACATGGAGTACGTGAGTACCTAAAAGGTAGGAGAGATCATTGCTGTCTACATATCCCCAACGTCACTCAGGATGTTGAACATGACTTAAACTTACTAAAACAAATAGAAAAAGACACTCAGGAAATCCAACAGGACATGCAAGAAAATTGGCTTGATAAAATTTTTAACGGATTAGGGTGGAATAGTAGTTCTTGGGTCAAATCTTTAATCGGTACCGGACTGCTTTTACTGGTAGTAGTTTTAATAATACTGCTCATATATTATTGTCTGAAAAAGGAACTCACCAGCAGAACAGCTTTTAATCGAATGATTATTCAGGCTATTGCAAGAAGACAAAACCTTAGTGAGTCGGTTGTTACACTTCCACCACCCTATAGCGAAACAAGTGGACTATAAGTGTAGTGTTGTGATTCTGAAAAAAATATTATAATAATATTTAATCATTATATGATTAAGAAAAATTTAATTATGGAAGTATTGAAAAGAGAATTATTTCAAAACTTCCAAAGCGGGGAAATGTAACCAAGGTGATGGAATCAGTTAATCATAAACCACGAACAATGCTGCTATGTCCCTTGTACAGCCCTGCCCATCTGGACATTAGGTCTGGGAACAGAGGGTTTAGTCCCTAGGTAGTCATTAATGTTAAACAATAATGGTGAAGGGGATTTTTAATAGAAATAGCGTTACCAAATGGTTGCAGGTGTATTTGTGGTACCTATCTATTGTGTGAATTAATTGAAGCAAAAAGTCATACATCTCCCCCCAAAGAAGTTAGTTTCAATTAAAACCAGCAGGTGCCTAGAACTGGTCAAGACGACCCGTGCCGCAGGGACAAGAGCCAGAAGAGGACTGAGTTTGCGCAGAAACTGTGACGAAGAGGATAAGCCTTCATCTTGGGACCCCCGACGACCACCACTAGGAGGCACTGCGCAAGCGCGGGTGGGAGGAGTGTATGAAAATGGACTGATTTGACTAGAAAGAAAGGGCTTATGTAATCAGATGAATATGTATATTTTGATCTGTATAAACTGCACAAAAAGGGTATGGGGTATGCACGCTTGGTGGAATTATCCCCCGTGCATCCAACGCTGCAATAAAGAATGCTGCCTTTTAACACTACATTGGTGTTACGACGTTTTCTTCCCGGATTTTCGGTGACAGTTTCTGGCACCCCAGATGGGACCCTGCTTGTGAAAACCGACGGATCCGCGGGATCACGGGACCTGCAGCCGGCATCGAGGGATTCTCGAGGAGAACCTCTGATCCCCGGACCGAAGGATTCCAAGTAAGTCTCCTGGAATTTAATTAAGGCATTCTTTAAGTATAATATACGCCTGCTCGTAAATCGCGGTGAAAACCTCGTAGAGTTGGGCTGAAAGGTACCTTTGTGGAAAGTCTCTGCTCGGTGAAAGCCGGTGGAGCGGGGCCCAAGGGGGAGGTCTTCAACAGGGGGTTGAAGTCTCCAGGATCTCAGCAGGGGTCTGGGATCCCAAAAGGGAGCTCCAACAAGGGTTGGGGTCCCTCTGATTAGTGTTTGTGATATAGTGCACAATCACTACCACTGGTCATTTGAAGGATGGGCACCTTTCCGAGTAAAAGACCCATCCCAAGGGGCACGTCTTTGGGATGTATTTTAAAACACTGGAAAGAGCTGGGGGGGGATCCTTTAACTCGGAAACAGTTAATTGAATATTGTAATCCTTGGTGGCCGTTGGATGACGGGGAGAAGTGGCCGGAGGACGGGACACTGTGTTATAATACCACTTTGCAGTTGATGTTGTTTTGTAAAAGGGAAGGTAAATGGGAAGAAATGACATATGTAGATTTGTTTTTCTCGTTGAGAAATCATCCGGAATGGCAAAGGCAGTGTGGGATACATCCGCATAGTTCTATGGTAATGGCTTTGGGAAAGGGAAAATGTAAGAAAGGTTCAAAGAAATGCTGCGCCGCTTGTAGCGTCGGGAAAGAATGTTTGAAGTTTGAGTCTGAGGAGGATGATGTCGAGCTAATGGTGGCACCGCGTCAGAAATGGGGGGATAATCATGCAGAGGGATCCGAGATCGGTAGCCCTTCCACCTCCCCTCTGGGGGAGGGTGCGGGAGAATTTAGCCCGGTTTCGGGAAGAACGCGGGGAAGGACAGGGGGGGCAGCGGAGCCAGCTCCCCTCCAGGCCCCTCTCCGAGAAGCAGTAGGAAATACTGGTCCGGTGACAGTAAAGGTTCCGTTTTCAATAACTGATTTAAGGTCGTGGAAGGAAATAGCAGGCACTTATCGAGAAGGCCCTGAGAGAGTAGCAAAGGTCTTTGAGACAATAATTAGGACCCAGGATCCTGACTGGAATGATTTGCAGGTGATTTTAGATACTTTGCTTGATGGCACAGAGAAAAGGATGGTACTGAATACTGCTAAGAAACAGGTAGAGGGAGCTCACGCCCATGGAGATTTGCAGGGACCGGTAGATCAGAACTTTCCCTCTTCAGATCCTGACTGGGACCCGAATCAGCCGGGACCCAGAGGAATGTTGACCAGATATCAGAGGTGGATTTTGTTCGATGTTAAACATGCAATGCCAAAGGCGATAAATTGCTCAAAAATTTATGAAATAAGGCAGGAGCTAAATGAGTCTCCTTCAGCTTTCATGGAGAGCCTGAAGGAAACTGCCCGAAAGTATACTAATTTGGACCCAGAACAACCAGACGAAGCAATACAATTGGCCTCCATATTCATGGGTCAGTCGGCTCCCGATATTAGGAAAAAGCTCCAAAAATTGGAAGGACCTGAATCTAGAGATTTGGGAAAAATGCTTGAAGTAGCATGGACTGTGTATAATAATAGAGAAAAAGAGAAGGAAGGAAAACAGGCTCGGAGAGATGGAAAGTTATTGGCGGCTCTAGCTGGGAATAATAGAAAAGGCAGAGGAAGAGGAAGAGGAAGAGGAAGAGGAAGAGGGATGAATATTGGAGAAAGGGAAAGGATAAATCTTCGATTAGCACCAGACCAATGTGCTATTTGTAAGGAACGTGGGCACTGGAAAAGAGAATGTCCTAAGGCCGGGGAGTTAGATCCGACTCTTCGCGCGATTAAATTGATGACTTTAGATGAGGAATCACGAAGAGGACCGGGGGAGTCAACCCTAGCTGAACCCCTGGTTACACTAGAGCTAGGGAATGAAGAAGTAGAATTTTTAGTAGATACGGGAGCCACTTATTCGGTATTGAACACATGTAGAGGAAAATGCAGTCATCATTCGGTAGATGTCGTTGGTGCGACAGGACAAAGGGAAAATCGGCCTTTTCTGGAACCATTAAAATTTAAATTGGGAAAACAGTGGGTAACACACCAGTTTTTATATATGCCTGAATGCCCTTTGCCTTTGTTAGGGCGAGACTTGTTAAGTAAATTGGAGGCACAAGTAACTTTTAAAAATGGGGAAATTGAATTATTGATACCGGAATCAAAAGCCATAGAGGCGAAAGTATTTATGTTACAGGATTCTTTTAAAGAAGAACGAATTCCAGAAGAGGTGGAAAATGCTGTAACCCCCTTGGTTTGGGCAAGTGAGGTTCCAGGACGATCGAAACTGGCAGAACCGGTAAAAGTGACCTTAAAAGCCGGATCCAAACTGGTAAGACAAAAACAGTATCCTATTAAGTGGGAGGCACGAAAAGGATTAGAGGGGTTAATCATGAAATTTTTGCAATATGGGCTTTTGGTAGAATGCGAGTCAGAATATAACACACCTATATTACCGGTAAAGAAACCTGGGGGACGGGAATATCGACTAGTCCAGGGTCTAAGAGCTATAAATCAAATAGTTCAAGATATACACCCAGTAGCAGCCAATCCCTATAGTTTATTGACATCCCTGAAAGAGGAGCATAAATGGTTTACTGTACTAGATTTAAAGGAGGCCTTCTTTTGCATACCTCTGGATGCACAAAGTCAAAGCATATTTGCTTTTGAATGGGAGAGCCCTGCAACAGGACGAAAGATGCAACTGACGTGGACTGTACTTCCACAAGGATTTAAAAAGAGCCCCACAGTATTTGGAAACCAGTGGGCAAAGGAATTAGAAATATGGAAGAGACAAAACCAGGAAAAGGGGACATTGTTACAATATGTGGATGATATTCTGATAGCAGCAGAAAGCAAAGAAGAATGTTTTGAAATTACTATCAGTTTGTTGAATTTTCTGGGCCAAGGAGGATATAGAGTCTCCAGAAATAAGGCCCAGATAGGAAGAGAAGCAGTGATTTATCTGGGATTTGAAATATCTCAAGGGCAAAGGCAACTAAGCAACGAAAGGAAGGAAGCCATTTGCCAAATCCCAGAACCTAACAGTCCAAAGGAGCTGAGAACCTTTTTGGGAATGATTGGATGGTGTCGGCTTTGGATTCCAAACTATGGACTATATGTGAAGCCACTCTACAACGCTTTAAGAGAATCCAAAGACTTGTATCTGACATGGACACCTGAATGCCAAAAATCATTTAAAGAACTTAAAAAAGCATTGATGATGGCCCCTGCTTTGGCTTTACCTAATTTAACCAAACCTTTTGAACTGTTTGTCCATGAGAGGCAGCATCTGGCCCTTGGAGTGCTGGCACAACGTCTGGGATCCTGGAAGCGGCCAGTAGGATATTTCTCTAAACAACTTGACAACGTGAGTAAAGGATGGCCGGGACGTTTGCGCGCTGTGGCAGCGACGGTATTGCTGATTCAGGAAGCTCGAAAATTGACTATGGGCCAAAAGATGGTGGTGTATGTACCACACATGGTGGTAACTGTTCTAGAACAAAAGGGGGGTCATTGGCTGTCCCCCAGCAGAATGCTGAAATATCAAGTTGTCTTACTGGAGCAAGATGATGTGGAATTAAAAACCACAACCATCGTAAATCCAGCAATGTTTCTGTCGACGGAGAATCCGACAGAAAATCTAGAACATGACTGCCTGCTAACTGTTGAACAAGTCTATTCCAGCAGACCGGACCTGAGGGATGAGCCTCTGGAGAACCCTGATCTGGAGTTGTTCACGGATGGAAGCAGCTTTGTGAAAGAAGGAAGACGAACGGCCGGATACGCTGTTGTCACCACCACCGAGGCACTGGAGTCAGGAACGCTGCCTGCAAATCCCTCGGCACAGAAAGCAGAACTGGTGGCGTTGAGGCAAGCCTTGCAAATGGCAGAAGGAAAAAGGGTAAATATATGGACTGACTCTAAATATGCATTTGGTGTGATTCACGCTCATGGAGCCATCTGGAAAGAAAGAGGACTGCTCTCAGCCCAAGGTTCATCGATAAAACACAAAGAAGAAATCCTTCAGCTCCTCGAAGAGGCGCAGAAACCAAAGGAAGTGGCACTGATGCACTGCAAGGCTCATCAATTTGGTCAGACAGCTGTAAACATAGGTAATCGATTGGCAGACAAAACAGCAAAGGAGGCTGCTGAACAAGGTATCCTTGCTCTAGTACCAGTAAAACAAATAAAAATCCCAAATCTGAAACCAAAATACAGTAAATTGGATGAACAATTAGCAGAACAATTGAAAGCATCACAAAATATAGAAGGGCGGTAGGTAACGCCAGAAAAACAGGTAATTGTAACCCCGCAAGTTATGTTAGAACTTGCGAAAGAAAAACATGCACAGACACATTGGGGTGTAGATGCTATGGTCTCGAGCCTAAAATCATCTGTGGTGTGTGTAGGAAGGACAGGAGTAATTAAATCCATAGTAACGAAGTGTCCAATTTGTCTCAAAAATAATTCTTTAAATCGGAAAAGGGCACCCCTAGGAGTAACAAAACAGGGTAACATTCCAGGAGATTACTGGCAAGTTGATTTTTCTGAACTCCCCAGGCAGAATGGATTCAGGTATCTATTAGTATTCATTGATACTTTTTCTGGATGGCCGGAAGCCTTTCCTTGTCGCACCAGCAAAGCGAGAGAAGTAGTTAAAATATTGTTGAAAGAAATCATACCAAGGTTTGGGGTACCAATTGGCATGTCTTCCGATAGGGGACCACATTTTGTAGCAGAAATAGTTCAGCAAGTAAGTAAAATTTTAGGGATAAATTGGGATTTACATACCCCCTGGAGGCCACAATCAAGTGGGAGAATTGAAAGAATGAACCAAACATTAAAGCGACAAATAAGTAAAATTTGTCAAGAGGTGTCTTTGAAATGGCCACAAGCTTTACCATTAGCACTTCTGAGAGTCAGAGTTCAACCTAGATCTAAAGATGGTGTAAGTCCATACGAAATTCTGTATGGCAAACCTTATCAGACTCCTCTAATCCCAGGGGATACGAAAATAACAGGGGAAACAGATTTAAAGATGTATTTGATTTCTTTAGGAAAAACACTTGAAGCACTCCGAAAATACGTTGTGCTGACCAGATCGCTTGCTTTGGATACACCTGTGCATCAATATCCACCAGGTGATTTCGTGTGCATAAAGACTTGGAACTCTGAACCACTGCAGGTGAAGTGGAAAGGACCTTTTCAGGTACTGTTAACAACTGACACTGCGATCAAAGTAGAAGGGGTGGAACCGTGGATACACTACACCCGAGTGAAGAAGGCCCCTTCGTGGAGAGTCATCAGTAGAGATCCAGAGACTGCAAAACTGACTTTGAAATATATCTAAAAAGAGTAGCTATTGCTGCAAAATGCGGGGAGACTGTATCTCGATCTGGAAACTGATGATAATAGGAGCACTGTTCAGTGTATTGGAAGTAAGAACAAAAGACATTACTACGCTGCCAATAAAAGCAGAACAATTAATATACCTCCCAAGGAGGACTCCAGAAGAAAATTTGATGATCGGGCTTATAAAAGAATTTGCAAATTTACAAAACGTGACCCAAATAACTGCGTGTCTTCCAATCCCAAGGGCGGTAGGAGAATCAGTTCCGTGGGGAATCTTGACAACAAATCGAAGTAACAAAGAACCCAACAAGAACGGTGCTCATTGTGAACAAGTTCCCGTTGTTGAGTGGCAGGAACGAATAGATTGTGTTAGAAAACAATGGAAAACCCCTGGAAGTAAAGCAAATTGTGAGAAGTTACTAAATTATGTTTTTGTCCAAATAGTTTTTCCCAATATAGGTTGGTGTGCTCATGATGAACCCGTTAAGAAAAATGTTACTCGAACAATCATGAAATGGGAATGCAAAGAGCCCAATCAAACTAAACAAGAGATAACTTTGTGGGATTCAGTATGGTCAATGGCCATCACATCTCAGTTCCAGTACATGGCCAGTGCCCCCTGGTGTTTCACCTGGGATGGGATGATTTTTGCAGCTTTCCCATCGGTCGATGACAAAGGAAGTACTTCCCGGGAAAAGGAAATTGTAGTACCCTGGTGGAATTGTACAAAAATGTGTAATTGCAGTACAGTTAGTAAAGCAATCCAAAGTGTTCCACCTTTAGCAGCTGCCTTGAAATATGGATGCCAGTGTAGGGGACTTAGAAATGATTTACAGTTGACTGATACCTATAAGCCCCAAAGAGGAACATTCTTTAGTTGTAGAAAATCTACAATTCAAAGTCCAGGACACTTAGTTTGGGCAATGAGTGATGGAACCTGGTCCACTCACCTACCGGTTGATGGTAAGGTAAAACAAATTACTTTAGGAATGCCAACATTATGTCCAATTTGGAAAAAGACTCCCTTTAAGGGGAACTCTGAGAATTTGAAATTATTACGAATAAAAAGATCAGAAGTTGAAGAAGATGAAAACTGGAATGAGCCTTCAACAGGAGTAAAAATCGGACGGGCCTTAGAATCTTTATTGACTCCCTTATCGACTTATAGGAATAAAGCCTGGTTATATAAACTAACTGGTCAAGTAGAAAAATTAGCAAATGTAACAAGGAGAGGATTCAGACAGTTAAACCTACAGTTGCAAGCAACCTCAAGAATGACGCAGCAAAATAAAATGGCCTTAGACATGCTCCTGTTAAAAGAACATGGAGTACGTGAGTACCTAAAAGGTAGGAGAGATCATTGCTGTCTACATATCCCCAACGTCACTCAGGATGTTGAACATGACTTAAACTTACTAAAACAAATAGAAAAAGACACTCAGGAAATCCAACAGGACATGCAAGAAAATTGGCTTGATAAAATTTTTAACGGATTAGGGTGGAATAGTAGTTCTTGGGTCAAATCTTTAATCGGTACCGGACTGCTTTTACTGGTAGTAGTTTTAATAATACTGCTCATATATTATTGTCTGAAAAAGGAACTCACCAGCAGAACAGCTTTTAATCGAATGATTATTCAGGCTATTGCAAGAAGACAAAACCTTAGTGAGTCGGTTGTTACACTTCCACCACCCTATAGCGAAACAAGTGGACTATAAGTGTAGTGTTGTGATTCTGAAAAAAATATTATAATAATATTTAATCATTATATGATTAAGAAAAATTTAATTATGGAAGTATTGAAAAGAGAATTATTTCAAAACTTCCAAAGCGGGGAAATGTAACCAAGGTGATGGAATCAGTTAATCATAAACCACGAACAATGCTGCTATGTCCCTTGTACAGCCCTGCCCATCTGGACATTAGGTCTGGGAACAGAGGGTTTAGTCCCTAGGTAGTCATTAATGTTAAACAATAATGGTGAAGGGGATTTTTAATAGAAATAGCGTTACCAAATGGTTGCAGGTGTATTTGTGGTACCTATCTATTGTGTGAATTAATTGAAGCAAAAAGTCATACATCTCCCCCCAAAGAAGTTAGTTTCAATTAAAACCAGCAGGTGCCTAGAACTGGTCAAGACGACCCGTGCCGCAGGGACAAGAGCCAGAAGAGGACTGAGTTTGCGCAGAAACTGTGACGAAGAGGATAAGCCTTCATCTTGGGACCCCCGACGACCACCACTAGGAGGCACTGCGCAAGCGCGGGTGGGAGGAGTGTATGAAAATGGACTGATTTGACTAGAAAGAAAGGGCTTATGTAATCAGATGAATATGTATATTTTGATCTGTATAAACTGCACAAAAAGGGTATGGGGTATGCACGCTTGGTGGAATTATCCCCCGTGCATCCAACGCTGCAATAAAGAATGCTGCCTTTTAACACTACATTGGTGTTACGACGTTTTCTTCCCGGATTTTCGGTGACAGTTTCTGGCACCCCAGATGGGACCCTGCTTGTGAAAACCGACGGATCCGCGGGATCACGGGACCTGCAGCCGGCATCGAGGGATTCTCGAGGAGAACCTCTGATCCCCGGACCGAAGGATTCCAAGTAAGTCTCCTGGAATTTAATTAAGGCATTCTTTAAGTATAATATACGCCTGCTCGTAAATCGCGGTGAAAACCTCGTAGAGTTGGGCTGAAAGGTACCTTTGTGGAAAGTCTCTGCTCGGTGAAAGCCGGTGGAGCGGGGCCCAAGGGGGAGGTCTTCAACAGGGGGTTGAAGTCTCCAGGATCTCAGCAGGGGTCTGGGATCCCAAAAGGGAGCTCCAACAAGGGTTGGGGTCCCTCTGATTAGTGTTTGTGATATAGTGCACAATCACTACCACTGGTCATTTGAAGGATGGGCACCTTTCCGAGTAAAAGACCCATCCCAAGGGGCACGTCTTTGGGATGTATTTTAAAACACTGGAAAGAGCTGGGGGGGGATCCTTTAACTCGGAAACAGTTAATTGAATATTGTAATCCTTGGTGGCCGTTGGATGACGGGGAGAAGTGGCCGGAGGACGGGACACTGTGTTATAATACCACTTTGCAGTTGATGTTGTTTTGTAAAAGGGAAGGTAAATGGGAAGAAATGACATATGTAGATTTGTTTTTCTCGTTGAGAAATCATCCGGAATGGCAAAGGCAGTGTGGGATACATCCGCATAGTTCTATGGTAATGGCTTTGGGAAAGGGAAAATGTAAGAAAGGTTCAAAGAAATGCTGCGCCGCTTGTAGCGTCGGGAAAGAATGTTTGAAGTTTGAGTCTGAGGAGGATGATGTCGAGCTAATGGTGGCACCGCGTCAGAAATGGGGGGATAATCATGCAGAGGGATCCGAGATCGGTAGCCCTTCCACCTCCCCTCTGGGGGAGGGTGCGGGAGAATTTAGCCCGGTTTCGGGAAGAACGCGGGGAAGGACAGGGGGGGCAGCGGAGCCAGCTCCCCTCCAGGCCCCTCTCCGAGAAGCAGTAGGAAATACTGGTCCGGTGACAGTAAAGGTTCCGTTTTCAATAACTGATTTAAGGTCGTGGAAGGAAATAGCAGGCACTTATCGAGAAGGCCCTGAGAGAGTAGCAAAGGTCTTTGAGACAATAATTAGGACCCAGGATCCTGACTGGAATGATTTGCAGGTGATTTTAGATACTTTGCTTGATGGCACAGAGAAAAGGATGGTACTGAATACTGCTAAGAAACAGGTAGAGGGAGCTCACGCCCATGGAGATTTGCAGGGACCGGTAGATCAGAACTTTCCCTCTTCAGATCCTGACTGGGACCCGAATCAGCCGGGACCCAGAGGAATGTTGACCAGATATCAGAGGTGGATTTTGTTCGATGTTAAACATGCAATGCCAAAGGCGATAAATTGCTCAAAAATTTATGAAATAAGGCAGGAGCTAAATGAGTCTCCTTCAGCTTTCATGGAGAGCCTGAAGGAAACTGCCCGAAAGTATACTAATTTGGACCCAGAACAACCAGACGAAGCAATACAATTGGCCTCCATATTCATGGGTCAGTCGGCTCCCGATATTAGGAAAAAGCTCCAAAAATTGGAAGGACCTGAATCTAGAGATTTGGGAAAAATGCTTGAAGTAGCATGGACTGTGTATAATAATAGAGAAAAAGAGAAGGAAGGAAAACAGGCTCGGAGAGATGGAAAGTTATTGGCGGCTCTAGCTGGGAATAATAGAAAAGGCAGAGGAAGAGGAAGAGGAAGAGGAAGAGGAAGAGGGATGAATATTGGAGAAAGGGAAAGGATAAATCTTCGATTAGCACCAGACCAATGTGCTATTTGTAAGGAACGTGGGCACTGGAAAAGAGAATGTCCTAAGGCCGGGGAGTTAGATCCGACTCTTCGCGCGATTAAATTGATGACTTTAGATGAGGAATCACGAAGAGGACCGGGGGAGTCAACCCTAGCTGAACCCCTGGTTACACTAGAGCTAGGGAATGAAGAAGTAGAATTTTTAGTAGATACGGGAGCCACTTATTCGGTATTGAACACATGTAGAGGAAAATGCAGTCATCATTCGGTAGATGTCGTTGGTGCGACAGGACAAAGGGAAAATCGGCCTTTTCTGGAACCATTAAAATTTAAATTGGGAAAACAGTGGGTAACACACCAGTTTTTATATATGCCTGAATGCCCTTTGCCTTTGTTAGGGCGAGACTTGTTAAGTAAATTGGAGGCACAAGTAACTTTTAAAAATGGGGAAATTGAATTATTGATACCGGAATCAAAAGCCATAGAGGCGAAAGTATTTATGTTACAGGATTCTTTTAAAGAAGAACGAATTCCAGAAGAGGTGGAAAATGCTGTAACCCCCTTGGTTTGGGCAAGTGAGGTTCCAGGACGATCGAAACTGGCAGAACCGGTAAAAGTGACCTTAAAAGCCGGATCCAAACTGGTAAGACAAAAACAGTATCCTATTAAGTGGGAGGCACGAAAAGGATTAGAGGGGTTAATCATGAAATTTTTGCAATATGGGCTTTTGGTAGAATGCG
Organism: Opisthocomus hoazin; assembly: GCF_030867145.1. Lineage (NCBI taxonomy): Eukaryota > Metazoa > Chordata > Aves > Opisthocomiformes > Opisthocomidae > Opisthocomus > Opisthocomus hoazin. The sequence goes on from NC_134441.1 coordinate 43,411, forward strand.
AGTCAGAATATAACACACCTATATTACCGGTAAAGAAACCTGGGGGACGGGAATATCGACTAGTCCAGGGTCTAAGAGCTATAAATCAAATAGTTCAAGATATACACCCAGTAGCAGCCAATCCCTATAGTTTATTGACATCCCTGAAAGAGGAGCATAAATGGTTTACTGTACTAGATTTAAAGGAGGCCTTCTTTTGCATACCTCTGGATGCACAAAGTCAAAGCATATTTGCTTTTGAATGGGAGAGCCCTGCAACAGGACGAAAGATGCAACTGACGTGGACTGTACTTCCACAAGGATTTAAAAAGAGCCCCACAGTATTTGGAAACCAGTTGGCAAAGGAATTAGAAATATGGAAGAGACAAAGCCAGGAAAAGGGGACATTGTTACAATATGTGGATGATATTCTGATAGCAGCAGAAAGCAAAGAAGAATGTTTTGAAATTACTATCAGTTTGTTGAATTTTCTGGGCCAAGGAGGATATAGAGTCTCCAGAAATAAGGCCCAGATAGGAAGAGAAGCAGTGATTTATCTGGGATTTGAAATATCTCAAGGGCAAAGGCAACTAAGCAACGAAAGGAAGGAAGCCATTTGCCAAATCCCAGAACCTAACAGTCCAAAGGAGCTGAGAACCTTTTTGGGAATGATTGGATGGTGTCGGCTTTGGATTCCAAACTATGGACTATACGTGAAGCCACTCTACAACGCTTTAAGAGAATCCAAAGACTTGTATCTGACATGGACACCTGAATGCCAAAAATCATTTAAAGAACTTAAAAAAGCATTGATGATGGCCCCTGCTTTGGCTTTACCTAATTTAACCAAACCTTTTGAACTGTTTGTCCATGAGAGGCAGCATCTGGCCCTTGGAGTGCTGGCACAACGTCTGGGATCCTGGAAGCGGCCAGTAGGATATTTCTCTAAACAACTTGACAACGTGAGTAAAGGATGGCCGGGACGTTTGCGCGCTGTGGCAGCGACGGTATTGCTGATTCAGGAAGCTCGAAAATTGACTATGGGCCAAAAGATGGTGGTGTATGTACCACACATGGTGGTAACTGTTCTAGAACAAAAGGGGGGTCATTGGCTGTCCCCCAGCAGAATGCTGAAATATCAAGTTGTCTTACTGGAGCAAGATGATGTGGAATTAAAAACCACAACCATCGTAAATCCAGCAATGTTTCTGTCGACGGAGAATCCGACAGAAAATCTAGAACATGACTGCCTGCTAACTGTTGAACAAGTCTATTCCAGCAGACCGGACCTGAGGGATGAGCCTCTGGAGAACCCTGATCTGGAGTTGTTCACGGATGGAAGCAGCTTTGTGAAAGAAGGAAGACGAACGGCCGGATACGCTGTTGTCACCACCACCGAGGCACTGGAGTCAGGAACGCTGCCTGCAAATCCCTCGGCACAGAAAGCAGAACTGGTGGCGTTGAGGCAAGCCTTGCGAATGGCAGAAGGAAAAAGGGTAAATATATGGACTGACTCTAAATATGCATTTGGTGTGATTCACGCTCATGGAGCCATCTGGAGAGAAAGAGGACTGCTCCCAGCCCAAGGTTCATCGATAAAACACAAAGAAGAAATCCTTCAGCTCCTCGAAGAGGCGCAGAAACCAAAGGAAGTGGCACTGATGCACTGCAAGGCTCATCAATTTGGTCAGACAGCTGTAAACATAGGTAATCGATTGGCAGACAAAACAGCAAAGGAGGCTGCTGAACAAGGTATCCTTGCTCTAGTACCAGTAAAACAAATAAAAATCCCAAATCTGAAACCAAAATACAGTAAATTGGATGAACAATTAGCAGAACAATTGAAAGCATCACAAAATATAGAAGGGCGGTAGGTAACGCCAGAAAAACAGGTAATTGTAACCCCGCAAGTTATGTTAGAACTTGCGAAAGAAAAACATGCACAGACACATTGGGGTGTAGATGCTATGGTCTCGAGCCTAAAATCATCTGTGGTGTGTGTAGGAAGGACAGGAGTAATTAAATCCATAGTAACGAAGTGTCCAATTTGTCTCAAAAATAATTCTTTAAATCGGAAAAGGGCACCCCTAGGAGTAACAAAACAGGGTAACATTCCAGGAGATTACTGGCAAGTTGATTTTTCTGAACTCCCCAGGCAGAATGGATTCAGGTATCTATTAGTATTCATTGATACTTTTTCTGGATGGCCGGAAGCCTTTCCTTGTCGCACCAGCAAAGCGAGAGAAGTAGTTAAAATATTGTTGAAAGAAATCATACCAAGGTTTGGGGTACCAATTGGCATGTCTTCCGATAGGGGACCACATTTTGTAGCAGAAATAGTTCAGCAAGTAAGTAAAATTTTAGGGATAAATTGGGATTTACATACCCCCTGGAGGCCACAATCAAGTGGGAGAATTGAAAGAATGAACCAAACATTAAAGCGACAAATAAGTAAAATTTGTCAAGAGGTGTCTTTGAAATGGCCACAAGCTTTACCATTAGCACTTCTGAGAGTCAGAGTTCAACCTAGATCTAAAGATGGTGTAAGTCCATACGAAATTCTGTATGGCAAACCTTATCAGACTCCTTTAATCCCAGGGGATATGAAAATAACAGGGGAAACAGATTTAAAGATGTATTTGATTTCTTTAGGAAAAACACTTGAAGCACTCCGAAAATACGTTGTGCTGACCAGATCGCTTGCTTTGGATACACCTGTGCATCAATATCCACCAGGTGATTTCGTGTGCATAAAGACTTGGAACTCTGAACCACTGCAGGTGAAGTGGAAAGGACCTTTTCAGGTACTGTTAACAACTGACACTGCGATCAAAGTAGAAGGGGTGGAACCGTGGATACACTACACCCGAGTGAAGAAGGCCCCTTCGTGGAGAGTCATCAATAGAGATCCAGAGACTGCAAAACTGACTTTGAAATATATCTAAAAAGAGTAGCTATTGCTGCAAAATGCGGGGAGACTGTATCTCGATCTGGAAACTGATGATAATAGGAGCACTGTTCAGTGTATTGGAAGTAAGAACAAAAGACATTACTACGCTGCCAATAAAAGCAGAACAATTAATATACCTCCCAAGGAGGACTCCAGAAGAAAATTTGATGATCGGGCTTATAAAAGAATTTGCAAATTTACAAAACGTGACCCAAATAACTGCGTGTCTTCCAATCCCAAGGGCGGTAGGAGAATCAGTTCCGTGGGGAATCTTGACAACAAATCGAAGTAACAAAGAACCCAACAAGAACGGTACTCATTGTGAACAAGTTCCCGTTGTTGAGTGGCAGGAACGAATAGATTATGTTAGAAAACAATGGAAAAACCCCTGGAAGTAAAGCAAATTGTGAGAAGTTACTAAATTATGTTTTTGTCCAAATAGTTTTTCCCAATATAGGTTGGTGTGCTTATGATGAACCCGTTAAGAAAAATGTTACTCGAACAATCATGAAATGGGAATGCAAAGAGCCCAATCAAACTAAACAAGAGATAACTTTGTGGGATTCAGTATGGTCCATGGCCATCACATCTCAGTTCCAGTACATGGCCAGTGCCCCCTGGTGTTTCACCTGGGATGGGATGATTTTTGCAGCTTTCCCATCGGTCGATGACAAAGGAAGTACTTCCCGGGAAAAGGAAATTGTAGTACCCTGGTGGAATTGTACAAAAATGTGTAATTGCAGTACAGTTAGTAAAGCAATCCAAAGTGTTCCACCTTTAGCAGCTGCCTTGAAATATGGATGCCAGTGTAGGGGACTTAGAAATGATTTACAGTTGACTGATAGCTATAAGCCCAAAAGAGGAACATTCTTTAGTTGTAGAAAATCTACAATTCAAAGTCCAGGACACTTAGTTTGGGCAATGAGTGATGGAACCTGGTCCACTCACCTACCGGTTGATGGTAAGGTAAAACAAATTACTTTAGGAATGCCAACATTATGTCCAATTTGGAAAAAGACTCCCTTTAAGGGGAACTCTGAGAATTTGAAATTATTACGGATAAAAAGATCAGAAGTTGAAGAAGATGAAAACTGGAATGAGCCTTCAACAGGAGTAAAAATTGGATGGGCCTTAGAATCTTTATTGACTCCCTTATCGACTTATAGGAATAAAGCCTGGTTATATAAACTAACTGGTCAAGTAGAAAAATTAGCAAATGTAACAAGGAGAGGATTCAGACAGTCAAACCTACAGTTGCAAGCAACCTCAAGAATGACGCTGCAAAATAAAATGGCCTTAGACATGCTCCTGTTAAAAGAACATGGAGTACGTGAGTACCTAAAAGGTAGGAGAGATCATTGCTGTCTACATATCCCCAATGTCACTCAGGATGTTGAACATGACTTAAACTTACTAAAACAAATAGAAAAAGACACTCAGGAAATCCAACAGGACATGCAAGAAAATTGGCTTGATAAAATTTTTAACGGATTAGGGTGGAATATTAGTTCTTGGGTCAAATCTTTAATCGGTACCGGACTGCTTTTACTGGTAGTAGTTTTAATAATACTGCTCATATATTATTGTCTGAAAAAGGAACTCACCAGCAGAACAGCTTTTAATCGAAAGATTATTCAGGCTATTGCAAGAAGACAAAACCTTAGTGAGTCGGTTGTTACACTTCCACCACCCTATAGCGAAACAAGTGGACTATAAGTGTAGTGTTGTGATTCTGAAAAAAATATTATAATAATATTTAATCATTATATGATTAAGAAAAATTTAATTATGGAAGTATTGAAAAGAGAATTATTTCAAAACTTCCAAAGGGGGGAAATGTAACCGAGGTGATGGAATTAGTTAATCATAAACCACGAACAATGCTGCTATGTCCCTTGTACAGCCCTGCCCATCTGGACATTAGGTCTGGGAACAGAGGGTTTAGTCCCTAGGTAGTCATTAAACAGTAATGGTGAAGGGGATTTTTAATAGAAATAGTGTTATTAAATGATTGCAGGTGTATTTGTGGTACCTATCTATTGTGTGAATTAATTGAAGCAAAAAGTCATACATCTCCCCCCAAAGAAGTTAGTTTCAATTAAAACCAGCAGGTGCCTAGAACTGGTCAAGACGACCCGTGCCGCAGGGACAAGAGCCAGAAGAGGACTGAGTTTGCGCAGAAACTGTGACGAAGAGGATAAGCCTTCATCTTGGGACCCCCGACGACCACCACTAGGAGGCACTGCGCAAGCGCGGGTGGGAGGAGTGTATGAAAATGAACTAATTTTATTATGAAAGGGATAAGTTATGTAACCTAATAAATATGTATATTTTGATCTATATAAACTATACGGAAAAGGTATGGGGTATGCACGTTCGGTGGAACTATCCCCCGTGCATCCAGCGCTGCAATAAAGAATGCTGCCTTTTAACACTACATTGGTGTTATGAGGTGTTATTCCCGGATTTTCGGTGACACCCTCATCATCTTCGTAACCCTTCACTGGACTCTCCAGTAGTTCCTCATCTTTCTTGAAGTGGGGAGCCCAGAGCTTGAACACAGCACTCAAGACGGGGCCTCCCCAGGGCAGAGCAGAGGAGGAGGATAATCTCCCTCAACCTCCTGGCCACACTTCTCTTGATGCACCCCAGGATCCCCTTGGCTTTCTTGGCAGCCAGGGCACGCTGCTGGCTCATGGTCAGCCTGTCGTCCACCAGGACACCCAGGTCCCTCTCCCAGAGCTGCTCTCCAGCACGGCCGCCCCAGCCTGTACTGGTGCCTGGGGTTGTTCCTCCCCAGGTGCAGGACCCTGCATTTGCCTTTGTTGAACCAGCAAGGGGGAAAGAAAAGAAATAATTAAAACAATCACCGAACCAGACACCAAGTGCAGGGAAACTTCATCTCTCCTTATTGCCCATTTCCCAGGCAAACCTCCAAACCCTGGGGCCAGCCAAGACAAAGGCGGCTTTGGGAAGCGGCATCTCCCCTCAGGCTCTGGCCACAAGCTCTCTGACCAAGGCAATGCCTTCTGCAGGAGCACTTGAGGAGCACTGCAGAGCTCTCCGGCCTCCACCCCTGCACAGCCAGGGCCAGCAGCCGTAAGAAATCGCAGGCAGACATCTTGCAAATGATCCCCGCGCTTTGGAGCTCCCACTGGTTTTTCCTCCTCGGTGCTAGGTGACACTGCTGACAGTTGTTTCTTCTCAAAGGCTGAAAGGAAAGAAGAATTTAGAAGGAGAAAAGGAATTCTAATCAAGGTGGGGCAATGTTTTCAGGGCTTTTTTGGATGCTGCAATGAAAACTGATGTGAAAAAAATTCATTACAAAAAAAGAAAAAACAGAGAGAAACCACAATCCTGAAAGTTTTCCTTTTCTTCTTCAGAGCACAGCCTTTGTGCATCAGTCATTCACCAGCTCTCCTCTTCCTGGCAAAGGTTCATATTTTCTCTAACCAGACGAGGTACGCGTCCGCCTCGCCACTCGACGCAGAGAGAAAAGGAATTGTTAAAGCAAGAAGACAGTCAAGTAACACTTGTACTTCCAAAAAAATCATCCATCTCCATTGGCTAAAAAGAAAGGAGATGGCCTAGTGGATGTCTACTACTGATCGCCCAGCTGCAATGGAAGCACCCACGAGTTCTTCCTTAGGCCACCAGGAGAAAGTTCCAGACCTCATCCTTACGGGAGATTTCAACCTCCCACACATCAGCTGGCAACATCCCACTGCTCTGACGCCACCAGCGCTGCTCCTCAGGGCTCAGCTCCAGGGCCAGCTCCGTCATGTTTCGTTACCAGCCATCTGGAAGCAGGGGTTCAACGCACCAGGAGCCACCTTGCTGATGGTACCAAACTGGGAGGTGCTGTTGACTCTCTGGGGGGACAAGAGGCCTTGCTGAGGGATCGAGACAGATGGCAGCGCTGGGCTAGGATTAATGGGATGGCGCTGAGCGACTCCAAATGACGCATTCTGCGCCTCGGACGGAGCCCTGCCAGGCACAAGTCTGAACTGGGAGACGAGTGGCTGGAGAGCAGCCCTGCAGAAAGGCATCTGGGGCTGCTGCGCGACACCAGGCTCAGCGTCACTCAGCAGTGTGCCCTGGCCGCAGAGAGGGCAAACCGCACCCGGGCTGCATCCAGCACAGCATCACCAGCCGCTCAAAAGCGGTGAGCATCCCGCGGGATGCAGCGCTCCTGCAGCCTCAGCAGGTCCAGTCAAGAAACAAACGACAACTGGCCTGAAGCAGCCATCGTCAGGGGTTTCTCTGCTTCCTACGTACCGGCTGACTTGTCACGGGAACCCTCTGCAGCGCGTCATCAAGTCCCACATGGCCTGAAATGGGCAGCAGAGCTCGGGGGTACTACTCACTCGATCGTGACCTTCATTCATCTGAAACAAATGACGAAAACTTCAGCAGTATTCCCAACAAAACTGCTTTTCTGGATACCTCTTTGCTACTGAGAAGAGGGGTGGCCTAAGGAGAAAGGGACAACAAACACAGCTCCCCATCATACGTACTTGCTCATGCTCTTGTCCATTCACGGCCAACACCGGGTTTCCTTGCGCCAGGCGTTTCTACACGCTCCTCAGGTTCTACACGACACCAGGGAATTCAGACCTGTCAGGGAAATTCCCTTCCCCAACTCTGCTCTCGGTCAGGCTGTACAGCAGGAAAGTCTCTTACCTTGGTGAACACCTCTCAGGTCCCATCACACCCTGCAAAGTAACGAGCTCGTGGAACTTCCCTGGCGACTCTGCTGTCGAGAGGCAGCGAGGTGGAAGCAGGCCGTCCTGAACACACCCGGGCAGGAGCAGGGCTGCTCTTCCCACCCAGTCCCTCTGCAGACAAGGGCAGCCCCACCTCAAAACTGCCCTTCTCCAGGCTTGGAGGAGAAAAAGGGGATCCATTTGCTCTCCCTCATCACGCAATGCGCATCACTCAGCACTGTATTCTTCCCACTGACTGCAGCCTTTGGTGCCTTTGCATTGACTGAAAAGGCCCTAAAAGCTGCTCTGACCAATTCCCCATCTCACCGGAGGTTCCGAGGGTGCCTCTGTATCACCCGCAAATTTGGCCTAACTCCTGCTCCCTTCGGACACGATCAGCAGCACCTGACACAACTTCCATCCCAGTCGGGCAGTCTGGAGCAGGTCTGCAGACACCCAGGGCCTGACTCCTTCCAGATGTGCCTTCAGCAAGCACTGCAACTCACAGCTGCAGTCTCCATCCAGCACAGCAGACTGGGGACATGTTCACAGGAGCCACTGGAGCACGTGACTCACCAGGGAGGAGCCTCCAGCTCTGGCCTCCAGCTCGGACAGCCACACCGCTGGGGCAATGCAGGGACTGCAGAAAGGCAGACCCCATGCACAAAGGGACGGTCCTGAGCACGAGCAGCTCTGCGGTTGGTGACATGGGCCTGAGAGACACAGCAAACACAAAGACACTGCAAACTGCCTGAAGGCTGCCTCACTTTCTGCTTCTTCTCAGTAACGTAAATGAGGGCTGTCAGAAAACCAGAACAGAGAGTTCTCACGTTAACATGGAAGTCGCGCGGCAGAATAAAATACAAGGGTACGGAATAACAACTGCTCCATCCAGCTAGGAACTGTCACCCCGACGCATCTCTTCACCATCACTGCACCATCAGCTGGCCACCTCTGACACTCGGCGCTCAGCCTGCCTCCAAAACCTGCTTGCTGGTTTGTGTCTCACTGCTCACACACCTCTCCCTTCTCAGAAATATGCCAGGTTCCTGCTGCCTATTTTCCACCTTTCCTACAGCACAGTTTGGCAGGGAAGATGGCTTTTTCTTTAGCGTACAGCTTAACAACAACAAAAATCCATTGCTCTGCAAAGACAGAGAGATGCCACCTGTCCTCGTTTAACCCATCGGCCAGCAACCAAGCACCAGGCAGCCGCTCGCTCACCCCTCTCCTTCCCTCACAGGGCGATGGGCAGGAGAAACGGACACCAGGGAAAGCTCCCGGGTTGAGACAAAGACACGTTAATACGACAACACTGGAAACACTCGTACCAATACTACTGCTGCTAACAACCAACACGCCAAACAAACGCTACACAAGACCGTTTTCTCACTGCCCAATGACTGATTCGCAGCCAGTTCCTGAGCAGCGACAGCGGAACCCGCGGGCTTCCCCGAGCTCACGAATTTCACCCATTTCCCCAAACTCACAAAATCCATAGAGTTTGCCAAACTCTGGGAAAAAGACCAACCTCTCGGAAAAGTTCGAACCCCCACAAGAGAGAGACAAGAGAATTTGAAAAATAAAGGGTTCCTGACCCCCACAAAACCTGCCTTTACCACCCGAGCATGACATCCATGGTACAGACTCTTTCCATGGGCCACCTTGGCCTCGCTGCCTGGCTCTGCTCCCTCCCAGCTCCAGCACACCCGCTCAGCAGCCAGCACGGGAGGCTGCAGAAAGCCCTGCATTTCTCAGCAACAACTACAACCACCACTCTGATCAACACTCTTCTCATACGCAACCCAAAACACAGCAGCTGCGGGGAGGAAAACTAGCTCTAGCCCAGCCGAAACCAGGACACCATCTTTGGGGTCCTGGCCACACGGCGCAGACGCATTTCCCACGCTCTTTGATAGCAAAAACACGAGGAAGCACTTCTTTACTTTGAGGGTGGCACAGCACCCCAACAGCCTGCCCGACGCGTTGTGGAGTCTCCTTCTCCGGAGATCTTCACAACCCGCCCGGACGCCGTCCTCTGCAGCCTGCTCTGGGGGAACCTGCTTTGCCAGGGGGGTTGGAGCAGATGATCCCCAGGGGCCCTTCCAACCCCTGCCACTCGCTCATTCTGAAAACAGAAACCTCTGCTCTTTGGCAGTAAAGGACCAAGTCGTTTCTCCAGTGCCCTGGGCTCACTGTTGTTGGCCACATTGGTGTGGAGAATGCCTGCGTGTTTGCTCAACAAACTTGTGGTCCTAAAGCCGGAACACGCGTTGGGGAGGGGGAACTGGTGAAATACACTGATACAGAAATGCAAAGCACAAGAGCAGCTCCACCGCTGCTCACAGCGTGGAACTGGTATCCCCCAGCACAGCTGACCTGGACCAGCTACTGCAGGCTGTTCCTCCAGCCAGGCCTTGCTCTTGCCCAAAGCAGGCAGGTGCCCAGCACAGCACATCAGGAGCGAAGCTCAAATCCCTGCTGCTAGAGCAAGAAGCGCAGGCTTTCTTCCCCACGGGCCAGAGCCCTGACAGCAGGGGAACTCCCAGGCCACTCCAAACGGCACAGTGCCCATGCTCAGCTCCCACTGGCACTTGCTGGCATCCTTCCTCTTCCTCCTCGGAAGGAAAGGACAATTCCCAGCAGCACTGCTGAGAAGCAAAGGTGCCAGGTACTGCGTGACGCCATCACGGCCACGGGCAGGCATTTCAACTGCTTTGTTCTGGACACCAGAAAACTCAAGTTTACTCGCACTGCCTGGGCTGAACCGTGCTCCTGCTCCAGGGAGAGACAGTCTGCCTGCGAGGCTTTTCCTGCAGACGGCAGAGGCAGAAAACAACGTGAACCAGAAGCCGTCGGTGACCGCACGACGTCCATACTCATCCCTCGGCAATGAGGTCGGTTCGGAAGCCAGTTGTCCTCGGAAGGGTTTCTCGCAATGCATTTTCCTGAACACACGATCACCTCTACTCCCAGCCCCTTGTACCAAGCTTCTGCAGACCTCCACCATGTTCTAACTCTCGGCTGTGACCCCAGCCCTCGCAGACCACACTTACTGGCCCCCCGGCTTCTCTTCCAGAAAGGTCTCCCGGGAGGCTCCGCTGCTCCTCACACAGCTTCAGCCACAGCCCAGCACTCGGTGGCCACAGCTGCCCCAGCCGCCCTCCCTGCCTGGACACCGGCTGCAGCACGCTCGGGGCACGGGGCAGAGCCCAGCTCTGCACCTCCAGCGCTGTGCCGGGACGCGGCCGAGCACACACAGCCCCAGCACCTCCTCAGCCGACGCTGCGCACAACCCACTCCGGTGCTGGGAGCACGCAGCGGCGGGTGCCGTCTCCTCCCGGCTGCCGCGCACACGGGGAAAGCGCGGCCCCTCCAAGGGCGACCCGAAGCCGTGTGCCCACCAGGAGACCAAAAGACCTGGCAGCAGCACTCGACCGAGCGCTGGGGAAGAGCAGGCCACTGATAGAGGGGATTGTAAGAAATGTGAAACTGTAACAAAAAGCCTTAATATTTTCTAGTTTTTAGTAGTCTTTAGTACTGTAACTTGTATTCCTGCATGCACAGTGATCTAACGATGTAACTGTTACACTAATCCCTGCTTTCTCATTAAGGAATGTAGTGGAAGGACATGGGCACAAGCTATCACTTAGGCGTTAGACAAAATAATTAAGTGAAACAAAAGTGGTCTTTGTTCTCAGCAAATAATTGGGATAATTGTGGGATAAAAGAGACTCCTAAATAACTCTACTCCAGACAGCTTGGCCTTGGGAGGGCAAATGCGCCAAGCTACAGAGATCAGGAGGCACTAAGAGGGCAACAAGACCGGAGCCAAACCACCTGCAGGACACGATATACGTGATCCTGGAACGGAGTTTGCGCAGAGACAAATGTCAATCAGTGAACAGCGTGATGAAGAGGATGGGCCTTCATCTTGGGACCCCCAAAGACCACCCAAAGATGCTAACAGACATGCGTGAAAGATATTTACATATGCTAATTAGTTCCTAGAAATATAATGAGTATTTACATGTGTGATTGTATTTAACCTGAAGCAACAGGGTGTCTGGTGTGCACGTTTGGAGGAGAAATCCCCGGTGTGCCCGGCGCCGCAATAAAGAATCCCTGCTGAGCAGTGTACATTGTGCTGTGAGGTTTTCCTACCGGATCTTCGAATCAGTTTGGCACCCCAGATGGGACCCATTCTATTCGGCTGCGGGACCCGGTAAGAAGAGGACCCCCTTGGGCCCTCGGGAGCCTTTTCCCAAAGGGGCTCCTCGCCTTATCTGGATCACCGCGGGAACAGACAAGGACCATCTGTGAGTAAAGGTATTCTTTTACTACTCTTTACTACCGACGGGGTTCGAGTCCACTGAGTCGTAATTTAATTACACAGGGAGAGTATACTGGGCTGCCAGCGCCTTAGAGGTATACAGGGGTTCAAGTCCCCACTGTAGGGGTTCAAGTCCCCACTGTAGGGGTTTGAGTCCCCACTGGATGCGGTCTTGACTGATACATGGATCATTATTCTGGAAATTGCCTACGATTCTGGCAATCGGTTCGGATTGCAGTAACTCCGGATTAAAATTGTGTGACTGTGTGTGAGGCCTCTGTGTGAATGAGACATAGAAACAAGGGTGAGTGTGGAGTTTTGACCTGCGGTTCTGTTCTCCCACGAGGGAAGCAGCCAGTGAAAAACAAAGCGTAAGAAAACAGTGAATGTTTATTTTAAAGTAATTATCCTATGTTGTTATTATACTACTAGTGATAATCATAATAGTATGTTGTATTTGTTATAAGTGTCATACAACATTCCGGTGTAAAATTGCGGTTCAGTAACTATTTCTCGTAGCTTAAAGTATAGAATTTTGGTTAAGTAATTAGAGCTATCGGCGTCAGAAGGGTTGGTTTAGGCTTGTTTGTTAGGGTTTGCTGTACATTGATTGGGGAACAGAGGTGGACGTGCTGCATAATGGGAACTTCACAGAGCAAAGAGATCCTGAAGAAGAGCCCCTTGGGCTGTATTTTGCATCATTGGAAGGAGATAGGGGGACCCCCGGGAGGTAGTGTGAATAAAAGGACGTTAGTTAAGTATTGTAATCAATGGTGGCCGTTGTACAAGTTAGATGATGAGGCAAAGTGGCCTGAGAATGGCACCCTGGATTATAATACTTTGCTACAGCTAATGTTGTTCTTGAGAAGAGAAGGAAAATGGGATGAGGTCTCCTATGCCAAAATGTTTTTCACTTTGCGAAATCACCCCGAGTGGCAAAAAGAAAGTGGTATAAATCTAGCCCCGCAGACTGGCATTAGAAAGGGATAGAAAGAACGAGCTGGGAAAACTTAAGCGGTGTTGTTCTGCGTGCAGCATAGGGCAAAGGTGTCTGAAAACAAAAGGGAATCAGAAGAAACAGGAGGAGCGCAGGGAGGATTTTGTGTCACCCCCCCCTCCCCGATGCTGGGTCGGCTGCGGGAACCCCCGCCCGCGCAGACGGGGACGAGGCCTCTGATGAGGGCGGAGCGCCACCTAGCGGTCAAGTCCCATCACTGCTCGGACTCGCAGTGAGGTGGGACCCATCATCCAAGCCCCTTTAAGAAGGGCGATGGGGCCGGGGGGGCCAACCCTGATAAGAACACCCTTCCAAATGGAAGATACAGACAAATGGAGAGAAACTGTAAGGGAATCCAGGGAAGATCCTAGCGGGGTAGCCAAGAAATTTGAACGGATAGTTAAGAATTTGGATCCGGATTGGAAAGATGTGGATTTGATGGTCGAGGCAATGACAGAGACTGAGAAAGGAATTGTGTTAAAAACAGCAGGGGATCATGTGAGGGCACAAATTACTGCAGGTACCTTACAAGGGACCGAGGAGCAACATGTTCCACTCAGAGACCCGGGGTGGGGCCCTAATGATCACACGCAGTATCGACTGTTACAGCAATACCGTATTTGGGTTCAGTGTGGGCTGGAACACGGGATCCCGAAAGCAGTAAACTGGTCAGCCTTGTATGAAGTAAAACAAGGTCCGACAGAGACCCCGAGAGAATTCCTGGATAGATTACGAACAGCAGTGCGGAAACACACAACCATAGATCCGACATCAGATGCAGCTAGACAGCAGCTGGTATCTCTGTTTATAGGACAGGCTGCTAATGATATTAGAAAGAAGCTGCAGAAGCTTAAAGAACCAGATGTAAGGAATTTAGAGACACTAGTGGAAGAGGCGTGGCGAGTGTATCGTAACAGGGATGAGAACAGTAAGAGGAATTACAATAAAAGGAGACTAAAAAGCAATGAGTGCGCTCGTTGTAAGGGATTCGGACATTGGCAGAGGGAATGTCCACAGCAGAGAAAGGCACCCTGCCCCACAATAGCTGCTGACCTACAGGACACTGAATGACGGGGACCTGGGGAATCCACCCTAGCGGATCCACTGGTTAATATCAAGCTAGGGAAACGCAGTGTGGAATTTTTGGTAGACACTGGTGCATCGTTTTCTGTTTTAAATCAACAACTGATGCCTTTGGGTAAGGATTTTATAACCGTTGTGGGCGCTACAGGCCAATCGGAAAAGGCATATTTTCTAAAACCATTAAAGTACAAATTAGGTAAGCAAATTGGAATACACAGATTTTTGTACCTGCCTGGGGCCCCTAAGTCCCTTCTAGGACGAGACATGTTGGAACAACTGAATGCCACAATCATTTTCAGAAAGGCACAAATAGAATTTAAAATTGAGGATACTAAATTAACCAAAATTCTGAGCCTGGCATTGATTCAAATTTTAGAAAAAGGAGAAATACCTCAGGATATACTGGACCAAGCGTATCCAGGGGTATGGGCTTCGGGAACCCCAGGCAGAGCCAAAAATGCAGACCCAATAGAGATAAAATTGAAGCCTGGAGCTCGACCAGTTAAGATCAAACAATACCCCCTTAAGCTAGAGGACCAAAGAGGAATTAAGAAAATAATTGATAGTTTTATAAATTTTGGATTGTTAGTGTAATGTGAATCTGAATACAACACCCCCATTTTGCCAGTGAAGAAGTCGGATGGGAAAAGTTACAGGTTAGTACAAGATTTGAGGGCAATTAATAAAATCGTGGAAGATCTCTACCCAGTAGTAGCTAATCCCTATACCTTGTTGAATAAACTGGAAGATAGCCAGGGATGGTTTACCGTACTGGATTTAAAAGATGCCTTTTTCTCTTTACCTCTGGCCTCAAACAGTCAGAACCTATTCGCTTCTGAATGGGAAAATCCAGATTCTGGACGAAAAACCCAGTTAACCTGGACAGTGTTACCCCAAGGTTTCAAAAATAGCCCTACCATCTTTGGAAATCAGCTAGCTCGGGATCTCGAAAAGTGGAATCCTCTGACACAAAAGGGGACTTGGTTACAATCTGTCGATGATCTCCTCATCGCTGCAGAAACAGAGCGGGATTGCAAAAAATGGACAGTGAGTCTTCTTAATTTCCTGGGACTGAATGGTTATCGAGTTTCTCAACAGAAAGCTCAGATGATTCAACAACAAGTGACTCACCTCGGACTCAAAATCTCAAGAGGACAACGAGAACTGGGAAGAGAGAGGAAAGAAGCAATCTGCCGGACTCCAGAACCACAAACGGTAAAAGAATTAAGAGCCTTTTTAGGAATGACAGGATGGTGTAGACTATGGATATATAATTATGGGCTAATGGTAAAACCCTTGTATGAACTGTTGAAAAATAATGCCAGATACCTGATTTGGACCGGAGATGCAAAAAGGGCTTTTGAACAATTAAAAAGGGAACTTATGAGAGCCCCGGCTCTTGGACTTCCAAATGTTCTAAAACCCTTTTGGCTACTTTCTCACGAGAGACAAGGCGTTGCCCTGGGAGTGCTCGCTCAACAGCTGGGGCCGCACAAGGGAGCAGTGGCATATTTCTCCAAGCAATTGGATGGGGCAGGCAAAGGATGGCCTGGGTGTCTGCGAGCTGTTGCAGCAGTTGTCCTTAACATTCCAGAAGCTCCTAAGTTCACTATGGGCCAGAAAACGACAGTCGTAGTCTCACACACAGTTTCTGCAGTATTGGAACAAAAGGGGGGCCATTGGCTCTCACCATCCCGATTCCTGAAGGACCAGGCTGTTTTGGTGGAACAAGATGATGTTAATATTGTGACAGCTAACATCGTAAATCCAGCATCTTTTCTTAGTAAAGATTCCGCCACTATGGAACCTCTAACGCACGACTGCTTGGAGACTATTGAAACAGTCTGTTCCAGCAGACCTGATTTAAAGGAGGAACCGTTGGAAAGCGCAGAGGACTCCTGGTTCACCGATGGCAGCAGCTTCATAAAAGACGGAGCTCGTAAAGCAGGGTATGCAGTAACCACCGCACACAAGGTAATCGGGGCAGAACCTTTACCTGCAGGTACGTCTGCTCAAAAGGCAGAGATAATCGCTTTAACCAGAGCCTTAGAATTGGCGAAAGGAAAGAAAATAAATATTTGGACAGACTCCAAATACGCCTTCGGGGTCGTCCATGCTCATGGAGCATTGTGGAAAGAACGAGGACTGCTCACAGCTCAAGGTAAACAGATCAAGCATGCCAAAGAAATCTTGCAGCTTTTGGAAGCTATAAATCTACCAGAACAAGTGGCAATAATGCATTGCAGAGGGCATCAAAAAGGTAACACTGAACAGGAACTGGGAAATAAACTGCAGATCAAGAGGCTAAAAGGGCAGCAGACAGAAATTCTGTAAAAACCTTGGCACTGGTACCAGGCGGTAAGCTCGTAGATACAGAAATGGAATTTAAATATTCAAAAGAGGATATGAAATTAGTAAAAGATTTGGGAGCCAGTGAGCAAGGTAAGATGTATTTAACACCAGATAATCGTATAGTTATACCTTCAAACCTATTATGGGAAGTAGTCAGAACAGAACACAACAAAACTCACTGGGGAGCAGATGCATTGTATAAAGATTGAACAAGAGAACAGTAGGCAGAAACCTGTACACTACTGTAAAACAAGCAACCCAAATGTGTGAAATTTGTCTGAGAAATGATCCAAATACAACATGCAAAGTACACTTTGGGAAAACTGGAAAGGGGAACATAGCAGGACAACACTGGCAAATAGATTTTTCAGAACTTCCAAGAAAAGGGGGGTATCGATACTTGCTGGTTATAACAGACACGTTTGCCGGATGGCCTGAAGCGTTTCCCTGTAGAACAAATAAGGCTCGGGAAGTGGTACGAATTCTGTTAAATGAAATCATACCCCGGTTTGAGGTGCCAGCAATCATATCCTCGGACAGAGGGTCACATTTTTGCGCACTAGTAGTACAGCACATCAGTAAAATTCTGGGTATTGATTGGCAGCTACACACCCCCTACAGACCGCAGGCAAGTGGCCAAGTAGAAAAAATGAATCATTGGATCAAACAACTGGCAAAAATCGGTCAGGAGGCAAATTTGTCTTGGGACAAAGCTCTACCCTTAGCTTTACTGAGAATCAGAGTAAAACCCAGGAGCAAAGAGGGCATTAGTCCATTTGAAATTTTGTTTGGAAGGCCTTATCAATTGTCATATCAAGCGGGGGACATGGTGCAAATTGGGGAGGGGTACTTACAAGAGTATCTGTTAGCTTTGGGAAAGCAGATAAATAATGTTCAAAAATGAGAAGCACGGGGTAGGAGCCTAGACCAACCAATACACTTAATCAAACCTGGAGACTGGGTTTTTGTTAAGACTCTTTCAGGTGATCCCCTTGGAGAGAAGTGGAACGGACCTTATCAAGAGCTGCTAACCGCTTTTACTGCAATCAAAATCCGAGAACAACCAGCTCGGATTCATTATTCAAGGGTCAAGAAAGCCTCTGTTCCCTGGACTGTACAACAACAGTCGCATCTCAAGATAAAAATAACAAGACGACCACGATGGGTCTAACTCCGTGGGTAATGATGGTAGCCATGAGTCCAGCTATTTGATAAACTCACCTCATGGCTACCAAATTTATCCTGGTTAAAGAACCTGTTTCTCCTAGCTCTTGTGACAGGAGGTGTATGTGTTTTGGCCTGCATAATGATTCAATGCTGCAAGTGCTGTGATCGATTATGTTGGGAATGTAAGAATGGACTGATCTGATGATTACTAAGACTTTTTGATCTAAAAGAAACAAAAGTCTTAAAGAGAAGGGGGGAATGATAGAGGGGATTGTAAGAAATGTGAAACTATAACAAAAAGCCTTAATATTTTCTACTTTTTAGTAGTCTTTAGTACTGTAACTTGTATTCCTGCATGCACAGTGATCTAACGATGTAACTGTTACACTAATCCCTGCTTTCTCATTAAGGAATGTAGTGGAAGGACATGGGCACAAGCTATCACTTAGGCGTTAGACAAAATAATTAAGTGAAACAAAAGTGGTCTTGGTTCTCAGCAAACAATTGGGATAATTGTGGGATAAAAGAGACTCCTAAATAACTCTACTCCAGACAGCTCAGCCTTGGGAGGGCAAATGCGCCAAGCTACAGAGATCAGGAGGCACCAAGACGGCAACAAGACCGGAGCCAAACCACCTGAAGCACACGATATACGTGATCCTGGAACGGAGTTTGCGCAGAGACAAATGTCAATCAGTGAACAGCGTGATGAAGAGGATGGGCCTTCATCTTGGGACCCCCAAAGACCACCCAAAGATGCTAACAGACATGCGTGAAAGATATTTACATATGCTAATTAGTTCCTAGAAATATAATGAGTATTTACATGTGTGATTGTATTTAACCTGAAGCAACAGGGTGTCTGGTGCGCACGTTTGGAGGAGAAATCCCCGGTGTGCCCGGCGCCGCAATAAAGAATCCCTGCTGAGCAGTGTACATTGTGCTGTGAGGTTTTCCTACCGGATCTTCGAATCACCACCTTCCCTCGCGCCCTCGAGGCCCTTGTTCCTGCCTCTGCCTCGCTCCACGCAGCGCAGCACGCAGCAGCACACGCAGCCGTCACAAATGCATCTGCCGGGTGGCACAAGGGGGCTGCGGATGCAGCTTGGGCCGCACGCGGCTCGGCTGAATCCACTTCTTCTTCTTCCCCCGCAAAAATCCTCTTTAAACACAACAGCACTTGCACCCACCGCCCCCGAGAGCCGCCGGGAGGGGCCAGGGACACCCCAGCCCCCTTCACCCTCTCCTCCCCACCAAGCCCTGGGGAGCCTGCTGGGGCGGGACGGAACACGGGAGCCCCCACGTCCCTTCCTGGAGACGCCACAGAGTCCCCAGCACCCAACAGCCACCACAGAACATGGCGCGGCCACCGCTGCGGCTCCCACCCCGCGGCCCCCGCGCCCCGGACCCTGCACACTTTTCTGCTCCCCGAAACCTTCTGCCCCCCAGGCAGGCACCCACCCCGACCCCTGCAGCCCGCGGACGCTCTCGGGGACAAGAGCGGAGGTGACCGCCGGCCATCGCTCCCCTCTGTCCTGCAGCCTCAGCCAACCTCTGCCAACCGCCCGCGCAGCAGCAGCCCTTCCCCGCAGCCTGGGCACCCCCGCTCTGGGGGGCTCCCCCGGCACGGGGGCACCCCCGGCCCCCCAGCCACCACCACCACCACCTACGGCAGCCCTGCCTGCTCTGCCACCCTGACACCTTCGCCAGCCCCACCAGCCCCAGACCCCGGGCACCCTCAGCACCCCCAGACCCCGGGCACTCCCACCACCCCACCACCCCCGTCCCCACCGCACTTTTCGCACGGGGCTGCAGCAAGACCGGCCGAGCGGCCCTGCCCTCGCCTGCCTGATGCGCGCCCAGGAAATCCCATTCCCAGACCATTCCCCAAGCACTTGGGGCCATCTCTCCCGGTTCACCTCCCAGCAGCGACTCTCCTCCCCGATTCCCAGCCCCGTCCCACCAGCACAGCAGCTCGTCCCACGGGGACCACCCTGCCCACCACCTCCCCATGCGCCTGGCGCAGAGCCGGGGGACGTCGGTGATGGGGGACGGCTCGGCAGGTGCCCCTCGAGGGTCCCCCCGGCCCACCGCCGCTCCCTCTCGCCGACCCAGGGCTGCAGATGGCTCCGTGCAGCTGCTGCTTCGACCCCCGCCTCTTCCACATCCTGTGGACCAGCTCCCACCTGCCTCCACCGGCCCACACTGCGCTGGACCCCAGCACCGTTCCTCTGCCGGCTGCTGCCCTGGGGGGCCCCGGGGTTCCTCCGTCCTGGGCAGCCCCTGGGACCCCTCAGGGCCGCCCACACCACCGGGCACCCGGCAGAAATCAGAGCGCAGTGGTGGCCCCAGCCCCCCTGCTGCAGCCAATGTCCGTCCCCGGTGACCAGGACATCGTGGGGCAGCCGGCACAGAACACCATTGCCGGCACGGCCACCACCGTGGGGGCACAGCCGGGCAGGGACATCCCCCCAGACAGCGACGTCACCCCCAGCCCCTCTGCTTGACCCCCAAAGCCTTGGCGACCTGGCAGATGACGTGGAGGTGTCCGAGGAGGAACTTCTTCGAGAGGCCCTAAGGCTCTTCGGTTCCTCCTCGGACACCCTGGGGGTCAGCCAGGAGGGGCCCGGCAGCGTCCCCCTGCCTGGGGACCCTGCGGGCACCGGCAGGGAGGGGGGAGCGGTGGCCCCAGCACCACTGGAGAAGCCAGCGTCCATCCCTGGCTACCTGGACGTCGAGGGGCAACCGGCAGACACCACCACTGCCGGCACAGCCACCCCCGCAGGGGCATCCCCGCGCAGCGACGTCCCCCCCAGCCCCTCTCCTGCGCCCCAGAACCAACACCCTGGGGACCCGGCTGACCACCTTGAGGTGTCCAAGGAGGAACTTCTTCAAGAGGCCCAAAGGCTCTTCCGTTCCTCCTCGGACTCCCTCGGGCTCAGCCGGGACGGTGCCAGGAGCGTCTCCGTGCCTGGGGACCCTGCGGGCACCGGCACAGCCATCCCCCCCGCGCCTTCCCCTCGCTGTCGCTGCCCCAGGACCTGCTCAGCCCCAACTCCAGCCCCCTCGGCTCTGGCAGGCAGCACGGGGGTCCCAGGGGGGGATTAGACCCAGAGAAGGGAAGAGAGGGAGGGGGGAGGAGTGGGGGGGAAGCGGGGGAGGACGGGAGGTGTATTTTTGGGGGGGAGGGCGGTTAGAGAAGCTTTAGAGGGGGGTGTCTTTTGGGAGGGAGGGGGGTTAGAATAGCCCTATGGGGCCTTTTCCCTTGATTTCTCGTTTTTCCATTAAAAGTTGTTTCTCCACAACGGCTCCGTGATTGTGTGGGAGGGGGAGGGAGCGCAGGGGGCACCGGGAAACAGCACCCAGGAGGTGCAAAAGCCTCGCTGAGCCCCAGATCGCAGCCGCCGAGCCCCAAAGGGCAGCCGGCCGGCCCCAGGCCCCAGCACCCCCAGCGGGACAGGCAGTGCCGGGGGGCACTCCCCTGTCCCCCTCCCCAGGGGAAGCAGCCCTGCGGCGGGGCAGCCAGCACGCACGCGTCCTCGCGGGACTCACCGACACGGCCCCACGCACCAAGCAGCACGCGGCCCTGGGACAAGGACAGACCCTGGGGGCCGGCACGGGGATGGACACACGACAACAAGGGCTCCAGCACCTTCGTCTGCAGCACAACCAGTGTCCCCTCCGGCTGGGACCGGGCTCGCTGCAAAGCCCTGCAAAGTGATACCCGTAAATGTAAAATTTCCACTTCCCAGAGCGATTGGCATTAAACTAAACGAGATCCTTGCTGTTTTGAGAAGACAGGAAAGCTCTAAGACAGAGAGGCTCCTCAATAATTCTACCCCAGACAGCTCAGCCTTGGGAGGGCAGATGCACCAAGCTACAGAGAGAAAGAGGCACCAGGAGGGCAACAAGACCGGAGCAAAACAACCTGGAAGGACACGGGATACGTGATCTTAGAACGGAGTCTGCGCAGAAACAAAGATCGGCCAGCGGACACTGTAACAGACTGGAAGATGATTCCTGTCAAGTGCACATATTGTGCACCTGTGGAAACCAGCATCCTGTGAAATAACAAAACCGCCTAAGGCATGGAACAACAGACAGCACAGCTGTGGGGTTGAGATCGGGCTAACTGTATCGCTTGTGCAAGGAAAAAACCAAGTGTGCATGCGCTTACAGGAAAAGGACATTTAGAGGACACCGAGGAAGAAGAGACTCTTCATCCCGAAGACCGCCAGAAGAACTATAAAGACCACCAACATCATGAAATGCATGCGTCAATAAACGATGCCACGTAAGCACAGAGAATCAAAAGGAGGAGGAGACTTCGACCACTACATCGAGAAGGAGGAGACCAAGAGCCCCACTTGAGGCTCAGCAAAGCCGTCTTTGATGCAGAGCCTGGGAAAACCGGAGCCAGTGGATGAACTCGGAGCTTTCACAGGCGGCCTCAGCATCAGTGCTGAGAGCAGCTTCCACACGCCAAGCACAGGCATGGAGAAACAGCTTGTCACGAGCAGCTGGTCCTCTCCGAGGTCTCCAGGCAGCTTGGCACCAGGGAGGGTTCCTCAAGCAAGCTCCTTGTCGGGGAGAGGGTCTAGGAGGAGGCTCTCCCACCATGGGCATTCTCAAGTCCAGCTCCTCGAGAACATGGCCTTGCTGCCCGCTCTCTTCCCCTACAGAGGCTGAACCAGCTGCCCAGTGGCTCGGGCCATCTCCGTTTCCAGCGGAGCCCAGCAGTCCGTAAGCATCCCAAGACAGCGCCTGTGTGGATCCTGCCCCTCTCGTACAGGCCCACGCTGGCCGGGCTGGTGTTTGAGGGCTCTGCACGGCACGCACACAACGCCTACCAAAAAGTTCTGCTCAGCGCTACCAGATCATTTCTAGCTCAACTCAGCGGCACAAAGACAAACAGGGAGAGGCCACGGCCCCACGTGCAAAGGGAGCAGAACACACAGCAAAAGATGTCAGGGGCAACCCTGGAAGCAGCCACAGGCCGTCCACCACGACCTCCAGATCGGGGTCCCGCAGCTCAGCCCGCCACCCACACTGCTTCGAGAGCGCTGCGCCAGCGGCTCTTCCCATCTCCTGCGAGGGGAGAGAACAGGCACAGGCAGCAGA
Organism: Opisthocomus hoazin; assembly: GCF_030867145.1. NCBI lineage: Eukaryota > Metazoa > Chordata > Aves > Opisthocomiformes > Opisthocomidae > Opisthocomus > Opisthocomus hoazin. Next base: position 66,099 of record NC_134441.1, read on the forward strand.
AATAACGGGGTCAAGAAAACTACAGATCACAGCCTTGCCTGCACCATCCTCACAGACACCTGGGGAGAGAAAGGGTCTCTTTTATCCCTACAAGAACATTGGTACAAAGACCAGAAGAGGCACCCCAGGGCACAGCCAGCGAGCCAGGGGCAGAGCAGAGGCACGGCAGGACAAAACGACGGTCACTCAGCTCCAGCGCAGGAGGCCGAAGTTCAAGTCCTGCCCAAGCCACAACAAAAGCTGTCATCGTTTTAGAATTGTGTATCGCGCACAAAACATTTCTGGTGGCTGTAACCCAGAGAACCTAAGAGCAAACTTGTGAAGGCACAACTGCAACTCACAATTTTAATGCTGTTAGGGCATCCAGAAAGCTCTGAACACCTTCAGAGCAGGAGAGCTCAGACGCACAGCACAAACTGAAGCAAACATTCCTGCTGGCAGGCTGATGCGTCCCACCTTCCCAAGGCACCAGCTTTAGCAGCAAAGAAAGAAAGATCTCGCTAAACGACTGTTACCTTCAAGTAAGAGAAATCTGCATAAATTGCAGCTACACTGGGTTTCTTTTCGATTTTTTTTTTTCCTTTTCCTCACAGTAGAAAGATACCGTAGATGGGTGAAGTGCTGCATGGAAAGGGCCCCTGGAGGTGTCTGTGCCACCACCCTCTCCCAGCCACTAATGCCATCTGCCCCCCAGGGCACCTCCCAGGGCTGCACCACCCTCCTGGGGAACAAGTTCTCCCCAACACCCACCCAGAGCACAGCGAAGCTGCACATTCTGCCTTTTGCCCCATCTTCTCCACTGTCTGCCACAACTGAGAGGAATCCGGCTCCATTGTCCTCGCAATGGCCCTTTAAGCACCTGCAAACCACCATCAGATCACTCCTCAGGCTCCACGAGCCCGGCCACCCCAACCTCTTGCCTTTACTTGTCCACAATAACAGGCATTGATTGGAAACAAATTCAGGGTAACAGTGCCCACAAATTAACAACAGCCCTTGGATTTCTACTTGTTTAAGGTAAATGCAGGTTAAGGGCTTTTCTGAGAAAATGCAGAAAAAGCTTCAATCCGCTTGCTGTTCTAAAACAGACAACACACAGCTGAAATGACAAATGAACTACACATCTCTCTTCACCTTCGCTACCTCCTTCTAACACGCAGACACTTTAGCATAGAGCGTACCTGTGAAGGAAGTATTCTGGCAATCGCCCCGCGACAGCCACGAGAAACTCTGAAACTGCTGCCAAGCTGCTCATTCGCAGCAGGTTTCTCCCCTCTGCTTCTGGGAGGGTCTCCTAAGGAAGCCTGGCTTGCAGACCGGCAGCCCTGAGGGCTCTTTCTCTCCAGTCCCACACACCTCTCTCCAGCTTCCACTCGACCCTCCTCAGGCACGGGCTCTCTCACCTGTTCCGTTTGCTGCCTTTTCGCTGCAGGATTTGTCTCTTCTGCCGATTTCCTCTGCAGAGGCAAGCGGTCTTCTGGAGAGACGCTGTCTTTCTTCCCCTCACACCCGTGAAGGTTTCTCCAGGTGGAGAGAACATCCAGCCAATACCTTGGCTCCTCAGTGACAAGGCTTTGAACCTCATGCAGCATTTTCCCTGGAAGAAAAAGCAGCTTCAGGTTCAGTAGTTCAGGCTCAGCATTTGGTTTTCCTGCAGACCGAGAACAGCTGTTAGCAGAGACCGTGTTCAGATTTCATTGCTGTGTGAGCCCAGGAACCGCAGCAGCAGCCATCACAGGCACAGCTGAGCTCTCAGCGCCCACCTACCCCCCAGCAGAGACCCAGCCCTCCCTCTGGTTACGAGCTCTGCAGAACCAAGAGTAAATCGTGCAGGGGTCGATCTCTGCACAAGAATTCAGCAGCCCTAGAAACCAGCCCAGCCCTGAGAGTCACTCCCAGGGACGGAGGACCAGCCTAACGCACCATCCTCCCCGAAAGCCCTTGGTCCAGGATGAGAGATGTGGGGCACTTTCCAGGGCTGAAACACAGACACGAACGGGAATCGCACTGATCCAGCCGGGGCCTCCCGCGCCCGCCCTGCCCGCAGCCCGAGGGGGCCGGGCCGCGCCTCCGCTCCCGGCCCCCGCCCGCGGCGCCGGCCCCGCAGCAGCGGAACAGCCGCTGCCCGCAGCCGGGTCTCCGCCGCTCCCCCCGCCGCCCCGCGCTGGACAAGACCTTTCCCGGCCGCAGCCCGCCCCGCAGAGCCGCACACCCAGCCCCGCCGCCGAGGCGTTTCGGGCGGGCCCCTCCCGCAGCCCCGCAGCCCGCGGGGAGGGGGGCGGCGCGGCCCCCGCGGCTCGGCCGAGCGGAGACGGCCCGGCCCTGGGGGGCCCTTCCCGCCCCGGCCCCGGCCCGGCCCGACCCGCGGGACCCCCGCAGGCGGCGGCACCGCCCGCGCCGCGCCCGCCCGGCTCCGGGGCGCCCGGCGAACGGGGCCGCGCTCCCCGCCGCTCCGCTCCGCACCGCAACGGGCCGGGCGGGCCCCGGCGCCCGCGGCCCCCGCGCCGGGAGAGGCTCCGGCCCCCCCCCGCCGCCATCTCGGCCCCCCCGCCGGGACCGGGCCTTGACGGGCGGCAGCGGCCCCGGGGCGCGGAGGCGGTGTCCGCACCCAGGCGGCGGGGGAGGGCGATCCGCAGGCACCCCCACCCCCCCCGGGAGCGGGTCAGCAGCCGCGGCCCGGGGGAAGCGCCGGGAGGGCGGGGGGGCCGTCAGCTGCCCCCCACGGGCGACCTTCTGCGGCCCCGCAGGCACCTGCGGGGGTTTGACCGGGGGCAGGCGGGGGCTGGAAACCCGACGGGACAGCCGCTGAGACAGAGAAGGGGGGGACGGGCCGGCGGGGCGAGCACCGGCACCGCCGGCAGCAGCAGCTGAGCCCCGCGAGCGGCAGCAGGAGCAGCCTCCTGTACGGGGGGGGGGGGAGGGAAGCCCCCATCCCTGGGGCCAAACCCCCTCCGGCTGCTGCGGCAGAGCGGCCGAGGAACAAACTCAGCTCCCTCGGCCAGCGGGGGAGATGGGGGGAGGCTGCGCGCTGGCTCGCTCCTCCTCTCCTGTCCTTAGTGCACAAATTTCACTGCCTTCCCGGCACCCAGCTCCGCCTGAACTTCACCAGAGCTCTGTCACAGCAATTCAATATCTCGTTTTTGAGGCGGGAGGTGGTAATTTTTTTGTGCTGGGTTTTTTTTGTTTTTGACAGCCTTTCCCCCCCCACCCCTTTTTTCCTCCTCTCTACTTCCAGTGACAGAACTTAACAGATGTAAATTCTGAACAAATGCCCGAAGGTATTTCTTAGTTTCCTCCCACTGTTTTTGTTGCTGAACTTTTGCACTGAGGCTCATTATTTAATAGCCACAAAACATACCGAGAAATTGAAAACCTAACCATTAAGTACAGGATTTTTACCATGATTTGTAACAGAAGTCAGTACTGAGCTTTGATCTACTGATAACACAAGCCAATGGTTCTCTAATCAAGCTAACAGATTCCCTTCTGAAAGTCACTCCTCAAATGCGACATCAGAAATGCTCCCTGGGCCCGCGGGCCTCTGACGGCACGCTGATTAACCCAGCAGGCTTGTCCGTGCTGCCAAACACCCACCGGACTCACGGCAGCACTGGGCCAGAGGCTTCACCTCCATCCGAACACCACAAGCTTTGATTCAAGCTTCAGAACCCTCCACTCTTCAGTCTGCCAGCAAGAGACCCCGAGGGGGGGCAGAGTAACAGATACAGCGTTAGCACTGCGGAACAGACACCAATCTCAATACAAAAGTGCGGCAATTTCCGGGCACATTCACCTCATTGCTCACTCAAATCCCGCTGGAAGGTTACATTAGCATTTATTAAGCAAGTTCCATGGGGAGGGAAGGCCACGAGGCTCTGGGAGAACCCTGTACAATGTGAAAGCTGCGCAATCATACTACGTAAATATTCTACAAGTAAAAAGTCGGGGGGGGGGGTGTCCCCGCAAACCCACAATATCACATTTTTCTTACCACTATGAGCAGTCCACCATTTTGTTCCACTTCAGCTGTTTCCACAAGCAGTTCAATAGCTTTTCTCTTCCCAATTATTTTCACTACTCGGGCAATTAAATCTTTCTTTGGCTCACAAAGCCTGAGAGGAGGGGAAAAAAAAGATACACTTATTGTCAGCATAATTTCTTGAGTAAAACTGACCATGGAACTTCCATAATGAGTAGTTCATTCTGTGGGAGATAAAACTGTGCTAAAATGACAGAGTCCATACATTTCAATGTGTTTCAGTGGCTCCTTGAACCAGATTTCTTTTTCTAAAGCATGCATTTTAAAAATTTGTTTCAATTAAAATGCACTGAGTGATTATTATTTTCTATTGATGTGTGAAAGATTAAACCAAATGAGAAACTCTAATAAATCTCTGAATTGAACTATAAAAGTCTGCTGTGCATTTAGCAGTTGACAGTACAGCACCTTTTATAGTTAAATCTACACTTGCTGTTGTCTGTAGCTAGTTGTTGAAGTTCTCCTGTATCGTGTGCCATTCAGACAAACATACAGAATAAAAATTAAACCATTCTGTTGACTGATCTATGACAACCTACAAAATGCAAACAAGAACAAAACACTGCAATATGACCGAGTTAAATTGGGTTCTTTTGTTAGCAACAACGTCCTCGTACAAAAGTTCTCATCCTCAGTCTGCATGAAGGGAGAGGCTCTCACAGCATCAATTCACTGTGCCGAAGCACGTGCTCCCACTGGAAAACATCATCACCCCACACACCAACACCTCCTGTCCAGAGCAAGAGTTCAGATGCTAAAGTCTCATGTTCTCAGTGGCAAAGCTCCTCACTAAGCACAGTCCCGAGCACGACAGCTCAGTGGTTTTACACTTCAGGGACCAACAGGCCACCACCACCTCCTAAGTTTCTTGAAGACTGCTGTCTGGCCTCCTTGCTTCCGATGACATTGCCATGCTCTACAGCTGCATACATTACAGTGACTGCATAACAGAAGGGATCTGACCGCAGATGTGAACAACCAGCCTAGCTTCAACCGTATGATTGAAGTTACCTGAAATTAAATGTTAAAACTCACATTTTAGTGACAATTGTCCTCATCACAAAAGGGATTACCCAACCCGCTCAACTTTACACTTTGTGTTTAGTCTCACCGAGTTCAACGAATGATCAGGCACCAGCATGTACATGCTTTCTTAAATATTTATAGGATTGAGTTCTAAATTATGAATTATTGGAAGAGATGGAAGCATTTCTCAAAGATGGAGAGAACTTTAAGATAACCAGGAGTCCTCAGAGAGCTGGTGAAATAGACCTTCTGTTAGTAGCAGCAGCAGCTTAAACAGTCAAATCCCCACCCCGCGCTCATTGTGGCCCTGCGCAACCCTCCCGTACGCTGCTTTAAACAAGCAGCTGTGCACTGCAACAGGAAAACAAGAGAAAGGGCAAAACATTGCAACAGACAGTCAGAAAACCCCTTGGATTTCAGTTCCCTGTGTGGGCCACCACAACAAAAGGTCAGGAATCCAGGCACAGACGGTGCAGCACAGATCAAGCAACAGTGCCGTGATGCCTATAAACACAATCCTACTGATGTTATTCAGTGCCACTACTGCGATAAACAATCAGAAAAAAAGAGCCTTCTGCCCTATTTTGATGAAGCTCAATACAACAAAGAAGAGTTTATTACAAGAGACATACTCAAACTTTCCAAATCCATAAAGGAGAAGCTACTGAGAACTGATAACAGCATCAATAATTCAATAATGGTCTAATTGCTGTATTTCAGCATCTGGCAATACTATGTATCCCATGTAAGAAATCAACAATGATCAATAAACCCAGCTTTTATCTAAACATCAAACTTATGGTCAGTAAATCTTGTAACTGCTTTTCCCCTGTTTAACATCATTGTCTTCCCCTGAACCACCGAAAAAGGATTGTGTGGCTGTTTAAGTCAATCTAAGGAAGAACGACTGCAGTCAGGTGCCCTCTCTCACACCACCAGCGCTGCCAGTGCCAGCTCTAAGGAAACTGTACAGCAAATTGGGTAAGGGAACAAATCTCTCTCCAAACTAACTCCTTAAAAAAAGCAACAGGCTTTTGGACAGTTCAGTTTTCTGACTCAGCTCAGTGTACAACAACTCAATAGCAGGACTGTGAAAAAGAATTGGAGCGCGGCAAGCGCGCACACGGCTGGAGCTTGGTAACCCCAACAGCGGCTTCCATGACCTAGCACAGAACTGCAGCTCAGCTTCTCAACAGAGCAGAGGCAAGGCTGGATTTCAGTTCTGCTGTCTCATCCTGGTGCAGCCCTTCATTACTACAGCAGCAAAACATTTTGTTCAGACAAGCAGGTTCCACGTAAAGAACAGGGATTTCAGAAGCTGTGCTCTCCAAAACAGTACACAGGCCCAGTCACCTACAGTTCCAAAGGTTTATAACTTAGCCAGATTTTCATGGTGACCACTGCAGGTGTTCACTGGTGTCCAACTCCAAACACACATCTTTACTCACGGGGTGTTTCCTAAAAATGTCACTACTAAATCTGTATCGTGACAAACAATGTTTTTCCTTGCCACTGTTCTCAAATAACAAACTATCTGGTGGATCTTTAAAAAAAAAAGAAATTAGAACAGTACTATTGGATGCTTCTACAAGGTACCAGCCCTAATGCTGCATTTTAATCCCAGATTTTGGAAATACACACAAGGCACTCACACTTTTTGTAATCTGGTAAGACACCTTACATATTTAGCAGAAAGAAAGCTTTTTTCCCCCAAGAGGGGGAAAACTACTACTCCATCAGCAGTTTACCAGCACTTAAGGAAGTGAAGATATGGGGTTACTAAACTTACCGATAAGCCATCTGCCACTTTTTCCTCTGAATCTTCTTCTGTTGTGTCATACCTTCCTTTATATTTCATTTCTTGTCTTTCACCCAGTCTATCTTTCACAGGCCGCTCCCGTTTGAGAAAGCCTTGCCCATTTTCCTCTTCCACTGGCAATGTTGTCTTGTCATCGTGCATGCATTCATCCAGTTCTTTACCTAAAGTCTCCGCCTCCTTTTGCTGAGCTTCCTTCATCAGCTTTTTAGCCAAGAAATAACTGTAAGTCTCAGGCTGCCTGCTTCTGTCAATACTACCATCCATGCCTAGAATCCCAAGCTCAGTAGCCACTGCATCCCGATTCTGCTCCTGGAGCACCACACCCACCGACAGCAGTTTGGTTTTGGTGCTTCTGGCCAAGCTGAAAAGGCTCAGATTTCGCAGGCGGAAAGCTGAAACATTTCTGCCGTTTTCCTTTCCACAAACAGCTGTCATCAGCAGATTCAGAAAAGCTGTCATCACTGAATCCACACTTTTGGTTGTCCGATGAGCAACACTCGGTGCACGCAATAAAATGCTGCTCTGGAATGGTCTGCCGGAATCATGGCCATCATGCGATTGCTGAAATGAAGAAGTAAACGTCCATGAATTTAATCACTCCCGTAAACTACAAGAGCTATGAAGTGAAGCCAGAGATTTGATTAGCTAGTAAACTTAATTTGGACTCATGCGATGGTTTGGGCAGTCCTCCACGAGCATCTTTTGGACTGCAGTCGACAGCAGCACGCTGTGAAACTTGTGTGTTTTGAATGCTTGTACACGAAAGGCAGCACGGCTGCTACAGAAAACACACAGTGACACGAGTCACTAATCTACTTCACACACCCTTTGCTAACTGAAATTACAATTATTACCAGACCAGAAAAGCTATTAAAATTCCCAAATCAGACAAAGACACAACATGCACAGCAGTTCTAAGGAAGATTAAAAAAACAAAACACCACGGCCACTTACCAGGAGGTTTTTCTAACAGCACAGAAACTCATACTCTCTCCGGAGTCTAAAAGGGGTCAAGACTAGTGGCTTGCAACCACAGTAGCGTTCCCAGAGACTCAACCGAGAAGAAAAAATGATGAAAAACCACAAAAACCAAGCGCACAAAACTGGGATGCAGCTCAAACTTTGAAAAGCTAACGGTGTATTGGGATTCTGGTTCAATCCGGACAGCACATGAGCAGCTTTAAACCCAGAAGACATCACGGACTCACTACGGCTTCTCATTAATTAGGACAAAAACCCTAAAGGCTTCAACGTGCCTTACAAAAAAAAGTCCCACTGATATAAAAATATTCAAGAAATACTGTTTCCCGTGCACTGACAGATAAACTACAACACGAAAGCCAGACCTGCTCAGCTGTACATAACCTACAAAAGCACCACGGGGAACTGAACCCCGAATTCTTCCTCCCAATTGCTGGAAACTTCTGGCCATGCTGTCTGTGCCGACCTGCGGGAAGCATTTTCTATACTCGCAATTCCAGCTTCTCCCCCACTAATCTGCTATCGTTACGTTACCTTATCCTCTGATCTTTAACAATAAGATCTCTTCCTCCAGTTTCAGGTGAAATAAGAGTCCTTTCTTCAACCGCACTGCTTTCACCGCCATTATGGCACCATTTCTTCTTCCTCCTATCAGCAAACAGAAAACAGAAATCTTCAACTCATTTTACTGCATTACGGAGTACAAATTTTTAATTTAAAATGCATTCCGTAACGCTAAACACTAACAACTCCATGAATTTAAACAATCCCCCCACGCCTGCCGTCACTTATTTTGCCCTACACACCCCAGGACCGCACCGCAGATCAATCACCATAACTCGAGAGCCCCGCCAACCCTCGCCCCTGCGGCGCCCACCCCGAACCATCTCAGTTCGAAACCTTTTCCCGCCCCCCCGCGCCGCAGACGCCCCGCGCCCCGCACGCCGGCGGGAACCGAACCCCCCGCGGCAGCGCGCGGGGCCGGAAGCCGCGGGGCAGCGCCCGTCGCCGCTCGCCGCCTTCCCGCGCTCCCGCAGCCGCCGGCCGCACCGGCGAGCGCTCCCCCCCCTCACCAAGCCCCGGCCCGGCGGCAGCGAACGCCTCCCCCGCCCCGCCCCGCCCGCGGCCTCCCCAGGCGAACGGGCCCCGGAGGAACACGCCGGGCCCGGGGCACGGAGCCCCCGCCGGGGAAGGGCCCCCCGGCCCGGCCGCCCGGCCCTCGCCGGGACCCGCTCCCGCAGGCGCCGCGCACCGCCCCGGCTCGGCCGCCCTCGCTCCCCGCCGGGCCCTCCGGCCGCCAGCCGGGCCCTCTCGCCGCGCGGCTCCGGCCGGAGCCCGGGCCGCCCCTCCCTCACCCGCCGCGGGCCCCGGGGCAGCCGGCGCCGGGCAGCCGCGGGCCGAGGCGCAGCGCCCGCCGCCCGGTGCTATTCACGATGGCACCAGCGCTGCTCCCGCCCCCTCTTCCCGGTGCTGCGGTCTCCAGTGACCTGAACAACAGGCTTCAGCCTGCGGCCAGCCCTGCAGCGGTCAGGCAGCCGCGTCAGATGATGGTTTCAGCTTCCTTTCCAGCCGGAATTATTCGATTATATTCTATTTCGAACTTTTGTAGGGGGTTGCGGGAAGATCCTGGTGATTTCACTCTTAGCAATTTCTTGGACAGGGACAAGAGTCCTTAGACATCACACAATCATAGAACCTTTTGGGTTGGAAGGAGCCTTTAAAGCTCATCAAGTCCAAACTCCTGCAATGAGCGGGGACATCTTCAGCTGGAGAAGTCTGCTCAGAGCCCAGTCCAACCCAGCCTTAACGGGTCCATGTCCTTCTTGTGCTGGGGCTCCAGAGCTGGATGCAGGATTCCAGGTGAGGTCTCACCAGGGCAGAGTAGAGGGGCAGAATCCCCTCCCTCACCCTGCTGGCCACCCTTTTTTCATGCAGCCCAGGACACGGTTGGCCTTCTGGGCTGCCAGCGCACACTGCCAGATCACGTCCAGCTTTTCATCCATCAGGACCCCCAAGTCCTTCTCCACAGGGCTGCTCTCAATTCCTTCATCCCCCAGCCCGTGTTGATAGTGGGGACTTGCCCTGGCCCAGGTGCGGGACCTTGCAATTGGCCTTCTTGAACCTCATGAGGTTCACACAGGCCCACTTCTCCAGCTTGTCCAGGTCCCTCTGGACGGCATCCCGTCCTTGTGCCGTGTCAGCTGCACCACTCAGCTTGGTGTTGTCTGCAACCTTGCTCAGTGAGAACTCAATCTCTCTAAGTCATTGATGAAAATATTAAACAGTGCCGGTCCCCGTGCAGACCCCTGAGGGACACCACTTGTCACCACTGTGCATTTGGACATCGAGCCATTGACCACCACCCTCTGGTTGCAACCTTCCAACCAACTCCTTATCTACCTGAACGGTCTACCCGTCAAATCCATACCTCCCCGATTTAGAGAGAAGGATGTTGTGGGGGACCGTGTCGAAGGCTTTACAGAAACCCAGGTAGATGACATCCCCTTGTCCGCTGATGCAGTCGCTCCACCATAGAAAGACCAACCACTAGGTTGGTGAGGCAGGACTTGCCCTTGGTGAAGCCATGCCAGCATGGCTTCAAATCACCTCCCTGACCCCACCTGCCTTAGCATAGCTGCTAGGAGGATCTGTTCCATGATCTTCCCAGGCACAGAGGCGAGGCCAACAGGTCAGTAGTTCCCAGGGTCCTCCTTTCTACCCTTTTCAAAAAAGGGCACCATGTTTCCCATCCTCCAGTCACCAGGGACTTCATGTGATTGTCATCACCTTGCAAATATGATGGAGAGTGGCTTGGTAACTACAGCAGCCAATTTCCTCAGGACTCTGGGATGCATCTCATCAGGTCCCATAGACTTATGTCTGTTCAGGTTCCTCAGGTAGTCACGAACCTTTCCTCAGAGTGGGGGGGGCTTTGCCCCTCCGGTCCCCGTCTTGCAGTCCATGGACTCGGGACAGGCAAGGAGAGAGGCTGCCAGTGAAGACTGAGCCAAAAAAGTTGCTGAGTACCTCAGTCGTCTCCTCGTCTGTTGATACGGGGTCACCACTCTTGTTCATCAGGGGGGTACGCTTTCTTTAACCTTCCTTTTCTGGCTGACATACCTGTAGAAGCCCTTCTGGTTATTCTGTGCATCCCTTGCCAAGTTCAGCTCCAGCCACGCCCTGGCCCTCCTGACCCCGTCCCTGCACAACCGGGCAGCATCCCTATACTCTTCCCAAGACACCTGTCCCTGCTTCCACTGCCAGGGCAGTTCCCTCTTGCCCTTTGGTCTGACCAGACGGTCTCGGCTCAGCCATGCCGGTCCCTTCCCTTCCTTAAAACTTCTCTAGAGACGCTGACCCTGCCCCGCACGCCGGAGCTGCCAGGAGCTCGCCAGCCCCACGGCACAGGTCCCCTCCAGACCCCGAGTGCCACGCCAGGAGCGCCGGGTCCAAAACCGACCCCCCCGAGCCGCAACGCAAAGCCAAGCCTGGGCCGAGCGACCAGCGAAGAGCTCGGATGCTCGCCGGCACGTCCACCGCCTCGCCGCAAAGACCCGGCCGAGGATGCCCACGCGTGGGCAACGCGCCCACGGGGACGAGCTCCGGCCCAGCGCGCGGCCCCCCGGCCACGCACCCGCCGCAGGCAGAGCGTGTACCGCATTTCTCTGTGGAAGAGCTCGGCCTTACGCACGGGAAGAGAGGGAAATTCAGTCTGCCAACACCAGCACGGGGGCCAAAAAAACACGGGAGAGACTTCCCCCTGCCATCCCCTTCCCGAGATTTTTTTCTTTTTTAAAAAAGGCTGCGGCGTGCAGCATTAACAACAGCTTCCACAACACCAGCTCAAGGCATCGCGTACTGTACAGCGTTCGGTATTTCTTACTATAAGACAATAAGGAATTATCGACAACTGATAAGACAAAATAAGCTATAAAAAGTAACAATGTACAATCAAGATGGATTTCTTTTTTTTCCTTTAAAGGAGGCTTCTCTGGGGTGTCGCGGTGCCTGTGCTGGGGGTCTCCCCTCGCTGCTTCCCGGCTCCTCCCCACCCTGTGTGGTGGGACCAGGGGCACCCAGGGGAGAAGGCAGAGGCGGTTTTGGGGGGAGCACCCTCCCAACCCACCGACGCCGCTCGGCAGAAGGGCCGGGAAGGGCCAGAAAAGACGGTCCCTGCCCCAAGCTCCATCAACACCCGAGATCACCATGTCCCAAGCTCACTCACACACACCTCCCTGAAACAAAAAACAACAGATATTGCATAGTTTTGCTGTCAGCAGTCTTCAAACAAAAAGGAGAACTTTGTTTTGCTTTCAGAGACAGTGACTGCCCTCGGCTGAAGACCTGGGGGGAGTCTCTTCCCCGGCTCACAGCAAGCTCCCAAAGCCTTCCCCTGTGCACGCGATGGGCCGAGGCTGCTTTTTCAGAGCATACAGCTCAAAGCATTCAGCTGGAAGGGAGAGGAGATCGCTAACGAAGGGGCACCCTCCCTCCCGGTGAGGCGCGGGGACGGCGGCGGGCGCAGCTCGGTGGCATGACGCGCGGCAGGCAGCGGGGCTTTGCCCCTCCGGCGTGGTGCCAGGGGGGGTTCGGACGAGCTGGAGGCCAGCCCGGCCCCCAGCACGGGCGCTGCTGGCTCACCCGGACAGATCCGGCCCCGCTCCGCAGAAACCAGCCAAGGGCCTCGTCCCAGTTCAGCACCCCCAGGCCCTCCCCCGCGAGCATTCCCTCCCTTCCCCAAAGCAAGCTCCGAGGAAAGCGTGACTCCATGCATGAACACACATGAACACAGATGCACACACATGAACACGCATGCCCAGCTCTCCCCAGCCGCCCGTCCCACCCTGCACTGCCGCCGCGACCCCAAACCCTCCGGCCCCGCATCCCGAGCCCTTCCCAAGCTGCTCCCCAGTGCCGTGGCCCTCGGGTGCTGCCGCCAGCCCGGCCGCTCGCCCACCGGCACATCCTGGGGCACTCGGCACCCTCGGCACCCCCAGACCCTCCGGCCACGGCAGCCTCGGGGACAGCCCGAAGCCACGCCAGGTCACACTGCCCTGCAACGAGTCCCAGTGCTCTTTAAAGGGGGGTCCTTCCCTTCCCACAGAGCACCCCGCTATTCCCGCAGGGGTAATATTTTCTGGCTGCTCCAGCCGCCCTGGAGACCTCATCCTGCCCTGCACCTCCACCAGCCACTGGTGAGCCCCCCCCTCCACAAACAGGGGTGCAACGCCCGACCCAGCGCAAGAGCACGGCCCCAGGCGCCTGAGCATCCCCCCGGCTCTGACCTTACCCCCGGGGAGCCGCCGGCCGGAGCGCGGGGGGAAAGGAAGACATTTCTCCATGCCCTGCAGAAAAGCACAGCTAGCAGTTTAAAAACAATTAAAAAAGAAAAAAAAAAAAGAAAAAAAAGGGGTGAACAGATTACTCTGAAAGCAGGCTGCCGAGGAGAGAGGGCGGCTCAGTGGGACGGGGAGCTGCTCCCTCGCTGGCACTGTCTCTCCCCGGCCCGAGCTGCTCCCTGCCCGCCGCAGCCCCTCGAAGCGCAGCCGGGGATGCCCCCGAGCACGGGACGGCGGGGGTCCCTGCGCCCGGGAGATGCCTCCCAGACCCCCGGGAGGGGGGGTTTGTGGGATCGACCCCAACATCGGAGAAAGACCCGCAGCTCCGAAGGGAGGGACGAGGTTAAAACGCAACTCCCGTTGTCGAAAACGCGACCGAGGGCCTTTTGTTCACAGCATGAAATGAGCTGAACTCGGCAAAGCGGCCGCGGATACAAAGAGTCCTTTGGTGTCAGGGAGGGAGGAAAAAATCTCAGAGGAGAAACCAAGAGTCGGGGAAACAAAAGTCCGTGTGTCAGTCAGATGTCCTGGGTGAAGCAACCTTAATGATTTAATACCTTAAAAAACAGATCTTCAAGAAACCCTCCCAACCCCAGACCTACAAGATCAGCAAAACCCTGGAAACCAGCCACAGGGACGAGTCCTGATCTTGTCACTAGCCAGAAATGGTGGGGGCTGGGGGGGGAGGGAAGAAAGAAGGAGGATGGGGGGGACGTGGGGTACAGCAGGTCCGAGGGGTGCAGCTCACGCTTGGTCAGCCACCACGACCACGGGGGCTACCAGGTGCTGCCCAGCAGCCACCGCCTTGACCAGGTTGCACTTCTGCCGCTGCTTGACCACCAGCTTGGACTCAGGAGGGGGTAGAGCTGCATGGCCCATGAGGTAGCACTGATGGTGACGGGCCGTGCTTCCTCCTCCGCCTCCTCTTCCTCATCCTTGTCGCACCATGTCAGCTGGCGGCTGACGGCGACGGCCTCTGCGGCGAAGGAGGTGAGCTCTTTGGCACTGCTCTTCCTGCGGGGAGAAAGCAGCTCAGGGTGGGATGCGGGGGGCTGGAGGGAGGTTGGGGGGCAAATATCGGGGTGTCCCCTCACGCGCATGCCACGCCAGATGGGTCAGGCACCAAAAACACGGCTCCAGCCCGAATCACGTGCTGCAACCGCTGCCCAGATGGCGAGAGCTGCAGCCAAGCAGAGCTGAGAGCAGCTCACTGGGGAGAGGAGCCAGGATTTGGGGGGCTGGAATGTGTCCCCCACCCCCACCCCAGGGCCACCCACGCTCACCTCTGCAAGATGATGGGGGTCAGCAGGGTGTTATCCAGGGCACACTGCAACGAAACGCAGCCAGGTCAGAGCCGAGCACCCCGCAATGGGGTGTCCCCCCACCCCGGCATTGGGGAGTGGAGGGGGCGGGGGGGCAGCAGCACTCACCCCCTGCACCCAGGGGTGCTCCAGGACCTGGGCCGCACTGAGCCGCTTCTTGGCATCTGTCACCAGCAGCCTGGAAATGAGATCTTTGGCCCCAGAGGAGATGTGCGCCCAGTCCTTGTCGGGAAACTCGTACTTCCCTTCCTGGATGCTCTCCAAGAGCATCACCTGGGTGGGGGGGTAAATAAAAAAGCGGCTGAGCTGGGAGGGGTGCTGCCAAACCAGCCGCAGGTTTCGGCACTGCCGGGGTCCGCCACGCACCTCGCAGGTGTAGCACGACTTGCCGTCGTCCCAGTCGCAGCTGGAGCTGCAGCGGCCCACGAAGGGGGGGTACCCGCTCAGCATGAAGTACAGGACGACGCCCAGGCTCCACAGGTCGCAGCGCTTGTCGTAGGTGGGCGTCTCCTCGTAACCGTATAAAGTTTCCACCACCTCCGGGGCCATGTACTCGGGGGTGCCGCACTGCGGGGAGAGGCGGGGGTGAGCCCCAAAGGACAGGGGAGCGATGGGGCAGAGCTGAGAGGCAGGGCGGGGGGTGTCTGCCAGAACTAAGGGTCTACCCCCTCCAAAATGAGGGTGCAGACAAGGCCGCTTCCCGGGTTTGGTCCTGGCAGGGCAGATCATCCCAGCCAGGTTTCCCATCGCCACGCGGGGGATGTCACAGCCCTGCCACCCCGAAAAAAATAAAACCCTAAAGGGGTGCAACACCCCCCCGGACTGCCCCCCAGCACTGCCGCCACCGGGCCGGCTCAGCGGGGCAGCGTCCGTCCCATCGCCTGGGACATGGCGGGCGGGCGGCGGGGACGGAGCCGGCTCTGCCTGTTCCCCTGCCTGACGCGGGCAGGGCCGCCGCAGCGGGCGCCGGATCCGGTGCCGGAGGAGTTAACGCTGGCGCGAGGAGAGAGCCAGCGGTCCCGTTCCCCCATGGTTCCCCCACGGCTGCCGGGGCTCTGGGGCTTTCCAGCGCACGTGACCCGACCCGCAGCCCGCACCGCCTCGTGACCAGGGGAGAGCAGAGCTGCAGCCAGCAGATAATCACCCCGTAACATAACGAGAGGCCTCCAAACGAGACGCCTCGCCGGCCTCGGCAGCTGATGCCACCGCAAGAAGAAGAAAAACACCCACGCAAGCCCAACCCGCAGCACCCTGCATGGGCTTCCACCCGGCAGGGACCACAGCACCCACCCCCCTCTGCCCCCGCTGCTGAGAACGGGAAACTCGGGACACCTCAGAAATTCAGGTCCTCCCCCTGGCGGAGGGGAAACGCGGAGGAACGAGGAGGGGGGGGTGTTTTGGCCCCCCCTTCTGCTGTTGGGCACCCCGCGTGGGCCAGGGTCTGCCCCCCCCCAGCACGTGAGCACCCTGGAAACACCGTGAGCACCCCGAAAACAGCGGGGCACAGGGCAACACCTGCATGGGGGGGGGCCCTGCTGCTGGTGATAAGGGGAGCAGGGCTTTCTGCAAGGGGGGGCAGGCTTGGTATGTGCCCCCCCCCAAATGTGAGACAGCTCCTTGCAACGCAGGGGCACCCCAGAAGCTTTCCGGGTGCCCACCCTGCAGGGGCTGCACCGCACGCAAGCAGCCCCAGCCCCCTCTCACCCACAACCGGAGTGGGGGGGATCACAGTGGCCCCCCCAGCCCCTCGCCTGACCCACTTCTCCCCGAAAGCGCAGCCTCCGTGCAGCTGCCTCCGCCGGGGCCGGCAGTTGCTAAGGCTCACGGCAGCCCGGGCTCTGCACCAGCCCCCCCTGCGCTGCCCGGCCCCCCCGCGTTACAGAACCGCATCTCGCCTGCCGCTGCCGAGGGGGCTCCTGCAGTGACGGGAGTGACGAGCAGCGGGGGGCTGCACGCAGCCCCAAAGCCTGGGGGAGCCCCACCAGGGACATTCCCCCCTCCATGGACATTCCACAACACCCACCCCCCCCCCAGCACCCCCCCCATCGACATTATACCCCCCCTGCCCCATGGTCTGCACGCTTACCGGCGAGAGCAGGTCCGGGGTGGAAATGGGGGAGCAATTCCCCTTCAGTTTGATGCCACTTGCCAGGCCGAAGTCACAGATCTTCACTGGGGAGACCTGGGGAGGGGGGGAGCAGCGGTCAGTGACCCCCCCCAGCAGCCCCCGGGTACCCTCAGCCCCGCGTTCGCGCCCCAGCTGCCGCAGCAGCATCCCCCGCGGGGAACCAGGGCCCCCCCAGCCCCGGCACCACCCCCTGCTCCCCGCTCACCTGGTCCAGGCGCTCGCACAGAATATTTCCCGGTTTTAGATCCCTGTGAGCAATTCCTGGGAGGGGGGAGAAGAGGCGATGAGTGGAAAAGCCTGCCCCCCCCCCCCCCCCCCAAGATTTCCACAGCAGAAGGTCTGGGGGCGGCGCAGGGACCCCTCCCTCCCCACCCCAAATCACCGCCCGCGTCATGGCGAAGGGCACAAATTGCTGCTGGCCCCGAGTCCCGGCCAAACCGGAGGAGCAGGCTCCGCACCGCGACAACACGACGCAGCCGGGCCTGACCCTGCGCGCCCGCGGCCTGCACCGGCCCCTGCTCCCCGGGCAGGAGGGGGGGGCAGCACCCCCCGGCTGGGGGGGGCACGGCTGCACCCCGGGGTGGCTCGGCTCACCTCTGCTGTGCAAAAAGTGCAGGGCGCTGGCGATGTCCCGCACCACCGTGCTGGCCTCCAGCTCGTTCAAGCGGCTTCTCTGTTGGATGTGGGTCAGGATGGAGCCTGCGGCCGGGCGAGAGCGGAGTGGGGGCTCGTGGGTGTTGGGGGGGCTCCTGCCGCCCCCGCTCCCCCCGCCCCGGCACCGCACTCACCTCCCCTCATCTTCTCAAGCACCAGGTAAAACCTCTCCTCCTCCTCGAAGAACTCGATCAGCTGCAGGATGTTCCTGCGGGGACAGCGGTGTCAGCCTGGCATCCCCCCAAAAAGATCGCAGGGTCCCCCCCTCCCCGCAGCCCCCCACCCCACACGGCTCCCCGGGGCAGGGCCAACGGAGGAGAAAATCGGGTTTCCAGCGACTGAAACCACGCGGCTGGGGCCCCCGGCCACATTCCAGTGGGGAGAGGGGCTTCCAGCGCCGGGCCCCGCTCCCTAATTGCTCGCAGACCCTCCTGGCTCGCTCGCCCCGCTCCAGAAACAGCCCCGCTCAGCAGCTCTCCGCGGCGGGACGGCGAACGCCGCGGCGGCAGCTCGGCTCGCCCCTCGGCACCGCTCCAACTCGGCCGCTGCGGCCCCGTCGTCATGGCAAGCGGCTCCACGTCGCCTCGGGATGCTCCCGGCGAGGCCACGCGGAGGGAGAGCCGCGCAGGAGGACGGCCTGCCTGCCGCCCATGGGTGTCTCGAGCGCCAGCCCGGTCTCAGCCCGCGCCCTGTGCCACGGTGGGGGATGGGGACGGCGGCTGCCCTGCGGTACCTGTGTCCCTGGCACAGATTCAGCATCGCCACCTCCCGTAAGACCCCGCTGCAGACGTCGCCCTGGCGCTTCTCGATGATCTGCAAGGCAAAGCGGGCGAGACTCAGGGAGAGGCACCGCTGCTGGGGAGGGACCGGGGCCAGCAACCACCGCGCCCCAACCCACCCGGCGCTGGGGACCCCCGGGGCCGGGCAGAGGCAGGCGGGGGGTGCCTGAAGAGGTTAAGGCAGCAGAACAGGCTGTTCCCGGCAGCGGGGCCAAGCCGCTCCCTCCCGGGGCCCGCAGCCAAGGCGAACTCTGCGGCCGAGCCCCGGCGCAGCCGCCCCAGCAGCGGAGCACGGCCCTTCGCCCCGCCGGGCGCTGGCACAGCGGGTGCCTGGTGGACGTGCCATGGGGTGAGCAGGGGGTCTCCACCCGCGGGGGAGAGCTGGGTGGTCTCACTGACCCCCAGCCCTTTGGGGCACCCTGAACACCCAACCACCATGCAGCCCTCCCCCTGCCTCAGTTTCCCTCATTGGGCACCCAAAAGCACCCCGGGGCAACAGGGGAAGCCAAGTGCCCCTTGCGTTTGGACACAGGGCCTGTCCCAGCCCCCCCACGCCGTGACTGGGAGCCTGTGGGGTGCAGGGACACGGCACCACCATCCCCAGCCCCAAAAAGCAGCTGGCTCACCCTGACCCCTCTAGTGTTCGCGGGGGCACGAAGACCTCCCTGGGGCGAGCGGGGGCTGGCCACCCTGCCGCACCACATGCCCCTGCTTGCCCCAAGTCCCTAGACGCGGCGCAAGCGTTAATTTAATCTCGCGTCTGCCCTAATTTACAGGGATAGGAGCGTGGCTAAGGGGGTTGACCAAGGTCCTGCAGCTGGGCGGTGGCAGAGGACAGCGTGCCACCTGCGTGGCCTGGCCCTGCCCCGCTCCTGCCCCTCTCCATCCCCTCTACCCCGTGAAACCGTCGTCCTGTGCCAGCTCCGCACAGCCAGGAGAGCCAGGAGCCCAGGATGTGGAGGGCAGAAGGGGAAACTGAGACAGGGGGTGGGCAGGAGCCGGCTCTGCAGCCCCAAGCCGCAGAGCTTTACCTTCACTGCGTACTCCTTGTTGGTGACGAGGTTAACGCAGGACTGGACTCTGCCTTGGGCCCCTTCTCCCAGCACCTCGTCGTGCAGCCAGTAAACATCTGGCAGGAGAGAGGGCACCTGAGCTGCCGGCCCCACCGCGGCACGGGACACCACAGCTGTCCCCGAGCCTGGGGACACCAGGAGGGCCCCAGCCCTGCCGCAGCCCGGGGGGGACCCCTGGGGTCCCTGGGCAGCCCCGCTCACCTTCGAACCTGCCGGAGAAGCTGTCGGTGGCTCTGCAGTGCTGCTTCTTGTTCCTTTTCTTGGTGCTGGGGATGTCGATGGGCTGACTCAAAGGCACATCTGCACCGGAGCAAAGCCACTGGCCTGAGTCACCCCCAGCCACCCTGCGCTCCGCCCAGCATCGCCAACCCTGGGGCAGCCCCTCAACGCCTTCGGGGGAATGCAGAGGGCCGACATCCCGAGGTCCAGGGCACTCGAAGACGGGCTCCAGGTCAAACGCCAGCTTGAAGGGGTTTTGTTCCTGCAAGGGCCAAGAACACGAGTGAGACGGCAGCCGCTGGACCAGCCGCCGCCGCCCACCCGGTCCAGGCACGCCGCTGGCCTTGGCACACGCTCTGCTCGTGCAGGGCACCGGCTCACGGCGCTGCTGCCAGAGGGATGCAGCAGAGCCGGAGGAAGAGGAGGAGAAGGAGGAGGAAGGGTTTGACCACGTCTCCTGCCGGGGATGTTGCCGCGGGGTCATGCCTCTGCGCCAGCAGCCCCAGGCCGGCACGCGGGCGATGATGAGAGGGACTGGGGCTGCGCGTACCAACCCAGCCCCGAACATCCACCCTGACCTGAACTACAGCGAGGGGGGGAGGAAGAAGAGCCACAGGGCAGGACGGGCTCCGGAGCCACCGCACCGCGTCCTCCCGCCTCCCCGCAAGGTCACGGGGGGCCGGAGCCCACTCAGCGCCGCTCCGGTGAGCGCCGTGCCCGTGGCTGCGTGATGCCTGTGACCTGGCAGGATCGGGCCCCGCTCCCAACCCTCCCTGCACCCCACATGGGTGATGGGTGTGGGAACCACTGCCTCCCCCACCCCAAACCCAGCGCCTCCGCCCCCAGCACCCCAAAGGGGACATGGGGAACTTCAGCCCCCCCCGAGCCACCCCACCGCGGGATGGGGCAGTGCCGGGGGCACCCGGCCGCGAGGCGAAAGGGCCCTGTCCTCCGCGGGGTTACGAAATCTGTTTGGGTGGAGGCAGCAGCTCCCGGCGGCGTTCCCCAACCCGCCCCGGTGCCCCGGTGCCCGGGCCGGCTGCCAGCCCCAGCGCGGCACGGGAGCAGCCAGCCCCGGCCACCGCCGCCAGAAACAGCCCGAGAGCGCCTGTTTGCTGCCGGGGCGGCTCTCGAGGGGCCGGGGGGTCCCCATCGCGGTGCGGGGATGCCACGAGCATCTCCCCCAACCAAGCACCACTCCTGATGCCTGAAAACGCTCCTGCGCAGCGTTTGGCCAGATTCCCCCCCCACCCCCCTAAAAAAAGACAGTATCAGGGTTTGCGGAGTGCGGTGTCACCCTCCAGCCCCCCCCAAGGCCCCCATGTCATGGCGGGGATGAGCGGCTCGGGCCCAAGTCCCTGCACCGCGGGCAGGATGAGGCCTCCCGGGGGGGGCACCAGGGGTGTACACGGGGGACAGGGGGCCCTGCCCGCTGCCGCAGCACCGGCGCACAAAAGGTTTGGGGGATGGGACACACAGGGCAGACGCTGCGCGGCGGCTCCGGCAGCGCATCCGAGGTGTCCCCCGTGTCCCCCCCGTCCTGGTCCCCAACCACCCGGGGTGGGGGAACGTAGGGGGGGATGGAGGGGGGGATGGAGGGGGGGGCCCAAACCCCAGCCAGAAGTCCTCAGAGCAGGATTAGGTGTCAGCTAAAATAAGCCGGGCAGGTTTCGGGTGAGGTCCCAGCATCCCTCGCACCCCGGGAGCCAAACTAAACAAAGCTCCCACGAAGGTGCCCGGCTGACAAGAGCGTTTGGGGGACCCAGACCCCCCCCTCGCACCCCCCTCGCGTGACAGCGGCCGGGAGGCACGGGGGTCCTGGTGCCCTGGCTGCAGACCCCCTGCCAGGATCTGGCCCTCGCACAACAGGTCCCAGGCTGGGCCCGGCAGCCCCCCACCCCCTGCTCGCAGACGTGCGGTGAATGAGTGCAGCTGGGGGGGGGGGGGAACATGCAGCCCACCCGCTGACCCACCCCACGGGGGACACCCGTGGGAGCTGCAGCGGGGTGAGCAAAGCCTTGCTGTGGGGGGGGTGTGTGTGGGGGGGTGTCTGACCCCCCCTCGGGGAGCACCCCGACCACCGGGCCAGCGGGACATGGGGGTCCTGCGGCCCGGGTTGGGTGGCATCACCCTGGGCGCTCCCCTCTCTCCTCGGGGGGGGGGGGGAAGGGGGAGGTCGCTGATGTGTGTCCGTGCCCCCCCCCCCCCACTCCGGGCAGGGGATCCAACTGCCGCAGACCCGCACCCCAACCCCGCACCCTCCCATCCCCCCCGGAGCACCCCAACCCCCTACCCCCCCCCGGAGCATCACGGGGGCGGGGAGCACCCCCTTACCTTGAAGGAGCGGTGGAAACCGGGGATCTCAGATTCCTTCTGCACCATCTTGCTGCGGGCGGGGGGAAGGGAGAAACAAGGGAGGGGCGCGGGGTAGGAAAAAGCCCAACCAACCAACCAACAAAAACAGGAAAATAAACCGGGAGGGGGGGGAGGGATGCGGAGGGGCGGGCAGAGCCATCGGGGGGGGGCCGGGGGTAGGCCGAGACCTGTGGAGAGAGGAGCCCGGGGGGGCGGGTGTCAGGGGGCTGTGGCCCGCACGGGGCCCGCACGGAGCCCCCCTGGTCCCAAAACCCCCCCGGCGCTCACCGGCCCCGCAGAGCCGCCGCTGCCGGGGGTACCGCAGCCCGCTCCGCTCCGCATCGCTCCGCACCGCCGGGAGGGGACGTGCCCCCGCCCCCGCCCCCCCCCCGCAGCTTTATGGCGGCGGCTCCGCCCCCCCGCCCCGCCCCCACCGTGTGACACCGCCCCCCCGCGGGGACACACCCCCACCCCACCCCCCACGCTGCGCCCAGGGGCAGGGACCCCCACAGCCCCCCCCTGGCTGCACCGGGCGGGGTGCGGGGAGCCCCACGGACACCTCCCGGGTTCCCCCCCCCCACAGCCCACACATGTCACGAGCGGGGCGGTGCTCAGCCGCGAGGCCTGCGCGTGGCAGGGGGTCACAGCACAGCCCCCCCCACCCCGGCCCCACCCCGGCTGGGTGGCACCGTGGGAGCCTGTCACGGCGCGGGTGTCCCCCCCTCCCCTCCCCCCCACCCCACGTATCGCTTGACGCCGACCCGGGCTCAGAACGCACGCGCCGAGCGGCGGCGCCTCGGCCAATGGCTGCGCATGACGTCACCGCCTGCACCGCCTATTGGCTGCTCGCCCCCTCCCGAGCCGCCATCGCCCCGCCCCCCCATGCCCCGCCCCTCCCGGGCACCGCGTCACGCTCCGCCCCCCTCCCCGCAGTTCGGGTGTGCCCCCCCCCCCCCCAAAGTGCCAGTGGGGCCAGAGCGGGGGGGTCGGGACCCCCCAAGCCCCCCCAAATCCCGCGCCCCTCGCAGCCGGGCAATCAGCGCCCTGCTCTACATTAGCGCTGCTAACGAGGGCGCCCCAATTAGCGACACTCCTGCTAATGCACCCCAGGATGCCACTGGCCTTCTTGGCAGCCAGGGCACGCTGCTGGCTCATGGTCAGCCTGTCGTCCACCAGGACACCCAGGTCCCTCTCCGCAGAGCTGCTCTCCAGCAGGGCCGCCCCAGCCTGTACTGGTGCCTGGGGCTGTTCCTCCCCAGGGGCAGGACCCTGCATTTGCCTTTGTTGAACCTCATCAGGTTCCTCTCTGCCCACCTCTCCAGCCTGTCCAGGTCACGCTGAATGGCAGCACAGCCTGCTGGTGTACCCACCACTCCTCCCAGTTTGGTGTCATCAGCAAACTTGCTGAGGGTACACTCTAACTCTTCATCCGGGTCACTGATGAAGAAGTTAAACAAGGCTGGGCCCAGTACTGACCCCTGGGGCACACCGCTAGTTACCGGCCTCCAACCAGACTCAGCGCCGCTGATGACAACCCCCTGAACTCTGCCATTCAGCCAGTTCTCAATCCACCTCACCGACCACTCGTCCAGCCCACACTGCCTGAGCTTCCCTAGGAGGATGTGATGGGAGACCGTGTCAAAAGCCTTGCTGAAGTCGAGGCAGACAACACCCACGGCTCTCCCCTCCTCTACCCAACCAGTCGTGCCATCGTAGAAAGCTCCCTGCACGCTCCTGGCCTGTCTGCACACTCACTGCACGCTTAATGCACACTTACCGCATGCTCCTTGCATGGTCACTGCTCACGCTCCACGCTCACGACTTGCTCCCTGTGCACGCCTGGCCTCTCTGCACACTCCCTGCACGCTCCCTGCACACTCAACTGAACCACGGAACCACGGAATGTTTGGGGGTTGCCACGGCGCTCTGTGAGTCACGGAATCACGGAATGTTCGGGGTTGGAAGGGACCTCTGTGGGTCACGGAATCACGGAATGTTCGGGGTTGGAAGGGACCTCTGTGGGTCACGGAATCACGGAATGTTCGGGGTTGGAAGGGACCTCTGTGGGTCACGGAATCACGGAATGTTCGGGGTTGGAAGGGACCTCTGTGGGTCACCCAGTCCAACCCCCTGCCCAAGCAGGGTCACCCAGAGCAGGCTGCTCAGCATCACGTCCAGGCGGGTCTGGAATATCTCCAGAGAAGGAGACTCCACAACCTCCCTGGGCAGCCTGGGCCAGGGCTCTGTCACCCTCAGAGGCAAGAAGTTCTTCCTCGTGTTCAGCTGGAGCTTCCTCTGCTCCAGTTTGTGCCCGTTGCCCCTTGTCCTATCGCTGGGCACCACTGAACGGAGTTGGGCCCTGTCCTCCTGACCCCCACCCTGCAGATATTTAGAGGCATTTCTAAGGTCCCCTCTCAGCCTTCTCTTCTCCAGGCTGAACAAGCCCAGCTCCCTCAGCCTTTCCTCGTAGGAGAGATGCTGCAGTCCCCTCATCATCCTCCTAACCCTCCTCTGGACTCTCTCCAGTAGCTCCTCATCTTTCTTGAACTGGGGAGCCCAGAACTGAACAGATCACTCCAGATGAGGCCTAACTAGGGTGTAGAGGGGAAGGAGAACCTCCCTCGTCCTGCTGGCCACACTCCTGCTAATGCACCCCAGGATGCCATTGGCCTTCTTGGCAGCCAGGGCACGCTGCTGGCTCATGGTCAGCCTGTCGTCCACCAAGACACCCAGGTCCCTCTCCGCAGAGCTGCTCTACAGCAGGGCCGCCCCAGCCTGTACTGGTGCCTGGGGGAGTTTCACAAACCAAGACAGAATGTCTACAACAGAAAGGAAGACCAAAAAGTGAATGTCAAAAAGTGAAAAACCGACAGAGATTAAAGAAACAAAGGAAAAATATAGAACAATACAAGTAAGTACTAAGGAATGACACAAAACTCTTGAAGAAAACCAGATTTGAAATCCTCACACTTCACACAAACATTAAAATAAGGAAGGAGATTAAGGAAGTAAAGGGCAAAACTTATAACCCATGGCAGCAAAGTAAATCCGCTGCAGAAACGCAATGTAGAAAGCAAGGGCACTCTGGAAACCCTTCGACTTAGAAAGAAACTTAACTAGGGAGGAAGATTAAGGAAGTCAAGGCAAAACCTAAAAACCTGAGGGCAGCACACTAAAACAGACATAGAAAGACAATGCAAAAATCTAGAGACCTAAAGCAAAACAAGCAATACCTACAAATATAGGCAATGATTTCAAAAACTTAGCCTTCAATAAGATCTCAGTAGGGAGGAGGATGAAGGAAGTGAAGGGACAAACGAAACAAAAGAGTGGCAGCAAACTAAAATGAGATGTAGAAAGACAATGTACAAAGCCAAGGTGTTCTGGAAAAACAACAAAAAGGTGACTAGAACAGAATGGAAGACGAAGACATGAATGTCAACAAGTGAAATACCAACAGAGATTAGGGAACAAAAGAAAAACTATAGGGAAATACAAGGACCACAAACTAAAAGAGAGATTTCGAAAGAAAATCTGTAATACTAACGACCTAAGGAATGACACAAAACTCTTGAAGACAGCGATTTCAAAACGTTACACTTCAAATGAACCGTGAAATAGGGAGGAAGATTCAGGAAACCAAGGCAAAAACTAAAAACCGAGGGCAGCACACTAAGGCACACATGGCAAGGCTATGCAAAAAGCTAGAGATATACAGCAAAACAAGCAATACCTACAAATACAGGCAATGATTTCAAAAACTTAGCCTTCAATAAGATCTCAATAGGGACGAGGATGAAGGAAGTCAAGGGAAATACTAAACAAAAGAGTGGCAGCAGACTGAAACAGCTGTGGAAAGGCAATGTAAAAAGCCAGCATAAAGACACAAACAAAGACAGAATGACTACAGCAGAAAGGAAGACCAAGAAAAGAATGTCAAAAAGTGAAAAACCCACAGAGATTAAAGAAACAAAGGAAAAAAAAATAGAACAATACAAGTAAGTACTAAGGAATGACACCAGACTCTTGAAGAAAACCAGATTTGAAATCCTCAGACTTCACACAAACATTAAAATAAGGAAGAAGATTAAGGAAGTAAAGGGAAAAACTTATAACCCATGGCAGCAAAGTAAATCCGCTGCAGAAACACAATGTAGAAAGCAAGGGCACTCTGGAAACCCTTCGACTTTGAAAGAAACTTAACTAGGGAGGAAGATTAAGGAAGTCAAGGCAAAAACTAAAAACCGAGGGCAGCACACTAAGGCACACATGGCAAGGCTATATGCAAAAAGATAAAGATCTACACCAAAACTAGCAATACCTACAAATACACACAATGATTTCAAAAACTTAGCCTTCAATAAGATCTCAATAGGGAGGAGGATGAAGGAAGTCAAGGGACAAACGAAACAAAAGAGTGGCAGCAGACTGAAACAGCTGTGGAAAGACAATGCAAAAAGCCAGGATAAAGACACAAACCAAGACAGAATGACTACAGCAGAAAGGAAGACCAAGAAATGAATGTCAAAAAGTGAAAAACCGACAGAGATTAAAAGAAAACCGAAAAAAATAATAGAACAATAAAGGTAAGCACTAAGGAATGACACAAAACTCTTGAAGACAACAACATGTGAAATCCTCAGAGTTCATATGAACACTGAAATTGGGAGGAAGATTAAGGAAGGGCAAATCTAATAACCCATGGCAGCAAACTAAATCCGCTGCAGTAACACAATGTAGAAAGCAAGGGCACTCTGGAAACCCTTCGACTTAGAAAGAAAACTTAATTAGGGAGGAAGATTAAGGAAGTCAAGGCAAAACCTAAAAACCTGAGGGCAGCACACGAACACAGACATAGCAAGGCTATGCAAAAAGCTAGAGATCTACAGCAAAACAAGCAATACCCACAAATACAGGAAATGATTTCAAAAACTTAGCCTTCTACAAGATCTAAGTAGGGAGGAGGATGAAGGAAGTCAAGGGACAAACGAAACAAAAGAGTGGCAGCAAACTAAAATGAGATATAGAAAGACAATGTAAAAGCCAAGGTTCTTAAGGTCCCAGTATTTAATGTCAATGTCTCTGTATTTCAAGGTCAGGACTGCAACAGTTCTGCTGTCTGTGGACACCAGTGAGAGATGACCTGCTTTTCATTCGTTCAGGCACTGCACCTACACTTAGTCACAGATCTGATTTTTTTTTTATGTTTTCCTCTCCAAGATGTAATAGACAACAGGGCACTATTTAAGTGAAGTTAAATAGCAGTTCTACTGATTTAAATACAAAAAGTTTTCGCCTGTGGTACATTCATCCACAAGAACTTTAACACCTCTTGATAGAAGGAATAATAAGAAACATGACACTTTACCAAACTAGCTGCAGTGGTATTTTCTAGTTTTAGTTTTAACAAAGCACCTGTGTGGAAGTTGCAAGCTCTCCTTATAGATTAGCAAACTTAGCAAGGACAAGACTGTGACAAGAGCAGGAGCTGCGACCAAGAACCAGCGAAAAGCAGCTTTGCAGTTTTGCAACGAGATAGAACGAACCGAGCATGCGCAGCGCCCCGGATGTAACTCATGGGCAAGTGAGGAAGACTACCAAAAGAGATGAAGTAACGACCTAAGACCACCAGAGACCACCCAGGAGCTCTAATACACCTGCTAAAGGAGAACTGGAATAGATTCATACGCTCTCGGAAATATAACGATTAATATGCATATTGTAGTTCTATTTAACCTGAAATTAAAGGGTGTTTGGCGCACACGTTTGGAGGAGAGATCCCCCCTGTGCCCAGCGCCGTAATAAAGGACACCTGGTTAACAGCATACATTGTACTGTTAGGTTATTACCGGATCTGTGAATCACTCTAACCAGCGTTTTCCCTTTTGACTAGAAAATGAAAATCCTCAACAGCAGATAGCCCTGAAATAAGCTTCAGTCAAATCTGGACCCAATACAGGGTGTGCGTTATGATATGCCACAGATCGGGACTTGACTCTTCAAAACAATCATGCACTAAGGAAAATTTTAGGTTGTTATGCAGAGTTTTAACTCGAGTCTTGGCAACCGCATTTGGGACATGAAAGGTATCAGCACTACAGTACTACGTGCAGTAGAGAAAACTGCTCTTGCAGTTCAATTCCAACGCCGAAACCTCAAACAAACTGAAGCTGCTGTGTTTGAGCAACATGGGTGGAAATCTCACCTGCCACGCTGAAGTGACGCTGGGGCACTTCTTCACCTTGTAGTCTCTTTCCTCAGGCTTAGTGAATCTCTCCCAGAGTCTGAGGCAAAGCCCATGGATTTCTCCTGTTTGCAACAGGGGATGTCTGAGCCGTCACACGGTGGTTTGTTGTGGGGTACCACTTGTACCCTGGATTTGCCTTCATAAATGCATCC
This sequence comes from Opisthocomus hoazin, assembly GCF_030867145.1. Classification (NCBI taxonomy): domain Eukaryota; kingdom Metazoa; phylum Chordata; class Aves; order Opisthocomiformes; family Opisthocomidae; genus Opisthocomus; species Opisthocomus hoazin. The sequence goes on from NC_134441.1 coordinate 94,232, forward strand.
CTGTACTAGAAAGAAAAGGAAAACTTCCAGTCAGGTCACTCATGAGAATGCAGTATCCACAGGGCAACACAGTGCACTGCTTGTAATGAGATTTAAGACAGTAAAGAATCCTTAAATAGCTTGATTTTTAACAGTTTAATCACATGTTTAGAGTCTGACTGCCAACACAACCGAACAAAAGAAATACCATGATAGGAAGAGTTGTATTTCAAAAAGCGAGGTTTCTCTTTACCCACCTGAGGGTCTATCACCCAGAGCAGGCTGAAGTTCTGATCCTGCAAACTGCTCCCCACTGCTTCTCTGCTCACCTTGGCGAACAAGGACAGCTGTTCCCATTCTTTTGCAGGTACAATATTTCCAGTTTTACACTGCAGTTTCAATGAAATGAAGACATACATTTAGCAATACATGCAGAATGATGCTCCCAGAACAGGCAAAGAAATAATACCTATGACCAGGATCACCTCATTTTCAGCAACTTCGGATACATCATCCCCGTGTTCCCACCAAAATGTACCACGCTGCATCAAATCAACCAGGAAAAAAACTCTTCAGGTAACGCTGACCCACACACACGCTGTATCTTCAGAACCGGGCGTCTGTATGAAACTTGCACACTCAGGGCTGCGACCCCTCCCCCCTCACCCCTTTTCTCTCTCCCTCAGCCCGGGCTGGGAGCTCACCTCACCAGGGAAGGACACCAGGGAAGGACACCAGCCTCACCGAGGGACAGGGAGGGGAGAAGGGAGCAGAGAGAAAGGCAACACACAGGGAGGGGAGAAGGGAGCAGAGGGAAAGGCAACACACAGAGAAGCAGCTCTGCCTTCCCTTGCTCAGCCCACAAGCCCGCTGGTGCCTGTGCCCAGGGGCTCCGTCTCCGTCCCCTGCCCCTCCCCAGCTCTGGGCTCCCCCCCGGGGCTGCCCCGGCCGGGCCTGGCTCCAGCGGGGAGCTCCCCCCCGCCCCCCTCGCGTGGCCAGCAGGCAGCACAGCCCCCAGTGCCCGCCCCACGGCCCCGCTCCCCTCACAGGCAGCCCCAGCCCTCACCTTAGCCGGGGCCTGGAGTGGATCCTGTCCCTGCCACACCAACATGGCCACCCAGCAGCCCCTGCCCCGGGCCTGCAGCTCCCAGCATGCCCCGGGAACCAACATGGCCACCCAGCAGCCCCTGCCCCGGGCCTGCAGCTCCCAGCATGCCCCGGGAACCAACATGGCCACCCAGCAGCCCCTGCCCCGGGCCTACAGCTCCCAGCATGCCCCGGGAACCAACATGGCCACCCAGCAGCCCCTGCCCCGGGCCTGCAGCTCCCAGCATGCCCCGGGAACCAACATTGCCACCCAGCAGCCCCTGCCCCGGGCCTGCAGCTCCCAGCATGCCCCGGGAACCAACATGGCCAGCAGCAGCCCCTGCCCCAGGGCAGGCCCCAGGACTACAGCTCCCAGCATGGCCCGGGGCGCCCCCCCACACCCTGCCTTCCACCCTCTGGAAGCCTTTTCTTTCTTTCCTAACAGCTGAGCATTTAACTGACTAAATCTCAGAGGTACTCTTGTTTCTTCTCAACAAAGCAGCCATCTCCATCTGCTCACATCTGCCAAGCACACATCCAGGCAGGCCAGGAGAGCACGGGGTCCCATCTGCTCCCTGTCCCTCACACAGCAAGGAGGGTGACAGCCACCAGCCCCTGTGAGCTGGCAGCTCGCCAACAGCCACCGCGCGAAGGGACACAGCCCCTGCTCAGACACCATGGGCCTCTGGAATGGCTTTCCAGAAAGGTACCCAGGAGAGGGACAAAGAAGGACCGAGCTTCTGCAAGATCAGAGCAGAATGAGAAAGCCCAGAGTGTAACTTGGCAACACTCCAAAAGTGAGAAAAGACACCAAACTCTTCTGAGGATGTCACATCATCTTGGCTGACCAGTGCCCTTGCCCGCGTGCCGACAGGACCCACCAAAGTCGTACTCCTGAGATTTTCACCATCTGTGGTGGAAAGCCACTGGGTTTAACTGACGCCTCCAGCCCTTGGGACAGACAGACAGACAGATGAGAGGCTGTAAGGAAGAAAGAACCCCATGCTACGTCTACATCACCAAACGTCTCCAGGCACGTCAGACCTCAGCACGCTTCCCAGTTCCTCACAGCTCTACTTGGCTACAGCAGAAATAACTACTCCATAGCACTGCCCATGGCCGACAGCAGCCTGCTGCAAACTCCTTCCCGTAATTCCGCCCACTGAATACAGTCGTGTGTGCACACAGACAGGACCCAGGAAGGAGTGGCACAGCCAGGAACGGGATTTTTGCCAAACTTGACAAAGACACCCTGTGAAAATGACAGCCCTTCTGTCTGAAAGAGCAACAGCAGCTTTAGTAGCGGGGTGGGGAGGAGGGGAAGCTGAAAGAGGTTCTGTAGCATTTTTCAGTACTTTCCCTTGGAACAGCTTGAATGAAATCAAGGTGCAATCATGCCTTGTGACTTTGGCCAATGAAATCCACTAAAACTTTGAGGAAATAGTTTATACTTTAAAAAAAAAGCAACAACCAAACCAAACACCACAGTTGCATTTCTAGCAATTACTGGAACTCTGCTGACATAAATGTTGCACATTGCAAAGCTAAAGCACAGCCACACAGAGCTGTTTGGTGGTTGGAATAACCACCAAATAACACAAGAAGAGGAGAACATTTTGCAGCTTCCAGCACTACAGCTGATTTTGATGGAGTCAAGAACTAAAGCAGCCACAACAGATGAAGGACATCATGTAACATCCATCATGTAACACATGCAAAAACTTTAGTTACTGCGACGCTGGTTCAAAACTGGGTGCAGGCATGACACATCCCTCCATTGCTGCTGAAACCAGAGCTCCATCACTGCTCCAGGGTTTCCACCGTGTTCCTACACACGCGCTCCTGCACCTACCCAGCTGATAAACAATCCAGGACCATAAACCCAACCAGAACGAACAAAGAAAAGCGTGAATTTTAGTGGAAGATTTCTGATTTCTCTTTCAGCTGAACATCAGATGCTTCCGAAAAGGAAACGCTGGGGCAGACAGCCCTGTCACAAGAAACTCACCTCCACAAGCAGGAACAGTGACGGCTGCTGGCAAGCTTCCGTCGGATGAGTCGCATCAGACTGGCGATTACTGGAGGAAACCTGGAACAGGGAGAGGGGAGAAAAACACCTCTGGGTTACTCCGACATCATCCTCTGAAGGAATTGTGTCACACGGGACGCACTCGTTAACTGTCACAGCACATGTCACTAGCAGTCACATGCCAGCTCCTCGTTTTATTTCATGTTCCTGATTTCTGCGCTGTGTTCCTGTGCACTGCGTGGTGAGGAAGAACTTCTTCCCTCTGAGGGTGACGGAGCCCTGGCCCAGGCTGCCCAGGGAGGTTGTGCAGTCTCCTTCTCTGGAGATATTCCAGCCCCGCCTGGACGCGGTGCTGTGCAGCCTGCTCTGGGTGACCCTGCTTGGGCAGGGGGTTGAGCTGGGTGACCCACAGAGGTCCCTTCCAACCCCTACCATTCTGTGATTCTGTGATTTTGTGAGAGCCCCTGGAGAGCTGCGCAACACAGCCACTGGCTCCCAGCTGCCTCTGGCAAGCTTGGAGGAGGGCTGGGGCAACAGCTGCTTTGTCATCGTGGTGTTCCTGTTCCCTCAGGGTGGCCGGCAGATTGCCTGCAGCAAATCTTGTCCTCCTGAAGCGGCTGCTGTCCCTCCTCCAGCACATCGGCCAGCACGCAGCCAGCAGCAGGATGAGCGTCATCAGCCTGGCCATCCGCGTTGGGCCAAACCTGCTGAGCCCACCCAACGAGGAGCTGCTGCCGCTGGAGGCCATGCTGGAGGTGACGGAGAAGGTACGCTCTCTTGAAGCGGGACGGCTGCAGCCGGATGGTGATCAGAGCTGGGCTGTGGAGAGGTCCCTGGCTGCCCCCTCTCTCCAGCAGACGCTGGTGGGGTGGCTGCCTGGAAGAGCAGCCCCACAGCGACAGCCTGCTGCGTGGAAGCAAGGGTCAGGAGTGGGAGAGGCTGCCTGCCTGCCCCTGCGCCTAGAGCAAGGCTTTGCTGTGTGCAGGTGAAGACACTGGTGGAGTTTATGACCGAGAACTGCGGAGAAATCTTTGGGGAGGAGGTGGCTGACCTGTCTGGTCCCCCAGCTGAGCAGTCGCCCGCGCCCATGGGCACATCCACAGCGGTGGTGGGATCGGAAACGGCAGAGGTACGGCAGCTCCACCACCACTGGGACAATGTGTCTGGTGTGGGAGGGTGGTTCCTGATGAGTCCAAGTGGCTGCTGGGCCTCTTCCTGGCGTTCCATCCCTGCTGGGTTTCTGTGGGTTTGGTGTTTTTTTTTCTTTGGGGTGATACATTGTAGGTGAAACTGGAAAGGTTGTTCCTCAAATGTGTTAGGCGTGTGCTTAATCAAAGGAAATACCTCCAAATTTTCTACAGCAAGACCTATTTCCCAAGCAAAGCCTGTTTGCCAAACGGTCACTGACGACTCCCGGGCGCCCCTTGCCACCTGCTGACGCCGCCATTTCTGGTGTAGGCACCTGTCACTTCGCCTCCTGCCAGCCCAGGGACACCGCTCGACTCCCCGGTATGTGCGGAAGGACCAAAGAGCCTTTGGACGAAAGCAGGTAAAAGGAGTCAGCTCTGGTGAAATGCAGAACTGATTCCAGTGGGTCCTGGTTTCCCCTATCTAATCCCACTGTGGGATGGAAAGGTTTGCAGGCTCCCCCCAGGAACATGAACACTGAAGAAAAAGAAAGAGAAAAGAGGTGTGGGCAGAGGAGAGGGAATGCCAGCAAGAGAAGAAAATAAGCAAGAGAGAAAAAGACGGGGAGTGGAAAAAAGCAGGAGGGTCCAGCGAGTGCAGAAGCCCAGGTGTGTGCCGGGCTCATTTGCCCGTCTTTCCCGGCTCTGAGCGCTGCTCTGAGGCAGTGCAGCTCGGGCTGGTGCTGCGCAGGGTTTGGGAAGGACCCCACGGCAGCTCCCGGGGGCTCCCGACGGAGCCCCGCTGCCTGGCACAGGGGCACGGGGCCTCTCTGCGCACGCACAGCTCTGCGAGGGCATCGCCCGTGGGGACAAGGTGCCAGAGCCACCGCGCAGCCACTGCCGGCAGCAGCTCTGTCTGCTGGGCTGTCGACAGCTCCCTGTGCGCTGTGTTCCCAGAGACAGGGGAACCGAGCCGCGGCTGCTGCTGCCTCTGCGCGTTGATCCGTGCAGTCTGACCGTGTCGCTGCAGGTGCTGATTTCCTGCTCCTGGAGGAGCCCCTGTGACTGCCAGGCTCCCGCACTCGGTGTCCACAGTAAAAGGACGTTTTCTCTTTCCTGACTCTGCCTGCGGTGTGATGTTCTGGACGAGCTGGGGGTGTGCATATGCAATAAAAATGTCACCAAAGGGCTGAAAAATACAGCTGTACTGAATCTGTGCAGATGGCCTGCTCCGGTATCTGTTGGAGCTGTGAATGACTCTTTGCTATTTTTTTTTCCAGGGACTTTTATTATTTTAATTAATGATTTCAGGGAACTGATCAAGTTTAGCCCTGTTGTTTTTGAACAGCAAAGTCAAGGCTGATTACCAGTGACCTGACATGGCTTGTAATATGCAACACATCTAATTAAAAACATATCAAATCAAGTTTCTTTCTGTTGTATGTTGTTTATTATTTGAAATCATGTCTTAATATTTTTATTAAAGGCAAAAGAAATAAGTTACTTGCTATCACCATCTGAAGTCATTCCATTACTAAGAGTAAGGCCATTCTAAAGTCAGTCAAACTGGAAATAACAGTACTGCTTTCAGTGCCACAGTAAGCCTTCAGATCGCAGGATGGACCTTCTGTGCCTCTGTTAAAACGCTCCCTCTCTCCTCCCCTTCGAGCTGCAGTCCATTTGGCGGGAGACTGGCCTCTAAACCCTGGAGACCTTGACTGTGAAAGCTGTCCTCTGCATGGGCGTGAGCGTGACCTTGAATGTTGAGACCTGTGTGACCTTGACCGAGAGCGATGCTTTAGACTCTTCCCTTTGCCTCTTCTTGGATACGGCGGCGATGGTGAGCGGGAACGAGAGTGGGAACGCCTTAATGATCGAGAGGAGGAGCACGAGCGGGCAGATCTCGACTTGGAGTAGGTATGTGATCTTCTGCAGCAAGGTGAAGTATTATACGGAGACTTGGACCTTAAAAAAAAAGAAAAAAAAAATAGAAGTTCATTCAAAACAGTCACTCTCGACAGTTTTTTTTCCTCCCAAATTCGGTTAGGGTTTATTTTTCCTGTCTATATGCTCACGTCAAAGATTCACGCAGCTGCCAACATAATGCTACTGCAAATTGCAGAACCTGATGACGTGGGAAAGGTTCTGCTCACCAGACAGAACAGCTGCTGCTTGTTAGTGTGAAAACATGCAGGAAGGGTCAGTCTTTTCCACTCCCCTCTGGCGCATGAACTACCACAGCCACTGATTGATTCAAGGTGGTGTATACTGGCCTTACTGGTACGTGAGCACGCACATTTTTAACGACTCCACCACTACTCGCAGTGCAAATCGTTTTTGTTGCAGTGAGATGCAGAAAGAGCAACTCTGAATGGCTACAGTGCAGTATCAAACATCAGGAAAACAGCATTTAGCCTGAAGTCAGTAAAGCTCCATTTTAAAATGCCAGCTCAGTCTGCTGAACTTCACTACTTCTTTGGCAGTCTGTGCGGGACGTAAAATACTTGCACTGCGCTCCTACAGACAGGACTACTTAACCAACACTTCCAGCCAGCTGTCCTAGCAAAATGCTGCACACACCGCTAGCTCTACCCAGGGACAGTGACCGCATTTCAACAAGAGTCGTATCAAAAAGCTTCTCAACTCGGCCTCTCGTACCAGGACTCAGTGCCACTGCTCTCGGAAAGAGACTGACAGCATCGCCAGCAGAGAGCTAGCCAGACTCCTGCCCCAGCGATTTTTGGGGGTAGAAAACGTCAGCTACCCTGAGTTTTTTCTTCACAAGTTTTTCTGTTCTGATTTTTTAAAGAATCATTTCCCATTATTCTGCGTATGCTCATTAGCATCACGCCTCCTGTCAAAGTCCTTCACCAATTCAAGAGATCCTCAAAAAGATTTCCTTGAAATAATCTTACTGCAAGCACAGATCCCCTTTGTTAAAGCCAATTCCAGTTAAGCCATTTAAAAATTAATTACCATCTGTATTCTCCACAACTATCTGTGCACACTTCTGTCACTATAAATCTGCTGTTGCATCAGTTACGTGTTACAGCCTCATTTCACAGGTTACAAGTAGTAATACACCGAATTTCTGTCCATACTCACAGTTCCCAGCCTGGTCTGGCACCTGCTGGGCGAATTGTACCGGCTCTCGTGGGATGACCTTTGGGAGCGGGGAGAGGAAACAGAACAAAATCCCATTCACTTTACCTGAAGATCATTGATAAAAGAAATTCTAAAGTAATACTGACTTACCAGTGGTGGGGATTGATTGCCTTTGGGGGCCCAGGAGACTCGGTAATGCTGCTTGTCTTAGGACAGCAACCTGATAGCCCTTGTGAAAAAATGCAAAGGGGTGGAAAATAAGCTCCACTACAATAGAGGAATCCCTGCATCTCTTGAAATCAACTTACCTCCTCTTCCAACAAACAGCTCACTGACAGAGAGGAAGATTCAGAACGTTCGGTGGCAGTCACCAGAGCAGGAGAAGATACAGCGGTATTGGCAGCACTACAAAAAAAACAAACAAACAACCAAATTTTTATGATTCACACAGGGTTTTGAAGAGCTACTTGAAATATAAAGTCCAAGGTGTGAAAAGCCTGACTACTGTAAACTGAAAAAAAAAAAAATCTACACCAGATATTTTCTTAAGCCAGTTGCGCATGAAAGCATTAGAATATGTAAAGCCCCCACGCTGCATCTCCGTTTTGGAAGATGCGATAACAGCAGCTTTCCGAGGAAAGGTTTGTGTGCTAGCTCAGGGGCTGCCTCAGAGCTTCTTTTGGATTGCGATCCTTTGCGTTCAACGGCACAGAGGAGCCTGACAGGCTTTGGACAGAGCGGCTATTTGCATTCCAGACATCAGGTGGAAAAAGTTCCTCCTTCAGGGTAAACCTGCACTGAAGGACTGAGAAGGGCACCACACAAGCAACACTGCTAAGAAAATTCTTGCATGAGGCACACGTCCAGCATCTCAAAGTGTCCTCTCTCCGAGCAGAAGCGGCAGCCAGAACTCCCACAATTATCTGGACTGGCACTAGTGACACACAAACTGCCAGCGGGGGAGCTCAAGAAGAAGACTCTAACTGCAGCGTTTTGGTGTCTTTTCTGTTCAGGTTGATCTACAGATTTACTTACTGAAAGGGTCCAGGAGGTGCGACAGGCAGCAGTGGTGGTGGCTGCTGCTGCTGCTGCTGAATCTTCTGAAGGAACCTTGTGGTGTAGCCAGCTCCGGTTTTGAAGTTGTTGACAGCCTGGAGGCAGAAGAACATTTACAAAAAGGTAACAGAAAACTTGAGTACATAGACGCACAAAAGCCTCCAGAGAGTAAAATTCCTTGTGTATTCCTGTAAATGCTATCAATCCTAAAATACATCAACAGACAGATAGAGGAACGCATCCCACTAAACACTGATGTTAATCACTGGTAACCGCGAGTGTCTGCATTTCAGTACTTCAGTGTTAATACCGAGCTGAAAGGGAGGCAATCCTGTTAACCAAAAGCCTGACCTCAATTTGCCAGAGCATCTCTGAAGAGTTGTGAGCTGCTGTAACAACAAACGATGCATTTGAAAAGAACATTTAGCTTTATTCAATTTAGCCTTGCTGAAGGAGCTGTCAATTAATGTTTTCTTCCCTTTCAGCTTTTTGCAGACAGGCTTTGCTTACAAACAGTTTATTTAAAAGTCATCATGTTACCTGGCGTAGGAACTTGTTGGCAGCTAAATCATCAGGAGAAACGCCTGCCTGGTGACACGCTGGGCAGGTATGTTCCTCAGATGCCAGCAATGCTGTTCTAATACCTGTGAAAAATTAGAATCATCCAAATAGTTTTTAGCAAAGCTACGGAAATGCTGGGGGTTCTAATCAGCTGTAAAAACACCATACAGTTAATGAGTTACTATGGTCTTCAGTTCAGAGCATGAAGCTATAAAGGTTCCAGAGTGCAGAAGATTTCTAGTACGCAGCAAAGAACTGTACAGTTTTGGTATTTCACTGTTGTCACATCTGAAGATGCAGAGCAGGCTGTGCCTTGATGTTTTGACTGGTCTGTTTTCCCTTGTCTCGTACAGTGAGAAGTCACCCTCCTCAAGGTTAATGAAGAAAACACATCTCAAAAGACCATGAGGATCTTTGCATTCTGAAGGGTTTAGCTAGCTTTCCCGTGGAGCAGAATGGTCATTAAATGCCCAGTGATCCGTTTGCTGCAGGCTGCAGAAAGTCACCAGAGCTGGCTATGTAACGTTCTACGAGAGAAAGGGCTGCGGACAGACTAAATGCATTGGGTATCTAACGCTGTCAGCACCTGCACAGGTGTGCACTCTTCTCATAGCCGTCCCTCCGCGCGTGAAGAGGATTCAACTGGACAGGTGAAAAGGGGAAGAAGCTTTCTGTCTTTTTTCCCCCTTTGTACAAGAAGAGTCCTTCCCGACTCAGGGTATCCCTAAGTATCAAACAGAACGGGGAACCAAGTAGTTTTGTTATCTCCTCTTTCCGCTTCAGAAGATCAGACGCGATGCACTGAGCTAACAAACAAGGCAGTAACACTCACACTCGTCACAGTAACTGCTGCCGCAGCAGGGAGTAACGGCTGCATCAGTCATTGCGTCTTTGCAGATGAGGCACAGCAGCTCATCCGGAAGGGCATCGGAGGAGGAGGAGGAGGAGGGCAGCTCCTCTGGCACAAAGGGAGGCTTCTCCTTCTTGCCTTGGGCGTAAGCTTCCCTGCGGGAAGGGGAGGGTGGGGGGGGCAGGGGGTAAGGAAACAGGAAAAAAGTTAAAGGCGGGTAAAGGAAAACTTCTCCAAGCTGTGGATTTTATCAAAGGAAGGTAATAGATGGAATTCTTCTCACTCCACATCAGCCTTCTGAAATGTAGGCATTCAGTTTCAACTACTTTTCTATAGCCACAAGACTAGAAGGGGGAGGGGGAACAATTTTCCTTCTGCAGAACTCTCCCATTTGTTGGATCCACTAAGAAATTAGCTCAGACAAGAAAAATGATTTTTTGACAGCTAGAGAGCAGGTGAAATGAATCCCACCTCTCTTTTTCCAGGGGGTAAGAGTAAATGCAGGCTCACAATAAAGTTAGTCTCCGAGTAATTACATTTTATAAACAAAGGAAGTCTGTGTTACAGCTTCCACCCAAGGAGATCCACGACAGAAAAGCAGAAGTGCTACCAAGTGCTTTTTAAAACAGCCACTCCTGTCAGTACACAGTAGTAGTATTTTCTTAGTTTAGAGCAAGAGGAGAACTTTTGTCTCTTTCACATGTGGGATTTGCTCAAAGTCAGAGGGGGCGGAAACCTCAGTGCAACAGCCACTTGTTAAATTTTGCAAGAAGCCTTTGAAACATAAACCAGAAGCAAAATGAGCTTTCCAAGAGAACGACTCCCACTGTCAACACTACTGAAATGTTTTGCAGAAATACAGAAATGCCATAAGCTGACCCAAGTTCCAGGGGCAGGATCCCGCGATTTTAATACTAGAAAGTATCACAGATTTTAAGGTGAAGATACGACGACAATGCTTCCTCCCTCGTAATCACAGATGCTGGCCAACATGGTTGCATTACCACTCAGACATCTACGCGTGGTTTTTCTCCTTTTGGTCAGTCCACTTAAGGCCATACGTACGCATTAATAATTGGTATTGCGTATTTTCCCGTCTTTGTCAGCATCGCGCCCTTTGTGTTGGGATCTTTCAGCTCAATCAGGAAACTCCTCGGAATTCCTGTGCTCCTTCTCATTCTGGGAGCAGGCACAAAATTTTTGTCCTGTTCAGAAAAGAAATGCAGACATATCTCATCTTAAGGCCCACACTTCAAATGACCTTTCAATGTTGATTTGAAGCAGCAAAAGCCTGTAATCCTCTCCTTTCACCTAGCGTAGGGGTTGCTCAACTAAAATACTTCTTTTCCTAAATGAATATAGCCAGGATGTTCCGAAGGCTTGAGCAGTGGTTTGCACTCAGTCGACATTCTTTGGCTTAACTTCAGGTTCCTTAAGCGTGAAATATCCCTGAGCTCACCATCCACGCAGGGGAGAGACACAAACCCGCTCCTCCTCCAAAGCGCAGCTCAGAGCCAGAGCTCAATTCCGTGCCCTGAATCGGTCACCGGAGAAACTTCTGTTCTCCGTCCCTACACGAGGGCTGGATTCACACCTCACGCGTGTACAGTCAGTGACTAACGTTCAGTGGCATGAAAACTCAAGCAGAGACTTGTGTAATTAAAACACGCAAATATTCAGTGGATGGGGTCAACAGAATCATCTTGGTTTTATACGGAACACTGGAAACCATGAACTGTCATTAAAAAGAGCTCAAACCAGAAAAATTTACAGTAATAGTGAAATAGATAAAAATAGACATGAAAATTAACCAAGAAAGATCTGTGCTCATCTTTAATGTCTATGATCCAGAAGAAAGAAAATTTTGCTTTTATCATTCCAGGTTTCCCTTGAATTTTGAGGAGCTTTGCAACACTGCCCTAGAACCTCTGTACTTCACCCCAAGAGAAACAATTCTTAACAGGAGTCTTCGTGCATTTGCCCTGTGACTGCCAAGGTGAAAATATGAAAACCCGAGCAACACCAGAGGTCCCCTGTGGGATTTCTGGAAGAACAGGGACATATTGTGAGCAGCCCAGACACTCTGAATATGGACTTGATCACTCTGCAGCAGCACAGGCCTCAAGGCCATCGAGAGGCCGGCTGTGGATAAACAGATGCCCCAAGGCCAGCTGCGGGTAAACAGACGTTCTATGAATAGTAACCAATCATAGTCAAGTTCTGCCTATATAATCCGGGTGTTCTATTAATAGACGCTCTATGAATAGTGACCAGTCACAACCGAGTGCTGTACCGAGTGCTGTCCATATAATAAAGATTCTCTGCTAATAAAGGTGACTGTTATGGATCATATTGGTCGAGTCCTCGTTCCCACCGCAACAGTCCCCCACCACCTTACCCCACTTGTCGGGCAGTTCCTTCTATAGTGGCCTGGTTTTCCGTAGTAACGGCAAGGGAACGATGATGGAGGTGGACCCACGGGTCTTTTCATGTAACTGGAGATTTTTGGGGAAAAAAAGAAAAAGGTATGCTATGTCTCTCTTGCTAAAACAAACATCTCTACAACCTTTCCATAATCTCCAAAGAAAAGATTTGGCATTCTCAACACTTACTTGATGGGATCGTACTCCTGGCAAGACTGCACCATCATGGCCTTTATTTTATCCTCTTCGGAAGCATTGGCCGCAGCCAGGTTGGCAGTCTGTTGAGCAGACAGTTATTGGCACACACACTGGAAACACATTTCAGCCCACACAGCAAAGACAACATCACTCATCCCATCCTGCAAAGAACAGCACAGCGCTAGGTGGGGGGCATGAAGACAGCTGCTTCTACAAAAGAGAGTTGTCCTGGAGATGTTCTGGGGAGTCCTCACGCCACAGCATGGTCTTTGTGTACCTGTCAGTCTACTTGACAGGAGCATTCTTGGGCACTCCAGTCCTTAGGCTCTGTTCGGGCCTTACAGAAGGACTTGTGTAACCAATCCAATTCTATTCCGAGTGGACTGAACCTGTGTGTAGAAAAACCTGTAGTATTCAGTGTTTTTAAACCGGTTTTTAAGCCCCAGACTATTTGAAGGAGAAGACATCCACTGCACATTTCACTGAGAAAGACGTATGCAAGTATCCTTATTTCCATTTTACGGCATTGAAAGGACACCCAGCTGAAGAGTCGGGGCAGTTGTTTCTGCTTGATGAAATTCAGCTTCAGACACGGAAGCATTAAAAACAATCAAGTTTTTTAAAGTCACTCAGCAAGACAAAAGATTCTTTTCAGTAGAAATTTGACCAAGCTCCCCCCCTGCTAACTTCTTGAACTACTGTAAGAAAAACCTGCACTTTCTTCCAGTTGATTGTGCCCTTTTAATATACAAATTGTAATAGAGCCTTATGCAGAACTAGATCTTCAAATCAGTGAAGCCAGCTGATTTGTTTTAAAGTCCTCTTTGTTCAAATATCTGAAGGGTGGGTGTCAGGAGGATGGGGCCAAGCTCTTTTCAGTGGTGCCCAGTGACAGGACAAGGGGCAATGGGCACAAACTGAGGCACAGGAAGTTCCGTCTGAACACGAGGAAGAACTTCTTCCCTCCGAGGGTGACGGAGCCCTGGAACAGGCTGCCCAGGGAGGTTGTGGAGTCTCCTTCTCTGGAGATATTCAAGACCCGCCTGGACAAGATCCTGTGCAGCCTTCTCTGGGTGACCCTGCTTCGGCAGGAGGGTTGGACGAGATGAACCACAGAGGTCCCTTCCAACCCCTACTCTTCTGTGATTCTGTGATTCCAGATACAAGCAGGCTCTAAGGGAGCGACTGTAAATGGTCTGGACCTTCAAGCACCTATCACTGAGATCAGTCACTCGTGGGTTTGGTTTTATACGCGTTCATTCAGAAAAGTGCCCACTCGTTTCAGCGTTGTATTAAATGGTTGTTTCATACACACAATTTTTTCTGAACAGTAACATAATCCAGACCAACATCTTTGAAATCATTTCCATGAACTCTTACAGAAAACTTTATGGATACCTGACTAATTTGTTGGAACCCAAAGAGTTTCCAGAAGACATCCAAAACCCACAAAATATTTCTAGGAATAGACCACAATTCAAGTATGCCCTTTAATACACAGTAATAATAAACCAGAAAACTTTTGACTGTAACACACTGCCTCCACGCTAAGCCGGTCTGCACTGAAGAGGTCAAGTACGTAACAGTTTTGAGCTGCTTTATCTTATGTTCCTGCACTTTTTGGAAATATTTGCATTTTCCAGAAAGCTGAAATGTGTACACCACTTGGGCAGTGTTTCACATTTTAGAGCCAAACTTCACAGGAGTTTACAGAACCACAGACAGGTTTCGCGACAGCGCTGTTGTCTGTGTTACAGAAACGCCTCTGTTTTGGTTCTTGCAAACCCCACCGAAATGTCCACAACTTACAGGAATTGAATTCTTCGCTGAGAATTGTGGTAGTTTCCAATGCAAAATAATGAAAAGTGTTAGAAACGGTAAACGGCATCTGAGGTTCTTCTTCTTTGTGTCTTGAAGATGAGTAATAGTGCCACATCACGTTGAGTCTGACAAGGTGCTCACCTGCTACCTTCCCAAAGTGGGAGCTTCTCTTTAAAGGACAGTGTCAAAAGATACTCATATTTTAAGATTCAAATAAATATTTTAAACTATTATAAATGAAAGTAATGTTGTGTTCAGATTGAAACAGTGATCCAGCTATAGATCACAGTATAAGATTTAAAAATATGAAGGAAACTCTTTTGATTTTTAAGGATTTGACAAGAATATATATGTACCTTAATAAGCTGGGCCAGAGGAAGAGATGCAGAAGAGTCATCAACCTGTTCACAAAAAATGAAACACATTTTGAAGTTCTACAACCAAAACACAACAATAGTTAACCTCTGCTGTAGTCTGAAAGTCTGCACTATATCCTCTGAGCGTCACTGAAAGAGGCATTTCCAACTTGGTGTGATTTGTACTTGTTCCAAACAAAGTCCAAACCTTTGACAGCCTGAGAGTGCCGATGTGATGAAGGAGAAGAAACTAAAACAACCAAAGCCACTTGAGATCTACTCATTCCTCCAGAATATCTCGGAGAGAGACCCTTGCCAAATGCTCAACACTGCTTAAAAGTCAAAGGAGTAAGGCAGCTGTCAATATTCAGCTAAAAGGGATTTTAAAAAAATTAAGTTTATTTGAGAAGGAAGCGTCACTTCAGGAAACTTTTTTTCAGTGTAGTTTTTAAATGAATCGGTTAATGTCTCATCATTCATAAATGCACAAGGTTAGGCTTCTAAGCACACAGTAGCTGCCTGTCAAAACAAAGTCCAGGCATATCAGCCCTGAGACATGAACGCTGCCCCTCCTGCCAGTAAGTGTAAAAATGCCAAACTCACCGTACCCCACAAAACCCCAATAAAAGCACCAATCCGAAACATTAGCCATAAAAGTAACCCACCACTTTGTCTAGAAAAAAACAAACTGCTCGAAGTGTTGAAATAAATGTGTTTCCCATGACAGAGTAGCCTATAAAAACTGAGAAAACTGATTTCCTGTATTTTATTAGACCACGGGCCATACTGCCCAAATTGGTTTGGAAAGTGGGAGAATTTAATCTTATTCTCCTTGCTGTCAGACCAAAACCAGTTTTTAATGATGATGAAAGCATGGATTCAGAGCACAATCCTGGAATTTTTCTCTCCATTGCAACCACACTCCTCTCTCCCAGATACCTACTGGAGCAGCTGCAGGAATGAAGTCCTCAGGCCGCTTGAGGGCTGCGGTGTTTATTGAGAACTAACATCAAAGTGCAGTTTTTCCAAGGGTAACACTTATCTGGTTGTTTTTCCAGGATATTGAATTCCATTATGCCACCAGCAGCAGTACAGCTTACACTGGTAAAACGATGCCAGAAAGACACTCAAATCACATGCAGAACGGCAAAAAGAGACCGTCTTTCCATCTCAAGACTGACCAGAGGATTCGACTTCCCTTCTCTTCAGAACATTTTGTACCTAGTTCTGTTAAAAAGGAAGCCGGATCGTGTATTTTGAAGCTTCACGCTCCACATGACACTGCTTTTTACATGTGGAAAGACAGGCCTATGTTCTCTCACGGAAGCACAACCATTATAATTCTGTGGTTTTTCAGAAGCAAACAAGAAATTAGGAAAGCTCTCTGTTGGAGTCTAGCATTGAACAGTCTCCTCTTGACCAGTAATTGAAACACAGCTGTTCATAAACTATTACCTAGTTTGCGTTTTTTGCCAGGAAGCAGTTGTTATGTGGCCTGCAGGATATGGTCTAATTTCTTAAAGGAGGTAATAGCACTCCTTTCTACTAAACAGTTCTCAAAATCAGAAAATAGGTAACTTGGGTACTATTTACTGTGTTTGTCCAACAGCCATCTTCCAATGATCCCACAATCTTGTGCCTTTTTTCCCTTGAAATTTCTACTATAGTATTTCCTGCCAGTTCCTCCAATCAGTCAAGTAGAAAAAACATCTCTGCGAAAGCTGTATACAACCTTAAGAAAATACTGCAGAAGAATTTGAAAAAAACCCCAAACACCCAAAATCAACAGTCAATATATTAACTCCCATTTCCAACAGAAGGCTAAAAAGGAACTGACATAAAGCGAGTGGGAAGGGGCACAGAAAATAGGAGGAAAAGGCTAACCTCACTGCTGGAGGGCTACATTTAGATTACAGTGCTTTCCTAAAACCTGATAGCCTGACTGCACTCAAACTTCAGCCAGGAAGGATCACCGTTGTGCTTGACAAGCGCTCAGACAATGGCCAGGACTCTCTGCATTTCTGCAGCCTCTGAGGACAAATACCACCTCGAGATCCTCGCAGTCTGAAATAGGAACACTAAATCAACAAGTATCCACTTCCTCGCTCTGGCTGTAGTAACAGTGGGACAGCAGCGCACATTTGGAAGTGTAGAATGATAGCTAACAGAAGAGCAAGACAAGGAAGAAATGTTCAAAGTATAAGTTCTTGTGCATGCTCTTCTAAAAAACATCGTAACTCCTTTTAATTTTGCTGCTTTACTGTTCTACAGTAATTGACAAGCTGTCCAGTGACTTCTTCCTACCACACTAAGATGCAGGTTCTCCTTGGAAATGTGTACAGAAATATGTGTATTAAAAACAAACAAACAAACAAAAACCCCAAACCCCACACTTTAGACTAAGACCTGAGCTAACTTTAAGAATAAAGCTAGTTGTGTCTCCAGCACTAGCAGCACCTGAGGCTGCAGCGCTTTTACAGTGCAAGAGGGAGAGGGGACTTGTAAAGAGAGACGCACGGCTTGCACCTTGGCTTGACAACCCAAATCAGGGACAGTCAGAGCGAACAAGAAGGGCATGGTTTTGCTTTGTCCTTCACTACCTTTCATTAGTTCTATCTCACACTAAGTCTTCTCTCCCGCTCCAGGATTGTTTGGTTGTTTTTTTGTTGTTTTTTTCTGAGACGTCTCTGTTAGCTTATGGGAAAATGCTCCTTCGAAAGGTAATACGGACATGCCAGGGAACACGCGAGGCTAAAAGAATGTGAACTTTATTTATGAGCTTGGGACTTGTCTTTATAGGCATGGCAGTAAACAAAGAGAAAAATACTGTTTTCAAGAAATAAAACCCCATCTGAATTATATCAAATACCATAAACGTGGTTTATGTAAATGCATGAAATTAACTACGAGGGCCAGTTCAACTTACTCAAAGTCACAATAGAGAGGCACTGATGTCCAAAAAGGAATTTGAACCCACCAGTGGTAGAATTGCAGAAGTCAGGTTTAGACTTGGTGTTTTTAGACCTACATACAAAAAGTTTTCCATATGAAGTTGATTGCATACCATTGCAAGGAAATCAGAGGCTGTATTCTTCAGAGAACATAGACCCAGAGTTCATGAGTTTCTGATTTAAATTATCCTAACAGCTAATCAAGTGATCAGATCCAGTGATCCAGGGTTAGTGTAATGCCTCACATGATTCTAGTGAAGAAAAAGCAGTCATACTTCAAATAAAGATGAAAAATACAAATCACCACATAGTAAGTTTTTTACCATAAGGGCTGTTTTGACATGCATAGTTACACATAGTCGTCGAGCCAAATGGCAAATCAAGGTCTAGACCATTACCAGTTCGATATTTCCTTGTGTTACTTGTTTCTATTTCAGCAGCAGAACGACAGTGCTTTGAAACCTGAAGAGCAATGCTGCCCCTTTTCCAAATATATCTTCAAAGCGGTGGCATACTAAAGAAAGGCTGAACCTTTGGGAAATTAAAGCAGCGTCCAACCCTGAAGTCACCCACACCCAAAAACGGACAGCAGGCAGAAGTTAGGAAAAAGGACAGGGCTCTTACCCACAAAAGCACCAGGCTCTAACCTGCTGCCAGAATTTGTACATTCTGCTTTATATGCTTTCATTTGCAGGCAAACTGTGAAACTAAACTGCTTCATCAGATAAAGTGGAAAGATTAGATGCAGAACGTGATAATCCCATTTACATTCACGCCAATCTATGAAAGACATTGATGTACTCAGCGGGGCCCAAACAATATCATTTCAATTACACAGGCTTAAGAACAAATACCCACTTTTTAAGGACGTGAAAAGAAATCATTTAGCTGCAAGAACTGGCCTCAAAACATATCAGGTAAGTTGGGGTTTGTATTTGTTTGAACCCCCAAGGTAGAAGTAAGAAACAGGACACCAGGTTTAACAATAATAGGTTCTCCATGGTTTTTGATAACATTGTCAAAAAACATTAGGCAAAAAAAAAGTATTTAAAAACAAAAGCTAAGTGATACAACATGAAAATGGAAAAAAATACACTCCAAACAATTCTTCTTGCAAGAAACAAAAAGCACACAACAAGCTATGCAAGCGTTCATTTAACCAGCTACAGACAGACAGGTGTAGAACATGGCACCACGCTCAGCTGTGCAAACCTCGAACCTATGTGATCTAAAAATGATCCTGCATTATCTGTGCAACACAAAATCATACAGGAAGTATTCCAGCATATTCAATATGAAATACAATGCATCAGTAGGCACAAATACCAATATTCACATTAGAACTGTGCCAGTGATGGCATTCCTCAGCTTTTACTATGCTGAATCGAATACAGTGCATTTACAGCATATACCATGTTTTAAGGCAACGTGTGGAAAATTAGCACAAGGCTACACCGTTTAGAATTAAATGCAGTTTTACAGAAAAAAAGTGTGAGATTGGTTTTTTACGTACTGCTTTTGATGTTCCACTCCCTGGCTCAGTTCGACTTCTGGAAGAAGAAATAAAGGTGATCAGAAGTTAAAATAAAGCACTTGTACCCAGCTTAAAGCAGTGAAAGCAGATTACAGAACCTGAAAACCAAAACAATGTGTTCTGATAGTCTAGTGAATGTCGAAATGTATTTGTATCCAGAAACTGGTCTCTCTTGGGACATGCAGCGCAACTAAAACAAAACCCCTAAGTCACATGTCTACTTCATCACAAATTACTCTAAGAGTTCTAAACTTCTTGTTTGCACGGGTCACCAGCTGGCAAGCCTTGGTCTTTCCTCTATAGGCTCGTGTGCAAAAATACCCAGATTTGGGGCGTAAGAACACTTGCCATATCCCACCCCCCTCCCCCAAATGCAAGAACTAGTCAAACACTGAGAATCAGACTCTTTGGAGGATGGAGCAGATGGTAAGTTTACACTACAATGCAAATGCCTCTCTCTCTCTACTACAAAAGCAGTAAAAGCAAACACAGAGAATAAGGAATCTCTCCACACAGAGGAAACGGGATCTACAGCTTGGGTCTCAGAACAATCAAGCCCAAGAACAAACCCAACAGCATCATCTTAAAAGTTACCATTGTTGGAGTTTGAACCCCATGTCCCAGCAGGCCTAAAAATGTCTGTCTGCTTTGGTGGACACAGGTTAAAATCCACCTCATTCCACCAAAACCTAACAGCAGCTTTAGCAGGAGAGGTACAACCTGAACGCCTCTGTGAACTGACGTCCATAAACCAAGTTAACACCCTGAAACCCCTAACCGAGCAGGCAATGCTTTACAGATACCTACGCAGCATGTGTTTTGCTGATAGCTCTGAGTCCTCTGGCAGGGATTCTTCTGACAATAACTGATGAGTTCTTCGGAATCAGGGCATTATCGTCAGTGTATTCTGAAAAAAACATGAATTCAGAAAAAAAACCTTTGTGAATTCATAGGAATGTATATTCGTATGTAATTACATAGCACTTCAGAGAATACCTTTACAGCTATGAAAGCAACATTTTATATGTAACATCACGCTTTTGTTGTCTCAAACACACTAACAGTACATTTCAAGTAATCTTTGGGTTTGATCATCAAACACAAGCAGCAAAATCTTTTTCTTTTTTTTAAAAGTAGTTTCAATGCCAACAACAAAAGGGTCTCAGAGGTCACAAAAAGAGAGTCTGCTAATGCATGAAGTTCTTTCCTGATGGAGATTCAGTTGCTTTTGCTTCTGGTAGGCTACAAAACCAGTAGATCTTTGGAGAAAAACAAGGTCTCCCCTGCAGAAACCAGATTGTAACATCTGACTGGCTTGCCCTGCAACAAAACAGGCGCTTGGCTAAAGCATGAAGCTCTGTGCCATTGCCTTCCAAGGTGTTCACTAAAAGTGATTTCCTTCTGCTGCCAGTGCTCAGGACTGACAGAACAGAGAGGAGAGCCTGCCAACTCTGCTTCTGCGAGCTTAATCCGTCAACAGCCACACTTATCAGCTGGGCAGTGCTTCACATTTCAACGGAAACTGTTGGGGTTTAACGCAGCAGCCAGCAACGAGGTCCCGACAGCCGCTCGCTCACTCCTCCCCTTCCCCCCCAGTGTGATGGGGAGCAGAAATGGACAGAAGGGGAAACTCAGGGGCTGAGATAAAGACAGTTTAATAAGACAACAAAGGAAATACTACAGCTACTACTGCTACTGAATATGCAAAACAAACTCTATACAATACAATGTTCCCACCACCTAATGACCGATTCCCAGCCAGTTCCCCAGCAGCGATCACAGAACCTGGAACTTGCAGATTTCATGAATTTTGCAAAATTCCTGCTGAAGACCAAACTCCTGCAAAAGTTCGAACTCCCAGACAGGAGAGGATGCCAACTCATAGAAAAGCGAATTAAAGAAAAAGGATGCCTACCCCCCTGCTAGCCACCCTTACAAATTGAGCGTGCCATCCCTGGCATGGAATATTTCCGCTGCCCAGCTTGGGCTGGCTGTGCTCCCTCCCAGCTCCTGCGCACCTGCTTGTCAGCTGAGCATGGGAGACTGGAAAAGTCCCTGACTTCATAGCAATGACTGAAAACATCCGCATTGTCAGCACTGTTCTCCTACTAAATCCAAAGCACAGCAGCTACTGGGAGGAAGATTAACTCTATCCAAGCTAAAACCAGGACAGTAATGAAACTGCAGTGCTAGGATTTGAATCACAGAGGCTTTTTTTTGTTGGGGCTTTTTTCAGCTTGCTTTCACAAGGAAGGCAGAATTGGCTCAAAGTAAAGCTGTCTCTCCCCTCTTAAGCTAATCGTCTAGTTTGAATTAACCAAAGGGATGTGAATTCTTTCGATTCACTTTTCGCAGAGCAGAGACACTCAAACTAAATCACTTACAAAGACAGGCTTTAACAGCCTTTCGAAAACAGAGTGTGCCTGAAGCTCTCCATGCTTTGCCTTGGCTTTCACCACGCTAGTCTTCTGCAGAGGAGGGAAGCCTTGTGACCTTTTATATAAAGCCCAAACAAAAAAAAACACTACCTGTGACACTTCGACTGAATAAGCTTAAAATGCAAAGGCCTCTCCACGAGAACAGTGTTTATCTTGTTCTTACACAAGCTGGATAAGATTAAATCTTCTAAAGCACTGTCAGCAGCCATTCCCTGTAATCTGCCGACGGTCTTCAATATCAAAAGCCCTTACCCTGACAGACGAATCGGAACGATACTCTGAAAACCAAAGATGATGTATGTCTAGTCAAGCTCCGTCAGGGTGGTTTTACTCAGTGATCACACACAGAACAGGAATATTTCACAATTTACACTCCATTTTTCAGCATATTATTCCTACAGGCAGGAACCTCTCTCAGACCAAAACATACCTATCAGAAGACAGTATTTCAACAACGAAATGAAAATTTTACTTCTATTTCCAAATGATGGAATCCTTCTTCAGAAAACTGGGAAATCTTTGAGACAAAACTAATTTCTGATCTTAACCCCTACGGAGCCGAACAGCAAGCTTCCTCGGGACTTTGGAGCAGTTTCAAATCATAGGAGAAAGGACTACTAATGACAAAAACAGAAGCTTTTACAGAAGTGCTAGCCTGAAGCCAACAGCTGGAGCTCTTCTCAAAAGGAAAATCTCACCACCACACAGCCACTGTCAAGAAAGGCCTGCCCTGGGGCTGTGTGATGGAGCAGGAGCTCAAACAGCTGTCGGGCCCAGACAAACCACTGCCAGGAGATAGTGCCAGCTGCAGTTCTCAAAGCCCAAAGCAGCTGCTTCTACCTGCTGAACGGAGTCACACAGAGCACTCCTTTTGGTCCACACCACAAACCACTGGACTGAGATTCCAGAGACGGAGGATAAGCAACAGCGGCTCCACAAAAAGACAGGAGTTTGCTGTGCCTGTGCCGGACTGAGGATGGTGGTTGTTCTGCGGATGACTACAAAGGGTAGCACCTCTCCGAGAAAGAGACTGAATATATGAGGATAGCTGGATATGACTAAATATTTTAAAGCACTGTCAGCAGCCATTCCTTGTAATCTGCCTACTGGCATCTCCCAGCAGGAACCTGTTCCCCGAGGGCAGCAGCATCCCCTGGCAGAGACTTGGCAACTCCCAGGACCTACAAAGTAGCGTCCCTCGGCCTCACCACACACCTCAACCTCTGCAAAGTGAGCAGTGACCTCCTGCGCAACAAGGCGACTTTTCACACGTGTCCAAGCAGAGCTCCAACAGAAATACTCAGCAAGCTGGAGGTAACAACATGGGTGATTCCTACTCCCTTTGAGCACAAAACTTGTTTTACTGCCAGTGACGGACAGTGAGTGGCTACTGGGCTTTTCTCAATCTGACCTGAGATTAAAACTAAGGATTCAATTCAGCAAGCTTGCAAAAGCAAAGGAAGATTTGGATGTTATAGTAAAGTCAGGAGCAGAAGAGACAGAACAGTCAGGAAAGAAGTATTTCAAGGAACGAGTGGAGGCAGGCAAGTTAACAGCTACTTTGACTGCTGCCTCATGATGACTTAGAAAGCTTAAATTAACAACTGCATTAGTATCCACAACCTTCTTCCTGCAAAAAAGTACAAACAACTCAAGCCACGCTCTGAAATTTATACTGCTTCACATTTAATGCACCACTTAAAAATTCCATTTTTCAATTCACCTATAATTCTAAAAATCTGCTAGTTTTAATAATTTGGGTCATATATACGGTATAAACAGGTTACTGAAAAAAGTTCCTACTTTCTTTTATGGCCTGCTTTAATCCACCATTTTGATGCTGACAGCATTGCAAAGGCATCTCTCTGAGCACTGTCTAGAGAAGTATTTTCACTCCGATAAAGGACAGAAGCTCAGCAGAAGTCATCAGAAGGCAAGCCTACATGCGAAACGACAAAGAAAAGCCTTTATTAGGCTTGGATGTCTTGCTCACCAGCTGTTACGTGACTGGGGAAGCGATCTGCAGAGTAAGAGATCAAAATGACTGCTGACATGCCAGACTGCCTCGACCAGAAAACAGGGTACTTCCCAAGAACACATTTTCTCCCTGCTGCTTAAAAATATGCTTTCTCCTCATCTCATTTTTCAACTCTGTTCTAATCAGCACCACTTGCACACTTTGTGACAAACCAGTCCTCTGTGTCGCTGGCACTGCCTCGAAACATCCTGATTAATAGACTGGACTGCTATTTCTGCATTTTCAGCTTCCACCAAAAGAGGATCCCAACCACAGTTGGTATCTCATCCTTGCTTGAATTAGCTAGTGCAGTAGGCCAGATGCTTCATGGAACTTTGATTTGCATTATGATTATACAGTACTGTGCTCCAAAAGAGCACCTGCATTGCTTTGAAAGGATGAGTCAATAAAATCTAACATACTTTCAGTCATTAATCTGATTACACAGACTGCCTGATGCCTTAATGCCTTATTGGCATGGCTTGCCACTTCAGCGTGTGACTGGGAAAGCGAAAGCCGAGCTGGACACCCCGTGGTAATGAACTAAAAGACACCTGCCCTAAGCCCCTGGCCAAGGGACACTGACCTCGCTGACCGCACAGCCCCGAGAGGTCCCAGCCCTGCTGGGGACAGAGCCCGAGCAGCTCCTTCCCAGACAGACCTTGCATGGGCTCCACTGAAACATCATGGTTTTGGAATGGGCACACGGCTTACCCTCAGTTCACCCAGGGAAACGGGGAACTCCAAACCCTTTAGGAAGGCTCCACACAGCAATGCTGCCTGGCAGCCCAGGAATTAATTGCACGCTGAGGCGTAACCAAAGAAATCCCCCACACTAGCACATCAACAAAACGGCACGGGGAAGGGCAAGCCTTAAAAGCTGCTGAAGTGTCTGCTCTGAAATGCTCAGTTTGCGCAGTCTTAAAGACAGCAGCTGTGAGGCCAAATGGTTTCACTCAGAGTTAGCACGAGGTTTTCTGAAGACATCACATCGTGGCACTACTACAGCTCTCAAGTGCGTGCTGCAACACTGAACTCCAGCAACGGCTGACTTCAAGAGACAGTCTGCCAAGAGCACTGTTCTTCCCTAAAACTATTCATCTAAGGCCAGTTCAGACGCCCATTTTGGTGTTACAGTTTGTTGATTTTGCCTGATAAGCAGAACAGCACATTCTCCAAGTGTTCTGAGTCAGAATGTTACAGAAACCTGAGTCACGGAGTTTGCAGTTCTTCCACAATAATGTGAAAACATCTGTTATAAAAGACAGGTCATGAAATTCACATCAAATTTAATAGAGGCAAGTTAAAATGCATCATTCCTGAGAACAGGCTTTTGGAAGGGAATTCTGCCTTTACAGAACACGCGTCTATAGGAAGCAGGGAAGAGGGCACGCCAAACCCCCACACCCCCACTTTTTAAAACAGATCCTGACTATCCCCACAGATATCCTCCCAAACCTTTTTAGCATTTTACCTAGAAGAATTCCAGGACACCAAAGCTTCTGTGAGCGCTAAATGTCGCCCATCAACCACATATTCCTCCATGCCTAGCTCTGCTCTAAAGCACGGATCCAAAGGCCGTCGTCAGAACAGCAACCCCAAACAAACAGCTCTGTGAGGCCTCAACACAAGTCACAGCTACCGGTCGTGGCTGAATGGCATTACCGCTGCCCACCCCACGTATCCCCGGTGCCGCTGGCCCTCCTGATCCCCCGCACGCTGGCGGGACGAGCCCCAGGCTGACTCACGCTACGCTGAGTTGAGCTGCAAAGAGCAGAGCGGGGCTCCCGCAGGCTGCAGCCCCATGCGGTGGTCTGCAACTCCACCAGCCGGGCGGTCCCCGAGGCCCCGTGCCCGCCGCCCCACTCACCTTCTTTGCTCTGGGCGTCGGTGATCTGCAGGTCGCAGTTGGATGCCTTCAGCTGCTCGCGGCCCATGATCTGGCACTTGAGGTCATGCAGGGAGATGTGGAGGCCGTGGAAGCTGATGGTATCAAAGTCCAGTTTGGCAGAGAACTTGTAGTGCACGCCAGGCATGGCTGGGGCCAGGCGGTGCCTGCTCCGCGACGGCGTCTGCTGGTGGGCGGGAGGACGACGGGGAGAGGCCTCCACGGCCCCGGCTCAGCCTTGGCTCCCTCTCGTGCACCCAGCGCTGCCAGGCACGACCGCTGGCGACGGCACCAACAGAACCCCTGCCTCAGGGTTCCAGTGAGGGGTTTCCCGGCCGACAGCCGCAAGCACGTCACTGTGCACACAATGGCACACGGCAACCACCCCCCGCACCTCATGTGACCCAGCACATTGTGACAAAAGGCCCCGTGACACGGGCGGGGAGTCCCGCCCTCTTCCTCCTAACACCTCTGAGAGCCATATTACCTAAATATAATAAAAAAGGCTTGTTGTAGTCTGGCAGGGCTAACGAGGGAGCTTCCACGACTGCTGGGTTTACATCTTTCAATGCCTTTTGGGCTGCCAGAGTCCGGAAACCCTCCGCATTTCCTCTTTAACCAAGGGATAGAGGTTTTTGCTCTTTGTGTCTGTTTGTTTCTCCTGTTAATGGGGATTTGGAAGCCTAGGTTTTCACATGGTAGCCTGGCTTATAAGCCTGTGGCGGAATACGGATTATACGTATTCATTCCAGAAGTCGGCCATAGCCACAGTCCAAACTCCAGCAGCAGAGGCAAACAAGCCTGGCTGTTGGATATGCACCAAAGCCCACCCTCTACCAGAAACCACCTCTCCTTGCTATCTGTCCCCTTAAAGTCTCAGTGGGACCAGGACAGGTACTGCATTATGAATCTTCACTGAAGAAAGCAAGCATACCGCCCTTATGCCAGGAGGGGTTTGTCTGTAGTCTGAAAGGAGACACCTGCATTTGCCTGGAAAGCCAACCTATGGACCAGCTTACCCGCTCTGCAGGGCTGCGAATTGCAAATGCCAACAGACCCTTAAAATTAATAGAATGGATGGAAAGGTACAGTTCTGGTCTTAGGAGCACACAGATGAAAAGGGGAATCTTATGCCTGGCATGTTCCACAGATCTGTTCCTACGCCTAACGGCAACGGGTACTCCTCCACAGATTTTTCCAAAACCTTGCTATGCCCCAGATCCACTGAACGTGGAAGGGAGATGCTCCAGAAGCCCTTACACAAAACCTATTGTGATAAGCCATCTCGCCGTCGATTTCTTCCTGGATGGAGTTTATCAGGCCCTGCCGACCCTGAGACAACGTGGTTATTCACAGACAGATTAACTTGGTACTCTGCAAGAGTCCATACCCAAACTCGAGACACCAAGGCCTTAGTCAGTGTGCAGGTACAGTACTAACCCAGACACGAACCCCAGCGTGTCACTTCATCCCAAGTGCCACATTCACCGCACCTTCTTCCATCGCCTCGCGCCGATGAATTGTTTTCCAGGCTCTTCCATCCCGTCGCAGCTCAGGTAGCTGCACTCTGGCTCAGGGCTGACTGGGGAACTTCTCAGTGCTTGAACTTTGCTTCGGACTTGGTACGAGCACGAGACTTCACCCCTTTGGCTTGGCCCCCAGCAGAAGGCAGGCAGGCTGCAGGTCTGCAAGAGGTTGGATAGAACTGAGCTTGTACACCTACCAGAGATTAAAAACCAACCAAAGGAAAAGCCCAGAGACACTGCGTTAGAGAGTGGCAGAAAGAAACATCGTGGCTGGTCACTGTTTACGACACAGGGTTTGGAAGTCAGGAGACTGGAGCTCCCAGCAGACTCCACTGTTTGAATGGAAACACCCCTGAGCTTTTGATCTGGACAGAAATATCACAGACTGCCCCCATCTCAACTTTGCAGTTGCCTGAAGCTTTTGGTTGTCTATGCCCAGTTCTCTTCCACGCTAACAGAGTATGTTTAACCTGCAAAACAACACTACAAACAGGCAGCCAAACGCCTCTTCTCTCCAAGATGTGAAAAGTGCAGGTAAAGACAGCACAGGTACCATGACCAGTCTTCTGGTCTGAGTCAGGTTTTAAAAAGCAAAGTCTTCTGCACCTCTGTTTTCCAGCTGCTGCCAACAGCTGCAGAAAGGGTCTGGTGCTGATCAGCTGAAGGATCGATGCTCACTGCCAAACTCCAGAAGAGGACATTACACCTCAGGCTGCAGACTCTGAGCCCAGCCTGAAGGACTGAGTGACCTGTCTCTGGCCATCGGGCTGACTGCAGCATTGCACATGCCCTGGCTTCTCAAGCTCTTCCCCAGCAGTCCCCTCCTGGCCACTCTGCTACAGGCTGCCATAGGGTCTCAGGGACCCATATTCAGGACCCACTCTGGCATCTCCCATCAAGAACGTTACTGAGATGCTCTCCCAGCACACTGTGCTCCTCTCACCTCTTCTGGTCTCTCTGCATTGTCCGTTTCTGATCTCCTGCCACAGGTTCTGACCTTCCCTCAGATTCACACTGCTCATAACAGTCCCTCGCTTCAAGGAAGTCAACAAAATGACCACATTCTCCAGGTCCTTGTCTCTCATGGGAACTTCAGTCGGACAGCCAATACAGAAAATGGCAGTGTGATCACAAAAGCATCAAGGCTTGCCCCAGAGGTAGGCAGGGTGAGATTTTCTGGTGTTCTGCAGGGAAGCACAGCACAAAGAAACCTGGTGAGGTTTAAGCATTTACAACTTTACTGGGCTTTAACAGGCTTCTGCTGCCTTCTGCAGACCTCTTGGCTGTTAACACGCCAAACTTCCCAGCCCCCTAGGATGTGAGATGGCTTGTTTTGGCTTGGACTAGGCTATCAGTTAACACCTGCACTGCTGAACCCTCGCTGACCTGAGTGTGCTCCTCACAGCTCTGTCCCCTGCACCCTGTGGGAAGGGAGGCTCAGAGTAAACAGTGCTGCACAGATACGGGCTGATGGCAGCACAATGGGAATATATATATGAGATTGGTGGGGAAAAGGTCGAGTATCGACACTGGGAAACATGATGCCAGTTCAGTGTCTGCAGCAGGATCCAGGCAGCTGCAGAACTTAGCAGTGACTCTCTTTGGAGACCATAAGGCAACGGGGACCCTCACTCCCACAACTGGCCCTCAATGACATCCCACTTCTCATATCCCTGCTCTCCCTTTCCCCTCCAGCTTTCCAGACTGTGGGAGTTGTCCTCTAAGGGTAAGACAAGAGAAAGTGCCCCTTGCTGAACCGCCACCATTTCCCCCACTGGAACCACCCCAGGTCTGCACACAAGGACATCGGGCAGTGGCAGCAGTTCACTCCCGTTCTGCTCCCTCCATACCCCTTTGACCACTTGAATGAAGTCTGCTCCCGGGATCTTCCTCCTGCCCACAACAGCCTCCCTAAAGAACTCGACTATCGGCTACTTCTGTTTGCACAGGAGGTTATGCATCACGATGAGATCCTGGGGTGCACAAAGAAGGGGGAGCCGTCCTTCCCCTAGGGCCATAGGTCCTCTCTGGTGGTGAACACTGGAAAAGATCAGAAAACACCCTGAGAGCACCCATACCCACAGTCACTGTGCCAGCAGGTGTGACACCATCTGGGGTAAAGCAGCGCAACTCTACTGACCTGCTCTTCTCTCTCCTGTCTTCCCTTTCTTCTGAGGGTTTCCGTCAGCAGGGTTTGCTCCTGAGTTCCTGCAGATGTAACCAGAAACCCTTCTGTTACGGCCTAGGAAATAACTCACCCAGCAGCTATTCTTCAGAAAGGGCTGCGGTTACTTGTCTGACACCAGCAATGCCCAGACAGAGCTTCTGATGCACCTCCTGAGCACAGGGATGCAGACAAGGGGCTGCTAACACTTAGAGTAACCCACATCATTTAAGAACACACAACAGGGACTTGAATGTGAAAATGAGCACAAAGGCAGGCGTCTTCTCACAATCACTACCTCTTTGTTTTTCATGTCCATATTTTCCTCACCATGAGGAGGAAACACAGACTCTGCAGGCCCTGCAGTCAAATACCGTTCTGGGGGACAGGCGAGAGAAGAAAGCAGAGAGACCTGAACAGGGAATTTTCAAATGGATGATGAATCAAGTAGAAGCAATGGCAAAGTGTAGTACCAATTTACAGAAATTTAAACTTGACGGAACTGAGTAGTAGAAGTGAGTATTACAGAGAAGTAGAGGGCAGCACTGCAATCAGAAGGGTAAGCAACGCAGACAGCTCTAACCGCAGTTTTTCACCTGATTGCCTTAAACAAAACAGGCTTGAGATCCCCATTGCTTACTTCACCCTGGAACAGTCTCATTCCTCCTCTGACAGCCACTGTGCACCTGGCTGAGGACTGACACAATCCACACAAGGAGTAACCAAAGCTAAACACCGTACTTTCCTGGGTGAAATCTCACTGTTATTGCAGGAACCAGGAAGTAAAAAATCCCTGACAGGCTGACTGGAGCATCCCGGCTGTTATAAATCCACCCACCCTCGGTACCCCCATTTCCCAAGAGCTGGCAGCACAGCTTGGGTGGGGGGAAAGGCACAAATCAGACCTTGGGGCCGAGACTCAGGCACAAACATCTGCCAAGGGAGCCGCATCCAGCCAGGAGCGCTCCCCACTGGCTTCTCTGACAGCTCAGCCCTGGGGCGTGCTCCCACCAGGAGGGAGAAACCACTCCCATGTCTGGAAATCCCCGTTTATGACAGGCTGTCAGCAGAGAGGGGTGCTCCACGAGCATGAGCCCCACACGACAGCCTGGGGACAGCAGAGGCCCCGGTCTGTCACCACCAGCTGAGCCCTGGGGCGCAGGGCTGGGAACGGGGCCATGGCCGGGCCTGGGGGGAGAAGGGCTCCAGCTCCCTCCCCCGGCCCCTCCGCACGGGGAGATCCCTGCTGCTGCTGCTGCTGCTGCTGCTGCTGCTGCTGCTGCTGCTCCCCCAGCCCGGCCCTGCCCCAGCCCTGCTCTCCCTCGCCCCGGCTGCCCCCCCCCCCCCCCCCCATCTCTCACCTCTTTCTCCTCAGGCCCCTCAGCCTCTGCCCCCCCCCGGCCCTGCCCCAGCCCGGCTGGGACTGACAGACCGCCTCCGGCTCCACTGATTGGCTCAGCTGTGGCTGGTGGGCGGGCACAGACAGCCCGGGCCTCTCCTCACAGCTCCGCTGATTGGCTCAGCCATGGCCAGTGGGCGGGCAAAGGCAGCCCAGGCCTGTCCTCACAGCTCCGCTGATTGGCTCAGCCATGGCTAGTGGGCGGGCACAGGCAGTCCGGGCCTGTCCTCACAGCTCCGCTGATTGGCTCAGCTGTGGCCAGTGGGCAGGCACAGGCGGCCCAGGCCTCTCCTCCCAGCCCTGTCAGGGATTTCTGGTTTCCTGCCCACACCTTCCCTTTTCCCCAGAGTTTTCTCTCCCCCCCACCCCCCTCTCTCGCAGGCCATGGTGAGCTGACTCTGCACAGACCGTCCCGTGGGTGGCACGGGCTGTGAGCACAGGCTGGTTGGTGCCTCAGAGCTGCGGGCTGAGCTGTGCTGCCGCTGGAGGCTGGGTGGGTGTGGGCCGCGGGCAGAGGTGCTTTTTGCTGGTCGTTATTGCTGTGGGGGCCTGTGGCAGCGGTGGGAAGGTCGTCAGCCTGCAGCTCTGCAGCAGCTGAAGCTGCCCTGAAGGAGTTGTAATGGCAGGTGCTGCTCTGGGTGTTTTGTTTTCAGTAATGGTGTCACTGAGTTGGAATTGTGTCTGTGTGATCAGGTGCTGGGGATCTTCTGGTGCTGCTCTGCTGTTTCTGGAGCGCGACCTGAGAGCCTTTGTCACCCAGAGCTTTCCTGTCTGTGCCCAGAGGAGCGATGGCCACGGCGCTGAATGACTCCCGTGAGTAACGGCTTCCCCAGTAGGCTTGGGGTTAGCGAATGCCCATGGACAAACAAATGCAGAATGTGTTTCCTCCAAGGATTTTGATGTGCTGCCACTCTAGAGTGAATCTGAAGATGTTTTGACCTCCTTCTCCTCCTCTTTCTCTTCTCTGTTCTTCCTTCTGCTTTTCCTCCTCCTACTCCTCCTCCTCTGGTTCTTCATCATCCTCTTCCTCTTTCTCCTGTTCTTCCACATCCTGCTACTTCTGTTCTTCTTTGCCTTGTTTTTCCTCCTCTTTCTCTCATTCCTCCTTTTTCTCCTGTTCCTCTTCCCTCCTCCTCTGCCTTCCTCTTCCTCCGTCTCATTCCCACGCATCCTGTCGCTGGATCCCCAGGAGAAGAGCTCAGCACCTCCCTCTGCACATCCTCTCCTCGGGAAGCTGTGGAGAGTGGTGAGGTGGCCCCTCAGGCTCTTTTTCTCCAAACCAGACTATTGCAGTGCACTCAGCTGCCCAGCATCCATCTGCCGAGCATCTGCCCATGCCGGGCCCTTTCTCCACAGAGGAGAAGCAATGCTGGTGGCACCAAGGCTGGCTGGAGGGCAGCAGCACGGGCACCTCTCCCTGGCTTTTCCCCACCGGGCAGCCTGCTGCGTGTGCTGGTGCCTGGTGTTGTCCCTCCCCAGGGGCAGGACTCTGCGCTTCCTGGGCTGCACTTGTTGGGGCTCTGTTGGGGCAGGGTGTGACCCTGGGCTGGTGCAGAGAGCAGCACCACGTCATGACTCCGTGCAGGAGCTGGGGTTTGGGTGCCACCGTCGCGAGGCTGCACCCAGCAGTGCAGGCTGGTTGGGGAGCAGTGCCCCGAGATGTGGGGGCAGAGGGTGTGGGGAAGAGGGGGATGGGCTGGGTGGTGAGCGATGAGGCACAGGCTGGCCCTGGAGACCCCTGGGCTGGA
Organism: Opisthocomus hoazin; assembly: GCF_030867145.1. Lineage (NCBI taxonomy): Eukaryota > Metazoa > Chordata > Aves > Opisthocomiformes > Opisthocomidae > Opisthocomus > Opisthocomus hoazin. The sequence goes on from NC_134441.1 coordinate 126,488, forward strand.
GACACTGGCCCAGGGACCAGCCGAGAGCTGCAGGCCCGGAGCTGAGCAGCATTTGCCTTGGGGGAGAACAACAAAACACTGCCTGGCACACAGAGAAGGACCCCTCAGTATTCACATCCCACCCCTCCCTGTAAAAGAAAGCTAAAAAGGGTGAAGACAGCAATGCCATCTGCACTGTTGGTAACACTGAGGCTTTTTCTGTCGTTTTAATGAAATTTTTTTATTCGGATAATTGCATCTGGGGGGCTGGGAGCCCTTGAGGGCCAGCGCGTGCCGCAGCTGATGGCCCAGTCCCGGTTTGGTCGTCTGGTGAGGGCCCCTCCAGTGTCCCTGGTGTGGTGCTGGCCTCTTGTTGGCTGGAGAGTCCTCAGAGCTGCTGGTGCTCATCTTTCAGGGTGGCCGTGGCCCCCCAGGAGAGTTCCCTGTCCCGGTTGGAAGTGGAGAGCCTGGGCACAGCCTCCCTGGACTCCTCCTGGGGCTCTTCTTGCTCCGTGGGGATGGCAGCAGGAGCAGCGGGGTGGCTGGCGGGTGCCCACCAACAGCGGTGGATGAGGTGCCGAGGAGCTCGTCTGTGCCGGATATCGCAGGGCTCCCGGGGGAGGCAGAGACCCTCCTCAGGAGGCAGCGGGGCCGGGGGCATCTTGGTCAACGTGGCCATGATGGTGTCTTCCACCATGGCTGCCTCCAACCCCCTGTTGTCAAAGATCTGCTCCAGCTCCTGATGGACCCAGGGCTGCAGGGTCTGCAGGAGCATTGGGTGGTTCTGGAAAAGGTTCATCCCGTTCAGGGTACAATACAATACAGACAATAATAAACTGTATAGCGCAGTCCCATACCTACCATACCCACAATACCCACAATAGCTGCAAAACAATAAATACTATACAATACATACTGTACAGTGCAATGCATACTCTACATAGAGTAAACTACATGCAACATATTATAAAACAAAATACCTTAGAAAACTAAATACTCTAGAATGAATAAACTGTTATAAATACTATACCATACATTAGGACAGGACACATACAATACACACAAGGCAATGCAAGAAAAAATACAATACATGCAATACAATACCTACAATATGGTATACAGTACATACAAGACAATACAAAACAATACAAAACACAGTACCGTTTTTTCAATACAATACCAAAGCAATGCAAAATACAATGCACAGAATACTATAGAATGCACAGTGGAATACATCAAATTTAAAAAATACTGTATGATAACACAATACGTAAAATAACAAAATACCACACAGGACATGAAAATGCACAGATACGGTACAATAAATACCATCCCTTACAACACAACACATACCATACATTCCATGTCATTCACTAAACAACACAAAATATACAGTGCAGTGCAAACAACACAAAATGCATTACATACAATACAGAACACTATACGTACCATACATGCCATACAAGACACACCATACCATATGTAGCACACGGTACATAGCACAACATTCCGTACCATACAATACATATCATGAAATACATACCATACAGGACAATGCAGTGCAGTACATACAATTCACTGCATAGAGTAAGCTACGTACATACCATACCCTACAATACCACACGGTTCATAAAATACAACGCATACAGTACAGTAGATACAATCCAAGAGCACAAACAGTGCAATACAATACAATACATACAATAAATACGATAACGTCATATGATACATACGATACACAGTGCAATACACTCTGTAGAATACATACCATACAGTACAAAATACAACACAAAGACATTCAATATGCCACAGAACACAATACAAAACAATAACTGCCACACCATACAATACAGTGTGTACAACACAACACACACAATGCATGAAATACAATTAATACCGTACCATACAGTGCAAAATATCATACAATACATACAACCCAATGCAAACTATAATGCAATGCGTATAACACAAAGCAAAATACCATACAGTGCCATGCCATATTGTACCATACCATGCTGTACCATACATTTCCATGCTGTACCATACAGTGCCATACCGTACCCTACCACACCACACCAGACCACACCATCCCTACCTGTGACGGATGCCCTCCTCCTGTCTGACCTAACTGAACTCTGGTCCACGCAGATGCTCAGCAAGTCGGCCTGGCCAAAGTTACTCCTGTTGTGTGAGCGGTCAGTGGGAGCTCAGCACCCAAACCAAAAAAAGTGGTTTGGCTGGAGACTTGCCTGAGAAGGGACCGAAACTGCATGAACGCAGCAGAAAATCTGACCACAAATCAACCACTTTATGCCGTTAAGTATCTGCAGTCATCAGGGTCCGCTGAGCTCTCCCTCCACAGCAGCTGGCTGCATGGCCGTGACCTCCCCTGGATCTCCCAAGGTCACTCCTCGGGGCTGAGAGGTCCCTGACCTGACCCCACACACCGGTGGCTTGGTAAGTGACATTTTGTGCATGCATGTGACATTTAAGATACACTTAGTAAGCTTACGCAATAGTCGTTGTTTCCCATACTGACTTCCAGTGTAGCAGATGATAGCAGAGTATTGACCACCAGTCCTTCTGTATTTTATTAAATATTTTGCATACCGAAATGTAGTGATTAGAACTGAATGAATTAACTGCTAGCTCAGATCTGAGTGATCTCTGACTCTTCTCCTGTGTCAATACCATACCTACCATGCATACAATACCATACACGCCAAACAAAGCCATACATACCATAGACACCTCAATGCCGTAGCTTACCCTAAGGACCATACAATGGCATACCGTACCATACCATACCCACAGCATCACACCGTACCCACTGCATAGTACAAAAGACACCACACCTTACAAAACAAAACACTGTATGTACCATACCATGCCTCACACATACAACAAATGCAACGCAGAATGGAATACAATGCAAAATGTAACGCAAGACGTTCAAAACAATACCGTACCGTACCCAATGCCATACCATACCCACAACCAAAATACCATACCATACCGTATGTACCAGACAAACAGTAGAACATACAGTACCAGACCATGCCTACCATACCTACAAACCGTGCCACGGAAACCGCACCACACATGCAGTGCATACCAGACAATCCTACCTACCCTCACTGTACAAAATACAGCACATTACAAAATGCAACACTGTAAATGCCATACCATACAGAATAACACAAAATACTGTATGAAACACGCTACACACAATGCAATAGAAACACGACGATACAAAAAAATACGATACAATACAAAATAGAACACGTACAATGGAGCCTATAGCCCTCCATCTCAGAACTCCAGCTGTGGGACTCATTCCGCCGTGTCTCGCTTATGCCAGTGGATCTGTGATGGAATACAGCACACGTTGTGTGCACTCTTGTACAAGACAGCCTGCAATACCGCAGGGCCATACAACACAAACCAAAGTCCAGTGCAAGCCATACACTACAGGCTGTACGGTACAAGCCACGCCACACATAAAACACACTGCAAAATACATTGCAACGCAAAATGCATTACAATACGTACAATACAATAAATATCGTACAGTAGAATACAGTATATAAAATACGATACAAAACCCCCACAATACAATACAGAATTCAATACAATTCAAAATACAGTACGCACAATGCAATAAATACAACACCATGCCCTACAGTACATACCATACAACACCACACACACAATGCACACCATGGAACACGTGCATTACAATGATGCCATAGCATGACGTACAGTACATGCAATGCAACGCAACGCAAAAACCACAGAGCACATACATTCAATAGAAAATACAACACAAGCAACACAACACCTACTATAGCACACACTATATATGTTACATACTATCAAATGCACACAATACAATACAAAATACAGTAGAAAAGAAATTACAGTACCTACAGCACAAAACACACAACAGAGAGAAGACAATACACACCGCGCAATGCAATACAATGTGTACACAACATACAGTACATACAGTACCTACAGGCTGTACAACCTATACAATCACAGAATCACAGAATCAGAGAATAGTAGGGGTTGGAAGGGACCTCTGTGGGTCATCTAGTCCAACCCACCTGCCGAAGCAGGGTCACCTACAGCAGGCAAAATACAATACATACCATAAAATAGAATACAATCGATACAATGCACAACATAAAATACAATGCACACCATACCATACATACCATACCATACAATGCGTACCATACAACACAATTCCCACTGGACTAGAAAATACAATACAATAAATACCATGCCATGTACTACACCCAAAATAATACATAGAATACATACAATAAAATAAATACCGTAACATACATTAAAGAAAACACATAAAATACAGTATAGTACATCAAATACATAAAATTCAATGCAAAATACAGTACAATGCCATACCATACAATGTCAGACCATAAATTACCATACCATACACTACCATACCATACATTACATACCGTATGTTACAATATAATACAAAAAAAATACATAAAATACAATAAAAAACAAACCATACAATACAGACAATACTTACAAAAAATAAATACCACACCTTACAATACATTGCATATAATAAAATAAATGCCATACCATAAAATAGAACACCAGACTTACAATACAAACAGTACAATGCAATACAAAAGAGAATCAAACCCCACACAATACACACAACACAACACACAGAACAGACCAAACCCAGTACAACACAAAACCCAGTGTAATACACCGCATACCATACATTCCGTACCATTCTGTATTCTACACACCATACATATAATACAATATGAAATACAATGCAAAACGAAGCACAGCATCCAAAATAAATACAATAGAAACAGTTAGACAACACACTGCATAGAGCACAACAGCATACTACACAATAAATACAGTGCAATTGCAATAGAAAAATAAAATACAAATTAGAAACATACAACGTGATGCAGACAATGCCCTACAATACACAAAACACAAAACAATACCCACAGTACCGTACCATGCCTACCATACCACACAATACACACAATACACTACACAAAACAATAAACAATACAGCAGAAAATACATGATAGGATGTAATACAAAAAATAAAATAAATACGGTACAGTACAATGCACACAATACGATACACACTCTATGACACAATACATACCACACAACATATACAACACATACAGTACAATAGATACACACCACACAGCACAGACAATACGACACCATAACAAAACTTGCCTTTCGATATATAGCACACTGTTCATGCCAAACACCATACACCCCAATGCCACATCCCCAAGACCATACCCCCAACACCAAAACCACAAAATACACCACACTGTACAAAATACACAGCACAGAAACGCTGTACACACCACACCGTGCATACATTGAACGCAATGCAAAATCTGACGCCACACAGAATGTAACGCAGACAGCACAGCACCATACCCCATACCATGCCCAGCGCTGTGCCACACGGGCAGTACAAAACTGAATACAATTCTTACAGTACAGACCATACCGTCCCTACCAGACAAAATACCCTACCATACCAAATAAAAAACCGTACTATACCAGATACGAAACCATACCATACAAAATACAATAATACACGATACATACCACACAATACATGCCATGGAGCACACACTGCACCATACAAGGCTTACCATCCTATAGCGTCCTGTACCGTTCAAAATGCCATCCACACCATCCAAAATGCCATCCACACCACAAATACCTTATCATGCACTAAACTCCACACCATGCAGCAGACCCAACACGCAGCAGAGGGTACAGCGCACACCACAGAAGACAGGACACAACACACACCGTCCCAAACAGCGCCGTGGCAGCCCTGAGCTCACCTCCAGCTCTCCCGTGGGTGTCCTCCGACCCCTCCATTCCCGCTTAAAGCCCTCTCCGTCCGTCCCGCCGGCTGACCAGGGCCGTACCCACACGCCCGGGGCCTCCTCCCGATCCCACCGAGGTCCCTGGGAGGGTGAGGAGGGTTCCGCCGACAGCCCCGAGCAGTGCCCTGCTGCCGCCCCTGCCCAGCCCTCCACTGAGCCTTGCTCCCGGCACACAGACGGCCCCTGGCCCTGCCGCGCTGGCCGTGCCCACGCCGAGCTGGGCTGTGCGTGCCGCAGACGGCAGAGCCCAGCTCCGCGGCTTGGGGTCCCTCCCGGACACCCCTCCGCCTGCCCACCCCCTCCCGCAGCTCGGCCCCCGGGCAGAGCCCCGCGTCTGCCTGTGGCACCCCGGCCGGCTGGCTGTCACCCCTCCGGGAACAGCCCCGCGCACCCCTCTGCCGGACCCCGGGCGGGCGGTTGCCTGCGGGGACAGGCGCTGGGGCCGGGCGGCTGCGGGGGCTCTGCCGGGCGCAGGCAGCCCCGGGGAAGCCAAGGACGCCGCGTTCCACCCGCTGCCGGCGCCTGCGCTGCCGCGTCCCTGGGCATCGCCGTGCCGACGGGTGTGGCCAGTGCCCGCTGGTGGCCATTGGTGGGCGTTGGTGGCTCCGCCCACTGTGGGCGGTTCCCATTGGTGGCTCCACCCAGTGCTGGCTCGGCCAATCCGCGGCCTGGGCCCGGGGCTGGGGGCCCGCCCCCTGGGCCCCACACAGCACAGCAGCCAGCACAGCACCGACAGTGTCACACAGACCGTGGGCACAGGGCAGTCGGTACCACAGAACGCAGCAGCACAGCACAGGGAACGCGACAGAGAGCAGACAGGGCAGTGAATCCCACAGCGCAGCACACGCTGCACACCGCGCAGTGCACAGGAACGCAGCGCAGAAATCAGGAACGTGAAATAAAACGAGGAGCTGGCATGTGACTGCTAGTGACATGTGCTGTGACAGTTAACGAGTGCGTCCCGTGTGACACAATTCCTTCAGAGGATGATGTCGGAGTAACCCAGAGGTGTTTTTCTCCCCTCTCCCTGTTCCAGGTTTCCTCCAGTAATCGCCAGTCTGATGCGACTCATCCGACGGAAGCTTGCCAGCAGCCGTCACTGTTCCTGCTTGTGGAGGTGAGTTTCTTGTGACAGGGCTGTCTGCCCCAGCGTTTCCTTTTCGGAAGCATCTGATGTTCAGCTGAAAGAGAAATCAGAAATCTTCCACTAAAATTCACGCTTTTCTTTGTTCGTTCTGGTTGGGTTTATGGTCCTGGATCGTTTATCAGCTGGGTAGGTGCAGGAGCGCGTGTGTAGGAACACGGTGGAAACCCTGGAGCAGTGATGGAGCTCTGGTTTCAGCAGCAATGGAGGGATGTGTCATGCCTGCACCCAGTTTTGAACCAGCGTCGCAGTAACTAAAGTTTTTGCATGTGTTAACATGATGGATGTTACATGATGTCCTTCATCTGTTGTGGCTGCTTTAGTTCTTGACTCCATCAAAATCAGCTGTAGTGCTGGAAGTTGCAAAATGTTCTCCTCTTCTTGTGTTATTTGGTGGTTATTCCAACCACCAAACAGCTCTGTGTGGCTGTGCTTTAGCTTTGCAATGTGCAACATTTATGTCAGGAGAGTTCCAGTAATTGCTAGAAATGCAACTGTGGTGTTTGGTTTGGTTGTTGCTTTTTTTTAGAGTATAAACTATTTCCTCAAAGTTTTAGTGGATTTCATTGGCCAAAGTCACAAGGCATGATTGCACCTTGATTTCATTCAAGCTGTTCCAAGGGAAAGTACTGAAAAATGCTACAGAATCTCTTTCAGCTTCCCCTCCTCCCCACCCCGCTACTAAAGCTGCTGTTGCTCTTTCAGACAGAAGGGCTGTCATTTTCACAGGGTGTCTTTGTCAAGTTTGGCAAAAATCCCGTTCCTGGCTGTGCCACTCCTTCCTGGGTCCTGTCTGTGTGCACACACGACTGTATTCAGTGGGCGGAATTACGGGAAGGAGTTTGCAGCAGGCTGCTGTCGGCCATGGGCAGTGCTATGGAGTAGTTATTTCTGCAGTAGCCAAGTAGAGCTGTGAGGAACTGGGAAGCGTGCTGAGGTCTGACGTGCCTGGAGACGTTTGGTGATGTAGACGTAGCATGGGGTTCTTTCTTCCTTACAGCGTCTCATCTGTCTGTCTGTCTGTCCCAAGGGCTGGAGGCGTCAGTTAAACCCAGTGGCTTTCCACCACAGATGGTGAAAATCTCAGGAGTACGACTTTGGTGGGTCCTGTCGGCATGTGGGCAAGGGCACTGGTCTGCCAAGATGATGTGACATCCTCAGAAGAGTTTGGTGTCTTTTCTCACTTTTGGAGTGTTGCCAAGTTACACTCTGGGCTTTCTCATTCTGCTCTGATCTTGCAGAAGCTCGGTCCTTCTTTGTCCCTCTCCTGGGTACCTTTCTGGAAAGCCATTCCAGAGGCCCATGGTGTCTGAGCAGGGGCTGTGTCCCTTCGCGCGGTGGCTGTTGGCGAGCTGCCAGCTCACAGGGGCTGGTGGCTGTCACCCTCCTTGCTGTGTGAGGGACAGGGAGCAGATGGGACCCCGTGCTCTCCTGGCCTGCCTGGATGTGTGCTTGGCAGATGTGAGCAGATGGAGATGGCTGCTTTGTTGAGAAGAAACAAGAGTACCTCTGAGATTTAGTCAGTTAAATGCTCAGCTGTTAGGAAAGAAAGAAAAGGCTTCCAGAGGGTGGAAGGCAGGGTGTGGGGGGGCGCCCCGGGCCATGCTGGGAGCTGTAGTCCTGGGGCCTGCCCTGGGGCAGGGGCTGCTGCTGGCCATGTTGGTTCCCGGGGCATGCTGGGAGCTGTAGGCCCGGGGCAGGGGCTGCTGGGTGGCAATGTTGGTTCCCGGGGCATGCTGGGAGCTGCAGGCCCGGGGCAGGGGCTGCTGGGTGGCCATGTTGGTTCCCGGGGCATGCTGGGAGCTGTAGGCCCGGGGCAGGGGCTGCTGGGTGGCCATGTTGGTTCCCGGGGCATGCTGGGAGCTGCAGGCCCGGGGCAGGGGCTGCTGGGTGGCCATGTTGGTGTGGCGGGGACAGGATCCACTCCAGGCCCCGGCTGAGGTGAGGGGTGGGGCTGCCCGTGAGGGGAGCGGGGCCGTGGGGCGGGCACTGGGGGCTGTGCTGCCTGCTGGCCACGCGAGGGGGGCGGGGGGGAGCTCCCCGCTGGAGCCGGGCCCGGCCGGGGCAGCCCCGGGGGGGAGCCCAGAGCTGGGGAGGGGCAGGGGACGGAGACGGAGCCCCCGGGCACAGGCACCAGCGGGCTGTGGGCTGAGCAAGGGAAGGCAGAGCTGCTTCTCTGTGTGTTGCCTTTCCCTCTGCTCCCTTCTCCCCTCCCTGTGTGTTGCCTTTCTCTCTGCTCCCTTCTCCCCTCCCTGTCCCTCGGTGAGGCTGGTGTCCTTCCCTGGTGTCCTTCCCTGGTGAGGTGAGCTCCCAGCCCGGGCTGAGGGAGAGAGAAAAGGGGTGAGGGGGGAGGGGTCGCAGCCCTGAGTGTGCAAGTTTCATACAGACGCCCGGTTCTGAAGATACAGCGTGTGTGTGGGTCAGCGTTACCTGAAGATTTTTTTTCCTGGTTGATTTGATGCAGCGTGGTACATTTTGGTGGGAACACGGGGATGATGTATCCGAAGTTGCTGAAAATGAGGTAATCCTGGTCATAGGTTTTATTTCTTTGCCTGTTCTGGGAGCATCATTCTGCATGTATTGCTAAATGTATGTCTTCATTTCATTGAAACTGCAGTGTAAAACTGGAAATATTGTACCTGCAAAAGAATGGGAACAGCTGTCCTTGTTCGCCAAGGTGAGCAGAGAAGCAGTGGAGAGCAGTTTGCAGGATCAGAACTTCAGCCTGCTCTGGGTGATAGACCCTCAGGTGGGTAAAGAGAAACCTCGCTTTTTGAAATACAACTCTTCCTATCATGGTATTTCTTTTGTTCGGTTGTGTTGGCAGTCAGACTCTAAACATGTGATTAAACTGTTAAAAATCAAGCTATTTAAGGATTCTTTACTGTCTTAAATCCCATTACAAGCAGTGCACTGTGTTGCCCTGTGGATACTGCATTCTCATGAGTGACCTGACTGGAAGTTTTCCTTTTCTTTCTAGTACAGGGATGCATTTATGAAGGCAAATCCAGGGTACAAGTGGTACCCCACAACAAACCACCATGTGACGGCTCAGACATCCCCTGTTGCAAACAGGAGAAATCCATGGGCTTTGCCTCAGACTCTGGGAGAGATTCACTAAGCCTGAGGAAAGAGACTACAAGGTGAAGAAATACCCCAGCGTCACTTCAGCGTGGCAGGTGAGATTTCCACCCATGTTGCTCAAACACAGCAGCTTCAGTTTGTTTGAGGATGCGGTGTTGGGATTGAACTGCAAGAGCAGTTTTCTCTACTGCACGTAGTACTGTAGTGCTGATACCTTTCATGTCCCAAATGCGGTTGCCAAGACTCGAGTTAAAACTCTGCATAACAACCTAAAATTTTCCTTAGTGCATGATTGTTTTGAAGAGTCAAGTCCCGATCTGTGGCATATCATAACGCACACCCTGTATTGGGTCCAGATTTGACTGAAGCTTATTTCAGGGCTATCTGCTGTTGAAGATTTTCATTTTCTAGTCAAGAGGGAAAACGCTGGTTAGAGTGATTCACAGATCCGGTAATAACCTAACAGTACAATGTATGCTGTTAACCAGGTGTCCTTTATTACGGCGCCGGGCACAGGGGGGATCTCTCCTCCAAACGTGTGCGCCAAACACCCTTTAATTTCAGGTTAAATAGAACTACAATATGCATATTAATCGTTATATTTCCGAGAGCGTATGAATCTATTCCAATTCTCCTTTAGCAGGTGTATTAGAGCTCCTGGGTAGTCTCTGGTGGTCTTAGGTCGTTACTTCATCTCTTTCAGTAGTCTTCCTCATTTGCCCGTGAGTTACATCCGGGGCGCTGCGCATGCTCGGTTCGTTCTATCTCGTTGCAAAACTGCAAAGCTGCTTTTCGCTGGTTCTTGGTCGCAGCTCCTGCTCTTGTCACAGTCTTGTCCTTGCTAAGTTTGCTAATCTATAAGGAGAGCTTGCAACTTCCACACAGGTGCTTTGTTTAAAACTAGAAAATACCACTGCAGCTAGTTTGGTAAAGTGTCATGTTTCTTATTATTCCTTCTATCAAGAGGTGTTAAAGTTCTTGTGGATGAATGTACCACAGGCGAAAACTTTTTGTATTTAAATCAGTAGAACTGCTATTTAACTTCACTTAAAGAGTGCCCTGTTGTCTATTACATCTTGGAGAGGAAAACATAAAAAAAAATCAGATCTGTGACTAAGTGTAGGTGCAGTGCCTGAACGAATGAAAAGCAGGTCATCTCTCACTGGTGTCCACAGACAGCAGAACTGTTGCAGTCCTGACCTTGAAATACAGAGACATTGACATTAAATACTGGGACCTTAAGAACCTTGGCTTTTACATTGTCTTTCTATATCTCATTTTAGTTTGCTGCCACTCTTTTGTTTCGTTTGTCCCTTCACTTCCTTCATCCTCCTCCCTACTGAGATCTTGTTGAAGGCTAAGTTTTTGAAATCATTGCCTGTATTTGTGGGTATTGCTTGTTTTGCTGTAGATCTCTAGCTTTTTGCATAGCCTTGCTATGTCTGTGTTCGTGTGCTGCCCTCAGGTTTTTAGGTTTTGCCTTCACTTCCTTAATCTTCCTCCCTAGTTAAGTTTCTTTCTAAGTCGAAGGGTTTCCAGAGTGCCCTTGCTTTCTACATTGCGTTTCTGCAGCGGATTTACTTTGCTGCCATGGGTTATAAGTTTTGCCCTTTACTTCCTTAATCTCCTTCCTTATTTTAATGTTTGTGTGAAGTGTGAGGATTTCAAATCTGGTTTTCTTCAAGAGTTTTGTGTCATTCCTTAGTACTTACTTGTATTGTTCTATATTTTTCCTTTGTTTCTTTAATCTCTGTCGGTTTTTCACTTTTTGACATTCACTTTTTGGTCTTCCTTTCTGTTGTAGACATTCTGTCTTGGTTTGTGAAACTCCCCCAGGCACCAGTACAGGCTGGGGCGGCCCTGCTGTAGAGCAGCTCTGCGGAGAGGGACCTGGGTGTCTTGGTGGACGACAGGCTGACCATGAGCCAGCAGCGTGCCCTGGCTGCCAAGAAGGCCAATGGCATCCTGGGGTGCATTAGCAGGAGTGTGGCCAGCAGGACGAGGGAGGTTCTCCTTCCCCTCTACACCCTAGTTAGGCCTCATCTGGAGTGATCTGTTCAGTTCTGGGCTCCCCAGTTCAAGAAAGATGAGGAGCTACTGGAGAGAGTCCAGAGGAGGGTTAGGAGGATGATGAGGGGACTGCAGCATCTCTCCTACGAGGAAAGGCTGAGGGAGCTGGGCTTGTTCAGCCTGGAGAAGAGAAGGCTGAGAGGGGACCTTAGAAATGCCTCTAAATATCTGCAGGGTGGGGGTCAGGAGGACAGGGCCCAACTCCGTTCAGTGGTGCCCAGCGATAGGACAAGGGGCAACGGGCACAAACTGGAGCAGAGGAAGCTCCAGCTGAACACGAGGAAGAACTTCTTGCCTCTGAGGGTGACAGAGCCCTGGCCCAGGCTGCCCAGGGAGGTTGTGGAGTCTCCTTCTCTGGAGATATTCCAGACCCGCCTGGACGTGATGCTGAGCAGCCTGCTCTGGGTGACCCTGCTTGGGCAGGGGGTTGGACTGGGTGACCCACAGAGGTCCCTTCCAACCCCGAACATTCCGTGATTCCGTGACCCACAGAGGTCCCTTCCAACCCCGAACATTCCGTGATTCCGTGACCCACAGAGGTCCCTTCCAACCCCGAACATTCCGTGATTCCGTGACTCACAGAGCGCCCTGGCAACCCCCAAACATTCCGTGGTTCCGTGGTTCAGTTGAGTGTGCAGGGAGCGTGCAGGGAGTGTGCAGAGAGGCCAGGCGTGCACAGGGAGCAAGTCGTGAGCGTGGAGCGTGAGCAGTGACCATGCAAGGAGCATGCGGTAAGTGTGCATTAAGCGTGCAGTGAGTGTGCAGACAGGCCAGGAGCGTGCAGGGAGCTTTCTACGATGGCACGACTGGTTGGGTAGAGGAGGGGAGAGCCGTGGGTGATGTCTGCCTCGACTTCAGCAAGGCTTTCGACACGGTCTCCCATCACATCCTCCTAGGGAAGCTCAGGCAGTGTGGGCTGGACGAGTGGTTGGTGAGGTGGATTGAGAACTGGCTGAATGGCAGAGTTCAGGGGGTTGTCATCAGCGGCGCTGAGTCTGGTTGGAGGCCGGTAACTAGCGGTGTGCCCCGGGGGTCAGTACTGGGCCCGGCCTTGTTTAACTTCTTCATCAGTGACCCGGATGAAGAGTTAGAGTGTACCCTCAGCAAGTTTGCTGATGACACCAAACTGGGAGGAGTGGTGGGTACACCAGCAGGCTGTGCTGCCATTCAGCGTGACCTGGACAGGCTGGAGAGGTGGGCAGAGAGGAACCTGATGAGGTTCAACAAAGGCAAATGCAGGGTCCTGCCCCTGGGGAGGAACAGCCCCAGGCACCAGTACAGGCTGGGGCGGCCCTGCTGGAGAGCAGCTCTGCGGAGAGGGACCTGGGTGTCCTGGTGGACGACAGGCTGACCATGAGCCAGCAGCGTGCCCTGGCTGCCAAGAAGGCCAATGGCATCCTGGGGTGCATTAGCAGGAGTGTCGCTAATTGGGGCGCCCTCGTTAGCAGCGCTAATGTAGAGCAGGGCGCTGATTGCCCCGGCTGCGAGGGGCGCGGGATTTGGGGGGGCTTGGGGGGTCCCGACCCCCCCGCTCTGGCCCCACTGGCACTCTGGGGGGGGGGGGGCACACCCGAACTGCGGGGAGGGGGGCGGAGCGTGACGCCGTGCCCGGGAGGGGCGGGGCATGGGGGGGCGGGGCGATGGCGGCTCGGGAGGGGGCGAGCAGCCAATAGGCGGTGCAGGCGGTGACGTCATGCGCAGCCATTGGCCGAGGCGCCGCCGCTCGGCGCGTGCGTTCTGAGCCCGGGTCGGCGTCAAGCGATACGTGGGGTGGGGGGAGGGGAGGGGGGGACACCCGCGCCGTGACAGGCTCCCACGGTGCCACCCAGCCGGGGTGGGGCCGGGGTGGGGGGGGCTGTGCTGTGACCCCCTGCCGCGCGCAGGCCTCGCGGCTGAGCACCGCCCCGCTCGTGACATGTGTGGGCTGTGGGGGGGGGGGAACCCAGGGGGTGTCCGTGGGGCTCCCCGCACCCCGCCTGGTGCAGCCAGGGGGGGGCTGTGGGGGTCCCCGCCCCTGGGCGCAGCGTGGGGGGTGGGGTGGGGGTGTGTCCCCGCGGGGGGGCGGTGTCACACGGCGGGGGCGGGGCGTGGGGGCGGAGCCGCCGCCATAAAGCTGCGGGGGGGGGGCGGGGGCACGTCCCCTCCCGGCGGTGCGGAGCGATGCGGAGCGGAGCGGGCTGCGGTACCCCCGGCAGCGGCGGCTCTGCGGGGCCGGTGAGCGCCGGGGGGGTTTTGGGACCAGGGGGGCTCCGTGCGGGCCCCGTGCGGGCCACAGCCCCCTGACACCCGCCCCCCCCGGTCTCCTCTCTCCACAGGTCTCGGCCTACCCTCGGCCCCCCCCCGATGGCTCTGCCCGCCCCTCTGCATCCCTCCCCCCCCTCCCGGTTTATTTTCCTGTTTTTGTTGGTTGGTTGGTTGGGCTTTTTCCTACCCCGCGCCCCTCCCTTGTTTCTCCCTTCCCCCTGCCCGCAGCAAGATGGTGCAGAAGGAATCTGAGATCCCCGGTTTCCACCGCTCCTTCAAGGTAAGGGGGTGCTCCCCGCCCCCGTGATGCTCCGGAGGGGGTAGGGGTTTGGGGTGCTCCGGGGGGGGATGGGAGGGTGCGGGGTTGGGGTGCGGGTCCGCGGCGGCTGGATCCCCTGCCCGGGGTGGGGGGGGGGGCACGGACACACATCAGCGACCTCCCCTTTCCCCCCCCCCCCCGAGGAGAGAGGGGAGCGCCCAGGGTGATGCCACCCAACCCGGGCCGCAGGACCCCCATGTCCCGCCGGCCCGGGGGTCGGGGTGCTCCCCGAGGGGGGGTCAGACACTCCACACACCCCCCCCCCCCCCACAGCAAGGCTTTGCTCACCCCGCTGCAGCTCCCACGGGTGTCCCCCGTGGGGTGGGTCAGAGGGTGGGCTGCATGTTCCCCCCCCCCCCCCCAGCTGCACTCATTCACCGCACGTCTGCGAGCAGGGGGTGGGGGGCTGCCGGGCCCAGCCCGGGACCTGTTGTGCGAGGGCCAGATCCTGGCAGGGGGTCTGCAGCCAGGGCACCAGGACCCCCGTGCCTCCCGGTCACTGTCAGGCGAGGGGGGTGCGAGGGGGGGGTCTGGGTCCCCCAAACGCTCTCGTCAGCCGGGCACCTTCGTGGGAGCTTTGTTTAGTTTGGCTCCCGGGGCTGCGAGGGATGCTGGGACCTCACCCGAAACCTGCCCGGCTTATTTTAGCTGACACCTAATCCTGCTCTGAGGACTTCTGGCTGGGGTTTGGGCCCCCCCTCCATCCCCCCCTCCATCCCCCCCTCCGTTCCCCCACCCCGGGTGGTTGGGGACCAGGACGGGGGGGACACGGGGGACACCTCGGATGCGCTGCCGGAGCCGCCGCGCAGCGTCTGCCCTGTGTGTCCCATCCCCCAAACCTTTTGTGCGCCGGTGCTGCGGCAGCGGGCAGGGCCCCCTGTCCCCCGTGTACACCCCTGGTGCCCCCCCCCGGGAGGCCTCATCCTGCCCGTGGTGCAGGGACTTGGGCCCGAGCCGCTCATCCCCGCCATGACATGGGGGCCTTGGGGGGGGCTGGAGGGTGACACCGCACTCCGCAAACCCTGATACTGACTTTTTTTAGGGGGGTGAGGGGGGAATCTGGCCAAACGCTGCGCAGGAGCGTTTTCAGGCATCAGGAGTGGTGCTTGGTTGGGGGGAGATGCTCGTGGCATCCCTGCACCGCGATGGGGACCCCCCGGCCCCTCGAGAGCCGCCCCGGCAGCAAACAGGCGCTCTCGGGCTGTTTCTGGCGGCGGTGGCCGGGGCTGGCTGCTCCCGCGCCGCGCTGGGGCTGGCAGCCGGCCCGGGCACCGGGGCACCGGGGCGGGTTGGGGAACGCCGCCGGGAGCTGCTGCCTCCACCCAAACAGATTTCGTAACCCCGCGGAGGACGGGGCCCTTTCGCCTCGCGGCCGGGTGCCCCCAGCACTGCCCCGTCCCGCGGTGGGGTGGCTCGGGGGGGGCTGAAGTTCCCCATGTCCCCTTTGGGGTGCTGGGGGCGGAGGCGCTGGGTTTGGGGTGGGGGAGGCAGTGGTTCCCACACCCATCACCCATGCGGGGTGCAGGGAGGGTTGGGAGCGGGGCCCGATCCTGCCAGGTCACAGGCATCACGCAGCCACGGGCACGGCGCTCACCGGAGCGGCGCTGAGTGGGCTCCGGCCCCCCGTGACCTTGCGGGGAGGTGGGAGGACGCGGTGCAGTGGCTCCAGAGCCCGTCCTGCCCTGTGGCTCTTCGTCCTCCCCCCCTCGCTGTAGTTCAGGTCAGGGTGGATGTTCGGGGCTGGGTTGGTACGCGCAGCCCCAGTCCCTCTCATCATCGCCCGCGTGCCGGCCTGGGGCTGCTGGCACAGAGGCATGACCCCGCGGCAACATCCCCGGCAGGAGACGTGGTCAAACCCTTCCTCCTCCTCCTCCTCCTCCTCCTCTTCCTCCGGCTCTGCTGCATCCCTCTGGCAGCAGTGCCGTGAGCCGGTGCCCTGCACGAGCAGAGCGTGTGCCAAGGCCAGCGGCGTGCCTGGGCCGGGCGGGCGGCGGCGGCTGGTCCAGCGACTGCCGTCTCACTCGTGTTCTTGGCCCTTGCAGGAACAAAACCCCTTCGAGCTGGCGTTTGACCTGGAGCCCGTCTTCGAGTGCCCTGGACCTCGGGATGTCGGCCCTCTGCATTCCCCCGAAGGCGTTGAGGGGCTGTCCCAGGGGTGGCGATGCTGGGGGGAGCGCAGGGTGGCTGGGGGTGACTCAGGCCAGTGGCTTTGCTCCGGCGCAGATGTGCCTTTGAGTCAGCCCATCGACATCCCCAGCACCAAGAAAAGGAACAAGAAGCAGCACTGCAGAGCCACCGACAGCTTCTCCGGCAGGTTCGAAGGTGAGCGGGGCTGCCCAGGGACCCCAGGGGTCCCCCCCGGGCTGCGGCAGGGCTGGGGCCCTCCTGGTGTCCCCAGGCTCGGGGACAGCTGTGGTGTCCCGTGCCGCGGTGGGGCCGGCAGCTCAGGCGCCCTCTCTCCTGCCAGATGTTTACTGGCTGCACGACGAGGTGCTGGGAGAAGGGGCCCAAGGCAGAGTCCAGTCCTGCGTTAACCTCGTCACCAACAAGGAGTACGCAGTGAAGGTAAAGCTCTGCGGCTTGGGGCTGCAGAGCCGGCTCCTGCCCACCCCCTGTCTCAGTTTCCCCTTCTGCCCTCCACATCCTGGGCTCCTGGCTCTCCTGGCTGTGCGGAGCTGGCACAGGACGACGGTTTCACGGGGTAGAGGGGATGGAGAGGGGCAGGAGCGGGGCAGGGCCAGGCCACGCAGGTGGCACGCTGTCCTCTGCCACCGCCCAGCTGCAGGACCTTGGTCAACCCCCTTAGCCACGCTCCTATCCCTGTAAATTAGGGCAGACGCGAGATTAAATTAACGCTTGCGCCGCGTCTAGGGACTTGGGGCAAGCAGGGGCATGTGGTGCGGCAGGGTGGCCAGCCCCCGCTCGCCTCAGGGAGGTCTTCGTGCCCCCGCGAACAATGGAGGGGTCAGGGGGTGAGCCAGCTGCTTTTGGGGTTGGGGATGGTGGTGCCGCATCCCTGCACCCCACAGGCTCCCAGTCACGGCGTGGGGGGGCTGGGACAGGCCCTGTGTCCAAACGCAAGGGGCACTTGGCTTCCCCTTTTGGGTGCCCAAGGAGGGAAACTGAGGCAGGGGGAGGGCTGCATGGTGGTTGGGTGTTCAGTGTGCCCCAAAGGGCTGGGGGTCAGTGGGACCACCCAGCTCTCCCCCGTGGGTGGAGACCCCCTGCTCACCCCATGGCACGTCCACCAGGCACCCACTGTGCCAGCGCCCAGCGGGGCGAAGGGCCGTGCTCCGCTGCCGGGGCGGCTGCGCCGGGGCTCGGCCGCAGAGCTCGCCTTGGCTGCGGGCCCCGGGAGGGAGCGGCTTGGCCCCGCTGCCGGGAACAGCCTGTTCTGCTTCTTTAACCCCTTCGGGCATCCCCCGCCTGCCTCTGCCTGGCCCCGGGGGTCCCCAGCGCCGGGTGGGTTGGGGCGCGGTGGTTGCTGGCCCCGGTCCCTCCCCAGCAGCGGTGCCTCTCCCTGAGTCTCGCCTGCTTTGCCTTGCAGATCATCAAGAAGCACCAGTTCGACGTCTGCGGCGGGGTCTTACGGGAGGTGGCGATGCTGAATCTGTGCCAGGGACACAGGTACCGCAGGGCAGCCGCCGTCCCCATCCCCCACCGTGGGCACAGGGCGCGGGCTGAGACCGGGCTGGCGCTCGAGACACCCATGGGCGGCAGGCAGGCCGCCCTCCTGCGCGGCTCTCCCTCCGCGTGGCCTCGCCGGGAGCATCCCGAGGCGACGTGGAGCCGCTTGCCATGACGACGGGGCCGCGGCGGCCGAGTTGGAGCGGTGCCGAGGGGCGAGCCGAGCTGCCGCCGCGGCGTTCGCCGTCCCGCCGCGGAGAGCGGCTGAGCGGGGCTGTTTCTGGAGCGGGGCGAGCGAGCCAGGAGGGTCTGCGAGCAATTAGG
Source organism: Opisthocomus hoazin (assembly GCF_030867145.1). Taxonomy (NCBI): domain Eukaryota; kingdom Metazoa; phylum Chordata; class Aves; order Opisthocomiformes; family Opisthocomidae; genus Opisthocomus; species Opisthocomus hoazin. The sequence goes on from NC_134441.1 coordinate 145,218, forward strand.
GAGCGGGGCCCGGCGCTGGAAGCCCCTCTCCCCACTGGAATGTGGCTGGGGGCCCCAGCCGCGTGGTTTCAGTCGCTGGAAACCCGATTTTCTCCTCCGTTGGCCCTGCCCCGGGGAGCCGTGTGGGGTGGGGGGCTGCGGGGAGGGGGGGACCCCGCGATCTTTTTGGGGGGATGCCAGGCTGACGCCGCTGTCCCCGCAGGAACATCCTGCAGCTGATCGAGTTCTTCGAGGAGGAGGAGAGGTTTTACCTGGTGCTTGAGAAGATGAGGGGAGGTGAGTGCGGTGCCGGGGCGGGGGGAGCGGGGGCGGCAGGAGCCCCCCCAACACCCACGAGCCCCCACTCCGCTCTCGCCCGGCCGCAGGCTCCATCCTGACCCACATCCAACAGAGAAGCCGCTTGAACGAGCTGGAGGCCAGCACGGTGGTGCGGGACATCGCCAGCGCCCTGCACTTTTTGCACAGCAGAGGTGAGCCGAGCCACCCCGGGGTGCAGCCGTGCCCCCCCCAGCCGGGGGGTGCTGCCCCCCCCTCCTGCCCAGGGAGCAGGGGCCGGTGCAGGCCGCGGGCGCGCAGGGTCAGGCCCGGCTGCGTCGTGTTGTCGTGGTGCGGAGTCTGCTCCTCCGGTTTGGCCGGGACTCTGGGCCAGCAGCAATTTGTGCCCTTCGCCATGACGCGGGCGGTGATTTGGGGTGGGGAGGGAGGGGTCCCTGCGCCACCCCCAGACCTTCTGCTGTGGAAATCTTGGAGGGGGGGGGGCAGGCTTTTCCACTCATCGGCTCTTCTCCCCCCTCCCAGGAATTGCTCACAGGGATCTAAAACCGGGAAATATTCTGTGCGAGCGCCTGGACCAGGTGAGCGGGGAGCAGGGGGTGGTGCCGGGGCTGGGGGGGCCCTGGTTCCCCGCGGGGGATGCTGCTGCGGCAGCTGGGGCGCGAACGCGGGGCTGAGGGTACCCGGGGGCTGCTGGGGGGGGTCACTGACCGCTGCTCCCCCCCTCCCCAGGTCTCCCCGGTGAAGATCTGTGACTTCGGCCTGGCAAGTGGCATCAAACTGAAGGGGAATTGCTCCCCCATTTCCACCCCGGAGCTGCTCTCGCCGGTAAGCGTGCAGACCATGGGGCAGGGGGGGTATAATGTTGATGGGGGGGGTGCTGGGGGAGGGGTGGGTGTTGTGGAATGTCCATGGAGGGGGGAATGTCCCTGGTGGGGCTCCCCCAGGCTTTGGGGCTGCGTGCAGCCCCCCGCTGCTCATCGCTCCCGTCGCTGCGGGACCCCCCTCGGCGGCGGTGGGCGAGATGCGGTTCTGTAACGCGGGGGGGCCGGGCAGCGCAGGGGGGGCTGGCGCAGAGCCCGGGCTGCCGTGAGCCTTAGCAACTGCCGGCCCCGGCGGAGGCAGCTGTGCAGAGGCTGCGCTTTCGGGGAGAAGTGGGTCAGGTGAGGGGCTGGGGGGGCCACTGTGATCCCCCCCACTCCGGTTGTGGGTGAGAGGGGGCTGGGGCTGCTTGCGTGCGGTGCAGCCCCTGCAGGGTGGGCACCCCGAAAGCTTCTGGGGTGCCCCTGCGTTGCAAGGAGCTGTCTCACATTTGGGGGGGGGCACATACCAAGCCTGCCTCCCCCTGCAGAAAGCCCTGCTCCCCTTATCACCAGCAGCAGGGCCCCCCCCCGCGCAGGTGTTGCCCTGTGCCCCGCTGTTTTCGGGGTGCTCACGGTGTTTCCAGGGTGCTCACGTGCTGGGGGGGGGCAGACCCTGGCCCACGCGGGGTGCCCAACAGCAGAGGGGGGGCCAAAACACCCCCCCCCCCCCGTTCCTCCGCGTTTCCCCTCCCCCAGGGGGAGGACCTGAATTTCTGAGGTGTCCCGAGTTTCCCGTTCTCAGCAGCGGGGGCAGAGGGGGGTGGGTGCTGTGGTCCCTGCCGGGTGGAAGCCCATGCAGGGTGCTGCGGGTTGGGCTTGCGTGGGTGTTTTTCTTCTTCTTGCGGTGGCATCAGCTGCCGAGGCCGGCGAGGCGTCTCGTTTGGAGGCCTCTCGTTATGTTACGGGGTGATTATCTGCTGGCTGCAGCTCTGCTCTCCCCTGGTCACGAGGTGGTGCGGGCTGCGGGTCGGGTCACGTGCGCTGGAAAGCCCCAGAGCCCCGGGAGCTGTGGGGGAACCATGGGGGAACGGGACTGCTGGCTCTCTCCTCGCGCCAGCGTTAACTCCTCCGGCACCGGATCCGGCGCCCGCTGCGGCGGCCCTGCCCGCGTCAGGCGGGGGAACAGGCAGAGCCGGCTCCGTCCCCGCCGCCCGCCCGCCATGTCCCGGGCGATGGGACGGACGCTGCCCCGCTGAGCCGGCCCGGTGGCGGCAGTGCTGGGGGGCAGTCCGGGGGGGTGTTGCACCCCTTTAGGGTTTTATTTTTTTCGGGGTGGCAGGGCTGTGACATCCCCCGCGTGGCGATGGGAAACCTGGCCGGGATGATCTGCCCTGCCAGGACCAAACCCGGGAAGCGGCCGTGTCTGCACCCTCATTTTGGAGGGGGTAGCCCCTTAGTTCTGGCAGACACCCCCCCGTCCCTGTCTCTCAGCTCTGCCCCATCGCTCCCCTGTCCTTTGGGGCTCACCCCCGCCTCTCCCCGCAGTGCGGCACCCCCGAGTACATGGCCCCGGAGGTGGTGGAAAATTTTTACAGGAACAAGAATGCGCCCACCTACGACAAGCGCTGCGACCTGTGGAGCCTGGGCGTCGTCCTGTACTTCATGCTGAGCGGGTACCCCCCCTTCGTGGGCCGCTGCAGCTCCAGCTGCGACTGGGACAGCGGCAAGTCGTGCTACACCTGCGAGGTGCGTGGCGGACCCCGGCAGTGCCGAAACCCGCCGCTGGTTTGGCAGCACCCCTCCCAGCTCAGCCCCTTTTTTATTTACCCCCCCACCCAGGTGATGCTCTTGGAGAGCATCCAGGAAGGGAAGTACGAGTTTCCCGACAAGGACTGGGCGCACATCTCCTCTGGGGCCAAAGATCTCATTTCCAGGCTGCTGGTGACAGATGCCAAGAAGCGGCTCAGTGCGGCCCAGGTCCTGGAGCACCCCTGGGTGCAGGGGGTGAGTGCTGCTGCCCCCCCTCCCCCCCTCCACTCCCCAATGCCGGGGTGGGGGGACACCCCATTGCGGGGTGCTTGGCTCTGACCTGGCTGCGTTTCGTTGCAGTGTGCCCTGGATAACACCCTGCTGACCCCCATCATCTTGCAGAGGTGAGCGTGGGTGGCCCTGGGGTGGGGGTGGGGGACACATTCCAGCCCCCCAAATCCTGGCTCCTCTCCCCAGTGAGCTGCTCTCAGCTCTGCTTGGCTGCGGCTCTCGCCATCTGGGCAGCGGTTGCAGCACGTGATTCGGGCTGGAGCCGTGTTTTTGGTGCCTGACCCATCTGGCGTGGCATGCGCGTGAGGGGACACCCCGATATTTGCCCCCCAACCTCCCTCCAGCCCCCCGCATCCCACCCTGAGCCGCTTTCTCCCCGCAGGAAGAGCAGTGCCAAAGAGCTCACCTCCTTCGCCGCAGAGGCCGTCGCCGTCAGCCGCCAGCTGACATGGTGTGACAAGGATGAGGAAGAGGAGGCGGAGGAGGAAGCACGGCCCGTCACCATCAGTGCTACCTCATGGGCCATGCAGCTCTACCCCCTCCTGAGTCCAAGCTGGTGGCCAAGCAGTGGCAGAAGTGCAACCTGGTCAAGGCGGTGGCTGCTGGGCAGCACCTGGTAGCCCCCGTGGTCCTGGTGGCTGACCAAGCGTGAGCTGCACCCCTCGGACCTGCTGTACCCCACGTCCCCCCCATCCTCCTTCTTTCTTCCCTCCCCCCCCAGCCCCCACCATTTCTGGCTAGTGACAAGATCAGGACTCGTCCCTGTGGCTGGTTTCCAGGGTTTTGCTGATCTTGTAGGTCTGGGGTTGGGAGGGTTTCTTGAAGATCTGTTTTTTAAGGTATTAAATCATTAAGGTTGCTTCACCCAGGACATCTGACTGACACACGGACTTTTGTTTCCCCGACTCTTGGTTTCTCCTCTGAGATTTTTTCCTCCCTCCCTGACACCAAAGGACTCTTTGTATCCGCGGCCGCTTTGCCGAGTTCAGCTCATTTCATGCTGTGAACAAAAGGCCCTCGGTCGCGTTTTCGACAACGGGAGTTGCGTTTTAACCTCGTCCCTCCCTTCGGAGCTGCGGGTCTTTCTCCGATGTTGGGGTCGATCCCACAAACCCCCCCTCCCGGGGGTCTGGGAGGCATCTCCCGGGCGCAGGGACCCCCGCCGTCCCGTGCTCGGGGGCATCCGCGGCTGCGCTTCGAGGGGCTGCGGCGGGCAGGGAGCAGCTCGGGCCGGGGAGAGACGGTGCCAGCGAGGGAGCAGCTCCCCGTCCCACTGAGCCGCCCTCTCTCCTCGGCAGCCTGCTTTCAGAGTAAGCTGTGCACCCCTTTTTTTTCTTTTTTTTTTTTTTTTTTTTTTTTTAATGTTTTTAAACTGCTAGCTGTGCTTTTCTGCAGGGCATGGAGAAATGTCTTCCTTTCCCCCCGCGCTCCGGCCGGCGGCTCCCCGGGGGTAAGGTCAGAGCCGGGGGGATGCTCAGGCGCCTGGGGCCGTGCTCTTGCGCTGGGTCGGGCGTTGCACCCCTGTTTGTGGAGGGGGGGGCTCACCAGTGGCTGGTGGAGGTGCAGGGCAGGATGAGGTCTCCAGGGGGGCTGGAGCAGCCAGAAAATATTACCCCTGCGGGAATAGCGGGGTGCTCTGTGGGAAGGGAAGGACCCCCCTTTAAAGAGCACTGGGACTCGTTGCAGGGCAGTGTGACCTGGCGTGGCTTCGAGCTGTCCCCGAGGCTGCCGTGGCCGGAGGGTCTGGGGGTGCCGAGGGTGCCGAGTGCCCCAGGATGTGCCGGTGGGCGAGCGGCCGGGCTGGTGGCAGCACCCGAGGGCCACGGCACTGGGGAGCAGCTTGGGAAGGGCTCGGGATGCGGGGCCGGAGGGTTTGGGGTCGCGGCGGCAGTGCAGGGTGGGACGGGTGGCTGGGGAGAGCTGGGCATGCGTGTTCATGTGTGTGCATCCGTGTTCATGTGTGTTCATGCATGGAGTCACGCTTTCCTCGGAGCTTGCTTTGGGGAAGGGAGGGAATGCTCGCGGGGGAGGGCCTGGGGGTGCTGAACTGGGACGAGGCCCTTGGCTGGTTTCTGCGGAGCGGGGCCGGATCTGTCCGGGTGAGCCAGCAGCGCCCGTGCTGGGGGCCGGGCTGGCCTCCAGCTCGTCCGAACCCCCCCTGGCACCACGCCGGAGGGGCAAAGCCCCGCTGCCTGCCGCGCGTCGTGCCACCGAGCTGCGCCCGCCGCCGTCCCCGCGCCTCACCGGGAGGGAGGGTGCCCCTTCATTAGCGATCTCCTCTCCCTTCCAGCTGAATGCTTTGAGCTGTATACTCTGAAAAAGCAGCCTCGGCCCATGGCGTGCACAGGGGAAGGCTTTGGGAGCTTGCTGTGAGCCGGGGAAGAGACTCCCCCCAGGTCTTCAGCCGAGGACAGTCACTGTCTCTGAAAGCAAAACAAAGTTCTCCTTTTTGTTTGAAGACTGCTGACAGCAAAACTATGCAATATCTGTTGTTTTTTGTTTCAGGGAGGTGTGTGTGAGTGAGCTTGGGACATGGTGATCTCGGGTGTTGATGGAGCTTGGGGCAGGGACCGTCTTTTCTGGCCCTTCCCGGCCCTTCTGCCGAGCGGCGTCGGTGGGTTGGGAGGGTGCTCCCCCCAAAACCGCCTCTGCCTTCTCCCCTGGGTGCCCCCGGTCCCACCACACAGGGTGGGGAGGAGCAGGGCAGCGGCGAGGGGAGACCCCCAGCACAGGCACCGCGACACCCCAGAGAAGCCTCCTTTAAAGGAAAAAAAAGAAATCCATCTTGATTGTACATTGTTACTTTTTATAGCTTATTTTGTCTTATCAGTTGTCGATAATTCCTTATTGTCTTATAGTAAGAAATACCGAACGCTGTACAGTACGCGGTGCCTTGAGCTGGTGTTGTGGAAGCTGTTGTTAATGCTGCACGCCGCAGCCTTTTTTAAAAAAGAAAAAAATCTCGGGAAGGGGATGGCAGGGGGAAGTCTCTCCCATGTTTTTTTGGCCCCCGTGCTGGTGTTGGCAGACTGAATTTCCCTCTCTTCCCGTGCGTAAGGCCGAGCTCTTCCACAGAGAAATGCAGTACACGCTCTGCCTGCGGCGGGTGCGTGGCCGGGGGGCCGCGCGCTGGGCCGGAGCTCGTCCCCGTGGGCGCGTTGCCCACGCGTGGGCATCCTCGGCCGGGTCTTTGCGGCGAGGCGGTGGACGTGCCGGCGAGCATCCGAGCTCTTCGCTGGTCGCTCGGCCCAGGCTTGGCTTTGCGTTGCGGCTCGGGGGGGTCGGTTTTGGACCCGGCGCTCCTGGCGTGGCACTCGGGGTCTGGAGGGGACCTGTGCCGCGGGGCTGGCGAGCTCCTGGCAGCTCCGGCGTGCGGGCCAGGGTCGGCATCTCTAGAGAAGTTTTAAGGAAGGGAAGGGACCGGCATGGCTGAGCCAAGACCGTCTGGTCAGACCAAAGGGCAAGAGGGAACTGCCCTGGCAGTGGAAGCAGGGACAGGTGTCTTGGGAAGAGTATAGGGATGCTGCCCGGTTGTGCAGGGACGGGGTCAGGAGGGCCAGGGTGTGGCTGGAGCTGAACTTGGCAAGGGATGCACAGAATAACCAGAAGGGCTTCTACAGGTACGCCAGCCAGAAAAGGAAGGTTAAAGAAAGCGTACCCCCCTGATGAACAAGAGTGGTGACCCCGTATCAACAGACGAGGAGACGACTGAGGTACTCAGCAACTTTTTTGGCTCAGTCTTCACTGGCAGCCTCTCTCCTTGCCTGTCCTGAGTCCATGGACTGCAAGACGGGGACCGGAGGGGCAAAGCCCCCCCCACTCTGAGGAAAGGTTCGTGACTACCTGAGGAACCTGAACAGACATAAGTCTATGGGACCTGATGAGATGCATCCCAGAGTCCTGAGGAAATTGGCTGCTGTAGTTACCAAGCCACTCTCCATCATATTTGCAAGGTGATGACAATCACATGAAGTCCCTGGTGACTGGAGGATGGGAAACATGGTGCCCTTTTTTGAAAAGGGTAGAAAGGAGGACCCTGGGAACTACTGACCTGTTGGCCTCGCCTCTGTGCCTGGGAAGATCATGGAACAGATCCTCCTAGCAGCTATGCTAAGGCAGGTGGGGTCAGGGAGGTGATTTGAGACAGCCAGCATGGCTTCACCAAGGGCAGGTCCTGCCTCACCAACCTAGTGGTTGGTCTTTCTATGGTGGAGCGACTGCATCAGCGGACAAGGGGATGTCATCTACCTGGGTTTCTGTAAAGCCTTCGACACGGTCCCCCACAACATCCTTCTCTCTAAATCGGGGAGGTATGGATTTGACGGGTAGACCGTTCAGGTAAATAAGGAGTTGGTTGGAAGGTTGCAACCAGAGGGTGGTGGTCAATGGCTCGATGTCCAAATGCACAGTGGTGACAAGTGGTGTCCCTCAGGGGTCTGCACGGGGACCGGCACTGTTTAATATTTTCATCAATGACTTAGAGAGACCGAGTTCTCACTGAGCAAGGTTGCAGACAGCACTAAGCTGAGTGGTGCAGCTGACACGGCACAAGGACGGGATGCCGTCCAGAGGGACCTGGACAAGCTGGAGAAGTGGGCCTGTGTGAACCTCATGAGGTTCAAGAAGGCCAATTGCAAGGTCCCGCACCTGGGCCAGGGCAAGTCCCCGCTATCAACACGGGCTGGGGGATGAAGGAATTGAGAGCAGCCCTGTGGAGAAGGACTTGGGGGTCCTGATGGATGAAAAGCTGGACGTGATCTGGCAGTGTGCGCTGGCAGCCCAGAAGGCCAACCGTGTCCTGGGCTGCATCAAAAAAGGGTGGCCAGCAGGGTGAGGGAGGGGATTCTGCCCCTCTACTCTGCCCTGGTGAGACCTCACCTGGAATCCTGCATCCAGCTCTGGAGCCCCAGCACAAGAAGGACATGGACCCGTTAAGGCTGGGTTGGACTGGGCTCTGAGCAAACTTCTCCAGCTGAAGATGTCCCCGCTCATTGCAGGAGTTTGGACTTGATGAGCTTTAAAGGCTCCTTCCAACCCAAAAGGTTCTATGATTGTGTGATGTCTAAGGACTCTTGTCCCTGTCCAAGAAATTGCTAAGAGTGAAATCACCAGGATCTTCCCGCAACCCCCTACAAAAGTTCGAAATAGAATATAATCGAATAATTCCGGCTGGAAAGGAAGCTGAAACCATCATCTGACGCGGCTGCCTGACCGCTGCAGGGCTGGCCGCAGGCTGAAGCCTGTTGTTCAGGTCACTGGAGACCGCAGCACCGGGAAGAGGGGGCGGGAGCAGCGCTGGTGCCATCGTGAATAGCACCGGGCGGCGGGCGCTGCGCCTCGGCCCGCGGCTGCCCGGCGCCGGCTGCCCCGGGGCCCGCGGCGGGTGAGGGAGGGGCGGCCCGGGCTCCGGCCGGAGCCGCGCGGCGAGAGGGCCCGGCTGGCGGCCGGAGGGCCCGGCGGGGAGCGAGGGCGGCCGAGCCGGGGCGGTGCGCGGCGCCTGCGGGAGCGGGTCCCGGCGAGGGCCGGGCGGCCGGGCCGGGGGGCCCTTCCCCGGCGGGGGCTCCGTGCCCCGGGCCCGGCGTGTTCCTCCGGGGCCCGTTCGCCTGGGGAGGCCGCGGGCGGGGCGGGGCGGGGGAGGCGTTCGCTGCCGCCGGGCCCGGGGCTTGGTGAGGGGGGGGAGCGCTCGCCGGTGCGGCCGGCGGCTGCGGGAGCGCGGGAAGGCGGCGAGCGGCGACGGGCGCTGCCCCGCGGCTTCCGGCCCCGCGCGCTGCCGCGGGGGGTTCGGTTCCCGCCGGCGTGCGGGGCGCGGGGCGTCTGCGGTGCGGGGGGGCGGGAAAAGGTTTCGAACTGAGATGGTTCGGGGTGGGCGCCGCAGGGGCGAGGGTTGGCGGGGCTCTCGAGTTATGGTGATTGATCTGCGGTGCGGTCCTGGGGTGTGTAGGGCAAAATAAGTGACGGCAGGCGTGGGGGGATTGTTTAAATTCATGGAGTTGTTAGTGTTTAGCGTTACGGAATGCATTTTAAATTAAAAATTTGTACTCCGTAATGCAGCAAAATGAAGATTTCTGTTTTCTGTTTGCTGATAGGAGGAAGAAGAAATGGTGCCATAATGGCGGTGAAAGCTGTGCGGTTGAAGAAAGGATTCTTATTTCACCTGAAACTGGAGGAAGAGATCTTATTTTTAAAGATCAGAGGATAAGGTAACGTAACGATAGCAGATTAGTGGGGGAGAAGCTGGAATTGCGAGTATAGAAAATGCTTCCCGCAGGTCGGCACAGACAGCACGGCCAGAAGTTTCCAGCAATTGGGAGGAAGAATTCGGGGTTCAGTTCCCCGTGGTGCTTTTGTAGGTTATGTACAGCTGAGCAGGTCTGGCTTTCGTGTTGTAGTTTATCTGTCAGTGCACGGGAAACAGTATTTCTTGAATATTTTTATATCAGTGGGACTTTTTTTTGTAAGGCACGTTGAAGCCTTTAGGGTTTTTGTCCTAATTAATGAGAAGCCGTAGTGAGTCCGTGATGTCTTCTGGGTTTAAAGCTGCTCATGTGCTGTCTGGATTGAACCAGAATCCCAATACACCGTTAGCTTTTCAAAGTTTGAGCTGCATCCCAGTTTTGTGCGCTTGGTTTTTGTGGTTTTTCATCATTTTTTCTTCTCGGTTGAGTCTCTGGGAACGCTACTGTGGTTGCAAGCCACTAGTCTTGACCCCTTTTAGACTCCGGAGAGAATATGAGTTTCTGTGCTGTTAGAAAAACCTCCTGGTAAGTGGCCGTGGTGTTTTGTTTTTTTAATCTTTCTTAGAACTGCTGTGCATGTTGTGTCTTTGTCTGATTTGGGAATTTTAATAGCTTTTCTGGTCTGGTAATAATTGTAATTTCAGTTAGCAAAGGGTGTGTGAAGTAGATTAGTGACTCGTGTCACTGTGTGTTTTCTGTAGCAGCCGTGCTGCCTTTCGTGTACAAGCATTCAAAACACACAAGTTTCACAGCGTGCTGCTGTCGACTGCAGTCCAAAAGATGCTCGTGGAGGACTGCCCAAACCATCGCATGAGTCCAAATTAAGTTTACTAGCTAATCAAATCTCTGGCTTCACTTCATAGCTCTTGTAGTTTACGGGAGTGATTAAATTAATGGACGTTTACTTCTTCATTTCAGCAATCGCATGATGGCCATGATTCCGGCAGACCATTCCAGAGCAGCATTTCGTCGTGTGCACCGAGTGTTGCTCATCGGACAACCAAAAGCGTGGATTCAAGTGATGAAAGCTTTTCTGAATCTGCTGATGACAGCTGTTTGTGGAAAGGAAAACGGCAGAAATGTTTCAGCTTTCCTCCTGCGAAATCTGAGCCTTTTCAGCTTGGCCAGAAGCACCAAAACCAAACTGCTCTCGGTGGGTGTGGTGCTCCAGGAGCAGAATCGGGATGCAGTGGCTACTGAGCTTGGGATTCTAGGCATGGATGGTAGTATTGACAGAAGCAGGCAGCCTGAGACTTACAGTTATTTCTTGGCTAAAAAGCTGATGAAGGAAGCTCAGCAAAAGGAGGCAGACACTTTAGGTAAAGAACTGGATGAATACATGCACGATGACAAGACAACATTGCCAGTGGAAGAGGAAAATGGGCAAGGCTTTCTCAAACGGGAGCGGCCTGTGAAAGATAGACTGGGTGAAAGACAAGAAATGAAATATAAAGGAAGGTATGACACAACAGAAGAAGATTCAGAGGAAAAAGTGGCAGATGGCTTATCGGTAAGTTTAGTAACCCCATATCTTCACTTCCTTAAGTACTGGTAAGCTGCTGATGGAGTAGTAGTTTTCCCCCTCTTGGGGGAAAAAAGCTTTCTTTCTGCTAAATATGTAAGGTGTCTTACCAGATTACAAAAAGTGTGAGTGCCTTGTGTGTATTTCCAAAATCTGGGATTAAAATGCAGCATTAGGGCTGGTACCTTGTAGAAGCATCCAATAGTACTGTTCTAATTTCTTTTTTTTTTTAAAGATCCACCAGATAGTTTGTTATTTGAGAACAGTGGCAAGGAAAAACATTGTTTGTCACGATACAGATTTAGTAGTGACATTTTTAGGAAACACCCCGTGAGTAAAGATGTGTGTTTGGAGTTGGACACCAGTGAACACCTGCAGTGGTCACCATGAAAGTCTGGCTAAGTTATAAACCTTTGGAACTGTAGGTGACTGGGCCTGTGTACTGTTTTGGAGAGCACAGCTTCTGAAATCCCTGTTCTTTACGTGGAACCTGCTTGTCTGAACAAAATGTTTTGCTGCTGTAGTAATGAAGGGCTGCACCAGGATGAGACAGCAGAACTGAAATCCAGCCTTGCCTCTGCTCTGTTGAGAAGCTGAGCTGCAGTTCTGTGCTAGGTCATGGAAGCCGCTGTTGGGGTTACCAAGCTCCAGCCGTGTGCGCGCTTGCCGCGCTCCAATTCTTTTTCACAGTCCTGCTATTGAGTTGTTGTACACTGAGCTGAGTCAGAAAACTGACTGTCCAAAAGCCTGTTGCTTTTTTTAAGGAGTTAGTTTGGAGAGAGATTTGTTCCCTTACCCAATTTGCTGTACAGTTTCCTTAGAGCTGGCACTGGCAGCGCTGGTGGTGTGAGAGAGGGCACCTGACTGCAGTCGTTCTTCCTTAGATTGACTTAAACAGCCACGCAATCCTTTTTCGGTGGTTCAGGGGAAGAAAATGATGTTAAACAGGGGAAAAGCAGTTACAGGATTTACTGACCCTAAGTTTGATGTTTAGATGAAAGCTGGGTTTATTGATCATTGTTGATTTCTTACATGGGATACATAGTATTGCCAGATGCTGAAATACAGCAATTAGACCATTATTGAATTATTGATGCTGTTATCAGTTCTCGGTAGCTTCTCCTTTATGGATTTGGAAAGTTTGAGTATGTCTCTTGTAATAAACTCTTCTTTGTTGTATTGAGCTTCATCAAAATAGGGCAGAAGGCTCTTTTTTTCTGATTGTTTATCGCAGTAGTGGCACTGAATAGCATCAGTAGGATTGTGTTTATAGGCATCACGGCACTGTTGCTTGATCTGTGCTGCACCGTCTGTGCCTGGATTCCTGACCTTTTGTTGTGGTGGCCCACACAGTGAACTGAAATCAAAGGGGTTTTCTGACTGTCTGTTGCAATGTTTTGCCCTTTCTCTTGTTTTCCTGTTGCAGTGCACAGCTGCTTGTTTAAAGCAGCGTACGGGAGGGTTGCGCAGGGCCAGAATGAGCGCAGGGTGGGGATTTGACTGTTTAAGCTGCTGCTGCTACTAACAGAAGGTCTATTTCACCAGCTCTCTGAGGACTCCTGGTTATCTTAAAGTTCTCTCCATCTTTGAGAAATGCTTCCATCTCTTCCAATAATTCATAATTTAGAACTCAATCCTATAAATATTTAAGAAAGCATGTACATGCTGGTGCCTGATCATTCATTGAACTCGGTGAGACTAAACACAAAGTGTAAAGTTGAGCGGGTTGGGTAATCCTTTTGTGATGAGGACAATTGTCACTAAAATGTGAGTTTTAACATTTAATTTCAGGTAACTTCAATCATACGGTTGAAGCTAGGCTGGTTGTTCACATCTGCGGTCAGATCCCTTCTGTTATGCAGTCACTGTAATGTATGCAGCTGTAGAGCATGGCAATGTCATCGGAAGCAAGGAGGCCAGACAGCAGTCTTCAAGAAACTTAGGAGGTGGTGGTGGCCTGTTGGTCCCTGAAGTGTAAAACCACTGAGCTGTCGTGCTCGGGACTGTGCTTAGTGAGGAGCTTTGCCACTGAGAACATGAGACTTTAGCATCTGAACTCTTGCTCTGGACAGGAGGTGTTGGTGTGTGGGGTGATGATGTTTTCCAGTGGGAGCACGTGCTTCGGCACAATGAATTGATGCTGTGAGAGCCTCTCCCTTCATGCAGACTGAGGATGAGAACTTTTGTACGAGGACGTTGTTGCTAACAAAAGAACCCAATTTAACTCGGTCATATTGCAGTGTTTTGTTCTTGTTTGCATTTTGTAGGTTGTCATAGATCAGTCAACAGAATGGTTTAATTTTTATTCTGTATGTTTGTCTGAATGGCACACGATACAGGAGAACTTCAACAACTAGCTACAGACTACAGCAAGTGTAGATTTAACTATAAAAGGTGCTGTACTGTCAACTGCTAAATGCACAGCAGACTTTTATAGTTCAATTTCAGAGATTTATACAGGTCTTTAGAGTTTCTCATTTGGTTTAATCTTTCACACATCAATAGAAAATAATAATCACTCAGTGCATTTTAATGGAAACAAATTTTTAAAATGCATGCTTTAGAAAAAGAAATCTGGTTCAAGGAGCCATTGAAACACATTGAAATGTATGGACTCTGTCATTTTAGCACAGTTTTATCTCCCACAGAATGAACTACTCATTATGGAAGTTCCATGGTCAGTTTTACTCAAGAAATTATGCTGACAATAAGTGTATCTTTTTTTTCCCCTCCTCTCAGGCTTTGTGAGCCAAAGAAAGATTTAATTGCCCGAGTAGTGAAAATAATTGGGAAGAGAAAAGCTATTGAACTGCTTGTGGAAACAGCTGAAGTGGAACAAAATGGTGGACTGCTCATAGTGGTAAGAAAAATGTGATATTGTGGGTTTGCGGGGACACCCCCCCCCTCCCCCGACTTTTTACTTGTAGAATATTTACGTAGTATGATTGCGCGGCTTTCACATTGTACAGGGTTCTCCCAGAGCCTCGTGGCCTTCCCTCCCCATGGAACTTGCTTAATAAATGCTAATGTAACCTTCCAGCGGGATTTGAGTGAGCAATGAGGTGAATGTGCCTGGAAATTGCCGCACTTTTGTGTTGAGATTGGTGTCTGTTCCGCAGTGCTAACGCTGTATCTGTTACTCTGCCCCCCCTCGGGGTCTCTTGCTGGCAGACTGAAGAGTGGAGGGTTCTGAAGCTTGAATCAAAGCTTGTGGTGTTCGGATGGAGGTGAAGCCTCTGGCCCAGTGCTGCCGTGAGTCCGGTGGGTGTTTGGCAGCACGGACAAGCCTGCTGGGTTAATCAGCGTGCCGTCAGAGGCCCGCGGGCCCCGGGAGCATTTCTGATGTCGCATTTGAGGAGTGACTTTCAGAAGGGAATCTGTTAGCTTGATTAGAGAACCATTGGCTTGTGTTATCAGTAGATCAAAGCTCAGTACTGACTTCTGTTACAAATCATGGTAAAAATCCTGTACTTAATGGTTAGGTTTTCAATTTCTCGGTATGTTTTGTGGCTATTAAATAATGAGCCTCAGTGCAAAAGTTCAGCAACAAAAACAGTGGGAGGAAACTAAGAATTACCTTCAGGCTTTTGTTCAGAATTTACATCTGTTAAGTTCTGTCACTGGAAGTAGAGAGGAGGAAAAAAGGGGTGGGGGGGGAAAGGCTGTCAAAAACAAAAAAAACCCAGCACAAAAAAATTACCACCTCCCGCCTCAAAAACGAGATATTGAATTGCTGTGACAGAGCTCTGGTGAAGTTCAGGCGGAGCTGGGTGCCGGGAAGGCAGTGAAATTTGTGCACTGAGGACAGGAGAGGAGGAGCGAGCCAGCGCGCAGCCTCCCCCCATCTCCCCCGCTGGCCGAGGGAGCTGAGTTTGTTCCTCGGCCGCTCTGCCGCAGCAGCCGGAGGGGTTTGGCCCCAGGGATGGGGGCTTCCCCCCCCCCCCCCCCCCCCCCCCGTACAGGAGGCTGCTCCTGCTGCCGCTCGCGGGGCTCAGCTGCTGCTGCCGGCGGTGCCGGTGCTCGCCCCGCCGGCCCGTCCCCCCCTTCTCTGTCCCAGCGGCTGTCCCGTCGGGTTTCCAGCCCCCGCCTGCCCCCGGTCAAACCCCCGCAGGTGCCTGCGGGGCCGCAGAAGGTCGCCCGTGGGGGGCAGCTGACGGCCCCCCCGCCCTCCCGGCGCTTCCCCCGGGCCGCGGCTGCTGACCCGCTCCCGGGGGGGGTGGGGGTGCCTGCGGATCGCCCTCCCCCGCCGCCTGGGTGCGGACACCGCTTCCGCGCCCCGGGGCCGCTGCCGCCCGTCAAGGCCCGGTCCCGGCGGGGGGGCCGAGATGGCGGCGGGGGGGGCCGGAGCCTCTCCCGGCGCGGGGGCCGCGGGCGCCGGGGCCCGCCCGGCCCGTTGCGGTGCGGAGCGGAGCGGAGCGGCGGGGAGCGCGGCCCCGTTCGCCGGGCGCCCCGGAGCCGGGCGGGCGCGGCGCGGGCGGTGCCGCCGCCTGCGGGGGTCCCGCGGGTCGGGCCGGGGCCGGGGCAGGAAGGGCCCCCCAGGGCCGGGCCGTCTCCGCTCGGCCGAGCCGCGGGGCCGCGCCGCCCCCCTCCCCGCGGGCTGCGGGGCTGCGGGAGGGGCCCGCCCGAAACGCCTCGGCGGCGGGGCTGGGTGTGCGGCTCTGCGGGGCGGGCTGCGGCCGGGAAAGGTCTTGTCCAGCGCGGGGCGGCGGGGGAGCGGCGGAGACCCGGCTGCGGGCAGCGGCTGTTCCGCTGCTGCGGGGCCGGCGCCGCGGGCGGGGGCCGGGAGCGGAGGCGCGGCCCGGCCCCCCCGGGCTGCGGGCAGGGCGGGCGCGGGAGGCCCCGGCTGGATCAGTGCGATTCCCGTTCGTGTCTGTGTTTCAGCCCTGGAAAGTGCCCCACATCTCTCATCCTGGACCAAGGGCTTTCGGGGAGGATGGTGCGTTAGGCTGGTCCTCCGTCCCTGGGAGTGACTCTCAGGGCTGGGCTGGTTTCTAGGGCTGCTGAATTCTTGTGCAGAGTTCGACCCCTGCACGATTTACTCTTGGTTCTGCAGAGCTCGTAACCAGAGGGAGGGCTGGGTCTCTGCTGGGGGGTAGGTGGGCGCTGAGAGCTCAGCTGTGCCTGTGATGGCTGCTGCTGCGGTTCCTGGGCTCACACATCAATGAAATCTGAACACGGTCTCTGCTAACAGCTGTTCTCGGTCTGCAGGAAAACCAAATGCTGAGCCTGAACTACTGAACCTGAAGCTGCTTTTTCTTCCAGGGAAAATGCAGCATGAGGTTCAAAGCCTTGTCACTGAGGAGCCAAGGTATTGGCTGGATGTTCTCTCCACCTGGAGAAACCTTCACGGGTGTGAGGGGAAGAAAGACAGCGTCTCTCCAGAAGACCGCTTGCCTCTGCAGAGGAAATCGGCAGAAGAGACAAATCCTGCAGCGAAAAGGCAGCAAACGGAACAGGTGAGAGAGCCCGTGCCTGAGGAGGGTCGAGTGGAAGCTGGAGAGAGGTGTGTGGGACCGGAGAGAAAGAGCCCTCAGGGCTGCTGGGCTGCAAGCCAGGCTTCCTTAGGAGACCCTTCCAGAAGCAGAGGGGAGAAACCTGCTGCGAATGAGCAGCTTGGCAGCAGTTTCGGAGTTTCTCGTGGCTGTCGCGGGGCGATTGCCAGAATACTTCCTTCACAGGTACGCTCTATGCTAAAGTGTCTGCGTGTTAGAAGGAGGTAGCGAAGGGGAAGAGAGATGTGTAGTTCATTTGTCATTTCAGCTGTGTGTTGTCTGTTTTAGAACAGCAAGCGGATTGGAGCTTTTTCTGCATTTTCTCAGAAAAGCCCTTAACCTGCATTTACCTTAAACAAGTAGAAATCCAAGGGCTGTTGTTAATTTGTGGGCACTGTTACCCTGAATTTGTTTCCAATCAATGCCTGTTATTGTGGACAAGTAAAGGCAAGAGGTTGGGGTGGCCGGGCTCGTGGAGCCTGAGGAGTGATCTGATGGTGGTTTGCAGGTGCTTAAAGGGCCATTGCGAGGACAATGGAGCCGGATTCCTCTCAGTTGTGGCAGACAGTGGAGAAGATGGGGCAAAAGGCAGAATGTGCAGCTTCGCTGTGCTCTGGGTGGGTGTTGGGGAGAACTTGTTCCCCAGGAGGGTGGTGCAGCCCTGGGAGGTGCCCTGGGGGCCAGATGGCATTAGTGGCTGGGAGAGGGTGGTGGCACAGACACCTCCAGGGGCCCTTTCCATGCAGCACTTCACCCACCTACAGTATCATTCTACTGTGAGGAAAAGGAAAAAAAAATCGAAAAGAAACCCTGTGTGTCTGCAATTTATGCAGATTTCTCTTACTCGAAGAGCTCTCCTGCTCTGAAGGTGTTCAGAGCTTTCTGGATGCCCTAACAGCATTAAAATCGTGAGTTGCAGTTGTGCCTTCACAAGTTTTCTCTTAGGTTCTCTGGGTTACAGCCGCCAGAAATATTTTGTGCGCGATACACAATTCTAAAACGATGACAGCTTTTGTTGTAGCTTGGGCAGGACTTGAACTTCGGCCTCCTGCGCTGGAGCTGAGTGACCGTCGTTTTGTCCTGCCGTGCCTCTGCTCTGCCCCTGGCTCGCTGGCTGTGCCCTGGGGTGCCTCTTCTGGTCTTTGTACCAATGTTCTTGTAGGGATAAAAGAGACCCTTTCTCTCCCCAGGTGTTTGTGAGGATGGTGCAGGCAAGGCTGTGATCTGTAGTTTTCTTGACCCCGTTATTTCTGCTGCCTGTGCCTGTTCTCTCCCCTGGCAGGAGATGGGAAGAGCCGCTGGCGCAGCGCTCTCGAAGCAGTGTGGGTGGCGGGCTGAGCTGCGGGACCCCGATCTGGAGGTCGTGGTGGACGGCCTGTGGCTGCTTCCAGGGTTGCCCCTGACATCTTTTGCTGTGTGTTCTGCTCCCTTTGCACGTGGGGCCGTGGCCTCTCCCTGTTTGTCTTTGTGCCGCTGAGTTGAGCTAGAAATGATCTGGTAGCGCTGAGCAGAGCTTTTTGGTAGGCGCTGTGTGCGTGCCGTGCAGAGCCCTCAAACATCAGCCCGGCCAGCGTGGGCCTGTACGAGAGGGGCAGGATCCACACAGGCGCCGTCTTGGGATGCTTACGGACTGCTGGGCTCCGCTGGAAACGGAGATGGCCCGAGCCACTGGGCAGCTGGTTCAGCCTCTGTAGGGGAAGAGAGCGGGCAGCAAGGCCATGTTCTTGAGGAACTGGACTTGAGAATGCCCATGGTGGGAGAGCCTCCTCCTAGACCCTCTCCCCGACGAGGAGCTTGCTTGAGGAACCCTCCCTGGTGCCAGGCTATCTGGAGACCTCGGAGAGGACTGGCTGCTCGTGACAAGCTGTTTCTCCATGCCTGTGCTTGGCGTGTGGAAGCTGCTCTCAGCACTGATGCTGAGGCCGCCTGTGAAAGCTCCGAGTTCATCCACTGGCTCTGGTTTTCCCAGGCTCTGCATCAAATACGGCTTTGCTGAGCCTCAAGTGGGGCTCTTGGTCTTGTCCACATTTTTGCTCTGAAAACGTTCAGGTGCTGAGGACTGGGACGTTTCAAAAGCGTCGTGTTTCTCTGTGGGCTTCCCGGGGAGGGACTGCGGTCATGCAAGACGCGTTGGGGAGCTCAGTCTGCTTTTGGGATGCTCTGAACGGCACAGGAGGACGATTTCTTTGAGGTGCCTGTAATTCTGGAAGGATGACCCACACCTGCCTTCCATCTGAACTATGGCTTGGTGGCACTCATTTTTTGATGGGGGTTTGTTTTGGGGTTTTGTGTGTTTTTTTGAAAAGGGGGTGTATGTGTGAACAGCTCAGTGCTAGTAGCTAGCATAGTGTGAAGAATCTTCTCCTGCTTAGAGTGAGTGGTTTTATAATTAAAAATACCCATTCAGTGTTACAAAACTCGGCTCCCTTAGATTCAAGTGCTTGCTGATGGATTCCTGGCTGACAAAATTCCCCTCCCCGCTTTCTTGGATATTAAATCCTCTTTAAAGTGGCCTTCAGGTTACCTAGTGTGATTTCTTCCAGCTAATCACAATTGTCGAAAGTGTGCATTTTTGTTCTTAAAAAGTAGGATCAGAAGTTTGTAGAAACATCTTCTGTGTCTGGTTTAAATGAGTTAAAGCTGTTGCTGTTTCACGTTGAGGGTTTCTAATGTAATTTTTTTCCTCTTTCCAATCTTTGTACTTCTTAATGACACTCTGTGGTGGGGATTCCTCTTTTCAGGTGGGCATTCTCCTCACCAGATTTGTCTAGGCAGTGTCATAACGGGCATAATTTCTAAATGCTCTTGCTGTGAGTGTTTGTCTTCTGGTTTAACATTCACTGGACTGTCACACTGGTCTTGTGGTCTGTCTGGAGCTGAGCTGAGCACGTAGGCCAGACTTTGCAGGGTGTTATGGATAAAAATAGAGTGTTGACGTGCGGAAAGCAGACTCCCCAATCTGTCAGACTGTAAAGCAGGGATGTTTATTCGGCGCCGGGCAGCACGGGGGGCAGTCCCACCAAAGTCGTGCACGCCGAGCAGCAACGTGTCTCTTCAATTTATACAATCGAATATTACATATACATTAGATTTCCCAATACGCCTATACATATGCATCTATCCTCGTTGCATATCAAAATCAGTTCCGAGAAATAATTTCCGTATTATAATTAGTTCCAAGAAGTAATTTCCATAGACTCCTCCCAGCTGTGCTTGCGCAGTGCCTCCTGGTGGTGGTCGTCGGGGGTCCCAAGATGAAGGCCCATCCTCTTCATCATGGTGTTCGCTGATGGCCCTTTGTTTCTGCGCAAACTCAGTTCTCCCCTGGCTCCCATCCACACAGCAGGGCCGGTCTTGACCGGTTCGAGGCGACTCCCAGCCCCTGTCAGGAACTGACCCCTTTGGATGGAGATGCCAGACTCTCTGCTTCAGTTAATTTAGACAATAGATAGGCACTATCAACTCTTTAAATGCACAGCAACTATTAGGTAATGCCACTTCTGTTAAAATCCCTTTTAACCCCTTCCTCCTTCAGTCCCCCCTTTTCAAAGAAGTTAGTAAATTCTTTTACTACTCTTAATTCTGTTATAGTACATCATTATTCAGCATCTTCTCAAAATACTTATTGGACTCCAGCTTTCATTGTAGTTGGTTCCTTTTCCATTCACTATAAGAATCTCCCGTACTCCTGCAACACCAAAGGCTACACCTAATCAAAATACACAAAATGATACCTAGCATTATGATCCAAACCATTGTAACAAATAATTGCCTCAGCCATCCTAAATTAGGTAACCAAGAGGTGAGCTTTTCCCATATTTCCGAGAAACCCCAGGATGTATCATCTTGGGCAACGATGTAACACCTTGGTCTTTTCCCAGATTTCATTCAAATCTGTTTCTATTCTTTTATTCTGGTTTACATAGGTGCAACAGGTTTGATTAATAACCAGGCACAATCCTCCTTCCTCAGCTAAAAGCATAGCTAATCCCATTCGATTTTGCTTTACCACCTTGCTTAAAGATTCTACTTCTAATTGTATTCCTGGTATGGCATCCAATGTTAAATTTTCCGGAGTTTCGACAGTAGCCGATATATTAACTATAGCTTTCTCTAACTCGCTTACTCCCAAAGAGGGGATTAACCATCGCACAAAGCTATGAAAGCCAGTGCCTCGAATTACCAACGGATTCTCCGCTCTCTTAAAACGAATCCAGGGGGTTCTTAAAAGTCCCGTAAGAGGGGAGGTACCTTTGTGAATGCTTGCTCCAGGCGTAAGGTACGCTCTAGTACAATGTCCTTTCCAGCTTAAAGGTAAGCTCTTTCTAGCCCTTCCGTCACCGCAAAGCCACCAATATCCAGGTCCCATGTTGCATCTTGGACCCTTGTTCTGTTCTCTACCATCTTCCCTACCTTTTTCCTTTCTTGGTGTTTGAATGAGGTATAAACTTGAAGTCAAGTTTAATCTGTTTCAGTCTTTCTGCATCAAAAGTGCCTAAATCTTTGGCAGCAGGACAGTCTTTCATATCTATCCATGTTTTGTCTTCGAATCCTAAACAACGACCCAAAATCACTACCTTTTCTGAGAGCGGGAGGTCTAGGTCAAAACTTGGTCCTTCTCTTGTATTCCCCTTCCCATACACACGTGATCCATTCCTGTTCATTCCATTAGTGTAAATGGCCCAATTTCTAGTCGATATTCCTATTAAAGGGAGTTGTAGCCCACCCCGAGGGAGAGTATTGCATATCCAACAATCGGATAAGTTCAGTATTCTTGACATATTTTCAGTTATTTGTAAATAGGTGTTTTGGCTCCAGGCTTCCCCTCTAGGTAATGTCCATCCTAAAAATACAATTTTTATCAATGCCTTGATACTTTGAGCTTCAAGGGTCCAATTTCTCGCGATGCCCGTGGCTGTTTAGGTGCCCTTTTGACTCTGGTGTGATGAATCCAGGCGTTCTGTTCCTTGATCCTGATGGCCGTGAAGGAGGTGAGCAGTACTTGGTATGGTCCTTCCCACTGTGGCTCTGAAGTTTTTTCTGCAAGAGACTTTATATATACATAATCTCCAGGGTGTATATTAAGTACAGGTCCATCTAGACCCCTCCCCCGGGTTCCAACCACATGTTTCCTGATTTTGCTTAATTGTTTGCTCAATGCCACCAAATAAGAAGTCATAATTTCATCCCCAATTTGCGTGGATATCCCCTTCTGTATCCCGTAGGGTCGTGCATACAGGATCTCAAAGGGGCTCAGTCCCTCCCTTGCCCTTGGCCTTGTCCGTATACACAGGAGGGCTAGAGGGAGGGACTGAGGCCATGCCAAATTTGCTTCTTGCCCTAATTTCACAATTTGTTGCTTGATGAAGTGGTTCATTTTCTCCACTTGGCCGCTCAACTGAGGGCGGTATGGGGTGTGGAGTTGCCAATCTATACCCAGGTGACGGCTAGTTTGTTGTAGTATTTTTGAAACAAAATGTGGTCCCCTATCAGAAGACATAGTTGCTGGAACCCCAAAATGTGATATTATCTCTTGTATTAATACTTTAGTTACTTGCCGAGCTTTAGCTGTCCTGGTTGGGAATGCCTCCGGCCAACCTGAAAAGGTATCGGTTAATACCAGTGGATATCGGTACCCCGCTTTTCTTGGGAGTTCCGTGAAATCAATTTGCCATTGTTGTCCAGGCCCATTACCTTTTCCAGTCTGACCCATTTCTGGTTTAGGGTTATTTTTTGGATGAGTCTGGAGGCAAAGATCGCACTGCTGAGTCAGCTGTCTCACCGTGGTGTATAGGTTTCTGGCCACAATCTCTCTAATTAGATGTTTATACAAAGCCTCTGTCCCCCAGTGCCTTTTCCTATGTTCTTCCCTTACCAGATGCCATATCAGACAGGAGGGAATGATTAGTTTTCCCTATGGGGTTTGAGACCACCCCTCCTCATTCTATGACCCTTCTAAATCTGTAATAAGTTTCTGATCTTCCTTAGTATATTCTGGCTTACCTTCTAGGGAGACTCGTCCATCAGGGATTAAAGCCCCTTCAGTTCTTCCCTCCGTTTTAGCCACCTGTTTTGCCTCTCTGTCCGCCAGCTCGTTTCCTTTTTCCAATTTGATGAGGTTCAACAAGGGCAAGTGCAGGGTCCTGCACCTGGGGAGGAACAACCTCATGCACCAGTACAGGCTTGGGGTGGACCTGCTGGAGAGCAGCTCTGCGGAGAGGGACCTGGGTGTCCTGGTGGATGACAGGCTGACCATGAGCCAGCAGTGTGCCCTGGCTGCCAAGAAAGCCAATGGGATCCTGGGGTGCATCAAGAAGAGTGTGGCCAGCAGGACAAAGGAGGTTCTCCTTCCCCTCTACACTGCCCTGGTGAGGCCTCATCTGGAGTACTGTGTCCAGTTCTGGGCTCCCCAGTTCAAGAAGGATGAAGAGCTACTGGAGAGAGTCCAGCGGAGGGCTGCAAGGATGAGGAGGGGACTGGAGCATCTCCACTACGAGGAGAGGTTGAGGGAACTGGGCTTGTTCAGCCTGAAGAAGAGAAGGCTGCGAGGGGACCTTATAAATGCCTACAAATATCTGAAGGGTGGGTGTCAGGAGGATGGGGCCAAGCTCTTTTCAGTGGTGCCCAGTGACAGGACAAGGGGCAATGGGCACAAAGTGAGGCACAGGAAGTTCCGTCTGAACATGAGGAGGAACTTCTTCTCTCTGAGGGTGATGGAGCACTGGAACAGGCTGCCCAGGGAGGTTGTAGAGTCTCCTTCTCTGGAGATATTCAAGACCCGCCTGGACAAGATCCTGTGCAGCCTACTGTAGGTGACCCTGCTTCGGCAGTGGGGTTGGACTAGATGACCCACAGAGGTCCCTTCCAACCCCTACTATTCTCTAATTCTGTGATTCTGTGAATTCTGAGCTCACTTTCTGGTGCGCCTTAATATGCATGATTGCCACTTTCTCGGGGAGTTGAACTGCCTCCAGTAGTTTCAGAATTTCTTCTGCATGTTTGATGTTTTTCCCTTGAGAGTTCAATAGTCCTCTTTCCTTCCAGATCGCTCCGTGCGCATGCACAGCTCCGAAGGCACACTTCGAGTCTGTGTAGATATTCACCACTTTGCCTTGGGCCAATTCCAAGGCACGGGTTAAAGCAATTATCTCTGCCTTTTGCATGGAGGTGTTTATGGGCAAAGGTCCTGACTCTGTGATTTCTTGACTGGTGGTAACAGCGTGCCCCGCGTGTCTCCTGCCACTCAGAACATAGCTGCTTCCATCTGTGAACCAGTTTTCTCCGTTTTCCATAGGGCTGTCTCTCAAATCCGGGCGACTTGCATAGGTTGTTTCAGTGGTCTCCAAGCAGTCATGATGCACTGGTTCTCCTGTGTTTCCACTGAGAAAGGCAGCTGGATTGACATTGTTAGTAACTGTAATCTCCACATCATCCTGCTCTGCCAGTATAGCCTGATATCTCAGGAATCTTTGTGGAGAAAGCCAGTGTCCTCCTTTTGCTTCCAATACTGTGGATACCGTGTGGGACACCAAGACAGTCATTTTCTGGCCCAAGGTAAATTTTCGGGCTTCCTGTATATTTAATATTACAGCTGCAACTGCTTGCAGGCATCCAGGCCAACCCTTCGCAGTTGCATCCAGTTGTTTGGAGAGATAGGCAACTGCTCATCGATACGGGCCCAGATCTTGTGCTGATATCCCCAGAGCAATACCCTGCTTTTCGTGAGAGAAAAGGAAAAACGGCTTACTCACATCTGGGAGCCCTAGGGCAAGGGCCGACATCAGAGCCTTTTTCAGTAGTTCAAAGGCTTGCGTGGTCTCCTTGTTGCATTCAAGGTGATTTTGTCCAGCAGCTGTTAGTGCATACGGTGGTTTAACAAGCAGCCCATAATTATAAATCCACAGCCGGCACCAGCCGGTCATTCCCAAGAAAGTCCATAGCCCTTTCACTGTCTGAGGTCTCGGAGTTTGGCATATTGCCTCTTTACGGGCCTGTCCCAGAGTTCTTTGTCCAGCACTAATCTCATAGCCCACGTAAATCACCTCGCGCTGCATTATCTGGGCCTTCTTTTTAGATACCCGGTACCCTTGGAGCCCAAGAAATTTAGTAGACTCACCGTCCAAGTGATACAACCACACTGTAGCAATTTCCCTTCTTCAGATGGGATTTCCCAGGACTCCAAGTCTTTTGCAAGTTGATTACCGAAGATGGTAGGACTGTTCTTAAATCCTTGTGGCAGCACCGTCCAAGTGAGCTGAGTCTTTCGACCACTTTTGGGGTTCTCCCATTCAAATGCAAATAATTTCTGACCGGCTTCATGGAGAGGGAGGCAAAAGAAGGCATCTTTCAAATCTAAAACAGTAAACCAGGTTAATTTGGGAGCCAATACGGTCAACAAAGTATATGGGTTTGCTACTACTGGGTAGAGGTCCTCTGTTATTTTGTTTATGGCTCGCAAATCCTGGACCACCCGATACGACCCGTCAGATTTACAGACAGGTAGTATAGGGGTGTTAAAATCCGACTTGCACTCTTTGAATAATCCTAATTGTAAAAATCTTTCTATCTCTGGCTGGATTCCTTCTTTATCTTCCTGTCTTAGGGGATATTGCTTAACTCTTACCAGTTGCCGGCCTTCTTTGAGTCTGACTTCAACGGGTGGAGCATTCTTTGCTCTTCCAGGGACATCAGTGGCCCATACCCCAGGGTACACCTGGTTTAGGATCTCCTCGGGAATTTTTCCTTCTGTGGGAGGACTGGTTAGAAATAGACTCAGTACCTGAATATATTGTGGATCCTTCACCTCCAGAGTAATTTCTCCTTTTTCAAATGTAATTTTTGCACCCAGTTGTTCCAACAAATCCCTTCCCAGAAGTGCCTTTGGGGAGTTGGGCATATACAAGAATTTGTGGATGCCCCATTGTTTTCCTAATTTATACTTCAAAGGTTTACAAAAGTATGCCTTTTCACTGTGGCCAGTTGCCCCTTTTACCACGATATAGTCACTCCCCAGGGGCATCAAGGCTTGATTCAAAAGTGAGTATGTTGCCCCCATGTCAACCAAAAATTCTACCTCTCGTTCCTTCCCTAGCTTCATTATAACCAGTGGATCCGCTAGGGTGGATTCCACAGGTCCCCGTCAATCTTCCTTTACATGGGCTATTTTTTCTATCTGGCGGCCTCGTCCCTTTTCCTTATTTTTTGGACATTCCCTTTTCCAATGACCAAATCTTTTACACAGCGCACGTTGGTCTTTACCCAACCGGGACAATTCCTGTCTAGGCCTTCTTCCTTCCTCTTCCCTAACAACTGTCACTATTCTCTGGCCTTGCCTGCATCCCTCTTCTCTATTGCTAAACACTCTCCATGCTTCATCCAGCAGGACTTTCAAGTTCCTCCTTTTTGTAGGATGCAGCTTCTGGAGTTTGCACCTAATGTCTCCCGTAGACTGACCCAAAAATAGGGAGACTAGTTGTTGTATCCCTGCCTCTGACCCAGGGTCCAGCGGTGTGTTACGGCGCATTACATCCCTCAGTCGATCCAGGAATTGGGATGGGGACTTGGAAGGACCCTGTTTAACTGCATATAAAGCTGACCACTTTATAGTTCTGGGAATGGCCCTTTCCATTCCTTTAAAAATCCACTCTTGGTATGCCTGCAGTCTCTCCGTATGAGCAGACCTGTTAGCATCCCACTTTGGGTCTTGGAGGGGGAAATAATCCTTAACATCACCTTCCGCAGTCTTATAGTGATCTTCAGCCAGATCACCTGCAGTTTTTAGAATTAACTGTTTCTCTGTATCGGTTACATACTCTAATGGTAATTGCATATCATTCCAATCTGGATTATGTTGTTTCATTATGAATTGAAAGTGTTTAGCGACACCCACTGGGTCGACCCGATGTTCCCGGGCTACCTTTTTCCAGGCGTCTAAATCGGTGGTGGAAAAAGGTATTTTGATTAGCATAGTTCCACCATCAAGTCCTACTGCCTCTTGGAGAGGTGCTTGTAAGACCATTGTAGCGAATTTCTTCCTAGTCCGGGAAGATACAGGGCTGTCTGAAGGAGTGGGAATTTCATCCGAGTTCGCATCCGGTTCCTGTGGTTGAGGAGGAGGCTTAAACAAGTCAGTCAGATCTTGTTCTGGTGCCTGGTGAATTTTGTCAGCTTTAGTACATCTTTGCCGAATGCTACATGCCGAACAACACCGCCTCAGTTTTCCCCCGAGTTCTTTATCATTTTCTTGCTCGAGTGCGAGTACCGTGGGGTCCTGTGGTGGTATCATTCCACAGTCCCTTTGCCACTCCGGATGGTTTCCGTATCTGCGTATGAAACCTCATCCCGTTTTCCTTCTCTCCTTCAAAACAGCATTAATTGCAAGAGAGTATTATAATCTATTGACCCGTTTAATGGCCACTTGGCCCCATCTTCCAATTTATGTAGAGGCCACTATTAATTGCAATATTTGATAAGGGTCCTTTTACTTTCCGTGCCTCCGGTCCCAGCAATGTCTTTCCAGTGAGTGAGCACACAGCCTAAAGGACTCTTTTTCAAAACTCCTCCCTGATTGTTACCCATTTCGCGACTTATTGCCCCTTTAACTTGCCTTTTGCTATTCTTTTAATAAGTTTCCACGCGAATCGCTTCTTACAATTCACTATAGTTTCTTCCCAATCTTTCTCCCCCACGTCCCAAATTTCCGGAATCAAATTTTCCCTTCCACGCACCAGCTTCACTACCTTTCCCAGCTATAAAACCGTGGGGTCCGGGGAAGGCACTTAGGACACTGCGCTCCTCGCCTCCTAGATACACAGGACCTCTTTTTATCACAAGATTTACACTTCAACAGGACCCAAGCTTGGTGCCAATTCTGATATAATCTAGGAGCTAGCCCACGTGCGAAGCAGGGAATTATTCCTGCTTGCCCCCCAACCCCAGGACTTGTAAGGATTTCTGGAGGTTGTTCCCAATCTAAGGCTACCTGCCACCCGGCGGGAGTCACGTATGCCCCTTTCCAATAAAATCTCCCTTCTCCCCTTTGTATCCAGTTCCCCCCCTCATTCAAATACTCCCAAGGTTCGAGCCCAAACCACCTAAGGAGTGATTTCTTTTGCTCTGCCACTTTAATAATTAACCAGTTCCCACTCCCTGTCACTTAGGAGAGTGATTAGGCACTACCGCAGCCCAAGTTGCACATCAGAAGATTTACAGGCTTTGTAATTATTCCAAGCACTTTGTCCGTCTCTGGCCGTGCTCCTCGCGGAGTTACGGAACCGCAGATCGGGACTCCCACTCACTTCACCGCAGTGCTGTGTCTCAGCCACACATACACACGCACAAAGGCAAAACTTTTCACATAAAATCCCCGGGTATTCAAATTATAATATTATCACTTCAGTTAACATTCGTATAAAAACCACCCAAACACAATTACAGTTAGCATTCATACAAAAACCACTCAAACGCAGTTGCGTGCAGGTCCGCTTACCTTCTCCTGCTGCGTCTGTGCAAAACCCGCCCGAACGCAGCTGTGCAGAAGTCAGCATTATAAAACCCGCCCGAACGCAGCTGTGCGGAGGTCCGCTTCCCCTTCTGTACCAAACATGTAACCAGTGGTGTGCCCCAGGGGTCAGCACTGGGCCCGGCCTTGTTTAACTTCTTCATCAGTGACCCGGATGAAGAGTTAGAGTGTACCCTCAGCAAGTTTGCTGATGACACCAAACTGGGAGGAGTGGTGGATACACCAGCAGGCTGTGCTGCCATTCAGCGAGACCTGGACAGGCTGGAGAGGTGGGCAGAGAGGAACCTGATGAGGTTCAACAAAGGCAAATGCAGGGTCCTGCACCTGGGGAGGAACAACCCCAGGCACCAGTACAGGCTGGGGCGGCCCTGCTGGAGAGCAGCTCTGCGGAGAGGGACCTGGGTGTCCTGGTGGACGACAGGCTGACCATGAGCCAGCAGCGTGCCCTGGCTGCCAAGAAGGCCAGTGGCATCCTGGGGTGCATCAAGAAGAGTGTGGCCAGCAGGTCGAGGGAGGTTCTCCTTCCCCTCTACACTGCCCTAGTGAGGCCCCATCTGGAGTACTGTGTCCAGTTCTGGGCTCCCCAGTTCAAGAAAGATGAGGAGCTCCTGGAGAGAGTCCAGAGGAGGGCTACGAGGATGATGAGGGGACTGGAACATCTCTCCTACGAGGAGAGGCTGAGGGAGCTGGGCTTGTTCAGCCTGGAGAAGGCTGCGAGGGGACCTAATAAATGCTTAGAAATATCTGCAGGGTGGGTGTCAGGAGGATGGGGCCAAGCTCTTTTCAGTGGTGCCCAGCGACAGGACAAGGGGCAATGGGCACAAAGTGAGGCACAGGAAGCTCCGTCTGAACATGAGGAAGAACTTCTTCCCTCTGAGGGTGACGGAGCCCTGGCCCAGGCTGCCCAGGGAGGTTGTGGAGTCTCTGCTTCAGTTAATTTAGACAATAGATAGGCACTATCAACGCTCTTTAAATGCACAGCAACTATTAGGTAATGCCACTTCTGTTAAAATCCCTTTAACCCCTTCCTTCACCGCCGCCTCATCCCGCGCTGCCGCTACTTCATCGCGGGCAAACCGGTGTCTGGACCCCGTTAGCCCCTGACTAAACTGGGGAAAAAAAAACCCAAACCACAGATGTCACCCCCCCTGCCCCCGAACCTCGCGGGTGAGGCGGGAACGCCGCGGGCGCTGCCGTCCCTCGCACGCCCTGAGGAGAAGCCCCGCGGCGGGGGTGGCCGGCAGCCGCCGGGCCTCGATGGCGCCGGGCTGGCCGAGCGGGACAGGCCCCGCTGTCACCGGCGTCGTGGGGACATGGGGACCTGCTGCTCCCGGGGGAAGCGTGCGATGGCCCCCGGTGACTTCGCAGCCGCCTCTGTCACAGTCGGGTGGCCGGTGTGGCCATGGCCCGTGAGCCCGTGCCTCACGCGGCGCCTCAGTTTCCCCATTTGCAAAGGGCCGGGCAATGGCAGGAGGGGAGCTGGGCGTCCCTCGGGGCGTCTCGGGCACTGGGGACGTGGGGAAAGGGACAGCTGTCACCCCCCAGCTCAGCCCCGGCCACGCAGGGCTCTGGCCGGCCCCTCAGCGCTGGTGCCTGGCTCGGCGGGTGGATGGCTCCCGCTGAGGGGTCGGGGAGAGGCTCGGAGAGCCCGTCGGGAGGGCCGGGAGCCCTCGAACAAGGGCAGGAAAATGCCCAAAGCAGGCTCCTGGCTGCAAAAAGAGCGCGTTCGGGGGGACGGGGTGACGGCAGAGGGTGGCACCGGCTCGTCCCTGGCGCCCGGCCTGGCCCCGGCTGCTCTGCCCTGACCCGGCCTGTGGCTGCTGCTTCCCTCTGCATCCCCCGCTGCCGAGGGACAGGGGGGTGCTTCGGGGGGCACAGCGAGCCCAGGACCGTGGCAGCGAGCCCAGGATCTGCAGAGCGACCCCAGGATCTCTGGCAACTTTCGATTCTGACCAAGAATGACTCCATCACATCAAGTAGTTTGTTTTTATTTAAAACCACATAAAAAAATAAGACTTCTGAATTCCCCTGTACAACATTATTAACAAAAAAAAATCCCCGCCGGCTCCGCAGTTGGTGACACGTAAAGACTCGACAGTGCAGACAGCCCGGGCCGGCTCCTCCTCTCCAGCCCCGAACAAGACACCTGTGAGGAAAACCAAAACTCAGCTGCGAACGGATCTGCCCGTGGCAAGGAAACCCCAGTGCCCAGCACAGCTGGGAGCAGGCGGGCGCTCCACACCTCCGCCAGACACCCGCCAGAAACACCGCGGGCCCGGGGCTGGACACAGGACAGACACGGAGGGGAGACCCGAACGGAAAACCGGGGCATCGGCAGCTGTAGCAGCCAGGCGTGGGTTGGAAACCCACCGGAATTATAAATAAATAAATAAGTTATCCTACTGGCTAGAACTTTGTTAAAAAAAAAAAAAAAAAGACAAATTCCTGAAAATAAATTAAACGACAAAAAGTGGAAAAGAGAAACAATGTAAAATCTTATCATTATTAACAACTGGATATCAGACTTTGCTCCTATATAACTTTGTACACGTTTCTAGCTCTGCTGCTTTGCACTGTTTGTGCATTCGTGAGGGCAGAAAGAAGCAAAGAACCCCAGAAAATCCCCGCGAGATGGAGGCACAGGAGGCGAGCCATCGCCCGCTTGGCTCCCCAGCATCTTCTGACCTGTTTTTTCTTGAAAAGGGAAAAGGAACGGTATAGCCAGGCGAGTCTTGGAAAAGCGGCAGTGCAGGAAAATTCAAGTATTTCCTCCAGCGCAGCCCAGATCGCAACTGAAGGCACTCGAGCACGGTGACAGCGGAGAAGAGACAGCCATTCGGCCGCGGTTCCTGCTCTCCACCCCAACCAGTGCCCCCCCCCCGGCCCCACTGAAGCTTTTCTCGCAATAAGGTGTCCGATCCTCTCGCGGTCCCAAAATTCAGCAGGTCAGGAAGACACCCGGGAGCCTCCAAACACAGAACCAAAACTCAAAAAATTGACTGGCAAAACACCAGATGAGACAGGGTCATTCAGATGGAGTCCAGGACAGCTGGGTTGGATGGTGGCCACCAGGTCTCCAGCCCAGCTCCAGGACAAGATGTGCGCGTTTCCATCTGATGATCCCTGCTCAGTGCTACGCTCACGAGGAGAAAAATCTGGTGTTCTTTGCTTCTTATGGCCAGGAGCTGTGTGGGGTTGTTACTTGCCAGGCTCCTGGATCCAACTGTGCAGGTGGATCTCGGATGACTCCTAGGGCAGGTGAGTGCCTTGCAGCCAAGGATGGTGGAAGATGTCTTCCAGAGTTGGCCTGTCCGAGGGGCACACGGACAAACACCATCTGATGAGCTGCTGGCACTCTGGGGAGAGAAACCAGAAACCGCCGGTCAGGCAGAGAAGGCTCTTGTCCACCTTGTGCCACCGTCCACGCTGCCCAGGCCATACTGAGTGTGCTCAGAGCTGCACCCAAGCCTCCCAAGTGATTATCCATTTTGGAGAGCAAGATGGGAGGACATGTGCCACCTCATCCAACTAACCGTGGGAGATGAACCTCCTCCTGGGCCATCTCCTCCAGCCACGGAAGATGAACCTCCTCCACAGCCATAAAAGCGGGAGGCTTATGTGCCTGGTGCCATCTCCCAAAACCCGCGATCCCCCCCTCGCCGCGGAGCCGGGTACCCACCTGGAGAAACCCTCCGCCGGAAGGAGAACTGCCCCTGGGCGATGTCGGCGTCCTGCTCGAAGGGGACGTCCCCGCAGACCATGGCGTAGAGCAGCACGCCCAGGGACCAGATGGTGGCCGTGCGCCCGTGGTAGCGGTGGTAGCGCACCCACTCCGGCGGGCTGTACACCCGCGTTCCTGCGGGATACAGGCGGAGCTCGTCAGGCGGACGCTGCGGGCTCCCGGCCCGAGCATCCTCACCCCCGGGGACGCGGGGTGACGGGGACACGGGACACAGCCGGTGTCACCACGTGGCTCTTGTTTACAAACTTTGGGTTGTAAAAAGCAGCCGCCGGTGCCGGAAGAGGTCAGCACGCGCCCGGGGAAGGCCGGACCCTCACGAGGGTGGGGGAAAAAAACCCCAGACCACCCCACGGGTGGGGAACAACCACGCCTTGCCCCTCCCCACCCCCCTGGCCTTGGCCGAAAAATGAAAGAGAAATAAGCCAAGGCAATCAAAGGGAGCGGAGCAGCCCAGTCCCTTCTGTGGCTGCAGAGCGAGCGGGGCTTTGCAGCCCCCCCCGGGGCGGTTGTTCTGCTGGGTGGGCTCCCCCCGCCCCAGCGCGGGGCAGGGTGGGGGGCCCAGGCTGCTGGCAGCGCTGGGAGCTGGCTCCCGTTTCACAGCATCCACCCCGGGCCAAAACGCAGCTCGGCAGCCGGCTGAATGTTTAAAAATTCTTCTTCCCCCCCCCCAGCAAATGGTGCCGGGGCAGGCTGGGCCGTGCAGTGCCCGGTACCGGCAGCACCCTCCTGGCTGTGGGCTCACCGTCAAATTCGGTGTAGACGGTGTCCTTGAGGAAGGTGCCGCAACCGAAGTCGATGAGCTTGAGCTCGCCGGTGGCCAGGTTGACGATGATGTTCTCGTCCTTGATGTCGCGGTGCAGGACGCCGCAGTTGTTGCAGTGTCGCACGGCCTCCAGCACCTGACGGAAAAGCTCCCGAGCCAGATCCTCGGGCAGGAACTCTCGTTCTGTGATGAAGTCAAAGAGATCCTGCGACGGCTCCGGACGCTCCAGCACCAGCACGTAGCAGTCGGGCAGCTCGTACCAGTCGAGGAGCTGGATGACGCCGCGGAACCCGGAGCCCACCTGCTTCAGGAGCACAATCTCCATCGGCACACGGGTGCCACAGGGCTGCCGGGGGGAACCACAACGCTGTCAGCGGGGCTGATGCTGCGCCGGTGGTCCGGTACCCCCTGCCTGGGATGCTCCGGTGCCCCCCTGCCTGGCCCCAACGGTCCTGGCATCCCTCGGTCCCCGTGGGCCCCCCTGCCCGGCCCCAACGCTCCTGGCATCGCCCTGCCCCAGGCATGCTCCAGTGCCCCCCCCAGCCCCGGGGATGCTCCGGTGCCCCCCTCCCCTGCCCCAACGGTCCTGGCATCCCCCTGCCCCGGGGATGCTCCGGTGCCCCCCTCCCCTGCCCCAACGGTCCTGGCATCCCCCTGCCCCGGGGATGCTCCGCGTCCCCCGCTTCCCCCCCTCCCGGGCCCCGGCCTATCCCCCCCGCTGCCGCCCAGCTGCCCCCCCCCACTCACCAGTTCGCCCCACCGGCCGATGCTCTCCCGGGGCACGTGTTTGATGGCCACCTGCAAGCCAAGGGCAGCGCCGGGCTGAGCACGCCGCCCGCCCCGCCGCCTCTCCCCCTCCTTCCTCCTCCTCCTCCTCCTCCTCCTCCTCCTCGCCGCCGTCCCCGCCACTTACCGGGCTGCCGTCGGAGAGCCGGACAGCCGCGTACACGGTGCCGAAGCCGCCGGAGCCCAGCAGCGAGCCCACCCGGTACAGGTGCTCCAGCGGCTCCTTCTCCTGCCCTGCGGGCGAGGCGGCCGTCAGCGCTCCGCCGGGGCCCCAACCGCCCCGCAGCCGTCCCCGGAGGGCGGCACCCGCCCGCTTCTCTCTTACCGGGCTGCCGCTTCCCGCCGCCGAGCTCCCCGCCGCTCCCGGGACGCGGACGAGCCGACGGGGTGGTGTTCGCCGGCAGCGTCCCGACTCGCTCGCCCGGTTTCGCAACCGCTGCCGGCTTCTGCCGAGCCCCTCCGCCTACCGGTAACCCGGTCCCGGCGGGCGCGGGCCAGCGCCGGGGGGGGGCAGCGGCGGCGGCGGCGGCGGCGGGGCGGCTGCCGGGCGCGGTGCCGGGCTCCCGGGGGGCTCGGCGGGGCCCGGCCGGCCCCGGCTGGAGCAGGGCCCGGGGGCGGGCCGCCCGCGGGCGGAAGGCGGTGCCGCCATGGCAGGCCCAGCCGCGGCGGCCCGCCCAGCGCCGCCAGAGCCAACAGGGGGAGCGGCGGGCGGAGGCGCGGCCGCGGCGGAGGGCGGCCGGGCGGGACGGAGCAGGCGCCGAGGGCGCGGGGGACGCGGCGGGCGCCGTCCCGGCGGCTTCGGGGGGCAGCGGGAGGCGGGCGAAGGGGTCCGGCGGGCCGTGGGGAGCGGCTGCGCGGCGAGCGTCCGTCCGTCCGCGGCCGCGTTCCGAGCTCGAGTCCCGCCGCGTCCCGCGCTTGCAACGGATTACGGTGGAACGCGAGGCTGTCCGTTAAGCGCGCGGCTGCGGGGCGCGAGGGGGAGCGGAGCGGAGCCCACCCGAACGGCGCTGCGGGGGCGCGCGGGGCTCGGCGCGAGGATGCGGCCGCTGCGGGAGCGGGCGGGCCGGGGCCGGGGCCATGGCGGGGAGAGGCTCGGAGAGCCCGTCGGGAGGGCCGGGAGCCCTCGAACAAGGGCAGGAAAATGCCCAAAGCAGGCTCCTGGCTGCAAAAAGAGCGCGTTCGGGGGGGCGGGGTGACGGCAGAGGGCGGCACCGGCTCGTCCCTGGCGCCCGGCCTGGCCCCGGCTGCTCTGCCCTGACCCGGCCTGTGGCTGCTTTGCAGACTTTGCAGGGGGTTATGGATAAAAGCAGAGTGTTGGCGTGCGGAAAGCAGACTCCCCAGTCTGTCAGACTGTAAAGCAGGGATGTTTATTCGGCGCCGGGCAGCACAGGGGGTAGTTCCACCAAAGTCGTGCGCGCCGAGCAGCAACGTGTCTCTTCAATTTATACAATCAAATATTACATATACATTAGATTTCCCAATACGCCTATACATATGCATCTATCCTCATTGCATATCAAAATCAGTTCCGAGAAATAATTTCCATATTATAATTAGTTCCAAGAAGTAATTTCCATAGACTCCTCCCAGCTGCGCTTGCGCAGTGCCTCCTGGTGGTGGTCGTCGGGGGTCCCAAGATGAAGGCCCATCCTCTTCATCATGGTGTTCGCTGATGGCCCTTTGTTTCTGCGCAAACTCAGTTCTCCCCTGGCTCCCATCCACTCAGCAGGGCCGGTCTTGACCGGTTCGAGGCGACTCCCAGCCCCTGTCAGGAACTGACCCCTTTGGATGGAGATGCCAGACTCTCTGCTTCAGTTAATTTAGACAATAGATAGGCACTATCAATTCTCTTTAAATGCACAGCAACTATTAGGTAATGCCACTTCTGTTAAAATCCCTTTTAACCCCTTCCTCCTTCAGTCCCCCCTTTTCAAAGAAGTCAGTAAATTCTTTTACTACTCTTAATTCTGTTATAGTACATCATTATTCAGCATCTTCTCAAAATACTTATTGGACTCCAGCTTTCATCGTAGTTGGTTCCTTTTCCATTCACTATAAGAATCTCCCGTACTCCTGCAACACCAAAGGCTACACCTAATCAAAATACACAAAATGATACCTAGCATTATGATCCAAACCATTGTAACAAATAATTGCCTCAGCCATCCTAAATTAGGTAACCAAGAGGTGAGTTTTTCCCATATTTCCGAGAAACCCCAGGATGTATCATCTTGGGCAACGATGTAACACCTTGGTCTTTTCCCAGATTTCATTCAAATCTGTTTCTATTCTTTTATTCTGGTTTACATAGGTGCAACAGGTTTGATTAATAACCATGCACAATCCTCCTTCCTCAGCTAAAAGCATAGCTAATCCCATTCGATTTTGCTTTACCACCTTGCTTAAAGATTCTACTTCTAATTGTATTCCTGGTATGGCATCCAATGTTAAATTTTCCGGAGTTTCGACAGTAGCCGATATATTAACTATAGCTTTCTCTAACTCGCTTACTCCCAAAGAGGGGATTAACCATCGCACAAAGCTATGAAAGCCGGTGCCTCGAATTACCAACGGATTCTCCGCTCTCTTAAAACGAATCCAGGGGGTTCTTAAAAGTCCCGTAAGAGGGGAGGTACCTTTGTGAATGCTTGCTCCAGGCGAAAGATACCGTCTAGTACAATGTCCTTTCCAGCTTAAAGGTAAGCTCTTTCTAGCCCTTCCGTCACCGCAAAGCCACCAATATCCAGGTCCCATGTTGCATCTTGGACCCTTGTTCTGTTCTCTACCATCTTCCCTACCTTTTTCCTTTCTTGGTGTTTGAATGAGGTATAAACTTGAAGTCAAGTTTAATCTGTTTCAATCTTTCCGCATCAAAAGTCCCTAAATCTTTGGCAGCAGGACAGTCTTTCATATCTATCCATGTTTTGTCTTCGAATCCTAAACAACGACCCAAAATCACTACCTTTTCTGAGAGCGGGAGGTCTAGGTCAAAACTTGGTCCTTCTCTTGTATTCCCCTTCCCATACACACGTGATCCGTTCATGTTCATTCCATTAGTGTAAATGGCCCAATTTCTAGTCGATATTCCTATTAAAGGGAGTTGTAGCCCACCCCGAGGGAGAGTATTGCATATCCAACAATCGGATAAGTTCAGTATTCTTGACATATTTTCAGTTATTTGTAAATAGGTGTTTTGGCTCCAGGCTTCCCCTCTAGGTAATGTCCATCCTAAAAATACAATTTTTATCAATGCCTTGATACTTTGAGCTTCAAGGGTCCAATTTCTCGCGATGCCCGTGGCTGTTTAGGTGCCCTTTTGACTCTGGTGTGATGAATCCAGGCGTTCTGTTCCTTGATCCTGATGGCCGTGAAGGAGGTGAGCAGTACTTGGTATGGTCCTTCCCACTGTGGCTCTGAAGTTTTTTCTGCAAGAGACTTTATATATACATAATCTCCAGGGTGTATATTAAGTACAGGTCCATCTAGACCCCTCCCCCGGGTTCCAACCACATGTTTCCTGATTTTGCTTAATTGTTTGCTCAATGCCACCAAATAAGAAGTCATAATTTCATCCCCAATTTGCGTGGATATCCCCTTCTGTATCCCGTAGGGTCGTGCATACAGGATCTCAAAGGGGCTCAGTCCCTCCCTTGCCCTTGGCCTTGTCCGTATACACAGGAGGGCTAGAGGGAGGGACTGAGGCCATGCCAAATTTGCTTCTTGCCCTAATTTCACAATTTGTTGCTTGATGAAGTGGTTCATTTTCTCCACTTGGCCGCTCAACTGAGGGCGGTATGGGGTGTGGAGTTGCCAATCTATACCCAGGTGACAGCTAGTTTGTTGTAGTATTTTTGAAACAAAATGTGGTCCCCTATCAGAAGACATAGTTGCTGGAACCCCAAAATGTGATATTATCTCTTGTATTAATACTTTAGTTACTTGCCGAGCTTTAGCTGTCCTGGTTGGGAATGCCTCCGGCCAACCTGAAAAGGTATCGGTTAATACCAGTGGATATCGGTACCCCGCTTTTCTTGGGAGTTCCGTGAAATCAATTTGCCATTGTTGTCCAGGCCCATTACCTTTTCCAGTCTGACCCATTTCTGGTTTAGGGTTATTTTTTGGATGAGTCTGGAGGCAAAGATCGCACTGCTGAGTCAGCTGTCTCACCGTGGTGTATAGGTTTCTGGCCACAATCTCTCTAATTAGATGTTTATACAGAGCCTCTGTCCCCCAGTGCCTTTTCCTGTGTTCTTCCCTTACCAGATGCCATATCAGACAGGAGGGAATGATTAGTTTTCCCTATGGGGTTTGAGCCCACCCCTCCTCATTCTATGACCCTTCTAAATCTGTAATAAGTTTCTGATCTTCCTTAGTATATTCTGGCTTACCTTCTAGGGAGACTCGTCCATCAGGGATTAAAGCCCCTTCAGTTCTTCCCTCCGTTTTAGCCACCTGTTTTGCCTCTCTGTCCGCCAGCTCGTTTCCTTTTTCCAATTCTGAGCTCACTTTCTGGTGCGCCTTAATATGCGTGATTGCCGCTTTCTCGGGGAGTTGAACTGCCTCCAGTAGTTTCAGAATTTCTTCTGCATGTTTGATGTTTTTCCCTTGAGAGTTCAATAGTCCTCTTTCCTTCCAGATCGCTCCGTGCGCATGCACAGCTCCGAAGGCACACTTCGAGTCTGTGTAGATATTCACCACTTTGCCTTGGGCCAATTCCAAGGCACGGGTTAAAGCAATTATCTCTGCCTTTTGCATGGAGGTGTTTATGGGCAAAGGTCCTGACTCTGTGATTTCTTGACTGGTGGTAACAGCGTGCCCCGCGTGTCTCCTGCCACTCAGAACATAGCTGCTTCCATCTGTGAACCAGTTTTCTCCGTTTTCCATAGGGCTGTCTCTCAAATCCGGGCGACTTGCATAGGTTGTTTCAGTGGTCTCCAAGCAGTCATGATGCACTGGTTCTCCTGTGTTTCCACTGAGAAAGGCAGCTGGATTGACATTGTTAGTAACTGTAATCTGCACATCATCCTGCTCTGCCAGTATAGCCTGATATCTCAGGAATCTTTGTGGAGAAAGCCAGTGTCCTCCTTTTGCTTCCAATACTGTGGATACCGTGTGGGACACCAAGACAGTCATTTTCTGGCCCAAGGTAAATTTTCGGGCTTCCTGTATATTTAATATTACAGCTGCAACTGCTCGCAGGCATCCAGGCCAACCCTTTGCAGTTGCATCCAGTTGTTTGGAGAGATAGGCAACTGCTCGTCGATACGGACCCAGATCTTGTGCTGATATCCCCAGAGCAATCCCCTGCTTTTCGTGAGAGAAAAGGAAAAACGGCTTGCTCGCATCTGGGAGCCCTAGGGCAAGGGCCGACATCAGAGCCTTTTTCAGTAGTTCAAAGGCTTGCGTGGTCTCCTTGTTCCATTCAAGGTGATTTTGTCCAGCAGCTGTTAGTGCATACGGTGGTTTAACAAGCAGCCCATAATTATAAATCCACAGCCGGCACCAGCCGGTCATTCCCAAGAAAGTCCGTAGCCCTTTCACTGTCTGAGGTCTCGGAGTTTGGCATATTGCCTCTTTACGGGCCTGTCCCAGAGTTCTTTGTCCAGCACTAATCTCATAGCCCACGTAAATCACCTCGCGCTGCATTATCTGGGCCTTCTTTTTAGATACCCGGTACCCTTGGAGCCCAAGAAATTTAGTAGACTCACCGTCCAAGTGATACAACCACACTGTAGCAATTTCCCTTCTTCAGACGGGATTTCCCAGGACTCCAAGTCTTTTGCAAGTTGATTACCGAAGATGGTAGGACTGTTCTTAAATCCTTGTGGCAGCACCGTCCAAGTGAGCTGAGTCTTTCGACCAGTTTTGGGGTTCTCCCATTCAAATGCAAATAATTTCTGACCGGCTTCATGGAGAGGGAGGCAAAAGAAGGCATCTTTCAAATCTAAAACAGTAAACCAGGTTAATTTGGGAGCCAATACGGTCAACAAAGTATATGGGTTTGCTACTACTGGGTAGAGGTCCTCTGTTATTTTGTTTATGGCTTGCAAATCCTGGACCACCCGATACGACCCGTCAGATTTACAGACAGGTAGTATAGGGGTGTTAAAATCCGACTTGCACTCTTTCAATAATCCTAATTGTAAAAATCTTTCTATTTCTGGCCGGGTTCCTTCTTTATCTTCCTGTCTTAGGGGATATTGCTTAACTCTTACCAGTTGCCGGCCTTCTTTGAGTCTGACTTCAACGGGTGGAGCATTCTTTGCTCTTCCAGGGACATCAGTGGCCCATACCCCAGGGTACACCTGGTTTAGGATCTCCTCGGGAATTTTTCCTTCTGTGGGAGGACTGGTTAGAAATAGACTCAGTACCTGAATATATTGTGGATCCTTTACCTCCAGAGTAATTTCTCCTTTTTCAAATGTAATTTTTGCACCCAGTTGTTCCAACAAATCCCTTCCCAGAAGTGCCTTTGGGGAGTTGGGCATATACAAGAATTTGTGGATGCCCCATTGTTTTCCTAATTTATACTTCAAAGGTTTACAAAAGTATGCCTTTTCACTGTGGCCAGTTGCCCCTTTTACCACGATATAGTCACTCCCCAGGGGCATCAAGGCTTGATTCAAAAGTGAGTATGTTGCCCCCATGTCAACCAAAAATTCTACCTCTCGTTCCTTCCCTAGCTTCATTATAACCAGTGGATCCGCTAGGGTGGATTCCACAGGTCCCCGTCAATCTTCCTTTACATGGGCTATTTTTTCTATCTGGCGGCCTCGTCCCTTTTCCTTATTTTTTGGACATTCCCTTTTCCAATGACCAAATCTTTTACACAGCGCACGTTGGTCTTTACCCAACCGGGACAATTCCTGTCTAGGCCTTCTTCCTTCCTCTTCCCTAACAACTGTCACTATTCTCTGGCCTTGCCTGCATCCCTCTTCTCTATTGCTAAACACTCTCCATGCTTCATCCAGCAGGACTTTCAAGTTCCTCCTTTTTGTAGGATGCAGCTTCTGGAGTTTGCACCTAATGTCTCCCGTAGACTGACCCAAAAATAGGGAGACTAGTTGTTGTATCCCTGCCTCTGACCCAGGGTCCAGCGGTGTGTTACGGCGCATTACATCCCTCAGTCGATCCAGGAATTGGGATGGGGACTTGGAAGGACCCTGTTTAACTGCATATAAAGCTGACCACTTTATAGTTCTGGGAATGGCCCTTTCCATTCCTTTAAAAATCCACTCTTGGTATGCCTGCAGTCTCTCCGTATGAGCAGACCTGTTAGCATCCCACTTTGGGTCTTGGAGGGGGAAATAATCCTTAACATCACCTTCCGCAGTCTTATAGTGATCTTCAGCCAGATCACCTGCAGTTTTTAGAATTAACTGTTTCTCTGTATCGGTTACATATTCTAATGGTAATTGCATATCATTCCAATCTGGATTATGTTGTTTCATTATGAATTGAAAGTGTTTAGCGACACCCACTGGGTCGACCCGATGTTCCCGGGCTACCTTTTTCCAGGCGTCTAAATCGGTGGTGGAAAAAGGTATTTTGATTAGCATAGTTCCACCATCAAGTCCTACTGCCTCTTGGAGAGGTGCTTGTAAGACCATTGTAGCGAATTTCTTCCTAGTCCGGGAAGATACAGGGCTGTCTGAAGGAGTGGGAATTTCATCCGAGTTCGCATACGGTTCCTGTGGTTGAGGAGGAGGCTTAAACAAGTCAGTCAGATCTTGTTCTGGTGCCTGGTGAATTTTGTCAGCTTTAGTACATCTTTGCCGAATGCTACATGCCGAACAACACCGCCTCAGTTTTCCCCCGAGTTCTTTATTATTTTCTTGCTCGAGTGCGAGTACCGTGGGGTCCTGTGGTGGTATCATTCCACAGTCCCTTTGCCACTCCGGATGGTTTCCGTATCTGCGTATGAAACCTCATCCCGTTTTCCTTCTCTCCTTCAAAACAGCATTAATTGCAAGAGAGTATTATAATCTATTGACCCGTTTAATGGCCACTTGGCCCCATCTTCCAATTTATGTAGAGGCCACTATTAATTGCAATATTTGATAAGGGTCCTTTTACTTTCCGTGCCTCCGGTCCCAGCAATGTCTTTCCAGTGAGTGAGCACACAGCCTAAAGGACTCTTTTTCAAAACTCCTCCCTGATTGTTACCCATTTCGCGACTTATTGCCCCTTTAACTTGCCTTTTGCTATTCTTTTAATAAGTTTCCACGCGAATCGCTTCTTACAATTCACTATAGTTTCTTCCCAATCTTTCTCCCCCACGTCCCAAATTTCCGGAATCAAATTTTCCCTTCCACGCACCAGCTTCACTACCTTTCCCAGCTATAAAACCGTGGGGTCCGGGGAAGGCACTTAGGACACTGCGCTCCTCGCCTCCTAGATACACAGGACCTCTTTTTATCACAAGATTTACACTTCAACAGGACCCAAGCTTGGTGCCAATTCTGATATAATCTAGGAGCTAGCCCACGTGCGAAGCAGGGAATTATTCCTGCTTGCCCCCCAACCCCAGGACTTGTAAGGATTTCTGGAGGTTGTTCCCAATCTAAGGCTACCTGCCACCCGGCGGGAGTCACGTATGCCCCTTTCCAATAAAATCTCTCTTCTCCCCTTTGTATCCAATTCCCCCCCTCATTCAAATACTCCCCAAGGTTCGAGCCCAAACCACCTAAGGAGTGATTTCTTTTGCTCTGCCACTTTAATAATTAACCAGTTCCCACTCCCTGTCACTTAGGAGAGTGATTAGGCACTACCACAGCCCAAGTTGCACATCAGAAGATTTACAGGCTTTGTAATTATTCCAAGCACTTTGTCCGTCTCTGGCCGTGCTCCTCGCGGAGTTACGGAACCGCAGATCGGGACTCCCACTCGCTTCACCGCAGTGCTGTGTCTCAGCCACACATACACACGCACAAAGGCAAAACTTTTCACATAAAATCCCCGGGTATTCAAATTATAATATTATCACTTCAGTTAACATTCGTATAAAAACCACCCAAACACAATTACAGTTAGCATTCATACAAAAACCACTCAAACGCAATTGCGTGCAGGTCCGCTTACCTTCTCCTGCTGCTTCTGTGCAAAACCCGCCCGAACGCAGCTGTGCAGAAGTCAGCATTATAAAACCCGCCCGAACGCAGCTGTGCGGAGGTCCGCTTCCCCTTCTGTACCAAACATGTAACCAGTGGGGTGCCCCAGGGGTCAGCACTGGGCCCGGCCTTGTTTAACTTCTTCATCAGTGACCCGGATGAAGAGTTAGAGTGTACCCTCAGCAAGTTTGCTGATGACACCAAACTGGGAGGAGTGGTGGATACACCAGCAGGCTGTGCTGCCATTCAGCGAGACCTGGACAGGCTGGAGAGGTGGCCAGAGAGGAACCTGATGAGGTTCAACAAAGGCAAATGCAGGGTCCTGCAGCTGGGGGGGAACAACCCCAGGCACCAGTACAGGCTGGGGCGGCCCTGCTGGAGAGCAGCTCTGCGGAGAGGGACCTGGGTGTCCTGGTGGACGACAGGCTGACCATGAGCCAGCAGCGTGCCCTGGCTGCCAAGAAGGCCAGTGGCATCCTGGGGTGCATCAAGAAGAGTGTGGGCCAGCAGGTCGAGGGAGGTTCTCCTTCCCCTCTACACTGCCCTAGTGAGGCCCCATCTGGAGTACTGTGTCCAGTTCTGGGCTCCCCAGTTCAAGAAAGATGAGGAGCTCCTGGAGAGAGTCCAGAGGAGGGCTACAAGGATGATGAGGGGACTGGAACATCTCTCCTACAAGGAGAGGCTGAGGGAGCTGGGCTTGTTCAGCCTGGAGAAGGCTGCGAGGGGACCTAATAAATGCTTAGAAATATCTGCAGGGTGGGTGTCAGGAGGATGGGGCCAAGCTCTTTTCAGTGGTGCCCAGCGACAGGACAAGGGGCAATGGGCACAAAGTGAGGCACAGGAAGCTCCGTCTGAACATGAGGAAGAACTTCTTCCCTCTGAGGGTGACGGAGCCCTGGCCCAGGCTACCCAGGGAGGTTGTGGAGTCTCTACTTCAGTTAATTTAGACAATAGATAGGCACTATCAACGCTCTTTAAATGCACAGCAACTATTAGGTAATGCCACTTCTGTTAAAATCCCTTTAACCCCTTCCTTCACCGCCGCCTCATCCCGCGCTGCCGCTACTTCATCGCGGGCAAACCGGTGTCTGGACCCCGTTAGCCCCTGACTAAACTGGGGAAAAAAAAACCCAAACCACAGATGTCACCCCCCCTGCCCCCGAACCTCGCGGGTGAGGCGGGAACGCCGCGGGCGCTGCCGTCCCTCGCACGCCCTGAGGAGAAGCCCCGCGGAGAAGCCCCGCGGCGGGGGTGGCCGGCAGCCGCCGGGCCTCGATGGCGCCGGGCTGGCCGAGCGGGACAGGCCCCGCTGTCACCGGCGTCGTGGGGACATGGGGACCTGCTGCTCCCGGGGGAAGCGTGCGATGGCCCCCGGTGACTTCGCAGCCGCCTCTGTCACAGTCGGGTGGCCGGTGTGGCCATGGCCCGTGAGCCCGTGCCTCACGCGGCGCCTCAGTTTCCCCATTTGCAAAGGGCCGGGCAATGGCAGGAGGGGAGCTGGGCGTCCCTCGGGGCGTCTCGGGCACTGGGGACATGGGGAAAGGGACAGCTGTCACCCCCCAGCTCAGCCCCGGCCACGCAGGGCTCTGGCCGGCCCCTCAGCGCTGGTGCCTGGCTCGGCGGGCGGATGGCTCCCGCTGAGGGGTCGGGGAGAGGCTCGGAGAGCCCGTCGGGAGGGCCGGGAGCCCTCGAACAAGGGCAGGAAAATGCCGAAAGCAGGCTCCTGGCTGCAAAAAGAGCGCGTTCGGGGGGACGGGGTGACGGCAGAGGGTGGCACCGGCTCGTCCCTGGCGCCCGGCCTGGCCCCGGCTGCTCTGCCCTGACCCGGCCTGTGGCTGCTGCTTCCCTCTGCATCCCCCGCTGCCGAGGGACAGGGGGGTGCTTCGGGGGGCACAGCGAGCCCAGGACCGTGGCAGCGAGCCCAGGATCTGCAGAGCGAGCCCAGGATCTCTGGCAACTTTCGATTCTGACCAAGAATGACTCCATCACATCAAGTAGTTTGTTTTTATTTAAAACCACATAAAAAAATAAGACTTCTGAATTCCCCTGTACAACATTATTAACAAAAAAAAATCCCCGCCGGCTCCGCAGTTGGTGACACGTAAAGACTCGACAGTGCAGACAGCCCGGGCCGGCTCCTCCTCTCCAGCCCCGAACAAGACACCTGTGAGGAAAACCAAAACTCAGCTGCGAACGGATCTGCCCGTGGCAAGGAAACCCCAGTGCCCAGCACAGCTGGGAGCAGGCGGGCGCTCCACACCTCCGCCAGACACCCGCCAGAAACACCGCGGGCCCGGGGCTGGACACAGGACAGACACGGAGGGGAGA
The DNA here is from genome assembly GCF_030867145.1 of Opisthocomus hoazin. Classification (NCBI taxonomy): domain Eukaryota; kingdom Metazoa; phylum Chordata; class Aves; order Opisthocomiformes; family Opisthocomidae; genus Opisthocomus; species Opisthocomus hoazin. Next base: position 189,834 of record NC_134441.1, read on the forward strand.
CCCGAACGGAAAACCGGGGCATCGGCAGCTGTAGCAGCCAGGCGTGGGTTGGAAACCCACCGGAATTATAAATAAATAAATAAGTTATCCTACTGGCTAGAACTTTGTTAAAAAAAAAAAAAAAAAGACAAATTCCTGAAAATAAATTAAACGACAAAAAGTGGAAAAGAGAAACAATGTAAAATCTTATCATTATTAACAACTGGATATCAGACTTTGCTCCTATATAACTTTGTACACGTTTCTAGCTCTGCTGCTTTGCACTGTTTGTGCATTCGTGAGGGCAGAAAGAAGCAAAGAACCCCAGAAAATCCCCGCGAGATGGAGGCACAGGAGGCGAGCCATCGCCCGCTTGGCTCCCCAGCATCTTCTGACCTGTTTTTTCTTGAAAAGGGAAAAGGAACGGTATAGCCAGGCGAGTCTTGGAAAAGCGGCAGTGCAGGAAAATTCAAGTATTTCCTCCAGCGCAGCCCAGATCGCAACTGAAGGCACTCGAGCACGGTGACAGCGGAGAAGAGACAGCCATTCGGCCGCGGTTCCTGCTCTCCACCCCAACCAGTGCCCCCCCCCCGGCCCCACTGAAGCTTTTCTCGCAATAAGGTGTCCGATCCTCTCGCGGTCCCAAAATTCAGCAGGTCAGGAAGACACCCGGGAGCCTCCAAACACAGAACCAAAACTCAAAAAATTGACTGGCAAAACACCAGATGAGACAGGGTCATTCAGATGGAGTCCAGGACAGCTGGGTTGGATGGTGGCCACCAGGTCTCCAGCCCAGCTCCAGGACAAGATGTGCGCGTTTCCATCTGATGATCCCTGCTCAGTGCTACGCTCACGAGGAGAAAAATCTGGTGTTCTTTGCTTCTTATGGCCAGGAGCTGTGTGGGGTTGTTACTTGCCAGGCTCCTGGATCCAACTGTGCAGGTGGATCTCGGATGACTCCTAGGGCAGGTGAGTGCCTTGCAGCCAAGGATGGTGGAAGATGTCTTCCAGAGTTGGCCTGTCCGAGGGGCACACGGACAAACACCATCTGATGAGCTGCTGGCACTCTGGGGAGAGAAACCAGAAACCGCCGGTCAGGCAGAGAAGGCTCTTGTCCACCTTGTGCCACCGTCCACGCTGCCCAGGCCATACTGAGTGTGCTCAGGGCTGCACCCAAGCCTCCCAAGTGATTATCCATTTTGGAGAGCAAGATGGGAGGACATGTGCCACCTCATCCAACTAACCGTGGGAGATGAACCTCCTCCTGGGCCATCTCCTCCAGCCACGGAAGATGAACCTCCTCCACAGCCATAAAAGCGGGAGGCTCATGTGCCTGGTGCCATCTCCCAAAACCCGCGATCCCCCCCTCGCCGCGGAGCCGGGTACCCACCTGGAGAAACCCTCCGCCGGAAGGAGAACTGCCCCTGGGCGATGTCGGCGTCCTGCTCGAAGGGGACGTCCCCGCAGACCATGGCGTAGAGCAGCACGCCCAGGGACCAGATGGTGGCCGTGCGCCCGTGGTAGCGGTGGTAGCGCACCCACTCCGGCGGGCTGTACACCCGCGTTCCTGCGGGATACAGGCGGAGCTCGTCAGGCGGACGCTGCGGGCTCCCGGCCCGAGCATCCTCACCCCCGGGGACGCGGGGTGACGGGGACACGGGACACAGCCGGTGTCACCACGTGGCTCTTGTTTACAAACTTTGGGTTGTAAAAAGCAGCCGCCGGTGCCGGAAGAGGTCAGCGCGCGCCCGGGGAAGGCCGGACCCTCACGAGGGTGGGGGAAAAAAACCCCAGACCACCCCACGGGTGGGGAACAACCACGCCTTGCCCCTCCCCACCCCCCTGGCCTTGGCCGAAAAATGAAAGAGAAATAAGCCAAGGCAATCAAAGGGAGCGGAGCAGCCCAGTCCCTTCTGTGGCTGCAGAGCGAGCGGGGCTTTGCAGCCCCCCCCGGGGCGGTTGTTCTGCTGGGTGGGCTCCCCCCGCCCCAGCGCGGGGCAGGGTGGGGGGCCCAGGCTGCTGGCAGCGCTGGGAGCTGGCTCCCGTTTCACAGCATCCACCCCGGGCCAAAACGCAGCTCGGCAGCCGGCTGAATGTTTAAAAATTCTTCTTCCCCCCCCCCAGCAAATGGTGCCGGGGCAGGCTGGGCCGTGCAGTGCCCGGTACCGGCAGCACCCTCCTGGCTGTGGGCTCACCGTCAAATTCGGTGTAGACGGTGTCCTTGAGGAAGGTGCCGCAACCGAAGTCGATGAGCTTGAGCTCGCCGGTGGCCAGGTTGACGATGATGTTCTCGTCCTTGATGTCGCGGTGCAGGATGCCGCAGTTGTTGCAGTGTCGCACGGCCTCCAGCACCTGACGGAAAAGCTCCCGAGCCAGATCCTCGGGCAGGAACTCTCGTTCTGTGATGAAGTCAAAGAGATCCTGCGACGGCTCCGGACGCTCCAGCACCAGCACGTAGCAGTCGGGCAGCTCGTACCAGTCGAGGAGCTGGATGACGCCGCGGAACCCGGAGCCCACCTGCTTCAGGAGCACAATCTCCATCGGCACACGGGTGCCACAGGGCTGCCGGGGGGAACCACAACGCTGTCAGCGGGGCTGATGCTGCGCCGGTGGTCCGGTACCCCCTGCCTGGGATGCTCCGGTGCCCCCCTGCCTGGCCCCAACGGTCCTGGCATCCCTCGGTCCCCGTGGGCCCCCCTGCCCGGCCCCAACGCTCCTGGCATCGCCCTGCCCCAGGCATGCTCCAGTGCCCCCCCCAGCCCCGGGGATGCTCCGGTGCCCCCCTCCCCTGCCCCAACGGTCCTGGCATCCCCCTGCCCCGGGGATGCTCCGCGTCTCCCGCTTCCCCCCCTCCCGGGCCCCGGCCTATCCCCCCCGCTGCCGCCCCGCTGCCCCCCCCCACTCACCAGTTCGCCCCACCGGCCGATGCTCTCCCGGGGCACGTGTTTGATGGCCACCTGCAAGCCAAGGGCAGCGCCGGGCTGAGCACGCCGCCCGCCCCGCCGCCTCTCCCCCTCCTTCCTCCTCCTCCTCCTCCTCCTCCTCCTCCTCGCCGCCGTCCCCGCCACTTACCGGGCTGCCGTCGGAGAGCCGGACAGCCGCGTACACGGTGCCGAAGCCGCCGGAGCCCAGCAGCGAGCCCACCCGGTACAGGTGCTCCAGCGGCTCCTTCTCCTGCCCTGCGGGCGAGGCGGCCGTCAGCGCTCCGCCGGGGCCCCAACCGCCCCGCAGCCGTCCCCGGAGGGCGGCACCCGCCCGCTTCTCTCTTACCGGGCTGCCGCTTCCCGCCGCCGAGCTCCCCGCCGCTCCCGGGACGCGGACGAGCCGACGGGGTGGTGTTCGCCGGCAGCGTCCCGACTCGCTCGCCCGGTTTCGCAACCGCTGCCGGCTTCTGCCGAGCCCCTCCGCCTACCGGTAACCCGGTCCCGGCGGGCGCGGGCCAGCGCCGGGGGGGGGCAGCGGCGGCGGCGGCGGCGGCGGGGCGGCTGCCGGGCGCGGTGCCGGGCTCCCGGGGGGCTCGGCGGGGCCCGGCCGGCCCCGGCTGGAGCAGGGCCCGGGGGCGGGCCGCCCGCGGGCGGAAGGCGGTGCCGCCATGGCAGGCCCAGCCGCGGCGGCCCGCCCAGCGCCGCCAGAGCCAACAGGGGGAGCGGCGGGCGGAGGCGCGGCCGCGGCGGAGGGCGGCCGGGCGGGACGGAGCAGGCGCCGAGGGCGCGGGGGACGCGGCGGGCGCCGTCCCGGCGGCTTCGGGGGGCAGCGGGAGGCGGGCGAAGGGGTCCGGCGGGCCGTGGGGAGCGGCTGCGCGGCGAGCGTCCGTCCGTCCGCGGCCGCGTTCCGAGCTCGAGTCCCGCCGCGTCCCGCGGTTGCAACGGATCACGGTGGAACGCGAGGCTGTCCGTTAAGCGCGCGGCTGCGGGGCGCGAGGGGGAGCGGAGCGGAGCCCACCCGAACGGCGCTGCGGGGGCGCGCGGGGCTCGGCGCGAGGATGCGGCCGCTGCGGGAGCGGGCGGGCCGGGGCCGGGGCCATGGCGGGGAGAGGCTCGGAGAGCCCGTCGGGAGGGCCGGGAGCCCTCGAACAAGGGCAGGAAAATGCCCAAAGCAGGCTCCTGGCTGCAAAAAGAGCGCGTCGGGGGGGGGCGGGGTGACGGCAGAGGGCGGCACCGGCTCGTCCCTGGCGCCCGGCCTGGCCCCGGCTGCTCTGCCCTGACCCGGCCTGTGGCTGCTTTGCAGACTTTGCAGGGGGTTATGGATAAAAGCAGAGTGTTGACGTGCGGAAAGCAGACTCCCCAGTCTGTCAGACTGTAAAGCAGGGATGTTTATTCGGCGCCGGGCAGCACGGGGGGCAGTCCCACCAAAGTCGTGCGCGCCGAGCAGCAACGTGTCTCTTCAATTTATACAATCAAATATTACATATACATTAGATTTCCCAATACACCTATACATATGCATCTATCCTCATTGCATATCAAAATCAGTTCCGAGAAATAATTTCCATATTATAATCAGTTCCAAGAAGTAATTTCCATAGACTCCTCCCAGCTGCGCTTGCGCAGTGCCTCCTGGTGGTGGTCGTCGGGGGTCCCAAGATGAAGGCCCATCCTCTTCATCATGGTGTTCGCTGATGGCCCTTTGTTTCTGCGCAAACTCAGTTCTCCCCTGGCTCCCATCCACTCAGCAGGGCCGGTCTTGACCGGTTCGAGGCGACTCCCAGCCCCTGTCAGGAACTGACCCCTTTGGATGGAGATGCCAGACTCTCTGCTTCAGTTAATTTAGACAATAGATAGGCACTATCAATTCTCTTTAAATGCACAGCAACTATTAGGTAATGCCACTTCTGTTAAAATCCCTTTTAACCCCTTCCTCCTTCAGTCCCCCCTTTTCAAAGAAGTCAGTAAATTCTTTTACTACTCTTAATTCTGTTATAGTACATCATTATTCAGCATCTTCTCAAAATACTTATTGGACTCCAGCTTTCATCGTAGTTGGTTCCTTTTCCATTCACTATAAGAATCTCCCGTACTCCTGCAACACCAAAGGCTACACCTAATCAAAATACACAAAATGATACCTAGCATTATGATCCAAACCATTGTAACAAATAATTGCCTCAGCCATCCTAAATTAGGTAACCAAGAGGTGAGTTTTTCCCATATTTCCGAGAAACCCCAGGATGTATCATCTTGGGCAACGATGTAACACCTTGGTCTTTTCCCAGATTTCATTCAAATCTGTTTCTATTCTTTTATTCTGGTTTACATAGGTGCAACAGGTTTGATTAATAACCATGCACAATCCTCCTTCCTCAGCTAAAAGCATAGCTAATCCCATTCGATTTTGCTTTACCACCTTGCTTAAAGATTCTACTTCTAATTGTATTCCTGGTATGGCATCCAATGTTAAATTTTCCGGAGTTTCGACAGTAGCCGATATATTAACTATAGCTTTCTCTAACTCGCTTACTCCCAAAGAGGGGATTAACCATCGCACAAAGCTATGAAAGCCGGTGCCTCGAATTACCAACGGATTCTCCGCTCTCTTAAAACGAATCCAGGGGGTTCTTAAAAGTCCCGTAAGAGGGGAGGTACCTTTGTGAATGCTTGCTCCAGGCGAAAGATACCGTCTAGTACAATGTCCTTTCCAGCTTAAAGGTAAGCTCTTTCTAGCCCTTCCGTCACCGCAAAGCCACCAATATCCAGGTCCCATGTTGCATCTTGGACCCTTGTTCTGTTCTCTACCATCTTCCCTACCTTTTTCCTTTCTTGGTGTTTGAATGAGGTATAAACTTGAAGTCAAGTTTAATCTGTTTCAATCTTTCCGCATCAAAAGTCCCTAAATCTTTGGCAGCAGGACAGTCTTTCATATCTATCCATGTTTTGTCTTCGAATCCTAAACAACGACCCAAAATCACTACCTTTTCTGAGAGCGGGAGGTCTAGGTCAAAACTTGGTCCTTCTCTTGTATTCCCCTTCCCATACACACGTGATCCGTTCATGTTCATTCCATTAGTGTAAATGGCCCAATTTCTAGTCGATATTCCTATTAAAGGGAGTTGTAGCCCACCCCGAGGGAGAGTATTGCATATCCAACAATCGGATAAGTTCAGTATTCTTGACATATTTTCAGTTATTTGTAAATAGGTGTTTTGGCTCCAGGCTTCCCCTCTAGGTAATGTCCACCCTAAAAATACAATTTTTATCAATGCCTTGATACTTTGAGCTTCAAGGGTCCAATTTCTCGCGATGCCCGTGGCTGTTTAGGTGCCCTTTTGACTCTGGTGTGATGAATCCAGGCGTTCTGTTCCTTGATCCTGATGGCCGTGAAGGAGGTGAGCAGTACTTGGTATGGTCCTTCCCACTGTGGCTCTGAAGTTTTTTCTGCAAGAGACTTTATATATACATAATCTCCAGGGTGTATATTAAGTACAGGTCCATCTAGACCCCTCCCCCGGGTTCCAACCACATGTTTCCTGATTTTGCTTAATTGTTTGCTCAATGCCACCAAATAAGAAGTCATAATTTCATCCCCAATTTGCGTGGATATCCCCTTCTGTATCCCGTAGGGTCGTGCATACAGGATCTCAAAGGGGCTCAGTCCCTCCCTTGCCCTTGGCCTTGTCCGTATACACAGGAGGGCTAGAGGGAGGGACTGAGGCCATGCCAAATTTGCTTCTTGCCCTAATTTCACAATTTGTTGCTTGATGAAGTGGTTCATTTTCTCCACTTGGCCGCTCAACTGAGGGCGGTATGGGGTGTGGAGTTGCCAATCTATACCCAGGTGACAGCTAGTTTGTTGTAGTATTTTTGAAACAAAATGTGGTCCCCTATCAGAAGACATAGTTGCTGGAACCCCAAAATGTGATATTATCTCTTGTATTAATACTTTAGTTACTTGCCGAGCTTTAGCTGTCCTGGTTGGGAATGCCTCCGGCCAACCTGAAAAGGTATCGGTTAATACCAGTGGATATCGGTACCCCGCTTTTCTTGGGAGTTCCGTGAAATCAATTTGCCATTGTTGTCCAGGCCCATTACCTTTTCCAGTCTGACCCATTTCTGGTTTAGGGTTATTTTTTGGATGAGTCTGGAGGCAAAGATCGCACTGCTGAGTCAGCTGTCTCACCGTGGTGTATAGGTTTCTGGCCACAATCTCTCTAATTAGATGTTTATACAGAGCCTCTGTCCCCCAGTGCCTTTTCCTGTGTTCTTCCCTTACCAGATGCCATATCAGACAGGAGGGAATGATTAGTTTTCCCTATGGGGTTTGAGCCCACCCCTCCTCATTCTATGACCCTTCTAAATCTGTAATAAGTTTCTGATCTTCCTTAGTATATTCTGGCTTACCTTCTAGGGAGACTCGTCCATCAGGGATTAAAGCCCCTTCAGTTCTTCCCTCCGTTTTAGCCACCTGTTTTGCCTCTCTGTCCGCCAGCTCGTTTCCTTTTTCCAATTCTGAGCTCACTTTCTGGTGCGCCTTAATATGCGTGATTGCCGCTTTCTCGGGGAGTTGAACTGCCTCCAGTAGTTTCAGAATTTCTTCTGCATGTTTGATGTTTTTCCCTTGAGAGTTCAATAGTCCTCTTTCCTTCCAGATCGCTCCGTGCGCATGCACAGCTCCGAAGGCACACTTCGAGTCTGTGTAGATATTCACCACTTTGCCTTGGGCCAATTCCAAGGCACGGGTTAAAGCAATTATCTCTGCCTTTTGCATGGAGGTGTTTATGGGCAAAGGTCCTGACTCTGTGATTTCTTGACTGGTGGTAACAGCGTGCCCCGCGTGTCTCCTGCCACTCAGAACATAGCTGCTTCCATCTGTGAACCAGTTTTCTCCGTTTTCCATAGGGCTGTCTCTCAAATCCGGGCGACTTGCATAGGTTGTTTCAGTGGTCTCCAAGCAGTCATGATGCACTGGTTCTCCTGTGTTTCCACTGAGAAAGGCAGCTGGATTGACATTGTTAGTAACTGTAATCTGCACATCATCCTGCTCTGCCAGTATAGCCTGATATCTCAGGAATCTTTGTGGAGAAAGCCAGTGTCCTCCTTTTGCTTCCAATACTGTGGATACCGTGTGGGACACCAAGACAGTCATTTTCTGGCCCAAGGTAAATTTTCGGGCTTCCTGTATATTTAATATTACAGCTGCAACTGCTCGCAGGCATCCAGGCCAACCCTTTGCAGTTGCATCCAGTTGTTTGGAGAGATAGGCAACTGCTCGTCGATACGGACCCAGATCTTGTGCTAATATCCCCAGAGCAATCCCCTGCTTTTCGTGAGAGAAAAGGAAAAACGGCTTGCTCACATCTGGGAGCCCTAGGGCAAGGGCCGACATCAGAGCCTTTTTCAGTAGTTCAAAGGCTTGCGTGGTCTCCTTGTTCCATTCAAGGTGATTTTGTCCAGCAGCTGTTAGTGCATACGGTGGTTTAACAAGCAGTCCATAATTATAAATCCACAGCCGGCACCAGCCGGTCATTCCCAAGAAAGTCCGTAGCCCTTTCACTGTCTGAGGTCTCGGAGTTTGGCATATTGCCTCTTTACGGGCCTGTCCCAGAGTTCTTTGTCCAGCACTAATCTCATAGCCCACGTAAATCACCTCGCGCTGCATTATCTGGGCCTTCTTTTTAGATACCCGGTACCCTTGGAGCCCAAGAAATTTAGTAGACTCACCGTCCAAGTGATACAACCACACTGTAGCAATTTCCCTTCTTCAGACGGGATTTCCCAGGACTCCAAGTCTTTTGCAAGTTGATTACCGAAGATGGCAGGACTGTTCTTAAATCCTTGTGGCAGCACCGTCCAAGTGAGCTGAGTCTTTCGACCACTTTTGGGGTTCTCCCATTCAAATGCAAATAATTTCTGACTGGCTTCATGGAGAGGGAGGCAAAAGAAGGCATCTTTCAAATCTAAAACAGTAAACCAGGTTAATTTGGGAGCCAATACGGTCAACAAAGTATATGGGTTTGCTACTACTGGGTAGAGGTCCTCTGTTATTTTGTTTGTGGCTCGCAAATCCTGGACCACCCGATACGACCCGTCAGATTTACAGACAGGTAGTATAGGGGTGTTAAAATCCGACTTGCACTCTTTCAGTAATCCTAATTGTAAAAATCTTTCTATCTCTGGCCGGATTCCTTCTTTATCTTCCTGTCTTAGGGGATATTGCTTAACTCTTACCAGTTGCCGGCCTTCTTTGAGTCTGACTTCAACGGGTGGAGCATTCTTTGCTCTTCCAGGGACATCAGTGGCCCATACCCCAGGGTACACCTGGTTTAGGATCTCCTCGGGAATTTTTCCTTCTGTGGGAGGACTGGTTAGAAATAGACTCAGTACCTGAATATATTGTGGATCCTTTACCTCCAGAGTAATTTCTCCTTTTTCAAATGTAATTTTTGCACCCAGTTGTTCCAACAAATCCCTTCCCAGAAGTGCCTTTGGGGAGTTGGGCATATACAAGAATTTGTGGATGCCCCATTGTTTTCCTAATTTATACTTCAAAGGTTTACAAAAGTATGCCTTTTCACTTTGGCCAGTTGCCCCTTTTACCACGATATAGTCACTCCCCAGGGGCATCAAGGCTTGATTCAAAAGTGAGTATGTTGCCCCCATGTCAACCAAAAATTCTACCTCTCGTTCCTTCCCTAGCTTCATTATAACCAGTGGATCCGCTAGGGTGGATTCCACAGGTCCCCGTCAATCTTCCTTTACATGGGCTATTTTTTCTATCTGGCGGCCTCGTCCCTTTTCCTTATTTTTTGGACATTCCCTTTTCCAATGACCAAATCTTTTACACAGCGCACGTTGGTCTTTACCCAACCGGGACAATTCCTGTCTAGGCCTTCTTCCTTCCTCTTCCCTAACAACTGTCACTATTCTCTGGCCTTGCCTGCATCCCTCTTCTCTATTGCTAAACACTCTCCATGCTTCATCCAGCAGGACTTTCAAGTTCCTCCTTTTTGTAGGATGCAGCTTCTGGAGTTTGCACCTAATGTCTCCCGTAGACTGACCCAAAAATAGGGAGACTAGTTGTTGTATCCCTGCCTCTGACCCAGGGTCCAGCGGTGTGTTACGGCGCATTACATCCCTCAGTCGATCCAGGAATTGGGATGGGGACTTGGAAGGACCCTGTTTAACTGCATATAAAGCTGACCACTTTATAGTTCTGGGAATGGCCCTTTCCATTCCTTTAAAAATCCACTCTTGGTATGCCTGCAGTCTCTCCGTATGAGCAGACCTGTTAGCATCCCACTTTGGGTCTTGGAGGGGGAAATAATCCTTAACATCACCTTCCGCAGTCTTATAGTGATCTTCAGCCATATCACCTGCAGTTTTTAGAATTAACTGTTTCTCTGTATCGGTTACATATTCTAATGGTAATTGTATATCATTCCAATCTGGATTATGTTGTTTCATTATGAATTGAAAGTGTTTAGCGACACCCACTGGGTCGACCCGATGTTCCCGGGCTACCTTTTTCCAGGCGTCTAAATCGGTGGTGGAAAAAGGTATTTTGATTAGCATAGTTCCACCATCAAGTCCTACTGCCTCTTGGAGAGGTGCTTGTAAGACCATTGTAGCGAATTTCTTCCTAGTCTGGGAAGATACAGGGCTGTCTTGGCCCCATCTTCCAATTTATGTAGAGGCCACTATTAATTGCAATATTTGATAAGGGTCCTTTTACTTTCTGTGCCTCCGGTCCCAGCAATGTCTTTCCAGTGAGTGAGCACACAGCCTAAAGGACTCTTTTTCAAAACTCCTCCCTGATTGTTACCCATTTCGCGCCTTATTGCCCCTTTAACTTGCCTTTTGTTATTCTTTTAATAAGTTTCCACGCGAATCGCTTCTTACATTCACGTCTCAGTGCGATTCACCAGCAGCCCCGGCCACGCGGACGACTCACAGGCCCTTCCCTACAAAACACACCGTTCACATCCGCGGCTGCAGGAGGTTGTTGTCTGCTCTCCGGGCCAGCGGCCGGCAGCGGAGGCTGCTCCGAGGAAAGTGCCCGGGGCACGCCCAGGAGCGTCCGCTCCGCAGTCGCTCCCACGTTCGAGTAGAGATCTCCTGGCTGGCTCGCCAAAACTGACGTGCGGAAAGCAGACTCCCCAGTCTGTCAGACTGCAAAGCAGGGATGTTTATTCGGCGCCGGGCAGCACGGGGGGTAGTTCCACCAAAGTCGTGCGCGCCGAGCAGCAACGTGTCTCTTCAATTTATACAATCAAATATTACATATACATTAGATTTCCCAATACGCCTATACATATGCATCTATCCTCATTGCATATCAAAATCAGTTCCGAGAAATAATTTCCATATTGTAATTATTTCCAAGAAGTAATTTCCATAGACTCCTCCCAGCTGTGCTTGCGCAGTGCCTCCTGGTGGTGGTCGTCGGGGGTCCCAAGATGAAGACCCATCCTCTTCATCACGGCGTTCGCTGATGGCCCTTTGTTTCTGCGCAAACTCAGTTCTCCCCTGGCTGCCATCCACACAGCAGGGCCGGTCTTGACCGGTTCGAGGCGACTCCCAGCCCCTGTCAGGAACTGACCCCTTTGGATGGAGATGCCAGACTCTCTGCTTCAGTTAATTTAGACAATAGATAGGCACTATCAATTCTCTTTAAATGCACAGCAACTATTAGGTAATGCCACTTCTGTTAAAATCCCTTTTAACCCCTTCCTCCTTCAGTCCCCCCTTTTCAAAGAAGTCAGTAAATTCTTTTACTACTCTTAATTCTATTATAGTACATCATTATTCAGCATCTTCTCAAAATACTTATTGGACTCCAGCTTTCATCGTAGTTGGTTCCTTTTCCATTCACTATAAGAATCTCCCGTACTCCTGCAACACCAAAGGCTACACCTAATCAAAATACACAAAATGATACCTAGCATTATGATCCAAACCATTGTAACAAATAATTGCCTCAGCCATCCTAAATTAGGTAACCAAGAGGTGAGTTTTTCCCATATTTCCGAGAAACCCCAGGATGTATCATCTTGGGCAACGATGTAACACCTTGGTCTTTTCCCAGATTTCATTCAAATCTGTTTCTATTCTGTTATTCTGGTTTACATAGGTGCAACAGGTTTGATTAATAACCATGCACAATCCTCCTTCCTCAGCTAAAAGCATAGCTAATCCCATTCGATTTTGCTTTACCACCTTGCTTAAAGATTCTACTTCTAATTGTATTCCTGGTATGGCATCCAATGTTAAATTTTCCGGAGTTTCGACAGTAGCCGATATATTAACTATAGCTTTCTCTAACTCGCTTACTCCCAAAGAGGGGATTAACCATTGCACAAAGCTATGAAAGCCGGTGCCTCGAATTACCAACGGATTCTCCGCTCTCTTAAAACGAATCCAGGGGGTTCTTAAAAGTCCCGTAAGAGGGGAGGTACCTTTGTGAATGCTTGCTCCAGGCGAAAGATACCGTCTAGTACAATGTCCTTTCCAGCTTAAAGGTAAGCTCTTTCTAGCCCTTCCGTCACCGCAAAGCCACCAATATCCAGGTCCCATGTTGCATCTTGGACCCTTGTTCTGTTCTCTACCATCTTCCCTACCTTTTTCCTTTCTTGGTGTTTGAATGAGGTATAAACTTGAAGTCAAGTTTAATCTGTTTCAATCTTTCCGCATCAAAAGTCCCTAAATCTTTGGCAGCAGGACAGTCTTTCATATCTATCCATGTTTTGTCTTCGAATCCTAAACAACGACCCAAAATCACTACCTTTTCTGAGAGCGGGAGGTCTAGGTCAAAACTTGGTCCTTCTCTTGTATTCCCCTTCCCATACACACGTGATCCGTTCATGTTCATTCCATTAGTGTAAATGGCCCAATTTCTAGTCGATATTCCTATTAAAGGGAGTTGTAGCCCACCCCGAGGGAGAGTATTGCATATCCAACAATCGGATAAGTTCAGTATTCTTGACATATTTTCAGTTATTTGTAAATAGGTGTTTTGGCTCCAGGCTTCCCCTCTAGGTAATGTCCACCCTAAAAATACAATTTTTATCAATGCCTTGATACTTTGAGCTTCAAGGGTCCAATTTCTCGCGATGCCCGTGGCTGTTTAGGTGCCCTTTTGACTCTGGTGTGATGAATCCAGGCGTTCTGTTCCTTGATCCTGATGGCCGTGAAGGAGGTGAGCAGTACTTGGTATGGTCCTTCCCACTGTGGCTCTGAAGTTTTTTCTGCAAGAGACTTTATATATACATAATCTCCAGGGTGTATATTAAGTACAGGTCCATCTAGACCCCTCCCCCGGGTTCCAACCACATGTTTCCTGATTTTGCTTAATTGTTTGCTCAATGCCACCAAATAAGAAGTCATAATTTCATCCCCAATTTGCGTGGATATCCCCTTCTGTATCCCGTAGGGTCGTGCATACAGGATCTCAAAGGGGCTCAGTCCCTCCCTTGCCCTTGGCCTTGTCCGTATACACAGGAGGGCTAGAGGGAGGGACTGAGGCCATGCCAAATTTGCTTCTTGCCCTAATTTCACAATTTGTTGCTTGATGAAGTGGTTCATTTTCTCCACTTGGCCGCTCAACTGAGGGCGGTATGGGGTGTGGAGTTGCCAATCTATACCCAGGTGACGGCTAGTTTGTTGTAGTATTTTTGAAACAAAATGTGGTCCCCTATCAGAAGACATAGTTGCTGGAACCCCAAAATGTGATATTATCTCTTGTATTAATACTTTAGTTACTTGCCGAGCTTTAGCTGTCCTGGTTGGGAATGCCTCCGGCCAACCTGAAAAGGTATCGGTTAATACCAGTGGATATCGGTACCCCGCTTTTCTTGGGAGTTCCGTGAAATCAATTTGCCATTGTTGTCCAGGCCCATTACCTTTTCCAGTCTGACCCATTTCTGGTTTAGGGTTATTTTTTGGATGAGTCTGGAGGCAAAGATCGCACTGCTGAGTCAGCTGTCTCACCGTGGTGTATAGGTTTCTGGCCACAATCTCTCTAATTAGATGTTTATACAGAGCCTCTGTCCCCCAGTGCCTTTTCCTATGTTCTTCCCTTACCAGATGCCATATCAGACAGGAGGGAATGATTAGTTTTCCCTATGGGGTTTGAGCCCACCCCTCCTCATTCTATGACCCTTCTAAATCTGTAATAAGTTTCTGATCTTCCTTAGTATATTCTGGCTTACCTTCTAGGGAGACTCGTCCATCAGGGATTAAAGCCCCTTCAGTTCTTCCCTCCGTTTTAGCCACCTGTTTTGCCTCTCTGTCCGCCAGCTCGTTTCCTTTTTCCAATTCTGAGCTCACTTTCTGGTGCGCCTTAATATGCATGATTGCCACTTTCTCGGGGAGTTGAACTGCCTCCAGTAGTTTCAGAATTTCTTCTGCATGTTTGATGTTTTTCCCTTGAGAGTTCAATAGTCCTCTTTCCTTCCAGATCGCTCCGTGCGCATGCACAGCTCCGAAGGCACACTTCGAGTCTGTGTAGATATTCACCACTTTGCCTTGGGCCAATTCAAGGCACGGGTTAAAGCAATTATCTCTGCCTTTTGCATGGAGGTGTTTATGGGCAAAGGTCCTGACTCTGTGATTTCTTGACTGGTGGTAATAGCGTGCCCCGCGTGTCTCCTGCCACTCAGAACATAGCTGCTTCCATCTGTGAACCAGTTTTCTCCGTTTTCCATAGGGCTGTCTCTCAAATCCGGGCGACTTGCATAGGTTGTTTCAGTGGTCTCCAAGCAGTCATGATGCACTGGTTCTCCTGTGTTTCCACTGAGAAAGGAAGCTGGATTGACATTGTTAGTAACTGTAATCTGCACATCATCCTGCTCTGCCAGTATAGCCTGATATCTCAGGAATCTTTGTGGAGAAAGCCAGTGTCCTCCTTTTGCTTCCAATACTGTGGATACCGTGTGGGACACCAAGACAGTCATTTTCTGGCCCAAGGTAAATTTTCGGGCTTCCTGTATATTTAATATTACAGCTGCAACTGCTCGCAGGCATCCAGGCCAACCCTTCGCAGTTGCATCCAGTTGTTTGGAGAGATAGGCAACTGCTCGTCGATACGGACCCAGATCTTGTGCTGATATCCCCAGAGCAATCCCCTGCTTTTCGTGAGAGAAAAGGAAAAACGGCTTGCTCACATCTGGGAGCCCTAGGGCAAGGGCCGACATCAGAGCCTTTTTCAGTAGTTCAAAGGCTTGCGTGGTCTCCTTGTTCCATTCAAGGTGATTTTGTCCAGCAGCTGTTAGTGCATACGGTGGTTTAACAAGCAGTCCATAATTATAAATCCACAGCCGGCACCAGCCGGTCATTCCCAAGAAAGTCCGTAGCCCTTTCACTGTCTGAGGTCTCGGAGTTTGGCATATTGCCTCTTTACGGGCCTGTCCCAGAGTTCTTTGTCCAGCACTAATCTCATAGCCCACGTAAATCACCTCGCGCTGCATTATCTGGGCCTTCTTTTTAGATACCCGGTACCCTTGGAGCCCAAGAAATTTAGTAGACTCACCGTCCAAGTGATACAACCACACTGTAGCAATTTCCCTTCTTCAGACGGGATTTCCCAGGACTCCAAGTCTTTTGCAAGTTGATTACCGAAGATGGCAGGACTGTTCTTAAATCCTTGTGGCAGCACCGTCCAAGTGAGCTGAGTCTTTCGACCACTTTTGGGGTTCTCCCATTCAAATGCAAATAATTTCTGACTGGCTTCATGGAGAGGGAGGCAAAAGAAGGCATCTTTCAAATCTAAAACAGTAAACCAGGTTAATTTGGGAGCCAATACGGTCAACAAAGTATATGGGTTTGCTACTACTGGGTAGAGGTCCTCTGTTATTTTGTTTGTGGCTCGCAAATCCTGGACCACCCGATACGACCCGTCAGATTTACAGACAGGTAGTATAGGGGTGTTAAAATCCGACTTGCACTCTTTCAGTAATCCTAATTGTAAAAATCTTTCTATCTCTGGCCGGATTCCTTCTTTATCTTCCTGTCTTAGGGGATATTGCTTAACTCTTACCAGTTGCCGGCCTTCTTTGAGTCTGACTTCAACGGGTGGAGCATTCTTTGCTCTTCCAGGGACATCAGTGGCCCATACCCCAGGGTACACCTGGTTTAGGATCTCCTCGGGAATTTTTCCTTCTGTGGGAGGACTGGTTAGAAATAGACTCAGTACCTGAATATATTGTGGATCCTTTACCTCCAGAGTAATTTCTCCTTTTTCAAATGTAATTTTTGCACCCAGTTGTTCCAACAAATCCCTTCCCAGAAGTGCCTTTGGGGAGTTGGGCATATACAAGAATTTGTGGATGCCCCATTGTTTTCCTAATTTATACTTCAAAGGTTTACAAAAGTATGCCTTTTCACTTTGGCCAGTTGCCCCTTTTACCACGATATAGTCACTCCCCAGGGGCATCAAGGCTTGATTCAAAAGTGAGTATGTTGCCCCCATGTCAACCAAAAATTCTACCTCTCGTTCCTTCCCTAGCTTCATTATAACCAGTGGATCCGCTAGGGTGGATTCCACAGGTCCCCGTCAATCTTCCTTTACATGGGCTATTTTTTCTATCTGGCGGCCTCGTCCCTTTTCCTTATTTTTTGGACATTCCCTTTTCCAATGACCAAATCTTTTACACAGCGCACGTTGGTCTTTACCCAACCGGGACAATTCCTGTCTAGGCCTTCTTCCTTCCTCTTCCCTAACAACTGTCACTATTCTCTGGCCTTGCCTGCATCCCTCTTCTCTATTGCTAAACACTCTCCATGCTTCATCCAGCAGGACTTTCAAGTTCCTCCTTTTTGTAGGATGCAGCTTCTGGAGTTTGCACCTAATGTCTCCCGTAGACTGACCCAAAAATAGGGAGACTAGTTGTTGTATCCCTGCCTCTGACCCAGGGTCCAGCGGTGTGTTACGGCGCATTACATCCCTCAGTCGATCCAGGAATTGGGATGGGGACTTGGAAGGACCCTGTTTAACTGCATATAAAGCTGACTGCTTTATAGTTCTGGGAATGGCCCTTTCCATTCCTTTAAAAATCCACTCTTGGTATGCCTGCAGTCTCTCCGTATGAGCAGACCTGTTAGCATCCCACTTTGGGTCTTGGAGGGGGAAATAATCCTTAACATCACCTTCCGCAGTCTTATAGTGATCTTCAGCCATATCACCTGCAGTTTTTAGAATTAACTGTTTCTCTGTATCGGTTACATATTCTAATGGTAATTGTATATCATTCCAATCTGGATTATGTTGTTTCATTATGAATTGAAAGTGTTTAGCGACACCCACTGGGTCGACCCGATGTTCCCGGGCTACCTTTTTCCAGGCGTCTAAATCGGTGGTGGAAAAAGGTATTTTGATTAGCATAGTTCCACCATCAAGTCCTACTGCCTCTTGGAGAGGTGCTTGTAAGACCATTGTAGCGAATTTCTTCCTAGTCTGGGAAGATACAGGGCTGTCTTGGCCCCATCTTCCAATTTATGTAGAGGCCACTATTAATTGCAATATTTGATAAGGGTCCTTTTACTTTCTGTGCCTCCGGTCCCAGCAATGTCTTTCCAGTGAGTGAGCACACAGCCTAAAGGACTCTTTTTCAAAACTCCTCCCTGATTGTTACCCATTTCGCGCCTTATTGCCCCTTTAACTTGCCTTTTGTTATTCTTTTAATAAGTTTCCACGCGAATCGCTTCTTACATTCACGTCTCAGTGCGATTCACCAGCAGCCCCGGCCACGCGGACGACTCACAGGCCCTTCCCTACAAAACACACCGTTCACATCCGCGGCTGCAGGAGGTTGTTGTCTGCTCTCCGGGCCAGCGGCCGGCAGCGGAGGCTGCTCCGAGGAAAGTGCCCGGGGCACGCCCAGGAGCGTCCGCTCCGCAGTCGCTCCCACGTTCGAGTAGAGATCTCCTGGCTGGCTCGCCAAAACTGACGTGCGGAAAGCAGACTCCCCAGTCTGTCAGACTGCAAAGCAGGGATGTTTATTCGGCGCCGGGCAGCACGGGGGGTAGTTCCACCAAAGTCGTGCGCGCCGAGCAGCAACGTGTCTCTTCAATTTATACAATCAAATATTACATATACATTAGATTTCCCAATACGCCTATACATATGCATCTATCCTCATTGCATATCAAAATCAGTTCCGAGAAATAATTTCCATATTGTAATTATTTCCAAGAAGTAATTTCCATAGACTCCTCCCAGCTGTGCTTGCGCAGTGCCTCCTGGTGGTGGTCGTCGGGGGTCCCAAGATGAAGGCCCATCCTCTTCATCACGGCGTTCGCTGATGGCCCTTTGTTTCTGCGCAAACTCAGTTCTCCCCTGGCTGCCATCCACACAGCAGGGCCGGTCTTGACCGGTTCGAGGCGACTCCCAGCCCCTGTCAGGAACTGACCCCTTTGGATGGAGATGCCAGACTCTCTGCTTCAGTTAATTTAGACAATAGATAGGCACTATCAATTCTCTTTAAATGCACAGCAACTATTAGGTAATGCCACTTCTGTTAAAATCCCTTTTAACCCCTTCCTCCTTCAGTCCCCCCTTTTCAAAGAAGTCAGTAAATTCTTTTACTACTCTTAATTCTATTATAGTACATCATTATTCAGCATCTTCTCAAAATACTTATTGGACTCCAGCTTTCATCGTAGTTGGTTCCTTTTCCATTCACTATAAGAATCTCCCGTACTCCTGCAACACCAAAGGCTACACCTAATCAAAATACACAAAATGATACCTAGCATTATGATCCAAACCATTGTAACAAATAATTGCCTCAGCCATCCTAAATTAGGTAACCAAGAGGTGAGTTTTTCCCATATTTCCGAGAAACCCCAGGATGTATCATCTTGGGCAACGATGTAACACCTTGGTCTTTTCCCAGATTTCATTCAAATCTGTTTCTATTCTTTTATTCTGGTTTACATAGGTGCAACAGGTTTGATTAATAACCATGCACAATCCTCCTTCCTCAGCTAAAAGCATAGCTAATCCCATTCGATTTTGCTTTACCACCTTGCTTAAAGATTCTACTTCTAATTGTATTCCTGGTATGGCATCCAATGTTAAATTTTCCGGAGTTTCGACAGTAGCCGATATATTAACTATAGCTTTCTCTAACTCGCTTACTCCCAAAGAGGGGATTAACCATCGCACAAAGCTATGAAAGCCGGTGCCTCGAATTACCAACGGATTCTCCGCTCTCTTAAAACGAATCCAGGGGGTTCTTAAAAGTCCCGTAAGAGGGGAGGTACCTTTGTGAATGCTTGCTCCAGGCGAAAGATACCGTCTAGTACAATGTCCTTTCCAGCTTAAAGGTAAGCTCTTTCTAGCCCTTCCGTCACCGCAAAGCCACCAATATCCAGGTCCCATGTTGCATCTTGGACCCTTGTTCTGTTCTCTACCATCTTCCCTACCTTTTTCCTTTCTTGGTGTTTGAATGAGGTATAAACTTGAAGTCAAGTTTAATCTGTTTCAATCTTTCCGCATCAAAAGTCCCTAAATCTTTGGCAGCAGGACAGTCTTTCATATCTATCCATGTTTTGTCTTCGAATCCTAAACAACGACCCAAAATCACTACCTTTTCTGAGAGCGGGAGGTCTAGGTCAAAACTTGGTCCTTCTCTTGTATTCCCCTTCCCATACACACGTGATCCGTTCATGTTCATTCCATTAGTGTAAATGGCCCAATTTCTAGTCGATATTCCTATTAAAGGGAGTTGTAGCCCACCCCGAGGGAGAGTATTGCATATCCAACAATCGGATAAGTTCAGTATTCTTGACATATTTTCAGTTATTTGTAAATAGGTGTTTTGGCTCCAGGCTTCCCCTCTAGGTAATGTCCATCCTAAAAATACAATTTTTATCAATGCCTTGATACTTTGAGCTTCAAGGGTCCAATTTCTCGCGATGCCCGTGGCTGTTTAGGTGCCCTTTTGACTCTGGTGTGATGAATCCAGGCGTTCTGTTCCTTGATCCTGATGGCCGTGAAGGAGGTGAGCAGTACTTGGTATGGTCCTTCCCACTGTGGCTCTGAAGTTTTTTCTGCAAGAGACTTTATATATACATAATCTCCAGGGTGTATATTAAGTACAGGTCCATCTAGACCCCTCCCCCGGGTTCCAACCACATGTTTCCTGATTTTGCTTAATTGTTTGCTCAATGCCACCAAATAAGAAGTCATAATTTCATCCCCAATTTGCGTGGATATCCCCTTCTGTATCCCGTAGGGTCGTGCATACAGGATCTCAAAGGGGCTCAGTCCCTCCCTTGCCCTTGGCCTTGTCCGTATACACAGGAGGGCTAGAGGGAGGGACTGAGGCCATGCCAAATTTGCTTCTTGCCCTAATTTCACAATTTGTTGCTTGATGAAGTGGTTCATTTTCTCCACTTGGCCGCTCAACTGAGGGCGGTATGGGGTGTGGAGTTGCCAATCTATACCCAGGTGACGGCTAGTTTGTTGTAGTATTTTTGAAACAAAATGTGGTCCCCTATCAGAAGACATAGTTGCTGGAACCCCAAAATGTGATATTATCTCTTGTATTAATACTTTAGTTACTTGCCGAGCTTTAGCTGTCCTGGTTGGGAATGCCTCCGGCCAACCTGAAAAGGTATCGGTTAATACCGGTGGATATCGGTACCCCGCTTTTCTTGGGAGTTCCGTGAAATCAATTTGCCATTGTTGTCCAGGCCCATTACCTTTTCCAGTCTGACCCATTTCTGGTTTAGGGTTATTTTTTGGATGAGTCTGGAGGCAAAGATCGCACTGCTGAGTCAGCTGTCTCACCGTGGTGTATAGGTTTCTGGCCACAATCTCTCTAATTAGATGTTTATACAGAGCCTCTGTCCCCCAGTGCCTTTTCCTATGTTCTTCCCTTACCAGATGCCATATCAGACAGGAGGGAATGATTAGTTTTCCCTATGGGGTTTGAGCCCACCCCTCCTCATTCTATGACCCTTCTAAATCTGTAATAAGTTTCTGATCTTCCTTAGTATATTCTGGCTTACCTTCTAGGGAGACTCGTCCATCAGGGATTAAAGCCCCTTCAGTTCTTCCCTCCGTTTTAGCCACCTGTTTTGCCTCTCTGTCCGCCAGCTCGTTTCCTTTTTCCAATTCTGAGCTCACTTTCTGGTGCGCCTTAATATGCATGATTGCCACTTTCTCGGGGAGTTGAACTGCCTCCAGTAGTTTCAGAATTTCTTCTGCATGTTTGATGTTTTTCCCTTGAGAGTTCAATAGTCCTCTTTCCTTCCAGATCGCTCCGTGCGCATGCACAGCTCCGAAGGCACACTTCGAGTCTGTGTAGATATTCACCACTTTGCCTTGGGCCAATTCAAGGCACGGGTTAAAGCAATTATCTCTGCCTTTTGCATGGAGGTGTTTATGGGCAAAGGTCCTGACTCTGTGATTTCTTGACTGGTGGTAATAGCGTGCCCCGCGTGTCTCCTGCCACTCAGAACATAGCTGCTTCCATCTGTGAACCAGTTTTCTCCATTTTCCATAGGGCTGTCTCTCAAATCCGGGCGACTTGCATAGGTTGTTTCAGTGGTCTCCAAGCAGTCATGATGCACTGGTTCTCCTGTGTTTCCACTGAGAAAGGAAGCTGGATTGACATTGTTAGTAACTGTAATCTCCACATCATCCTGCTCTGCCAGTATAGCCTGATATCTCAGGAATCTTTGTGGAGAAAGCCAGTGTCCTCCTTTTGCTTCCAATACTGTGGATACCGTGTGGGACACCAAGACAGTCATTTTCTGGCCCAAGGTAAATTTTCGGGCTTCCTGTATATTTAATATTACAGCTGCAACTGCTCGCAGGCATCCAGGCCAACCCTTCGCAGTTGCATCCAGTTGTTTGGAGAGATAGGCAACTGCTCGTCGATACGGACCCAGATCTTGTGCTAATATCCCCAGAGCAATCCCCTGCTTTTCGTGAGAGAAAAGGAAAAACGGCTTGCTCACATCTGGGAGCCCTAGGGCAAGGGCCGACATCAGAGCCTTTTTCAGTAGTTCAAAGGCTTGCGTGGTCTCCTTGTTCCATTCAAGGTGATTTTGTCCAGCAGCTGTTAGTGCATACGGTGGTTTAACAAGCAGTCCATAATTATAAATCCACAGCCGGCACCAGCCGGTCATTCCCAAGAAAGTCCGTAGCTCTGTCACTGTCTGAGGTCTCGGAGTTTGGCATATTGCCTCTTTACGGGCCTGTCCCAGAGTTCTTTGTCCAGCACTAATCTCATAGCCCACGTAAATCACCTCGCGCTGCATTATCTGGGCCTTCTTTTTAGATACCCGGTACCCTTGGAGCCCAAGAAATTTAGTAGACTCACCGTCCAAGTGATACAACCACACTGTAGCAATTTCCCTTCTTCAGACGGGATTTCCCAGGACTCCAAGTCTTTTGCAAGTTGATTACCGAAGATGGCAGGACTGTTCTTAAATCCTTGTGGCAGCACCGTCCAAGTGAGCTGAGTCTTTCGACCACTTTTGGGGTTCTCCCATTCAAATGCAAATAATTTCTGACTGGCTTCATGGAGAGGGAGGCAAAAGAAGGCATCTTTCAAATCTAAAACAGTAAACCAGGTTAATTTGGGAGCCAATACGGTCAACAAAGTATATGGGTTTGCTACTACTGGGTAGAGGTCCTCTGTTATTTTGTTTGTGGCTCGCAAATCCTGGACCACCCGATACGACCCGTCAGATTTACAGACAGGTAGTATAGGGGTGTTAAAATCCGACTTGCACTCTTTCAGTAATCCTAATTGTAAAAATCTTTCTATCTCTGGCCGGATTCCTTCTTTATCTTCCTGTCTTAGGGGATATTGCTTAACTCTTACCAGTTGCCGGCCTTCTTTGAGTCTGACTTCAACGGGTGGAGCATTCTTTGCTCTTCCAGGGACATCAGTGGCCCATACCCCAGGGTACACCTGGTTTAGGATCTCCTCGGGAATTTTTCCTTCTGTGGGAGGACTGGTTAGAAATAGACTCAGTACCTGAATATATTGTGGATCCTTTACCTCCAGAGTAATTTCTCCTTTTTCAAATGTAATTTTTGCACCCAGTTGTTCCAACAAATCCCTTCCCAGAAGTGCCTTTGGGGAGTTGGGCATATACAAGAATTTGTGGATGCCCCATTGTTTTCCTAATTTATACTTCAAAGGTTTACAAAAGTATGCCTTTTCACTTTGGCCAGTTGCCCCTTTTACCACGATATAGTCACTCCCCAGGGGCATCAAGGCTTGATTCAAAAGTGAGTATGTTGCCCCCATGTCAACCAAAAATTCTACCTCTCGTTCCTTCCCTAGCTTCATTATAACCAGTGGATCCGCTAGGGTGGATTCCACAGGTCCCCGTCAATCTTCCTTTACATGGGCTATTTTTTCTATCTGGCGGCCTCGTCCCTTTTCCTTATTTTTTGGACATTCCCTTTTCCAATGACCAAATCTTTTACACAGCGCACGTTGGTCTTTACCCAACCGGGACAATTCCTGTCTAGGCCTTCTTCCTTCCTCTTCCCTAACAACTGTCACTATTCTCTGGCCTTGCCTGCATCCCTCTTCTCTATTGCTAAACACTCTCCATGCTTCATCCAGCAGGACTTTCAAGTTCCTCCTTTTTGTAGGATGCAACTTCTGGAGTTTGCACCTAATGTCTCCCGTAGACTGACCCAAAAATTGGGAGACTAGTTGTTGTATCCCTGCCTCTGACCCAGGGTCCAGCGGTGTGTTACGGCGCATTACATCCCTCAGTCGATCCAGGAATTGGGATGGGGACTTGGAAGGACCCTGTTTAACTGCATATAAAGCTGACCGCTTTATAGTTCTGGGAATGGCCCTTTCCATTCCTTTAAAAATCCACTCTTGGTATGCCTGCAGTCTCTCCGTATGAGCAGACCTGTTAGCATCCCACTTTGGGTCTTGGAGGGGGAAATAATCCTTAACATCACCTTCCGCAGTCTTATAGTGATCTTCAGCCAGATCACCTGCAGTTTTTAGAATTAACTGTTTCTCTGTATCGGTTACATATTCTAATGGTAATTGTATATCATTCCAATCTGGATTATGTTGTTTCATTATGAATTGAAAGTGTTTAGCGACACCCACTGGGTCGACCCGATGTTCCCGGGCTACCTTTTTCCAGGCGTCTAAATCGGTGATGGAAAAAGGTATTTTGATTAGCATAGTTCCACCATCAAGTCCTACTGCCTCTTGGAGAGGTGCTTGTAAGACCATTGTAGCGAATTTCTTCCTAGTCTGGGAAGATACAGGGCTGTCTTGGCCCCATCTTCCAATTTATGTAGAGGCCACTATTAATTGCAATATTTGATAAGGGTCCTTTTACTTTCTGTGCCTCCGGTCCCAGCAATGTCTTTCCAGTGAGTGAGCACACAGCCTAAAGGACTCTTTTTCAAAACTCCTCCCTGATTGTTACCCATTTCGCGCCTTATTGCCCCTTTAACTTGCCTTTTGTTATTCTTTTAATAAGTTTCCACGCGAATCGCTTCTTACATTCACGTCTCAGTGCGATTCACCAGCAGCCCCGGCCACGCGGACGACTCACAGGCCCTTCCCTACAAAACACACCGTTCACATCCGCGGCTGCAGGAGGTTGTTGTCTGCTCTCCGGGCCAGCGGCCGGCAGCGGAGGCTGCTCCGAGGAAAGTGCCCGGGGCACGCCCAGGAGCGTCCGCTCCGCAGTCGCTCCCACGTTCGAGTAGAGATCTCCTGGCTGGCTCGCCAAAACTGACGTGCGGAAAGCAGACTCCCCAATCTGTCAGACTGTAAAGCAGGGATGTTTATTCGGCGCCGGGCAGCACGGGGGGTAGTTCCACCAAAGTCGTGCGCGCCGAGCAGCAACGTGTCTCTTCAATTTATACAATCAAATATTACATATACATTAGATTTCCCAATACGCCTATACATATGCATCTATCCTCATTGCATATCAAAATCAGTTCCGAGAAATAATTTCCATATTTTAATTAGTTCCAAGAAGTAATTTCCATAGACTCCTCCCAGCTGTGCTTGCGCAGTGCCTCCTGGTGGTGGTCGTCGGGGGTCCCAAGATGAAGGCCCATCCTCTTCATCACGGCGTTCGCTGATGGCCCTTTGTTTCTGCGCAAACTCAGTTCTCCCCTGGCTGCCATCCACACAGCAGGGCCGGTCTTGACCGGTTCGAGGCGACTCCCAGCCCCTGTCAGGAACTGACCCCTTTGGATGGAGATGCCAGACTCTCTGCTTCAGTTAATTTAGACAATAGATAGGCACTATCAATTCTCTTTAAATGCACAGCAACTATTAGGTAATGCCACTTCTGTTAAAATCCCTTTTAACCCCTTCCTCCTTCAGTCCCCCCTTTTCAAAGAAGTTAGTAAATTCTTTTACTACTCTTAATTCTATTATAGTACATCATTATTCAGCAAAGCCCTGCAAAGTGATACCCGTAAATGTAAAATTTCCACTTCCCAGAGTGATTGGCATTAAACTAAACGAGATCCTTGCTGTTTTGAGAAGACAGGAAAGCTCTAAGACAGAGAGGCTCCTCAATAATTCTACCCCAGACAGCTCAGCCTTGGGAGGGCAAATGCACCAAGCTACAGAGAGAAAGAGGCACCAGGAGGGCAACAAGACCGGAGCAAAACAACCTGGAAGGACACGGGATACGTGATCTTAGAACGGAGTCTGCGCAGAAACAAAGGTCGGCCAGCGGACACTGTAACAGACTGGAAGATGATTCCTGTCAAGTGCACATATTGTGCACCTGTGGAAACCAGCATCCTGTGAAATAACAAAACCACCTAAGGCATGGAACAACAGACAGCACAGCTGTGGGGTTGAGATCGGGCTAACTGTATTGCTTGTGCAAGGAAAAAACCAAGTGCGCATGCGCTTATAGGAAAAGGACATTTAGAGGACACCGAGGAAGAAGAGACTCTTCATCCCGAAGACCGCCAGAAGAACTATAAAGACCACCAACATCATGAAATGCATGCGTCAATAAACGATGCCACGTAAGCACAGAGAATCAAAAGGAGGAGGAGGCTTCGCGGAAACGAACAGCTCGGAGAGAATATAAAGACCGCAGGTGCCAGGAGCAGGTGTGCGCGTTGGTGGAGCAGCAACCCCCCGCGCACCCAGCGCTGTTTGCTTGCTTTTTATTGCCTGAAATATTAATAAAGAAAAAGATAACGCAAATGGCGTATTGTCATCTATAACAACACTGTGATGAGGAGTATAAGCCTTCATCTTGAGACCCCCAAAGACCACCCAGGACTCTAACAGACACGCCTGAAAGATATTAACATATGCTAATTCGTTCTTGGAAAAGCCATGAATATGCTAAGCATTTCTCGGAAATATAATGAAGATGTGTATTGTGATTGTGTTTGACCTGAAACGACGGGGTGTTTGGGGTGCCCGTTTGGAGGAGAGATCCCCCGTGTGCCCGGCGCCGCAATAAAGAATCCCTGCTTCATAGCCCTCTGACTATGGAGTCTGCAGCTCCGGCTTTTCACGGCGTCACTGCTGGCCCCCCAGATGGGACCAGCTCTGCTCGACCGCAGGACCCGCTGGGAACAGGACACCCTGGGGTACCCCGGGATTCCCGAGGGACTCCTCGCCTCGCTCGGGTCACTGCGGGAGCAGACAAGGACCCGCTCAAGGAGTATTCTCTTTTTTTCCTTTCTTTCTCTGTTTTGCAGTGTGGGACCGGTCATTTGGGGAGTTCTCCTCAGTCGCAGGAGACGCCCTACGCTGAGCGCTGTGCCCAGGCTCCTGGTGCCGCAGGGTGTGCAGCTCGGTGCGGTGGTGCGGGCACAGGCTGTGCCCTGCACTGCTGTAAGAACGCACTGCTGGTGTCGGTGCGCTTAGGGAACCCGCGGGAGTTGTACTGCTGGCGATGCGGGTTTGTTGGCACTGAACTCGGATATGGGATAGCTCGGACACGGCTCGTGAACATCCCGTCCGGCATCGTAAAACGGGCAACTGAGTGTGAATGAGTGTGAATGCGAGTTAGCTGGTGAGCGAATGCGTGACCAAAAGGCGGTACGGCTGGAAAGTGGGAGTGGGAAAAACAAACAAAGAAAACAACACCAAACTCGAAAATCTGTGCATTTCGCCGTGAATCTCGTTTTCTTATAAATTGTTTTTTTTCTGCAACTAGAATATTAATTGTGACATTTGTGGAACGTGGTCAGAGCGGCACAGAAGGGGATGACAGGTTAAAGTTGTTAAAATAATCTGTGCAAAGACAACAGAAGTACAGAATAAGTAAAGTGGGGGGACAGTAAAGCAGCGGTATTTTAAAGAAAACCCCTTAGGATGTATCCTAGCACATTGGAAAGATTGTAGGACTGTGTGTGAAACCTCTGTGTGAATGACAAAGAACTCAAAGAAGTACAAATAAGGACGAAGCCAGTGTGGAGTTCTGCTCTCCCGTGAGAAAAGCAGCCAGAGACCAATGAAGCAGGGAAAAAAAAAAAAAAAAGGAAAAAAAAAGAAAAATCACAGAAAAAAAATAAAAGAGAAAAAAAAACAGAACAAGAAAACCCACGTACGTTTGGTATGTTCTGCATTGATTATTTACGGGTTTTGACTTAGGACTGTTGTATTTAGACTCTGATTTATTGGGGCTGCGGTTTATGATTTCTTCAGTATCAGTGCAAGGTCTTCCCATGGGGGGAATTTTGAGAAAGTCTCTCCTAGGATGGTTATTGAAACACTGGGAAAAACGGGGAGAATACAGCTTCATAATGTGTGGGATTTAGTTTGTTTAAAGAGAAATTGGCATGATTTAGGAATTGAATTGGGAACTTGGGAATTGGTTTGAAAATACTTACCAGTTGGTATATATTGTGGGGTGACAAGATCTCTAGTGATTTGCATTGATCGATCACTTTGGGACTCTGGTTTTGGGGTATGTATGAAATACACTGTATATATTGTTTTAAAGGAGCTCTATGTGTATATACATATAAACATATTAGCTGAAGTAATTTACCTGTATAAATTGTTGTACTTGGGGATACACAAGTTGTAAACAGAAGGATTTTACAAGATCCCTTTTGGGGGGGGGGGTGTGCATGTGTTGTGTTAACCGATCGGTGAAGAAATTAAGAAGTTCTTTTTTTGTAACGTGAGCTTCGGGAGGAGGTGATCCCCTCACAAAGAAACAATTAATTGACTTATAATATGCTGTTACAGCTTTATAGACAATTAAGAGGTACAGAAGACAAAAAGTTTAATGTGGTATTGGAAAAAAAAATAAAGTAAAATACCTCTGGATTTTATGAAGGGTTGTGTAAAGTGATTAAGACAAAATGGTATCAGGGTACCAGGTTCTTTAGCTGCTGCTCTGAATAGAAAAAAAAAATAAAGAAGAGCAGAGGAGAACTTTAAAGTCGAGAGACAGAAATATGGAATGAAAAAGGAGGGGGGCTGAAACAGGGCAGTCTTCCCCAGCAAAAAGGGGCAAAACCTCTACGACAAAAGCAACATCCCTTGAAACTACAGGACCCAAAAGGAACAAAAGGACCAATCAATAACTTTTTACAGCATGGACTACTAGTGGAATGTGAGCCAGAATACAATACACCTATATTACAGGTGAAAAAAAAGCAGATGGAACTTATCAGGCAGTACAGGATGTAAGAGAAGTGAATAAAATTGTTACAGACATACACCCTGTGGTGGCTAATCCCTAGATTTTACTTACTAAATTACGAGATAATCAAGTATGGTTTACAGTATTGGATTTAAAGGATGCATTCTTCTGTCTGCCTTTAGCCAAAGAGAGTCAGAATTTATATGCATTTGAGTGGGAAAATCCTACCACGGGTAGAAAAACCCGGCTTGCCTGGACAGTGTTACCCCAAGGTTTTAAGAACAGCCCAACGACCTTTGGAAACCAACTAGCACGAGAACCTGAAGCATGGAACTCCCCCATCCAGAGGTGGAACTCTTTTACAGTATGTAGACGATTTATTAATAGCAACTGAAACAAAACCTGACTGTATACAGTGGACTATCAGTTTGTGAAACATTTTGGGACTAAATGGGTATCGAGTCTCTCAACAGAAAGCTCAGATGGTGCGCCAGCGGGTAACCTACCTTGGATACGAGCTGTCTGGAGGACAGAGAGAACCAGGAACAGAGCAGAAAGCAGCCACCTGCAGGACTCCCCTCCCTCAGACGGTAAAGGAGCTCAGGACCTTTCTGGGAATGACAGGTTGGTGCCGGTTATGGATTTACAATTATGGAATAATAGCGAGACCTTTATATGAACTGTTGAAAAACAACCCCACCCAATTGATCTGGTCCAAAGAAGCTCAAAACGCATTTAGTTGCTTGCTGTGTAGGAAAATGGTACCTTAATTTAATCTTCTGTGTATAGGCAGGTCCTTGCTAATGTTGCTGTGTAGGCACTGAGTATGTGGAGGCCAGGTTTTCTGCCTGTTTGTGACCGATCTTTCTTGTTTCTTTTCATAAGGAAAAGCTCCCGAGGAAAGAAATAAATGCAAAGAACTGATGAAGAACACGGTGCCAATCAAGGTTTCAGCGCAGGTTAGTTCTGGTTTTAAATTTTCTTGACTGTGTGCTAGCCAAAAGCCTTGTCTTAAACGACTGAAACGAGCTGAACTGCTGGGTGTTTTTCATTCCTGCATGGTCATCCTGGATGGTCCCTTGGGTATGAGGCATTTGTCAAGCTACAGTATCTCTAGTAAAATACTTGCCTCTGTCAAAAGCATTTATGTCAACTGCAATTTCACAGCTTGGAAATGGTGTCTCCTGCAAGGCAGAGAAAGTTCATCAACCAGGATGGTCATAGCCTGGATAGTGCTTGCACCAAGCATCCCTACGGGGCAGTGCAGCGTGCTGGAGTTAGAGCCCAAGAGAACTTCTCCTTCGTGGGCCAAGAAGCCACCCATGGCAACAGAGGGATGGGGAGAGGCTAGCAGGGGAGCGGCTCTGCATTTTCCAGTGCTTAATGGCTGGCCTTTCCCTTTGGAACCTGCAAAAGGTCTGTCCTTTCTGTGTGCCACTGGGCCTTAATGGCTTTCAAACCCAGGAAACAGAGGAAAAGTAACCACTGTTTGTCATCCATTTTTCTTAGTACATGAGCAAACATTGCACTTGGCTTTGAAAGAGGGGAAAAAAAGAACTACCCTGGCTCTGTTCACAGCAAGGGGACTGAACAGTCTTATTGGTGGGGCTCTCGTGGTCATGGTCCCTTTCTCACCTCCACCTCCCCAAGGAAATATTCTGCTTACGATGGCCCAATAGAGCAAGTGACACCAGAAGACAAGCACGGCCAAAGGGAGGGATGGTCAGCACAAGCCGACATAAGATTGCCCTGCCACTCTCTGGAGCTACCTCACCTTCCTCACCATCTTCCCACCCCCTTCCTGTATTGGGTGAGCGAGAGCAACACCCACTGAAGACCAGTCCTACAGAAAGGGCTCCTTTTCAGCCAAGAAAAGAAATACAGGGGCAGATGGTTTGAACTGCCCGTTACAAGCAGCCCACTATTAGCTTGGCTCAACCCTGCCACAAAATGACAGGGTGAGAGATGCAAGGAGGCATCTAAAAGCAGACCAGGTGGGTAGCTGGACGTTCCAGGATCCGCTAACAGAAAGGAAAATGCATACCACCACTTTCTGGTCTGAGATCCTTCCTGCCAAGGCACGAAGCTTGGTAAAAGCTGGGTTGTGAACCCAAAAGGAAAGCCTAGGATTTTATACAATCAGACCTCAGCTGAGAAAGGACTGCTGCTTTATTCGCCTGGCCATGCTTTCAGTTTGTCTAGGTCATTCTCTCGTCTTCCCCCATCCTGCCTTGTAGAGAGTATTTGCGCGTGTGGCTCACACATTTCCCTGTCAGGCCTTGTAGAGAGTCTTTGTGCGTGTGGCTCGCACAAGCAGCTCGTTCCTTGCCAGCTGGCGCTGCCATCAGCACTGCCACGGCTTGCACGACAAGCCACAACAGCCTCTAAGGGACAAGCAGAGGACTCGGACTCCCACAGCCTGCACAGGATCGGATTACAGAGCTGGAGAGTGCTGGGAATAAAGCAAACATAAAGCTGACTGAACGGTTAGGATCGCAAACCAAACCCCAAGCCTGTCAAAGGCCACACGGTCCTCTCCATTCCCTGGAGAATATCCAGCAGGAGCTGTATGTCTTTTGTGATCTTGAACTTCTTCCCAAACAGAATATCCGAAATCACAGCATCAAAGCTTTCTGAAGGCACTGGCAACGCTGCAGAATAAAGGCAGGTCTTCACAGCCGACTGTGGGGAAAAACCAACAGCAACTACGCTTCCACTCACCTTACAAAACTGCCTGCCAGCTCTTTCACAGGTTATGCACCCAGATTCGTGGCTCCTTCTGCACCTATCCTCACCAAAAGCACGAGGAAGCCACCAACTCGATGCAGACTGGGAAGAAACAAATGCATGAGAGCACGGTTTAGCTTGCAGATTCCCTGTTACTGGTGATCTGTTTGCCCCAACAGCGCAATTCTCCGAACAGGGACTGCATGGGTCCAAGCTAACTGCCTCTTCTCAACACGCAGCACATCTTTACAAGCAAAAGGCAAAAGAGGAGCTAAGCTTGCAAGCAACTTACTCCAGATGTTCATGTGCACCCGTACGAATGGCAAGGAAACACAAGTTAAATTCCTCTCTGCCCCCCTTTTTTCCCCCCAAGAATCTGGTTACAGCCAGAATCCCTTGCATTCTCTCCGAGCTTGCGTCTCTGAAGCATCTCCCCAGAGTCTGTGCACCCTGGGAACAGTCAGTTCTCTTGACCATGAGGCAGCACTGCATCCCTGCGGTGATGAAGGCCGGCCACACACCATGCTGTGCTGGCCAGAGCGTAGCCAGCACGTGAAAGGACGAGACTATGGGTTCTCCATCCCTCAGCATGCTCCAAACTCGACAGGACAAGGCCCTGAGCAACCTGACCCAGCTTTGGGCTTAGTCCTGCTTCGAGCAGCTGACAGGACTAAAGACCTTCGGCGGTCCCTTCCCACCTAAACTCTGCTGTGATTCTGTGCCAGCCTTTCTAGGTCTGGATGGAGATGCTTCTTGGACCATCCGTGGAGCACCATTTGCAGCATAACAATTCTGTAACAATTTTATCTACAAATGGAAGGGCAAGTTACCTACAGTACTTCTCAAAATATGCAGAAATAATAACAGCTTCTGACCAGTGACAAAGACACCGATTACTTGTTCAGTATTAGAAAAGCCTGACGTCAAAGTACCTTCCATTATCCTAGAAGCCTAGGCCAACTGCAGCTTTTCAGTACAGAAAGAAAGCACTATATATTTTCTTATCAATAAGAAATCATATTTCTTACCATTCTGGTAAGAATAAATATTGCAAGGTGGAAAAAAATGTATACTTCCATCACTCACGCACAGGGAAAAACACCCAGCTTTTGTCTGTCAGAAATTTCATACAGGACTAATTTAGACTCAGGCTTTGAGGTCCCAAGTAAGGTCATAAAATTATTACCTTCTCCCCAGACTAGCTCAGGAACTGAGAGTAAGCACGCTCCCTCACATCCAGGAAAAAGGCATCGTCATTTAAAATACTCCTACTGCAAAACATTAACAATTTAACACTGAGCTTCAGGAGTCCCTGCTATTCTGCTCTGGTAAACTTAATTTACAAGCCACATTTTATCTGGATTTGTCCTTGCTGTGTTCCCCTAAGACACAAAAAACTCTCACGTGGTAGGTACTCGTAGTGGTATTCCCACATTCACCATCAAGACAGACAACTACTGCCCACGTCCTACAATTATTTTCATTGTCTTCTGCTGAGTTTATTCTTGCCAAAGTTCAGAGGGGGAGAGAACAAATAATTACCTGTTTGCTAGCGCTACAGCGTCCCTGCTCAGCTACTGGCTGAGAGCTAGCTCTACCACACATCGCCTCAAGAGAACCTACATCACCTGTATAATCCCCAAACCACAAAACACTTCCAGCCTATCTTGCTTGGGAAGCCTACAGGCGTACCTTTCACAGAAGCTTTCAGTAACTCCATCTTCTCCATCAGGCCTGCAGTCCTTCCATTCACATCTGTGCCCTCTAACTGTGAATCGCTCATATCAGCACCCCAGTAACAGGCTTCCTGGTCAGAGAAAAAACAGAAAGGTCATCTAGTTGCCAAGCAGGTGTATTTATTTTATAAAGCCTTCTCAGAACTGCCCTGCTGCACAGCCCTTCCACCACAAAATCCTTGCTGGGAGATCCAGTACCATTACACAGAGCAATACACAGACCCAGCGGACAGAAGAATGGCTGAAGCCTCTGCTGTCTTCACTCCTTCCATGCTCTGCTCTGCTCAAGACACTTGGGACTTACAGAAATATTGAGGCTATGTCCTAACAGCAAGACCCCAGCCAGCTACAGACAGCCACGCTGCCTCTAACACCGACAACCGAGCGCGCTGTCCCGCTGGCACCTCCGCTCCCAGGACGAGCCCAGGCAGTTTTCAAAGGCCACGGCTGCCTCACGCAGACCCTGCGGTATAAATCCAGGGCTGCCAGCACCTGCCTGCACAGCTACGCAGGACCTTGGTTTATGTTCCTACGGAGGAACATTTGCACTAGGACACTTCTGCTCACGGGCCACTCTTTGGCAGCTTCCAGCAGTACGGTCCCCAGCCCACACACGGGATCCAGCACAAAGGCACCCACCTGCACAAACAAAGGGGTTACGGCGTCCCACGCCAGACAGACTCCTCTCCCGGGACACAGCCTCCTCAGGGACGCACAGGTCACCTACCAACTCCCACTGAATCCAGCCTAGGTAACAACCACCACTGGTTTACCGGGCCAAACCTGCCCATGAGAGAGCAGAGCAGAAAGCATCGACAGTTTCGCTAAAGCCAGTGCATCAGTGCCTCTAGCCTGGAGGTGACGTTTAGGGAAACAAATTACAAGCGGACTGCAGACAGGTAATGGCACCAAATTCATCCGTGGAAAACATCACACTTGCTTCTGTTCTCTTTTGGGAGAACAACCCCAAACACGGTTTGAAGCCCGCACAGTGAAAAACTCTTGCCATTTCGACATACACACCCATACAAGGATATATGGATCCTGAGGAGGACCCGGGAATACAGCAGATATCTGGCTGAACAGCAGGTGACAGCGCGCTCTGACCACAGGTAAGGCAAACCCTGCCCACAGCCATTAGAGCGCGGGGCATTAAAATCACCACACTTCTCCCAAGCTTCCAGCACCAGCCCTGACAAGCAGCAACCCCCTCCTTCATTCAGGACTCCACATCTTTGCCACAAGCACCCACTGATGCTGATTTCAGCCAGAGATGCCATGGCCCACGCAGCTGTGGACCGCAGCCCTGCCGGTTTGATATACTCTCCGTTTGCCAGCGGAAGCCTGCAGACAGCAAAAAATCAAGGGAAGATAACGGTACAACCACCCAGAAAAGCCCCTGTAATAAGAACGACCAAATGAACTGGACAGATCTGCAGACAGACAGATAGAAACCACAGTCTGCTTTTATCCATAACTCCCTGCAAAGTCTGGCCTACGTGCTCAGCTCAGCTCCAGACAGACCACAAGACCAGTGTGACAGTCCAGTGAATATTAAACCAGAAGACAAATACTCACAGCAAGAGCATTTAGAAATTATGCCCATTCTGACACTGCCGAGACAAATCCGGTGAGGAGAATGCCCACCTGAAAAGAGGAATCCCCACCACAGAGTGAATGTCATTAAGATGTACAAAGATCGGAAAGAGGAAAAAAATTACATTAGAAACCCTCAACCTGAAACAGCAACAGCTTTAACTCATTTAAACCAGACACAGAAGATGTTTCTACAAACTTCTGATCCTACTTTTTAAGAACAAAAACGCACACTTTCGACAATTGTGATTAGCTGGAAGAAATCACACTAGGTAACCTGAAGGCCACTTTAAAGAGGATTTAATATCCAAGCAAGCAGGGAGGGGGATTTTGTCAGCCAGGAATCCATCAGCAAGCACTTGAACCTAAGGGAGCCGAGTTTTGTAACACTGAATGGGTATTTTTAATTATAAAACCACTCACTCTAAGCAGGAGAAGATTCTTCACACTATGCTAGCTACTAGCACTGAGCTGTTCACACATACACCCCCTTTTCAAAAAAACACACAAAACCCCAAAACAAACCCCCATCAAAAAGTGAGTGCCACCAAGCCATATTTCAGATGGAAGGCAGGTGTGGGTAATCCTTCCAGAAGTACAGGCACCTCAAAGAAATCGTCCTCCTGTGCCGTTCAGAGCATCCCAAAAGCAGACTGAGCTCCCCAACGCGTCTTGCATGACCGCAGTCCCTCCCCGGGAAGCCCACAGAGAAACACGATGCTTTTGAAATGTCCCAGTCCTCAGCACCTGAACGTTTTCAGAGCAGAAACGTGGACAAGACCAAGAGCCCCACTTGAGGCTCAGCAAAGCCGTATTTGATGCAGAGCCTGGGAAAACCGGAGCCAGTGGATGAACTCGGAGCTTTCACAGGCGGCCTCAGCATCAGTGCTGAGAGCAGCTTCCACACGCCAAGCACAGGCATGGAGAAACAGCTTGTCACGAGCAGCCAGTCCTCTCCGAGGTCTCCAGGCAGCTTGGCACCAGGGAGGGTTCCTCAAGCAAGCTCCTTGTCGGGGAGAGGGTCTAGGAGGAGGCTCTCCCACCATGGGCATTCTCAAGTCCAGCTCCTCGAGAACATGGCCTTGCTGCCCACTCTCTTCCCCTACAGAGGCTGAACCAGCTGCCCAGTGGCTCGGGCCATCTCCGTTTCCAGCGGAGCCCAGCAGTCCGTAAGCATCCCAAGACAGCGCCTGTGTGGATCCTGCCCCTCTCGTACAGGCCCACGCTGGCCGGGCTGATGTTTGAGGGCTCTGCACGGCACGCACACAGCGCCTACCAAAAAGCTCTGCTCAGCGCTACCAGATCATTTCTAGCTCAACTCAGCGGCACAAAGACAAACAGGGAGAGGCCACGGCCCCACGTGCAAAGGGAGCAGAACACACAGCAAGAGATGTCAGGGGCAACCCTGGAAGCAGCCACAGGCCGTCCACCACGACCTCCAGATCGGGGTCCCGCAGCTCAGCCCGCCACCCACACTGCTTCGAGAGCGCTGCGCCAGCGGCTCTTCCCATCTCCTGCCAGGGGAGAGAACAGGCACAGGCAGCAGAAATAACGGGGTCAAGAAAACTACAGATCACAGCCTTGCCTGCACCATCCTCACAAACACCTGGGGAGAGAAAGGGTCTCTTTTATCCCTACAAGAACATTGGTACAAAGACCAGAAGAGGCACCCCAGGGCACAGCCAGCGAGCCAGGGGCAGAGCAGAGGCACGGCAGGACAAAACGACGGTCACTCAGCTCCAGCGCAGGAGGCCGAAGTTCAAGTCCTGCCCAAGCTACAACAAAAGCTGTCATCGTTTTAGAATTGTGTATCGCGCACAAAATATTTCTGGCGGCTGTAACCCAGAGAACCTAAGAGAAAACTTGTGAAGGCACAACTGCAACTCACAATTTTAATGCTGTTACGGTGTAACCAAGGTGATGGAATTAGTTAATCATAAAACATGAACAATGCTGCTATGTCCCTTGTACAGCCCTGCCCATCTGGACATTAGGTCTGGGAACAGAGGGTTTAGTCCCTAAGTAATCATTAATGTTAAACAATAATGGTGAAGGGGATTTTTAATAGAAATAGTGTTACCAAAAGGTTGCAGGTGTATTTGTGGTACCTATCTATTGTGTGAATTAATTGAAGCAAAAAGTCATACATCTCCCCCCAAAGAAGTTAGTTTCAATTAAAACCAGCAGGTGCCTAGAACTGGTCAAGACGACCCGTGCTGCAGGGACAAGAGCCAGAAGAGGACTGAGTTTGCGCAGAAACTGTGACGAAGAGGATAAGCCTTCATCTTGGGACCCCCGACGACCACCACTAGGAGGCACTGCGCAAGCGCGGGTGGGAGGAGTGTATGAAAATGGACTGATTTGACTACGAAAGAAAGGGCTTATGTAATCAGATGAATATGTATATTTTGATCTGTATAAACTGCACAAAAAGGGTATGGGGTATGCACGCTTGGTGGAATTATCCCCCGTGCATCCAGCGCTGCAATAAAGAATGCTGCCTTTTAACACTACATTGGTGTTACGACGTTTTCTTCCCGGATTTTCGGTGACAGTTTCTGGCACCCCAGATGGGACCCTGCTTGTGAAAACCGACGGATCCACGGGATCACGGGACCTCCAGCCGGCATCGAGGGATTCTCGAGGAGAACCTCTGATCCCCGGACCAAAGGATTCCAAGTAAGTCCCCTGGAATTTAATTAAGGCATTCTTTAAGTATAATATACGCCTGCTCGTAAATCGCGGTGAAAACCTCGTAGAGTTGGGCTGAAAGGTACCTTTGTGGAAAGACTCTGCTCGGTGAAAGCCGGTGGAGCGGGGCCCAAGGGGGAGGTCTTCAACAGGGGGTTGAAGTCTCCAGGATCTCAGCAGGGGTCTGGGATCCCAAAAGGGAGCTCCAACAAGGGTTGGGGTCCCTTTGATTAGTGTTTGTGATATAGTGCACAATCACTACCACTGGTCATTTGAAGGATGGGCACCTTTCCGAGTAAAAGACCCATCCCAAGGGGCACGCCTTTGGGATGTATTTTAAAACACTGGAAAGAGCTGGGGGGGGACCCTTTAACTCGGAAACAGTTAATTGAATATTGTAATCCTTGGTGGCCGTTATATACTCTGGATGACGGGGAGAAGTGGCCGGAGGACGGGACACTGTGTTATAATACCATTTTGCAATTGATGTTGTTTTGTAAAAGGGAAGGTAAATGGGAAGAAATGACATATGTAGATTTGTTTTTCTCGTTGAGAAATCATCCAGAATGGCAAAGGCAGTGTGGGATACATCCGCATAGTTCTATGGTAATGGCTTTGGGAAAGGGAAAATGTAAGAAAGGTTCAAAGAAATGCTGCGCCGCTTGTAGCGTCGGGAAAGAATGTTTGAAGTTTGAGTCTGAGGAGGATGATGTCGAGCTAATGGTGGCACCACGTCGGAAATGGGGGGATAATCATGCAGAGGGATCCGAGATCGGTAGCCCTTCCACCTCCCCTCTGGGGCAGGGTGCGGGAGAATTTAGCCCGGTTTCGGGAAGAACGCGGGGAAGGACAGGGGGGGCAGCGGAGCCAGCTCCCCTCCAGGCCCCTCTCCGAGAAGCAGTAGGAAATACTGGTCCGGTGACAGTAAAGGTTCCGTTTTCAATAACTGATTTAAGGTCGTGGAAGGAAATAGCAGGCACTTATCGAGAAGACCCTGAGAGAGTAGCAAAGGTCTTTGAGACAATAATTAGGACCCAGGATCCTGACTGGAATGATTTGCAGGTGATTTTAGATACTTTGCTTGATGGCACAGAGAAAAGGATGGTGCTGAATACTGCTAAGAAACAGGTAGAGGGAGCTCACGCCCACGGAGATTTGCAGGGAACGGTAGATCAGAACTTTCCCTCTTCAGATCCTGACTGGGACCCGAATCAGCCGGGACCCAGAGGAATGTTGACCAGATATCAGAGGTGGATTTTGTTCGGTGTTAAACATGCAATGCCAAAGGCGATAAATTGCTCAAAAATTTATGAAATAAGGCAGGAGCTAAATGAGTCTCCTTCAGCTTTCATGGAGAGACTGAAGGAAACTGCCCGAAAGTATACTAATTTGGACCCAGAACAACCAGACGAAGCAATACAATTGGCCTCCATATTCATGGGTCAATCGGCTCCCGATATTAGGAAAAAGCTCCAAAAATTGGAAGGACCTGAATCTAGAGATTTGGGAAAAATGCTTGAAGTAGCATGGACTGTGTATAATAATAGAGAAAAAGAGAAGGAAGGAAAACAGGCTCGGAGAGATGGAAAGTTATTGGCGGCTCTAGCTGGGAATAATAGAAAAGGCAGAGGAAGAGGAAGAGGAAGAGGGATGAATATTGGAGAAAGGGAAAGGATAAATCTTCGATTAGCACCAGACCAATGTGCTATTTGTAAGGAACGTGGGCACTGGAAAAGAGAATGTCCTAAGGCCGGGGAGTTAGATCCGACTCTTCGCGCGATTAAATTGATGACTTTAGATGAGGAATCACGAAGAGGACCGGGGGAGTCAACCCTAGCTGAACCCCTGGTTACACTAGAGCTAGGGAATGAAGAAGCAGAATTTTTAGTAGATACGGGAGCCACTTATTCGGTATTGAACACATGTAGAGGAAAATGCAGTCATCATTCGGTAGATGTCGTTGGTGCGACAGGACAAAGGGAAAATCGGCCTTTTCTGGAACCATTAAAATTTAAATTGGGAAAACAGTGGGTAACACACCAGTTTTTATATATGCCTGAATGCCCTTTGCCTTTGTTAGGGCGAGACTTGTTAAGTAAATTGGAGGCACAAATAACTTTTAAAAATGGGGAAACTGAATTATTGATACCGGAATCAAAAGCCATAGAGGCGAAAGTATTTATGTTACAGGATTCTTTTAAAGAAGAACGAATTCCAGAAGAGGCGGAAAATGCTGTAACCCCCTTGGTTTGGGCAAGTGAGGTTCCAGGACGATCGAAACTGGCAGAACCGGTAAAAGTGACCTTAAAAGCCGGATCCAAACTGGTAAGACAAAAACAGTATCCTATTAAGTAGAAGGCACGAAAAGGATTAGAGGGGTTAATCATGAAATTTTTGCAATATGGGCTTTTGGTAGAATGCGAGTCAGAATATAACACACCTATATTACCGGTAAAGAAACCTGGGGGACGGGAATATCGACTAGTCCAGGGTCTAAGAGCTATAAATCAAATAGTTCAAGATATACACCCAGTAGCAGCCAATCCCTATAGTTTATTGACATCCCTGAAAGAGGAGCATAAATGGTTTACTGTACTAGATTTAAAGGAGGCCTTCTTTTGCATACCTCTGGATGCACAAAGTCAAAGCATATTTGCTTTTGAATGGGAGAGCCCTGCAACAGGACGAAAGATGCAACTGACGTGGACTGTACTTCCACAAGGATTTAAAAATAGCCCCACAGTATTTGGAAACCAGTGGGCAAAGGAATTAGAAATATGGAAGAGACAAAACCAGGAAAAGGGGACATTGTTACAATATGTGGATGATATTCTGATAGCAGCAGAAAGCAAAGAAGAATGTTTTGAAATTACTATCAGTTTGTTGAATTTTCTGGGCCAAGGAGGATATAGAGTCTCCAGAAATAAGGCCCAGATAGGAAGAGAAGCAATGATTTATCTGGGATTTGAAATATCTCAAGGGCAAAGGCAACTAAGCAACGAAAGGAAGGAAGCCATTTGCCAAATCCCAGAACCTAACAGTCCAAAGGAGCTGAGAACCTTTTTGGGAATGATTGGATGGTGTCGGCTTTGGATTCCAAACTATGGACTATATGTGAAGCCACTCTACAACGCTTTAAGAGAATCCAAAGACTTGTATCTGACATGGACACCTGAATGCCAAAAATCATTTAAAGAACTTAAAAAAGCATTGA
Organism: Opisthocomus hoazin; assembly: GCF_030867145.1. Lineage (NCBI taxonomy): Eukaryota > Metazoa > Chordata > Aves > Opisthocomiformes > Opisthocomidae > Opisthocomus > Opisthocomus hoazin. Next base: position 230,312 of record NC_134441.1, read on the forward strand.
TGATGGCCCCTGCTTTGGGTTTACCTAATTTAACCAAACCTTTTGAACTGTTTGTCCATGAGAGGCAGCATCTGGCCCTTGGAGTGCTGGCACAACGTCTGGGATCCTGGAAGCGGCCAGTAGGATATTTCTCTAAACAACTTGACAACGTGAGTAAAGGATGGCCGGGATGTTTGCGCGCTGTGGCAGCGACGGTATTGCTGATTCAGGAAGCTCGAAAATTGACTATGGGCCAAAAGATGGTGGTGTATGTACCACACATGGTGGTAACTGTTCTAGAACAAAAGGGGGGTCATTGGCTGTCCCCCAGCAGAATGCTGAAATATCAAGTTGTCTTACTGGAGCAAGATGATGTGGAATTAAAAACCACAACCATCGTAAATCCAGCAATGTTTCTGTCGACGGAGAATCCGACAGAAAATCTAGAACATGACTGCCTGCTAACTGTCGAACAAGTCTATTCCAGCAGACCGGACCTGAGGGATGAGCCTCTGGAGAACCCTGATGTGGAGTTGTTCACGGATGGAAGCAGCTTTGTGAAGGAAGGAAGATGAACGGCCGGATACGCTGTTGTCACCACCACCGAGGCACTGGAGTCAGGAACGCTGCCTGCAAATACCTCGGCACAGAAAGCAGAACTGGTGGCGTTGAGGCAAGCCTTGCGAATGGCAGAAGGAAAAAGGGTAAATATATGGACTGACTCTAAATATGCATTTGGTGTGATTCACGCTCATGGAGCCATCTGGAAAGAAAGAGGACTGCTCTCAGCCCAAGGTTCATCGATCAAACATAAAGAAGAAATCCTTCAGCTCCTCAAAGAGGCGCAGAAACCAAAGGAAGTGGCAGTGATGCACTGCAAGGCTCATCAATTTGGTCAGACAGCTGTAAACATAGGTAATCGATTGGCAGACAAAACAGCAAAGGAGGCTGCTGAACAAGGTATCCTTGCTCTAGTACCAGTAAAACAAATAAAAATCCCAAATCTGAAACCAAAATACAGTAAATTGGATGAACAATTAGCAGAACAATTGAAAGCATCACAAAATATAGAAGGGTGGTAGGTAACGCCAGAAAAACAGGTAATTGTAACCCCGCAAGTTATGTTAGAACTTGCGAAAGAAAAACATGCACAGACACATTGGGGTGTAGATGCTATGGTCTCGAGCCTAAAATCATCTGTGGTGTGTGTAGGGATGACAGGAGTAATTAAATCCATAGTAACTAAGTGTCCAATTTGTCTCAAAAATAATTCTTTAAATCGGAAAAGGGCACCCCTAGGAGTAACAAAACAGGGTAACATTCCAGGAGATCACTGGCAAGTTGATTTTTCTGAACTCCCCAGGCAGAATGGATTCAGGTATCTATTAGTATTCATTGATACTTTTTCTGGATGGCCGGAAGCCTTTCCTTGTTGCACCAGCAAAGCGAGAGAAGTAGTTAAAATATTGTTGAAAGAAATCATACCAAGGTTTGGGGTACCAATTGGCATGTCTTCCGATAGGGGACCACATTTTGTAGCAGAAACAGTTCAGCAAGTAAGTAAAATTTTAGGGATAAATTGGGATTTACATACCCCCTGGAGGCCACAATCAAGTGGGAGAATTGAAAGAATGAACCAAACATTAAAGCGACAAATAAGTAAAATTTGTCAAGAGGTGTCTTTGAAATGGCCACAAGCTTTACCATTAGCACTTCTGAGAGTCAGAGTTCAACCTAGATCTAAAGATGGTGTAAGTCCATACGAAATTCTGTATGGCAAACCTTATCAGACTCCTTTAATCCCAGGGGATACGAAAATAACAGGGGAAACAGATTTAAAGATGTATTTGATTTCTTTAGGAAAAACACTTGAAGCACTCCGAAAATACGTTGTGCTGACCAGGTCGTTTGCTTTGGATACACCTGTGCATCAATATCCACCAGGTGATTTCGTGTGCATAAAGACTTGGAACTCTGAACCACTGCAGGTGAAGTGGAAAGGACCTTTTCAGGTACTGTTAACAACTTACACTGCAATCAAAGTAGAAGGGGTGGAACCGTGGATACACTACACCCGAGTGAAGAAGGCCCCTTCGTGGAGAGTCATCAATAGAGATCCAGAGACTGCAAAACTGACTTTGAAATATATCTAAAAAGAGTAGCTATTGCTGTAAAATGTGGGGAGACTGTATCTCGATCTGGAAACTGATGATAATAGGAGCACTGTTCAGTGTATTGGAAGTAAGAACAAAAGACATTACTACGCTGCCAATAAAAGCAGAACAATTAATATACCTCCCAAGGAGGACTCCAGAAGAAAATTTGATGATCGGGCTTATAAAAGAATTTGCAAATTTACAAAACGTGACCCAAATAACTGCGTGTCTTCCAATCCCAAGGGCAGTAGGAGAATCAGTTCCGTGGGGAATCTTGACAACAAATCGAAGTAACAAAGAACCCAACAAGAACGGTACTCATTGTGAACAAGTTCCCGTTGCTGAGTGGCAGGAACGAATAGATTATGTTAGAAAACAATGGAAAACCCCTGGAAGTAAAGCAAATTGTGAGAAGTTACTAAATTATGTTTTTGTCCAAATAGTTTTTCCCAATATAGGTTGGTGTGCTTATGATGAACCCGTTAAGAAAAATGTTACTCGAACAATCATGAAATGGGAATGCAAAGAGCCCAATCAAACTAAACAAGAGATAACTTTGTGGGATTCAGTATGGTCAATGGCCATCACATCTCAGTTCCAGTACATGGCCAGTGCCCCCTGGTGTTTCACCTGGGATGGGATGATTTTTGCAGCTTTCCCATCGGTCGATGACAAAGGAAGTACTTCCCGGGAAAAGGAAATTGTAGTACCCTGGTGGAATTGTACAAAAATGTATCATTGCAGTACAGTTAGTAAAGCAATCCAAAGTGTTCCACCTTTAGCAGCTGCCTTGAAATATGGATGCCAGTGTAGGGGACTTAGAAATGATTTACAGTTGACTGATAGCTATAAGCCCAAAAGAGGAACATTCTTTAGTTGTAGAAAATCTACAATTCAAAGTCCAGGACACTTAGTTTGGGCAATGAGTGATGGAACCTGGTCCACTCACCTACCGGTTGATGGTAAGGTAAAACAAATTACTTTAGGAATGCCAACATTATGTCCAATTTGGAAAAAGACTCCCTTTAAGGGGAACTCTGAGAATTTGAAATTATTACGAATAAAAAGATCAGAAGTTGAAGAAGATGAAAACTGGAATGAGCCTTCAACAGGAGTAAAAATTGGATGGGCCTTAGAATCTTTATTGACTCCCTTATCGACTTATAGGAATAAAGCCTGGTTATATAAACTAACTGGTCAAGTAGAAAAATTAGCAAATGTAACAAGGAGAGGATTCAGACAGTTAAACCTACAGTTGCAAGCAACCTCAAGAATGACGCTGCAAAATAAAATGGCCTTAGACATGCTCCTGTTAAAAGAACATGGAGTATGTGAGTACCTAAAAGGTAGGAGAGATCATTGCTGTCTACATATCCCCAACGTCACTCAGGATGTTGAACATGACTTAAACTTACTAAAACAAATAGAAAAAGACACTCAGGAAATCCAACAGGACATGCAAGAAAATTGGCTTGATAAAATTTTTAACGGATTAGGGTGGAATATTAGTTCTCGGGTCAAATCTTTAATCGGTACCGGACTGCTTTTACTGGTAGTAGTTTTAATAATACTGCTCATATATTATTGTCTGAAAAAGGAACTCACCAGCAGAACAGCTTTTAATCGAATGATTATTCAGGCTATTGCAAGAAGACAAAACCTTAGTGAGTCGGTTGTTACACTTCCACCACCCTATAGCGAAACAAGTGGACTATAAGTGTAGTGTTGTGATTCTGAAAAAAATATTATAATAATATTTAATCATTATATGATTAAGAAAAATTTAATTATGGAAGTATTGAAAAGAGAATTATTTCAAAACTTCCAAAGGGGGGAAATGTAACCGAGGTGATGGAATCAGTTAATCATAAAACACGAACAATGCTGCTATGTCCCTTGTACAGCCCTGCCCATCTGGACATTAGGTCTGGGAACAGAGGGTTTAGTCCCTAGGTAGTCATTAAACAGTAATGGTGAAGGGGATTTTTAATAGAAATAGTGTTATTAAATGATTGCAGGTGTATTTGTGGTACCTATCTATTGTGTGAATTAATTGAAGCAAAAAGTCATACATCTCCCCCCAAAGAAGTTAGTTTCAATTAAAACCAGCAGGTGCCTAGAACTGGTCAAGACGACCCGTGCCGCAGGGACAAGAGCCAGAAGAGGACTGAGTTTGCGCAGAAACTGTGACGAAGAGGATAAGCCTTCATCTTGGGACCCCCGACGACCACCACTAGGAGGCACTGCGCAAGCGCGGGTGGGAGGAGTGTATGAAAATGAACTAATTTTATTATGAAAGGGATAAGTTATGTAACCTAATAAATATGTATATTTTGATCTATATAAACTATACGGAAAAGGTATGGGGTATGCACGTTCGGTGGAACTATCCCCCGTGCATCCAGCGCTGCAATAAAGAATGCTGCCTTTTAACACTACATTGGTGTTATGAGGTGTTATTCCCGGATTTTCGGTGACACCCTCATCATCTTCGTAACCCTTCACTGGACTCTCCAGTAGTTCCTCATCTTTCTTGAAGTGGGGAGCCCAGAGCTTGAACACAGCACTCAAGACGGGGCCTCCCCAGGGCAGAGCAGAGGAGGAGGATAATCTCCCTCAACCTCCTGGCCACACTTCTCTTGATGCACCCCAGGATCCCCTTGGCTTTCTTGGCAGCCAGGGCACGCTGCTGGCTCATGGTCAGCCTGTCGTCCACCAGGACACCCAGGTCCCTCTCCCAGAGCTGCTCTCCAGCACGGCCGCCCCAGCCTGTACTGGTGCCTGGGGTTGTTCCTCCCCAGGTGCAGGACCCTGCATTTGCCTTTGTTGAACCAGCAAGGGGGAAAGAAAAGAAATAATTAAAACAATCACCGAACCAGACACCAAGTGCAGGGAAACTTCATCTCTCCTTATTGCCCATTTCCCAGGCAAACCTCCAAACCCTGGGGCCAGCCAAGACAAAGGCGGCTTTGGGAAGCGGCATCTCCCCTCAGGCTCTGGCCACAAGCTCTCTGACCAAGGCAATGCCTTCTGCAGGAGCACTTGAGGAGCACTGCAGAGCTCTCCGGCCTCCACCCCTGCACAGCCAGGGCCAGCAGCCGTAAGAAATCGCAGGCAGACATCTTGCAAATGATCCCCGCGCTTTGGAGCTCCCACTGGTTTTTCCTCCTCGGTGCTAGGTGACACTGCTGACAGTTGTTTCTTCTCAAAGGCTGAAAGGAAAGAAGAATTTAGAAGGAGAAAAGGAATTCTAATCAAGGTGGGGCAATGTTTTCAGGGCTTTTTTGGATGCTGCAATGAAAACTGATGTGAAAAAAATTCATTACAAAAAAAGAAAAAACAGAGAGAAACCACAATCCTGAAAGTTTTCCTTTTCTTCTTCAGAGCACAGCCTTTGTGCATCAGTCATTCACCAGCTCTCCTCTTCCTGGCAAAGGTTCATATTTTCTCTAACCAGACGAGGTACGCGTCCGCCTCGCCACTCGACGCAGAGAGAAAAGGAATTGTTAAAGCAAGAAGACAGTCAAGTAACACTTGTACTTCCAAAAAAATCATCCATCTCCATTGGCTAAAAAGAAAGGAGATGGCCTAGTGGATGTCTACTACTGATCGCCCAGCTGCAATGGAAGCACCCACGAGTTCTTCCTTAGGCCACCAGGAGAAAGTTCCAGACCTCATCCTTACGGGAGATTTCAACCTCCCACACATCAGCTGGCAACATCCCACTGCTCTGACGCCACCAGCGCTGCTCCTCAGGGCTCAGCTCCAGGGCCAGCTCCGTCATGTTTCGTTACCAGCCATCTGGAAGCAGGGGTTCAACGCACCAGGAGCCACCTTGCTGACGGTACCAAACTGGGAGGTGCTGTTGACTCTCTGGGGGGACAAGAGGCCTTGCTGAGGGATCGAGACAGATGGCAGCGCTGGGCTAGGATTAATGGGATGGCGCTGAGCGACTCCAAATGACGCATTCTGCGCCTCGGACGGAGCCCTGCCAGGCACAAGTCTGAACTGGGAGACGAGTGGCTGGAGAGCAGCCCTGCAGAAAGGCATCTGGGGCTGCTGCGCGACACCAGGCTCAGCGTTACTCAGCAGTGTGCCCTGGCCGCAGAGAGGGCAAACCGCACCCGGGCTGCATCCAGCACAGCATCACCAGCCGCTCAAAAGCGGTGAGCATCCCGCGGGATGCAGCGCTCCTGCAGCCTCAGCAGGTCCAGTCAAGAAACAAACGACAACTGGCCTGAAGCAGCCATCGTCAGGGGTTTCTCTGCTTCCTACGTACCGGCTGACTTGTCACGGGAACCCTCTGCAGCGCGTCATCAAGTCCCACATGGCCTGAAATGGGCAGCAGAGCTCGGGGGTACTACTCACTCGATCGTGACCTTCATTCATCTGAAACAAATGACGAAAACTTCAGCAGTATTCCCAACAAAACTGCTTTTCTGGATACCTCTTTGCTACTGAGAAGAGGGGTGGCCTAAGGAGAAAGGGACAACAAACACAGCTCCCCATCATATGTACTTGCTCATGCTCTTGTCCATTCACGGCCAACACCGGGTTTCCTTGCAGCAGGCGTTTCTACACGCTCCTCGGGTTCTACACGACACCAGGGAATTCAGACCTGTCAGGGAAATTCCCTTACCCAACTCTGCTCTCGGTCAGGCTGTACAGCAGGAAAGTCTCTTACCTTGGGAGACACCTCTCAGGTCCCATCACACCCTGCAAAGTAACGAGCTCGTGGAACTTCCCTGGCGACTCTGCTGTCGAGAGGCAGCGAGGTGGAAGCAGGCCGTCCTGAACACACCCGGGCAGGAGCAGGGCTGCTCTTCCCACCCAGTCCCTCTGCAGACAAGGGCAGCCCCACCTCAAAACTGCCCTTCTCCAGGCTTGGAGGAGAAAAAGGGGATCCATTTGCTCTCCCTCATCACGCAATGCGCATCACTCAGCACTGTATTCTTCCCACTGACTGCAGCCTTTGGTGCCTTTGCATTGACTGAAAAGGCCCTAAAAGCTGCTCTGACCAATTCCCCATCTCACCGGAGGTTCCGAGGGTGCCTCTGTATCACCCGCAAATTTGGCCTAACTCCTGCTCCCTTCGGACACGATCAGCAGCACCTGACACAACTTCCATCCCATTCGGGCAGTCTGGAGCAGGTCTGCAGACACCCAGGGCCTGACTCCTTCCAGATGTGCCTTCAGCAAGCACTGCAACTCACAGCTGCAGTCTCCATCCAGCACAGCAGACTGGGGACATGTTCACAGGAGCCACTGGAGCACGTGACTCACCAGGGAGGAGCCTCCAGCTCTGGCCTCCAGCTCGGACAGCCACACCGCTGGGGCAATGCAGGGACTGCAGAAAGGCAGACCCCATGCACAAAGGGACGGTCCTGAGCACGAGCAGCTCTGCGGTTGGTGACATGGGCCTGAGAGACACAGCAAACACAAAGACACTGCAAACTGCCTGAAGGCTGCCTCACTTTCTGCTTCTTCTCAGTAACGTAAATGAGGGCTGTCAGAAAACCAGAACAGAGAGTTCTCACGTTAACATGGAAGTCGCGCGGCAGAATAAAATACAAGGGTACGGAATAACAACTGCTCCATCCAGCTAGGAACTGTCACCCCGACGCATCTCTTCACCATCACTGCACCATCAGCTGGCCACCTCTGACACTCGGCGCTCAGCCTGCCTCCAAAACCTGCTTGCTGGTTTGTGTCTCACTGCTCACACACCTCTCCCTTCTCAGAAATATGCCAGGTTCCTGCTGCCTATTTTCCACCTTTCCTACAGCACAGTTTGGCAGGGAAGATGGCTTTTTCTTTAGCGTACAGCTTAACAACAACAAAAATCCATTGCTCTGCAAAGACAGAGAGATGCCACCTGTCCTCGTTTAACCCATCGGCCAGCAACCAAGCACCAGGCAGCCGCTCGCTCACCCCTCTCCTTCCCTCACAGGGCGATGGGCAGGAGAAACGGACACCAGGGAAAGCTCCCGGGTTGAGACAAAGACACGTTAATACGACAACACTGGAAACACTCGTACCAATACTACTGCTGCTAACAACCAACACGCCAAACAAACGCTACACAAGACCGTTTTCTCACTGCCCAATGACTGATTCGCAGCCAGTTCCTGAGCAGCGACAGCGGAACCCGCGGGCTTCCCCGAGCTCACGAATTTCACCCATTTCCCCAAACTCACAAAATCCATAGAGTTTGCCAAACTCTGGGAAAAAGACCAACCTCTCGGAAAAGTTCGAACCCCCACAAGAGAGAGACAAGAGAATTTGAAAAATAAAGGGTTCCTGACCCCCACAAAACCTGCCTTTACCACCCGAGCATGACATCCATGGTACAGACTCTTTCCATGGGCCACCTTGGCCTCGCTGCCTGGCTCTGCTCCCTCCCAGCTCCAGCACACCCGCTCAGCAGCCAGCACGGGAGGCTGCAGAAAGCCCTGCATTTCTCAGCAACAACTACAACCACCACTCTGATCAACACTCTTCTCATACGCAACCCAAAACACAGCAGCTGCGGGGAGGAAAACTAGCTCTAGCCCAGCCGAAACCAGGACACCATCTTTGGGGTCCTGGCCACACGGCGCAGACGCATTTCCCACGCTCTTTGATAGCAAAAACACGAGGAAGCACTTCTTTACTTTGAGGGTGGCACAGCACCCCAACAGCCTGCCCGGACGCGTTGTGGAGTCTCCTTCTCCGGAGATCTTCACAACCCGCCTGGACGCCGTCCTCTGCAGCCTGCTCTGGGGGAACCTGCTTTGCCAGGGGGGTTGGAGCAGATGATCCCCAGGGGCCCTTCCAACCCCTGCCACTCGCTCATTCTGAAAACAGAAACCTCTGCTCTTTGGCAGTAAAGGACCAAGTCGTTTCTCCAGTGCCCTGGGCTCACTGTTGTTGGCCACATTGGTGTGGAGAATGCCTGCGTGTTTGCTCAACAAACTTGTGGTCCTAAAGCCGGAACACGCGTTGGGGAGGGGGAACTGGTGAAATACACTGATACAGAAATGCAAAGCACAAGAGCAGCTCCACCGCTGCTCACAGCGTGGAACTGGTATCCCCCAGCACAGCTGACCTGGACCAGCTACTGCAGGCTGTTCCTCCAGCCAGGCCTTGCTCTTGCCCAAAGCAGGCAGGTGCCCAGCACAGCACATCAGGAGCGAAGCTCAAATCCCTGCTGCTAGAGCAAGAAGCGCAGGCTTTCTTCCCCACGGGCCAGAGCCCTGACAGCAGGGGAACTCCCAGGCCACTCCAAACGGCACAGTGCCCATGCTCAGCTCCCACTGGCACTTGCTGGCATCCTTCCTCTTCCTCCTCAGAAGGAAAGGACAATTCCCAGCAGCACTGCTGAGAAGCAAAGGTGCCAGGTACTGCGTGACGCCATCACGGCCACGGGCAGGCATTTCAACTGCTTTGTTCTGGACACCAGAAAACTCAAGTTTACTCGCACTGCCTGGGCTGAACCGTGCTCCTGCTCCAGGGAGAGACAGTCTGCCTGCGAGGCTTTTCCTGCAGACGGCAGAGGCAGAAAACAACGTGAACCAGAAGCCGTCGGTGACCGCACGACGTCCATACTCATCCCTCGGCAATGAGGTCGGTTCGGAAGCCAGTTGTCCTCGGAAGGGTTTCTCGCAATGCATTTTCCTGAACACACGATCACCTCTACTCCCAGCCCCTTGTACCAAGCTTCTGCAGACCTCCACCATGTTCTAACTCTCGGCTGTGACCCCAGCCCTCGCAGACCACACTTACTGGCCCCCCGGCTTCTCTTCCAGAAAGGTCTCCCGGGAGGCTCCGCTGCTCCTCACACAGCTTCAGCCACAGCCCAGCACTCGGTGGCCACAGCTGCCCCAGCCGCCCTCCCTGCCTGGACACCGGCTGCAGCACGCTCGGGGCACGGGACAGAGCCCAGCTCTGCACCTCCAGCGCTGTGCCGGGACGCGGCCGAGCACACACAGCCCCAGCACCTCCTCAGCCGACGCTGCGCACAACCCACTCCGGTGCTGGGAGCACGCAGCGGCGGGTGCCGTCTCCTCCCGGCTGCCGCGCACACGGGGAAAGCGCGGCCCCTCCAAGGGCGACCCGAAGCTGTGTGCCCACCAGGAGACCAAAAGACCTGGCAGCAGCACTCGACCGAGCGCTGGGGAAGAGCAGGCCACTGATAGAGGGGATTGTAAGAAATGTGAAACTGTAACAAAAAGCCTTAATATTTTCTAGTTTTTAGTAGTCTTTAGTACTGTAACTTGTATTCCTGCATGCACAGTGATCTAACGATGTAACTGTTACACTAATCCCTGCTTTCTCATTAAGGAATGTAGTGGAAGGACATGGGCACAAGCTATCACTTAGGCGTTAGACAAAATAATTAAGTGAAACAAAAGTGGTCTTTGTTCTCAGCAAATAATTGGGATAATTGTGGGATAAAAGAGACTCCTAAATAACTCTACTCCAGACAGCTTGGCCTTGGGAGGGCAAATGCGCCAAGCTACAGAGATCAGGAGGCACTAAGAGGGCAACAAGACCGGAGCCAAACCACCTGCAGGACACGATATACGTGATCCTGGAACGGAGTTTGCGCAGAGACAAATGTCAATCAGTGAACAGCGTGATGAAGAGGATGGGCCTTCATCTTGGGACCCCCAAAGACCACCCAAAGATGCTAACAGACATGCGTGAAAGATATTTACATATGCTAATTAGTTCCTAGAAATATAATGAGTATTTACATGTGTGATTGTATTTAACCTGAAGCAACAGGGTGTCTGGTGTGCACGTTTGGAGGAGAAATCCCCGGTGTGCCCGGCGCCGCAATAAAGAATCCCTGCTGAGCAGTGTACATTGTGCTGTGAGGTTTTCCTACCGGATCTTCGAATCAGTTTGGCACCCCAGATGGGACCCATTCTATTCGGCTGCGGGACCCGGTAAGAAGAGGACCCCCTTGGGCCCTCGGGAGCCTTTTCCCAAAGGGGCTCCTCGCCTTATCTGGATCACCGCGGGAACAGACAAGGACCATCTGTGAGTAAAGGTATTCTTTTACTACTCTTTACTACCGACGGGGTTCGAGTCCACTGAGTCGTAATTTAATTACACAGGGAGAGTATACTGGGCTGCCAGCGCCTTAGAGGTATACAGGGGTTCAAGTCCCCACTGTAGGGGTTCAAGTCCCCACTGTAGGGGTTTGAGTCCCCACTGGATGCGGTCTTGACTGATACATGGATCATTATTCTGGAAATTGCCTACGATTCTGGCAATCGGTTCGGATTGCAGTAACTCCGGATTAAAATTGTGTGACTGTGTGTGAGGCCTCTGTGTGAATGAGACATAGAAACAAGGGTGAGTGTGGAGTTTTGACCTGCGGTTCTGTTCTCCCACGAGGGAAGCAGCCAGTGAAAAACAAAGCGTAAGAAAACAGTGAATGTTTATTTTAAAGTAATTATCCTATGTTGTTATTATACTACTAGTGATAATCATAATAGTATGTTGTATTTGTTATAAGTGTCATACAACATTCCGGTGTAAAATTGCGGTTCAGTAACTATTTCTCGTAGCTTAAAGTATAGAATTTTGGTTAAGTAATTAGAGCTATCGGCGTCAGAAGGGTTGGTTTAGGCTTGTTTGTTAGGGTTTGCTGTACATTGATTGGGGAACAGAGGTGGACGTGCTGCATAATGGGAACTTCACAGAGCAAAGAGATCCTGAAGAAGAGCCCCTTGGGCTGTATTTTGCATCATTGGAAGGAGATAGGGGGACCCCCGGGAGGTAGTGTGAATAAAAGGACGTTAGTTAAGTATTGTAATCAATGGTGGCCGTTGTACAAGTTAGATGATGAGGCAAAGTGGCCTGAGAATGGCACCCTGGATTATAATACTTTGCTACAGCTAATGTTGTTCTTGAGAAGAGAAGGAAAATGGGATGAGGTCTCCTATGCCAAAATGTTTTTCACTTTGCGAAATCACCCCGAGTGGCAAAAAGAAAGTGGTATAAATCTAGCCCCGCAGACTGGCATTAGAAAGGGATAGAAAGAACGAGCTGGGAAAACTTAAGCGGTGTTGTTCTGCGTGCAGCATAGGGCAAAGGTGTCTGAAAACAAAAGGGAATCAGAAGAAACAGGAGGAGCGCAGGGAGGATTTTGTGTCACCCCCCCCTCCCCGATGCTGGGTCGGCTGCGGGAACCCCCGCCCGCGCAGACGGGGACGAGGCCTCTGATGAGGGCGGAGCGCCACCTAGCGGTCAAGTCCCATCACTGCTCGGACTCGCAGTGAGGTGGGACCCATCATCCAAGCCCCTTTAAGAAGGGCGATGGGGCCGGGGGGGCCAACCCTGATAAGAACACCCTTCCAAATGGAAGATACAGACAAATGGAGAGAAACTGTAAGGGAATCCAGGGAAGATCCTAGCGGGGTAGCCAAGAAATTTGAACGGATAGTTAAGAATTTGGATCCGGATTGGAAAGATGTGGATTTGATGGTCGAGGCAATGACAGAGACTGAGAAAGGAATTGTGTTAAAAACAGCAGGGGATCATGTGAGGGCACAAATTACTGCAGGTACCTTACAAGGGACCGAGGAGCAACATGTTCCACTCAGAGACCCGGGGTGGGGCCCTAATGATCACACGCAGTATCGACTGTTACAGCAATACCGTATTTGGGTTCAGTGTGGGCTGGAACACGGGATCCCGAAAGCAGTAAACTGGTCAGCCTTGTATGAAGTAAAACAAGGTCCGACAGAGACCCCGAGAGAATTCCTGGATAGATTACGAACAGCAGTGCGGAAACACACAACCATAGATCCGACATCAGATGCAGCTAGACAGCAGCTGGTATCTCTGTTTATAGGACAGGCTGCTAATGATATTAGAAAGAAGCTGCAGAAGCTTAAAGAACCAGATGTAAGGAATTTAGAGACGCTAGTGGAAGAGGCGTGGCGAGTGTATCGTAACAGGGATGAGAACAGTAAGAGGAATTACAATAAAAGGAGACTAAAAAGCAATGAGTGCGCTCGTTGTAAGGGATTCGGACATTGGCAGAGGGAATGTCCACAGCAGAGAAAGGCACCCTGCCCCACAATAGCTGCTGACCTACAGGACACTGAATGACGGGGACCTGGGGAATCCACCCTAGCGGATCCACTGGTTAATATCAAGCTAGGGAAACGCAGTGTGGAATTTTTGGTAGACACTGGTGCGTCGTTTTCTGTTTTAAATCAACAACTGATGCCTTTGGGTAAGGATTTTATAACCGTTGTGGGCGCTACAGGCCAATCGGAAAAGGCATATTTTCTAAAACCATTAAAGTACAAATTAGGTAAGCAAATTGGAATACACAGATTTTTGTACCTGCCTGGGGCCCCTAAGTCCCTTCTAGGACGAGACATGTTGGAACAACTGAATGCCACAATCATTTTCAGAAAGGCACAAATAGAATTTAAAATTGAGGATACTAAATTAACCAAAATTCTGAGCCTGGCATTGATTCAAATTTTAGAAAAAGGAGAAATACCTCAGGATATACTGGACCAAGCGTATCCAGGGGTATGGGCTTCGGGAACCCCAGGCAGAGCCAAAAATGCAGACCCAATAGAGATAAAATTGAAGCCTGGAGCTCGACCAGTTAAGATCAAACAATACCCCCTTAAGCTAGAGGACCAAAGAGGAATTAAGAAAATAATTGATAGTTTTATAAATTTTGGATTGTTAGTGTAATGTGAATCTGAATACAACACCCCCATTTTGCCAGTGAAGAAGTCGGATGGGAAAAGTTACAGGTTAGTACAAGATTTGAGGGCAATTAATAAAATCGTGGAAGATCTCTACCCAGTAGTAGCTAATCCCTATACCTTGTTGAATAAACTGGAAGATAGCCAGGGATGGTTTACCGTACTGGATTTAAAAGATGCCTTTTTCTCTTTACCTCTGGCCTCAAACAGTCAGAACCTATTCGCTTCTGAATGGGAAAATCCAGATTCTGGACGAAAAACCCAGTTAACCTGGACAGTGTTACCCCAAGGTTTCAAAAATAGCCCTACCATCTTTGGAAATCAGCTAGCTCGGGATCTCGAAAAGTGGAATCCTCTGACACAAAAGGGGACTTGGTTACAATCTGTCGATGATCTCCTCATCGCTGCAGAAACAGAGCGGGATTGCAAAAAATGGACAGTGAGTCTTCTTAATTTCCTGGGACTGAATGGTTATCGAGTTTCTCAACAGAAAGCTCAGATGATTCAACAACAAGTGACTCACCTCGGACTCAAAATCTCAAGAGGACAACGAGAACTGGGAAGAGAGAGGAAAGAAGCAATCTGCCGGACTCCAGAACCACAAACGGTAAAAGAATTAAGAGCCTTTTTAGGAATGACAGGATGGTGTAGACTATGGATATATAATTATGGGCTAATGGTAAAACCCTTGTATGAACTGTTGAAAAATAATGCCAGATACCTGATTTGGACCGGAGATGCAAAAAGGGCTTTTGAACAATTAAAAAGGGAACTTATGAGAGCCCCGGCTCTTGGACTTCCAAATGTTCTAAAACCCTTTTGGCTACTTTCTCACGAGAGACAAGGCGTTGCCCTGGGAGTGCTCGCTCAACAGCTGGGGCCGCACAAGGGAGCAGTGGCATATTTCTCCAAGCAATTGGATGGGGCAGGCAAAGGATGGCCTGGGTGTCTGCGAGCTGTTGCAGCAGTTGTCCTTAACATTCCAGAAGCTCCTAAGTTCACTATGGGCCAGAAAACGACAGTCGTAGTCTCACACACAGTTTCTGCAGTATTGGAACAAAAGGGGGGCCATTGGCTCTCACCATCCCGATTCCTGAAGGACCAGGCTGTTTTGGTGGAACAAGATGATGTTAATATTGTGACAGCTAACATCGTAAATCCAGCATCTTTTCTTAGTAAAGATTCCGCCACTATGGAACCTCTAACGCACGACTGCTTGGAGACTATTGAAACAGTCTGTTCCAGCAGACCTGATTTAAAGGAGGAACCGTTGGAAAGCGCAGAGGACTCCTGGTTCACCGATGGCAGCAGCTTCATAAAAGACGGAGCTCGTAAAGCAGGGTATGCAGTAACCACCGCACACAAGGTAATCGGGGCAGAACCTTTACCTGCAGGTACGTCTGCTCAAAAGGCAGAGATAATCGCTTTAACCAGAGCCTTAGAATTGGCGAAAGGAAAGAAAATAAATATTTGGACAGACTCCAAATACGCCTTCGGGGTCGTCCATGCTCATGGAGCATTGTGGAAAGAACGAGGACTGCTCACAGCTCAAGGTAAACAGATCAAGCATGCCAAAGAAATCTTGCAGCTTTTGGAAGCTATAAATCTACCAGAACAAGTGGCAATAATGCATTGCAGAGGGCATCAAAAAGGTAACACTGAACAGGAACTGGGAAATAAACTGCAGATCAAGAGGCTAAAAGGGCAGCAGACAGAAATTCTGTAAAAACCTTGGCACTGGTACCAGGCGGTAAGCTCGTAGATACAGAAATGGAATTTAAATATTCAAAAGAGGATATGAAATTAGTAAAAGATTTGGGAGCCAGTGAGCAAGGTAAGATGTATTTAACACCAGATAATCGTATAGTTATACCTTCAAACCTATTATGGGAAGTAGTCAGAACAGAACACAACAAAACTCACTGGGGAGCAGATGCATTGTATAAAGATTGAGCAAGAGAACAGTAGGCAGAAACCTGTACACTACTGTAAAACAAGCAACCCAAATGTGTGAAATTTGTCTGAGAAATGATCCAAATACAACATGCAAAGTACACTTTGGGAAAACTGGAAAGGGGAACATAGCAGGACAACACTGGCAAATAGATTTTTCAGAACTTCCAAGAAAAGGGGGGTATCGATACTTGCTGGTTATAACAGACACGTTTGCCGGATGGCCTGAAGCGTTTCCCTGTAGAACAAATAAGGCTCGGGAAGTGGTACGAATTCTGTTAAATGAAATCATACCCCGGTTTGAGGTGCCAGCAATCATATCCTCGGACAGAGGGTCACATTTTTGCGCACTAGTAGTACAGCACATCAGTAAAATTCTGGGTATTGATTGGCAGCTACACACCCCCTACAGACCGCAGGCAAGTGGCCAAGTAGAAAAAATGAATCATTGGATCAAACAACTGGCAAAAATCGGTCAGGAGGCAAATTTGTCTTGGGACAAAGCTCTACCCTTAGCTTTACTGAGAATCAGAGTAAAACCCAGGAGCAAAGAGGGCATTAGTCCATTTGAAATTTTGTTTGGAAAGCCTTATCAATTGTCATATCAAGCGGGGGACATGGTGCAAATTGGGGAGGGGTACTTACAAGAGTATCTGTTAGCTTTGGGAAAGCAGATAAATAATGTTCAAAAATGAGAAGCACGGGGTAGGAGCCTAGACCAACCAATACACTTAATCAAACCTGGAGACTGGGTTTTTGTTAAGACTCTTTCAGGTGATCCCCTTGGAGAGAAGTGGAACGGACCTTATCAAGAGCTGCTAACCGCTTGTACTGCAATCAAAATCCGAGAACAACCAGCTCGGATTCATTATTCAAGGGTCCAGAAAGCCTCTGTTCCCTGGACTGTACAACAACAGTCGCATCTCAAGATAAAAATAACAAGACGACCACGACGGGTCTAACTCCGTGGGTAATGATGGTAGCCATGAGTCCAGCTATTTGATAAACTCACCTCATGGCTACCAAATTTATCCTGGTTAAAGAACCTGTTTCTCCTAGCTCTTGTGACAGGAGGTGTATGTGTTTTGGCCTGCATAATGATTCAATGCTGCAAGTGCTGTGATCGATTATGTTGGGAATGTAAGAATGGATTGATCTGATGATTACTAAGACTTTTTGATCTAAAAGAAACAAAAGTCTTAAAGAGAAGGGGGGAATGATAGAGGGGATTGTAAGAAATGTGAAACTATAACAAAAAGCCTTAATATTTTCTACTTTTTAGTAGTCTTTAGTACTGTAACTTGTATTCCTGCATGCACAGTGATCTAACGATGTAACTGTTACACTAATCCCTGCTTTCTCATTAAGGAATGTAGTGGAAGGACATGGGCACAAGCTATCACTTAGTCGTTAGACAAAATAATTAAGTGAAACAAAAGTGGTCTTGGTTCTCAGCAAATAATTGGGATAATTGTGGGATAAAAGAGACTCCTAAATAACTCTACTCCAGACAGCTCGGCCTTGGGAGGGCAAATGCGCCAAGCTACAGAGATCAGGAGGCACCAAGAGGGCAACAAGACCGGAGCCAAACCACCTGAAGGACACGATATACGTGATCCTGGAACGGAGTTTGCGCAGAGACAAATGTCAATCAGTGAACAGCGTGATGAAGAGGATGGGCCTTCATCTTGGGACCCCCAAAGACCACCCAAAGATGCTAACAGACATGCGTGAAAGATATTTACATATGCTAATTAGTTCCTAGAAATATAATGAGTATTTACATGTGTGATTGTATTTAACCTGAAGCAACAGGGTGTCTGGTGCGCACGTTTGGAGGAGAAATCCCCGGTGTGCCCGGCGCCGCAATAAAGAATCCCTGCTGAGCAGTGTACATTGTGCTGTGAGGTTTTCCTACCGGATCTTCGAATCACCACCTTCCCTCGCGCCCTCGAGGCCCTTGTTCCTGCCTCTGCCTCGCTCCACGCAGCGCAGCACGCAGCAGCACACGCAGCCGTCACAAATGCATCTGCCGGGTGGCACAAGGGGGCTGCGGATGCAGCTTGGGCCGCACGCGGCTCGGCTGAATCCACTTCTTCTTCTTCCCCCGCAAAAATCCTCTTTAAACACAACAGCACTTGCACCCACCGCCCCCGAGAGCCGCCGGGAGGGGCCAGGGACACCCCAGCCCCCTTCACCCTCTCCTCCCCACCACGCCCTGGGGAGCCTGCTGGGGCGGGATGGAACACGGGAGCCCCCACGTCCCTTCCTGGAGACGCCACAGAGTCCCCAGCACCCAACAGCCACCACAGAACATGGCGCGGCCACCGCTGTGGCTCCCACCCCGCGGCCCCCGCGCCCCGGACCCTGCACACTTTTCTGCTCCCCGAAACCTTCTGCCCCCCAGGCAGGCACCCACCCCGACCCCTGCAGCCCGCGGACGCTCTCGGGGACAAGAGCGGAGGTGACCGCCGGCCATCGCTCCCCTCTCTCCTGCAGCCTCAGCCAACCTCTGCCAACCGCCCGCGCAGCAGCAGCCCTTCCCCGCAGCCTGGGCACCCCCGCTCTGGGGGGCTCCCCCGGCACGGGGGGCACCCCCGGCCCCCCAGCCACCACCACCACCACCTACGGCAGCCCTGCCTGCTCTGCCACCCCGACACCTTCGCCAGCCCCACCAGCCCCAGACCCCGGGCCCCCTCAGCACCCCCAGACCCCGGGCACTCCCACCACCCCACCACCCCCGTCCCCACCGCACTTTTCGCACGGGGCTGCAGCAAGACCGGCCGAGCGGCCCTGCCCTCGCCTGCCTGATGCGCGCCCAGGAAATCCCATTCCCAGACCATTCCCCAAGCACTTGGGGCCATCTCTCCCGGTTCACCTCCCAGCAGCGACTCTCCTCCCCGATTCCCAGCCCCGTCCCACCAGCACAGCAGCTCGTCCCACGGGGACCACCCTGGCCACCACCTCCCCATGCGCCTGGCGCAGAGCCGGGGGACGTCGGCAATGGGGGACGGCTCGGCGGGTGCCCCTCGAGGGTCCCCCCGGCCCACCGCCGCTCCCTCTCGCCGACCCAGGGCTGCAGATGGCTCCGTGCAGCTGCTGCTTCGACCCCCGCCTCTTCCACATCCTGTGGACCAGCTCCCACCTGCCTCCACCGGCCCACACTGCGCTGGACCCCAGCACCGTTCCTCTGCCGGCTGCTGCCCTGGGGGGCCCCGGGGTTCCTCCGTCCTGGGCAGCCCCTGGGACCCCTCAGGGCCGCCCACACCACCGGGCACCCGGCAGAAATCAGAGCGCAGTGGTGGCCCCAGCCCCCCTGCTGCAGCCAATGTCCGTCCCCGGTGACCAGGACATCGTGGGGCAGCCGGCACAGAACACCATTGCCGGCACGGCCACCACCGTGGGGGCACAGCCGGGCAGGGACATCCCCCCAGACAGCGACGTCACCCCCAGCCCCTCTGCTTGACCCCCAAAGCCTTGGCGACCTGGCAGATGACGTGGAGGTGTATGAGGAGGAACTTCTTCGAGAGGCCCTAAGGCTCTTCGGTTCCTCCTCGGACACCCTGGGGGTCAGCCAGGAGGGGCCCGGCAGCATCCCCCTGCCTGGGGACCCTGCGGGCACCGGCAGGGAGGGGGGAGCGGTGGCCCCAGCACCACTGGAGAAGCCAGCGTCCATCCCTGGCTACCTGGACGTCGAGGGGCAACCGGCAGACACCACCACTGCCGGCACAGCCACCCCCGCAGGGGCATCCCCGCGCAGCGACGTCCCCCCCAGCCCCTCTCCTGTGCCCCAGAACCAACACCCTGGGGACCCGGCTGACCACCTTGAGGTGTCCAAGGAGGAACTTCTTCAAGAGGCCCAAAGGCTCTTCCGTTCCTCCTCGGACTCCCTCGGGCTCAGCCGGGACGGTGCCAGCAGCGTCTCCGTGCCTGGGGACCCTGCGGGCACCGGCACAGCCATCCCCCCCGCGCCTTCCCCTCGCTGTCGCTGCCCCAGGACCTGCTCAGCCCCAACTCCAGCCCCCTCGGCTCTGGCAGGCAGCACGGGGGTCCCAGGGGGGGATTAGACCCAGAGAAGGGAAGAGAGGGAGGAGGGGGGAGGAGTGGGGGGGAAGCGGGGGAGGACGGGAGGTGTATTTTTGGGGGGGAGGGCGGTTAGAGAAGCTTTAGAGGGGGGTGTCTTTTGGGAGGGAGGGGGGTTAGAATAGCCCTATGGGGCCTTTTCCCTTGATTTCTCGTTTTTCCATTAAAAGTTGTTTCTCCACAACGGCTCCGTGATTGTGTGGGAGGGGGAGGGAGCGCAGGGGGCACCGGGAAACAGCACCCAGGAGGTGCAAAAGCCTCGCTGAGCCCCAGATCGCAGCCGCCGAGCCCCAAAGGGCAGCCGGCCGGCCCCAGGCCCAGCACCCCCAGCGGGGCAGGCAGTGCCGGGGGGCACTCCCCTGTCCCCCTCCCCAGGGGAAGCAGCCCTGCAGCGGGGCAGCCAGCACGCACGCGTCCTCGCGGGACTCACCGACACGGCCCCACGCACCAAGCAGCACGCGGCCCTGGGACAAGGACAGACCCTGGGGGCCGGCACGGGGATGGACACACGACAACAAGGGCTCCAGCACCTTCGTCTGCAGCACAACCAGTGTCCCCTCCGGCTGGGACCGGGCTCGCTGCAAAGCCCTGCAAAGTGATACCCGTAAATGTAAAATTTCCACTTCCCAGAGCGATTGGCATTAAACTAAACGAGATCCTTGCTGTTTTGAGAAGACAGGAAAGCTCTAAGACAGAGAGGCTCCTCAATAATTCTACCCCAGACAGCTCAGCCTTGGGAGGGCAGATGCACCAAGCTACAGAGAGAAAGAGGCACCAGGAGGGCAACAAGACCGGAGCAAAACAACCTGGAAGGACACGGGATACGTGATCTTAGAACGGAGTCTGCGCAGAAACAAAGGTCGGCCAGCGGACACTGTAACAGACTGGAAGATGATTCCTGTCAAGTGCACATATTGTGCACCTGTGGAAACCAGCATCCTGTGAAATAACAAAACCACCTAAGGCATGGAACAACAGACAGCACAGCTGTGGGGTTGAGACCGGGCTAACTATATCGCTTGTGCAAGGAAAAAACCAAGTGTGCATGCGCTTACAGGAAAAGGACATTTAGAGGACACCGAGGAAGAAGAGACTCTTCATCCCGAAGACCGCCAGAAGAACTATAAAGACCACCAACATCATGAAATGCATGCGTCACTAAACGATGCCACGTAAGCACAGAGAATCAAAAGGAGGAGGAGACTTCGACCACTACATCGAGAAGGAGGAGACCAAGAGCCCCACCTGAGGCTCAGCAAAGCCGTCTTTGATGCAGAGCCTGGGAAAACCGGAGCCAGTGGATGAACTCGGAGCTTTCACAGGCGGCCTCAGCATCAGTGCTGAGAGCAGCTTCCACACGCCAAGCACAGGCATGGAGAAACAGCTTGTCACGAGCAGCCAGTCCTCTACGAGGTCTCCAGATAGCCTGGCACCAGGGAGGGTTCCTCAAGCAAGCTCCTTGTCGGGGAGAGGGTCTAGGAGGAGGCTCTCCCACCATGGGCATTCTCAAGTCCAGCTCCTCGAGAACATGGCCTTGCTGCCCGCTCTCTTCCCCTACAGAGGCTGAACCAGCTGCCCAGTGGCTCGGGCCATCTCCGTTTCCAGCGGAGCCCAGCAGTCCGTAAGCATCCCAAGACAGCGCCTGTGTGGATCCTGCCCCTCTCGTACAGGCCCACGCTGGCCGGGCTGGTGTTTGAGGGCTCTGCACGGCACGCACACAGCGCCTACCAAAAAGCTCTGCTCAGCGCTACCAGATCATTTCTAGCTCAACTCAGCGGCACAAAGACAAACAGGGAGAGGCCACGGCCCCACGTGCAAAGGGAGCAGAACACACAGCAAAAGATGTCAGGGGCAACCCTGGAAGCAGCCACAGGCCGTCCACCACGACCCCCAGATCGGGGTCCCGCAGCTCAGCCCGCCACCCACACTGCTTCGAGAGCGCTGCGCCAGCGGCTCTTCCCATCTCCTGCCAGGGGAGAGAACAGGCACAGGCAGCAGAAATAACGGGGTCAAGAAAACTACAGATCACAGCCTTGCCTGCACCATCCTCACAAACACCTGGGGAGAGAAAGGGTCTCTTTTATCCCTACAAGAACATTGGTACAAAGACCAGAAGAGGCACCCCAGGGCACAGCCAGCGAGCCAGGGGCAGAGCAGAGGCACGGCAGGACAAAACGACGGTCACTCAGCTCCAGCGCAGGAGGCCGAAGTTCAAGTCCTGCCCAAGCCACAACAAAAGCTGTCATCGTTTTAGAATTGTGTATGGCGCACAAAACATTTCTGGCGGCTGTAACCCAGAGAACCTAAGAGCAAACTTGTGAAGGCACAACTGCAACTCACAATTTTAATGCTGTTAGGGCATCCAGAAAGCTCTGAACACCTTCAGAGCAGGAGAGCTCAAACGCACAGCACAAACTGAAGCAAACATTCCTGCTGGCAGGCTGATGCGTCCCACCTTCCCAAGGCACCAGCTTTAGCAGCAAAGAAAGAAAGATCTCGCTAAACGACTGTTACCTTCAAGTAAGAGAAATCTGCATAAATTGCAGCTACACAGGGTTTCTTTTCGATTTTTTTTTCCTTTCCTCACAGTAGAAAGATACCGTAGATGGGTGAAGTGCTGCATGGAAAGGGCCCCTGGAGGTGTCTGTGCCACCACCCTCTCCCAGCCACTAATGCCATCTGCCCCCCAGGGCACCTCTCAGGGCTGCACCACCCTCCTGGGGAACAAGTTCTCCCCAACACCCACCCAGAGCACAGCGAAGCTGCACATTCTGCCTTTTGCCCCATCTTCTCCACTGTCTGCCACAACTGAGAGGAATCCGGCTCCATTGTCCTCGCAATGGCCCTTTAAGCACCTGCAAACCACCATCAGATCACTCCTCAGGCTCCACGAGCCCGGCCACCCCAACCTCTTGCCTTTACTTGTCCACAATAACAGGCATTGATTGGAAACAAATTCAGGGTAACAGTGCCCACAAATTAACAACAGCCCTTGGATTTCTACTTGTTTAAGGTAAATGCAGGTTAAGGGCTTTTCTGAGAAAATGCAGAAAAAGCTCCAATCCGCTTGCTGTTCTAAAACAGACAACACACAGCTGAAATGACAAATGAACTACACATCTCTCTTCCCCTTCGCTACCTCCTTCTAACACGCAGACACTTTAGCATAGAGCGTACCTGTGAAGGAAGTATTCTGGCAATCGCCCCGCGACAGCCACGAGAAACTCTGAAACTGCAGCCAAGCTGCTCATTCGCAGCAGGTTTCTCCCCCTGCTTCTGGGAGGGTCTCCTAAGGAAGCCTGGCTTGCAGCCCGGCAGCCCTGAGGGCTCTTTCTCTCCGGTCCCACACACCTCTCTCCAGCTTCCACTCGACCCTCCTCAGGCACGGGCTCTCTCACCTGTTCCGTTTGCTGCCTTTTCGCTGCAGGATTTGTCTCTTCTGCCGATTTCCTCTGCAGAGGCAAGCGGTCTTCTGGAGAGACGCTGCCTTTCTTCCCCTCACACCCGTGAAGGTTTCTCCAGGTGGAGAGAACATCCAGCCAATACCTTGGCTCCTCAGTGACAAGGCTTTGAACCTCATGCTGCATTTTCCCTGGAAGAAAAAGCAGCTTCAGGTTCAGTAGTTCAGGCTCAGCATTTGGTTTTCCTGCAGACCGAGAACAGCTGTTAGCAGAGACCGTGTTCAGATTTCATTGATGTGTGAGCCCAGGAACCGCAGCAGCAGCCATCACAGGCACAGCTGAGCTCTCAGCGCCCACCTACCCCCCAGCAGAGACCCAGCCCTCCCTCTGGTTACGAGCTCTGCAGAACCAAGAGTAAATCGTGCAGGGGTCGAACTCTGCACAAGAATTCAGCAGCCCTAGAAACCAGCCCAGCCCTGAGAGTCACTCCCAGGGACGGAGGACCAGCCTAACGCACCATCCTCCCCGAAAGCCCTTGGTCCAGGATGAGAGATGTGGGGCACTTTCCAGGGCTGAAACACAGACACGAACGGGAATCGCACTGATCCAGCCGGGGCCTCCCGCGCCCGCCCTGCCCGCAGCCCGGGGGGGCCGGGCCGCGCCTCCGCTCCCGGCCCCCGCCCGCGGCGCCGGCTCCGCAGCAGCGGAACAGCCGCTGCCCGCAGCCGGGTCTCCGCCGCTCCCCCGCCGCCCCGCGCTGGACAAGACCTTTCCCGGCCGCAGCCCGCCCCGCAGAGCCGCACACCCAGCCCCGCCGCCGAGGCGTTTCGGGCGGGCCCCTCCCGCAGCCCCGCAGCCCGCGGGGAGGGGGGCGGCGCGGCCCCGCGGCTCGGCCGAGCGGAGACGGCCCGGCCCTGGGGGACCCTTCCCGCCCCGGCCCCGGCCCCGGCCCCGGCCCCGGCCCCGGCCCCGGCCCGACCCGCGGGACCCCCGCAGGCGGCGGCACCGCCCGCGCCGCGCCCGCCCGGCTCCTGGGCGCCCGGCGAACGGGGCCGCGCTCCCCGCCGCTCCGCACCGCACCGCAACGGGCCGGGCGGGCCCCGGCGCCCGCGGCCCCCGCGCCGGGAGAGGCTCCGGCCCCCCCCCGCCGCCATCTCGGCCCCCCGCCGGGACCGGGCCTTGACGGGCGGCAGCGGCCCCGGGGCGCGGAGGCGGTGTCCGCACCCAGGCGGCGGGGGAGGGCGATCCGCAGGCACCCCCACCCCCCCCCGGGAGCGGGTCAGCAGCCGCGGCCCGGGGGAAGCGCCGGGAGGGCGGGGGGGGCCGTCAGCTGCCCCCCACGGGCGACCTTCTGCGGCCCCGCAGGCACCTGCGGGGGTTTGACCGGGGGCAGGCGGGGGCTGGAAACCCGACGGGACAGCCGCTGGGACAGAGAAGGGGGGGACGGGCCGGCGGGGCGAGCACCGGCACCGCCGGCAGCAGCAGCTGAGCCCCGCGAGCGGCAGCAGGAGCAGCCTCCTGTACGGGGGGGGGGGAGGGAAGCCCCCATCCCTGGGGCCAAACCCCCTCCGGCTGCTGCGGCAGAGCGGCCGAGGAACAAACTCAGCTCCCTCGGCCAGCGGGGGAGATGGGGGGAGGCTGCGCGCTGGCTCGCTCCTCCTCTCCTGTCCTTAGTGCACAAATTTCACTCCCTTCCCGGCACCCAGCTCCGCCTGAACTTCACCAGAGCTCTGTCACAGCAATTCAATATCTCGTTTTTGAGGCGGGAGGTGGTAATTTTTTTGTGCTGGGTTTTATTTGTTTTTGACAGCCTTCCCCCCCCCCCCCCCTTTTTTCCTCCTCTCTACTTCCAGTGACAGAACTTAACAGATGTAAATTCTGAACAAATGCCCGAAGGTAATTCTTAGTTTCCTCCCACTGTTTTTGTTGCTGAACTTTTGCACTGAGGCTCATTATTTAATAGCCACAAAACATACCGAGAAATTGAAAACCTAACCATTAAGTATAGGATTTTTACCATGATTTGTAACAGAAGTCAGTACTGAGCTTTGATCTACTGATAACACAAGCCAATGGTTCTCTAATCAAGCTAACAGATTCCCTTCTGAAAGTCACTCCTCAAATGCGACATCAGAAATGCTCCCGGGGCCCGCGGGCCTCTGACGGCACGCTGATTAACCCAGCAGGCTTGTCCGTGCTGCCAAACACCCACCGGACTCACGGCAGCACTGGGCCAGAGGCTTCACCTCCATCCGAACACCACAAGCTTTGATTCAAGCTTCAGAACCCTCCACTCTTCAGTCTGCCAGCAAGAGACCCCGAGGGGGGGCAGAGTAACAGATACAGCGTTAGCACTGCGGAACAGACACCAATCTCAATACAAAAGTGCGGCAATTTCCAGGCACATTCACCTCATTGCTCACTCAAATCCCGCTGGAAGGTTACATTAGCATTTATTAAGCAAGTTCCATGGGGAGGGAAGGCCACGAGGCTCTGGGAGAACCCTGTACAATGTGAAAGGTGCGCAATCATACTACGTAAATATTCTACAAGTAAAAAGTCGGGGGGGGGGGGTGTCCCCGCAAACCCACAATATCACATTTTTCTTACCACTATGAGCAGTCCACCATTTTGTTCCACTTCAGCTGTTTCCACAAGCAGTTCAATAGCTTTTCTCTTCCCAATTATTTTCACTACTCGGGCAATTAAATCTTTCTTTGGCTCACAAAGCCTGAGAGGCGGGGAAAAAAAAGATACACTTATTGTCAGCATAATTTCTTGAGTAAAACTGACCATGGAACTTCCATAATGAGTAGTTCATTCTGTGGGAGATAAAACTGTGCTAAAATGAAAGAGTCCATACATTTAAATGTGTTTCAGTGGCTCCTTGAACCAGTTTTTTTTTCTAAAGCATGCATTTTAAAAATTTGTTTCCATTAAAATGCACTGAGTGATTATTATTTTCTATTGATGTGTGAAAGATTAAACCAAATGAGAAACTCTAAAGACCTGTATAAATCTCTGAAATTGAACCATAAAAGTCTGCTGTGCATTTAGCAGTTGACAGTACAGCACCTTTTATAGTTAAATCTACACTTGCTGTTGTCTGTAGCTAGTTGTTGAAGTTCTCCTGTATCGTGTGCCATTCAGACAAACATACAGAATAAAAATTAAACCATTCTGTTGACTGATCTATGACAACCTACAAAATGCAAACAAGAACAAAACACTGCAATATGACCGAGTTAAATTGGGTTCTTTTGTTAGCAACAACGTCCTCGTACAAAAGTTCTCATCCTCAGTCTGCATGAAGGGAGAGGCTCTCACAGCATCAATTCACTGTGCCGAAGCACGTGCTCCCACTGGAAAACATCATCACCCCACACACCAACACCTCCTGTCCAGAGCAAGAGTTCAGATGCTAAAGTCTCATGTTCTCAGTGGCAAAGCTCCTCACTAAGCACAGTCCCGAGCACGACAGCTCAGTGGTTTTACACTTCAGGGACCAACAGGCCACCACCACCTCCTAAGTTTCTTGAAGACTGCTGTCTGGCCTCCTTGCTTCCGATGACATTGCCATGCTCTACAGCTGCATACATTACAGTGACTGCATAACAGAAGGGATCTGACCGCAGATGTGAACAACCAGCCTAGCTTCAACCGTATGATTGAAGTTACCTGAAATTAAATGTTAAAACTCACATTTTAGTGACAATTGTCCTCATCACAAAAGGGATTACCCAACCCGCTCAACTTTACACTTTGTGTTTAGTCTCACTGAGTTCAATGAATGATCAGGCACCAGCAAGTAAATGCTTTCTTAAATATTTATAGGATTGAGTTCTAAATTATGAATTATTGGAAGAGATGGAAGCATTTCTCAAAGATGGAGAGAACTTTAAGATAACCAGGAGTCCTCAGAGAGCTGGTGAAATAGACCTTCTGTTAGTAGCAGCAGCAGCTTAAACAGTCAAATCCCCACCCCGCGCTCATTCTGGCCCTGCGCAACCCTCCCGTACGCTGCTTTAAACAAGCAGCTGTGCACTGCAACAGGAAAACAAGAGAAAGGGCAAAACATTGCAACAGACAGTCAGAAAACCCCTTGGATTTCAGTTCACTGTGTGGGCCACCACAACAAAAGGTCAGGAATCCAGGCACAGACGGTGCAGCACAGATCAAGCAACAGTGCCGTGATGCCTATAAACACAATCCTACTGATGCTATTCAGTGCCACTACTGCTATAAACAATCAGAAAAAAAGAGCCTTCTGCCCTATTTTGATGAAGCTCAATACAACAAAGAAGAGTTTATTACAAGAGACATACTCAAACTTTCCAAATCCATAAAGGAGAAGCTACCGAGAACTGATAACAGCATCAATAATTCAATAATGGTCTAATTGCTGTATTTCAGCATCTGGCAATACTATGTATCCCATGTAAGAAATCAACAATGATCAATAAACCCAGCTTTTATCTAAACATCAAACTTATGGTCAGTAAATCTTGTAACTGCTTTTCCCCTGTTTAACATCATTTTCTTCCCCTGAACCACCGAAAAAGGATTGCGTGGCTGTTTAAGTCAATCTAAGGAAGAACGACTGCAGTCAGGTGCCCTCTCTCACACCACCAGCGCTGCCAGTGCCAGCTCTAAGGAAACTGTACAGCAAATTGGGTAAGGGAACAAATCTCTCTCCAAACTAACTCCTTAAAAAAAGCAACAGGCTTTTGGACAGTTCAGTTTTCTGACTCAGCTCAGTGTACAACAACTCAATAGCAGGACTGTGAAAAAGAATTGGAGCGCGGCAAGCGCGCACACGGCTGGAGCTTGGTAACCCCAACAGCGGCTTCCATGACCTAGCACAGAACTGCAGCTCAGCTTCTCAACAGAGCAGAGGCAAGGCTGGATTTCAGTTCTGCTGTCTCATCCTGGTGCAGCCCTTCATTACTACAGCAGCAAAACATTTTGTTCAGACAAGCAGGTTCCACGTAAAGAACAGGGATTTCAGAAGCTGTGCTCTCCAAAACAGTACACAGGCCCAGTCACCTACAGTTCCAAAGGTTTATAACTTAGCCAGACTTTCATGGTGACCACTGCAGGTGTTCACTGGTGTCCAACTCCAAACACACATCTTTACTCACGGGGTGTTTCCTAAAAATGTCACTACTAAATCTGTATCGTGACAAACAATGTTTTTCCTTGCCACTGTTCTCAAATAACAAACTATCTGGTGGATCTTTAAAAAAAAAAAAGAAATTAGAACAGTACTATTGGATGCTTCTACAAGGTACCAGCCCTAATGCTGCATTTTAATCCCAGATTTTGGAAATACACACAAGGCACTCACACTTTTTGTAATCTGGTAAGACACCTTACATATTTAGCAGAAAGAAAGCTTTTTTCCCCCAAGAGGAGGAAAACTACTACTCCATCAGCAGCTTACCAGTACTTAAGGAAGTGAAGATATGGGGTTACTAAACTTACCGATAAGCCATCTGCCACTTTTTCCTCTGAATCTTCTTCTGTTGTGTCATACCTTCCTTTATATTTCATTTCTTGTCTTTCACCCAGTCTATCTTTCACAGGCCGCTCCCGTTTGAGAAAGCCTTGCCCATTTTCCTCTTCCACTGGCAATGTTTTCTTGTCATCGTGCATGTATTCATCCAGTTCTTTACCTAAAGTCTCCACCTCCTTTTGCTGAGCTTCCTTCATCAGCTTTTTAGCCAAGAAATAACTGTAAGTCTCAGGCTGCCTGCTTCTGTCAATACTACCATCCATGCCTAGAATCCCAAGTTCAGTAGCCACTGCATCCCGATTCTGCTCCTGGAGCACCACACCCACCGAGAGCAGTTTGGTTTTGGTGCTTCTGGCCAAGCTGAAAAGGCTCAGATTTCGCAGGAGGAAAGCTGAAACATTTCTGCCGTTTTCCTTTCCACAAACAGCTGTCATCAGCAGATTCAGAAAAGCTTTCATCACTTGAATCCACACTTTTGGTTGTCCGATGAGCAACACTCGGTGCACACGACGAAATGCTGCTCTGGAATGGTCTGCCGGAATCATGGCCATCATGCGATTGCTGAAATGAAGAAGTAAATGTCCATTAATTTAATCACTCGCATAAACTAAAAGAGCTATGAAGTGAAGCCAGAGATTTGATTAGCTAGTAAACTTAATTTGGACTCATGCGATGGTTTGGGCAGTCCTCCACGAGCATCTTTTGGACTGCAGTCGACAGCAGCACGCTGTGAAACTTGTGTGTTTTGAATGCTTGTACACGAAAGGCAGCACGGCTGCTACAGAAAACACACAGTGACAGGGGCCACTAATCTACTGAACACACCCTTTGCTGAATGAAATTACAATTATTACCAGACCAGAAAAGCTATTAAAATTCCCAAATCAGACAAAGACACAACATGCACAGCAGTTCTAAGAAAGATTAAAAAAACAAAACACCACGGCCACTTACCAGGAGGTTTTTCTAACAGCACAGACACTCATATTCTCTCCGGAGTCTAAAAGGGGTCAAGACTAGTGGCTTGCAACCACAGTAGCGTTCCCAGAGACTCAACCGAGAAGAAAAAATGATGAAAAACCACAAAAACCAAGCGCACAAAACTGGGATGCAGCTCAAACTTTGAAAAGCTAACGGTGTATTGGGATTCTGGTTCAATCCGGACAGCACATGAGCAGCTTTAAACCCAGAAGACATCACGGACTCACTACGGCTTCTCATTAATTAGGACAAAAACCCTAAAGGCTTCAACGTGCCTTACAAAAAAAAGTCCCACTGATATAAAAATATTCAAGAAATACTGTTTCCCGTGCACTGACAGATAAACTACAACACGAAAGCCAGACCTGCTCAGCTGTACATAACCTACAAAAGCACCACGGGGAACTGAACCCCGAATTCTTCCTCCCAATTGCTGGAAACTTCTGGCCGTGCTGTCTGTGCCGACCTGCGGGAAGCATTTTCTATACTCGCAATTCCAGCTTCTCCCCCACTAATCTGCTATCGTTACGTTACCTTATGCTCTGATCTTTAAAAATAAGATCTCTTCCTCCAGTTTCAGGTGAAATAAGAGTCCTTTCTTCAACCGCACTGCTTTCACCGCCATTATGGCACCATTTCTTCTTCCTCCTATCAGCAAACAGAAAACAGAAATCTTCAACTCATTTTACTGCATTACGGAGTACAAATTTTTAATGTAAAATGCATTCCGTAACGCTAAACACTAACAACTCCATGAATTTAAACAATCCCCCGACGCCTGCCGTCACTTATTTTGCCCTACACACCCCAGGACCGCACCGCAGATCAATCACCATAACTCGAGAGCCCCGCCAACCCTCGCCCCTGCGGCGCCCACCCCGAACCATCTCAGTTCGAAACCTTTTCCCGCCCCCCCGCGCCGCAGACGCCCCGCGCCCCGCACGCCGGCGGGAACCGAACCCCCCGCGGCAGCGCGCGGGGCCGGAAGCCGCGGGGCAGCGCCCGTCGCCGCTCGCCGCCTTCCCGCGCTCCCGCAGCCGCCGGCCGCACCGGCGAGCGCTCCCCCCCCCCTCACCAAGCCCCGGGCCCGGCGGCAGCGAACGCCTCCCCCGCCCCGCCCCGCCCCGCCCCGCCCGCGGCCTCCCCAGGCGAACGGGCCCCGGAGGAACACGCCGGGCCCGGGGCACGGAGCCCCCGCCGGGGAAGGGCCCCCCGGCCCGGCCGCCCGGCCCTCGCCGGGACCCGCTCCCGCAGGCGCCGCGCACCGCCCCGGCTCGGCCGCCCTCGCTCCCCGCCGGGCCCTCCGGCCGCCAGCCGGGCCCTCTCGCCGCGCGGCTCCGGCCGGAGCCCGGGCCGCCCCTCCCTCACCCGCCGCGGGCCCCGGGGCAGCCGGCGCCGGGCAGCCGCGGGCCGAGGCGCAGCGCCCGCCGCCCGGTGCTATTCACGATGGCACCAGCGCTGCTCCCGCCCCCTCTTCCCGGTGCTGCGGTCTCCAGTGACCTGAACAACAGGCTTCAGCCTGCGGCCAGCCCTGCAGCGGTCAGGCAGCCGCGTCAGATGATGGTTTCAGCTTCCTTTCCAGCCGGAATTATTCGATTATATTCTATTTCGAACTTTTGTAGGGGGTTGCGGGAAGATCCTGGTGATTTCACTCTTAGCAATTTCTTGGACAGGGACAAGAGTCCTTAGACATCACACAATCATAGAACCTTTTGGGTTGGAAGGAGCCTTTAAAGCTCATCAAGTCCAAACTCCTGCAATGAGCGGGGACATCTTCAGCTGGAGAAGTTTGCTCAGAGCCCAGTCCAACCCAGCCTTAACGGGTCCATGTCCTTCTTGTGCTGGGGCTCCAGAGCTGGATGCAGGATTCCAGGTGAGGTCTCACCAGGGCAGAGTAGAGGGGCAGAATCCCCTCCCTCACCCTGCTGGCCACCCTTTTTTCATGCAGCCCAGGACACGGTTGGCCTTCTGGGCTGCCAGCGCACACTGCCAGATCACGTCCAGCTTTTCATCCATCAGGACCCTCAAGTCCTTCTCCACAGGGCTGCTCTCAATTCCTTCATCCCCCAGCCTGTGTTGATAGCGGGGAGTTGCCCTGGCCCAGGTGCAGGACCTTGCAATTGGCCTTCTTGAACCTCATGAGGTTCACACAGGCCCACTTCTCCAGCTTGTCCAGGTCCCTCTGGACGGCATCCCGTCCTTGTGCCGTGTCAGCTGCACCACTCAGCTTGGTGCTGTCTGCAACCTTGCTCAGTGAGAACTCGGTCTCTCTAAGTCATTGATGAAAATATTAAACAGTGCCGGTCCCCGTGCAGACCCCTGAGGGACACCACTTGTCACCACTGTGCATCTGGACATCGAGCCATTGACCACCACCCTCTGGTTGCAGCCTTCCAACCAACTCCTTATCTACCTGAACGGTCTACCCGTCAAATCCATACCTCCCCGATTTAGAGAGAAGGATGTTGTGGGGGACCGTGTCGAAGGCTTTACAGAAACCCAGGTAGATGACATCCCCTTGTCCGCTGATGCAGTCGCTCCACCATAGAAAGACCAACCACTAGGTTGGTGAGGCAGGACTTGCCCTTGGTGAAGCCATGCTGGCTGTCTCAAATCACCTCCCTGACCCCACCTGCCTTAGCATAGCTGCTAGGAGGATCTGTTCCATGATCTTCCCAGGCACAGAGGCGAGGCCAACAGGTCAGTAGTTTCCAGGGTCCTCCTTTCTACCCTTTTCAAAAAAGGGCACCATGTTTCCCATCCTCCAGTCACCAGGGACTTCATGTGATTGTCATCACCTTGCAAATATGATGGAGAGTGGCTTGGTAACTACAGCAGCCAATTTCCTCAGGACTCTGGGGTGCATCTCATCAGGTCCCATAGACTTATGTCTGTTCAGGTTCCTCAGGTAGTCACGAACCTTTCCTCAGAGTGGGGGGGGGGCTTTGCCCCTCCGGTCCCCATCTTGCAGTCCATGGACTCGGGACAGGCAAGCAGAGAGGCTGCCAGTGAAGACTGAGCCAAAAAAAGTTGCTGAGTACCTCAGTCGTCTCCTCGTCTGTTGATACGGGGTCACCACTCTTGTTCATCAGGGGGGTACGCTTTCTTTAACCTTCCTTTTCTGGCTGACGTACCTGTAGAAGCCCTTCTGGTTATTCTGTGCATCCCTTGCCAAGTTCAGCTCCAGCCACGCCCTGGCCCTCCTGACCCCGTCCCTGCACAACCGGGCAGCATCCCTATACTCTTCCCAAGACACCTGTCCCTGCTTCCACTGCCAGGGCAGTTCCCTCTTGCCCTTTGGTCTGACCAGACGGTCTCGGCTCAGCCATGCCGGTCCCTTCCCTTCCTTAAAACTTCTCTAGAGACGCTGACCCTGCCCCGCACGCCGGAGCTGCCAGGAGCTCGCCAGCCCCACGGCACAGGTCCCCTCCAGACCCCGAGTGCCACGCCAGGAGCGCCGGGTCCAAAACCGACCCCCCCGAGCCGCAACGCAAAGCCAAGCCTGGGCCGAGCGACCAGCGAAGAGCTCGGATGCTCGCCGGCACGTCCACCGCCTCGCCGCAAAGACCCGGCCGAGGATGCCCACGCGTGGGCAACGCGCCCACGGGGACGAGCTCCGGCCCAGCGCACGGCCCCCCGGCCACGCACCCGCCGCAGGCAGAGCGTGTACCACATTTCTCTCTGGAAGAGCTCGGCCTTACGCACGGGAAGAGAGGGAAATTCAGTCTGCCAACACCAGCACGGGGGCCAAAAAAACACGGGAGAGACTTCCCCCTGCCATCCCCTTCCCGAGACTTTTTTCTTTTTTAAAAAAGGCTGCGGCGTGCAGCATTAACAACAGCTTCCACAACACCAGCTCAAGGCATCGCGTACTGTACAGCGTTCGGTATTTCTTACTATAAGACAATAAGGAATTATCGACAACTGATAAGACAAAATAAGCTATAAAAAGTAACAATGTACAATCAAGATGGATTTCTTTTTTTTCCTTTAAAGGAGGCTTCTCTGGGGTGTCGCGGTGCCTGTGCTGGGGGTCTCCCCTCGCTGCTTCCCTGCTCCTCCCCACCCTGTGTGGTGGGACCGGGGGCACCCAGGGGAGAAGGCAGAGGCGGTTTTGGGGGGAGCACCCTCCCAACCCACCGACGCCGCTCGGCAGAAGGGCCGGGAAGGGCCAGAAAAGACGGTCCCTGCCCCAAGCTCCATCAACACCCGAGATCACCATGTCCCAAGCTCACTCACACACACCTCCCTGAAACAAAAAACAACAGATATTGCATAGTTTTGCTGTCAGCAGTCTTCAAACAAAAAGGAGAACTTTGTTTTGCTTTCAGAGACAGTGACTGCCCTCGGCTGAAGACCTGGGGGGAGTCTCTTCCCCGGCTCACAGCAAGCTCCCAAAGCCTTCCCCTGTGCACGCGATGGGCCGAGGCTGCTTTTTCAGAGTATACAGCTCAAAGCATTCAGCTGGAAGGGAGAGGAGATCGCTAACGAAGGGGCACCCTCCCTCCCGGTGAGGCGCGGGGACGGCGGCGGGCGCAGCTCGGTGGCACGACGCGCGGCAGGCAGCGGGGCTTTGCCCCTCCGGCGTGGTGCCAGGGGGGGTTCGGACGAGCTGGAGGCCAGCCCGGCCCCCAGCACGGGCGCTGCTGGCTCACCCGGACAGATCCGGCCCCGCTCCGCAGAAACCAGCCAAGGGCCTCGTCCCAGTTCAGCACCCCCAGGCCCTCCCCCGCGAGCATTCCCTCCCTTCCCCAAAGCAAGCTCCGAGGAAAGCGTGACTCCATGCATGAACACACATGAACACAGATGCACACACATGAACATGCATGCCCAGCTCTCCCCAGCCGCCCGTCCCACCCTGCACTGCCGCCGCGACCCCAAACCCTCCGGCCCCGCATCCCGAGCCCTTCCCAAGCTGCTCCCCAGTGCTGTGGCCCTCGGGTGCTGCCGCCAGCCCTGCCGCTCGCCCACCGGCACATCCTGGGGCACTCGGCACCCTCGGCACCCCCAGACCCTCCGGCCACGGCAGCCTCGGGGACAGCCCGAAGCCACGCCAGGTCACACTGCCCTGCAACGAGTCCCAGTGCTCTTTAAAGGGGGGTCCTTCCCTTCCCACAGAGCACCCCGCTATTCCCGCAGGGGTAATATTTTCTGGCTGCTCCAGCCCCCCTGGAGACCTCATCCTGCCCTGCACCTCCACCAGCCACTGGTGAGCCCCCCCCTCCACAAACAGGGGTGCAACGCCCGACCCAGCGCAAGAGCACGGCCCCAGGCGCCTGAGCATCCCCCCGGCTCTGACCTTACCCCCGGGGAGCCGCCGGCCGGAGCGCGGGGGGAAAGGAAGACATTTCTCCATGCCCTGCAGAAAAGCACAGCTAGCAGTTTAAAAACAATTAAAAAAGAAAAAAAAAAAAGAAAAAAAAGGGGTGAACAGATTACTCTGAAAGCAGGCTGCCGAGGAGAGAGGGCGGCTCAGTGGGACGGGGAGCTGCTCCCTCGCTGGCACCGTCTCTCCCCGGCCCGAGCTGCTCCCTGCCCGCCGCAGCCCCTCGAAGCGCAGCCGGGGATGCCCCCGAGCACGGGACGGCGGGGGTCCCTGCGCCCGGGAGATGCCTCCCAGACCCCCGGGAGGGGGGGTTTGTGGGATCGACCCCAACATCGGAGAAAGACCCGCAGCTCCGAAGGGAGGGACGAGGTTAAAACGCAACTCCCGTTGTCGAAAACACGACCGAGGGCCTTTTGTTCACAGCATGAAATGAGCTGAACTCGGCAAAGCGGCCGCGGATACAAAGAGTCCTTTGGTGTCAGGGAGGGAGGAAAAAATCTCAGAGCAGAAACCAAGAGTCGGGGAAACAAAAGTCCGTGTGTCAGTCAGATGTCCTGGGTGAAGCAACCTTAATGATTTAATACCTTAAAAAACAGATCTTCAAGAAACCCTCCCAACCCCAGACCTACAAGATCAGCAAAACCCTGGAAACCAGCCACAGGGACGAGTCCTGATCTTGTCACTAGCCAGAAATGGTGGGGGCTGGGGGGGGAGGGAAGAAAGAAGGAGGATGGGGGGGACGTGGGGTACAGCAGGTCCGAGGGGTGCAGCTCACGCTTGGTCAGCCACCAGGACCACGGGGGCTACCAGGTGCTGCCCAGCAGCCACCGCCTTGACCAGGTTGCACTTCTGCCGCTGCTTGACCACCAGCTTGGACTCAGGAGGGGGTAGAGCTGCATGGCCCATGAGGTAGCACTGATGGTGACGGGCCGTGCTTCCTCCTCCGCCTCCTCTTCCTCATCCTTGTCGCACCATGTCAGCTGGCGGCTGACGGCGACGGCCTCTGCGGCGAAGGAGGTGAGCTCTTTGGCACTGCTCTTCCTGCGGGGAGAAAGCGGCTCAGGGTGGGATGCGGGGGGCTGGAGGGAGGTTGGGGGGCAAATATCGGGGTGTCCCCTCACGCGCATGCCACGCCAGATGGGTCAGGCACCAAAAACACGGCTCCAGCCCGAATCACGTGCTGCAACCGCTGCCCAGATGGCGAGAGCTGCAGCCAAGCAGAGCTGAGAGCAGCTCACTGGGGAGAGGAGCCAGGATTTGGGGGGCTGGAATGTGTCCCCCACCCCCACCCCAGGGCCACCCACGCTCACCTCTGCAAGATGATGGGGGTCAGCAGGGTGTTATCCAGGGCACACTGCAACGAAACGCAGCCAGGTCAGAGCCGAGCACCCCGCAATGGGGTGTCCCCCCACCCCAGCATTGGGGAGTGGAGGGGGCGGGGGGGCAGCAGCACTCACCCCCTGCACCCAGGGGTGCTCCAGGACCTGGGCCGCACTGAGCCGCTTCTTGGCATCTGTCACCAGCAGCCTGGAAATGAGATCTTTGGCCCCAGAGGAGATGTGCGCCCAGTCCTTGTCGGGAAACTCGTACTTCCCTTCCTGGATGCACTCCAAGAGCATCTCCTGGGTGGGGGGGTAAATAAAAAAGGGGCTGAGCTGGGAGGGGTGCTGCCAAACCAGCGGCGGGTTTCGGCACTGCCGGGGTCCGCCACGCACCTCGCAGGTGTAGCACGACTTGCCGCTGTCCCAGTCGCAGTCGGAGCCGCAGCGGCCCACGAAGGGGGGGTACCCGCTCAGCATGAAGTACAGGACGACGCCCAGGCTCCACAGGTCGCAGCGCTTGTCGTAGGTGGGCGTCTCCTCGTAACCGTATAAAGTTTCCACCACCTCCGGGGCCATGTACTCGGGGGTGCCGCACTGCGGGGAGAGGCGGGGGTGAGCCCCAAAGGACAGGGGAGCGATGGGGCAGAGCTGAGAGGCAGGGGGGGGGGTGTCTGCCAGAACTAAGGGGCTACCCCCTCCAAAATGAGGGTGCAGACACGGCCGCTTCCCGGGTTTGGTCCTGGCAGGGCAGATCATCCCAGCCAGGTTTCCCATCGCCACGCGGGGGATGTCACAGCCCTGCCACCCCGAAAAAAATAAAACCCTAAAGGGGTGCAACACCCCCCCGGACCACCCCCAGCACTGCCGCCACCGGGCCGGCTCAGCGGGGCAGCGTCCGTCCCATCGCCTGGGACACGGCGGGCGGGCGGCGGGGACGGAGCCGGCTCTGCCTGTTCCCCTGCCTGACGCGGGCAGGGCCGCCGCAGCGGGCGCCGGATCCGGTGCCGGAGGAGTTAACGCTGGCGCGAGGAGAGAGCCAGCGGTCCCGTTCCCCCATGGTTCCCCCACGGCTGCCGGGGCTCTGGGGCTTTCCAGCACACGTGACCCAACCTGCAGCCCGCACCGCCTCGTGACCAGGGGAGAGCAGAGCTGCAGCCAGCAGATAATCACCCCGTAACATAACGAGAGGCCTCCAAACGAGACGCCTCGCCGGCCTCGGCAGCTGATGCCACCGCAAGAAGAAGAAAAACACCCACGCAAGCCCAACCCGCAGCACCCTGCATGGGCTTCCACCCGGCAGGGACCACAGCACCCACCCCCCTCTGCCCCCGCTGCTGAGAACGGGAAACTCGGGACACCTCAGAAATTCAGGTCCTCCCCCTGGCGGAGGGGAAACGCGGAGGAACAAGGGGGGGGGGGGGTGTTTTGGCCCCCCCTCTGCTGTTGGGCACCCCGCGTGGGCCAGGGTCTGCCCCCAGCCAGCACGTGAGCACCCTGGAAACACCGTGAGCACCCCGAAAACAGCGGGGCACAGGGCAACACCTGCATGGGTGGGGGCCCTGCTGCTGGTGATAAGGGGAGCAGGGCTTTCTGCAGGGGGGGGCAGGCTTGGTATGTGCCCCCCCCCAAATGTGAGACAGCTCCTTGCAACGCAGGGGCACCCCAGAAGCTTTCGGGGTGCCCACCCTGCAGGGGCTGCACCGCACGCAAGCAGCCCCAGCCCCCTCTCACCCACAACCGGAGTGGGGGGGATCACAGTGGCCCCCCCAGCCCCTCGCCTGACCCACTTCTCCCCGAAAGCGCAGCCTCCGTGCAGCTGCCTCCGCCGGGGCCGGCAGTTGCTAAGGCTCACGGCAGCCCGGGCTCTGCGCCAGCCCCCCCTGCGCTGCCCGGCCCCCCCGCGTTACAGAACCGCATCTCGCCTGCCACTGCCGAGGGGGGTCCTGCAGTGACGGGAGCGACGAGCAGCAGGGGGCTGCACGCAGCCCCAAAGCCTGGGGGAGCCCCACCAGGGACATTCCCCCCTCCATGGACATTCCACAACACCCACCCCCCCCCCAGCACCCCCCCCCATCAACATTATACCCCCCCTGCCCCATGGTCTGCACGCTTACCGGCGAGAGCAGGTCCGGGGTGGAAATGGGGGAGCAATTCCCCTTCAGTTTGATGCCACTTGCCAGGCCGAAGTCACAGATCTTCACCGGGGAGACCTGGGGAGGGGGGGAGCAGCGGTCAGTGACCCCCCCCAGCAGCCCCCGGGTACCCTCAGCCCCGCGTTCGCGCCCCAGCTGCCGCAGCAGCATCCCCCGCGGGGAACCAGGGCCCCCCCAGCCCCGGCACCACCCCCTGCTCCCCGCTCACCTGGTCCAGGCGCTCGCACAGAATATTTCCCGGTTTTAGATCCCTGTGAGCAATTCCTGGGAGGGGGGAGAAGAGGCGATGAGTGGAAAAGCCTGCCCACCCCCCCCCAAGATTTCCACAGCAGAAGGTCTGGGGGCGGCGCAGGGACCCCTCCCTCCCCACCCCAAATCACCGCCCGCGTCATGGCGAAGGGCACAAATTGCTGCTGGCCCAGAGTCCCGGCCAAACCGGAGGAGCAGACTCCGCACCGCGACAACACGACGCAGCCGGGCCTGACCCTGCGCGCCCGCGGCCGGCACCGGCCCCTGTTCCCTGGGCAGGAGGGGGGGGCAGCACCCCCCGGCTGGGGGGGGCACGGCTGCACCCCGGGGTGGCTCGGCTCACCTCTGCTGTGCAAAAAGTGCAGGGCGCTGGCGATGTCCCGCACCACCGTGCTGGCCTCCAGCTCGTTCAAGCGGCTTCTCTGTTGGATGTGGGTCAGGATGGAGCCTGCGGCCGGGCGAGAGCGGAGTGGGGGCTCGTGGGTGTTGGGGGGGCTCCTGCCGCCCCCGCTCCCCCCGCCCCGGCACCACACTCACCTCCCCTCATCTTCTCAAGCACCAGGTAAAACCTCTCCTCCTCCTCGAAGAACTCGATCAGCTGCAGGATGTTCCTGCGGGGACAGCGGCGTCAGCCTGGCATCCCCCTAAAAAGATCGCGGGGTCCCCCCCTCCCCGCAGCCCCCCACCCCACACGGCTCCCCGGGGCAGGGCCAACGGAGGAGAAAATCGGGTTTCCAGCGACTGAAACCACGCGGCTGGGGCCCCCGGCCACATTCCAGTGGGGAGAGGGGCTTCCAGCGCCAGGCCCCGCTCCCTAATGGCTCGCAGACCCTCCTGGCTCGCTCGCCCCGCTCCAGAAACAGCCCCGCTCAGCAGCTCTCTGCGGCGGGACGGCGAACGCCGCGGCGGCAGCTCGGCTCGCCCCTCGGCACCGCTCCAACTCGGCCGCCGCGGCCCCGTCGTCATGGCAAGCGGCTCCACGTCGCCTCGGGATGCTCCCGGCGAGGCCACGCGGAGGGAGAGCCGCGCAGGAGGGCGGCCTGCCTGCCGCCCATGGGTGTCTCGAGCGTCAGCCCGGTCTCAGCCCGCGCCCTGTGCCACGGTGGGGGATGGGGACGGCGGCTGCCCTGCGGTACCTGTGTCCCTGGCACAGATTCAGCATCGCCACCTCCCGTAAGACCCCGCTGCAGACGTCGCCCTGGCGCTTCTCGATGATCTGCAAGGCAAAGCGGGCGAGACTCAGGGAGAGGCACCGCTGCTGGGGAGGGAC
Source organism: Opisthocomus hoazin (assembly GCF_030867145.1). Taxonomy (NCBI): domain Eukaryota; kingdom Metazoa; phylum Chordata; class Aves; order Opisthocomiformes; family Opisthocomidae; genus Opisthocomus; species Opisthocomus hoazin. The sequence goes on from NC_134441.1 coordinate 270,429, forward strand.
CGGGGCCGGCAACCACTGCGCCCCAACCCACCCTGCGCTGGGGACCCCCGGGGCCGGGCAGAGGCAGGCGGGGGGTGCCTGAAGAGGTTAAGGCAGCAGAACAGGCTGTTCCCGGCAGCGGGGCCAAGCCGCTCCCTCCCGGGGCCTGCAGCCAAGGCGAGCTCTGCGGCCGAGCCCCGGCGCAGCCGCCCCGGCAGCGGAGCACGGCCCTTCGCCCCGCCGGGCGCTGGCACAGCGGGTGCCTGGTGGACGTGCCATGGGGTGAGCAGGGGGTCTCCACCCGCGGGGGAGAGCTGGGTGGTCTCACTGACCCCCAGCCCTTTGGGGCACACTGAACACCCAACCACCATGCAGCCCTCCCCCTGCCTCAGTTTCCCTCCTTGGGCACCCAAAAGCACCCCGGGGCAACAGGGGAAGCCAAGTGCCCCTTGCGTTTGGACACAGGGCCTGTCCCAGCCCCCCCACGCCGTGACTGGGAGCCTGTGGGGTGCAGGGACACGGCACCACCATCCCCAGCCCCAAAAAGCAGCTGGCTCACCCTGACCCCTCTAGTGTTCGCGGGGGCACGAAGACCTCCCTGGGGCGAGCGGGGGCTGGCCACCCTGCCGCACCACATGCCCCTGCTTGCCCCAAGTCCCTAGACGTGGCGCAAGCGTTAATTTAATCTCGTGTCTGCCCTAATTTACAGGGATAGGAGCGTGGCTAAGGGGGTTGACCAAGGTCCTGCAGCTGGGTGGTGGCAGAGGACAGCGTGCCACCTGCGTGGCCTGGCCCTGCCCCGCTCCTGCCCCTCTCCATCCCCTCTACCCCGTGAAACCGTCGTCCTGTGCCAGCTCCGCACAGCCAGGAGAGCCAGGAGCCCAGGATGTGGAGGGCAGAAGGGGAAACTGAGACAGGGGGTGGGCAGGAGCCGGCTCTGCAGCCCCAAGCCGCAGAGCTTTACCTTCACTGCGTACTCCTTGTTGGTGACGAGGTTAACGCAGGACTGGACTCTGCCTTGGGCCCCTTCTCCCAGCACCTCGTCGTGCAGCCAGTAAACATCTGGCAGGAGAGAGGGCGCCTGAGCTGCCGGCCCCACCGCGGCACGGGACACCACGGCTGTCCCCGAGCCTGGGGACACCAGGAGGGCCCCAGCCCTGCCGCAGCCCGGGGGGGGACCCCTGGGGTCCCTGGGCAGCCCCGCTCACCTTCGAACCTGCTGGAGAAGCTGTCGGTGGCTCTGCAGTGCTGCTTCTTGTTCCTTTTCTTGGTGCTGGGGATGTCGATGGGCTGACTCAAAGGCACATCTGCACCGGAGCAAAGCCACTGGCCTGAGTCACCCCCAGCCACCCTGCGCTCCCCCCAGCATCGCCACCCCTGGGGCAGCCCCTCAACGCCTTCGGGGGAATGCAGAGGGCCGACATCCCGAGGTCCAGGGCACTCGAAGACGGGCTCCAGGTCAAACGCCAGCTCGAAGGGGTTTTGTTCCTGCAAGGGCCAAGAACACGAGTGAGACGGCAGTTGCTGGACCAGCCGCCGCCGCCCACCCGGTCCAGGCACGCCGCTGGCCTTGGCACACGCTCTGCTCGTGCAGGGCACCGGCTCACGGCGCTGCTGCCAGAGGGATGCAGCAGAGCCGGAGGAAGAGGAGGAGGAGGAGGAGGAGGAGGAAGGGTTTGACCACGTCTCCTGCCGGGGATGTTGCCGCGGGGTCATGCCTCTGCGCCAGCAGCCCCAGGCCGGCACGCGGGCGATGATGAGAGGGACTGGGGCTGCGCGTACCAACCCAGCCCCGAACATCCACCCTGACCTGAACTACAGCCGGGGGGGAGGAAGAAGAGCCACAGGGCAGGACGGGCTCCGGAGCCACCGCACCGCGTCCTCCCACCTCCCCGCAAGGTCACGGGGGGCCGGAGCCCACTCAGCGCCGCTCCGGTGAGCGCCGTGCCCGTGGCTGCGTGATGCCTGTGACCTGGCAGGATCGGGCCCCGCTCCCAACCCTCCCTGCACCCCACATGGGCGATGGGTGTGGGAACCACTGCCTCCCCCACCCCAAACCCAGCGCCTCCGCCCCCAGCACCCCAAAGGGGACATGGGGAACTTCAGCCCCCCCCGAGCCACCCCACCGCGGGACGGGGCAGTGCCGGGGGCACCCGGCCGCGAGGCGAAAGGGCCCCGTCCTCCGCGGGGTTACGAAATCTGTTTGGGTGGAGGCAGCAGCTCCCGGCGGCGTTCCCCAACCCGCCCCGGTGCCCCGGTGCCCGGGCCGGCTGCCAGCCCCAGCACGGCGCGGGAGCAGCCAGCCCCGGCCACCGCCGCCAGAAACAGCCCGAGAGCGCCTGTTTGCTGCCGGGGCGGCTCTCGAGGGGCCGGGGGGTCCCCATCGCGGTGCAGGGATGCCACGAGCATCTCCCCCAACCAAGCACCACTCCTGATGCCTGAAAACGCTCCTGCGCAGCGTTTGGCCAGATTCCCCCCCCACCCCCCTAAAAAAAGACAGTATCAGGGTTTGCGGAGTGAGGTTTCACCCTCCAGCCCCCCCCAAGGCCCCCATGTCATGGCGGGGATGAGCGGCTCGGGCCCAAGTCCCTGCACCACGGGCAGGATGAGGCCTCCCGGCGGGGGGCACCAGGGGTGTACACGGGGGACAGGGGGCCCTGCCCGCTGCCGCAGCACCGGCGCACAAAAAGTTTGGGGGATGGGACACACAGGGCAGACGCTGCGCGGCGGCTCCGGCAGCGCATCCGAGGTGTCCCCCGTGTCCCCCCCGTCCTGGTCCCCAACCACCCGGGGTGGGGGAACGTAGGGGGGGATGGAGGGGGGGATGGAGGGGGGGCCCAAACCCCAACCAGAAGTCCTCAAAGCAGGATTAGGTGTCAGCTAAAATAAGCCGGGCAGGTTTCGGGTGAGGTCCCAGCATCCCTCGCACCCCGGGAGCCAAACTAAACAAAGCTCCCACGAAGGTGCCCGGCTGACGAGAGCGTTTGGGGGACCCAGACCCCCCCCTCGCACCCCCCTCGCCTGACAGCGGCCGGGAGGGACGGGGGTCCTGGTGCCCCGGCCACAGCCCCCCTGCCAGGATCTGGCCCTCGCACAACAGGTCCCGGGCTGGGCCCGGCAGCCCCCCACCCCCTGCTCGCAGACGTGCAGCCCACCTGCTGACCCACCCCACGGGGGACACCCGTGGGAGCTGCAGCGGGGTGAGCAAAGCCTTGCTGTGGGGGGGGGGTGTGTGTGGGGTGTCTGACCTCCCCTCGGGGAGCACCCCGACCACCGGGCCGGCGGGACATGGGGGTCCTGCGGCCCGGGTTGGGTGGCATCACCCTGGGCGCTCCCCTCTCTCCTCGGGGGGGGGGGGAAGGGGGAGGTCGCTGATGTGTGTCCGTGCCCCCCCCCCCCCCCCCCACTCCGGGCAGGGGATCCAGCCGCCGCAGACCCGCACCCCAACCCCGCACTCTCCCATCCCCCCCCGGAGCACCCCAACCCCCTACCCCCTCCGGAGCATCACGGGGGCGGGGAGCACCCCCTTACCTTGAAGGAGCGGTGGAAACCGGGGATCTCAGATTCCTTCTGCACCATCTTGCTGCGGGCGGGGGGAAGGGAGAAACAAGGGAGGGGTGCGGGGTAGGAAAAAGCCCAACCAACCAACCAACAAAAACAGGAAAATAAACCGGGAGGGGGGGGAGGGATGCAGAGGGGCGGGCAGAGGCATCGGGGGGGGGCCGAGGGTAGGCCGAGACCTGTGGAGAGAGGAGCCCGGGGGGGGGCGGGTGTCAGGGGGCTGTGGCCCGCACGGGGCCCCCCTGGTCCCAAAACCCCCCCGGCGCTCACCGGCCCCGCAGAGCCGCCGCTGCCGGGGGTACCGCAGCCCGCTCCGCTCCGCATCGCTCCGCACCGCCGGGAGGGGACGTGCCCCCGCCCCCCCCCCCGCAGCTTTATGGCGGCGGCTCCGCCCCCCCGCCCCGCCCCCACTGTGTGACACCGCCCCCCCGCGGGGACACACCACCACCCCACCCCCCACGCTGCGCCCAGGGGCGGGGACCCCCACAGCCCCCCCCCTGGCTGCACCAGGCGGGGTGCGGGGAGCCCCACAGACAGCCCCCGGGTTCCCCCCTCCCCACAGCCCACACATGTCACGAGCGGGGCGGTGCTCAGCCGCGAGGCCTGCGCGCGGCAGGGGGTCACAGCACAGCCCCCCCCACCCCGGCCCCACCCCGGCTGGGTGGCACCGTGGGAGCCTGTCACGGCGCGGGTGTCCCTCCCTCCCCTCCCCCCACCCCACGTATCGCTTGACGCCGACCCGGGCTCAGAACGCACACGCCGAGCGGCGGCGCCTGGCCAATGGCTGCGCATGACGTCACCGCCTGCACCGCCTATTGGCTGCTCGCCCCCTCCCGAGCCGCCATCGCCCCGCCCCCCCCGTGCCCCGCCCCTCCCGGGCACCGCGTCACGCTCCGCCCCCCTCCCCGCAGTTCGGGTGTGCCCCCCCCCCCCCAAAGTGCCGGTGGGGCCAGAGTGGGGGGGTCGGGACCCCCCAAGCCCCCCCAAATCCCGCCCCCCTCGCAGCCGGGGCAATCAGCGCCCTGCTCTACATTAGCGCTGCTAACGAGGGCGCCCCAATTAGCTACACTCCTGCTAATGCACCCCAGGATGCCACTGGCCTTCTTGGCAGCCAGGGCACGCTGCTGGCTCATGGTCAGCCTGTCGTCCACCAGGACACCCAGGTCCCTCTCCGCAGAGCTGCTCTCCAGCAGGGCCGCCCCAGCCTGTACTGGTGCCTGGGGTTGTTCCTCCCCAGGGGCAGGACCCTGCATTTGCCTTTGTTGAACCTCATCAGGTTCCTCTCTGCCCACCTCTCCAGCCTGTCCAGGTCTCGCTGAATGGCAGCACAGCCTGCTGGTGTACCCACCACTCCTCCCAGTTTGGTGTCATCAGCAAACTTGCTGAGGGTACACTCTAACTCTTCATCCGGGTCACTGATGAAGAAGTTAAACAAGGCTGGGCCCAGTGCTGACCCCTGGGGCACACCGCTAGTTACCGGCCTCCAACCAGACTCAGCGCCGCTGATGACAACCCCCTGAACTCTGCCATTCAGCCAGTTCTCAATCCACCTCACCGACCACTCGTCCAGCCCACACTGCCTGAGCTTCCCTAGGAGGATGTGATGGGAGACCGTGTCGAAAGCCTTGCTGAAGTCGAGGCAGACATCACCCACGGCTCTCCCCTCCTCTACCCAACCAGTCGTGCCATCGTAGAAAGCTCCCTGCACGCTCCTGGCCTGTCTGCACACTCACTGCACGCTTAATGCACACTTACCGCATGCTCCTTGCATGGTCACTGCTCACGCTCCACGCTCACGACTTGCTCCCTGTGCACGCCTGGCCTCTCTGCACACTCCCTGCACGCTCCCTGCACACTCAACTGAACCACGGAACCACGGAATGTTTGGGGGTTGCCAGGGCGCTCTGTGAGTCACGGAATCACGGAATGTTCGGGGTTGGAAGGGACCTCTGTGGGTCACGGAATCACGGAATGTTCGGGGTTGGAAGGGACCTCTGTGGGTCACGGAATCACGGAATGTTTGGGGGTTGGAAGGGACCTCTGTGGGTCACGGAATCACGGAATGTTCGGGGTTGGAAGGGACCTCTGTGGGTCATCTAGTCCAACCCCCTGCCCAAGCAGGGTCACCCAGAGCAAGCTGCTCAGCATCACGTCCAGGCGGGTCTGGAATATCTCCAGAGAAGGAGACTCCACAGCCTCCCTGGGCAGCCTGGGCCAGGGCTCTGTCACCCTCAGAGGCAAGAAGTTCTTCCTCGTGTTCAGCTGGAGCTTCCTCTGCTCCAGTTTGTGCCCGTTGCCCCTTGTCCTATCGCTGGGCACCACTGAACGGAGTTGGGCCCTGTCCTCCTGACCCCCACCCTGCAGATATTTAGAGGCATTTCTAAGGTCCCCTCTCAGCCTTCTCTTCTCCAGGCTGAACAAGCCCAGCTCCCTCAGCCTTTCCTCGTAGGAGAGATGCTGCAGTCCCCTCATCATCCTCCTAACCCTCCTCTGGACTCTCTCCAGTAGCTCCTCATCTTTCTTGAACTGGGGAGCCCAGAACTGAACAGAGCACTCCAGATGAGGCCTAACTAGGGTGTAGAGGGGAAGGAGAACCTCCCTTGACCTGCTGGCCACACTCCTGCTAATGCACCCCAGGATGCCATTGGCCTTCTTGGCAGCCAGGGCACGCTGCTGGCTCATGGTCAGCCTGTCGTCCACCAGGACACCCAGGTCCCTCTCCGCAGAGCTGCTCTCCAGCAGGGCTGCCCCAGCCTGTACTGGTGCCTGGGGGAGTTTCACAAACCAAGACAGAATGTCTACAACAGAAAGGAAGACCAAAAAGTGAATGTCAAAAAGTGAAAAACCGACAGAGATTAAAGAAACAAAGGAAAAATATAGAACAATACAAGTAAGTACTAAGGAATGACACAAAACTCTTGAAGAAAACCAGATTTGAAATCCTCACACTTCACACAAACATTAAAATAAGGAAGGAGATTAAGGAAGTAAAGGGCAAACCTTATAACCCATGGCAGCAAAGTAAATCCGCTGCAGAAACGCAATGTAGAAAGCAAGGGCACTCTGGAAACCCTTCGACTTTGAAAGAAACTTAACCAGGGAGGAAGATTAAGGAAGTCAAGGTAAAAACTAAAAACCGAGGGCAGCACACTAAGGCACACATGGCAAGGCTATATGCAAAAAGATAAAGATCTACACCAAAACTAGCAATACCTACAAATACACACAATGATTTCAAAAACTTAGCCTTCAATAAGATCTCAATAGGGAGGAGGATGAAGGAAGTCAAGGGACAAACGAAACAAAAGAGTGGCAGCAGACTGAAACAGCTGTGGAAAGACAATGCAAAAAGCCAGGATAAAGACACAAACCAAGACAGAATGACTACAGCAGAAAGGAAGACCAAGAAATGAATGTCAAAAAGTGAAAAACCGACAGAGATTAAAAGAAAAACGAAAAAAATAATAGAACAATAAAGGTAAGCACTAAGGAATGACACAAAACTCTTGAAGACAACAACATGTGAAATCCTCAGAGTTCATATGAACACTGAAATTGGGAGGAAGATTAAGGAAGGGCAAATCTAATAACCCATGGCAGCAAACTAAATCCGCTGCAGTAACACAATGTAGAAAGCAAGGGCACTCTGGAAACCCTTCGACTTAGAAAGAAAACTTAATTAGGGAGGAAGATTAAGGAAGTCAAGGCAAAACCTAAAAACCTGAGGGCAGCACACGAACACAGACATAGCAAGGCTATGCAAAAAGCTAGAGATCTACAGCAAAACAAGCAATACCCACAAATACAGGAAATGATTTCAAAAACTTAGCCTTCTACAAGATCTAAGTAGGGAGGAGGATGAAGGAAGTCAAGGGACAAACGAAACAAAAGAGTGGCAGCAAACTAAAATGAGATATAGAAAGACAATGTAAAAGCCAAGGTTCTTAAGGTGCCAGTATTTAATGTCAATGTCTCTGTATTTCAAGGTCAGGACTGCAACAGTTCTGCTGTCTGTGGACACCAGTGAGAGATGACCTGCTTTTCATTCGTTCAGGCACTGCACCTACACTTAGTCACAGATCTGATTTTTTTTTATGTTTTCCTCTCCAAGATGTAATAGACAACAGGGCACTCTTTAAGTGAAGTTAAATAGCAGTTCTACTGATTTAAATACAAAAAGTTTTCGCCTGTGGTACATTCATCCAGAAGAACTTTAACACCTCTTGATAGAAGGAATAATAAGAAACATGACACTTTACCAAAGTAGCTGCAGTGGTATTTTCTAGTTTTAGTTTTAACAAAGCACCTGTGTGGAAGTTGCAAGCTCTCCTTATAGATTAGCAAACTTAGCAAGGACAAGACTGTGACAAGAGCAGGAGCTGCGACCAAGAACCAGCGAAAAGCAGCTTTGCAGTTTTGCAACGAGATAGAACGAACCGAGCATGCGCAGCGCCCCGGATGTAACTCACGGGCAAGTGAGGAAGACTACTGAAAGAGATGAAGTAACGACCTAAGACCACCAGAGACCACCCAGGAGCTCTAATACACCTGCTAAAGGAGAACTGGAATAGATTCATACGCTCTCGGAAATATAACGATTAATATGCATATTGTAGTTCTATTTAACCTGAAATTAAAGGGTGTTTGGCGCACACGTTTGGAGGAGAGATCCCCCCTGTGCCCGGCGCCGTAATAAAGGACACCTGGTTAACAGCATACATTGTGCTGTCAGGTTATTACCGGATCTGTGAATCACTCTAACCATCGTTTTCCCTTTTGACTAGAAAATGAAAATCCTCAACAGCAGATAGCCCTGAAATAAGCTTCAGTCAAATCTGGACCCAATACAGGGTGTGCGTTATGATATGCCACAGATCGGGACTTGACTCTTCAAAACAATCATGCACTAAGGAAAATTTTAGGTTGTTATGCAGAGTTTTAACTCGAGTCTTGGCAACCGCATTTGGGACATGAAAGGTATCAGCACTACAGTACTACGTGCAGTAGAGAAAACTGCTCTTGCAGTTCAATTCCAACACCGCATCCTCAAACAAACTGAAGCTGCTGTGTTTGAGCAACATGGGTGGAAATCTCACCTGCCACGCTGAAGTGACGCTGGGGCACTTCTTCACCTTGTAGTCTCTTTCCTCAGGCTTAGTGAATCTCTCCCAGAGTCTGAGGCAAAGCCCATGGATTTCTCCTGTTTGCAACAGGGGATGTCTGAGCCGTCACATGGTGGTTTGTTGTGGGGTACCACTTGTACCCTGGATTTGCCTTCATAAATGCATCCCTGTACTAGAAAGAAAAGGAAAACTTCCAGTCAGGTCACTCATGAGAATGCAGTATCCACAGGGCAACACAGTGCACTGCTTGTAATGAGATTTAAGACAGTAAAGAATCCTTAAATAGCTTGATTTTTAACAGTTTAATCACATGTTTAGAGTCTGACTGCCAACACAACCGAACAAAAGAAATACCATGATAGGAAGAGTTGTATTTCAAAAAGCGAGGTTTCTCTTTACCCACCTGAGGGTCTATCACCCAGAGCAGGCTGAAGTTCTGATCCTGCAAACTGCTCCCCACTGCTTCTCTGCTCACCTTGGCGAACAAGGACAGCTGTTCCCATTCTTTTGCAGGTACAATATTTCCAGTTTTACACTGCAGTTTCAATGAAATGAAGACATACATTTAGCAATACATGCAGAATGATGCTCCCAGAACAGGCAAAGAAATAATACCTATGACCAGGATCACCTCATTTTCAGCAACTTCGGATACATCATCCCCGTGTTCCCACCAAAATGTACCACGCTGCATCAAATCAACCAGGAAAAAAACTCTTCAGGAACGCTGACCCACACACACGCTGTATCTTCAGAACCGGGCGTCTGTATGAAACTTGCACACTCAGGGCTGCGACCCCTCCCCCCTCACCCCTTTTCTCTCTCCCTCAGCCCGGGCTGGGAGCTCACCTCACCAGGGAAGGACACCAGGGAAGGACACCAGCCTCACCGAGGGACAGGGAGGGGAGAAGGGAGCAGAGAGAAAGGCAACACACAGGGAGGGGAGAAGGGAGCAGAGGGAAAGGCAACACACAGAGGAGCAGCTCTGCCTTCCCTTGCTCAGCCCACAGCCCGCTGGTGCCTGTGCCCGGGGGCTCCGTCTCCGTCCCCTGCCCCTCCCCAGCTCTGGGCTCCCCCCCGGGGCTGCCCCGGCCGGGCCCAGCTCCAGCGGGGAGCTCCCCCCCGCCCCCCTCGCGTGGCCAGCAGGCAGCACAGCCCCCAGTGCCCGCCCCACGGCCCCGCTCCCCTCACGGGCAGCCCCACCCCTCACCTCAGCCGGGGCCTGGAGTGGATCCTGTCCCTGCCACACCAACATGGCCACCCAGCAGCCCCTGCCCCGGGCCTGCAGCTCCCAGCATGCCCCGGGAACCAACATGGCCACCCAGCAGCCCCTGCCCCGGGCCTGCAGCTCCCAGCATGCCCCGGGAACCAACATGGCCACCCAGCAGCCCCTGCCCCGGGCCTGCAGCTCCCAGCATGCCCCGGGAACCAACATGGCCACCCAGCAGCCCCTGCCCCGGGCCTACAGCTCCCAGCATGCCCCGGGAACCAACATGGCCAGCAGCAGCCCCTGCCCCAGGGCAGGCCCCAGGACTACAGCTCCCAGCATGCCCCGGGGCGCTCCCCCACACCCTGCCTTCCACCCTCTGGAAGCCTTTTCTTTCTTTCCTAACAGCTGAGCATTTAACTGACTAAATCTCAGAGGTACTCTTGTTTCTTCTCAACAAAGCAGCCATCTCCATCTGCTCACATCTGCCAAGCACACATCCAGGCAGGCCAGGAGAGCACGGGGTCCCATCTGCTCCCTGTCCCTCACACAGCAAGGAGGGTGACAGCCACCAGCCCCTGTGAGCTGGCAGCTCGCCAACAGCCACCGCGCGAAGGGACACAGCCCCTGCTCAGACACCACGGGCCTCTGGAATGGCTTTCCAGAAAGGTACCCAGGAGAGGGACAAAGAAGGACCGAGCTTCTGCAAGATCAGAGCAGAATGAGAAAGCCCAGAGTGTAACTTGGCAACACTCCAAAAGCGAGAAAAGACACCAAACTCTTCTGAGGATGTCACATCATCTTGGCAGACCAGTGCCCTTGCCCGCGTGCCGACAGGACCCACCAAAGTCGTACTCCTGAGATTTTCACCATCTGTGGTGGAAAGCCACTGGGTTTAACTGACGCCTCCAGCCCTTGGGACAGACAGACAGACAGATGAGAGGCTGTAAGGAAGAAAGAACCCCATGCTACGTCTACATCACCAAACGTCTCCAGGCACGTCAGACCTCAGCACGCTTCCCAGTTCCTCACAGCTCTACTTGGCTACTGCAGAAATAACTACTCCATAGCACTGCCCATGGCCGACAGCAGCCTGCTGCAAACTCCTTCCCGTAATTCCGCCCACTGAATGCAGCCGTGTGTGCACACAGACAGGACCCAGGAAGGAGTGGCACAGCCGGGAACGGGATTTTTGCCAAACTTGACAAAGACACCCTGTGAAAATGACAGCCCTTCTGTCTGAAAGAGCAACAGCAGCTTTAGTAGCGGGGTGGGGAGGAGGGGAAGCTGAAAGAGGTTCTGTAGCATTTTTCAGTACTTTCCCTTGGAACAGCTTGAATGAAATCAAGGTGCAATCATGCCTTGTGACTTTGGCCAATGAAATCCACTAAAACTTTGAGGAAATAGTTTATACTTTAAAAAAAAAGCAACAACCAAACCAAACACCACAGTTGCATTTCTAGCAATTACTGGAACTCTGCTGACATAAATGTTGCACATTGCAAAGCTAAAGCACAGCCACACAGAGCTGTTTGGTGGTTGGAATAACCACCAAATAACACAAGAAGAGGAGAACATTTTGCAGCTTCCAGCACTACAGCTGATTTTGATGGAGTCAAGAACTAAAGCAGCCACAACAGATGAAGGACATCATGTAACATCCATCACGTAACACATGCAAAAACTTTAGTTACTGCGACGCTGGTTCAAAACCGGGTGCAGGCATGACACATCCCTCCATTGCTGCTGAAACCAGAGCTCCATCACTGCTCCAGGGTTTCCACCGTGTTCCTACACACGCGCTCCTGCACCTACCCAGCTGATAAACAATCCAGGACCATAAACCCAAACAGAACGAACAAAGAAAAGCGTGAATTTTAGTGGAAGATTTCTGATTTCTCTTTCAGCTGAACATCAGATGCTTCGGAAAAGGAAACGCTGGGGCAGACAGCCCTGTCACAAGAAACTCACCTCCACAAGCAGGACCAGTGACGGCTGCTGGCAAGCTTCCGTCGGATGAGTCGCATCAGACTGGCGATTACTGGAGGAAACCTGGAACAGGGAGAGGGGAGAAAAACACCTCTGGGTTACTCCGACATCATCCTCTGAAGGAATTGTGTCACACGGGACGCACTCGTTAACTGTCACAGCACATGTCACTAGCAGTCACATGCCAGCTCCTCGTTTTATTTCATGTTCCTGATTTCTGCACTGTGTTCCTGTGCACTGCGTGGTGAGGAAGAACTTCTTCCCTCTGAGGGTGACGGAGCCCTGGCCCAGGCTGCCCAGGGAGGTTGTGGAGTCTCCTTCTCTGGAGATATTCCAGCCCCGCCTGGACGCGGTGCTGTGCAGCCTGCTCTGGGTGACCCTGCTTGGGCAGGGGGTTGAGCTGGGTGACCCACAGAGGTCCCTTCCAACCCCTACCATTCTGTGATTCTGTGATTTTGTGAGAGCCCCTGGAGAGCTGCGCAACACAGCCACTGGCTCCCAGCTGCCTCTGGCAAGCTTGGAGGAGGGCTGGGGCAACAGCTGCTTTGTCATCGTGGTGTTCCTGTTCCCTCAGGGTGGCCGGCAGATTGCCTGCAGCAAATCTTGTCCTCCTGAAGCGGCTGCTGTCCCTCCTCCAGCACATCGGCCAGCACGCAGCCAGCAGCAGGATGAGCGTCATCAGCCTGGCCATCCGCGTTGGGCCAAACCTGCTGAGCCCACCCAACGAGGAGCTGCTGCCGCTGGAGGCCATGCTGGAGGTGACGGAGAAGGTACGCTTTCTTGAAGCGGGACGGCTGCAGCCGGATGGTGATCAGAGCTGGGCTGTGGAGAGGTCCCTGGCTGCCCCCTCTCTCCAGCAGACGCTGGTGGGGTGGCTGCCTGGAAGAGCAGCCCCACAGCAACAGCCTGCTGCGTCGAAGCAAGGGTCAGGAGTGGGAGAGGCTGCCTGCCTGCCCCTGCGCTGAGAGCAAGGCTTTGCTGTGTGCAGGTGAAGACACTGGTGGAGTTTATGACCGAGAACTGCGGAGAAATCTTTGGGGAGGAGGTGGCTGACCTCTCTGGTCCCCCAGCTGAGCAGTCGCCCGCGCCCATGGGCACATCCACAGCGGTGGTGGGATCGGAAACGGCAGAGGTACGGCAGCTCCACCACCACTGGGACAATGTGTCTGGTGTGGGAGGGCGGTTCCTGATGAGTCCAAGTGGCTGCTGGGCCTCTTCCTGGCGTTCCATCCCTGCTGGGTTTCTGTGGGTTTGGTGTTTTTTTTTCTTTGGGGTGATACATTGTAGGTGAAACTGGAAAGGTTGTTCCTCAAATGTGTTAGGCGTGTGCTTAATCAAAGGAAATACCTCCAAATTTTCTACAGCAAGACCTATTTCCCAAGCAAAGCCTGTTTGCCAAACGGTCACTGACGACTCCTGGGCGCCCCTTGCCACCTGCTGACGCCGCCATTTCTGGTGTAGGCACCTGTCACTTCGCCTCCTGCCAGCCCAGGGACACCGCTCGACTCCCCGGTATGCGCGGAAGGACCAAAGAGCCTTTGGACGAAAGCAGGTAAAAGGAGTCAGCTCTGGTGAAATGCAGAACTGATTCCAGTGGGTCCTGGTTTCCCCTATCTAGTCCCACTGTGGGATGGAAAGGTTTGCAGGCTCCCCCCAGGAACATGAACACTGAAGAAAAAGAAAGAGAAAAGAGGTGTGGGCAGAGGAGAGGGAATGCCAGCAAGAGAAGAAAATAAGCAAGAGAGAAAAAGACGGGGAGTGGAAAAAAGCAGGAGGGTCCAGCGAGTGCAGAAGCCCAGGTGTGTGCCGGGCTCATTTGCCCGTCTTTCCCAGCTCTGAGCGCTGCTCTGAGGCAGTGCAGCTCGGGCTGGTGCTGCGCAGGGTTTGGGAAGGATCCCACGGCAGCTCCCGGGGGCTCCCGACGGAGCCCCGCTGCCTGGCACAGGGGCACGGGGCCTCTCTGCGCACGCACAGCTCTGCGAGGGCATCGCCCGTGGGGACAAGGTGCCAGAGCCACCGCGCAGCCACTGCCGGCAGCAGCTCTGTCTGCTGGGCTGTCGACAGCTCCCTGTGCGCTGTGTTCCCAGAGACAGGGGAACCGAGCCGCGGCTGCTGCTGCCTCTGCGCGTTGATCCGTGCTTTCTGACCGTGTCGCTGCAGGTGCTGATTTCCTGCTCCTGGAGGAGCCCCTGTGACTGCCAGGCTCCCGCACTCGGTGTCCACAGTAAAAGGACGTTTTCTCTCTCCTGACTCTGCCTGCGGTGTGATGTTCTGGACGAGCTGGGGGTGTGCATATGCAATACAAATGTCACCAAAGGGTTGAAAAATACAGCTGTACTGAATCTGTGCAGATGGCCTGCTCTGGTATCTGTTGGAGCTGTGAATGACTCTTTGCTATTTTTTTTCCCAGGGACTTTTATTATTTTAATTAATGATTTCAGGGAACTGATCAAGTTTAGCCCTGTTGTTTTTGAACAGCAAAGTCAAGGCTGATTACCAGTGACCTGACATGGCTTGTAATATGCAACACATCTAATTAAAAACATATCAAATCAAGTTTCTTTCTGTTGTATGTTGTTTATTATTTGAAATCATGTCTTAATATTTTTATTAAAGGCAAAAGAAATAAGTTACTTGCTATCACCATCTGAAGTCATTCCATTACTAAGAGTAAGGCCATTCTAAAGTCAGTCAAACTGGAAATAACAGTACTGCTTTCAGTGCCACAGTAAGCCTTCAGATCGCAGGATGGACCTTCTGTGCCTCTGTTAAAACGCTCCCTCTCTCCTCCCCTTCGAGCTGCAGTCCATTTGGCGGGAGACTGGCCTCTAAACCCTGGAGACCTTGACTGTGAAAGCTGTCCTCTGCATGGGCGTGAGCGTGACCTTGAATGTTGAGACCTGTGTGACCTTGACCGAGAGCGATGCTTTAGACTCTTCCCTTTGCCTCTTCTTGGATACGGCGGCGATGGTGAGCGGGAACGAGAGTGGGAACGCCTTAATGATCGAGAGGAGGAGCACGAGCGGGCAGATCTCGACTTGGAGTAGGTATGTGATCTTCTGCAGCAAGGTGAAGTATTATACGGAGACTTGGACCTTAAAAAAAAAGAAAAAAAAAATAGAAGTTCATTCAAAACAGTCACTCTCGACAGTTTTTTTTCCTCCCAAATTCGGTTAGGGTTTATTCTTCCTGTCTATATGCTCACGTCAAAGATTCACGCAGCTGCCGACATAATGCTACTGCAAATTGCAGAACCTGATGACGTGGGAAAGGTTCTGCTCACCAGACAGAACAGCTGCTGCTTGTTAGTGTGAAAACATGCAGGAAGGGTCAGTCTTTTCCACTCCCCTCTGGCGCATGAACTACCACAGCCACTGATTGATTCAAGGTGGTGTATACTGGCCTTACTGGTACGTGAGCACGCACATTTTTAACAACTCCACCACTACTCGCAGTGCAAATCGTTTTTGTTGCAGTGAGATGCAGAAAGAGCAACTCTGAATGGCTACAGTGCAGTATCAAACATCAGGAAAACAGCATTTAGCCTGAAGTCAGTAAAGCTCCATTTTAAAATGCCAGCTCAGTCTGCTGAACTTCACTACTTCTTTGGCAGTCTGTGCGGGACGTAAAATACTTGCACTGCGCTCCTACAGACAGGACTACTTAACCAACACTTCCAGCCAGCTGTCCTAGCAAAATGCTGCACACACCGCTAGCTCTACCCAGGGACAGTGACCGCATTTCAACAAGAGTCGTATCAAAAAGCTTCTCAACTCGGCCTCTCGTACCAGGACTCAGTGCCACTGCTCTCGGAAAGAGACTGACAGCATCGCCAGCAGAGAGCTAGCCAGACTCCTGCCCCAGCGATTTTTGGGGGTAGAAAACGTCAGCTACCCTGAGTTTTTTCTTCACAAGTTTTTCTGTTCTGATTTTTTAAAGAATCATTTCCCATTATTCTGCGTATGCTCATTAGCATCACGCCTCCTGTCAAAGTCCTTCACCAATTCAAGAGATCCTCAAAAAGATTTCCTTGAAATAATCTTACTGCAAGCACAGATCCCCTTTGTTAAAGCCAATTCCAGTTAAGCCATTTAAAAATTAATTACCATCTGTATTCTCCACAACTATCTGTGCACAGTTCTGTCACTATAAATCTGCTGTTGCATCAGTTACGTGTTACAGCCTCATTTCACAGGTTACAAGTAGTAATACACCGAATTTCTGTCCATACTCACAGTTCCCAGCCTGGTCTGGCACCTGCTGGGCGAATTGTACCGGCTCTCGTGGGATGACCTTTGGGAGCGGGGAGAGGAAACAGAACAAAATCCCATTCACTTTACCTGAAGATCATTGATAAAAGAAATTCTAAAGTAATACTGACTTACCAGTGGTGGGGATTGATTGCCTTTGGGGGCCCAGGAGACTCGGTAATGCTGCTTGTCTTAGGACAGCAACCTGATAGCCCTTGTGAAAAAATGCAAAGGGGTGGAAAATAAGCTCCACTACAATAGAGGAAT
Organism: Opisthocomus hoazin; assembly: GCF_030867145.1. Lineage (NCBI taxonomy): Eukaryota > Metazoa > Chordata > Aves > Opisthocomiformes > Opisthocomidae > Opisthocomus > Opisthocomus hoazin. The sequence goes on from NC_134441.1 coordinate 286,805, forward strand.
CCCTGCATCTCTTGAAATCAACTTACCTCCTCTTCCAACAAACGGCTCACTGACAGAGAGGAAGATTCAGAACGTTCGGTGGCAGTCACCAGAGCAGGAGAAGATACAGCGGTATTGGCAGCACTACAAAAAAAAACAAACAAACAACCAAATTTTTATGATTCACACAGGGTTTTGAAGAGCTACTTGAAATATAAAGTCCAAGGTGTGAAAAGCCTGACTACTGTAAACTGAAAAAAAAAAAAAATCTACACCAGATATTTTCTTAAGCCAGTTGCGCATGAAAGCATTAGAATATGTAAAGCCCCCACGCTGCATCTCCGTTTTGGAAGATGCGATAACAGCAGCTTTCCGAGGAAAGGTTTGTGTGCTAGCTCAGGGGCTGCCTCAGAGCTTCTTTTGGATTGCGATCCTTTGCGTTCAACGGCACAGAGGAGCCTGACAGGCTTTGGACAGAGCAGCTATTTGCATTCCAGGCATCAGGTGGAAAAAGTTCCTCCTTCAGGGTAAACCTGCACTGAAGGACTGAGAAGGGCACCACACAAGCAACACTGCTAAGAAAATTCTTGCATGAGGCACACGTCCAGCATCTCAAAGTGTCCTCTCTCCGAGCAGAAGCGGCAGCCAGAACTCCCACAATTATCTGGACTGGCACTAGTGACACACAAACTGCCAGCGGGGGAGCTCAAGAAGAAGACTCTAACTGCAGCGTTTTGGTGTCTTTTCTGTTCAGGTTGATCTACAGATTTACTTACTGAAAGGGTCCAGGAGGTGCGACAGGCAGCAGTGGTGGTGGCTGCTGCTGCTGCTGCTGAATCTTCTGAAGGAACCTTGTGGTGTAGCCAGCTCCGGTTTTGAAGTTGTTGACAGCCTGGAGGCAGAAGAACATTTACAAAAAGGTAACAGAAAACTTGAGTACATAGACGCACAAAAGCCTCCAGAGAGTAAAATTCCTTGTGTATTCCTGTAAATGCTATCAATCCTAAAATACATCAACAGACAGATAGAGGAACGCATCCCACTAAACACTGATGTTAATCGCTGGTAACCGTGAGTGTCTGCATTTCAGTACTTCAGTGTTAATACCGAGCTGAAAGGGAGGCAATCCTGTTAACCAAAAGCCTGACCTCAATTTGACAGAGCATCTCTGAAGAGTTGTGAGCTGCTGTAACAACAAACGATGCATTTGAAAAGAACATTTAGCTTTATTCAATTTAGCCTTGCTGAAGGAGCTGTCAATTAATGTTTTCTTCCCTTTCAGCTTTTTGCAGACAGGCTTTGCTTACAAACAGTTTATTTAAAAGTCATCATGTTACCTGGCGTAGGAACTTGTTGGCAGCTAAATCATCAGGAGAAACGCCTGCCTGGTGACACGCTGGGCACGTATGTTCCTCAGATGCCAGCAATGCTGTTCTAATACCTGTGAAAAATTAGAATCATCCAAATAGTTTTTAGCAAAGCTACGGAAATGCTGGGGGTTCTAATCAGCTGTAAAAACACCATACAGTTAATGAGTTACTATGGTCTTCAGTTCAGAGCATGAAGCTATAAAGGTTCCAGAGTGCAGAAGATTTCTAGTACGCAGCAAAGAACTGTACAGTTTTGGTATTTCACTGTTGTCACATCTGAAGATGCAGAGCAGGCTGTGCCTTGATGTTTTGACTGGTCTGTTTTCCCTTGTCTCGTACAGTGAGAAGTCACCCTCCTCAAGGTTAATGAAGAAAACACATCTCAAAAGACCATGAGGAGCTTTGCATTCTGAAGGGTTTAGCTAGCTTTCCCGTGGAGCAGAATGGTCATTAAATGCCCAGTGATCCGTTTGCTGCAGGCTGCAGAAAGTCACCAGAGCTGGCTATGTAACGTTCTACGAGAGAAAGGGCTGCGGACAGACTAAATGCATTGGGTATCTAACGCTGTCAGCACCTGCACAGGTGTGCACTCTTCTCATAGCCGTCCCTCCGCGCGTGAAGAGGATTCAACTGGACAGGTGAAAAGGGGAAGAAGCTTTCTGTCTTTTTTCCCCCTTTGTACAAGAAGAGTCCTTCCCGACTCAGGGTATCCCTAAGTATCAAACAGAACGGGTAACCAAGTAGTTTTGGTATCTCCTCTTTCCGCTTCAGAAGATCAGACGCGATGCACTGAGCTAACAAACAAGGCAGTAACACTCACACTCGTCACAGTAACTGCTGCCGCAGCAGGGAGTAACGGCTGCATCAGTCATTGCGTCTTTGCAGATGAGGCACAGCAGCTCATCCGGAAGGGCATCGGAGGAGGAGGAGGAGGAGGGCAGCTCCTCTGGCACAAAGGGAGGCTTCTCCTTCTTGCCTCGGGCGTAAGCTTCCCTGCGGGAAGGGGAGGGTGGGGGGGGGCAGGGGGTAAGGAAACAGGAAAAAAGTTAAAGGCGGGTAAAGGAAAACTTCTCCAAGCTGTGGATTTTATCAAAGGAAGGTAATAGATGGAATTCTTCTCACTCCACATCAGCCTTCTGAAATGTAGGCATTCAGTTTCAACTACTTTTCTATAGCCACAAGACTAGAAGGGGGAGGGGGAACAATTTTCCTTCTGCAGATCTCTCCCATTTGTTGGATCCACTAAGAAATTAGCTCAGACAAGAAAAATGATTTTTTGACAGCTAGAGAGCAGGTGAAATGAATCCCACCTCTCTTTTTCCAGGGGGTAAGAGTAAATGCAGGCTCACAATAAAGTTAGTCTCCGAGTAATTACATTTTATAAACAAAGGAAGTCTGTGTTACAGCTTCCACCCAAGGAGATCCACGACAGAAAAGCAGAAGTGCTACCAAGTGCTTTTTAAAACAGCCACTCCTGTCAGTACACAGTAGTAGTATTTTCTTAGTTTAGAGCAAGAGGAGAACTTTTGTCTCTTTCACATGTGGGATTTGCTCAAAGTCAGAGGGGGCGGAAACCTCAGTGCAACAGCCACTTGTTAAATTTTGCAAGAAGCCTTTGAAACATAAACCAGAAGCAAAATGAGCTTTCCAAGAGAACGACTCCCACTGTCAACACTACTGAAATGTTTTGCAGAAATACAGAAATGCCATAAGCTGACCCAAGTTCCAGGGGCAGGATCCCGCGATTTTAATACTAGAAAGTATCACAGATTTTAAGGTGAAGATACGACGACAATGCTTCCTCCCTCGTAATCACAGATGCCGGCCAACATGGTTGCATTACCACTCAGACATCTACGCGTGGTTTTTCTCCTTTTGGTCAGTCCAGTTAAGGCCATACGTACGCATTAATAATTGGTATTGCGTATTTTCCCGTCTTTGTCAGCATCGCGCCCTTTGTGTTGGGATCTTTCAGCTCAATCAGGAAACTCCTCGGAATTCCTGTGCTCCTTCTCATTCTGGGAGCAGGCACAAAATTTTTGTCCTGTTCAGAAAAGAAATGCAGACATATCTCATCTTAAGGCCCACACTTCAAATGACCATTCAATGTTGATTTGAAGCAGCAAAAGCCTGTAATCCTCTCCTTTCACCTAGCGTAGGGGTTGCTCAGCTAAAATACTTCTTTTCCTAAATGAATATAGCCAGGATGTTCCGAAGGCTTGAGCAGTGGTTTGCACTCAGTCGACATTCTTTGGCTTAACTTCAGGTTCCTTAAGCGTGAAATATCCCTGAGCTCACCATCCACGCAGGGGAGAGACACAAACCCGCTCCTCCTCCAAAGCGCAGCTCAGAGCCAGAGCTCAATTCCGTGCCCTGAATCGGTCACCAGAGAAACTTCTGTTCTCCGTCCCTATACGAGGGCTGGATTCACACCTCACGCGTGTACAGTCAGTGACTAACGTTCAGTGGCATGAAAACTCAAGCAGAGACTTGTGTAATTAAAACACGCAAATATTCAGTGGATGGGGTCAACAGAATCATCTTGGTTTTATACGGAACACTGGAAACCATGAACTGTCATTAAAAAGAGCTCAAACCAGAAAAATTTACAGTAATAGTGAAATAGATAAAAATAGACATGAAAATTAACCAAGAAAGATCTGTGCTCATCTTTAATGTCTATGATCCAGAAGAAAGAAAATTTTGCTTTTATCATTCCAGGTTTCCCTTGAATTTTGAGGAGCTTTGCAACACTGCCCTAGAACCTCTGTACTTCACCCCAAGAGAAACAATTCTTAACAGGAGTCTTCGTGCATTTGCCCTGTGACTGCCAAGGTGAAAATATGAAAACCCGAGCAACACCAGAGGTCCCCTGTGGGATTTCTGGAAGAACAGGGACATATTGTGAGCAGCCCAGACACTCTGAATATGGACTTGATCACTGTGCAGCAGCACAGGCCTCAAGGCCATCGAGAGGCCGGCTGTGGATAAACAGATGCCCCAAGGCCAGCTGCGGGTAAACAGACGTTCTATGAATAGTAACCAATCATAGTCAAGTTCTGCCTATATAATCCGGGTGTTCTATTAATAGACGCTCTATGAATAGTGACCAGTCACAACCGAGTGCTGTACCGAGTGCTGTCCATATAATAAAGATTCTCTGCTAATAAAGGTGACTGTTATGGATCATATTGGTCGAGTCCTCGTTCCCACCGCAACAGTCCCCCACCACCTTACCCCACTTGTCGGGCAGTTCCTTCTATAGTGGCCTGGTTTTCCGTAGTAACGGCAAGGGAACGATGATGGAGGTGGACCCACGGGTCTTTTCATGTAACTGGAGATTTTTGGGGAAAAAAAGAAAAAGGTATGCTATGTCTCTCTTGCTAAAACAAACATCTCTACAACCTTTCCATAATCTCCAAAGAAAAGATTTGGCATTCTCAACACTTACTTGATGGGATCGTACTCCTGGCAAGACTGCACCATCATGGCCTTTATTTTATCCTCTTCGGAAGCATTGGCCGCAGCCAGGTTGGCAGTCTGTTGAGCAGACAGTTATTGGCACACACACTGGAAACACATTTCAGCCCACACAGCAAAGACAACATCACTCATCCCATCCTGCAAAGAACAGCACAGCGCTAGGTGGGGGGCATGAAGACAGCTGCTTCTACAAAAGAGAGTTGTCCTGGAGATGTTCTGGGGAGTCCTCACGCCACAGCATGGTCTTTGTGTACCTGTCAGTCTACTTGACAGGAGCATTCTTGGGCACTCCAGTCCTTAGGCTCTGTTCGGGCCTTACAGAAGGACTTGTGTAACCAATCCAATTCTATTCCGAGTGGACTGAACCTGTGTGTAGAAAAACCTGTAGTATTCAGTGTTTTTAAACCGGTTTTTAAGCCCCAGACTATTTGAAGGAGAAGACATCCACTGCACATTTCACTGAGAAAGACGTATGCAAGTATCCTTATTTCCATTTTACGGCATTGAAAGGACACCCAGCTGAAGAGTCGGGGCAGTTGTTTCTGCTTGATGAAATTCAGCTTCAGACACGGAAGCATTAAAAACAATCAAGTTTTTTAAAGTCACTCAGCAAGACAAAAGATTCTTTTCAGTAGAAATTTGACCAAGCTCCCCCCCTGCTAACTTCTTGAACTACTGTAAGAAAAACCTGCACTTTCTTCCAGTTGATTGTGCCCTTTTAATATACAAATTGTAATAGAGCCTTATGCAGAACTAGATCTTCAAATCAGTGAAGCCAGCTGATTTGTTTTAAAGTCCTCTTTGTTCAAATATCTGAAGGGTGGGTGTCAGGAGGATGGGGCCAAGCTCTTTTCAGTGGTGCCCAGTGACAGGACAAGGGGCAATGGGCACAAACTGAGGCACAGGAAGTTCCGTCTGAACACGAGGAAGAACTTCTTCCCTCCGAGGGTGACGGAGCCCTGGAACAGGCTGCCCAGGGAGGTTGTGGAGTCTCCTTCTCTGGAGATATTCAAGACCCGCCTGGACAAGATCCTGTGCAGCCTTCTCTGGGTGACCCTGCTTCGGCAGGAGGGTTGGACTAGATGACCCACAGAGGTCCCTTCCAACCCCTACTATTCTGTGATTCTGTGATTCCAGATACAAGCAGGCTCTAAGGGAGCGACTGTAAATGGTCTGGACCTTCAAGCACCTATCACTGAGATCAGTCACTCGTGGGTTTGGTTTTATACACGTTCATTCAGAAAAGTGCCCACTCGTTTCAGCGTTGTATTAAATGGTTGTTTCATACACACAATTTTTTCTGAACAGTAACATAATCCAGACCAACATCTTTGAAATCATTTCCATGAACTCTTACAGAAAACTTTATGGATACCTGACTAATTTGTTGGAACCCAAAGAGTTTCCAGAAGACATCCAAAACCCACAAAATATTTCTAGGAATAGACCACAATTCAAGTATGCCCTTTAATACACAGTAATAATAAACCAGAAAACTTTTGACTGTAACACACTGCCTCCACGCTAAGCCGGTCTGCACTGAAGAGGTCAAGTACGTAACAGTTTTGAGCTGCTTTATCTTATGTTCCTGCACTTTTTGGAAATATTTGCATTTTCCAGAAAGCTGAAATGTGTACACCACTTGGGCAGTGTTTCACATTTTAGAGCCAAACTTCACAGGAGTTTACAGAACCACAGACAGGTTTCGCGACAGCGCTGTTGTCTGTGTTACAGAAACGCCTCTGTTTTGGTTCTTGCAAACCCCACCGAAATGTCCACAACTTACAGGAATTGAATTCTTCGCTGAGAATTGTGGTAGTTTCCAATGCAAAATAATGAAAAGTGTTAGAAACGGTAAACGGCATCTGAGGTTCTTCTTCTTTGTGTCTTGAAGATGAGTAATAGTGCCACATCACGTTGAGTCTGACAAGGTGCTCACCTTCTACCTTCCCAAAGTGGGAGCTTCTCTTTAAAGGACAGTGTCAAAAGATACTCATATTTTAAGATTCAAATAAATATTTTAAACTATTATAAATGAAAGTAATGTTGTGTTCAGATTGAAACAGTGATCCAGCTATAGATCACAGTATAAGATTTAAAAATATGAAGGAAACTCTTTTGATTTTTAAGGATTTGACAAGAATATATATGTACCTTAATAAGCTGGGCCAGAGGAAGAGATGCAGAAGAGTCATCAACCTGTTCACAAAAAATGAAACACATTTTGAAGTTCTACAACCAAAACACAACAATAGTTAACCTCTGCTGTAGTCTGAAAGTCTGCACTATATCCTCTGAGCGTCACTGAAAGAGGCATTTCCAACTTGGTGTGATTTGTACTTGTTCCAAACAAAGTCCAAACCTTTGACAGCCTGAGAGTGCCGATGTGATGAAGGAGAAGAAACTAAAACAACCAAAGCCACTTGAGATCTACTCATTCCTCCAGAATATCTCGGAGAGAGACCCTTGCCAAATGCTCAACACTGCTTAAAAGTCAAAGGAGTAAGGCAGCTGTCAATATTCAGCTAAAAGGGATTTTAAAAAAATTAAGTTTATTTGAGAAGGAAGCGTCACTTCAGGAAACTTTTTTTCAGTGTAGTTTTTAAATGAATCGGTTAATGTCTCATCATTCATAAATGCACAAGGTTAGGCTTCTAAGCACACAGTAGCTGCCTGTCAAAACAAAGTCCAGGCATATCAGCCCTGAGACATGAACGCTGCCCCTCCTGCCAGTAAGTGTAAAAATGCCAAACTCACCGTACCCCACAAAACCCCAATAAAAGCACCAATCCGAAACATTAGCCATAAAAGTAACCCACCACTTTGTCTAGAAAAAACCAAACTGCTCGAAGTGTTGAAATAAATGTGTTTCCCATGACAGAGTAGCCTATAAAAACTGAGAAAACTGATTTCCTGTATTTTATTAGACCACGGGCCATACTGCCCAAATTGGTTTGGAAAGTGTGAGAATTTAATCTTATTCTCCTTGCTGTCAGACCAAAACCAGTTTTTAATGATGATGAAAGCATGGATTCAGAGCACAATCCTGGAATTTTTCTCTCCATTGCAACCACACTCCTCTCTCCCAGATACCTACTGGAGCAGCTGCAGGAATGAAGTCCTCAGGCCGCTTGAGGGCTGCGGTGTTTATTGAGAACTAACATCAAAGTGCAGTTTTTCCAAGGGTAACACTTATCTGGTTGTTTTTCCAGGATATTGAATTCCATTATGCCACCAGCAGCAGTACAGCTTACACTGGTAAAACGATGCCAGAAAGACACTCAAATCACATGCAGAACGGCAAAAAGAGACCGTCTTTCCATCTCAAGACTGACCAGAGGATTCGACTTCCCTTCTCTTCAGAACATTTTGTACCTAGTTCTGTTAAAAAGGAAGCCGGATCGTGTATTTTGAAGCTTCACGCTCCACATGACACTGCTTTTTACATGTGGAAAGACAGGCCTATGTTCTCTCACGGAAGCACAACCATTATAATTCTGTGGTTTTTCAGAAGCAAACAAGAAATTAGGAAAGCTCTCTGTTGGAGTCTAGCATTGAACAGTCTCCTCTTGACCAGTAATTGAAACACAGCTGTTCATAAACTATTACCTAGTTTGCGTTTTTTGCCAGGAAGCAGTTGTTATGTGGCCTGCAGGATATGGTCTAATTTCTTAAAGGAGGTAATAGCACTCCTTTCTACTAAACAGTTCTCAAAATCAGAAAATAGGTAACTTGGGTACTATTTACTGTGTTTGTCCAACAGCCATCTTCCAATGATCCCACAATCTTGTGCCTTTTTTCCCTTGAAATTTCTACTATAGTATTTCCTGCCAGTTCCTCCAATCAGTCAAGTAGAAAAAACATCTCTGCGAAAGCTGTATACAACCTTAAGAAAATACTGCAGAAGAATTTGAAAAAAACCCCAAACACCCAAAATCAACAGTCAATATATTAACTCCCATTTCCAACAGAAGGCTAAAAAGGAACTGACATAAAGCGAGTGGGAAGGGGCACAGAAAATAGGAGGAAAAGGCTAACCTCACTGCTGGAGGGCTACATTTAGATTACAGTGCTTTCCTAAAACCTGATAGCCTGACTGCACTCAAACTTCAGCCAGGAAGGATCACCGTTGTGCTTGACAAGCGCTCAGACAATGGCCAGGACTCTCTGCATTTCTGCAGCCTCTGAGGACAAATACCACCTCGAGATCCTCGCAGTCTGAAATAGGAACACTAAATCAACAAGTATCCACTTCCTCGCTCTGGCTGTAGTAACAGTGGGACAGCAGCGCACATTTGGAAGTGTAGAATGATAGCTAACAGAAGAGCAAGACAAGGAAGAAATGTTCAAAGTATAAGTTCTTGTGCATGCTCTTCTAAAAAACATCGTAACTCCTTTTAATTTTGCTGCTTTACTGTTCTACAGTAATTGACAAGCTGTCCAGTGACTTCTTCCTACCACACTAAGATGCAGGTTCTCCTTGGAAATGTGTACAGAAATATGTGTATTAAAAACAAACAAACAAACAAAAACCCCAAACCCCACACTTTAGACTAAGACCTGAGCTAACTTTAAGAATAAAGCTAGTTGTGTCTCCAGCACTAGCAGCACCTGAGGCTGCAGCGCTTTTACAGTGCAAGAGGGAGAGGGGACTTGTAAAGAGAGACGCACGGCTTGCACCTTGGCTTGACAACCCAAATCAGGGACAGTCAGAGCGAACAAGAAGGGCATGGTTTTGCTTTGTCCTTCACTACCTTTCATTAGTTCTATCTCACACTAAGTCTTCTCTCCCGCTCCAGGATTGTTTGGTTGTTTTTTTGTTGTTTTTTTCTGAGACGTCTCTGTTAGCTTATGGGAAAATGCTCCTTCGAAAGGTAATACGGACATGCCAGGGAACACGCGAGGCTAAAAGAATGTGAACTTTATTTATGAGCTTGGGACTTGTCTTTATAGGCATGGCAGTAAACAAAGAGAAAAATACTGTTTTCAAGAAATAAAACCCCATCTGAATTATATCAAATACCATAAACGTGGTTTATGTAAATGCATGAAATTAACTACGAGGGCCAGTTCAACTTACTCAAAGTCACAATAGAGAGGCACTGATGTCCAAAAAGGAATTTGAACCCACCAGTGGTAGAATTGCAGAAGTCAGGTTTAGACTTGGTGTTTTTAGACCTACATACAAAAAGTTTTCCATATGAAGTTGATTGCATACCATTGCAAGGAAATCAGAGGCTGTATTCTTCAGAGAACATAGACCCAGAGTTCATGAGTTTCTGATTTAAATTATCCTAACAGCTAATCAAGTGATCAGATCCAGTGATCCAGGGTTAGTGTAATGCCTCACATGATTCTAGTGAAGAAAAAGCAGTCATACTTCAAATAAAGATGAAAAATACAAATCACCACATAGTAAGTTTTTTACCATAAGGGCTGTTTTGACATGCATAGTTACACATAGTCGTCGAGCCAAATGGCAAATCAAGGTCTAGACCATTACCAGTTCGATATTTCCTTGTGTTACTTGTTTCTATTTCAGCAGCAGAACGACAGTGCTTTGAAACCTGAAGAGCAATGCTGCCCCTTTTCCAAATATATCTTCAAAGCGGTGGCATACTAAAGAAAGGCTGAACCTTTGGGAAATTAAAGCAGCGTCCAACCCTGAAGTCACCCACACCCAAAAACGGACAGCAGGCAGAAGTTAGGAAAAAGGACAGGGCTCTTACCCACAAAAGCACCAGGCTCTAACCTGCTGCCAGAATTTGTACATTCTGCTTTATATGCTTTCATTTGCAGGCAAACTGTGAAACTAAACTGCTTCATCAGATAAAGTGGAAAGATTAGATGCAGAACGTGATAATCCCATTTACATTCACGCCAATCTATGAAAGACATTGATGTACTCAGCGGGGCCCAAACAATATCATTTCAATTACACAGGCTTAAGAACAAATACCCACTTTTTAAGGACGTGAAAAGAAATCATTTAGCTGCAAGAACTGGCCTCAAAACATATCAGGTAAGTTGGGGTTTGTATTTGTTTGAACCCCCAAGGTAGAAGTAAGAAACAGGACACCAGGTTTAACAATAATGGATTCTCCATGGTTTTTGATAACATTGTCAAAAAACATTAGGCAAAAAAAAAGTATTTAAAAACAAAAGCTAAGTGATACAACATGAAAATGGAAAAAAATACACTCCAAACAATTCTTCTTGCAAGAAACAAAAAGCACACAACAAGCTATGCAAGCGTTCATTTAACCAGCTACAGACAGACAGGTGTAGAACATGGCACCACGCTCAGCTGTGCAAACCTCGAACCTATGTGATCTAAAAATGATCCTGCATTATCTGTGCAACACAAAATCATACAGGAAGTATTCCAGCATATTCAATATGAAATACAATGCATCAGTAGGCACAAATACCAATATTCACATTAGAACTGTGCCAGTGATGGCATTCCTCAGCTTTTACTATGCTGAATCGAATACAGTGCATTTACAGCATATACCATGTTTTAAGGCAATGTGTGGAAAATTAGCACAAGGCTACACCGTTTAGAATTAAATGCAGTTTTACAGAAAAAAAGTGTGAGATTGGTTTTTTACGTACTGCTTTTGATGTTCCACTCCCTGGCTCAGTTTGACTTCTGGAAGAAGAAATAAAGGTGATCAGAAGTTAAAATAAAGCACTTGTACCCAGCTTAAAGCAGTGAAAGCAGATTACAGAACCTGAAAACCAAAACAATGTGTTCTGATAGTCTAGTGAATGTCGAAATGTATTTGTATCCAGAAACTGGTCTCTCTTGGGACATGCAGCGCAACTAAAACAAAACCCCTAAGTCACATGTCTACTTCATCACAAATTACTCTAAGAGTTCTAAACTTCTTGTTTGCACGGGTCACCAGCTGGCAAGCCTTGGTCTTTCCTCTATAGGCTCGTGTGCAAAAATACCCAGATTTGGGGCGTAAGAACACTTGCCATATCCCACCCCCCTCCCCCAAATGCAAGAACTAGTCAAACACTGAGAATCAGACTCTTTGGAGGATGGAGCAGATGGTAAGTTTACACTACAATGCAAATGCCTCTCTCTCTCTACTACAAAAGCAGTAAAAGCAAACACAGAGAATAAGGAATCTCTCCACACAGAGGAAACGGGATCTACAGCTTGGGTCTCAGAACAATCAAGCCCAAGAACAAACCCAACAGCATCATCTTAAAAGTTACCATTGTTGGAGTTTGAACCCCATGTCCCAGCAGGCCTAAAAATGTCTGTCTGCTTTGGTGGACACAGGTTAAAATCCACCTCATTCCACCAAAACCTAACAGCAGCTTTAGCAGGAGAGGTACAACCTGAACGCCTCTGTGAACTGACGTCCATAAACCAAGTTAACACCCTGAAACCCCTAACCGAGCAGGCAATGCTTTACAGATACCTACGCAGCATGTGTTTTGCTGGTAGCTCTGAGTCCTCTGGCAGGGATTCTTCTGACAATAACTGATGAGTTCTTCGGAATCAGGGCATTATCGTCAGTGTATTCTGAAAAAAACATGAATTCAGAAAAAAAACCTTTGTGAATTCATAGGAATGTATATTCGTATGTAATTACATAGCACTTCAGAGAATACCTTTACAGCTATGAAAGCAACATTTTATATGTAACATCACGCTTTTGTTGTCTCAAACACACTAACAGTACATTTCAAGTAATCTTTGGGTTTGATCATCAAACACAAGCAGCAAAATCTTTTTCTTTTTTTTAAAAGTAGTTTCAATGCCAACAACAAAAGGGTCTCAGAGGTCACAAAAAGAGAGTCTGCTAATGCATGAAGTTCTTTCCTGATGGAGATTCAGTTGCTTTTGCTTCTGGTAGGCTACAAAACCAGTAGATCTTTGGAGAAAAACAAGGTCTCCCCTGCAGAAACCAGATTGTAACATCTGACTGGCTTGCCCTGCAACAAAACAGGCGCTTGGCTAAAGCATGAAGCTCTGTGCCATTGCCTTCCAAGGTGTTCACTAAAAGTGATTTCCTTCTGCTGCCAGTGCTCAGGACTGACAGAACAGAGAGGAGAGCCTGCCAACTCTGCTTCTGCGAGCTTAATCCGTCAACAGCCACACTTATCAGCTGGGCAGTGCTTCACATTTCAACGGAAACTGTTGGGGTTTAACGCAGCAGCCAGCAACGAGGTCCCGACAGCCGCTCGCTCACTCCTCCCCTTCCCCCCCAGTGTGATGGGGAGCAGAAATGGACAGAAGGGGAAACTCAGGGGCTGAGATAAAGACAGTTTAATAAGACAACAAAGGAAATACTACAGCTACTACTGCTACTGAATATGCAAAACAAACTCTATACAATACAATGTTCCCACCACCTAATGACCGATTCCCAGCCAGTTCCCCAGCAGCGATCACAGAACCTGGAACTTGCAGATTTCATGAATTTTGCAAAATTCCTGCTGAAGACCAAACTCCTGCAAAAGTTCGAACTCCCAGACAGGAGAGGATGCCAACTCATAGAAAAGCGAATTAAAGAAAAAGGATGCCTACCCCCCTGCTAGCCACCCTTACAAATTGAGCGTGCCATCCCTGGCATGGAATATTTCCGCTGCCCAGCTTGGGCTGGCTGTGCTCCCTCCCAGCTCCTGCGCACCTGCTTGTCAGCTGAGCATGGGAGACTGGAAAAGTCCCTGACTTCATAGCAATGACTGAAAACATCCGCATTGTCAGCACTGTTCTCCTACTAAATCCAAAGCACAGCAGCTACTGGGAGGAAGATTAACTCTATCCAAGCTAAAACCAGGACAGTAATGAAACTGCAGTGCTAGGATTTGAATCACAGAGGCTTTTTTTTGTTGGGGCTTTTTTCAGCTTGCTTTCACAAGGAAGGCAGAATTGGCTCAAAGTAAAGCTGTCTCTCCCCTCTTAAGCTAATCGTCTAGTTTGAATTAACCAAAGGGATGTGAATTCTTTCGATTCACTTTTCGCAGAGCAGAGACACTCAAACTAAATCACTTACAAAGACAGGCTTTAACAGCCTTTCGAAAACAGAGTGTGCCTGAAGCTCTCCATGCTTTGCCTTGGCTTTCACCACGCTAGTCTTCTGCAGAGGAGGGAAGCCTTGTGACCTTTTATATAAAGCCCAAACAAAAAAAAACACTACCTGTGACACTTCGACTGAATAAGCTTAAAATGCAAAGGCCTCTCCACGAGAACAGTGTTTATCTTGTTCTTACACAAGCTGGATAAGATTAAATCTTCTAAAGCACTGTCAGCAGCCATTCCCTGTAATCTGCCGACGGTCTTCAATATCAAAAGCCCTTACCCTGACAGACGAATCGGAACGATACTCTGAAAACCAAAGATGATGTATGTCTAGTCAAGCTCCGTCAGGGTGGTTTTACTCAGTGATCACACACAGAACAGGAATATTTCACAATTTACACTCCATTTTTCAGCATATTATTCCTACAGGCAGGAACCTCTCTCAGACCAAAACATACCTATCAGAAGACAGTATTTCAACAACGAAATGAAAATTTTACTTCTATTTCCAAATGATGGAATCCTTCTTCAGAAAACTGGGAAATCTTTGAGACAAAACTAATTTCTGATCTTAACCCCTACGGAGCCGAACAGCAAGCTTCCTCGGGACTTTGGAGCAGTTTCAAATCATAGGAGAAAGGACTACTAATGACAAAAACAGAAGCTTTTACAGAAGTGCTAGCCTGAAGCCAACAGCTGGAGCTCTTCTCAAAAGGAAAATCTCACCACCACACAGCCACTGTCAAGAAAGGCCTGCCCTGGGGCTGTGTGATGGAGCAGGAGCTCAAACAGCTGTCGGGCCCAGACAAACCACTGCCAGGAGATCGTGCCAGCTGCAGTTCTCAAAGCCCAAAGCAGCTGCTTCTACCTGCTGAACGGAGTCACACAGAGCACTCCTTTTGGTCCACACCACAAACCACTGGACTGAGATTCCAGAGACGGAGGATAAGCAACAGCGGCTCCACAAAAAGACAGGAGTTTGCTGTGCCTGTGCCGGACTGAGGATGGTGGTTGTTCTGCGGATGACTACAAAGGGTAGCACCTCTCCGAGAAAGAGACTGAATATATGAGGATAGCTGGATATGACTAAATATTTTAAAGCACTGTCAGCAGCCATTCCTTGTAATCTGCCTACTGGCATCTCCCAGCAGGAACCTGTTCCCCGAGGGCAGCAGCATCCCCTGGCAGAGACTTGGCAACTCCCAGGACCTACAAAGTAGCGTCCCTCGGCCTCACCACACACCTCAACCTCTGCAAAGTGAGCAGTGACCTCCTGCGCAACAAGGCGACTTTTCACACGTGTCCAAGCAGAGCTCCAACAGAAATACTCAGCAAGCTGGAGGTAACAACATGGGTGATTCCTACTCCCTTTGAGCACAAAACTTGTTTTACTGCCAGTGACGGACAGTGAGTGGCTACTGGGCTTTTCTCAATCTGACCTGAGATTAAAACTAAGGATTCAATTCAGCAAGCTTGCAAAAGCAAAGGAAGATTTGGATGTTATAGTAAAGTCAGGAGCAGAAGAGACAGAACAGTCAGGAAAGAAGTATTTCAAGGAACGAGTGGAGGCAGGCAAGTTAACAGCTACTTTGACTGCTGCCTCATGATGACTTAGAAAGCTTAAATTAACAACTGCATTAGTATCCACAACCTTCTTCCTGCAAAAAAGTACAAACAACTCAAGCCACGCTCTGAAATTTATACTGCTTCACATTTAATGCACCACTTAAAAATTCCATTTTTCAATTCACCTATAATTCTAAAAATCTGCTAGTTTTAATAATTTGGGTCATATATACGGTATAAACAGGTTACTGAAAAAAGTTCCTACTTTCTTTTATGGCCTGCTTTAATCCACCATTTTGATGCTGACAGCATTGCAAAGGCATCTCTCTGAGCACTGTCTAGAGAAGTATTTTCACTCCGATAAAGGACAGAAGCTCAGCAGAAGTCATCAGAAGGCAAGCCTACATGCGAAACGACAAAGAAAAGCCTTTATTAGGCTTGGATGTCTTGCTCACCAGCTGTTACGTGACTGGGGAAGCGATCTGCAGAGTAAGAGATCAAAATGACTGCTGACATGCCAGACTGCCTCGACCAGAAAACAGGGTACTTCCCAAGAACACATTTTCTCCCTGCTGCTTAAAAATATGCTTTCTCCTCATCTCATTTTTCAACTCTGTTCTAATCAGCACCACTTGCACACTTTGTGACAAACCAGTCCTCTGTGTCGCTGGCACTGCCTCGAAACATCCTGATTAATAGACTGGACTGCTATTTCTGCATTTTCAGCTTCCACCAAAAGAGGATCCCAACCACAGTTGGTATCTCATCCTTGCTTGAATTAGCTAGTGCAGTAGGCCAGATGCTTCATGGAACTTTGATTTGCATTATGATTATACAGTACTGTGCTCCAAAAGAGCACCTGCATTGCTTTGAAAGGATGAGTCAATAAAATCTAACATACTTTCAGTCATTAATCTGATTACACAGACTGCCTGATGCCTTAATGCCTTATTGGCATGGCTTGCCACTTCAGCGTGTGACTGGGAAAGCGAAAGCCGAGCTGGACACCCCGTGGTAATGAACTAAAAGACACCTGCCCTAAGCCCCTGGCCAAGGGACACTGACCTCGCTGACCGCACAGCCCCGAGAGGTCCCAGCCCTGCTGGGGACAGAGCCCGAGCAGCTCCTTCCCAGACAGACCTTGCATGGGCTCCACTGAAACATCATGGTTTTGGAATGGGCACACGGCTTACCCTCAGTTCACCCAGGGAAACGGGGAACTCCAAACCCTTTAGGAAGGCTCCACACAGCAATGCTGCCTGGCAGCCCAGGAATTAATTGCACGCTGAGGCGTAACCAAAGAAATCCCCCACACTAGCACATCAACAAAACGGCACGGGGAAGGGCAAGCCTTAAAAGCTGCTGAAGTGTCTGCTCTGAAATGCTCAGTTTGCGCAGTCTTGAAGACAGCAGCTGTGAGGCCAAATGGTTTCACTCAGAGTTAGCACGAGGTTTTCTGAAGACATCACATCGTGGCACTACTACAGCTCTCAAGTGCGTGCTGCAACACTGAACTCCAGCAACGGCTGACTTCAAGAGACAGTCTGCCAAGAGCACTGTTCTTCCCTAAAACTATTCATCTAAGGCCAGTTCAGACGCCCATTTTGGTGTTACAGTTTGTTGATTTTGCCTGATAAGCAGAACAGCACATTCTCCAAGTGTTCTGAGTCAGAATGTTACAGAAACCTGAGTCACGGAGTTTGCAGTTCTTCCACAATAATGTGAAAACATCTGTTATAAAAGACAGGTCATGAAATTCACATCAAATTTAATAGAGGCAAGTTAAAATGCATCATTCCTGAGAACAGGCTTTTGGAAGGGAATTCTGCCTTTACAGAACACGCGTCTATAGGAAGCAGGGAAGAGGGCACGCCAAACCCCCACACCCCCACTTTTTAAAACAGGTCCTGATTATCCCCACAGATATCCTCCCAAACCTTTTTAGCATTTTACCTAGAAGAATTCCAGGACACCAAAGCTTCTGTGAGCGCTAAATGTCGCCCATCAACCACATATTCCTCCATGCCTAGCTCTGCTCTAAAGCACGGATCCAAAGGCCGTCGTCAGAACAGCAGCCCCAAACAAACAGCTCTGTGAGGCCTCAACACAAGTCACAGCTACCGGTCGTGGCTGAATGGCATTACCGCTGCCCACCCCGCGTATCCCCGGTGCCGCTGGCCCTCCTGATCCCCCGCACGCTGGCGGGACGAGCCCCAGGCTGACTCACGCTACGCTGAGTTGAGCTGCAAAGAGCAGAGCGGGGCTCCCGCAGGCTGCAGCCCCATGCGGTGGTCTGCAACTCCACCAGCCGGGCGGTCCCCGAGGCCCCGTGCCCGCCGCCCCACTCACCTTCTTTGCTCTGGGCGTCGGTGATCTGCAGGTCGCAGTTGGATGCCTTCAGCTGCTCGCGGCCCATGATCTGGCGCTTGAGGTCATGCAGGGAGATGTGGAGGCCGTGGAAGCTGATGGTATCAAAGTCCAGTTTGGCAGAGAACTTGTAGTGCACGCCAGGCATGGCTGGGGCCAGGCGGTGCCTGCTCCGCGACGGCGTCTGCTGGTGGGCGGGAGGACGATGGGGAGAGGCCTCCACGGCCCCGGCTCAGCCTTGGCTCCCTCTCGTGCACCCAGCGCTGCCAGGCACGACCGCTGGCGATGGCACCAACAGAACCCCTGCCTCAGGGTTCCAGTGAGGGGTTTCCCGGCCGACAGCCGCAAGCACGTCACTGTGCACGCAATGGCACACGGCAACCACCCCCCGCGCCTCATGTGACCCAGCACATTGTGACAAAAGGCCCCGTCACGCGGGCGGGGAGTCCCGCCCTCTTCCTCCTAACACCTCTGAGAGCCATATTACCTAAATATAATAAAAAAGGCTTGTTGTAGTCTGGCAGGGCTAACGAGGGAGCTTCCATGACTGCTGGGTTTACATCTTTCAATGCCTTTTGGGCTGCCAGAGTCCGGAAACCCTCCGCATTTCCTCTTTAACCAAGGGATAGAGGTTTTTGCTCTTTGTGTCTGTTTGTTTCTCCTGTTAATGGGGATTTGGAAGCCTAGGTTTTCACATGGTAGCCTGGCTTATAAGCCTGTGGCGGAATACGGATTATACGTATTCATTCCAGAAGTCGGCCATAGCCACAGTCCAAACTCCAGCAGCAGAGGCAAACAAGCCTGGCTGTTGGATATGCACCAAAGCCCACCCTCTACCAGAAACCACCTCTCCTTGCTATCTGTCCCCTTAAAGTCTCAGTGGGACCAGGACAGGTACTGCATTATGAATCTTCACTGAAGAAAGCAAGCATACCGCCCTTATGCCAGGAGGGGTTTGTCTGTAGTCTGAAAGGAGACACCTGCATTTGCCTGGAAAGCCAACCTATGGACCAGCTTACCCGCTCTGCAGGGCTGCGAATTGCAAATGCCAACAGACCCTTAAAATTAATAGAATGGATGGAAAGGTACAGTTCTGGTCTTAGGAGCACACAGATGAAAAGGGGAATCTTATGCCTGGCATGTTCCACAGATCTGTTCCTACGCCTAACGGCAACGGGTACTCCTCCACAGATTTTTCCAAAACCTTGCTATGCCCCAGATCCACTGAACGTGGAAGGGAGATGCTCCAGAAGCCCTTACACAAAACCTATTGTGATAAGCCATCTCGCCGTCGATTTCTTCCTGGATGGAGTTTATCAGGCCCTGCCGACCCTGAGACAACGTGGTTATTCACAGACAGATTAACTTGGTACTCTGCAAGAGTCCATACCCAAACTCGAGACACCAAGGCCTTAGTCAGTGTGCAGGTACAGTACTAACCCAGACACGAACCCCAGCGTGTCACTTCATCCCAAGTGCCACATTCACCGCACCTTCTTCCATCGCCTCGCGCCGATGAATTGTTTTCCAGGCTCTTCCATCCCGTCGCAGCTCAGGTAGCTGCACTCTGGCTCAGGGCTGACTGGGGAACTTCTCAGTGCTTGAACTTTGCTTCGGACTTGGTACGAGCACGAGACTTCACCCCTTTGGCTTGGCCCCCAGCAGAAGGCAGGCAGGCTGCAGGTCTGCAAGAGGTTGGATAGAACTGAGCTTGTACACCTACCAGAGATTAAAAACCAATCAAAGGAAAAGCCCAGAGACACTGCGTTAGAGAGTGGCAGAAAGAAACATCGTGGCTGGTCACTGTTTACGACACAGGGTTTGGAAGTCAGGAGACTGGAGCTCCCAGCAGACTCCACTGTTTGAATGGAAACACCCCTGAGCTTTTGATCCGGACAGAAATATCACAGACTGCCCCCATCTCAACTTTGCAGTTGCCTGAAGCTTTTGGTTGTCTATGCCCAGTTCTCTTCCACGCTAACAGAGTATGTTTAACCTGCAAAACAGCACTACAAACAGGCAGCCAAACGCCTCTTCTCTCCAAGATGTGAAAAGTGCAGGTAAAGACAGCACAGGTACCATGACCAGTCTTCTGGTCTGAGTCAGGTTTTAAAAAGCAAAGTCTTCTGCACCTCTGTTTTCCAGCTGCTGCCAACAGCTGCAGAAAGGGTCTGGTGCTGATCAGCTGGAGGATCGATGCTCACTGCCAAACTCCAGAAGAGGACATTACACCTCAGGCTGCAGACTCTGAGCCCAGCCTGAAGGACTGAGTGACCTGTCTCTGGCCATCGGGCTGACTGCAGCATTGCACATGCCCTGGCTTCTCAAGCTCTTCCCCAGCAGTCCCCTCCTGGCCACTCTGCTACAGGCTGCCATAGGGTCTCAGGGACCCATATTCAGGACCCACTCTGGCATCTCCCATCAAGAACGTTACTGAGATGCTCTCCCAGCACACTGTGCTCCTCTCACCTCTTCTGGTCTCTCTGCATTGTCCGTTTCTGATCTCCTGCCACAGGTTCTGACCTTCCCTCAGATTCACACTGCTCATAACAGTCCCTCGCTTCAAGGAAGTCAACAAAATGACCACATTCTCCAGGTCCTTGTCTCTCATGGGAACTTCAGTCGGACAGCCAATACAGAAAATGGCAGTGTGATCACAAAAGCATCAAGGCTTGCCCCAGAGGTAGGCAGGGTGAGATTTTCTGGTGTTCTGCAGGGAAGCACAGCACAAAGAAACCTGGTGAGGTTTAAGCATTTACAACTTTACTGGGCTTTAACAGGCTTCTGCTGCCTTCTGCAGACCTCTTGGCTGTTAACACGCCAAACTTCCCAGCCCCCTAGGATGTGAGATGGCTTGTTTTGGCTTGGACTAGGCTATCAGTTAACACCTGCACTGCTGAACCCTCGCTGACCTGAGTGTGCTCCTCACAGCTCTGTCCCCTGCACCCTGTGGGAAGGGAGGCTCAGAGTAAACAGTGCTGCACAGATACAGGCTGATGGCAGCACAATGGGAATATATATGTGAGATTGGTGGGGAAAAGGTCGAGTATCGACACTGGGAAACATGATGCCAGTTCAGTGTCTGCAGCAGGATCCAGGCAGCTGCAGAACTTAGCAGTGACTCTCTTTGGAGACCATAAGGCAACGGGGACCCTCACTCCCACAACTGGCCCTCAATGACATCCCACTTCTCATATCCCTGCTCTCCCTTTCCCCTCCAGCTTTCCAGACTGTGGGAGTTGTCCTCTAAGGGTAAGACAAGAGAAAGTGCCCCTTGCTGAACCGCCACCATTTCCCCCACTGGAACCACCCCAGGTCTGCACACAAGGACATCGGGCAGTGGCAGCAGTTCACTCCCGTTCTGCTCCCTCCATACCCCTTTGACCACTTGAATGAAGTCTGCTCCCGGGATCTTCCTCCTGCCCACAACAGCCTCCCTAAAGAACTCGACTATCGGCCACTTCTGTTTGCACAGGAGGTTATGCATCACGATGAGATCCTGAGGTGCACAAAGAAGGGGGAGCCGTCCTTCCCCTAGGGCCATAGGTCCTCTCTGGTGGTGAACACTGGAAAAGATCAGAAAACACCCTGAGAGCACCCATACCCACAGTCACTGTGCCAGCAGGTGTGACACCATCTGGGGTAAAGCAGCGCAACTCTACTGACCTGCTCTTCTCTCTCCTGTCTTCCCTTTCTTCTGAGGGTTTCCGTCAGCAGGGTTTGCTCCTGAGTTCCTGCAGATGTAACCAGAAACCCTTCTGTTACGGCCTAGGAAATAACTCACCCAGCAGCTATTTTTCAGAAAGGGCTACGGTTACTTGTCTGACACCAGCAATGCCCAGACAGAGCTTCTGATGCACCTCCTGAGCACAGGGATGCAGACAAGGGGCTGCTAACACTTAGAGTAACCCACATCATTTAAGAACACACAACAGGGACTTGAATGTGAAAATGAGCACAAAGGCAGGCGTCTTCTCACAATCACTACCTCTTTGTTTTTCATGTCCATATTTTCCTCACCATGAGGAGGAAACACAGACTCTGCAGGCCCTGCAGTCAAATACCGTTCTGGGGGACAGGCGAGAGAAGAAAGCAGAGAGACCTGAACAGGGAATTTTCAAATGGATGATGAATCAAGTAGAAGCAATGGCAAAGTGTAGTACCAATTTACAGAAATTTAAACTTGACGGAACTGAGTAGTAGAAGTGAGTATTACAGAGAAGTAGAGGGCAGCACTGCAATCAGAAGGGTAAGCAACGCAGACAGCTCTAACCGCAGTTTTTCACCTGATTGCCTTAAACAAAACAGGCTTGAGATCCCCATTGCTCATTTCACCCTGGAACAGTCTCATTCCTCCTCTGACAGCCACTGTGCACCTGGCTGAGGACTGACACAATCCACACAAGGAGTAACCAAAGCTAAACACCGTACTTTCCTGGGTGAAATCTCACTGTTATTGCAGGAACCAGGAAGTAAAAAATCCCTGACAGGCTGACTGGAGCATCCCGGCTGTTATAAATCCACCCACCCTCGGTACCCCCATTTCCCAAGAGCTGGCAGCACAGCTTGGGTGGGGGGAAAGGCACAAATCAGACCTCGGGGCCGAGACTCAGGCACAAACATCTGCCAAGGGAGCCGCATCCAGCCAGGAGCGCTCCCCACTGGCTTCTCTGACAGCTCAGCCCTGGGGCGTGCTCCCACCAGGAGGGAGAAACCACTCCCATGTCTGGAAATCCCCGTTTATGACAGGCTGTCAGCAGAGAGGGGTGCTCCACGAGCACGAGCCCCACACGACAGCCTGGGGACAGCAGAGGCCCCGGTCTGTCACCACCAGCTGAGCCCTGGGGCGCAGGGCTGGGAACGGGGCCACGGCCGGGCCTGGGGGGAGAAGGGCTCCAGCTCCCTCCCCCGGCCCCTCCGCACGGGGAGATCCCTGATGCTGCTGCTGCTGCTGCTGCTGCTGCTGCTGCTGCTGCTGCTCCCCCAGCCCGGCCCTGCCCCAGCCCTGCTCTCCCTCGCCCCGGCTGCCCCCCCCCCCCCATCTCTCACCTCTTTCTCCTCAGGCCCCTCGGCCTCTGCCCCCCCCCCCCCGGCCCTGCCCCAGCCCGGCTGGGACTGACAGACCGCCTCCGGCTCCACTGATTGGCTCAGCTGTGGCTGGTGGGCGGGCACAGACAGCCCGGGCCTCTCCTCACAGCTCCGCTGATTGGCTCAGCCATGGCCAGTGGGCGGGCAAAGGCAGCCCCAGGCCTGTCCTCACAGCTCCGCTGATTGGCTCAGCCATGGCTAGTGGGCGGGCACAGGCAGTCCGGGCCTGTCCTCACAGCTCCGCTGATTGGCTCAGCTGTGGCCAGTGGGCAGGCACAGGCGGCCCGGGCCTCTCCTCCCAGCCCTGTCAGGGATTTCTGGTTTCCTGCCCACACCTTCCCTTTTCCCCAGAGTTTTCTCTCCCCCCCCCCCCCCCGCCCCCCTCTCTCGCAGGCCATGGTGAGCTGACTCTGCACAGACCGTCCCGTGGGTGGCACGGGCTGTGAGCACAGGCTGGTCGGTGCCTCAGAGCTGCGGGCTGAGCTGTGCTGCCGCTGGAGGCCGGGTGGGTGTGGGCCGCGGGCAGAGGTGCTTTTTGCCGGTCGTTATTGCTGTGGGGGCCTGTGGCAGCGGTGGGAAGGTCGTCAGCCTGCAGCTCTGCAGCAGCTGAAGCTGCCTTGAAGGATTTGTAATGGCAGGTGCTGCTCTGGGTGTTTTGTTTTCAGTAATGGTGTCACTGAGTTGGAATTGTGTCTGTGTGATCAGGTGCTGGGGATCTTCTGGTGCTGCTCTGCTGTTTCTGGAGCACGACCTGAGAGCCTTTGTCACCCAGAGCTTTCCTGTCTGTGCCCAGAGGAGCGATGGCCATGGCGCTGAATGACTCCCGTGAGTAACGGCTTCCCCAGTAGGCTTGGGGTTAGCGAATGCCCATGGACAAACAAATGCAGAATGTGTTTCCTCCAAGGATTTTGATGTGCTGCCACTCTAGAGTGAATCTGAAGATGTTTTGACCTCCTTCTCCTCCTCTTTCTCTTCTCTGTTCTTCCTTCTCCTCCTCTTTCTCTTCTCTGTTCTTCCTTCTGCTTTTCCTCCTCCTGCTCCTCCTCCTCTGGTTCTTCATCATCCTCTTCCTCTTTCTCCTGTTCTTCCACATCCTGCTACTTCTCCTGTTCTTCTTTGCCTTGTTTTTCCTCCTCTTTCTCTCATTCCTCCTTTTTCTCCTGTTCCTCTTCCCTCCTCCTCTGCCTTCCTCTTCCTCCGTCTCATTCCCACGCATCCTGTCGCTGGATCCCCAGGAGAAGAGTTCAGCACCTCCCTCTGCACATCCTCTCCTCGGGAAGCTGTGGAGAGTGGTGAGGTGGCCCCTCAGGCTCTTTTTCTCCAAACCAGACTATTGCAGTGCACTCAGCTGCCCAGCATCCATCTGCCGAGCATCTGCCCATGCCGGGCCCTTTCTCCACAGAGGAGAAGCAATGCTGGTGGCACCAAGGCTGGCTGGAGGGCAGCAGCACGGGCACCTCTCCCTGGCTTTTCCCCACCGGGCAGCCTGCTGCGTGTGCTGGTGCCTGGTGTTGTCCCTCCCCAGGGGCAGGACTCTGCGCTTCCTGGGCTGCACTTGTTGGGGCTCTGTTGGGGCAGGGTGTGACCCTGGGCTGGTGCAGAGAGCAGCACCACGTCATGACTCCGTGCAGGAGCTGGGGTTTGGGTGCCACTGTCGCGAGGCTGCACCCAGCAGTGCAGGCTGGTTGGGGAGCAGTGCCCCGAGATGTGGGGGCAGAGGGTGTGGGGAAGAGGGGGATGGGCTGGGTGGTGAGCGATGAGGCACGGGCTGGCCCTGGAGACCCCTGGGCTGGAGACACTGGCCCAGGGACCAGCTGAGAGCTGCAGGCCCGGAGCTGGGCAGCATTTGCCTTGGGAGAGAACAACAAAACACTGCCTGGCACACAGAGAAGGACCCCTCAGTATTCACATCCCACCCCTCCCTGTAAAAGAAAGCTAAAAAGGGTGAAGACAGCAATGCCATCTGCACTGTTGGTAACACTGAGGCTTTTTCTGTCGTTTTAATGAAATTTTTTTATTCGGATAATTGCATCTGGGGGGCTGGGAGCCCTTGAGGGCCAGCGCGTGCCGCAGCTGATGGCCCAGTCCCGGTTTGGTCGTCTGGTGAGGGCCCCTCCAGTGTCCCTGGTGTGGTGCTGGCCTCTTGTTGGCTGGAGAGTCCTCAGAGCTGCTGGTGCTCATCTTTCAGGGTGGCCGTGGCCCCCCAGGAGAGTTCCCTGTCCCGGTTGGAAGTGGAGAGCCTGGGCACAGCCTCCCTGGACTCCTCCTGGGGCTCTTCTTGCTCCGTGGGGATGGCAGCAGGAGCAGCGGGGTGGCTGGCGGGTGCCCACCAACAGCGGTGGATGAGGTGCCGAGGAGCTCGTCTGTGCCGGATATCGCAGGGCTGCCGGGGGAGGCAGAGACCCTCCTCAGGAGGCAGCGGGGCCGGGGGCATCTTGGTCAACGTGGCCATGATGGTGTCTTCCACCATGGCTGCCTCCAACCCCCTGTTGTCAAAGATCTCCTCCAGCTCCTTATGGACCCAGGGCTGCAGGGTCTGCAGGAGCATTGGGTGGTTCTGGAAAAGGTTCATCCCGTTCGGGGTACAATACAATACAGACAATAATAAACTGTATAGCGCAGTCCCATACCTACCATACCCACAATACCCACAATAGCTGCAAAACAATAAATACTATACAATACATACTGTACAGTGCAATGCATACTCTACATAGAGTAAACTACATGCAACATATTATAAAACAAAATACCTTAGAAAACTAAATACTCTAGAATGAATAAACTGTTATAAATACTATACCATACATTAGGACAGGACACATACAATACACACAAGGCAATGCAAGAAAAAATACAATACATGCAATACAATACCTACAATATGGTATACAGTACATACAAGACAATACAAAACAATACAAAACACAGTACCGTTTTTTCAATACAATACCAAAGCAATGCAAAATACAATGCACAGAATACTATAGAATGCACAGTGGAATACATCAAATTTAAAAAATACTGTATGATAACACAATACGTAAAATAACAAAATACCACACAGGACATGAAAATGCACAGATACGGTACAATAAATACCATCCCTTACAACACAACACATACCATACATTCCATGTCATTCACTAAACAACACAAAATATACAGTGCAGTGCAAACAACACAAAATGCATTACATACAATACAGAACACTATACGTACCATACATGCCATACAAGACACACCATACCATATGTAGCACACGGTACATAGCACACCATTCCGTACCATACAATACATATCATGAAATACATACCATACAGGACAATGCAGTGCAGTACATACAATTCACTGCATAGAGTAAGCTACGTACATACCATACCCTACAATACCACACGGTTCATAAAATACAACGCATACAGTACAGTAGATACAATCCAAGAGCACAAACAGTGCAATACAATACAATACATACAATAAATATGATAACGTCATATGATACATACGATACACAGTGCAATACACTCTGTAGAATACATACCATACGGTACAAAATACAACACAAAGACATTCAATATGCTACAGAACACAATACAAAACAATAACTGCCACACCATACAATACAGTGTGTACAACACAACACACACAATGCATGAAATACAATTAATACCGTACCATACAGTGCAAAATATCATACAATACATACAACCCAATGCAAACTATAATGCAATGCGTATAACACAAAGCAAAATACCATACAGTGCCATGCCATATTGTACCATACCATGCTGTACCATACATTTCCATGCTGTACCATACAGTGCCATACCGTACCCTACCACACCACACCAGACCACACCATCCCTACCTGTGACGGATGCCCTCCTCCTGTCTGACCTAACTGAACTCTGGTCCACGCAGATGCTCAGCAAGTCAGCCTGGCCAAAGTTACTCGCGTTGTGTGAGCGGTCAGTGGGAGCTCAGCACCCAAACCAAAAAAAGTGGTTTGGCTGGAGACTTGCCTGAGAAGGGACCGAAACTGCATGAACGCAGCAGAAAATCTGACCACAAATCAACCACTTTATGCCGTTAAGTATCTGCAGTCATCAGGGTCCGCTGAGCTCTCCCTCCACAGCAGCTGGCTGCATGGCCGTGACCTCCCCTGGATCTCCCAAGGTCACCCCTCGGGGCTGAGAGGTCCCTGACCTGACCCCACACACCGGTGGCTTGGTAAGTGACATTTTGTGCATGCATGTGACATTTAAGATACACTTAGTAAGCTTACGCAATAGTCGTTGTTTCCCGTACTGACTTCCAGTGTAGCAGATGATAGCAGAGTATTGACCACCAGTCCTTCTGTATTTTATTAAATATTTTGCATACCGAAATGTAGTGATTAGAACTGAATGAATTAACTGCTAGCTCAGATCTGAGTGATCTCTGACTCTTCTCCTGTGTCAATACCATACCTACCACGCATACAATACCATACACGCCAAACAAAGCCATACATACCATAGACACCTCAATGCCGTAGCTTACCCTGAGGACCATACAATGGCATACCGTACCATACCATACCCACAGCATCACACCGTACCCACTGCATAGTACAAAAGACACCACACCTTACAAAACAAAACACTGTATGTACCATACCATGCCTCACACATACAACAAATGCAACGCAGAATGGAATACAATGCAAAATGTAACGCAAGACGTTCAAAACAATACCGTACCGTACCCAATGCCATACCATACCCACAACCAAAATACCATACCATACCGTATGTACCAGACAAACAGTAGAACATACAGTACCAGACCATGCCTACCATACCTACAAACCGTGCCACGGAAACCGCACCACACATGCAGTGCATACCAGACAATCCTACCTACCCTCACTGTACAAAATACAGCACATTACAAAATGCAACACTGTAAATGCCATACCATACAGAATAACACAAAATACTGTATGAAACACGCTACACACAATGCAATAGAAACACGACGATACAAAAAATACGATACAATACAAAATAGAACACGTACAATGGAGCCTATAGCCCTCCATCTCAGAACTCCAGCTGTGGGACTCATTCCGCCGTGTCTCGCTTATCCCAGTGGATCTGTGATGGAATACACCACATGTTGTGTGCACTCTTGTACAAGACAGCCTGCAATACTGCAGGGCCATACAACACAAACCAAAGTCCAGTGCAAGCCATACACTACAGGCTGTACGGTACAAGCCACGCCACACATAAAACACACTGCAAAATACATTGCAACGCAAAATGCATTACAATACGTACAATACAATAAATATCGTACAGTAGAATACAGTATATAAAATACGATACAAAACCCCCACAATACAATACAGAATTCAATACAATTCAAAATACAGTACGCACAATGCAATAAATACAACACCATGCCCTACAGTACATACCATACAACACCACACACACAATGCACACCATGGAACACGTGCATTACAATGATGCCATAGCATGACGTACAGTACATGCAATGCAACGCAACGCAAAAACCACAGAGCACATACATTCAATAGAAAATACAACACAAGCAACACAACACCTACTATAGCACACACTATATATGTTACATACTATCAAATGCACACAATACAATACAAAATACAGTAGAAAAGAAATTACAGTACCTACAGCACAAAACACACAACAGAGAGAAGACAATACACACCGCGCAATGCAATACAAGGTGTACACAACATACAGTACATACAGTACCTACAGGCTGTACAACCTATACAATCACAGAATCACAGAATCAGAGAATAGTAGGGGTTGGAAGGGACCTCTGTGGGTCATCTAGTCCAACCCACCTGCCGAAGCAGGGTCACCTACAGCAGGCAAAATACAATACATACCATAAAATAGAATACAATCGATACAATGCACAACATAAAATACAATGCACACCATACCATACATACCATACCATACAATGCGTACCATACAACACAATTCCCACTGGACTAGAAAATACAATACAATAAATACCATGCCATGTACTACACCCAAAATAATACATAGAATACATACAATAAAATAAATACCGTAACATACATTAAAGAAAACACATAAAATACAGTATAGTACATCAAATACATAAAATTCAATGCAAAATACAGTACAATGCCATACCATACAATGCCAGACCATAAATTACCATACCATACACTACCATACCATACATTACATACCGTATGTTACAATATAATACAAAAAAATACATAAAATACAATAAAAAACAAACCATACAATACAGACAATACTTACAAAAAATAAATACCACACCTTACAATACATTGCATACAATAAAATAAATGCCATACCATAAAATAGAACACCAGACTTACAATACAAACAGTACAATGCAATACAAAAGAGAATCAAACCCCACACAATACACACAACACAACACACAGAACAGACCAAACCCAGTACAACACAGAACCCAGTGTAATACACCGCATACCATACATTCCGTACCATTCTGTATTCTACACACCATACATATAATACAATATGAAATACAATGCAAAACGAAGCACAGCATCCAAAATAAATACAATAGAAACAGTTAGACAACACACTGCGTAGAGCACAACAGCATACTACACAATAAATACAGTGCAATTGCAATAGAAAAATAAAATACAAATTAGAAACATACAACATGATGCAGACAATGCCCTACAATACACAAAACACAAAACAATACCCACAGTACCGTACCATGCCTACCATACCACACAATACACACAATACACTACACAAAACAATAAACAATACAGCAGAAAATACATGATAGGATGTAATACAAAAAATAAAATAAATACGGTACAGTACAATGCACACAATACGATACATACTCTATGACACAATACATACCACACAACATATACAACACATACAGTACAATAGATACACACCACACAGCACAGACAATACGACACCATAACAAAACTTGCCTTTCGATATATAGCACACTGTTCATGCCAAACACCATACACCCCAATGCCACATCCCCAAGACCATACCCCCAATACCAAAACCACAAAATACACCACACTGTACAAAATACACAGCACAGAAACGCCGTACACACCACACCGTGCATACATTGAACGCAATGCAAAATCTGACGCCACACAGAATGTAACGCAGACAGCACAGCACCATACCCCATACCATGCCCAGCGCTGTGCCACACGGGCAGTACAAAACTGAATACAATTCTTACAGTACAGACCATACCGTCCCTACCAGACAAAATACCCTACCATACCAAATAAAAAACCGTACTATACCAGATACGAAACCATACCATACAAAATACAATAATACACGATACATACCACACAATACATGCCATGGAGCACACACTGCACCATACAAGGCTTACCATCCTATAGCGTCCTGTACCGTTCAAAATGCCATCCACACCATCCAAAATGCCATCCACACCACAAATACCTTATCATGCACTAAACTCCACACCATGCAGCAGACCCAACACGCAGCAGAGGGTACAGCGCACACCACAGAAGACAGGACACAACACACACCGTCCCAAACAGCGCCGTGGCAGCCCTGAGCTCACCTCCAGCTCTCCCGTGGGTGTCCTCCGACCCCTCCATTCCCGCTTAAAGCCCTCTCCGTCCATCCCGCCGGCTGACCAGGGCCGTACCCACACGCCCGGGGCCTCCTCCCGATCCCACCGAGGTCCCTGGGAGGGTGAGGAGGGTTCCACCGACAGCCCCGAGCAGTGCCCTGCTGCCGCCCCTGCCCAGCCCTCCACTGAGCCTTGCTCCCGGCACACAGACGGCCCCTGGCCCTGCCGCGCTGGCCGTGCCCACGCCGAGCTGGGCTGTGCGTGCCGCGGACGGCAGAGCCCAGCTCCGCGGCTCGGGGTCCCTCCCGGACACCCCTCCGCCTGCCCACCTCCTCCCGCAGCTCGGCCCCGGGCAGAGCCCCGCGTCTGCCTGTGGCACCCCGGCCGGCTGGCTGGCTGTCACCCCTCCGGGAACAGCCCCGCGCACCCCTCCGCCGGACCCCCGGGTGGGCGGTCGCCTGCGGGGACAGGCGCTGGGGCCGGGCGGCTGCGGGGGCTCTGCCGGGCGCAGGCAGCCCCGGGGAAGCCAAGGACGCCGCGTTCCGCCCGCTGCCGGCGCCTGCGCTGCCGCGTCCCTGGGCATCGCCGTGCCGACGGGTGTGGCCAGTGCCCGCTGGTGGCCATTGGTGGGCGTTGGTGGCTCCGCCCGCTGTGGGCGGTTCCCATTGGTGGCTCCACCCAGTGCTGGCTCGGCCAATCCGCGGCCTGGGCCCGGGGCTGGGGGCCCGCCCCCTGGGCCCCACACAGCACAGCAGCCAGCACAGCACCGACAGTGTCACACAGACCGTGGGCACAGGGCAGTCGGTACCACAGAACGCAGCAGCACAGCACAGGGAACGCGACAGAGAGCAGACAGGGCAGTGAATCCCACAGCGCAGCACACGCTGCACACCGCGCAGTGCACAGGAACGCAGCGCAGAAATCAGGAACGTGAAATAAAACGAGGAGCTGGCATGTGACTGCTAGTGACATGTGCTGTGACAGTTAACGAGTGCGTCCCGTGTGACACAATTCCTTTAGAGGATGATGTCGGAGTAACCCAGAGGTGTTTTTCTCCCCTCTCCCTGTTCCAGGTTTCCTCCAGTAATCGCCAGTCTGATGCGACTCATCCGACGGAAGCTTGCCAGCAGCCGTCACTGTTCCTGCTCGTGGAGGTGAGTTTCTTGTGACAGGGCTGTCTGCCCCAGCGTTTCCTTTTCAGAAGCATCTGATGTTCAGCTGAAAGAGAAATCAGAAATCTTCCACTAAAATTCACGCTTTTCTTTGTTCGTTCTGGTTGGGTTTATGGTCCTGGATCGTTTATCAGCTGGGTAGGTGCAGGAGCGCGTGTGTAGGAACACGGTGGAAACCCTGGAGCAGTGATGGAGCTCTGGTTTCAGCAGCAATGGAGGGATGTGTCATGCCTGCACCCAGTTTTGAACCAGCGTCGCAGTAACTAAAGTTTTTGCATGTGTTAACATGATGGATGTTACATGATGTCCTTCATCTGTTGTGGCTGCTTTAGTTCTTGACTCCATGAAAATCAGCTGTAGTGCTGGAAGTTGCAAAATGTTCTCCTCTTCTTGTGTTATTTGGTGGTTATTCCAACCACCAAACAGCTCTGTGTGGCTGTGCTTTAGCTTTGCAATGTGCAACATTTATGTCAGGAGAGTTCCAGTAATTGCTAGAAATGCAACTGTGGTGTTTGGTTTGGTTGTTGCTTTTTTTTAGAGTATAAACTATTTCCTCAAAGTTTTAGTGGATTTCATTGGCCAAAGTCACAAGGCATGATTGCACCTTGATTTCACTCAAGCTGTTCCAAGGGAAAGTACTGAAAAATGCTACAGAATCTCTTTCAGCTTCCCCTCCTCCCCACCCCGCTACTAAAGCTGCTGTTGCTCTTTCAGACAGAAGGGCTGTCATTTTCACAGGGTGTCTTTGTCAAGTTTGGCAAAAATCCCGTTCCTGGCTGTGCCACTCCTTCCTGGGTCCTGTCTGTGTGCACACACGACTGTATTCAGTGGGTGGAATTACGGGAAGGAGTTTGCAGCAGGCTGCTGTCGGCCATGGGCAGTGCTATGGAGTAGTTATTTCTGCAGTAGCCAAGTAGAGCTGTGAGGAACTGGGAAGCGTGCTGAGGTCTGACGTGCCTGGAGACGTTTGGTGATGTAGACGTAGCATGGGGTTCTTTCTTCCTTACAGCCTCTCATCTGTCTGTCTGTCTGTCCCAAGGGCTGGAGGCGTCAGTTAAACCCAGTGGCTTTCCACCACAGATGGTGAAAATCTCAGGAGTACGACTTTGGTGGGTCCTGTCGGCACGCGGGCAAGGGCACTGGTCTGCCAAGATGATGTGACATCCTCAGAAGAGTTTGGTCTCTTTTCTCACTTTTGGAGTGTTGCCAAGTTACACTCTGGGCTTTCTCATTCTGCTCTGATCTTGCAGAAGCTCGGTCCTTCTTTGTCCCTCTCCTGGGTACCTTTCTGGAAAGCCATTCCAGAGGCCCGTGGTGTCTGAGCAGGGGCTGTGTCCCTTCGCGCGGTGGCTGTTGGCGAGCTGCCAGCTCACAGGGGCTGGTGGCTGTCACCCTCCTTGCTGTGTGAGGGACAGGGAGCAGATGGGACCCCGTGCTCTCCTGGCCTGCCTGGATGTGTGCTTGGCAGATGTGAGCAGATGGAGATGGCTGCTTTGTTGAGAAGGAACAAGAGTACCTCTGAGATTTAGTCAGTTAAATGCTCAGCTGTTAGGAAAGAAAGAAAAGGCTTCCAGAGGGTGGAAGGCAGGGTGTGGGGGGGCGCCCCGGGCCATGCTGGGAGCTGTAGTCCTGGGGCCTGCCCTGGGGCAGGGGCTGCTGCTGGCCATGTTGGTTCCCGGGGCATGCTGGGAGCTGTAGGCCCGGGACAGGGGCTGCTGGGTGGCCATGTTGGTTCCCGGGGCATGCTGGGAGCTGCAGGCCCGGGGCAGGGGCTGCTGGGTGGCCATGTTGGTGTGGCAGGGACAGGATCCACTCCAGGCCCCGGCTGAGGTGAGGGCTGGGGCTGCCCGTGAGGGGAGCGGGGCCGTGGGGCGGGCACTGGGGGCTGTGCTGCCTGCTGGCCACGCGAGGGGGGCGGGGGGGAGCTCCCCGCTGGAGCCGGGCCCGGCCGGGGCAGCCCCGGGGGGGAGCCCAGAGCTGGGGAGGGGCAGGGGACGGAGACGGAGCCCCCGGGCACAGGCACCAGCGGGCTGTGGGCTGAGCAAGGGAAGGCAGAGCTGCTTCTCTGTGTGTTGCCTTTCCCTCTGCTCCCTTCTCCCCTCCCTGTGTGTTGCCTTTCTCTCTGCTCCCTTCTCCCCTCCCTGTCCCTCGGTGAGGCTGGTGTCCTTCCCTGGTGTCCTTCCCTGGTGAGGTGAGCTCCCAGCCCGGGCTGAGGGAGAGAGAAAAGGGGTGAGGGGGGAGGGGTCGCAGCCCTGAGTGTGCAAGTTTCATACAGACGCCCGGTTCTGAAGATACAGCGTGTGTGTGGGTCAGCGTTCCTGAAGAGTTTTTTTCCTGGTTGATTTGATGCAGCGTGGTACATTTTGGTGGGAACACGGGGATGATGTATCCGAAGTTGCTGAAAATGAGGTAATCCTGGTCATAGGTTTTATTTCTTTGCCTGTTCTGGGAGCATCATTCTGCATGTATTGCTAAATGTATGTCTTCATTTCATTGAAACTGCAGTGTAAAACTGGAAATATTGTACCTGCAAAAGAATGGGAACAGCTGTCCTTGTTCGCCAAGGTGAGCAGAGAAGCAGTGGGGAGCAGTTTGCAGGATCAGAACTTCAGCCTGCTCTGGGTGATAGACCCTCAGGTGGGTAAAGAGAAACCTCGCTTTTTGAAATACAACTCTTCCTATCATGGTATTTCTTTTGTTCGGTTGTGTTGGCAGTCAGACTCTAAACATGTGATTAAACTGTTAAAAATCAAGCTATTTAAGGATTCTTTACTGTCTTAAATCTCATTACAAGCAGTGCACTGTGTTGCCCTGTGGATACTGCATTCTCATGAGTGACCTGACTGGAAGTTTTCCTTTTCTTTCTAGTACAGGGATGCATTTATGAAGGCAAATCCAGGGTACAAGTGGTACCCCAC
Organism: Opisthocomus hoazin; assembly: GCF_030867145.1. Taxonomy (NCBI): domain Eukaryota; kingdom Metazoa; phylum Chordata; class Aves; order Opisthocomiformes; family Opisthocomidae; genus Opisthocomus; species Opisthocomus hoazin. The sequence continues at coordinate 321,474 of NC_134441.1, forward strand.
AACAAACCACCATGTGACGGCTCAGACATCCCCTGTTGCAAACAGGAGAAATCCATGGGCTTTGCCTCAGACTCTGGGAGAGATTCACTAAGCCTGAGGAAAGAGACTACAAGGTGAAGAAGTGCCCCAGCGTCACTTCAGCGTGGCAGGTGAGATTTCCACCCATGTTGCTCAAACACAGCAGCTTCAGTTTGTTTGAGGTTTCGGCGTTGGAATTGAACTGCAAGAGCAGTTTTCTCTACTGCACGTAGTACTGTAGTGCTGATACCTTTCATGTCCCAAATGCGGTTGCCAAGACTCGAGTTAAAACTCTGCATAACAACCTAAAATTTTCCTTAGTGCATGATTGTTTTGAAGAGTCAAGTCCCGATCTGTGGCATATCATAATGCACACCCTGTATTGGGTCCAGATTTGACTGAAGCTTATTTCAGGGCTATCTGCTGTTGAAGATTTTCATTTTCTAGTCAAGAGGGAAAACGCTGGTTAGAGTGATTCACAGATCCGGTAATAACCTGACAGCACAATGTATGCTGTTAACCAGGTGTCCTTTATTACGGCGCCGGGCACAGGGGGGATCTCTCCTCCAAACGTGTGCGCCAAACACCCTTTAATTTCAGGTTAAATAGAACTACAATATGCATATTAATCGTTATATTTCCGAGAGCGTATGAATCTATTCCAGTTCTCCTTTAGCAGGTGTATTAGAGCTCCTGGGTGGTCTCTGGTGGTCTTAGGTCGTTACTTCATCTCTTTCAGTAGTCTTCCTCACTTGCCCGTGAGTTACATCCGGGGCGCTGCGCATGCTCGGTTCGTTCTATCTCGTTGCAAAACTGCAAAGCTGCTTTTCACTGGTTCTTGGTCGCAGCTCCTGCTCTTGTCACAGTCTTGTCCTTGCTAAGTTTGCTAATCTATAAGGAGAGCTTGCAACTTCCACACAGGTGCTTTGTTTAAAACTAGAAAATACCACTGCAGCTAGTTTGGTAAAGTGTCATGTTTCTTATTATTCCTTCTATCAAGAGGTGTTAAAGTTCTTGTGGATGAATGTACCACAGGCGAAAACTTTTTGTATTTAAATCAGTAGAACTGCTATTTAACTTCACTTAAAGGGTGCCCTGTTGTCTATTACATCTTGGAGAGGAAAACATAAAAAAAAAATCAGATCTGTGACTAAGTGTAGGTGCAGTGCCTGAACGAATGAAAAGCAGGTCATCTCTCACTGGTGTCCACAGACAGCAGAACTGTTGCAGTCCTGACCTTGAAATACAGAGACATTGACATTAAATACTGGGACCTTAAGAACCTTGGCTTTTACATTGTCTTTCTATATCTCATTTTAGTTTGCTGCCACTCTTTTGTTTCGTTTGTCCCTTCACTTCCTTCATCCTCCTCCCTACTGAGATCTTGTAGAAGGCTAAGTTTTTGAAATCATTGCCTGTATTTGTGGGTATTGCTTGTTTTGCTGTAGATCTCTAGCTTTTTGCATAGCCTTGCTATGTCTGTGTTCGTGTGCTGCCCTCAGGTTTTTAGGTTTTGCCTTGACTTCCTTAATCTTCCTCCCTAATTAAGTTTTCTAAGTCGAAGGGTTTCCAGAGTGCCCTTGCTTTCTACATTGTGTTACTGCAGCGGATTTAGTTTGCTGCCATGGGTTATTAGATTTGCCCTTCCTTAATCTTCCTCCCAATTTCAGTGTTCATATGAACTCTGAGGATTTCACATGTTGTTGTCTTCAAGAGTTTTGTGTCATTCCTTAGTGCTTACCTTTATTGTTCTATTATTTTTTTCGTTTTTCTTTTAATCTCTGTCGGTTTTTCACTTTTTGACATTCATTTCTTGGTCTTCCTTTCTGCTGTAGTCATTCTGTCTTGGTTTGTGTCTTTATCCTGGCTTTTTGCATTGTCTTTCCACAGCTGTTTCAGTCTGCTGCCACTCTTTTGTTTCGTTTGTCCCTTGACTTCCTTCATCCTCCTCCCTATTGAGATCTTATTGAAGGCTAAGTTTTTGAAATCATTGTGTGTATTTGTAGGTATTGCTAGTTTTGGTGTAGATCTTTATCTTTTTGCATATAGCCTTGCCATGTGTGCCTTAGTGTGCTGCCCTCGGTTTTTAGTTTTTACCTTGACTTCCTTAATCTTCCTCCCTGGTTAAGTTTCTTTCAAAGTCGAAGGGTTTCCAGAGTGCCCTTGCTTTCTACATTGCGTTTCTGCAGCGGATTTACTTTGCTGCCATGGGTTATAAGTTTTGCCCTTTACTTCCTTAATCTCCTTCCTTATTTTAATGTTTGTGTGAAGTGTGAGGATTTCAAATCTGGTTTTCTTCAAGAGTTTTGTGTCATTCCTTAGTACTTACTTGTATTGTTCTATATTTTTCCTTTGTTTCTTTAATCTCTGTCGGTTTTTCACTTTTTGACATTCACTTTTTGGTCTTCCTTTCTGTTGTAGACATTCTGTCTTGGTTTGTGAAACTCCCCCAGGCACCAGTACAGGCTGGGGCGGCCCTGCTGGAGAGCAGCTCTGCGGAGAGGGACCTGGGTGTCCTGGTGGACGACAGGCTGACCATGAGCCAGCAGCGTGCCCTGGCTGCCAAGAAGGCCAATGGCATCCTGGGGTGCATTAGCAGGAGTGTGGCCAGCAGGTCAAGGGAGGTTCTCCTTCCCCTCTACACCCTAGTTAGGCCTCATCTGGAGTGCTCTGTTCAGTTCTGGGCTCCCCAGTTCAAGAAAGATGAGGAGCTACTGGAGAGAGTCCAGAGGAGGGTTAGGAGGATGATGAGGGGACTGCAGCATCTCTCCTACGAGGAAAGGCTGAGGGAGCTGGGCTTGTTCAGCCTGGAGAAGAGAAGGCTGAGAGGGGACCTTAGAAATGCCTCTAAATATCTGCAGGGTGGGGGTCAGGAGGACAGGGCCCAACTCCGTTCAGTGGTGCCCAGCGATAGGACAAGGGGCAACGGGCACAAACTGGAGCAGAGGAAGCTCCAGCTGAACACGAGGAAGAACTTCTTGCCTCTGAGGGTGACAGAGCCCTGGCCCAGGCTGCCCAGGGAGGCTGTGGAGTCTCCTTCTCTGGAGATATTCCAGACCCGCCTGGACGTGATGCTGAGCAGCTTGCTCTGGGTGACCCTGCTTGGGCAGGGGGTTGGACTAGATGACCCACAGAGGTCCCTTCCAACCCCGAACATTCCGTGATTCCGTGACCCACAGAGGTCCCTTCCAACCCCCAAACATTCCGTGATTCCGTGACCCACAGAGGTCCCTTCCAACCCCGAACATTCCGTGATTCCGTGACTCACAGAGCGCCCTGGCAACCCCCAAACATTCCGTGGTTCCGTGGTTCAGTTGAGTGTGCAGGGAGCGTGCAGGGAGTGTGCAGAGAGGCCAGGCGTGCACAGGGAGCAAGTCGTGAGCGTGGAGCGTGAGCAGTGACCATGCAAGGAGCATGCGGTAAGTGTGCATTAAGCGTGCAGTGAGTGTGCAGACAGGCCAGGAGCGTGCAGGGAGCTTTCTACGATGGCACGACTGGTTGGGTAGAGGAGGGGAGAGCCGTGGGTGATGTCTGCCTCGACTTCAGCAAGGCTTTCGACACGGTCTCCCATCACATCCTCCTAGGGAAGCTCAGGCAGTGTGGGCTGGACGAGTGGTCGGTGAGGTGGACTGAGAACTGGCTGAATGGCAGAGTTCAGGGGGTTGTCATCAGCGGCGCTGAGTCTGGTTGGAGGCCGGTAACTAGCGGTGTGCCCCAGGGGTCAGTACTGGGCCCAGCCTTGTTTAACTTCTTCATCAGTGACCCGGATGAAGAGTTAGAGTGTACCCTCAGCAAGTTTGCTGATGACACCAAACTGGGAGGAGTGGTGGGTACACCAGCAGGCTGTGCTGCCATTCAGCGAGACCTGGACAGGCTGGAGAGGTGGGCAGAGAGGAACCTGATGAGGTTCAACAAAGGCAAATGCAGGGTCCTGCCCCTGGGGAGGAACAACCCCAGGCACCAGTACAGGCTGGGGCGGCCCTGCTGGAGAGCAGCTCTGCGGAGAGGGACCTGGGTGTCCTGGTGGACGACAGGCTGACCATGAGCCAGCAGCGTGCCCTGGCTGCCAAGAAGGCCAGTGGCATCCTGGGGTGCATTAGCAGGAGTGTAGCTAATTGGGGCGCCCTCGTTAGCAGCGCTAATGTAGAGCAGGGCGCTGATTGCCCCGGCTGCGAGGGGGGCGGGATTTGGGGGGGCTTGGGGGGTCCCGACCCCCCCACTCTGGCCCCACCGGCACTTTTGGGGGGGGGGGCACACCCGAACTGCGGGGAGGGGGGCGGAGCGTGACGCGGTGCCCGGGAGGGGCGGGGCACGGGGGGGCGGGGCGATGGCGGCTCGGGAGGGGGCGAGCAGCCAATAGGCGGTGCAGGCGGTGACGTCATGCGCAGCCATTGGCCGAGGCGCCGCCGCTCGGCGCGTGCGTTCTGAGCCCGGGTCGGCGTCAAGCGATACGTGGGGTGGGGGGAGGGGAGGGGGGGACACCCGCGCCGTGACAGGCTCCCACGGTGCCACCCAGCCGGGGTGGGGCCGGGGTGGGGGGGGCTGTGCTGTGACCCCCTGCCACGCGCAGGCCTCGCGGCTGAGCACCGCCCCGCTCGTGACATGTGTGGGCTGTGGGGAGGGGGGAACCCGGGGGGTGTCCGTGGGGCTCCCCGCACCCCGCCTGGTGCAGCCAGGGGGGGGCTGTGGGGGTCCCCGCCCCTGGGCGCAGCGTGGGGGGTGGGGTGGGGGTGTGTCCCCGCGGGGGGGCGGTGTCACACAGTGGGGGCGGGGCGGGGGGGCGGAGCCGCCGCCATAAAGCTGCGGGGGGGGGGCGGGGGCACGTCCCCTCCCGGCGGTGCGGAGCGATGCGGAGCGGAGCGGGCTGCGGTACCCCCGGCAGCGGCGGCTCTGCGGGGCCGGTGAGCGCCAGGGGGCTTTTGGGACCAGGGGGGTTCCGTGCGGGCCCCGTGCGGGCCACAGCCCCCTGACACCCGCCCCCCCCGGTCTCCTCTCTCCACAGGTCTCGGCGTACCCCCGGCCCCCCCCCGATGGCTCTGCCCGCCCCTCCGCATCCCTCCCCCCCCTCCCGGTTTATTTTCCTGTTTTTGTTGGTTGCTTGGTTGGGCTTTTTCCTACCCCGCACCCCTCCCTTGTTTCTCCCTTCCCCCCGCCCGCAGCAAGATGGTGCAGAAGGAATCTGAGATCCCCGGTTTCCACCGCTCCTTCAAGGTAAGGGGGTGCTCCCCCCCCCCGTGATGCTCCGGAGGGGGTAGGGGTTTGGGGTGCTCCGGGGGGGGACGGGAGGGTGCGGGGTTGGGGTGCGGGTCCGCGGCGGTTGGATCCCCTGCCCGGAGTGGGGGGTGGGGCACGGACACACATCAGCGACCTCCCCCTTCCCCCACCCCCCCGAGGAGAGAGGGGAGCGCCCAGGGTGATGCCACCCAACCCGGGCCGCAGGACCCCCATGTCCCGCCGGCCCGGTGGTCGGGGTGCTCCCCGAGGGGGGGTCAGACACCCCACACACACCCCCCCCCCCACAGCAAGGCTTTGCTCACCCCGCTGCAGCTCCCACGGGTGTCCCCCGTGGGGTGGGTCAGCGGGTGGGCTGCATGTTCCCCCCCCCCCCCCCCCAGCTGCACTCATTCACCGCACGTCTGCGAGCAGGGGGTGGGGGGCTGCCGGGCCCAGCCTGGGACCTGTTGTGCGAGGGCCAGATCCTGGCAGGGGGTCTGCAGCCAGGGCACCAGGACCCCCGTGCCTCCCGGTCACTGTCACGCGAGGGGGGTGCGAGGGGGGGGTCTGGGTCCCCCAAACGCTCTCGTCAGCCGGGCACCTTCGTGGGAGCTTTGTTTAGTTTGGCTCCCGGGGCTGCGAGGGATGCTGGGACCTCACCCGAAACCTGCCCGGCTTATTTTAGCTGACACCTAATCCTGCTTTGAGGACTTCTGGTTGGGGTTTGGGCCCCCCCTCCATCCCCCCCTCCATCCCCCCCTACGTTCCCCCACCCCGGGTGGTTGGGGACCAGGACGGGGGGGACACGGGGGACACCTCGGATGCGCTGCCGGAGCCGCCGCGCAGCGTCTGCCCTGTGTGTCCCATCCCCCAAACCTTTTGTGCGCCGGTGCTGCGGCAGCGGGCAGGGCCCCCTGTCCCCCGTGTACACCCCTGGTGCCCCCCCCCGGGAGGCCTCATCCTGCCCGTGGTGCAGGGACTTGGGCCCGAGCCGCTCGTCCCCGCCATGACATGGGGGCCTTGGGGGGGCTGGAGGGTGACACCGCACTCCGCAAACCCTGATACTGTCTTTTTTTAGGGGGGTGGGGGGGGAATCTGGCCAAACGCTGCGCAGGAGCGTTTTCAGGCATCAGGAGTGGTGCTTGGTTGGGGGAGATGCTCGTGGCATCCCTGCACCGCGATGGGGACCCCCCGGCCCCTCGAGAGCCGCCCCGGCAGCAAACAGGCGCTCTCGGGCTGTTTCTGGCGGCAGTGGCCGGGGCTGGCTGCTCCCGCGCCGCGCTGGGGCTGGCAGCCGGCCCGGGCACCGGGGCACCGGGGCGGGTTGGGGAACGCCGCCGGGAGCTGCTGCCTCCACCCAAACAGATTTCGTAACCCCGCGGAGGACGGGGCCCTTTCGCCTCGCGGCCGGGTGCCCCCGGCACTGCCCCGTCCCGCGGTGGGGTGGCTCGGGGGGGGCTGAAGTTCCCCATGTCCCCTTTGGGGTGCTGGGGGCGGAGGCGCTGGGTTTGGGGTGGGGGAGGCAGTGGTTCCCACACCCATCACCCATGCGGGGTGCAGGGAGGGTTGGGAGCGGGGCCCGATCCTGCCAGGTCACAGGCATCACGCAGCCACGGGCACGGCGCTCACCGGAGCGGCGCTGAGTGGGCTCCGGCCCCCCCTGACCTTGCGGGGAGGTGGGAGGACGCGGTGCGGTGGCTCCGGAGCCCGTCCTGCCCTGTGGCTCTTCTTCCTCCCCCCCGGCTGTAGTTCAGGTCAGGGTGGATGTTCGGGGCTGGGTTGGTACGCGCAGCCCCAGTCCCTCTCATCATCGCCCGCGTGCCGGCCTGGGGCTGCTGGCACAGAGGCATGACCCCGCGGCAACATCCCCGGCAGGAGACGTGGTCAAACCCTTCCTCCTCCTCCTCCTCCTCCTCCTCTTCCTCCGGCTCTGCTGCATCCCTCTGGCAGCAGGGCCATGAGCCGGTGCCCTGCACGAGCAGAGCGTGTGCCAAGGCCAGCGGCATGCCTGGACCGGGTGGGCGGCGGCGGCTGGTCCAGCGGCTGCCGTCTCACTCGTGTTCTTGGCCCTTGCAGGAACAAAACCCCTTCGAGCTGGCGTTTGACCTGGAGCCCGTCTTCGAGTGCCCTGGACCTCGGGATGTCGGCCCTCTGCATTCCCCCGAAGGCGTTGAGGGGCTGTCCCAGGGGTGGCGATGCTGGGGGGAGCGCAGGGTGGCTGGGGGTGACTCAGGCCAGTGGCTTTGCTCCGGCGCAGATGTGCCTTTGAGTCAGCCCATCGACATCCCCAGCACCAAGAAAAGGAACAAGAAGCAGCACTGCAGAGCCACCGACAGCTTCTCCGGCAGGTTCGAAGGTGAGCGGGGCTGCCCAGGGACCCCAGGGGTCCCCCCCCCGGGCTGCGGCAGGGCTGGGGCCCTCCTGGTGTCCCCAGGCTCGGGGACAGCCGTGGTGTCCCGTGCCGCAGTGGGGCCAGCAGCTCAGGCGCCCTCTCTCCTGCCAGATGTTTACTGGCTGCATGACGAGGTGCTGGGAGAAGGGGCCCAAGGCAGAGTCCAGTCCTGCGTTAACCTCGTCACCAACAAGGAGTACGCAGTGAAGGTAAAGCTCTGCGGCTTGGGGCTGCAGAGCCGGCTCCTGCCCACCCCCTGTCTCAGTTTCCCCTTCTGCCCTCCACATCCTGGGCTCCTGGCTCTCCTGGCTGTGCGGAGCTGGCACAGGACGACGGTTTCACGGGGTAGAGGGGATGGAGAGGGGCAGGAGCGGGGCAGGGCCAGGCCACGCAGGTGGCACGCTGTCCTCTGCCACCGCCCAGCTGCAGGACCTTGGTCAACCCCCTTAGCCACGCTCCTATCCCTGTAAATTAGGGCAGACGCGAGATTAAATTAACGCTTGCGCCGCGTCTAGGGACTTGGGGCAAGCAGGGGCATGTGGTGCGGCAGGGTGGCCAGCCCCCGCTCGCCCCAGGGAGGTCTTCGTGCCCCCGCGAACACTAGAGGGGTCAGGGTGAGCCAGCTGCTTTTGGGGTTGGGGATGGTGGTGCCGTGTCCCTGCACCCCACAGGCTCCCAGTCACGGCGTGGGGGGGCTGGGACAGGCCCTGTGTCCAAACGCAAGGGGCACTTGGCTTCCCCTGTTGCCCCGGGGTGCTTTTGGGTGCCCAAGGAGGGAAACTGAGGCAGGGGGAGGGCTGCATGGTGGTTGGGTGTTCAGTGTGCCCCAAAGGGCTGGGGGTCAGTGGGACCACCCAGCTCTCCCCCGTGGGTGGAGACCCCCTGCTCACCCCATGGCACGTCCACCAGGCACCCACTGTGCCAGCGCCCAGCGGGGCGAAGGGCCGTGCTCCGCTGCCGGGGCGGCTGCGCCGGGGCTCGGCCGCAGAGCTCGCCTTGGCTGCGGGCCCCGGGAGGGAGCGGCTTGGCCCTGCTGCCGGGAACAGCCTGTTCTGCTGCCTTAACCCCTTCGGGCATCCCCCGCCTGCCTCTGCCTGGCCCCGGGGGTCCCCAGCGCAGGGTGGGTTGGGGCGCAGTGGTTGCCGGCCCCGGTCCCTCCCCAGCAGCGGTGCCTCTCCCTGAGTCTCGCCCGCTTTGCCTTGCAGATCATCAAGAAGCACCAGTTCGACGTCTGCAGCGGGGTCTTACAGGAGGTGGCGATGCTGAATCTGTGCCAGGGACACAGGTACCGCAGGGCAGCCACCGTCCCCATCCCCCACCGTGGGCACAGGGCGCGGGCTGAGACCGGGCTGGCGCTCGAGACACCCATGGGCGGCAGGCAGGCCGCCCTCCTGCGCGGCTCTCCCTCTGCGTGGCCTCGCCGGGAGCATCCCGAGGCGACGTGGAGCCGCTTGCCATGACGACGGGGCCACGACGGCCGAGTTGGAGCGGTGCCGAGGGGCGAGCCGAGCTGCCGCCGCGGCGTTTGCCGTCCCGCCGCGGAGAGCTGCTGAGCGGGGCTGTTTCTGGAGCGGGGCGAGCGAGCCAGGAGGGTCTGCGAGCAATTAGGGAGCGGGGCCCGGCGCTGGAAGCCCCTCTCCCCACTGGAATGTGGCCGGGGGCCCCAGCCGCGTGGTTTCAGTCGCTGGAAACCCGATTTTCTCCTCCGTTGGCCCTGCCCCGGGGAGCCGTGTGGGGTGGGGGGCTGCGGGGAGGGGGGGACCCCGCGATCTTTTTAGGGGGATGCCAGGCTGACACCGCTGTCCCCGCAGGAACATCCTGCAGCTGATCGAGTTCTTCGAGGAGGAGGAGAGGTTTTACCTGGTGCTTGAGAAGATGAGGGGAGGTGAGTGTGGTGCCGGGGCGGGGGGAGCGGGGGCGGCAGGAGCCCCCCCAACACCCACGAGCCCCCACTCCGCTCTCGCCCGGCCGCAGGCTCCATCCTGACCCACATCCAACAGAGAAGCCGCTTGAACGAGCTGGAGGCCAGCACGGTGGTGCGGGACATCGCCAGCGCCCTGCACTTTTTGCACAGCAGAGGTGAGCCGAGCCACCCCGGGGTGCAGCCGTGCCCCCCCCAGCCGGGGGGTGCTGCCCCCCCCTCCTGCCCAGGGAGCAGGGGCCGGTGCAGGCCGCGGGCGCGCAGGGTCAGGCCCGGCTGCGTCATGTTGTCGCGGTGCGGAGTCTGCTCCTCCGGTTTGGCCGGGACTCGGGGCCAGCAGCAATTTGTGCCCTTCGCCATGACGCGGGCGGTGATTTGGGGTGGGGAGGGAGGGGTCCCTGCGCCGCCCCCAGACGTTCTGCTGTGGAAATCTTGGGGGGGGGGGGGGGGGGGGGGGCAGGCTTTTCCACTCATCGCCTCTTCTCCCCCCTCCCAGGAATTGCTCACAGGGATCTAAAACCGGGAAATATTCTGTGCGAGCGCCTGGACCAGGTGAGCGGGGAGCAGGGGGTGGTGCCGGGGCTGGGGGGGCCCTGGTTCCCCGCGGGGGATGCTGCTGCGGCAGCTGGGGCGCGAACGCGGGGCTGAGGGTACCCGGGGGCTGCTGGGGGGGGTCACTGACCGCTGCTCCCCCCCTCCCCAGGTCTCCCCGGTGAAGATCTGTGACTTCGGCCTGGCAAGTGGCATCAAACTGAAGGGGAATTGCTCCCCCATTTCCACCCCGGAGCTGCTCTCGCCGGTAAGCGTGCAGACCATGGGGCAGGGGGGGTATAATGTTGATGGGGGGGGGTGCTGGGGGGGGGGTGGGTGTTGTGGAATGTCCATGGAGGGGGGAATGTCCCTGGTGGGGCTCCCCCAGGCTTTGGGGCTGCGTGCAGCCCCCTGCTGCTCGTCGCTCCCGTCACTGCAGGACCCCCCTCGGCGGCGGCGGGCGAGATGCGGTTCTGTAACGCGGGGGGGCCGGGCAGCGCAGGGGGGGCTGGCGCAGAGCCCGGGCTGCCGTGAGCCTTAGCAACTGCCGGCCCCGGCGGAGGCAGCTGCACGGAGGCTGCGCTTTCGGGGAGAAGTGGGTCAGGCGAGGGGCTGGGGGGGCCACTGTGATCCCCCCCACTCCGGTTGTGGGTGAGAGGGGGCTGGGGCTGCTTGCGTGCGGTGCAGCCCCTGCAGGGTGGGCACCCCGAAAGTTTCTGGGGTGCCCCTGCGTTGCAAGGAGCTGTCTCACATTTGGGGGGGGGCACATACCAAGCCTGCCCCCCCCTGCAGAAAGCCCTGCTCCCCTTATCACCAGCAGCAGGGCCCCCCCCCATGCAGGTGTTGCCCTGTGCCCCGCTGTTTTCGGGGTGCTCACGGTGTTTCCAGGGTGCTCACGTGCTGGGGGGGGGCAGACCCTGGCCCACGCGGGGTGCCCAACAGCAGAGGGGGGGCCAAAACACCCCCCCCCCCCTTGTTCCTCCGCGTTTCCCCTCCGCCAGGGGGAGGACCTGAATTTCTGAGGTGTCCCGAGTTTCCCGTTCTCAGCAGCGGGGGCAGAGGGGGGTGGGTGCTGTGGTCCCTGCCGGGTGGAAGCCCATGCAGGGTGCTGCGGGTTGGGCTTGCGTGGGTGTTTTTCTTCTTCTTGCGGTGGCATCAGCTGCCGAGGCCGGCGAGGCGTCTCGTTTGGAGGCCTCTCGTTATGTTACGGGGTGATTATCTGCTGGCTGCAGCTCTGCTCTCCCCTGGTCACGAGGCGGTGCGGGCTGCGGGTCGGGTCACGTGCGCTGGAAAGCCCCAGAGCCCCGGCAGCCGTGGGGGAACCATGGGGGAACGGGACCGCTGGCTCTCGCCTCGCATCAGCGTTAACTCCTCCGGCACCGGATCCGGCGCCCGCTGCGGCGGCCCTGCCCGCGTCAGGCAGGGGAACAGGCAGAGCCGGCTCCGTCCCCGCCGCCCGCCCGCCATGTCCCGGGCGATGGGACGGACGCTGCCCCGCTGAGCCGGCCCGGTGGCGGCAGTGCTGGGGGTGGTCCGGGGGGGTGTTGCACCCCTTTAGGGTTTTATTTTTTTCGGGGTGGCAGGGCTGTGACATCCCCCACGTGGCGATGGGAAACCTGGCCGGGATGATCTGCCCTGCCAGGACCAAACCCGGGAAGCGGCCGTGTCTGCACCCTCATTTTGGAGGGGGTAGCCCCTTAGTTCTGGCAGACACCCCCCCCCCTGCCTCTCAGCTCTGCCCCATCGCTCCCCTGTCCTTTGGGGCTCACCCCCGCCTCTCCCCGCAGTGCGGCACCCCCGAGTACATGGCCCCGGAGGTGGTGGAAAATTTTTACAGGAACAAGAATGCGCCCACCTACGACAAGCGCTGCGACCTGTGGAGCCTGGGCGTCGTCCTGTACTTCATGCTGAGCGGGTACCCCCCCTTCGTGGGCCGCTGCAGCTCCAGCTGCGACTGGGACGACGGCAAGTCGTGCTACACCTGCGAGGTGCGTGGCGGACCCCGGCAGTGCCGAAACCCGCCGCTGGTTTGGCAGCACCCCTCCCAGCTCAGCCCCTTTTTTATTTACCCCCCCACCCAGGTGATGCTCTTGGAGAGCATCCAGGAAGGGAAGTACGAGTTTCCTGACAAGGACTGGGCGCACATCTCCTCTGGGGCCAAAGATCTCATTTCCAGGCTGCTGGTGACAGATGCCAAGAAGCGGCTCAGTGCGGCCCAGGTCCTGGAGCACCCCTGGGTGCAGGGGGTGAGTGCTGCTGCCCCCCCGCCCCCCCTCCACTCCCCAATGCCGGGGTGGGGGGACACCCCATTGCGGGGTGCTTGGCTCTGACCTGGCTGCGTTTCGTTGCAGTGTGCCCTGGATAACACCCTGCTGACCCCCATCATCTTGCAGAGGTGAGCGTGGGTGGCCCTGGGGTGGGGGTGGGGGACACATTCCAGCCCCCCAAATCCTGGCTCCTCTCCCCAGTGAGCTGCTCTCAGCTCTGCTTGGCTGCGGCTCTCGCCATCTGGGCAGCGGTTGCAGCACGTGATTCGGGCTGGAGCCGTGTTTTTGGTGCCTGACCCATCTGGCGTGGCATGCGCGTGAGGGGACACCCCGATATTTGCCCCCCAACCTCCCTCCAGCCCCCCGCATCCCACCCTGAGCCGCTTTCTCCCCGCAGGAAGAGCAGTGCCAAAGAGCTCACCTCCTTCGCCGCAGAGGCCGTCGCCGTCAGCCGCCAGCTGACATGGTGCGACAAGGATGAGGAAGAGGAGGCGGAGGAGGAAGCACGGCCCGTCACCATCAGTGCTACCTCATGGGCCATGCAGCTCTACCCCCTCCTGAGTCCAAGCTGGTGGCCAAGCAGCGGCAGAAGTGCAACCTGGTCAAGGCGGTGGCTGCTGGGCAGCACCTGGTAGCCCCCGTGGTCCTGGTGGCTGACCAAGCGTGAGCTGCACCCCTCGGACCTGCTGTACCCCACGTCCCCCCCATCCTCCTTCTTTCTTCCCTCCCCCCCCAGCCCCCACCATTTCTGGCTAGTGACAAGATCAGGACTCGTCCCTGTGGCTGGTTTCCAGGGTTTTGCTGATCTTGTAGGTCTGGGGTTGGGAGGGTTTCTTGAAGATCTGTTTTTTAAGGTATTAAATCATTAAGGTTGCTTCACCCAGGACATCTGACTGACACACGGACTTTTGTTTCCCCGACTCTTGGTTTCTCCTCTGAGATTTTTTCCTCCCTCCCTGACACCAAAGGACTCTTTGTATCCGCGGCCGCTTTGCCGAGTTCAGCTCATTTCATGCTGTGAACAAAAGGCCCTCGGTCGCGTTTTCGACAACGGGAGTTGCGTTTTAACCTCGTCCCTCCCTTCGGAGCTGCGGGTCTTTCTCCGATGTTGGGGTCGATCCCACAAACCCCCCCTCCCGGGGGTCTGGGAGGCATCTCCCGGGCGCAGGGACCCCCGCCGTCCCGTGCTCGGGGGCATCCCCGGCTGCGCTTCGAGGGGCTGCGGCGGGCAGGGAGCAGCTCGGGCCGGGGAGAGACAGTGCCAGCGAGGGAGCAGCTCCCCGTCCCACTGAGCCGCCCTCTCTCCTCGGCAGCCTGCTTTCAGAGTAAGCTGTGCACCCCTTTTTTTTCTTTTTTTTTTTTTTTTTTTTTTTAATGTTTTTAAACTGCTAGCTGTGCTTTTCTGCAGGGCATGGAGAAATGTCTTCCTTTCCCCCCGCGCTCCGGCCGGCGGCTCCCCGGGGGTAAGGTCAGAGCCGGGGGGGATGCTCAGGCGCCTGGGGCCGTGCTCTTGCGCTGGGTCGGGCGTTGCACCCCTGTTTGTGGAGGGGGGGGCTCACCAGTGGCTGGTGGAGGTGCAGGGCAGGATGAGGTCTCCAGGGGGGCTGGAGCAGCCAGAAAATATTACCCCTGCGGGAATAGCGGGGTGCTCTGTGGGAAGGGAAGGACCCCCCTTTAAAGAGCACTGGGACTCGTTGCAGGGCAGTGTGACCTGGCGTGGCTTCGAGCTGTCCCCGAGGCTGCCGTGGCCGGAGGGTCTGGGGGTGCCGAGGGTGCCGAGTGCCCCAGGATGTGCCGGTGGGCGAGCGGCCGGGCTGGTGGCAGCACCCGAGGGCCACGGCACTGGGGAGCAGCTTGGGAAGGGCTCGGGATGCGGGGCCGGAGGGTTTGGGGTCGCGGCGGCAGTGCAGGGTGGGACGGGTGGCTGGGGAGAGCTGGGCATGCGTGTTCATGTGTGTGCATCCGTGTTCATGTGTGTTCATGCATGGAGTCACGCTTTCCTCGGAGCTTGCTTTGGGGAAGGGAGGGAATGCTCGCGGGGGAGGGCCTGGGGGTGCTGAACTGGGACGAGGCCCTTGGCTGGTTTCTGCGGAGCGGGGCCGGATCTGTCCGGGTGAGCCAGCAGCGCCCGTGCTGGGGGCCGGGCTGGCCTCCAGCTCGTCCGAACCCCCCCTGGCACCACGCCGGAGGGGCAAAGCCCCGCTGCCTGCCGCGCGTCGTGCCACCGAGCTGCGCCCGCCGCCGTCCCCGCGCCTCACCGGGAGGGAGGGTGCCCCTTCGTTAGCGATCTCCTCTCCCTTCCAGCTGAATGCTTTGAGCTGTATACTCTGAAAAAGCAGCCTCGGCCCATCGCGTGCACAGGGGAAGGCTTTGGGAGCTTGCTGTGAGCCGGGGAAGAGACTCCCCCCAGGTCTTCAGCCGAGGACAGTCACTGTCTCTGAAAGCAAAACAAAGTTCTCCTTTTTGTTTGAAGACTGCTGACAGCAAAACTATGCAATATCTGTTGTTTTTTGTTTCAGGGAGGTGTGTGTGAGTGAGCTTGGGACATGGTGATCTCGGGTGTTGATGGAGCTTGGGGCAGGGACCGTCTTTTCTGGCCCTTCCCGGCCCTTCTGCCGAGCGGCGTCGGTGGGTTGGGAGGGTGCTCCCCCCAAAACTGCCTCTGCCTTCTCCCCTGGGTGCCCCCGGTCCCACCACACAGGGTGGGGAGGAGCAGGGCAGCGGCGAGGGGAGACCCCCAGCACAGGCACCGCAACACCCCAGAGAAGCCTCCTTTAAAGGAAAAAAAAGAAATCCATCTTGATTGTACATTGTTACTTTTTATAGCTTATTTTGTCTTATCAGTTGTCGATAATTCCTTATTGTCTTATAGTAAGAAATACCGAACGCTGTACAGTACGCGATGCCTTGAGCTGGTGTTGTGGAAGCTGTTGTTAATGCTGCACGCCGCAGCCTTTTTTAAAAAAGAAAAAAGTCTCAGGAAGGGGATGGCAGGGGGAAGTCTCTCCCATGTTTTTTTGGCCCCCGTGCTGGTGTTGGCAGACTGAATTTCCCTCTCTTCCCATGCGTAAGGCCGAGCTCTTCCACAGAGAAATGCGGTACACGCTCTGCCTGCGGCGGGTGCGTGGCCGGGGGGCCGCGCGCTGGGCCGGAGCTCGTCCCCGTGGGCGCGTTGCCCACGCGTGGGCATCCTCGGCCGGGCCTTTGCGGCGAGGCGGTGGACGTGCCGGCGAGCATCCGAGCTCTTCGCTGGTCGCTCGGCCCAGGCTTGGCTTTGTGTTGCGGCTCGGGGGGGTCGGTTTTGGACCCGGCGCTCCTGGCGTGGTACTCGGGGTCTGGAGGGGACCTGTGCCGCGGGGCTGGCGAGCTCCTGGCAGCTCCGGCGTGCGGGGCAGGGTCGGCGTCTCTAGAGAAGTTTTAAGGAAGGGAAGGGACCGGCATGGCTGAGCCGAGACCGTCTGGTCAGACCAAAGGGCAAGAGGGAACTGCCCTGGCAGTGGAAGCAGGGACAGGTGTCTTGGGAAGAGTATAGGGATGCTGCCCGGTTGTGCAGGGACGGGGTCAGGAGGGCCAGGGCGTGGCTGGAGCTGAACTTGGCAAGGGATGCACAGAATAACCAGAAGGGCTTCTACAGGTACGTCAGCCAGAAAAGGAAGGTTAAAGAAAGCGTACCCCCCTGATGAACAAGAGTGGTGACCCCGTATCAACAGACGAGGAGACGACTGAGGTACTCAGCAACTTTTTTGGCTCAGTCTTCACTGGCAGCCTCTCTGCTTGCCTGTCCCGAGTCCATGGACTGCAAGATGGGGACCGGAGGGGCAAAGCCCCCCCCACTCTGAGGAAAGGTTCATGACTACCTGAGGAACCTGAACAGACATAAGTCTATGGGACCTGATGAGATGCATCCCAGAGTCCTGAGGAAATTGGCTGCTGTAGTTACCAAGCCACTCTCCATCATATTTGCAAGGTGATGACAATCACATGAAGTCCCTGGTGACTGGAGGATGGGAAACATGGTGCCCTTTTTTGAAAAGGGTAGAAAGGAGGACCCTGGGAACTACTGACCTGTTGGCCTCGCCTCTGTGCCTGGGAAGATCATGGAACAGATCCTCCTAGCAGCTATGCTAAGGCAGGTGGGGTCAGGGAGGTGATTTGAGACAGCCAGCATGGCTTCACCAAGGGCAGGTCCTGCCTCACCAACCTAGTGGTTGGTCTTTCTATGGTGGAGCGACTGCATCAGCGGACAAGGGGATGTCATCTACCTGGGTTTCTGTAAAGCCTTCGACACGGTCCCCCACAACATCCTTCTCTCTAAATCGGGGAGGTATGGATTTGACGGGTAGACCGTTCAGGTAGATAAGGAGTTGGTTGGAAGGTTGCAACCAGAGGGTGGTGGTCAATGGCTCGATGTCCAAATGCACAGTGGTGACAAGTGGTGTCCCTCAGGGGTCTGCACGGGGACCGGCACTTTTTAATATTTTCATCAATGACTTAGAGAGATTGAGTTCTCACTGAGCAAGGTTGCAGACAACACCAAGCTGAGTGGTGCAGCTGACACGGCACAAGGACGGGATGCCGTCCAGAGGGACCTGGACAAGCTGGAGAAGTGGGCCTGTGTGAACCTCATGAGGTTCAAGAAGGCCAATTGCAAGGTCCCGCACCTGGGCCAGGGCAAGTCCCCACTATCAACACGGGCTGGGGGATGAAGGAATTGAGAGCAGCCCTGTGGAGAAGGACTTGGGGGTCCTGATGGATGAAAAGCTGGACGTGATCTGGCAGTGTGCGCTGGCAGCCCAGAAGGCCAACCGTGTCCTGGGCTGCATGAAAAAAGGGTGGCCAGCAGGGTGAGGGAGGGGATTCTGCCCCTCTACTCTGCCCTGGTGAGACCTCACCTGGAATCCTGCATCCAGCTCTGGAGCCCCAGCACAAGAAGGACATGGACCCGTTAAGGCTGGGTTGGACTGGGCTCTGAGCAGACTTCTCCAGCTGAAGATGTCCCCGCTCATTGCAGGAGTTTGGACTTGATGAGCTTTAAAGGCTCCTTCCAACCCAAAAGGTTCTATGATTGTGTGATGTCTAAGGACTCTTGTCCCTGTCCAAGAAATTGCTAAGAGTGAAATCACCAGGATCTTCCCGCAACCCCCTACAAAAGTTCGAAATAGAATATAATCGAATAATTCCGGCTGGAAAGGAAGCTGAAACCATCATCTGACGCGGCTGCCTGACCGCTGCAGGGCTGGCCGCAGGCTGAAGCCTGTTGTTCAGGTCACTGGAGACCGCAGCACCGGGAAGAGGGGGCGGGAGCAGCGCTGGTGCCATCGTGAATAGCACCGGGCGGCGGGCGCTGCGCCTCGGCCCGCGGCTGCCCGGCGCCGGCTGCCCCGGGGCCCGCGGCGGGTGAGGGAGGGGCGGCCCGGGCTCCGGCCGGAGCCGCGCGGCGAGAGGGCCCGGCTGGCGGCCGGAGGGCCCGGCGGGGAGCGAGGGCGGCCGAGCCGGGGCGGTGCGCGGCGCCTGCGGGAGCGGGTCCCGGCGAGGGCCGGGCGGCCGGGCCGGGGGGCCCTTCCCCGGCGGGGGCTCCGTGCCCCGGGCCCGGCGTGTTCCTCCGGGGCCCGTTCGCCTGGGGAGGCCGCGGGCGGGGCGGGGCGGGGCGGGGGAGGCGTTCGCTGCCGCCGGGCCCGGGGCTTGGTGAGGGGGGGGAGCGCTCGCCGGTGCGGCCGGCGGCTGCGGGAGCGCGGGAAGGCGGCGAGCGGCGACGGGCGCTGCCCCGCGGCTTCCGGCCCCGCGCGCTGCCGCGGGGGGTTCGGTTCCCGCCGGCGTGCGGGGCGCGGGGCGTCTGCGGCGCGGGGGGGCGGGAAAAGGTTTCGAACTGAGATGGTTCGGGGTGGGCGCCGCAGGGGCGAGGGTTGGCGGGGCTCTCGAGTTATGGTGATTGATCTGCGGTGCGGTCCTGGGGTGTGTAGGGCAAAATAAGTGACGGCAGGCGTCGGGGGATTGTTTAAATTCATGGAGTTGTTAGTGTTTAGCGTTACGGAATGCATTTTAAATTAAAAATTTGTACTCCATAATGCAGTAAAATGAGTTGAAGATTTCTGTTTTCTGTTTGCTGATAGGAGGAAGAAGAAATGGTGCCATAATGGCGGTGAAAGCAGTGCGGTTGAAGAAAGGATTCTTATTTCACCTGAAACTGGAGGAAGAGATCTTATTGTTAAAGATCAGAGGATAAGGTAACGTAAGGATAGCAGATTAGTGGGGGAGAAGCTGGAATTGCGAGTATAGAAAATGCTTCCCGCAGGTCAGCACAGACAGCATGGCCAGAAGTTTCCAGCAATTGGGAGGAAGAATTCGGGGTTCAGTTCCCCGTGGTGCTTTTGTAGGTTATGTACAGCTGAGCAGGTCTGGCTTTCGTGTTGTAGTTTATCTGTCAGTGCACGGGAAACAGTATTTCTTGAATATTTTTATATCAGTGGGACTTTTTTTTGTAAGGCATGTTGAAGCCTTTAGGGTTTTTGTCCTAATTAATGAGAAGCCGTAGTGAGTCCGTGATGTCTTCTGGGTTTAAAGCTGCTCATGTGCTGTCCGGATTGAACCAGAATCCCAATACACCGTTAGCTTTTCAAAGTTTGAGCTGCATCCCAGTTTTGTGCGCTTGGTTTTTGTGGTTTTTCATCATTTTTTCTTCTCGGTTGAGTCTCTGGGAACACTACTGTGGTTGCAAGCCACTAGTCTTGACCCCTTTTAGACTCCGGAGAGAGTATGAGTTTCTGTGCTGTTAGAAAAACCTCCTGGTAAGTGGCCGTGGTGTTTTGTTTTTTTAATCTTTCTTAGAACTGCTGTGCATGTTGTGTCTTTGTCTGATTTGGGAATTTTAATAGCTTTTCTGGTCTGGTAATAATTGTAATTTCATTCAGCAAAGGGTGTGTTCAGTAGATTAGTGGCTCGTGTCACTGTGTGTTTTCTGTAGCAGCCGTGCTGCCTTTCGTGTACAAGCATTCAAAACACACAAGTTTCACAGCGTGCTGCTGTCGACTGCAGTCCAAAAGATGCTCGTGGAGGACTGCCCAAACCATCGCATGAGTCCAAATTAAGTTTACTAGCTAATCAAATCTCTGGCTTCACTTCATAGCTCTTGTAGTTTACGGGAGTGATTAAATTAATGGACGTTTACTTCTTCATTTCAGCAATCACATGATGGCCATGATTCCGGCAGACCATTCCAGAGCAGCATTTTATTGCGTGCACCGAGTGTTGCTCATCGGACAACCAAAAGTGTGGATTCAAGTGATGAAAGCTTTTCTGAATCTGCTGATGACAGCTGTTTGTGGAAAGGAAAACGGCAGAAATGTTTCAGCTTTCCTCCTGCGAAATCTGAGCCTTTTCAGCTTGGCCAGAAGCACCAAAACCAAACTGCTCTCGGTGGGTGTGGTGCTCCAGGAGCAGAATCGGGATGCAGTGGCTACTGAGCTTGGGATTCTAGGCATGGATGGTAGTATTGACAGAAGCAGGCAGCCTGAGACTTACAGTTATTTCTTGGCTAAAAAGCTGATGAAGGAAGCTCAGCAAAAGGAGGCAGACACTTTAGGTAAAGAACTGGATGAATACATGCACAATGACAAGACAACATTGCCAGTGGAAGAGGAAAATGGGCAAGGCTTTCTCAAACGGGAGCGGCCTGTGAAAGATAGACTGGGTGAAAGACAAGAAATGAAATATAAAGGAAGGTATGACACAACAGAAGAAGATTCAGAGGAAAAAGTGGCAGATGGCTTATCGGTAAGTTTAGTAACCCCATATCTTCACTTCCTTAAGTACTGGTAAGCTGCTGATGGAGTAGTAGTTTTCCCCCTCTTGGGGGAAAAAAGCTTTCTTTCTGCTAAATATGTAAGGTGTCTTACCAGATTACAAAAAGTGTGAGTGCCTTGTGTGTATTTCCAAAATCTGGGATTAAAATGCAGCATTAGGGCTGGTACCTTGTAGAAGCATCCAATAGTACTGTTCTAATTTCTTTTTTTTTTTAAAGATCCACCAGATAGTTTGTTATTTGAGAACAGTGGCAAGGAAAAACATTGTTTGTCACGATACAGATTTAGTAGTGACATTTTTAGGAAACACCCCGTGAGTAAAGATGTGTGTTTGGAGCTGGACACCAGTGAACACCTGCAGTGGTCACCATGAAAGTCTGGCTAAGTTATAAACCTTTGGAACTGTAGGTGACTGGGCCTGTGTACTGTTTTGGAGAGCACAGCTTCTGAAATCCCTGTTCTTTACGTGGAACCTGCTTGTCTGAACAAAATGTTTTGCTGCTGTAGTAATGAAGGGCTGCACCAGGATGAGACAGCAGAACTGAAATCCAGCCTTGCCTCTGCTCTGTTGAGAAGCTGAGCTGCAGTTCTGTGCTAGGTCATGGAAGCCGCTGTTGGGGTTACCAAGCTCCAGCCGTGTGCGCGCTTGCCGCGCTCCAATTCTTTTTCACAGTCCTGCTATTGAGTTGTTGTACACTGAGCTGAGTCAGAAAACTGAACTGTCCAAAAGCCTGTTGCTTTTTTTAAGGAGTTAGTTTGGAGAGAGATTTGTTTCCTTACCCAATTTGCTGTACAGTTTCCTTAGAGCTGGCACTGGCAGCGCTGGTGGTGTGAGAGAGGGCACCTGACTGCAGTCGTTCTTCCTTAGATTGACTTAAACAGCCACACAATCCTTTTTCGGTGGTTCAGGGGAAGAAAATGATGTTAAACGGGGGAAAAGCAGTTACAAGATTTACTGACCATAAGTTTGATGTTTAGATAAAAGCTGGGTTTATTGATCATTGTTGATTTCTTACATGGGATACATAGTATTGCCAGATGCTGAAATACAGCAATTAGACCATTATTGAATTATTGATGCTGTTATCAGTTCTCGGTAGCTTCTCCTTTATGGATTTGGAAAGTTTGAGTATGTCTCTTGTAATAAACTCTTCTTTGTTGTATTGAGCCTCATCAAAATAGGGCAGAAGGCTCTTTTTTTCTGATTGTTTATCGCAGTAGTGGCACTGAATAGCATCAGTAGGATTGTGTTTATAGGCATCACGGCACTGTTGCTTGATCTGTGCTGCACCGTCTGTGCCTGGATTCCTGACCTTTTGTTGTGGTGGCCCACACAGTGAACTGAAATCAAAGGGGTTTTCTGACTGTCTGTTGCAATGTTTTGCCCTTTCTCTTGTTTTCCTGTTGCAGTGCACAGCTGCTTGTTTAAAGCAGCGTACGGGAGGGTTGCGCAGGGCCAGAATGAGCGCGGGGTGGGGATTTGACTGTTTAAGCTGCTGCTGCTACTAACAGAAGGTCTATTTCACCAGCTCTCTGAGGACTCCTGGTTATCTTAAAGTTCTCTCCATCTTTGAGAAATGCTTCCATCTCTTCCAATAATTCATAATTTAGAACTCAATCCTATAAATATTTAAGAAAGCATGTACATGCTGGTGCCTGATCATTCATTGAACTCAGTGAGACTAAACACAAAGTGTAAAGTTGAGCGGGTTGGGTAATCCTTTTGTGATGAGGACAATTGTCACTAAAATGTGAGTTTTAACATTTAATTTCAGGTAACTTCAATCATACGGTTGAAGCTAGGCTGGTTGTTCACATCTGCGGTCAGATCCCTTCTGTTATGCAGTCACTGTAATGTATGCAGCTGTAGAGCATGGCAATGTCATCTGAAGCAAGGAGGCCAGACAGCAGTCTTCAAGAAACTTAGGAGGTGGTGGTGGCCTGTTGGTCCCTGAAGTGTGAAACCACTGAGCTGTCGTGCTCGGGACTGTGCTTAGTGAGGAGCTTTGCCACTGAGAACATGAGACTTTAGCATCTGAACTCTTGCTCTGGACAGGAGGTGTTGGTGTGTGGGGTGATGATGTTTTCCAGTGGGAGCACGTGCTTCGGCACAGTGAATTGATGCTGTGAGAGCCTCTCCCTTCATGCAGACTGAGGATGAGAACTTTTGTACGAGGACGTTGTTGCTAACAAAAGAACCCAATTTAACTCAGTCATATTGCAGTGTTTTGTTCTTGTTTGCATTTTGTAGGTTGTCATAGATCAGTCAACAGAATGGTTTAATTTTTATTCTGTATGTTTGTCTGAATGGCACACGATACAGGAGAACTTCAACAACTAGCTACAGACTACAGCAAGTGTAGATTTAACTATAAAAGGTGCTGTACTGTCAACTGCTAAATGCACAGCAGACTTTTATAGTTCAATTTCAGAGATTTATACAGGTCTTTAGAGTTTCTCATTTGGTTTAATCTTTCACACATCAATAGAAAATAATAATCACTCAGTGCATTTTAATTGAAACAAATTTTTAAAATGCATGCTTTAGAAAAAGAAATCTGGTTCAAGGAGCCACTGAAACACATTTAAATGTATGGACTCTGTCATTTTAGCACAGTTTTATCTCCCACAGAGTGAACTACTCATTATGGAAGTTCCATGGTCAGTTTTACTCAAGAAATTATGCTGACAATAAGTGTATCTTTTTTTTCCCCGCCTCTCAGGCTTTGTGAGCCAAAGAAAGATTTAATTGCCCGAGTAGTGAAAATAATTGGGAAGAGAAAAGCTATTGAACTGCTTGTGGAAACAGCTGAAGTGGAACAAAATGGTGGACTGCTCATAGTGGTAAGAAAAATGTGATATTGTGGGTTTGCGGGGACACCCCCCCCCCCCGACTTTTTACTTGTAGAATATTTACGTAGTATGATTGCGCACCTTTCACATTGTACAGGGTTCTCCCAGAGCCTCGTGGCCTTCCCTCCCCATGGAACTTGCTTAATAAATGCTAATGTAACCTTCCAGCGGGATTTGAGTGAGCAATGAGGTGAATGTGCCTGGAAATTGCCGCACTTTTGTATTGAGATTGGTGTCTGTTCCGCAGTGCTAACGCTGTATCTGTTACTCTGCCCCCCCTCGGGGTCTCTTGCTGGCAGACTGAAGAGTGGAGGGTTCTGAAGCTTGAATCAAAGCTTGTGGTGTTCGGATGGAGGTGAAGCCTCTGGCCCAGTGCTGCCGTGAGTCCGGTGGGTGTTTGGCAGCACGGACAAGCCTGCTGGGTTAATCAGCGTGCCGTCAGAGGCCCGCGGGCCCCGGGAGCATTTCTGATGTCGCATTTGAGGAGTGACTTTCAGAAGGGAATCTGTTAGCTTGATTAGAGAACCATTGGCTTGTGTTATCAGTAGATCAAAGCTCAGTACTGACTTCTGTTACAAATCATGGTAAAAATCCTGTACTTAATGGTTAGGTTATCAATTTCTCGGTATGTTTTGTGGCTATTAAATAATGAGCCTCTGCAAAAGTTCAGAAACAAAAAACGTGGGAGGAAACTAAGAATTACCTTCAGGCTTTTGTTCAGAATTTACATCTGTTAAGTTCTGTCACTGGAAGTAGAGAGGAGGAAAAAAGGGGGGGGGGAAAGGCTGTCAAAAAAAAAAACCCAGCACAAAAAAATTACCACCTCCCGCCTCAAAAACGAGATATTGAATTGCTGTGACAGAGCTCTGGTGAAGTTCAGGCGGAGCTGGGTGCCGGGAAGGCAGTGAAATTTGTGCACTAAGGACAGGAGAGGAGGAGCGAGCCAGCGCGCAGCCTCCCCCCATCTCCCCCGCTGGCCGAGGGAGCTGAGTTTGTTCCTCGGCCGCTCTGCCGCAGCAGCCGGAGGGGGTTTGGCCCCAGGGATGGGGGCTTCCCCCCCCCCCCCCCCGTACAGGAGGCTGCTCCTGCTGCCGCTCGCGGGGCTCAGCTGCTGCTGCCGGCGGTGCCGGTGCTCGCCCCGCCGGCCCGTCCCCCCCTTCTCTGTCCCAGCGGCTGTCCCGTCGGGTTTCCAGCCCCCGCCTGCCCCCGGTCAAACCCCCGCAGGTGCCTGCGGGGCCGCAGAAGGTCGCCCGTGGGGGGCAGCTGACGGCCCCCCCGCCCTCCCGGCGCTTCCCCCGGGCCGCGGCTGCTGACCCGCTCCCGGGGGGGGTGGGGGTGCCTGCGGATCGCCCTCCCCCGCCGCCTGGGTGCGGACACCGCCTCCGCGCCCCGGGGCCGCTGCCGCCCGTCAAGGCCCGGTCCCGGCGGGGGGGCCGAGATGGCGGCGGGGGGGGCCGGAGCCTCTCCCGGCGCGGGGGCCGCGGGCGCCGGGGCCCGCCCGGCCCGTTGCGGAGCGGAGCGGAGCGGCGGGGAGCGCGGCCCCGTTCGCCGGGCGCCCCGGAGCCGGGCGGGCGCGGCGCGGGCGGTGCCGCCGCCTGCGGGGGTCCCGCGGGTCGGGCCGGGCCGGGGCCGGGGCGGGAAGGGCCCCCCAGGGCCGGGCCGTCTCCGCTCGGCCGAGCCGCGGGGCCGCGCCGCCCCCCTCCCCGCGGGCTGCGGGGCTGCGGGAGGGGCCCGCCCGAAACGCCTCGGCGGCGGGGCTGGGTGTGCGGCTCTGCGGGGCGGGCTGCGGCCGGGAAAGGTCTTGTCCAGCGCGGGGCGGCGGGGGAGCGGCGGAGACCCGGCTGCGGGCAGCGGCTGTTCCGCTGCTGCGGAGCCGGCGCCGCGGGCGGGGGCCGGGAGCGGAGGCGCGGCCCGGCCCCCCCGGGCTGCGGGCAGGGCGGGCGCGGGAGGCCCCGGCTGGATCAGTGCGATTCCCGTTCGTGTCTGTGTTTCAGCCCTGGAAAGTGCCCCACATCTCTCATCCTGGACCAGGGGCTTTCGGGGAGGATGGTGCGTTAGGCTGGTCCTCCGTCCCTGGGAGTGACTCTCAGGGCTGGGCTGGTTTCTAGGGCTGCTGAATTCTTGTGCAGAGTTCGACCCCTGCACGATTTACTCTTGGTTCTGCAGAGCTCGTAACCAGAGGGAGGGCTGGGTCTCTGCTGGGGGGTAGGTGGGCGCTGAGAGCTCAGCTGTGCCTGTGATGGCTGCTGCTGCGGTTCCTGGGCTCACACATCAATGAAATCTGAACACGGTCTCTGCTAACAGCTGTTCTCGGTCTGCAGGAAAACCAAATGCTGAGCCTGAACTACTGAACCTGAAGCTGCTTTTTCTTCCAGGGAAAATGCAGCATGAGGTTCAAAGCCTTGTCACTGAGGAGCCAAGGTATTGGCTGGATGTTCTCTCCACCTGGAGAAACCTTCACGGGTGTGAGGGGAAGAAAGACAGCGTCTCTCCAGAAGACCGCTTGCCTCTGCAGAGGAAATCGGCAGAAGAGACAAATCCTGCAGCGAAAAGGCAGCAAACGGAACAGGTGAGAGAGCCCGTGCCTGAGGAGGGTCGAGTGGAAGCTGGAGAGAGGTGTGTGGGACCGGAGAGAAAGAGCCCTCAGGGCTGCCGGGCTGCAAGCCAGGCTTCCTTAGGAGACCCTCCCAGAAGCAGGGGGAGAAACCTGCTGCGAATGAGCAGCTTGGCTGCAGTTTCAGAGTTTCTCGTGGCTGTCGCGGGGCGATTGCCAGAATACTTCCTTCACAGGTACGCTCTATGCTAAAGTGTCTGCGTGTTAGAAGGAGGTAGCGAAGGGGAAGAGAGATGTGTAGTTCATTTGTCATTTCAGCTGTGTGTTGTCTGTTTTAGAACAGCAAGCGGATTGAAGCTTTTTCTGCATTTTCTCAGAAAAGCCCTTAACCTGCATTTACCTTAAACAAGTAGAAATCCAAGGGCGGTTGTTAATTTGTGGGCACTGTTACCCTGAATTTGTTTCCAATCAATGCCTGTTATTGTGGACAAGTAAAGGCAAGAGGTTGGGGTGGCCGGGCTCGTGGAGCCTGAGGAGTGATCTGATGGTGGTTTGCAGGTGCTTAAAGGGCCATTGCGAGGACAATGGAGCCGGATTCCTCTCAGTTGTGGCAGACAGTGGAGAAGATGGGGCAAAAGGCAGAATGTGCAGCTTCGCTGTGCTCTGGGTGGGTGTTGGGGAGAACTTGTTCCCCAGGAGGGTGGTGCAGCCCTGGGAGGTGCCCTGGGGGCCAGATGGCATTAGTGGCTGGGAGAGGGTGGTGGCACAGACACCTCCAGGGGCCCTTTCCATGCAGCACTTCACCCATCTACAGTATCTTTCTACTGTGAGGAAAAGAAAAAAAAATCGAAAAGAAACCCTGTGTAGCTGCAATTTATGCAGATTTCTCTTACTTGAAGGTAACAGTCGTTTAGCGAGATCTTTCTTTCTTTGCTGCTAAAGCTGGTGCCTTGGGAAGGTGGGACGCATCAGCCTGCCAGCAGGAATGTTTGCTTCAGTTTGTGCTGTGCGTTTGAGCTCTCCTGCTCTGAAGGTGTTCAGAGCTTTCTGGATGCCCTAACAGCATTAAAATTGTGAGTTGCAGTGGTGCCTTCACAAGTTTGCTCTTAGGTTCTCTGGGTTACAGCCACCAGAAATGTTTTGTGCGCGATACACAATTCTAAAACGATGACAGCTTTTGTTGTGGCTTGGGCAGGACCTGAACTTCGGCCTCCTGCGCTGGAGCTGAGTGACCGTCGTTTTGTCCTGCCGTGCCTCTGCTCTGCCCCTGGCTCGCTGGCTGTGCCCTGGGGTGCCTCTTCTGGTCTTTGTACCAATGTTCTTGTAGGGATAAAAGAGACCCTTTCTCTCCCCAGGTGTCTGTGAGGATGGTGCAGGCAAGGCTGTGATCTGTAGTTTTCTTGACCCCGTTATTTCTGCTGCCTGTGCCTGTTCTCTCCCCTCGCAGGAGATGGGAAGAGCCGCTGGCGCAGCGCTCTCGAAGCAGTGTGGGTGGCGGGCTGAGCTGCGGGACCCCGATCTGGGGGTCGTGGTGGACGGCCTGTGGCTGCTTCCAGGGTTGCCCCTGACATCTTTTGCTGTGTGTTCTGCTCCCTTTGCACGTGGGGCCGTGGCCTCTCCCTGTTTGTGCCGCTGAGTTGAGCTAGAAATGATCTGGTAGCGCTGAGCAGAGCTTTTTGGTAGGCGCTGTGTGCGTGCCGTGCAGAGCCCTCAAACACCAGCCCGGCCAGCGTGGGCCTGTACGAGAGGGGCAGGATCCACACAGGCGCTGTCTTGGGATGCTTACGGACTGCTGGGCTCCGCTGGAAACGGAGATGGCCCGAGCCACTGGGCAGCTGGTTCAGCCTCTGTAGGGGAAGAGAGCGGGCAGCAAGGCCATGTTCTCGAGGAGCTGGACTTGAGAATGCCCATGGTGGGAGAGCCTCCTCCTAGACCCTCTCCCGAACAAGCAGCTTGCTTAAGGAACCCTCCCTGGTGCCAAGCTGTCTGGAGACCTCGGAGAGGACCGGCTGCTCGTGACAAGCTGTTTCTCCATGCCTGTGCTTGGCGTGTGGAAGCTGCTCTCAGCACTGATGCTGAGGCCGCCTGTGAAAGCTCCGAGTTCATCCACTGGCTCTGGTTTTCCCAGGCTCTGCATCAAATACGGCTTTGCTGAGCCTCAAGTGGGGCTCTTGGTCTTGTCCACGTTTCTGCTCTGAAAACGTTCAGGTGCTGAGGACTGGGACATTTCAAAAGCATCGTGTTTCTCTGTGGGCTTCCCGGGGAGGGACTGCGGTCATGCAAGACGCGTTGGGGAGCTCAGTCTGCTTTTGGGATGCTCTGAACGGCACAGGAGGACAATTTCTTTGAGGTGCCTGTACTTCTGGAAGGATGACCCACACCTGCCTTCCATCTGAAATATGGCTTGGTGGCACTCATTTTTTGATGGGGGTTTGTTTTGGGGTTTTGTGTGTTTTTTTTGAAAAGGGGGTGTATGTGTGAACAGCTCAGTGCTAGTAGCTAGCATAGTGTGAAGAATCTTCTCCTGCTTAGAGTGAGTGGTTTTATAATTAAAAATACCCATTCAGTGTTACAAAACTCGGCTCCCTTAGATTCAAGTGCTTGCTGATGGATTCCTGGCTGACAAAATTCCCCTCCCTGCTTGCTTGGATATTAAATCCTCTTTAAAGTGGCCTTCAGGTTACCTAGTGTGATTTCTTCCAGCTAATCACAATTGTCGAAAGTGTGCATTTTTGTTCTTAAAAAGTAGGATCAGAAGTTTGTAGAAACATCTGCTGTGTCTGGTTTAAATGAGTTAAAGCTATTGCTGTTTCAGGTTGAGGGTTTCTAATGTAATTTTTTTCCTCTTTCCGATCTTTGTACATCTTAATGACATTGACTCTGTGGTGGGGATTCCTCTTTTCAGGTGGGCATTCTCCTCACCGGGTTTGTCTAGGCAGTGTCAGAACGGGCATAATTTCTAAATGCTCTTGCTGTGAGTGTTTGTCTTCTGGTTTAATATTCACTGGACTGTCACACTGGTCTTGTGGTCTGTCTGGAGCTGAGCTGAGCACGCAGGACAGACTTTGCAGGGAGTTATGGATAAAAGCAGAGTGTTGACGTGCGGAAAGCAGACTCCCCAATCTGTCAGACTGTAAAGCAGGGATGTTTATTCGGCGCCGGGCAGCACGGGGGGTAGTTCCACCAAAGTCGTGCGCGCCGAGCAGCAACGTGTCTCTTCAATTTATACAATCGAATATTACATATACATTAGATTTCCCAATACACCTATACATATGCATCTATCCTCATTGCATATCAAAATCAGTTCCGAGAAATAATTTCCGTATTATAATTAGTTCCAAGAAGTAATTTCCATAGACTCCTCCCAGCTGCGCTTGCGCAGTGCCTCCTGGTGGTGGTCGTCGGGGGTCCCAAGATGAAGGCCCATCCTCTTCATCACGGTGTTCGCTGATGGCCCTTTGTTTCTGCGCAAACTCAGTTCTCCCCTGGCTCCCATCCACACAGCAGGGCCGGTCTTGACCGGTTCCAGGCGACTCCCAGCCCCTGTCAGGAACTGACCCCTTTGGATGGAGATGCCAGACTCTCTGCTTCAGTTAATTTAGACAATAGATAGGCACTATCAATTCTCTTTAAATGCACAGCAACTATTAGGTAATGCCACTTCTGTTAAAATCCCTTTTAACCCCTTCCTCCTTCAGTCCCCCCTTTTCAAAGAAGTTAGTAAATTCTTTTACTACTCTTAATTCTATTATAGTACATCATTATTCAGCATCTTCTCAAAATACTTATTGGACTCCAGCTTTCATCATAATTGTTTCCTTTTCCATTCACTATAAGAATCTCCCGTACTCCTGCAACACCAAAGGCTACACCTAATCAAAATACACAAAATGATACCTAGCATTATGATCCAAACCATTGTAACAAATAATTGCCTCAGCCATCCTAAATTAGGTAACCAAGAGGTGAGCTTTTCCCATATTTCCGAGAAACCCCAGGATGTATCATCTTGGGCAACGATGTAACAGCTTGGTCTTTTCCCAGATTTCATTCAAATCTGTTTCTATTCTTTTATTCTGGTTTACATAGGTGCAACAGGTTTGATTAATAACCATGCACAATCCTCCTTCCTCAGCTAAAAGCATAGCTAATCCCATTCGATTTTGCTTTACCACCTTGCTTAAAGATTCTACTTCTAATTGTATTCCTGGTATGGCATCCAATGTTAAATTTTCCGGAGTTTCGACAGTAGCCGATATATTAACTATAGCTTTCTCTAACTCGCTTACTCCCAAAGAGGGGATTAACCATCGCACAAAGCTATGAAAGCCGGTGCCTCGAATTACCAACGGATTCTCCGCTCTCTTAAAACGAATCCAGGGGGTTCTTAAAAGTCCCGTAAGAGGGGAGGTACCTTTGTGAATGCTTGCTCCAGGCGTAAGGTACGCTCTAGTACAATGTCCTTTCCAGCTTAAAGGTAAGCTCTTTCTAGCCCTTCCGTCACCGCAAAGCCACCAATATCCAGGTCCCATGTTGCATCTTGGACCCTTGTTCTGTTCTCTACCATCTTCCCTACCTTTTTCCTTTCTTGGTGTTTGAATGAGGTATAAACTTGAAGTCAAGTTTAATCTGTTTCAGTCTTTCCGCATCAAAAGTCCCTAAATCTTTGGCAGCAGGACAGTCTTTCATATCTATCCATGTTTTGTCTTCGAATCCTAAACAACAACCCAAAATCACTACCTTTTCTGAGAGCGGGAGGTCTAGGTCAAAACTTGGTCCTTCTCTTGCATTCCCCTTCCCATACACACGTGATCCATTCCTGTTCATTCCATTAGTGTAAATGGCCCAATTTCTAGTCGATATTCCTATTAAAGGGAGTTGTAGCCCACCCCGAGGGAGAGTATTGCATATCCAACAATCGGATAAGTTCAGTATTCTTGACATATTTTCAGTTATTTGTAAATAGGTGTTTTGGCTCCAGGCTTCCCCTCTAGGTAATGTCCATGCTAAAAATACAATTTTTATCAATGCCTTGATACTTTGAGCTTCAAGGGTCCAATTTCTCGCGATGCCCGTGGCTGTTTAGGTGCCCTTTTGACTCTGGTGTGATGAATCCAGGCGTTCTGTTCCTTGATCCTGATGGCCGTGAAGGAGGTGAGCAGTACTTGGTATGGTCCTTCCCACTGTGGCTCTGAAGTTTTTTCTGCAAGAGACTTTATATATACATAATCTCCAGGGTGTATATTAAGTACAGGTCCATCTAGACCCCTCCCCCGGGTTCCAACCACATGTTTCCTGATTTTGCTTAATTGTTTGCTCAATGCCACCAAATAAGAAGTCATAATTTCATCCCCAATTTGCGTGGATATCCCCTTCTGTATCCCGTAGGGTCGTGCATACAGGATCTCAAAGGGGCTCAGTCCCTCCCTTGCCCTTGGCCTTGTCCGTATACACAGGAGGGCTAGAGGGAGGGACTGAGGCCATGCCAAATTTGCTTCTTGCCCTAATTTCACAATTTGTTGCTTGATGAAGTGGTTCATTTTCTCCACTTGGCCGCTCAACTGAGGGCGGTATGGGGTGTGGAGTTGCCAATCTATACCCAGGTGACGGCTAGTTTGTTGTAGTATTTTTGAAACAAAATGTGGTCCCCTATCAGAAGACATAGTTGCTGGAACCCCAAAATGTGATATTATCTCTTGTATTAATACTTTAGTTACTTGCCGAGCTTTAGCTGTCCTGGTTGGGAATGCCTCCGGCCAACCTGAAAAGGTATCGGTTAATACCAGTGGATATCGGTACCCCGCTTTTCTTGGGAGTTCCGTGAAATCAATTTGCCATTGTTGTCCAGGCCCATTACCTTTTCCAGTCTGACCCATTTCTGGTTTAGGGTTATTTTTTGGATGAGTCTGGAGGCAAAGATCGCACTGCTGAGTCAGCTGTCTCACCGTGGTGTATAGGTTTCTGGCCACAATCTCTCTAATTAGATGTTTATACAGAGCCTCTGTCCCCCAGTGCCTTTTCCTATGTTCTTCCCTTACCAGATGCCATATCAGACAGGAGGGAATGATTAGTTTTCCCTATGGGGTTTGAGCCCACCCCTCCTCATTCTATGACCCTTCTAAATCTGTAATAAGTTTCTGATCTTCCTTAGTATATTCTGGCTTACCTGCTAGGGAGACTCGTCCATCAGGGATTAAAGCCCCTTCAGTTCTTCCCTCCGTTTTAGCCACCTGTTTTGCCTCTCTGTCCGCCAGCTCGTTTCCTTTTTCCAATTCTGAGCTCACTTTCTGGTGCACCTTAATATGCATGATTGCCGCTTTCTCGGGGAGTTGAACTGCCTCCAGTAGTTTCAGAATTTCTTCTGCATGTTTGATGTTTTTCCCTTGAGAGTTCAATAGTCCTCTTTCCTTCCAGGTCGCTCCGTGCGCATGCACAGCTCCGAAGGCACACTTCGAGTCTGTGTAGATATTCACCACTTTGCCTTGGGCCAATTCCAAGGCACGGGTTAAAGCAATTATCTCTGCCTTTTGCATGGAGGTGTTTATGGGCAAAGGTCCTGACTCTGTGATTTCTTGACTGGTGGTAACAGCGTGCCCCGCGTGTCTCCTGCCACTCAGAACATAGCTGCTTCCATCTGTGAACCAGTTTTCTCCGTTTTCCATAGGGCTGTCTCTCAAATCCGGGCGACTTGCATAGGTTGTTTCAGTGGTCTCCAAGCAGTCATGATGCACTGGTTCTCCTGTGTTTCCACTGAGAAAGGAAGCTGGATTGACATTGTTAGTAACTGTAATCTGCACATCATCCTGCTCTGCCAGTATAGCCTGATATCTCAGGAATCTTTGTGGAGAAAGCCAGTGTCCTCCTTTTGCTTCCAATACTGTGGATACCGTGTGGGACACCAAGACAGTCATTTTCTGGCCCAAGGTAAATTTTCGGGCTTCCTGTATATTTAATATTCCAGCTGCAACTGCTCGCAGGCATCCAGGCCAACCCTTTGCAGTTGCATCCAGTTGTTTGGAGAGATAGGCAACTGCTCGTCGATACGGACCCAGATCTTGTGCTGATATCCCCAGAGCAATCCCCTGCTTTTTGTGAGAGAAAAGGAAAAACGGCTTACTCACATCTGGGAGCCCTAGGGCAAGGGCCGACATCAGAGCCTTTTTCAGTAGTTCAAAGGCTTGCGTGGTCTCCTTGTTCCATTCAAGGTGATTTTGTCCAGCAGCTGTTAGTGCATACGGTGGTTTAACAAGCAGCCCATAATTATAAATCCACAGCCGGCACCAGCCGGTCATTCCCAAGAAAGTCCGTAGCCCTTTCACTGTCTGAGGTCTCGGAGTTTGGCATATTGCCTCTTTACGGGCCTGTCCCAGAGTTCTTTGTCCAGCACTAATCTCATAGCCCACGTAAATCACCTCGCGCTGCATTATCTGGGCCTTCTTTTTAGATACCCGGTACCCTTGGAGCCCAAGAAATTTAGTAGACTCACCGTCCAAGTGATACAACCACACTGTAGCAATTTCCCTTCTTCAGACGGGATTTCCCAGGACTCCAAGTCTTTTGCAAGTTGATTACCGAAGATGGTAGGACTGTTCTTAAATCCTTGTGGCAGCACCGTCCAAGTGAGCTGAGTCTTTCGACCACTTTTGGGGTTCTCCCATTCAAATGCAAATAATTTCTGACCGGCTTCATGGAGAGGGAGGCAAAAGAAGGCATCTTTCAAATCTAAAACAGTAAACCAGGTTCATTTGGGAGCCAATACAGTCAACAAAGTATATGGGTTTGCTACTACTGGGTAGAGGTCCTCTGTTATTTTGTTTGTGGCTCGCAAATCCTGGACCACCCGATACGACCCGTCAGATTTACAGACAGGTAGTATAGGGGTGTTAAAATCCGACTTGCACTCTTTCAATAATCCTAATTGTAAAAATCTTTCTATTTCTGGCCGGATTCCTTCTTTATCTTCCTGTCTTAGGGGATATTGCTTAACTCTTACCAGTTGCCGGCCTTCTTTGAGTCTGACTTCAACGGGTGGAGCATTCTTTGCTCTTCCAGGGACATCAGTGGCCCATACCCCAGGGTACACCTGGTTTAGGATCTCCTCGGGAATTTTTCCTTCTGTGGGAGGACTGGTTAGAAATAGACTCAGTACCTGAATATATTGTGGATCCTTTACCTCCAGAGTAATTTCTCCTTTTTCAAATGTAATTTTTGCACCCAGTTGTTCCAACAAATCCCTTCCCAGAAGTGCCTTTGGGGAGTTGGGCATATACAAGAATTTGTGGATGCCCCATTGTTTTCCTAATTTATACTTCAAAGGTTTACAGAAGTATGCCTTTTCACTGTGGCCAGTTGCCCCTTTTACCACGATATAGTCACTCCCCAGGGGCATCAAGGCTTGATTCAAAAGTGAGTATGTTGCCCCCATGTCAACCAAAAATTCTACCTCTCGTTCCTTCCCTAGCTTCATTATAACCAGTGGATCCGCTAGGGTGGATTCCACAGGTCCCCGTCAATCTTCCTTTACATGGGCTATTTTTTCTATCTGGCGGCCTCGTCCCTTTTCCTTATTTTTTGGACATTCCCTTTTCCAATGACCAAATCTTTTACACAGCGCACGTTGGTCTTTACCCAACCGGGACAATTCCTGTCTAGGCCTTCTTCCTTCCTCTTCCCTAACAACTGTCACTATTCTCTGGCCTTGCCTGCATCCCTCTTCTCTATTGCTAAACACTCTCCATGCTTCATCCAGCAGGACTTTCAAGTTCCTCCTTTTTGTAGGATGCAGCTTCTGGAGTTTGCACCTAATGTCTCCCGTAGACTGACCCAAAAATAGGGAGACTAGTTGTTGTATCCCTGCCTCTGACCCAGGGTCCAGCGGTGTGTTACGGCGCATTACATCCCTCAGTCGATCCAGGAATTGGGATGGGGACTTGGAAGGACCCTGTTTAACTGCATATAAAGCTGACCGCTTTATAGTTCTGGGAATGGCCCTTTCCATTCCTTTAAAAATCCACTCTTGGTATGCCTGCAGTCTCTCCGTATGAGCAGACCTGTTAGCATCCCACTTTGGGTCTTGGAGGGGGAAATAATCCTTAACATCACCTTCCGCAGTCTTACAGTGATCTTCAGCCAGATCACCTGCAGTTTTTAGAATTAACTGTTTCTCTGTATCGTTTACATATTCTAATGGTAATTGTATATCATTCCAATCTGGATTATGTTGTTTCATTATGAATTGAAAGTGTTTAGCGACACCCACTGGGTCGACCCGATGTTCCCGGGCTACCTTTTTCCAGGCGTCTAAATCGGTGGTGGAAAAAGGTATTTTGATTAGCATAGTTCCACCATCAAGTCCTACTGCCTCTTGGAGAGGTGCTTGTAAGACCATTGTAGCGAATTTCTTCCTAGTCCGGGAAGATACAGGGCTGTCTGAAGGAGTGGGAATTTCATCCGAGTTCGCATCCGGTTCCTGTGGTTGAGGAGGAGGCTTAAACAAGTCAGTCAGATCTTGTTCTGGTGCCTGGTGAATTTTGTCAGCTTTAGTACATCTTTGCCGAATGCTACATGCCGAACAACACCGCCTCAGTTTTCCCCCGAGTTCTTTATTATTTTCTTGCTCGAGTGCGAGTACCGTGGGGTCCTGTGGTGGTATCATTCCACAGTCCCTTTGCCACTCCGGATGGTTTCCGTATCTGCGCATGAAACCTCATCCCGTTTTCCTTCTCTCCTTCAAAACAGCATTAATTGCAAGAGAGTATTATAATCTATTGACCCGTTTAATGGCCACTTGGCCCCATCTTCCAATTTATGTAGAGGCCACTATTAATTGCAATATTTGATAAGGGTCCTTTTACTTTCTGTGCCTCCGGTCTCAGCAATGTCTTTCCAGTGAGTGAGCACACAGCCTAAAGGACTCTTTTTCAAAACTCCTCCCTGATTGTTACCCATTTCGCGACTTATTGCCCCTTTAACTTGCCTTTTGCTATTCTTTTAATAAGTTTCCACGCGAATCGCTTCTTACAATTCACTATAGTTTCTTCCCAATCTTTCTCCCCCACGTCCCAAATTTCCGGAATCAAATTTTCCCTTCCACGCACCAGCTTCACTACCTTTCCCAGCTATAAAACCGTGGGGTCCGGGGAAGGCACTTAGGACACTGCGCTCCTCGCCTCCTAGATACACAGGACCTCTTTTTATCACAAGATTTACACTTCAACAGGACCCAAGCTTGGTGCCAATTCTGATATAATCTAGGAGCTAGCCCACATGCGAAGCAGGGAATTATTCCTGCTTGCCCCCCAACCCCAGGACTTGTAAGGATTTCTGGAGGTTGTTCCCAATCTAAGGCTACCTGCCACCCGGCGGGAGTCACATATGCCCCTTTCCAATAAAATCTCTCTTCTCCCCTTTGTATCCAGTTCCCCCCCTCATTCAAATACTCCCAAGGTTCGAGCCCAAACCACCTAAGGAGGGATTTCTTTTGCTCTGCCACTTTAATAATTAACCAGTTCCCACTCCCTGTCACTTAGGAGAGTGATTAGGCACTACCGCAGCCCAAGTTGCACATCAGAAGATTTACAGGCTTTGTAATTATTCCAAGCACTTTGTCCGTCTCTGGCCGTGCTCCTCGCGGAGTTACGGAACCGCAGATCGGGACTCCCACTCGCTTCACCGCAGTGCTGTGTCTCAGCCACACATACACACGCACAAAGGCAAAACTTTTCACATAAAATCCCCGGGTATTCAAATTATAATATTATCACTTCAGTTAACATTCGTATAAAAACCACCCAAACACAATTACAGTTAGCATTCATACAAAAACCACTCAAACGCAGTTGCGTGCAGGTCCGCTTACCTTCTCCTGCTGCTTCTGTGCAAAACCCGCCCGAACGCAGCTGTGCAGAAGTCAGCATTATAAAACCCACCCGAACGCAACTGTGCGGAGGTCCGCTTCCCCTTCTGTACCAAACATGTAACCAGTGGGGTGCCCCAGGGGTCAGCACTGGGCCCGGCCTTGTTTAACTTCTTCATCAGTGACCCGGATGAAGAGTTAGAGTGTACCCTCAGCAAGTTTGCTGATGACACCAAACTGGGAGGAGTGGTGGATACACCAGCAGGCTGTGCTGCCATTCAGCAAGACCTGGACAGGCTGGAGAGGTGGCCAGAGAGGAACCTGATGAGGTTCAACAAAGGCAAATGCAGGGTCCTGCAGCTGGGGAGGAACAACCCCAGGCACCAGTACAGGCTGGGGCGGCCCTGCTGGAGAGCAGCTCTGCGGAGAGGGACCTGGGTGTCCTGGTGGACGACAGGCTGACCATGAGCCAGCAGCGTGCCCTGGCTGCCAAGAAGGCCAGTGGCATCCTGGGGTGCATCAAGAAGAGTGTGGGCCAGCAGGTCGAGGGAGGTTCTCCTTCCCCTCTACACTGCCCTAGTGAGGCCCCATCTGGAGTACTGTGTCCAGTTCTGGGCTCCCCAGTTCAAGAAAGATGAGGAGCTCCTGGAGAGAGTCCAGAGGAGGGCTAAAAGGATGATGAGGGGACTGGAACATCTCTCCTACAAGGAGAGGCTGAGGGAGCTGGGCTTGTTCAGCCTGGAGAAGGCTGCGAGGGGACCTAATAAATACTTAGAAATATCTGCAGGGTGGGTGTCAGGAGGATGGGGCCAAGCTCTTTTCAGTGGTGCCCAGCGACAGGACAAGGGGCAATGGGCACAAAGTGAGGCACAGGAAGCTCCGTCTGAACATGAGGAAGAACTTCTTCCCTCTGAGGGTGACGGAGCCCTGGCCCAGGCTGCCCAGGGAGGTTGTGGAGTCTCTGCTTCAGTTAATTTAGACAATAGATAGGCACTATCAACGCTCTTTAAATGGACTGCAACTATTAGGTAATGCCACTTCTGTTAAAATCCCTTTAACCCCTTCCTTCACCGCCGCCTCATCCCGCGCTGCCGCTACTTCATCGCGGGCAAACCGGTGTCTGGACCCCGTTAGCCCCTGACTAAACTGGGGAAAAAAAAACCCAAACCACAGATGTCACCCCCCCCGCCCCCGAACCTCGCGGGTGAGGCGGGAACGCCGCGGGCGCTGCCGTCCCTCGCACGCCCTGAGGAGAAGCCCCGTGGCGGGGGTGGCCGGCAGCCGCCGGGCCTCGATGGCGCCGGGCTGGCCGAGCGGGACAGGCCCCGCTGTCACCGGCGTCGTGGGGACATGGGGACCTGCTGCTCCCGGGGGAAGCGTGCGATGGCCCCCGGTGACTTCGCAGCCGCCTCTGTCACAGTCGGGTGGCCGGTGTGGCCATGGCCCGTGAGCCCGTGCCTCACGCGGCGCCTCAGTTTCCCCATTTGCAAAGGGCCGGGCAATGGCAGGAGGGGAGCTGGGCGTCCCTCGGGGCGTCTCGGGCACTGGGGACATGGGGAAAGGGACAGCTGTCACCCCCCAGCTCAGCCCCGGCCACGCAGGGCTCTGGCCGGCCCCTCAGCGCTGGTGCCTGGCTCGGCGGGCGGATGGCTCCCGCTGAGGGGTCGGGGAGAGGCTCGGAGAGCCCGTCGGGAGGGCCGGGAGCCCTCGAACAAGGGCAGGAAAATGCCGAAAGCAGGCTCCTGGCTGCAAAAAGAGCGCGTTCGGGGGGACGGGGTGACGGCAGAGGGTGGCACCGGCTCGTCCCTGGCGCCCGGCCTGGCCCCGGCTGCTCTGCCCTGACCCGGCCTGTGGCTGCTGCTTCCCTCTGCATCCCCCGCTGCCGAGGGACAGGGGGGTGCTTCGGGGGGCACAGCGAGCCCAGGACCGTGGCAGCGAGCCCAGGATCTGCAGAGCGACCCCAGGATCTCTGGCAACTTTCGATTCTGACCAAGAATGACTCCATCACATCAAGTAGTTTGTTTTTATTTAAAACCACATAAAAAAATAAGACTTCTGAATTCCCCTGTACAACATTATTAACAAAAAAAAATCCCCGCCGGCTCCACAGTTGGTGACACGTAAAGACTCGACAGTGCAGACAGCCCGGGCCGGCTCCTCCTCTCCAGCCCCGAACAAGACACCTGTGAGGAAAACCAAAACTCAGCTGCGAACGGATCTGCCCGTGGCAAGGAAACCCCAGTGCCCAGCACAGCTGGGAGCAGGCGGGCGCTCCACACCTCCGCCAGACACCCGCCAGAAACACCGCGGGCCCGGGGCTGGACACAGGACAGACACGGAGGGGAGACCCGAACGGAAAACCGGGGCATCGGCAGCTGTAGCAGCAAGGCGTGGGTTGGAAACCCACCGGAATTATAAATAAATAAATAAGTTATCCTACTGGCTAGAACTTTGTTAAAAAAAAAAAGACAAATTCCTGAAAATAAATTAAACGACAAAAAGTGGAAAAGAGAAACAAAGTAAAATCTTATCACTATTAACAACTGGATATCAGACTTTGCTCCTGTATAACTTTGTACACGTTTCTAGCTCTGCTGCTTTGCACTGTTTGTGCATTCGTGAGGGCACAAAGAAGCAAAGAACCCCAGAAAATCCCCGCGAGATGGAGGCACAGGAGGCGAGCCATCGCCCGCTTGGCTCCCCAGCATCTTCTGACCTGTTTTTTCTTGAAAAGGGAAAAGGAACGGTATAGCCAGGCGAGTCTTGGAAAAGCGGCAGTGCAGGAAAATTCAAGTATTTCCTCCAGCGCAGCCCAGATCGCAACTGAAGGCACTCGAGCACGGTGACAGCGGAGAAGAGACAGCCATTCGGCCGCGGTTCCTGCTCTCCACCCCAACCAGTGCATCCCCCCCGGCCCCACTGAAGCTTTTCTCGCAATAAGGTGTCCGATCCTCTCGCGGTCCCAAAATTCAGCAGGTCAGGAAGACACCCGGGAGCCTCCAAACACAGAACCAAAACTCAAAAAATTGACTGGCAAAACACCAGATGAGACAGGGTCATTCAGATGGAGTCCAGGACAGCTGGGTTGGATGGTGGCCACCAGGTCTCCAGCCCAGCTCCAGGACAAGATGTGCGCGTTTCCATCTGATGATCCCTGCTCAGTGCTACGCTCACGAGGAGAAAAATCTGGTGTTCTTTGCTTCTTATGGCCAGGAGCTGTGTGGGGTTGTTACTTGCCAGGCTCCTGGATCCAACTGTGCAGGTGGATCTCGGATGACTCCTAGGGCAGGTGAGTGCCTTGCAGCCAAGGATGGTGGAAGATGTCTTCCAGAGTTGGCCTGTCCGAGGGGCACACGGACAAACACCATCTGATGAGCTGCTGGCACTCTGGGGAGAGAAACCAGAAACCGCCGGTCAGGCAGAGAAGGCTCTTGTCCACCTTGTGCCACCGTCCACGCTGCCCAGGCCATACTGAGTGTGCTCAGAGCTGCACCCAAGCCTCCCAAGTGATTATGCATTTTGGAGAGCAAGATGGGAGGACATGTGCCACCTCATCCAACTAACCGTGGGAGATGAACCTCCTCCTGGGCCATCTCCTCCAGCCACGGAAGATGAACCTCCTCCACAGCCATAAAAGCGGGAGGCTCATGTGCCTGGTGCCATCTCCCAAAACCCGCGATCCCCCCCTCGCCGCGGAGCCGGGTACCCACCTGGAGAAACCCTCCGCCGGAAGGAGAACTGCCCCTGGGCGATGTCGGCGTCCTGCTCGAAGGGGACGTCCCCGCAGACCATGGCGTAGAGCAGCACGCCCAGGGACCAGATGGTGGCCGTGCGCCCGTGGTAGCGGTGGTAGCGCACCCACTCCGGCGGGCTGTACACCCGCGTTCCTGCGGGATACAGGCGGAGCTCGTCAGGCGGACGCTGCGGGCTCCCGGCCCGAGCATCCTCACCCCCGGGGACGCGGGGTGACGGGGACACGGGACACAGCCGGTGTCACCACGTGGCTCTTGTTTACAAACTTCGGGTTGTAAAAAGCAGCCGCCGGTGCCGGAAGAGGTCAGCGCGCGCCCGGGGAAGGCCAGACCCTCACGAGGGTGGGGGAAAAAAACCCCAGACGACCCCACGGGTGGGGAACAACCACGCCTTGCCCCTCCCCACCCCCCTGGCCTTGGCCGAAAAATGAAAGAGAAATAAGCCAAGGCAATCAAAGGGAGCGGAGCAGCCCAGTCCCTTCTGTGGCTGCAGAGCGAGCGGGGCTTTGCAGCCCCCCCCGGGGCGGTTGTTCTGCTGGGTGGGCTCCCCCCGCCCCAGCGCGGGGCAGGGTGGGGGGCCCAGGCTGCTGGCAGCGCTGGGAGCTGGCTCCCGTTTCACAGCATCCACCCCGGGCCAAAACGCAGCTCGGCAGCCGGCTGAATGTTTAAAAATTCTTCTTCCCCCCCCCAGCAAATGGTGCCGGGGCAGGCTGGGCCGTGCAGTGCCCGGTACCGGCAGCACCCTCCTGGCTGTGGGCTCACCGTCAAATTCGGTGTAGACGGTGTCCTTGAGGAAGGTGCCGCAACCGAAGTCGATGAGCTTGAGCTCGCCGGTGGCCAGGTTGACGATGATGTTCTCGTCCTTGATGTCGCGGTGCAGGACGCCGCAGTTGTTGCAGTGTCGCACGGCCTCCAGCACCTGACGGAAAAGCTCCCGAGCCAGATCCTCGGGCAGGAACTCTCGTTCTGTGATGAAGTCAAAGAGATCCTGCGACGGCTCCGGACGCTCCAGCACCAGCACGTAGCAGTCGGGCAGCTCGTACCAGTCGAGGAGCTGGATGACGCCGCGGAACCCGGAGCCCACCTGCTTCAGGAGCACAATCTCCATCGGCACACGGGTGCCACAGGGCTGCCGGGGGGAACCACAACGCTGTCAGCGGGGCTGATGCTGCGCCGGTGGTCCGGTACCCCCTGCCTGGGATGCTCCGGTGCCCCCCTGCCTGGCCCCAACGGTCCTGGCATCCCTCGGTCCCCGTGGGCCCCCCTGCCCGGCCCCAACGCTCCTGGCATCGCCCTGCCCCAGGCATGCTCCAGTGCCCCCCCCCAGCCCCGGGGATGCTCCGGTGCCCCCCTCCCCTGCCCCAACGGTCCTGGCATCCCCCTGCCCCGGGGATGCTCCGGTGCCCCCCTCCCCTGCCCCAACGGTCCTGGCATCCCCCTGCCCCGGGGATGCTCCGCGTCCCCCGCTTCCCCCCCTCCCGGGCCCCGGCCTATCCCCCCCGCTGCCGCCCCGCTGCCCCCCCCCACTCACCAGTTCGCCCCACCGGCCGATGCTCTCCCGGGGCACGTGTTTGATGGCCACCTGCAAGCCAAGGGCAGCGCCGGGCTGAGCACGCCGCCCGCCCCGCCGCCTCTCCCCCTCCTTCCTCCTCCTCCTCCTCCTCCTCCTCCTCCTCGCCGCCGTCCCCGCCACTTACCG
Organism: Opisthocomus hoazin; assembly: GCF_030867145.1. Taxonomy (NCBI): domain Eukaryota; kingdom Metazoa; phylum Chordata; class Aves; order Opisthocomiformes; family Opisthocomidae; genus Opisthocomus; species Opisthocomus hoazin. The sequence goes on from NC_134441.1 coordinate 363,332, forward strand.
GGCTGCCGTCGGAGAGCCGGACAGCCGCGTACACGGTGCCGAAGCCGCCGGAGCCCAGCAGCAAGCCCACCCGGTACAGGTGCTCCAGCGGCTCCTTCTCCTGCCCTGCGGGCGAGGCGGCCGTCAGCGCTCCGCCGGGGCCCCAACCGCCCCGCAGCCGTCCCCGGAGGGCGGCACCCGCCCGCTTCTCTCTTACCGGGCTGCCGCTTCCCGCCGCCGAGCTCCCCGCCGCTCCCGGGACGCGGACGAGCCGACGGGGTGGTGTTCGCCGGCAGCGTCCCGACTCGCTCGCCCGGTTTCGCAACCGCTGCCGGCTTCTGCCGAGCCCCTCCGCCTACCGGTAACCCGGTCCCGGCGGGCGCGGGCCAGCGCCGGGGGGGGGCAGCGGCGGCGGCGGCGGCGGCGGGGCGGCTGCCGGGCGCGGTGCCGGGCTCCCGGGGGGCTCGGCGGGGCCCGGCCGGCCCCGGCTGGAGCAGGGCCCGGGGGCGGGCCGCCCGCGGGCGGAAGGCGGTGCCGCCATGGCAGGCCCAGCCGCGGCGGCCCGCCCAGCGCCGCCAGAGCCAACAGGGGGAGCGGCGGGCGGAGGCGCGGCCGCGGCGGAGGGCGGCCGGGCGGGACGGAGCAGGCGCCGAGGGCGCGGGGGACGCGGCGGGCGCCGTCCCGGCGGCTTCGGGGGGCAGCGGGAGGCGGGCGAAGGGGTCCGGCGGGCCGTGGGGAGCGGCTGCGCGGCGAGCGTCCGTCCGTCCGCGGCCGCGTTCCGAGCTCGAGTCCCGCCGCGTCCCGCGGTTGCAACGGATCACGGTGGAACGCGAGGCTGTCCGTTAAGCGCGCGGCTGCGGGGCGCGAGGGGGAGCGGAGCGGAGCCCACCCGAACGGCGCTGCGGGGGCGCGCGGGGCTCGGCGCGAGGATGCGGCCGCTGCGGGAGCGGGCGGGCCGGGGCCGGGGCCATGGCGGGGAGAGGCTCGGAGAGCCCGTCGGGAGGGCCGGGAGCCCTCGAACAAGGGCAGGAAAATGCCCAAAGCAGGCTCCTGGCTGCAAAAAGAGCGCGTTCGGGGGGGGGCGGGGTGACGGCAGAGGGCGGCACCGGCTCGTCCCTGGCGCCCGGCCTGGCCCCGGCTGCTCTGCCCTGACCCGGCCTGTGGCTGCTTTGCAGACTTTGCAGGGGGTTATAGATAAAAGCAGAGTGTTGGCGTGCGGAAAGCAGACTCCCCAGTCTGTCAGACTGTAAAGCAGGGATGTTTATTCGGCGCCGGGCAGCACGGGGGGTAGTTCCACCAAAGTCGTGCGCGCCGAGCAGCAACGTGTCTCTTCAATTTATACAATCAAATATTACATATACATTAGATTTCCCAATACACCTATACATATGCATCTATCCTCATTGCATATCAAAATCAGTTCCGAGAAATAATTTCCATATTATAATCAGTTCCAAGAAGTAATTTCCATAGACTCCTCCCAGCTGCGCTTGCGCAGTGCCTCCTGGTGGTGGTCGTCGGGGGTCCCAAGATGAAGGCCCATCCTCTTCATCATGGTGTTCGCTGATGGCCCTTTGTTTCTGCGCAAACTCAGTTCTCCCCTGGCTCCCATCCACTCAGCAGGGCCGGTCTTGACCGGTTCGAGGCGACTCCCAGCCCCTGTCAGGAACTGACCCCTTTGGATGGAGATGCCAGACTCTCTGCTTCAGTTAATTTAGACAATAGATAGGCACTATCAATTCTCTTTAAATGCACAGCAACTATTAGGTAATGCCACTTCTGTTAAAATCCCTTTTAACCCCTTCCTCCTTCAGTCCCCCCTTTTCAAAGAAGTCAGTAAATTCTTTTACTACTCTTAATTCTGTTATAGTACATCATTATTCAGCATCTTCTCAAAATACTTATTGGACTCCAGCTTTCATCGTAGTTGGTTCCTTTTCCATTCACTATAAGAATCTCCCGTACTCCTGCAACACCAAAGGCTACACCTAATCAAAATACACAAAATGATACCTAGCATTATGATCCAAACCATTGTAACAAATAATTGCCTCAGCCATCCTAAATTAGGTAACCAAGAGGTGAGTTTTTCCCATATTTCCGAGAAACCCCAGGATGTATCATCTTGGGCAACGATGTAACACCTTGGTCTTTTCCCAGATTTCATTCAAATCTGTTTCTATTCTTTTATTCTGGTTTACATAGGTGCAACAGGTTTGATTAATAACCATGCACAATCCTCCTTCCTCAGCTAAAAGCATAGCTAATCCCATTCGATTTTGCTTTACCACCTTGCTTAAAGATTCTACTTCTAATTGTATTCCTGGTATGGCATCCAATGTTAAATTTTCCGGAGTTTCGACAGTAGCCGATATATTAACTATAGCTTTCTCTAACTCGCTTACTCCCAAAGAGGGGATTAACCATCGCACAAAGCTATGAAAGCCGGTGCCTCGAATTACCAACGGATTCTCCGCTCTCTTAAAACGAATCCAGGGGGTTCTTAAAAGTCCCGTAAGAGGGGAGGTACCTTTGTGAATGCTTGCTCCAGGCGAAAGATACCGTCTAGTACAATGTCCTTTCCAGCTTAAAGGTAAGCTCTTTCTAGCCCTTCCGTCACCGCAAAGCCACCAATATCCAGGTCCCATGTTGCATCTTGGACCCTTGTTCTGTTCTCTACCATCTTCCCTACCTTTTTCCTTTCTTGGTGTTTGAATGAGGTATAAACTTGAAGTCAAGTTTAATCTGTTTCAATCTTTCCACATCAAAAGTCCCTAAATCTTTGGCAGCAGGACAGTCTTTCATATCTATCCATGTTTTGTCTTCGAATCCTAAACAACGACCCAAAATCACTACCTTTTCTGAGAGCGGGAGGTCTAGGTCAAAACTTGGTCCTTCTCTTGTATTCCCCTTCCCATACACACGTGATCCGTTCATGTTCATTCCATTAGTGTAAATGGCCCAATTTCTAGTCGATATTCCTATTAAAGGGAGTTGTAGCCCACCCCGAGGGAGAGTATTGCATATCCAACAATCGGATAAGTTCAGTATTCTTGACATATTTTCAGTTATTTGTAAATAGGTGTTTTGGCTCCAGGCTTCCCCTCTAGGTAATGTCCACCCTAAAAATACAATTTTTATCAATGCCTTGATACTTTGAGCTTCAAGGGTCCAATTTCTCGCGATGCCCGTGGCTGTTTAGGTGCCCTTTTGACTCTGGTGTGATGAATCCAGGCGTTCTGTTCCTTGATCCTGATGGCCGTGAAGGAGGTGAGCAGTACTTGGTATGGTCCTTCCCACTGTGGCTCTGAAGTTTTTTCTGCAAGAGACTTTATATATACATAATCTCCAGGGTGTATATTAAGTACAGGTCCATCTAGACCCCTCCCCCGGGTTCCAACCACATGTTTCCTGATTTTGCTTAATTGTTTGCTCAATGCCACCAAATAAGAAGTCATAATTTCATCCCCAGTTTGCGTGGATATCCCCTTCTGTATCCCGTAGGGTCGTGCATACAGGATCTCAAAGGGGCTCAGTCCCTCCCTTGCCCTTGGCCTTGTCCGTATACACAGGAGGGCTAGAGGGAGGGACTGAGGCCATGCCAAATTTGCTTCTTGCCCTAATTTCACAATTTGTTGCTTGATGAAGTGGTTCATTTTCTCCACTTGGCCGCTCAACTGAGGGCGGTATGGGGTGTGGAGTTGCCAATCTATACCCAGGTGACAGCTAGTTTGTTGTAGTATTTTTGAAACAAAATGTGGTCCCCTATCAGAAGACATAGTTGCTGGAACCCCAAAATGTGATATTATCTCTTGTATTAATACTTTAGTTACTTGCCGAGCTTTAGCTGTCCTGGTTGGGAATGCCTCCGGCCAACCTGAAAAGGTATCGGTTAATACCAGTGGATATCGGTACCCCGCTTTTCTTGGGAGTTCCGTGAAATCAATTTGCCATTGTTGTCCAGGCCCATTACCTTTTCCAGTCTGACCCATTTCTGGTTTAGGGTTATTTTTTGGATGAGTCTGGAGGCAAAGATCGCACTGCTGAGTCAGCTGTCTCACCGTGGTGTATAGGTTTCTGGCCACAATCTCTCTAATTAGATGTTTATACAGAGCCTCTGTCCCCCAGTGCCTTTTCCTGTGTTCTTCCCTTACCAGATGCCATATCAGACAGGAGGGAATGATTAGTTTTCCCTATGGGGTTTGAGCCCACCCCTCCTCATTCTATGACCCTTCTAAATCTGTAATAAGTTTCTGATCTTCCTTAGTATATTCTGGCTTACCTTCTAGGGAGACTCGTCCATCAGGGATTAAAGCCCCTTCAGTTCTTCCCTCCGTTTTAGCCACCTGTTTTGCCTCTCTGTCCGCCAGCTCGTTTCCTTTTTCCAATTCTGAGCTCACTTTCTGGTGCGCCTTAATATGCGTGATTGCCGCTTTCTCGGGGAGTTGAACTGCCTCCAGTAGTTTCAGAATTTCTTCTGCATGTTTGATGTTTTTCCCTTGAGAGTTCAATAGTCCTCTTTCCTTCCAGATCGCTCCGTGCGCATGCACAGCTCCGAAGGCACACTTCGAGTCTGTGTAGATATTCACCACTTTGCCTTGGGCCAATTCCAAGGCACGGGTTAAAGCAATTATCTCTGCCTTTTGCATGGAGGTGTTTATGGGCAAAGGTCCTGACTCTGTGATTTCTTGACTGGTGGTAACAGCGTGCCCCGCGTGTCTCCTGCCACTCAGAACATAGCTGCTTCCATCTGTGAACCAGTTTTCTCCGTTTTCCATAGGGCTGTCTCTCAAATCCGGGCGACTTGCATAGGTTGTTTCAGTGGTCTCCAAGCAGTCATGATGCACTGGTTCTCCTGTGTTTCCACTGAGAAAGGAAGCTGGATTGACATTGTTAGTAACTGTAATCTGCACATCATCCTGCTCTGCCAGTATAGCCTGATATCTCAGGAATCTTTGTGGAGAAAGCCAGTGTCCTCCTTTTGCTTCCAATACTGTGGATACCGTGTGGGACACCAAGACAGTCATTTTCTGGCCCAAGGTAAATTTTCGGGCTTCCTGTATATTTAATATTACAGCTGCAACTGCTCGCAGGCATCCAGGCCAACCCTTTGCAGTTGCATCCAGTTGTTTGGAGAGATAGGCAACTGCTCGTCGATACGGACCCAGATCTTGTGCTAATATCCCCAGAGCAATCCCCTGCTTTTCGTGAGAGAAAAGGAAAAACGGCTTGCTCACATCTGGGAGCCCTAGGGCAAGGGCCGACATCAGAGCCTTTTTCAGTAGTTCAAAGGCTTGCGTGGTCTCCTTGTTCCATTCAAGGTGATTTTGTCCAGCAGCTGTTAGTGCATACGGTGGTTTAACAAGCAGTCCATAATTATAAATCCACAGCCGGCACCAGCCGGTCATTCCCAAGAAAGTCCGTAGCTCTGTCACTGTCTGAGGTCTCGGAGTTTGGCATATTGCCTCTTTACGGGCCTGTCCCAGAGTTCTTTGTCCAGCACTAATCTCATAGCCCACGTAAATCACCTCGCGCTGCATTATCTGGGCCTTCTTTTTAGATACCCGGTACCCTTGGAGCCCAAGAAATTTAGTAGACTCACCGTCCAAGTGATACAACCACACTGTAGCAATTTCCCTTCTTCAGACGGGATTTCCCAGGACTCCAAGTCTTTTGCAAGTTGATTACCGAAGATGGCAGGACTGTTCTTAAATCCTTGTGGCAGCACCGTCCAAGTGAGCTGAGTCTTTCGACCACTTTTGGGGTTCTCCCATTCAAATGCAAATAATTTCTGACTGGCTTCATGGAGAGGGAGGCAAAAGAAGGCATCTTTCAAATCTAAAACAGTAAACCAGGTTAATTTGGGAGCCAATACGGTCAACAAAGTATATGGGTTTGCTACTACTGGGTAGAGGTCCTCTGTTATTTTGTTTGTGGCTCGCAAATCCTGGACCACCCGATACGACCCGTCAGATTTACAGACAGGTAGTATAGGGGTGTTAAAATCCGACTTGCACTCTTTCAGTAATCCTAATTGTAAAAATCTTTCTATCTCTGGCCGGATTCCTTCTTTATCTTCCTGTCTTAGGGGATATTGCTTAACTCTTACCAGTTGCCGGCCTTCTTTGAGTCTGACTTCAACGGGTGGAGCATTCTTTGCTCTTCCAGGGACATCAGTGGCCCATACCCCAGGGTACACCTGGTTTAGGATCTCCTCGGGAATTTTTCCTTCTGTGGGAGGACTGGTTAGAAATAGACTCAGTACCTGAATATATTGTGGATCCTTTACCTCCAGAGTAATTTCTCCTTTTTCAAATGTAATTTTTGCACCCAGTTGTTCCAACAAATCCCTTCCCAGAAGTGCCTTTGGGGAGTTGGGCATATACAAGAATTTGTGGATGCCCCATTGTTTTCCTAATTTATACTTCAAAGGTTTACAAAAGTATGCCTTTTCACTGTGGCCAGTTGCCCCTTTTACCACGATATAGTCACTCCCCAGGGGCATCAAGGCTTGATTCAAAAGTGAGTATGTTGCCCCCATGTCAACCAAAAATTCTACCTCTCGTTCCTTCCCTAGCTTCATTATAACCAGTGGATCCGCTAGGGTGGATTCCACAGGTCCCCGTCAATCTTCCTTTACATGGGCTATTTTTTCTATCTGGCGGCCTCGTCCCTTTTCCTTATTTTTTGGACATTCCCTTTTCCAATGACCAAATCTTTTACACAGCGCACGTTGGTCTTTACCCAACCGGGACAATTCCTGTCTAGGCCTTCTTCCTTCCTCTTCCCTAACAACTGTCACTATTCTCTGGCCTTGCCTGCATCCCTCTTCTCTATTGCTAAACACTCTCCATGCTTCATCCAGCAGGACTTTCAAGTTCCTCCTTTTTGTAGGATGCAGCTTCTGGAGTTTGCACCTAATGTCTCCCGTAGACTGACCCAAAAATTGGGAGACTAGTTGTTGTATCCCTGCCTCTGACCCAGGGTCCAGCGGTGTGTTACGGCGCATTACATCCCTCAGTCGATCCAGGAATTGGGATGGGGACTTGGAAGGACCCTGTTTAACTGCATATAAAGCTGACCACTTTATAGTTCTGGGAATGGCCCTTTCCATTCCTTTAAAAATCCACTCTTGGTATGCCTGCAGTCTCTCCGTATGAGCAGACCTGTTAGCATCCCACTTTGGGTCTTGGAGGGGGAAATAATCCTTAACATCACCTTCCGCAGTCTTATAGTGATCTTCAGCCAGATCACCTGCAGTTTTTAGAATTAACTGTTTCTCTGTATCGGTTACATATTCTAATGGTAATTGTATATCATTCCAATCTGGATTATGTTGTTTCATTATGAATTGAAAGTGTTTAGCGACACCCACTGGGTCGACCCGATGTTCCCGGGCTACCTTTTTCCAGGCGTCTAAATCGGTGGTGGAAAAAGGTATTTTGATTAGCATAGTTCCACCATCAAGTCCTACTGCCTCTTGGAGAGGTGCTTGTAAGACCATTGTAGCGAATTTCTTCCTAGTCTGGGAAGATACAGGGCTGTCTTGGCCCCATCTTCCAATTTATGTAGAGGCCACTATTAATTGCAATATTTGATAAGGGTCCTTTTACTTTCTGTGCCTCCGGTCCCAGCAATGTCTTTCCAGTGAGTGAGCACACAGCCTAAAGGACTCTTTTTCAAAACTCCTCCCTGATTGTTACCCATTTCGCGCCTTATTGCCCCTTTAACTTGCCTTTTGTTATTCTTTTAATAAGTTTCCACGCGAATCGCTTCTTACATTCACGTCTCAGTGCGATTCACCAGCAGCCCCGGCCACGCGGACGACTCACAGGCCCTTCCCTACAAAACACACCATTCACATCCGCGGCTGCAGGAGGTTGTTGTCTGCTCTCCGGGCCAGCGGCCGGCAGCGGAGGCTGCTCCGAGGAAAGTGCCCGGGGCACGCCCAGGAGCGTCCGCTCCGCAGTCGCTCCCACGTTCGAGTAGAGATCTCCTGGCTGGCTCGCCAAAACTGACGTGCGGAAAGCAGACTCCCCAATCTGTCAGACTGCAAAGCAGGGATGTTTATTCGGCGCCGGGCAGCACGGGGGGTAGTTCCACCAAAGTCGTGCGCGCCGAGCAGCAACGTGTCTCTTCAATTTATACAATCAAATATTACATATACATTAGATTTCCCAATACGCCTATACATATGCATCTATCCTCATTGCATATCAAAATCAGTTCCGAGAAATAATTTCCATATTTTAATTAGTTCCAAGAAGTAATTTCCATAGACTCCTCCCAGCTGTGCTTGCGCAGTGCCTCCTGGTGGTGGTCGTCGGGGGTCCCAAGATGAAGGCCCATCCTCTTCATCACGGCGTTCGCTGATGGCCCTTTGTTTCTGCGCAAACTCAGTTCTCCCCTGGCTGCCATCCACACAGCAGGGCCGGTCTTGACCGGTTCGAGGCGACTCCCAGCCCCTGTCAGGAACTGACCCCTTTGGATGGAGATGCCAGACTCTCTGCTTCAGTTAATTTAGACAATAGATAGGCACTATCAATTCTCTTTAAATGCACAGCAACTATTAGGTAATGCCACTTCTGTTAAAATCCCTTTTAACCCCTTCCTCCTTCAGTCCCCCCTTTTCAAAGAAGTTAGTAAATTCTTTTACTACTCTTAATTCTATTATAGTACATCATTATTCAGCAAAGCCCTGCAAAGTGATACCCGTAAATGTAAAATTTCCACTTCCCAGAGAGATTGGCATTAAACTAAACGAGATCCTTGCTGTTTTGAGAAGACAGGAAAGCTCTAAGACAGAGAGGCTCCTCAATAATTCTACCCCAGACAGCTCAGCCTTGGGAGGGCAAATGCACCAAGCTACAGAGAGAAAGAGGCACCAGGAGGGCAACAAGACCGGAGCAAAACAACCTGGAAGGACACGGGATACGTGATCTTAGAACGGAGTCTGCGCAGAAACAAAGGTCGGCCAGCGGACACTGTAACAGACTGGAAGATGATTCCTGTCAAGTGCACATATTGTGCACCTGTGGAAACCAGCATCCTGTGAAATAACAAAACCACCTAAGGCATGGAACAACAGACAGCACAGCTGTGGGGTTGAGACCGGGCTAACTGTATCGCTTGTGCAAGGAAAAAACCAAGTGCGCATGCGCTTACAGGAAAAGGACATTTTAGAGGACACCGAGGAAGAAGAGACTCTTCATCCCGAAGACCGCCAGAAGAACTATAAAGACCACCAACATCATGAAATGCATGCGTCAATAAACGATGCCACGTAAGCACAGAGAATCAAAAGGAGGAGGAGGCTTCGCGGAAACGAACAGCTCGGAGAGAATATAAAGACCGCAGGTGCCAGGAGCAGGTGTGCGCGTTGGTGGAGCAGCGACCCCCCGCGCACCCAGCGCTGTTTGCTTGCTTTTTATTGCCTGAAATATTAATAAAGAAAAAGATAACGCAAATGGCGTATTGTCATCTATAACAACACTGTGATGAGGAGTATAAGCCTTCATCTTGAGACCCCCAAAGACCACCCAGGACTCTAACAGACACGCCTGAAAGATATTAACATATGCTAATTCGTTCTTGGAAAAGCCATGAATATGCTAAGCATTTCTCTGAAATATAATGAAGATGTGTATTGTGATTGTGTTTAACCTGAAACGACGGGGTGTTTGGGGTGCCCGTTTGGAGGAGAGATCCCCCGTGTGCCCGGCGCCGCAATAAAGAATCCCTGCTTCATAGCCCTCTGACTATGGAGTCTGCAGCTCCGGCTTTTCACGGCGTCACTGCTGGCCCCCCAGATGGGACCAGCTCTGCTCGACCGCAGGACCCGCTGGGAACAGGACACCCTGGGGTACCCCGGGATTCCCGAGGGACTCCTCGCCTCGCTCGGGTCACTGCGGGAGCAGACAAGGACCCGCTCAAGGAGTATTCTCTTTTTTTCCTTTCTTTCTCTGTTTTGCAGTGTGGGACCGGTCATTTGGGGAGTTCTCCTCAGTCGCAGGAGACGCCCTACGCTGAGCGCTGTGCCCAGGCTCCTGGTGCCGCAGGGTGTGCAGCTCGGTGCGGTGGTGCGGGCACGGGCTGTGCCCTGCACTGCTGTAAGAACGCACTGCTGGTGTCGGTGCGCTTAGGGAACCCGCGGGAGTTGTACTGCTGGCGATGCGGGTTTGTTGGCACTGAACTCGGATATGGGATAGCTCGGACACGGCTCGTGAACATCCCGTCCGGCATCGTAAAACGGGCAACTGAGTGTGAATGAGTGTGAATGCGAGTTAGCTGGTGAGCGAATGAGTGACCAAAAGGCGGTACGGCTGGAAAGTGGGAGTGGGAAAAACAAACAAAGAAAACAACACCAAACTCGAAAATCTGTGCATTTCGCCGTGAATCTCGTTTTCTTATAAATTGTTTTTTTTCTGCAACTAGAATATTAATTGTGACATTTGTGGAACGTGGTCAGAGCGGCACAGAAGGGGATGACAGGTTAAAGTTGTTAAAATAATCTGTGCAAAGACAACAGAAGTACAGAATAAGTAAAGTGGGGGGACAGTAAAGCAGCGGTATTTTAAAGAAAACCCCTTAGGATGTATCCTAGCACATTGGAAAGATTGTAGGACTGTGTGTGAAACCTCTGTGTGAATGACAAAGAACTCAAAGAAGTACAAATAAGGACGAAGCCAGTGTGGAGTTCTGCTCTCCCGTGAGAAAAGCAGCCAGAGACCAATGAAGCAGGGAAAAAAAAAAAAAAGGAAAAAAAAAGAAAAATCACAGAAAAAAAATAAAAGAGAAAAAAAAACAGAACAAGAAAACCCACGTACGTTTGGTATGTTCTGCATTGATTATTTACGGGTTTTGACTTAGGACTGTTGTATTTAGACTCTGATTTATTGGGGCTGCGGTTTATGATTTCTTCAGTATCAGTGCAAGGTCTTCCCATGGGGGGAATTTTGAGAAAGTCTCTCCTAGGATGGTTATTGAAACACTGGGAAAAACGGGGAGAATACAGCTTCATAATGTGTGGGATTTAGTTTGTTTAAAGAGAAATTGGCATGATTTAGGAATTGAATTGGGAACTTGGGAATTGGTTTGAAAATACTTACCAGTTGGTATATATTGTGGGGTGACAAGATCTCTAGTGATTTGCATTGATCGATCACTTTGGGACTCTGGTTTTGGGGTATGTATGAAATACACTGTATATATTGTTTTAAAGGAGCTCTATGTGTATATACATATAAACATATTAGCTGAAGTAATTTACCTGTATATATTGTTGTACTTGGGGATACACAAGTTGTAAACAGAAGGATTTTACAAGATCCCTTTTGGGGGGGGGGGGTGTGCATGTGTTGTGTTAACCGATCGGTGAAGAAATTAAGAAGTTCTTTTTTTGTAACGTGAGCTTCGGGAGGAGGTGATCCCCTCACAAAGAAACAATTAATTGACTTATAATATGCTGTTACAGCTTTATAGACAATTAAGAGGTACAGAAGACAAAAAGTTTAATGTGGTATTGGAAAAAAAAATAAAGTAAAATACCTCTGGATTTTATGAAGGGTTGTGTAAAGTGATTAAGACAAAATGGTATCAGGGTACCAGGTTCTTTAGCTGCTGCTCTGAATAGAAAAAAAAAATAAAGAAGAGCAGAGGAGAACTTTAAAGTCGAGAGACAGAAATATGGAATGAAAAAGGAGGGGGGCTGAAACAGGGCAGTCTTCCCCAGCAAAAAGGGGCAAAACCTCTACGACAAAAGCAACATCCCTTGAAACTACAGGACCCAAAAGGAACAAAAGGACCAATCAATAACTTTTTACAGCATGGACTACTAGTGGAATGTGAGCCAGAATACAATACACCTATATTACAGGTGAAAAAAAAGCAGATGGAACTTATCAGGCAGTACAGGATGTAAGAGAAGTGAATAAAATTGTTACAGACATACACCCTGTGGTGGCTAATCCCTAGATTTTACTTACTAAATTACGAGATAATCAAGTATGGTTTACAGTATTGGATTTAAAGGATGCATTCTTCTGTCTGCCTTTAGCCAAAGAGAGTCAGAATTTATATGCATTTGAGTGGGAAAATCCTACCACGGGTAGAAAAACCCGGCTTGCCTGGACAGTGTTACCCCAAGGTTTTAAGAACAGCCCAACGACCTTTGGAAACCAACTAGCACGAGAACCTGAAGCATGGAACTCCCCCATCCAGAGGTGGAACTCTTTTACAGTATGTAGACGATTTATTAATAGCAACTGAAACAAAACCTGACTGTATACAGTGGACTATCAGTTTGTGAAACATTTTGGGACTAAATGGGTATCGAGTCTCTCAACAGAAAGCTCAGATGGTGCGCCAGCGGGTAACCTACCTTGGATACGAGCTGTCTGGAGGACAGAGAGAACCAGGAACAGAGCAGAAAGCAGCCACCTGCAGGACTCCCCTCCCTCAGACGGTAAAGGAGCTCAGGACCTTTCTGGGAATGACAGGTTGGTGCCGGTTATGGATTTACAATTATGGAATAATAGCGAGACCTTTATATGAACTGTTGAAAAACAACCCCACCCAATTGATCTGGTCCAAAGAAGCTCAAAACGCATTTAGTTGCTTGCTGTGTAGGAAAATGGTACCTTAATTTAATCTTCTGTGTATAGGCAGGTCCTTGCTAATGTTGCTGTGTAGGCACTGAGTATGTGGAGGCCAGGTTTTCTGCCTGTTTGTGACCGATCTTTCTTGTTTCTTTTCATAAGGAAAAGCTCCCGAGGAAAGAAATAAATGCAAAGAACTGATGAAGAACACGGTGCCAATCAAGGTTTCAGCGCAGGTTAGTTCTGGTTTTAAATTTTCTTGACTGTGTGCTAGCCAAAAGCCTTGTCTTAAACGACTGAAACGAGCTGAACTGCTGGGTGTTTTTCATTCCTGCATGGTCATCCTGGATGGTCCCTTGGGTATGAGGCATTTGTCAAGCTACAGTATCTGTAGTAAAATACTTGCCTCTGTCAAAAGCATTTATGTCAACTGCAATTTCACAGCTTGGAAATGGTGTCTCCTGCAAGGCAGAGAAAGTTCATCAACCAGGATGGTCATAGCCTGGATAGTGCTTGCACCAAGCATCCCTACGGGGCAGTGCAGCGTGCTGGAGTTAGAGCCCAAGAGAACTTCTCCTTCGTGGGCCAAGAAGCCACCCATGGCAACAGAGGGATGGGGAGAGGCTAGCAGGGGAGCGGCTCTGCATTTTCCAGTGCTTAATGGCTGGCCTTTCCCTTTGGAACCTGCAAAAGGTCTGTCCTTTCTGTGTGCCACTGGGCCTTAATGGCTTTCAAACCCAGGAAACAGAGGAAAAGTAACCACTGTTTGTCATCCATTTTTCTTAGTACATGAGCAAACATTGCACTTGGCTTTGAAAGAGGGGAAAAAAAGAACTACCCTGGCTCTGTTCACAGCAAGGGGACTGAACAGTCTTATTGGTGGGGCTCTCGTGGTCATGGTCCCTTTCTCACCTCCACCTCCCCAAGGAAATATTCTGCTTACGATGGCCCAATAGAGCAAGTGACACCAGAAGACAAGCACGGCCAAAGGGAGGGATGGTCAGCACAAGCCGACATAAGATTGCCCTGCCACTCTCTGGAGCTACCTCACCTTCCTCACCATCTTCCCACCCCCTTCCTGTATTGGGTGAGCGAGAGCAACACCCACTGAAGACCAGTCCTACAGAAAGGGCTCCTTTTCAGCCAAGAAAAGAAATACAGGGGCAGATGGTTTGAACTGCCCGTTACAAGCAGCCCACTATTAGCTTGGCTCAACCCTGCCACAAAATGACAGGGTGAGAGATGCAAGGAGGCATCTAAAAGCAGACCAGGTGGGTAGCTGGACGTTCCAGGATCCGCTAACAGAAAGGAAAATGCATACTACCACTTTCTGGTCTGAGATCCTTCCTGCCAAGGCACGAAGCTTGGTAAAAGCTGGGTTGTGAACCCAAAAGGAAAGCCTAGGATTTTATACAATCAGACCTCAGCTGAGAAAGGACTGCTGCTTTATTCGCCTGGCCATGCTTTCAGTTTGTCTAGGTCATTCTCTCCTCTTCCCCCATCCTGCCTTGTAGAGAGTATTTGCGCGTGTGGCTCACACATTTCCCTGTCAGGCCTTGTAGAGAGTCTTTGTGCGTGTGGCTCGCACAAGCAGCTCGTTCCTTGCCAGCTGGCGCTGCCATCAGCACTGCCACGGCTTGCACGACAAGCCACAACAGCCTCTAAGGGACAAGCAGAGGACTCGGACTCCCACAGCCTGCACAGGATCGGATTACAGAGCTGGAGAGTGCTGGGAATAAAGCAAACATAAAGCTGACTGACCGGTTAGGATCGCAAACCAAACCCCAAGCCTGTCAAAGGCCACACGGACCACTCCATTCCCTGGAGAATATCCGGCAGGAGCTGTATGTCTTTTGTGATCTTGAACTTCTTCCCAAACAGAATATCCGAAATCACAGCATCAAAGCTTTCTGAAGGCACTGGCAACGCTGCAGAATAAAGGCAGGTCTTCACAGCCGACTGTGGGGAAAAACCAACAGCAACTACGCTTCCACTCACCTTACAAAACTGCCTGGCAGCTCTTTCACAGGTTATGCACCCAGATTCGTGGCTCCTTCTGCACCTATCCTCACCAAAAGCACGAGGAAGCCACCAACTCGATGCAGACTGGGAAGAAACAAATGCATGAGAGCACGGTTTAGCTTGCAGATTCCCTGTTACTGGTGATCTGTTTGCCCCAACAGCGCAATTCTCCGAACAGGGACTGCATGGGTCCAAGCTAACTGCCTCTTCTCAACACGCAGCACATCTTTACAAGCAAAAGGCAAAAGAGGAGCTAAGCTTGCAAGCAACTTACTCCAGATGTTCACGTGCACCCGTACGAATGGCAAGGAAACACAAGTTAAATTCCTCTCTGCCCCCCTTTTTTCCCCCCAAGAATCTGGTTACAGCCAGAATCCCTTGCATTCTCTCCGAGCTTGCGTCTCTGAAGCATCTCCCCAGAGTCTGTGCACCCTGGGAACAGTCAGTTCTCTTGACCATGAGGCAGCACTGCATCCCTGCGGTGATGAAGGCCGGCCACACACCATGCTGTGCTGGCCAGAGCGTAGCCAGCACGTGAAAGGACGAGACTATGGGTTCTCCATCCCTCAGCATGCTCCAAACTCGACAGGACAAGGCCCTGAGCAACCTGACCCAGCTTTGGGCTTAGTCCTGCTTCGAGCAGCTGACAGGACTAAAGACCTTCGGCGGTCCCTTCCCACCTAAACTCTGCTGTGATTCTGTGCCAGCCTTTCTAGGTCTGGATGGAGATGCTTCTTGGACCATCCGTGGAGCACCATTTGCAGCATAACAATTCTGTAACAATTTTATCTACAAATGGAAGGGCAAGTTACCTACAGTACTTCTCAAAATATGCAGAAATAATAACAGCTTCTGACCAGTGACAAAGACACCGATTACTTGTTCAGTATTAGAAAAGCCTGACGTCAAAGTACCTTCCATTATCCTAGAAGCCTAGGCCAACTGCAGCTTTTCAGTACAGAAAGAAAGCACTATATATTTTCTTATCAATAAGAAATCATATTTCTTACCATTCTGGTAAGAATAAATATTGCAAGGTGGAAAAAAATGTATACTTCCATCACTCACGCACAGGGAAAAACACCCAGCTTTTGTCTGTCAGAAATTTCATACAGGACTAATTTAGACTCAGGCTTTGAGGTCCCAAGTAAGGTCATAAAATTATTACCTTCTCCCCAGACTAGCTCAGGAACTGAGAGTAAGCACGCTCCCTCACATCCAGGAAAAAGGCATCGTCATTTAAAATACTCCTACTGCAAAACATTAACAATTTAACACTGAGCTTCAGGAGTCCCTGCTATTCTGCTCTGGTAAACTTAATTTACAAGCCACATTTTATCTGGATTTGTCCTTGCTGTGTTCCCCTAAGACACAAAAAACTCTCACGTGGTAGGTACTCGTAGTGGTATTCCCACATTCACCATCAAGACAGACAACTACTGCCCACGTCCTACAATTATTTTCATTGTCTTCTGCTGAGTTTATTCTTGCCAAAGTTCAGAGGGGGAGAGAACAAATAATTACCTGTTTGCTAGCGCTACAGCGTCCCTGCTCAGCTACTGGCTGAGAGCTAGCTCTACCACACATCGCCTCAAGAGAACCTACATCACCTGTATAATCCCCAAACCACAAAACACTTCCAGCCTATCTTGCTTGGGAAGCCTACAGGCGTACCTTTCACAGAAGCTTTCAGTAACTCCATCTTCTCCATCAGGCCTGCAGTCCTTCCATTCACATCTGTGCCCTCTAACTGTGAATCGCTCATATCAGCACCCCAGTAACAGGCTTCCTGGTCAGAGAAAAAACAGAAAGGTCATCTAGTTGCCAAGCAGGTGTATTTATTTTATAAAGCCTTCTCAGAACTGCCCTGCTGCACAGCCCTTCCACCACAAAATCCTTGCTGGGAGATCCAGTACCATTACACAGAGCAATACACAGACCCAGCGGACAGAAGAATGGCTGAAGCCTCTGCTGTCTTCACTCCTTCCATGCTCTGCTCTGCTCAAGACACTTGGGACTTACAGAAATATTGAGGCTATGTCCTAACAGCAAGACCCCAGCCAGCTACAGACAGCCACGCTGCCTCTAACACCGACAACCGAGCGCGCTGTCCCGCTGGCACCTCCGCTCCCAGGACGAGCCCAGGCAGTTTTCAAAGGCCACGGCTGCCTCACGCAGACCCTGCGGTATAAATCCAGGGCTGCCAGCACCTGCCTGCACAGCTACGCAGGACCTTGGTTTATGTTCCTACGGAGGAACATTTGCACTAGGACACTTCTGCTCACGGGCCACTCTTTGGCAGCTTCCAGCAGTACGGTCCCCAGCCCACACACGGGATCCAGCACAAAGGCACCCACCTGCACAAACAAAGGGGTTACGGCGTCCCACGCCAGACAGACTCCTCTCCCGGGACAGAGCCTCCTCAGGGACGCACAGGTCACCTACCAACTCCCACTGAATCCAGCCTAGGTAACAACCACCACTGGTTTACCGGGCCAAACCTGCCCATGAGAGAGCAGAGCAGAAAGCATCGACAGTTTCGCTAAAGCCAGTGCATCAGTGCCTCTAGCCTGGAGGTGACGTTTAGGGAAACAAATTACAAGCGGACTGCAGACAGGTAATGGCACCAAATTCATCCGTGGAAAACATCACACTTGCTTCTGTTCTCTTTTGGGAGAACAACCCCAAACACGGTTTGAAGCCCGCACAGTGAAAAACTCTTGCCATTTCGACATACACACCCATACAAGGATATATGGATCCTGAGGAGGACCCGGGAATACAGCAGATATCTGGCTGAACAGCAGGTGACAGCGCGCTCTGACCACAGGTAAGGCAAACCCTGCCCACAGCCATTAGAGCGCGGGGCATTAAAATCACCACACTTCTCCCAAGCTTCCAGCACCAGCCCTGACAAGCAGCAACCCCCTTCTTCATTCAGGACTCCACATCTTTGCCACAAGCACCCACTGATGCTGATTTCAGCCAGAGATGCCATGGCCCACGCAGCTGTGGACCGCAGCCCTGCCGGTTTGATATACTCTCCGTTTGCCAGCAGAAGCCTGCAGACAGCAAAAAATCAAGGGAAGATAACGGTACAACCACCCAGAAAAGCCCCTGTAATAAGAACGACCAAATGAACTGGACAGATCTGCAGACAGACAGATAGAAACCACAGTCTGCTTTTATCCATAACTCCCTGCAAAGTCTGGCCTACGTGCTCAGCTCAGCTCCAGACAGACCACAAGACCAGTGTGACAGTCCAGTGAATATTAAACCAGAAGACAAATACTCACAGCAAGAGCATTTAGAAATTATGCCCATTCTGACACTGCCGAGACAAATCCGGTGAGGAGAATGCCCACCTGAAAAGAGGAATCCCCACCACAGAGTGAATGTCATTAAGATGTACAAAGATCGGAAAGAGGAAAAAAATTACATTAGAAACCCTCAACCTGAAACAGCAACAGCTTTAACTCATTTAAACCAGACACAGAAGATGTTTCTACAAACTTCTGATCCTACTTTTTAAGAACAAAAACGCACACTTTCGACAATTGTGATTAGCTGGAAGAAATCACACTAGGTAACCTGAAGGCCACTTTAAAGAGGATTTAATATCCAAGCAAGCAGGGAGGGGGATTTTGTCAGCCAGGAATCCATCAGCAAGCACTTGAACCTAAGGGAGCCGAGTTTTGTAACACTGAATGGGTATTTTTAATTATAAAACCACTCACTCTAAGCAGGAGAAGATTCTTCACACTATGCTAGCTACTAGCACTGAGCTGTTCACACATACACCCCCTTTTCAAAAAAACACACAAAACCCCAAAACAAACCCCCATCAAAAAGTGAGTGCCACCAAGCCATATTTCAGATGGAAGGCAGGTGTGGGTAATCCTTCCAGAAGTACAGGCACCTCAAAGAAATCGTCCTCCTGTGCCGTTCAGAGCATCCCAAAAGCAGACTGAGCTCCCCAACGCGTCTTGCATGACCGCAGTCCCTCCCCGGGAAGCCCACAGAGAAACACGATGCTTTTGAAATGTCCCAGTCCTCAGCACCTGAACGTTTTCAGAGCAGAAACGTGGACAAGACCAAGAGCCCCACTTGAGGCTCAGCAAAGCCGTATTTGATGCAGAGCCTGGGAAAACCGGAGCCAGTGGATGAACTCGGAGCTTTCACAGGCGGCCTCAGCATCAGTGCTGAGAGCAGCTTCCACACGCCAAGCACAGGCATGGAGAAACAGCTTGTCACGAGCAGCCAGTCCTCTCCGAGGTCTCCAGGCAGCTTGGCACCAGGGAGGGTTCCTCAAGCAAGCTCCTTGTCGGGGAGAGGGTCTAGGAGGAGGCTCTCCCACCATGGGCATTCTCAAGTCCAGCTCCTCGAGAACATGGCCTTGCTGCCCGCTCTCTTCCCCTACAGAGGCTGAACCAGCTGCCCAGTGGCTCGGGCCATCTCCGTTTCCAGCGGAGCCCAGCAGTCCGTAAGCATCCCAAGACAGCGCCTGTGTGGATCCTGCCCCTCTCGTACAGGCCCACGCTGGCCGGGCTGATGTTTGAGGGCTCTGCACGGCACGCACACAGCGCCTACCAAAAAGCTCTGCTCAGCGCTACCAGATCATTTCTAGCTCAACTCAGCGGCACAAAGACAAACAGGGAGAGGCCACGGCCCCACGTGCAAAGGGAGCAGAACACACAGCAAGAGATGTCAGGGGCAACCCTGGAAGCAGCCACAGGCCGTCCACCACGACCTCCAGATCGGGGTCCCGCAGCTCAGCCCGCCACCCACACTGCTTCGAGAGCGCTGCGCCAGCGGCTCTTCCCATCTCCTGCGAGGGGAGAGAACAGGCACAGGCAGCAGAAATAACGGGGTCAAGAAAACTACAGATCACAGCCTTGCCTGCACCATCCTCACAAACACCTGGGGAGAGAAAGGGTCTCTTTTATCCCTACAAGAACATTGGTACAAAGACCAGAAGAGGCACCCCAGGGCACAGCCAGCGAGCCAGGGGCAGAGCAGAGGCACGGCAGGACAAAACGACCGTCACTCAGCTCCAGCGCAGGAGGCCGAAGTTCAAGTCCTGCCCAAGCTACAACAAAAGCTGTCATCGTTTTAGAATTGTGTATCGCGCACAAAACATTTCTGGCGGCTGTAACCCAGAGAACCTAAGAGCAAACTTGTGAAGGCACAACCGCAACTCACAATTTTAATGCTGTTACGGTGTAACCAAGGTGATGGAATTAGTTAATCATAAAACATGAACAATGCTGCTATGTCCCTTGTACAGCCCTGCCCATCTGGACATTAGGTCTGGGAACAGAGGGTTTAGTCCCTAAGTAATCATTAATGTTAAACAATAATGGTGAAGGGGATTTTTAATAGAAATAGTGTTACCAAAAGGTTGCAGGTGTATTTGTGGTACCTATCTATTGTGTGAATTAATTGAAGCAAAAAGTCATACATCTCCCCCCAAAGAAGTTAGTTTCAATTAAAACCAGCAGGTGCCTAGAACTGGTCAAGACGACCCGTGCTGCAGGGACAAGAGCCAGAAGAGGACTGAGTTTGCGCAGAAACTGTGACGAAGAGGATAAGCCTTCATCTTGGGACCCCCGACGACCACCACTAGGAGGCACTGCGCAAGCGCGGGTGGGAGGAGTGTATGAAAATGGACTGATTTGACTATGAAAGAAAGGGCTTATGTAATCAGATGAATATGTATATTTTGATCTGTATAAACTGCATGAAAAGGGTATGGGGTATGCACGCTTGGTGGAATTATCCCCCGTGCATCCAGCGCTGCAATAAAGAATGCTGCCTTTTAACACTACATTGGTGTTACGACGTTTTCTTCCCGGATTTTCGGTGACAGTTTCTGGCACCCCAGATGGGACCCTGCTTGTGAAAACCGACGGATCCACGGGATCACGGGACCTCCAGCCGGCATCGAGGGATTCTCGAGGAGAACCTCTGATCCCCGGACCAAAGGATTCCAAGTAAGTCCCCTGGAATTTAATTAAGGCATTCTTTAAGTATAATATACGCCTGCTCGTAAATCGCGGTGAAAACCTCGTAGAGTTGGGCTGAAAGGTACCTTTGTGGAAAGACTCTGCTCGGTGAAAGCCGGTGGAGCGGGGCCCAAGGGGGAGGTCTTCAACAGGGGGTTGAAGTCTCCAGGATCTCAGCAGGGGTCTGGGATCCCAAAAGGGAGCTCCAACAAGGGTTGGGGTCCCTTTGATTAGTGTTTGTGATATAGTGCACAATCACTACCACTGGTCACTTGAAGGATGGGCACCTTTCCGAGTAAAAGACCCATCCCAAGGGGCACGCCTTTGGGATGTATTTTAAAACACTGGAAAGAGCTGGGGGGGGACCCTTTAACTCGGAAACAGTTAATTGAATATTGTAATCCTTGGTGGCCGTTATATACTCTGGATGACGGGGAGAAGTGGCCGGAGGACGGGACACTGTGTTATAATACCATTTTGCAATTGATGTTGTTTTGTAAAAGGGAAGGTAAATGGGAAGAAATGACATATGTAGATTTGTTTTTCTCGTTGAGAAATCATCCAGAATGGCAAAGGCAGTGTGGGATACATCCGCATAGTTCTATGGTAATGGCTTTGGGAAAGGGAAAATGTAAGAAAGGTTCAAAGAAATGCTGCGCCGCTTGTAGCGTCGGGAAAGAATGTTTGAAGTTTGAGTCTGAGGAGGATGATGTCGAGCTAATGGTGGCACCGCGTCGGAAATGGGGGGATAATCATGCAGAGGGATCCGAGATCGGTAGCCCTTCCACCTCCCCTCTGGGGCAGGGTGCGGGAGAATTTAGCCCGGTTTCGGGAAGAACGCGGGGAAGGACAGGGGGGGCAGCGGAGCCAGCTCCCCTCCAGGCCCCTCTCCGAGAAGCAGTAGGAAATACTGGTCTGGTGACAGTAAAGGTTCCGTTTTCAATAACTGATTTAAGGTCGTGGAAGGAAATAGCAGGCACTTATCGAGAAGACCCTGAGAGAGTAGCAAAGGTCTTTGAGACAATAATTAGGACCTAGGATCCTGACTGGAATGATTTGCAGGTGATTTTAGATACTTTGCTTGATGGCACAGAGAAAAGGATGGTGCTGAATACTGCTAAGAAACAGGTAGAGGGAGCTCACGCCCACGGAGATTTGCAGGGAACGGTAGATCAGAACTTTCCCTCTTCAGATCCTGACTGGGACCCGAATCAGCCGGGACCCAGAGGAATGTTGACCAGATATCAGAGGTGGATTTTGTTCGGTGTTAAACATGCAATGCCAAAGGCGATAAATTGCTCAAAAATTTATGAAATAAGGCAGGAGCTAAATGAGTCTCCTTCAGCTTTCATGGAGAGACTGAAGGAAACTGCCCGAAAGTATACTAATTTGGACCCAGAACAACCAGACGAAGCAATACAATTGGCCTCCATATTCATGGGTCAATCGGCTCCCGATATTAGGAAAAAGCTCCAAAAATTGGAAGGACCTGAATCTAGAGATTTGGGAAAAATGCTTGAAGTAGCATGGACTGTGTATAATAATAGAGAAAAAGAGAAGGAAGGAAAACAGGCTCGGAGAGATGGAAAGTTATTGGCGGCTCTAGCTGGGAATAATAGAAAAGGCAGAGGAAGAGGAAGAGGAAGAGGGATGAATATTGGAGAAAGGGAAAGGATAAATCTTCGATTAGCACCAGACCAATGTGCTATTTGTAAGGAACGTGGGCACTGGAAAAGAGAATGTCCTAAGGCCGGGGAGTTAGATCCGACTCTTCGCGCGATTAAATTGATGACTTTAGATGAGGAATCACGAAGAGGACCGGGGGAGTCAACCCTAGCTGAACCCCTGGTTACACTAGAGCTAGGGAATGAAGAAGTAGAATTTTTAGTAGATACGGGAGCCACTTATTCGGTATTGAACACATGTAGAGGAAAATGCAGTCATCATTCGGTAGATGTCGTTGGTGCGACAGGACAAAGGGAAAATCGGCCTTTTCTGGAACCATTAAAATTTAAATTGGGAAAACAGTGGGTAACACACCAGTTTTTATATATGCCTGAATGCCCTTTGCCTTTGTTAGGGCGAGACTTGTTAAGTAAATTGGAAGCACAAGTAACTTTTAAAAATGGGGAAATTGAATTATTGATACCGGAATCAAAAGCCATAGAGGCGAAAGTATTTATGTTACAGGATTCTTTTAAAGAAGAACGAATTCCAGAAGAGGTGGAAAATGCTGTAACCCCCTTGGTTTGGGCAAGTGAGGTTCCAGGACGATCTAAACTGGCAGAACCGGTAAAAGTGACCTTAAAAGCTGGATCCAAACTGGTAAGACAAAACCAGTATCCTATTAAGTGGGAGGCACGAAAAGGATTAGAGGGGTTAATCATGAAATTTTTGCAATATGGGCTTTTGGTAGAATGCGAGTCAGAATATAACACACCTATATTACCGGTAAAGAAACCTGGGGGACGGGAATATCGACTAGTCCAGGGTCTAAGAGCTATAAATCAAATAGTTCAAGATATACACCCAGTAGCAGCCAATCCCTATAGTTTATTGACATCCCTGAAAGAGGAGCATAAATGGTTTACTGTACTAGATTTAAAGGAGGCCTTCTTTTGCATACCTCTGGATGCACAAAGTCAAAGCATATTTGCTTTTGAATGGGAGAGCCCTGCAACAGGACGAAAGATGCAACTGACGTGGACTGTACTTCCACAAGGATTTAAAAAGAGCCCCACAGTATTTGGAAACCAGTTGGCAAAGGAATTAGAAATATGGAAGAGACAAAGCCAGGAAAAGGGGACATTGTTACAATATGTGGATGATATTCTGATAGCAGCAGAAAGCAAAGAAGAATGTTTTGAAATTACTATCAGTTTGTTGAATTTTCTGGGCCAAGGAGGATATAGAGTCTCCAGAAATAAGGCCCAGATAGGAAGAGAAGCAGTGATTTATCTGGGATTTGAAATATCTCAAGGGCAAAGGCAACTAAGCAACGAAAGGAAGGAAGCCATTTGCCAAATCCCAGAACCTAACAGTCCAAAGGAGCTGAGAACCTTTTTGGGAATGATTGGATGGTGTCGGCTTTGGATTCCAAACTATGGACTATATGTGAAGCCACTCTACAACGCTTTAAGAGAATCCAAAGACTTGTATCTGACATGGACACCTGAATGCCAAAAATCATTTAAAGAACTTAAAAAAGCATTGATGATGGCCCCTGCTTTGGCTTTACCTAATTTAACCAAACCTTTTGAACTGTTTGTCCATGAGAGGCAGCATCTGGCCCTTGGAGTGCTGGCACAACGTCTGGGATCCTGGAAGTGGCCAGTAGGATATTTCTCTAAACAACTTGACAACGTGAGTAAAGGATGGCCGGGACGTTTGCGCGCTGTGGCAGCGACGGTATTGCTGATTCAGGAAGCTCGAAAATTGACTATGGGCCAAAAGATGGTGGTGTATGTACCACACATGGTGGTAACTGTTCTAGAACAAAAGGGGGGTCATTGGCTGTCCCCCAGCAGAATGCTGAAATATCAAGTTGTCTTACTGGAGCAAGATGATGTGGAATTAAAAACCACAACCATCGTAAATCCAGCAATGTTTCTGTCGACGGAGAATCCGACAGAAAATCTAGAACATGACTGCCTGCTAACTGTTGAACAAGTCTATTCCAGCAGACCGGACCTGAGGGATGAGCCTCTGGAGAACCCTGATCTGGAGTTGTTCACGGATGGAAGCAGCTTTGTGAAAGAAGGAAGACGAACGGCCGGATACGCTGTTGTCACCACCACCGAGGCACTGGAGTCAGGAACGCTGCCTGCAAATCCCTCGGCACAGAAAGCAGAACTGGTGGCGTTGAGGCAAGCCTTGCGAATGGCAGAAGGAAAAAGGGTAAATATATGGACTGACTCTAAATATGCATTTGGTGTGATTCACGCTCATGGAGCCATCTGGAAAGAAAGAGGACTGCTCTCAGCCCAAGGTTCATCGATAAAACACAAAGAAGAAATCCTTCAGCTCCTCGAAGAGGCGCAGAAACCAAAGGAAGTGGCACTGATGCACTGCAAGGCTCATCAATTTGGTCAGACAGCTGTAAACATAGGTAATCGACTGGCAGACAAAACAGCAAAGGAGGCTGCTGAACAAGGTATCCTTGCTCTAGTACCAGTAAAACAAATAAAAATCCCAAATCTGAAACCAAAATACAGTAAACTGGATGAACAATTAGCAGAACAATTGAAAGCATCACAAAATATAGAAGGGCGGTAGGTAACGCCAGAAAAACAGGTAATTGTAACCCCGCAAGTTATGTTAGAACTTGCGAAAGAAAAACATGCACAGACACATTGGGGTGTAGATGCTATGGTCTCGAGCCTAAAATCATCTGTGGTGTGTGTAGGAATGACAGGAGTAATTAAATCCATAGTAACGAAGTGTCCAATTTGTCTCAAAAATAATTCTTTAAATCGGAAAAGGGCACCCCTAGGAGTAACAAAACAGGGTAACATTCCAGGAGATTACTGGCAAGTTGATTTTTCTGAACTCCCCAGGCAGAATGGATTCAGCTATCTATTAGTATTCATTGATACTTTTTCTGGATGGCCGGAAGCCTTTCCTTGTCGCACCAGCAAAGCGAGAGAAGTAGTTAAAATATTGTTGAAAGAAATCATACCAAGGTTTGGGGTACCAATTGGCATGTCTTCCGATAGGGGACCACATTTTGTAGCAGAAATAGTTCAGCAAGTAAGTAAAATTTTAGGGATAAATTGGGATTTACATACCCCCTGGAGGCCACAATCAAGTGGGAGAATTGAAAGAATGAACCAAACATTAAAGCGACAAATAAGTAAAATTTGTCAAGAGGTGTCTTTGAAATGGCCACAAGCTTTACCATTAGCACTTCTGAGAGTCAGAGTTCAACCTAGATCTAAAGATGGTGTAAGTCCATACGAAATTCTGTATGGCAAACCTTATCAGACTCCTCTAATCCCAGGGGATACGAAAATAACAGGGGAAACAGATTTAAAGATGTATTTGATTTCTTTAGGAAAAACACTTGAAGCACTCCGAAAATACGTTGTGCTGACCAGATCGCTTGCTTTGGATACACCTGTGCATCAATATCCACCAGGTGATTTCGTGTGCATAAAGACTTGGAACTCTGAACCACTGCAGGTGAAGTGGAAAGGACCTTTTCAGGTACTGTTAACAACTGACACTGCGATCAAAGTAGAAGGGGTGGAACCGTGGATACACTACACCCGAGTGAAGAAGGCCCCTTCGTGGAGAGTCATCAGTAGAGATCCAGAGACTGCAAAACTGACTTTGAAATATATCTAAAAAGAGTAGCTATTGCTGCAAAATGCGGGGAGACTGTATCTCGATCTGGAAACTGATGATAATAGGAGCACTGTTCAGTGTATTGGAAGTAAGAACAAAAGACATTACTACACTGCCAATAAAAGCAGAACAATTAATATACCTCCCAAGGAGGACTCCAGAAGAAAATTTGATGATCGGGCTTATAAAAGAATTTGCAAATTTACAAAACGTGACCCAAATAACTGCGTGTCTTCCAATCCCAAGGGCAGTAGGAGAATCAGTTCCGTGGGGAATCTTGACAACAAATCGAAGTAACAAAGAACCCAACAAGAACGGTACTCATTGTGAACAAGTTCCCGTTGTTGAGTGGCAGGAACGAATAGATTGTGTTAGAAAACAATGGAAAACCCCTGGAAGTAAAGCAAATTGTGAGAAGTTACTAAATTATGTTTTTGTCCAAATAGTTTTTCCCAATATAGGTTGGTGTGCTCATGATGAACCCGTTAAGAAAAATGTTACTCGAACAATCATGAAATGGGAATGCAAAGAGCCCAATCAAACTAAACAAGAGATAACTTTGTGGGATTCAGTATGGTCAATGGCCATCACATCTCAGTTCCAGTACATGGCCAGTGCCCCCTGGTGTTTCACCTGGGATGGGATGATTTTTGCAGCTTTCCCATCGGTCGATGACAAAGGAAGTACTTCCCGGGAAAAGGAAATTGTAGTACCCTGGTGGAATTGTACAAAAATGTGTAATTGCAGTACAGTTAGTAAAGCAATCCAAAGTGTTCCACCTTTAGCAGCTGCCTTGAAATATGGATGCCAGTGTAGGGGACTTAGAAATGATTTACAGTTGACTGATACCTATAAGCCCCAAAGAGGAACATTCTTTAGTTGTAGAAAATCTACAATTCAAAGTCCAGGACACTTAGTTTGGGCAATGAGTGATGGAACCTGGTCCACTCACCTACCGGTTGATGGTAAGGTAAAACAAATTACTTTAGGAATGCCAACATTATGTCCAATTTGGAAAAAGACTCCCTTTAAGGGGAACTCTGAGAATTTGAAATTATTACGAATAAAAAGATCAGAAGTTGAAGAAGATGAAAACTGGAATGAGCCTTCAACAGGAGTAAAAATCGGACGGGCCTTAGAATCTTTATTGACTCCCTTATCGACTTATAGGAATAAAGCCTGGTTATATAAACTAACTGGTCAAGTAGAAAAATTAGCAAATGTAACAAGGAGAGGATTCAGACAGTTAAACCTACAGTTGCAAGCAACCTCAAGAATGACGCAGCAAAATAAAATGGCCTTAGACATGCTCCTGTTAAAAGAACATGGAGTACGTGAGTACCTAAAAGGTAGGAGAGATCATTGCTGTCTACATATCCCCAACGTCACTCAGGATGTTGAACATGACTTAAACTTACTAAAACAAATAGAAAAAGACACTCAGGAAATCCAACAGGACATGCAAGAAAATTGGCTTGATAAAATTTTTAACGGATTAGGGTGGAATAGTAGTTCTTGGGTCAAATCTTTAATCGGTACCGGACTGCTTTTACTGGTAGTAGTTTTAATAATACTGCTCATATATTATTGTCTGAAAAAGGAACTCACCAGCAGAACAGCTTTTAATCGAATGATTATTCAGGCTATTGCAAGAAGACAAAACCTTAGTGAGTCGGTTGTTACACTTCCACCACCCTATAGCGAAACAAGTGGACTATAAGTGTAGTGTTGTGATTCTGAAAAAAATATTATAATAATATTTAATCATTATATGATTAAGAAAAATTTAATTATGGAAGTATTGAAAAGAGAATTATTTCAAAACTTCCAAAGCGGGGAAATGTAACCAAGGTGATGGAATCAGTTAATCATAAAACACGAACAATGCTGCTATGTCCCTTGTACAGCCCTGCCCATCTGGACATTAGGTCTGGGAACAGAGGGTTTAGTCCCTAGGTAGTCATTAATGTTAAACAATAATGGTGAAGGGGATTTTTAATAGAAATAGCGTTACCAAATGGTTGCAGGTGTATTTGTGGTACCTATCTATTGTGTGAATTAATTGAAGCAAAAAGTCATACATCTCCCCCCAAAGAAGTTAGTTTCAATTAAAACCAGCAGGTGCCTAGAACTGGTCAAGACGACCCGTGCCGCAGGGACAAGAGCCAGAAGAGGACTGAGTTTGCGCAGAAACTGTGACGAAGAGGATAAGCCTTCATCTTGGGACCCCCGACGACCACCACTAGGAGGCACTGCGCAAGCGCGGGTGGGAGGAGTGTATGAAAATGGACTGATTTGACTACGAAAGAAAGGGCTTATGTAATCAGATGAATATGTATATTTTGATCTGTATAAACTGCACAAAAAGGGTATGGGGTATGCACGCTTGGTGGAATTATCCCCCGTGCATCCAACGCTGCAATAAAGAATGCTGCCTTTTAACACTACATTGGTGTTACGACGTTTTCTTCCCAGATTTTCGGTGACAGTTTCTGGCACCCCAGATGGGACCCTGCTTGTGAAAACCGACGGATCCGCGGGATCACGGGACCTGCAGCCGGCATCGAGGGATTCTCGAGGAGAACCTCTGATCCCCGGACCGAAGGATTCCAAGTAAGTCTCCTGGAATTTAATTAAGGCATTCTTTAAGTATAATATACGCCTGCTCGTAAATCGCGGTGAAAACCTCGTAGAGTTGGGCTGAAAGGTACCTTTGTGGAAAGTCTCTGCTCGGTGAAAGCCGGTGGAGCGGGGCCCAAGGGGGAGGTCTTCAACAGGGGGTTGAAGTCTCCAGGATCTCAGCAGGGGTCTGGGATCCCAAAAGGGAGCTCCAACAAGGGTTGGGGTCCCTCTGATTAGTGTTTGTGATATAGTGCACAATCACTACCACTGGTCATTTGAAGGATGGGCACCTTTCCCAGTAAAAGACCCATCCCAAGGGGCACGTCTTTGGGATGTATTTTAAAACACTGGAAAGAGCTGGGGGGGGATCCTTTAACTCGGAAACAGTTAATTGAATATTGTAATCCTTGGTGGCCGTTGGATGACAGGGAGAAGTGGCCGGAGGACGGGACACTGTGTTAGAATACCACTTTGCAGTTGATGTTGTTTTGTAAAAGGGAAGGTAAATGGGAAGAAATGACCTATGTAGATTTGTTTTTCTCGTTGAGAAATCATCCGGAATGGCAAAGGCAGTGTGGGATACATCCGCATAGTTCTATGGTAATGGCTTTGGGAAAGGGAAAATGTAAGAAAGGTTCAAAGAAATGCTGCGCCGCTTGTAGCGTCGGGAAAGAATGTTTGAAGTTTGAGTCTGAGGAGGATGATGTCGAGCTAATGGTGGCACCGCGTCAGAAATGGGGGGATAATCATGCAGAGGGATCCGAGATCGGTAGCCCTTCCACCTCCCCTCTGGGGGAGGGTGCGGGAGAATTTAGCCTGGTTTCGGGAAGAACGCGGGGAAGGACAGGGGGGGCAGCGGAGCCAGCTCCCCTCCAGGCCCCTCTCCGAGAAGCAGTAGGAAATACTGGTCCGGTGACAGTAAAGGTTCCGTTTTCAATAACTGATTTAAGGTCGTGGAAGGAAATAGCAGGCACTTATCGAGAAGGCCCTGAGAGAGTAGCAAAGGTCTTTGAGACAATAATTAGGACCCAGGATCCTGACTGGAATGATTTGCAGGTGATTTTAGATACTTTGCTTGATGGCACAGAGAAAAGGATGGTACTGAATACTGCTAAGAAACAGGTAGAGGGAGCTCACGCCCATGGAGATTTGCAGGGACCGGTAGATCAGAACTTTCCCTCTTCAGATCCTGACTGGGACCCGAATCAGCCGGGACCCAGAGGAATGTTGACCAGATATCAGAGGTGGATTTTGTTCGATGTTAAACATGCAATGCCAAAGGCGATAAATTGCTCAAAAATTTATGAAATAAGGCAGGAGCTAAATGAGTCTCCTTCAGCTTTCATGGAGAGCCTGAAGGAAACTGCCCGAAAGTATACTAATTTGGACCCAGAACAACCAGACGAAGCAATACAATTGGCCTCCATATTCATGGGTCAGTCGGCTCCCGATATTAGGAAAAAGCTCCAAAAATTGGAAGGACCTGAATCTAGAGATTTGGGAAAAATGCTTGAAGTAGCATGGACTGTGTATAATAATAGAGAAAAAGAGAAGGAAGGAAAACAGGCTCGGAGAGATGGAAAGTTATTGGCGGCTCTAGCTGGGAATAATAGAAAAGGCAGAGGAAGAGGAAGAGGAAGAGGGATGAATATTGGAGAAAGGGAAAGGATAAATCTTCGATTAGCACCAGACCAATGTGCTATTTGTAAGGAACGTGGGCACTGGAAAAGAGAATGTCCTAAGGCCGGGGAGTTAGATCCGACTCTTCGCGCGATTAAATTGATGACTTTAGATGAGGAATCACGAAGAGGACCGGGGGAGTCAACCCTAGCTGAACCCCTGGTTACACTAGAGCTAGGGAATGAAGAAGTAGAATTTTTAGTAGATACGGGAGCCACTTATTCGGTATTGAACACATGTAGAGGAAAATGCAGTCATCATTCGGTAGATGTCGTTGGTGCGACAGGACAAAGGGAAAATCGGCCTTTTCTGGAACCATTAAAATTTAAATTGGGAAAACAGTGGGTAACACACCAGTTTTTATATATGCCTGAATGCCCTTTGCCTTTGTTAGGGCGAGACTTGTTAAGTAAATTGGAGGCACAAGTAACTTTTAAAAATGGGGAAATTGAATTATTGATACCGGAATCAAAAGCCATAGAGGCGAAAGTATTTATGTTACAGGATTCTTTTAAAGAAGAACGAATTCCAGAAGAGGTGGAAAATGCTGTAACCCCCTTGGTTTGGGCAAGTGAGGTTCCAGGACGATCGAAACTGGCAGAACCGGTAAAAGTGACCTTAAAAGCCGGATCCAAACTGGTAAGACAAAAACAGTATCCTATTAAGTGGGAGGCACGAAAAGGATTAGAGGGGTTAATCATGAAATTTTTGCAATATGGGCTTTTGGTAGAATGCGAGTCAGAATATAACACACCTATATTACCGGTAAAGAAACCTGGGGGACGGGAATATCGACTAGTCCAGGGTCTAAGAGCTATAAATCAAATAGTTCAAGATATACACCCAGTAGCAGCCAATCCCTATAGTTTATTGACATCCCTGAAAGAGGAGCATAAATGGTTTACTGTACTAGATTTAAAGGAGGTCTTCTTTTGCATACCTCTGGATGCACAAAGTCAAAGCATATTTGCTTTTGAATGGGAGAGCCCTGCAACAGGACGAAAGATGCAACTGACGTGGACTGTACTTCCACAAGGATTTAAAAAGAGCCCCACAGTATTTGGAAACCAGTGGGCAAAGGAATTAGAAATATGGAAGAGACAAAACCAGGAAAAGGGGACATTGTTACAATATGTGGATGATATTCTGATAGCAGCAGAAAGCAAAGAAGAATGTTTTGAAATTACTATCAGTTTGTTGAATTTTCTGGGCCAAGGAGGATATAGAGTCTCCAGAAATAAGGCCCAGATAGGAAGAGAAGCAGTGATTTATCTGGGATTTGAAATATCTCAAGGGCAAAGGCAACTAAGCAACGAAAGGAAGGAAGCCATTTGCCAAATCCCAGAACCTAACAGTCCAAAGGAGCTGAGAACCTTTTTGGGAATGATTGGATGGTGTCGGCTTTGGATTCCAAACTATGGACTATATGTGAAGCCACTCTACAACGCTTTAAGAGAATCCAAAGACTTGTATCTGACATGGACACCTGAATGCCAAAAATCATTTAAAGAACTTAAAAAAGCATTGATGATGGCCCCTGCTTTGGCTTTACCTAATTTAACCAAACCTTTTGAACTGTTTGTCCATGAGAGGCAGCATCTGGCCCTTGGAGTGCTGGCACAACGTCTGGGATCCTGGAAGCGGCCAGTAGGATATTTCTCTAAACAACTTGACAACGTGAGTAAAGGATGGCCGGGATGTTTGCGCGCTGTGGCAGCGACGGTATTGCTGATTCAGGAAGCTCGAAAATTGACTATGGGCCAAAAGATGGTGGTGTATGTACCACACATGGTGGTAACTGTTCTAGAACAAAAGGGGGGTCATTGGCTGTCCCCCAGCAGAATGCTGAAATATCAAGTTGTCTTACTGGAGCAAGATGATGTGGAATTAAAAACCACAACCATCGTAAATCCAGCAATGTTTCTGTCGACGGAGAATCCGACAGAAAATCTAGAACATGACTGCCTGCTAACTGTTGAACAAGTCTATTCCAGCAGACCGGACCTGAGGGATGAGCCTCTGGAGAACCCTGATCTGGAGTTGTTCACGGATGGAAGCAGCTTTGTGAAAGAAGGAAGACGAACGGCCGGATACGCTGTTGTCACCACCACCGAGGCACTGGAGTCAGGAACGCTGCCTGCAAATACCTCGGCACAGAAAGCAGAACTGGTGGCGTTGAGGCAAGCCTTGCGAATGGCAGAAGGAAAAAGGGTAAATATATGGACTGACTCTAAATATGCATTTGGTGTGATTCACGCTCATGGAGCCATCTGGAGAGAAAGAGGACTGCTCCCAGCCCAAGGTTCATCGATAAAACACAAAGAAGAAATCCTTCAGCTCCTCGAAGAGGCGCAGAAACCAAAGGAAGTGGCACTGATGCACTGCAAGGCTCATCAATTTGGTCAGACAGCTGTAAACATAGGTAATCGATTGGCAGACAAAACAGCAAAGGAGGCTGCTGAACAAGGTATCCTTGCTCTAGTACCAGTAAAACAAATAAAAATCCCAAATCTGAAACCAAAATACAGTAAATTGGATGAACAATTAGCAGAACAATTGAAAGCATCACAAAATATAGAAGGGCGGTAGGTAACGCCAGAAAAACAGGTAATTGTAACCCCGCAAGTTATGTTAGAACTTGCGAAAGAAAAACATGCACAGACACATTGGGGTGTAGATGCTATGGTCTCGAGCCTAAAATCATCTGTGGTGTGTGTAGGAAGGACAGGAGTAATTAAATCCATAGTAACGAAGTGTCCAATTTGTCTCAAAAATAATTCTTTAAATCGGAAAAGGGCACCCCTAGGAGTAACAAAACAGGGTAACATTCCAGGAGATTACTGGCAAGTTGATTTTTCTGAACTCCCCAGGCAGAATGGATTCAGGTATCTATTAGTATTCATTGATACTTTTTCTGGATGGCCGGAAGCCTTTCCTTGTCGCACCAGCAAAGCGAGAGAAGTAGTTAAAATATTGTTGAAAGAAATCATACCAAGGTTTGGGGTACCAATTGGCATGTCTTCCGATAGGGGACCACATTTTGTAGCAGAAATAGTTCAGCAAGTAAGTAAAATTTTAGGGATAAATTGGGATTTACATACCCCCTGGAGGCCACAATCAAGTGGGAGAATTGAAAGAATGAACCAAACATTAAAGCGACAAATAAGTAAAATTTGTCAAGAGGTGTCTTTGAAATGGCCACAAGCTTTACCATTAGCACTTCTGAGAGTCAGAGTTCAACCTAGATCTAAAGATGGTGTAAGTCCATACGAAATTCTGTATGGCAAACCTTATCAGACTCCTTTAATCCCAGGGGATATGAAAATAACAGGGGAAACAGATTTAAAGATGTATTTGATTTCTTTAGGAAAAACACTTGAAGCACTCCGAAAATACGTTGTGCTGACCAGATCGCTTGCTTTGGATACACCTGTGCATCAATATCCACCAGGTGATTTCGTGTGCATAAAGACTTGGAACTCTGAACCACTGCAGGTGAAGTGGAAAGGACCTTTTCAGGTACTGTTAACAACTGACACTGCGATCAAAGTAGAAGGGGTGGAACCGTGGATACACTACACCCGAGTGAAGAAGGCCCCTTCGTGGAGAGTCATCAGTAGAGATCCAGAGACTGCAAAACTGACTTTGAAATATATCTAAAAAGAGTAGCTATTGCTGCAAAATGCGGGGAGACTGTATCTCGATCTGGAAACTGATGATAATAGGAGCACTGTTCAGTGTATTGGAAGTAAGAACAAAAGACATTACTACACTGCCAATAAAAGCAGAACAATTAATATACCTCCCAAGGAGGACTCCAGAAGAAAATTTGATGATCGGGCTTATAAAAGAATTTGCAAATTTACAAAACGTGACCCAAATAACTGCGTGTCTTCCAATCCCAAGGGCAGTAGGAGAATCAGTTCCGTGGGGAATCTTGACAACAAATCGAAGTAACAAAGAACCCAACAAGAACGGTACTCATTGTGAACAAGTTCCCGTTGTTGAGTGGCAGGAACGAATAGATTGTGTTAGAAAACAATGGAAAACCCCTGGAAGTAAAGCAAATTGTGAGAAGTTACTAAATTATGTTTTTGTCCAAATAGTTTTTCCCAATATAGGTTGGTGTGCTCATGATGAACCCGTTAAGAAAAATGTTACTCGAACAATCATGAAATGGGAATGCAAAGAGCCCAATCAAACTAAACAAGAGATAACTTTGTGGGATTCAGTATGGTCAATGGCCATCACATCTCAGTTCCAGTACATGGCCAGTGCCCCCTGGTGTTTCACCTGGGATGGGATGATTTTTGCAGCTTTCCCATCGGTCGATGACAAAGGAAGTACTTCCCGGGAAAAGGAAATTGTAGTACCCTGGTGGAATTGTACAAAAATGTGTAATTGCAGTACAGTTAGTAAAGCAATCCAAAGTGTTCCACCTTTAGCAGCTGCCTTGAAATATGGATGCCAGTGTAGGGGACTTAGAAATGATTTACAGTTGACTGATACCTATAAGCCCCAAAGAGGAACATTCTTTAGTTGTAGAAAATCTACAATTCAAAGTCCAGGACACTTAGTTTGGGCAATGAGTGATGGAACCTGGTCCACTCACCTACCGGTTGATGGTAAGGTAAAACAAATTACTTTAGGAATGCCAACATTATGTCCAATTTGGAAAAAGACTCCCTTTAAGGGGAACTCTGAGAATTTGAAATTATTACGAATAAAAAGATCAGAAGTTGAAGAAGATGAAAACTGGAATGAGCCTTCAACAGGAGTAAAAATCGGACGGGCCTTAGAATCTTTATTGACTCCCTTATCGACTTATAGGAATAAAGCCTGGTTATATAAACTAACTGGTCAAGTAGAAAAATTAGCAAATGTAACAAGGAGAGGATTCAGACAGTTAAACCTACAGTTGCAAGCAACCTCAAGAATGACGCAGCAAAATAAAATGGCCTTAGACATGCTCCTGTTAAAAGAACATGGAGTACGTGAGTACCTAAAAGGTAGGAGAGATCATTGCTGTCTACATATCCCCAACGTCACTCAGGATGTTGAACATGACTTAAACTTACTAAAACAAATAGAAAAAGACACTCAGGAAATCCAACAGGACATGCAAGAAAATTGGCTTGATAAAATTTTTAACGGATTAGGGTGGAATAGTAGTTCTTGGGTCAAATCTTTAATCGGTACCGGACTGCTTTTACTGGTAGTAGTTTTAATAATACTGCTCATATATTATTGTCTGAAAAAGGAACTCACCAGCAGAACAGCTTTTAATCGAATGATTATTCAGGCTATTGCAAGAAGACAAAACCTTAGTGAGTCGGTTGTTACACTTCCACCACCCTATAGCGAAACAAGTGGACTATAAGTGTAGTGTTGTGATTCTGAAAAAAATATTATAATAATATTTAATCATTATATGATTAAGAAAAATTTAATTATGGAAGTATTGAAAAGAGAATTATTTCAAAACTTCCAAAGCGGGGAAATGTAACCAAGGTGATGGAATCAGTTAATCATAAAACACGAACAATGCTGCTATGTCCCTTGTACAGCCCTGCCCATCTGGACATTAGGTCTGGGAACAGAGGGTTTAGTCCCTAGGTAGTCATTAATGTTAAACAATAATGGTGAAGGGGATTTTTAATAGAAATAGCGTTACCAAATGGTTGCAGGTGTATTTGTGGTACCTATCTATTGTGTGAATTAATTGAAGCAAAAAGTCATACATCTCCCCCCAAAGAAGTTAGTTTCAATTAAAACCAGCAGGTGCCTAGAACTGGTCAAGACGACCCGTGCCGCAGGGACAAGAGCCAGAAGAGGACTGAGTTTGCGCAGAAACTGTGACGAAGAGGATAAGCCTTCATCTTGGGACCCCCGACGACCACCACTAGGAGGCACTGCGCAAGCGCGGGTGGGAGGAGTGTATGAAAATGGACTGATTTGACTACGAAAGAAAGGGCTTATGTAATCAGATGAATATGTATATTTTGATCTGTATAAACTGCACAAAAAGGGTATGGGGTATGCACGCTTGGTGGAATTATCCCCCGTGCATCCAACGCTGCAATAAAGAATGCTGCCTTTTAACACTACATTGGTGTTACGACGTTTTCTTCCCAGATTTTCGGTGACAGTTTCTGGCACCCCAGATGGGACCCTGCTTGTGAAAACCGACGGATCCGCGGGATCACGGGACCTGCAGCCGGCATCGAGGGATTCTCGAGGAGAACCTCTGATCCCCGGACCGAAGGATTCCAAGTAAGTCTCCTGGAATTTAATTAAGGCATTCTTTAAGTATAATATACGCCTGCTCGTAAATCGCGGTGAAAACCTCGTAGAGTTGGGCTGAAAGGTACCTTTGTGGAAAGTCTCTGCTCGGTGAAAGCCGGTGGAGCGGGGCCCAAGGGGGAGGTCTTCAACAGGGGGTTGAAGTCTCCAGGATCTCAGCAGGGGTCTGGGATCCCAAAAGGGAGCTCCAACAAGGGTTGGGGTCCCTCTGATTAGTGTTTGTGATATAGTGCACAATCACTACCACTGGTCATTTGAAGGATGGGCACCTTTCCCAGTAAAAGACCCATCCCAAGGGGCACGTCTTTGGGATGTATTTTAAAACACTGGAAAGAGCTGGGGGGGGATCCTTTAACTCGGAAACAGTTAATTGAATATTGTAATCCTTGGTGGCCGTTGGATGACAGGGAGAAGTGGCCGGAGGACGGGACACTGTGTTAGAATACCACTTTGCAGTTGATGTTGTTTTGTAAAAGGGAAGGTAAATGGGAAGAAATGACCTATGTAGATTTGTTTTTCTCGTTGAGAAATCATCCGGAATGGCAAAGGCAGTGTGGGATACATCCGCATAGTTCTATGGTAATGGCTTTGGGAAAGGGAAAATGTAAGAAAGGTTCAAAGAAATGCTGCGCCGCTTGTAGCGTCGGGAAAGAATGTTTGAAGTTTGAGTCTGAGGAGGATGATGTCGAGCTAATGGTGGCACCGCGTCGGAAATGGGGGGATAATCATGCAGAGGGATCCGAGATCGGTAGCCCTTCCACCTCCCCTCTGGGGGAGGGTGCGGGAGAATTTAGCCTGGTTTCGGGAAGAACGCGGGGAAGGACAGGGGGGGCAGCGGAGCCAGCTCCCCTCCAGGCCCCTCTCCGAGAAGCAGTAGGAAATACTGGTCCGGTGACAGTAAAGGTTCCGTTTTCAATAACTGATTTAAGGTCGTGGAAGGAAATAGCAGGCACTTATCGAGAAGGCCCTGAGAGAGTAGCAAAGGTCTTTGAGACAATAATTAGGACCCAGGATCCTGACTGGAATGATTTGCAGGTGATTTTAGATACTTTGCTTGATGGCACAGAGAAAAGGATGGTACTGAATACTGCTAAGAAACAGGTAGAGGGAGCTCACGCCCATGGAGATTTGCAGGGACCGGTAGATCAGAACTTTCCCTCTTCAGATCCTGACTGGGACCCGAATCAGCCGGGACCCAGAGGAATGTTGACCAGATATCAGAGGTGGATTTTGTTCGATGTTAAACATGCAATGCCAAAGGCGATAAATTGCTCAAAAATTTATGAAATAAGGCAGGAGCTAAATGAGTCTCCTTCAGCTTTCATGGAGAGCCTGAAGGAAACTGCCCGAAAGTATACTAATTTGGACCCAGAACAACCAGACGAAGCAATACAATTGGCCTCCATATTCATGGGTCAGTCGGCTCCCGATATTAGGAAAAAGCTCCAAAAATTGGAAGGACCTGAATCTAGAGATTTGGGAAAAATGCTTGAAGTAGCATGGACTGTGTATAATAATAGAGAAAAAGAGAAGGAAGGAAAACAGGCTCGGAGAGATGGAAAGTTATTGGCGGCTCTAGCTGGGAATAATAGAAAAGGCAGAGGAAGAGGAAGAGGAAGAGGAAGAGGAAGAGGGATGAATATTGGAGAAAGGGAAAGGATAAATCTTCGATTAGCACCAGACCAATGTGCTATTTGTAAGGAACGTGGGCACTGGAAAAGAGAATGTCCTAAGGCCGGGGAGTTAGATCCGACTCTTCGCGCGATTAAATTGATGACTTTAGATGAGGAATCACGAAGAGGACCGGGGGAGTCAACCCTAGCTGAACCCCTGGTTACACTAGAGCTAGGGAATGAAGAAGTAGAATTTTTAGTAGATACGGGAGCCACTTATTCGGTATTGAACACATGTAGAGGAAAATGCAGTCATCATTCGGTAGATGTCGTTGGTGCGACAGGACAAAGGGAAAATCGGCCTTTTCTGGAACCATTAAAATTTAAATTGGGAAAACAGTGGGTAACACACCAGTTTTTATATATGCCTGAATGCCCTTTGCCTTTGTTAGGGCGAGACTTGTTAAGTAAATTGGAGGCACAAGTAACTTTTAAAAATGGGGAAATTGAATTATTGATACCGGAATCAAAAGCCATAGAGGCGAAAGTATTTATGTTACAGGATTCTTTTAAAGAAGAACGAATTCCAGAAGAGGTGGAAAATGCTGTAACCCCCTTGGTTTGGGCAAGTGAGGTTCCAGGACGATCGAAACTGGCAGAACCGGTAAAAGTGACCTTAAAAGCCGGATCCAAACTGGTAAGACAAAAACAGTATCCTATTAAGTGGGAGGCACGAAAAGGATTAGAGGGGTTAATCATGAAATTTTTGCAATATGGGCTTTTGGTAGAATGCGAGTCAGAATATAACACACCTATATTACCGGTAAAGAAACCTGGGGGACGGGAATATCGACTAGTCCAGGGTCTAAGAGCTATAAATCAAATAGTTCAAGATATACACCCAGTAGCAGCCAATCCCTATAGTTTATTGACATCCCTGAAAGAGGAGCATAAATGGTTTACTGTACTAGATTTAAAGGAGGTCTTCTTTTGCATACCTCTGGATGCACAAAGTCAAAGCATATTTGCTTTTGAATGGGAGAGCCCTGCAACAGGACGAAAGATGCAACTGACGTGGACTGTACTTCCACAAGGATTTAAAAAGAGCCCCACAGTATTTGGAAACCAGTGGGCAAAGGAATTAGAAATATGGAAGAGACAAAACCAGGAAAAGGGGACATTGTTACAATATGTGGATGATATTCTGATAGCAGCAGAAAGCAAAGAAGAATGTTTTGAAATTACTATCAGTTTGTTGAATTTTCTGGGCCAAGGAGGATATAGAGTCTCCAGAAATAAGGCCCAGATAGGAAGAGAAGCAGTGATTTATCTGGGATTTGAAATATCTCAAGGGCAAAGGCAACTAAGCAACGAAAGGAAGGAAGCCATTTGCCAAATCCCAGAACCTAACAGTCCAAAGGAGCTGAGAACCTTTTTGGGAATGATTGGATGGTGTCGGCTTTGGATTCCAAACTATGGACTATATGTGAAGCCACTCTACAACGCTTTAAGAGAATCCAAAGACTTGTATCTGACATGGACACCTGAATGCCAAAAATCATTTAAAGAACTTAAAAAAGCATTGATGATGGCCCCTGCTTTGGCTTTACCTAATTTAACCAAACCTTTTGAACTGTTTGTCCATGAGAGGCAGCATCTGGCCCTTGGAGTGCTGGCACAACGTCTGGGATCCTGGAAGCGGCCAGTAGGATATTTCTCTAAACAACTTGACAACGTGAGTAAAGGATGGCCGGGATGTTTGCGCGCTGTGGCAGCGACGGTATTGCTGATTCAGGAAGCTCGAAAATTGACTATGGGCCAAAAGATGGTGGTGTATGTACCACACATGGTGGTAACTGTTCTAGAACAAAAGGGGGGTCATTGGCTGTCCCCCAGCAGAATGCTGAAATATCAAGTTGTCTTACTGGAGCAAGATGATGTGGAATTAAAAACCACAACCATCGTAAATCCAGCAATGTTTCTGTCGACGGAGAATCCGACAGAAAATCTAGAACATGACTGCCTGCTAACTGTTGAACAAGTCTATTCCAGCAGACCGGACCTGAGGGATGAGCCTCTGGAGAACCCTGATCTGGAGTTGTTCACGGATGGAAGCAGCTTTGTGAAAGAAGGAAGACGAACGGCCGGATACGCTGTTGTCACCACCACCGAGGCACTGGAGTCAGGAACGCTGCCTGCAAATACCTCGGCACAGAAAGCAGAACTGGTGGCGTTGAGGCAAGCCTTGCGAATGGCAGAAGGAAAAAGGGTAAATATATGGACTGACTCTAAATATGCATTTGGTGTGATTCACGCTCATGGAGCCATCTGGAGAGAAAGAGGACTGCTCCCAGCCCAAGGTTCATCGATAAAACACAAAGAAGAAATCCTTCAGCTCCTCGAAGAGGCGCAGAAACCAAAGGAAGTGGCACTGATGCACTGCAAGGCTCATCAATTTGGTCAGACAGCTGTAAACATAGGTAATCGATTGGCAGACAAAACAGCAAAGGAGGCTGCTGAACAAGGTATCCTTGCTCTAGTACCAGTAAAACAAATAAAAATCCCAAATCTGAAACCAAAATACAGTAAATTGGATGAACAATTAGCAGAACAATTGAAAGCATCACAAAATATAGAAGGGCGGTAGGTAACGCCAGAAAAACAGGTAATTGTAACCCCGCAAGTTATGTTAGAACTTGCGAAAGAAAAACATGCACAGACACATTGGGGTGTAGATGCTA
Source organism: Opisthocomus hoazin (assembly GCF_030867145.1). Classification (NCBI taxonomy): domain Eukaryota; kingdom Metazoa; phylum Chordata; class Aves; order Opisthocomiformes; family Opisthocomidae; genus Opisthocomus; species Opisthocomus hoazin. Next base: position 404,239 of record NC_134441.1, read on the forward strand.
TGGTCTCGAGCCTAAAATCATCTGTGGTGTGTGTAGGAAGGACAGGAGTAATTAAATCCATAGTAACGAAGTGTCCAATTTGTCTCAAAAATAATTCTTTAAATCGGAAAAGGGCACCCCTAGGAGTAACAAAACAGGGTAACATTCCAGGAGATTACTGGCAAGTTGATTTTTCTGAACTCCCCAGGCAGAATGGATTCAGGTATCTATTAGTATTCATTGATACTTTTTCTGGATGGCCGGAAGCCTTTCCTTGTCGCACCAGCAAAGCGAGAGAAGTAGTTAAAATATTGTTGAAAGAAATCATACCAAGGTTTGGGGTACCAATTGGCATGTCTTCCGATAGGGGACCACATTTTGTAGCAGAAATAGTTCAGCAAGTAAGTAAAATTTTAGGGATAAATTGGGATTTACATACCCCCTGGAGGCCACAATCAAGTGGGAGAATTGAAAGAATGAACCAAACATTAAAGCGACAAATAAGTAAAATTTGTCAAGAGGTGTCTTTGAAATGGCCACAAGCTTTACCATTAGCACTTCTGAGAGTCAGAGTTCAACCTAGATCTAAAGATGGTGTAAGTCCATACGAAATTCTGTATGGCAAACCTTATCAGACTCCTTTAATCCCAGGGGATATGAAAATAACAGGGGAAACAGATTTAAAGATGTATTTGATTTCTTTAGGAAAAACACTTGAAGCACTCCGAAAATACGTTGTGCTGACCAGATCGCTTGCTTTGGATACACCTGTGCATCAATATCCACCAGGTGATTTCGTGTGCATAAAGACTTGGAACTCTGAACCACTGCAGGTGAAGTGGAAAGGACCTTTTCAGGTACTGTTAACAACTGACACTGCGATCAAAGTAGAAGGGGTGGAACCGTGGATACACTACACCCGAGTGAAGAAGGCCCCTTCGTGGAGAGTCATCAATAGAGATCCAGAGACTGCAAAACTGACTTTGAAATATATCTAAAAAGAGTAGCTATTGCTGCAAAATGCGGGGAGACTGTATCTCGATCTGGAAACTGATGATAATAGGAGCACTGTTCAGTGTATTGGAAGTAAGAACAAAAGACATTACTACGCTGCCAATAAAAGCAGAACAATTAATATACCTCCCAAGGAGGACTCCAGAAGAAAATTTGATGATCGGGCTTATAAAAGAATTTGCAAATTTACAAAACGTGACCCAAATAACTGCGTGTCTTCCAATCCCAAGGGCGGTAGGAGAATCAGTTCCGTGGGGAATCTTGACAACAAATCGAAGTAACAAAGAACCCAACAAGAACGGTACTCATTGTGAACAAGTTCCCGTTGTTGAGTGGCAGGAACGAATAGATTATGTTAGAAAACAATGGAAAAACCCCTGGAAGTAAAGCAAATTGTGAGAAGTTACTAAATTATGTTTTTGTCCAAATAGTTTTTCCCAATATAGGTTGGTGTGCTTATGATGAACCCGTTAAGAAAAATGTTACTCGAACAATCATGAAATGGGAATGCAAAGAGCCCAATCAAACTAAACAAGAGATAACTTTGTGGGATTCAGTATGGTCCATGGCCATCACATCTCAGTTCCAGTACATGGCCAGTGCCCCCTGGTGTTTCACCTGGGATGGGATGATTTTTGCAGCTTTCCCATCGGTCGATGACAAAGGAAGTACTTCCCGGGAAAAGGAAATTGTAGTACCCTGGTGGAATTGTACAAAAATGTGTAATTGCAGTACAGTTAGTAAAGCAATCCAAAGTGTTCCACCTTTAGCAGCTGCCTTGAAATATGGATGCCAGTGTAGGGGACTTAGAAATGATTTACAGTTGACTGATAGCTATAAGCCCAAAAGAGGAACATTCTTTAGTTGTAGAAAATCTACAATTCAAAGTCCAGGACACTTAGTTTGGGCAATGAGTGATGGAACCTGGTCCACTCACCTACCGGTTGATGGTAAGGTAAAACAAATTACTTTAGGAATGCCAACATTATGTCCAATTTGGAAAAAGACTCCCTTTAAGGGGAACTCTGAGAATTTGAAATTATTACAAATAAAAAGATCAGAAGTTGAAGAAGATGAAAACTGGAATGAGCCTTCAACAGGAGTAAAAATTGGATGGGCCTTAGAATCTTTATTGACTCCCTTATCGACTTATAGGAATAAAGCCTGGTTATATAAACTAACTGGTCAAGTAGAAAAATTAGCAAATGTAACAAGGAGAGGATTCAGACAGTTAAACCTACAGTTGCAAGCAACCTCAAGAATGACGCTGCAAAATAAAATGGCCTTAGACATGCTCCTGTTAAAAGAACATGGAGTATGTGAGTACCTAAAAGGTAGGAGAGATCATTGCTGTCTACATATCCCCAACGTCACTCAGGATGTTGAACATGACTTAAACTTACTAAAACAAATAGAAAAAGACACTCAGGAAATCCAACAGGACATGCAAGAAAATTGGCTTGATAAAATTTTTAACGGATTAGGGTGGAATATTAGTTCTCGGGTCAAATCTTTAATCGGTACCGGACTGCTTTTACTGGTAGTAGTTTTAATAATACTGCTCATATATTATTGTCTGAAAAAGGAACTCACCAGCAGAACAGCTTTTAATCGAATGATTATTCAGGCTATTGCAAGAAGACAAAACCTTAGTGAGTCGGTTGTTACACTTCCACCACCCTATAGCGAAACAAGTGGACTATAAGTGTAGTGTTGTGATTCTGAAAAAAATATTATAATAATATTTAATCATTATATGATTAAGAAAAATTTAATTATGGAAGTATTGAAAAGAGAATTATTTCAAAACTTCCAAAGGGGGGAAATGTAACCGAGGTGATGGAATTAGTTAATCATAAAACACGAACAATGCTGCTATGTCCCTTGTACAGCCCTGCCCATCTGGACATTAGGTCTGGGAACAGAGGGTTTAGTCCCTAGGTAGTCATTAATGTTAAACAATAATGGTGAAGGGGATTTTTAATAGAAATAGTGTTATTAAATGATTGCAGGTGTATTTGTGGTACCTATCTATTGTGTGAATTAATTGAAGCAAAAAGTCATACATCTCCCCCCAAAGAAGTTAGTTTCAATTAAAACCAGCAGGTGCCTAGAACTGGTCAAGACGACCCGTGCCGCAGGGACAAGGGCCAGAAGAGGACTGAGTTTGCGCAGAAACTGTGACGAAGAGGATAAGCCTTCATCTTGGGACCCCCGACGACCACCACTAGGAGGCACTGCGCAAGCGCGGGTGGGAGGAGTGTATGAAAATAGACTGATTTGACTATGAAAGAAAGGGCTTATGTAATCAGATGAATATGTATATTTTGATCTATATAAACTGCACGAAAAGGGTATGGGGTATGCACGCTTGGTGGAATTATCCCCCGTGCATCCAGCGCTGCAATAAAGAATGCTGCCTTTTAACACTACATTGGTGTTACGACGTTTTCTTCCCGGATTTTCGGTGACAGTTTCTGGCATCCCAGATGGGACCCTGCTTGTGAAAACCGACGGATCCGCGGGATCATGGGACCTCCAGCCGGCATCGAGGGATTCTCGAGGAGAACCTCTGATCCCCGGACCGAAGGATTCCAAGTAAGTCCCCTGGAATTTAATTAAGGCATTCTTTAAGTATAATATACGCCTGCTCGTAAATCGCGGTGAAAACCTCGTAGAGTTGGGCTGAAAGGTACCTTTGTGGAAAGTCTCTGCTCGGTGAAAGCCGGTGGAGCGGGGCCCAAGGGGGAGGTCTTCAACAGGGGGCTGAAGTCTCCAGGATCTCAGCAGGGGTCTGGGATCCCAAAAGGGAGCTCCAACAAGGGTTGGGGTCCCTCTGATTAGTGTTTGTGATATAGTGCACAATCACTACCACTGGTCACTTGAAGGATGGGCACCTTTCCGAGTAAAAGACCCATCCCAAGGGGCACGCCTTTGGGATGTATTTTAAAACACTGGAAAGAGCTGGGGGGGGACCCTTTAACTCGGAAACAGTTAATTGAATATTGTAATCCTTGGTGGCCGTTATATACTCTGGATGACGGGGAGAAGTGGCCGGAGGATGGGACACTGTGTTAGAATACCACTTTGCAATTGATGTTGTTTTGTAAAAGGGAAGGTAAATGGGAAGAAATGACCTATGTAGATTTGTTTTTCTCGTTGAGAAATCATCCGGAATGGCAAAGGCAGTGTGGGATACATCCGCATAGTTCTATGGTAATGGCTTTGGGAAAGGGAAAATGTAAGAAAGGTTCAAAGAAATGCTGCGCCGCTTGTAGCGTCGGGAAAGAATGTTTGAAGTTTGAGTCTGAGGAGGATGATGTCGAGCTAATGGTGGCACCGCGTCGGAAATGGGGGGATAATCATGCAGAGGGATCCGAGATCGGTAGCCCTTCCACCTCCCCTCTGGGGGAGGGTGCGGGAGAATTTAGCCCGGTTTCGGGAAGAACGCGGGGAAGGACAGGGGGGGCAGCGGAGCCAGCTCCCCTCCAGGCCCCTCTCCGAGAAGCAGTAGGAAATACTGGTCCGGTGACAGTAAAGGTTCCGTTTTCAATAACTGATTTAAGGTCGTGGAAGGAAATAGCAGGCACTTATCGAGAAGACCCTGAGAGAGTAGCAAAGGTCTTTGAGACAATAATTAGGACCTAGGATCCTGACTGGAATGATTTGCAGGTGATTTTAGATACTTTGCTTGATGGCACAGAGAAAAGGATGGTGCTGAATACTGCTAAGAAACAGGTAGAGGGAGCTCACGCCCATGGAGATTTGCAGGGACCGGTAGATCAGAACTTTCCCTCTTCAGATCCTGACTGGGACCCGAATCAGCCGGGACCCAGAGGAATGTTGACCAGATATCAGAGGTGGATTTTGTTTGGTGTTAAACATGCAATGCCAAAGGCGATAAATTGGTCAAAAATTTATGAAATAAGGCAGGAGCTAAATGAGTCTCCTTCAGCTTTCATGGAGAGACTGAAGGAAACTGCCCGAAAGTATACTAATTTGGACCCAGAACAACCAGACGAAGCAATACAATTGGCCTCCATATTCATGGGTCAATCGGCTCCCGATATTAGGAAAAAGCTCCAAAAATTGGAAGGACCTGAATCTAGAGATTTGGGAAAAATGCTTGAAGTAGCATGGACTGTGTATAATAATAGAGAAAAAGAGAAGGAAGGAAAACAGGCTCGGAGAGATGGAAAGTTATTGGCGGCTCTAGCTGGGAATAATAGAAAAGGCAGAGGAAGAGGAAGAGGAAGAGGGATGAATATTGGAGAAAGGGAAAGGATAAATCTTCGATTAGCACCAGACCAATGTGCTATTTGTAAGGAACGTGGGCACTGGAAAAGAGAATGTCCTAAGGCCGGGGAGTTAGATCCGACTCTTCGCGCGATTAAATTGATGACTTTAGATGAGGAATCACGAAGAGGACCGGGGGAGTCAACCCTAGCTGAACCCCTGGTTACACTAGAGCTAGGGAATGAAGAAGCAGAATTTTTAGTAGATACGGGAGCCACTTATTCGGTATTGAACACATGTAGAGGAAAATGCAGTCATCATTCGGTAGATGTCGTTGGTGCGACAGGACAAAGGGAAAATCGGCCTTTTCTGGAACCATTAAAATTTAAATTGGGAAAACAGTGGGTAACACACCAGTTTTTATATATGCCTGAATGCCCTTTGCCTTTGTTAGGGCGAGACTTGTTAAGTAAATTGGAGGCACAAGTAACTTTTAAAAATGGGGAAATTGAATTATTGATACCGGAATCAAAAGCCATAGAGGCGAAAGTATTTATGTTACAGGATTCTTTTAAAGAAGAACGAATTCCAGAAGAGGTGGAAAATGCTGTAACCCCCTTGGTTTGGGCAAGTGAGGTTCCAGGACGATCGAAACTGGCAGAACCGGTAAAAGTGACCTTAAAAGCCGGATCCAAACTGGTAAGACAAAAACAGTATCCTATTAAGTGGGAGGCACGAAAAGGATTAGAGGGGTTAATCATGAAATTTTTGCAATATGGGCTTTTGGTAGAATGCGAGTCAGAATATAACACACCTATATTACCGGTAAAGAAACCTGGGGGACGGGAATATCGACTAGTCCAGGGTCTAAGAGCTATAAATCAAATAGTTCAAGATATACACCCAGTAGCAGCCAATCCCTATAGTTTATTGACATCCCTGAAAGAGGAGCATAAATGGTTTACTGTACTAGATTTAAAGGAGGTCTTCTTTTGCATACCTCTGGATGCACAAAGTCAAAGCATATTTGCTTTTGAATGGGAGAGCCCTGCAACAGGACGAAAGATGCAACTGACGTGGACTGTACTTCCACAAGGATTTAAAAAGAGCCCCACAGTATTTGGAAACCAGTGGGCAAAGGAATTAGAAATATGGAAGAGACAAAACCAGGAAAAGGGGACATTGTTACAATATGTGGATGATATTCTGATAGCAGCAGAAAGCAAAGAAGAATGTTTTGAAATTACTATCAGTTTGTTGAATTTTCTGGGCCAAGGAGGATATAGAGTCTCCAGAAATAAGGCCCAGATAGGAAGAGAAGCAGTGATTTATCTGGGATTTGAAATATCTCAAGGGCAAAGGCAACTAAGCAACGAAAGGAAGGAAGCCATTTGCCAAATCCCAGAACCTAACAGTCCAAAGGAGCTGAGAACCTTTTTGGGAATGATTGGATGGTGTCGGCTTTGGATTCCAAACTATGGACTATATGTGAAGCCACTCTACAACGCTTTAAGAGAATCCAAAGACTTGTATCTGACATGGACACCTGAATGCCAAAAATCATTTAAAGAACTTAAAAAAGCATTGATGATGGCCCCTGCTTTGGCTTTACCTAATTTAACCAAACCTTTTGAACTGTTTGTCCATGAGAGGCAGCATCTGGCCCTTGGAGTGCTGGCACAACGTCTGGGATCCTGGAAGCGGCCAGTAGGATATTTCTCTAAACAACTTGACAACGTGAGTAAAGGATGGCCGGGATGTTTGCGCGCTGTGGCAGCGACGGTATTGCTGATTCAGGAAGCTCGAAAATTGACTATGGGCCAAAAGATGGTGGTGTATGTACCACACATGGTGGTAACTGTTCTAGAACAAAAGGGGGGTCATTGGCTGTCCCCCAGCAGAATGCTGAAATATCAAGTTGTCTTACTGGAGCAAGATGATGTGGAATTAAAAACCACAACCATCGTAAATCCAGCAATGTTTCTGTCGACGGAGAATCCGACAGAAAATCTAGAACATGACTGCCTGCTAACTGTTGAACAAGTCTATTCCAGCAGACCGGACCTGAGGGATGAGCCTCTGGAGAACCCTGATCTGGAGTTGTTCACGGATGGAAGCAGCTTTGTGAAAGAAGGAAGACGAACGGCCGGATACGCTGTTGTCACCACCACCGAGGCACTGGAGTCAGGAACGCTGCCTGCAAATACCTCGGCACAGAAAGCAGAACTGGTGGCGTTGAGGCAAGCCTTGCGAATGGCAGAAGGAAAAAGGGTAAATATATGGACTGACTCTAAATATGCATTTGGTGTGATTCACGCTCATGGAGCCATCTGGAGAGAAAGAGGACTGCTCCCAGCCCAAGGTTCATCGATAAAACACAAAGAAGAAATCCTTCAGCTCCTCGAAGAGGCGCAGAAACCAAAGGAAGTGGCACTGATGCACTGCAAGGCTCATCAATTTGGTCAGACAGCTGTAAACATAGGTAATCGATTGGCAGACAAAACAGCAAAGGAGGCTGCTGAACAAGGTATCCTTGCTCTAGTACCAGTAAAACAAATAAAAATCCCAAATCTGAAACCAAAATACAGTAAATTGGATGAACAATTAGCAGAACAATTGAAAGCATCACAAAATATAGAAGGGCGGTAGGTAACGCCAGAAAAACAGGTAATTGTAACCCCGCAAGTTATGTTAGAACTTGCGAAAGAAAAACATGCACAGACACATTGGGGTGTAGATGCTATGGTCTCGAGCCTAAAATCATCTGTGGTGTGTGTAGGAAGGACAGGAGTAATTAAATCCATAGTAACGAAGTGTCCAATTTGTCTCAAAAATAATTCTTTAAATCGGAAAAGGGCACCCCTAGGAGTAACAAAACAGGGTAACATTCCAGGAGATTACTGGCAAGTTGATTTTTCTGAACTCCCCAGGCAGAATGGATTCAGGTATCTATTAGTATTCATTGATACTTTTTCTGGATGGCCGGAAGCCTTTCCTTGTCGCACCAGCAAAGCGAGAGAAGTAGTTAAAATATTGTTGAAAGAAATCATACCAAGGTTTGGGGTACCAATTGGCATGTCTTCCGATAGGGGACCACATTTTGTAGCAGAAATAGTTCAGCAAGTAAGTAAAATTTTAGGGATAAATTGGGATTTACATACCCCCTGGAGGCCACAATCAAGTGGGAGAATTGAAAGAATGAACCAAACATTAAAGCGACAAATAAGTAAAATTTGTCAAGAGGTGTCTTTGAAATGGCCACAAGCTTTACCATTAGCACTTCTGAGAGTCAGAGTTCAACCTAGATCTAAAGATGGTGTAAGTCCATACGAAATTCTGTATGGCAAACCTTATCAGACTCCTTTAATCCCAGGGGATATGAAAATAACAGGGGAAACAGATTTAAAGATGTATTTGATTTCTTTAGGAAAAACACTTGAAGCACTCCGAAAATACGTTGTGCTGACCAGATCGCTTGCTTTGGATACACCTGTGCATCAATATCCACCAGGTGATTTCGTGTGCATAAAGACTTGGAACTCTGAACCACTGCAGGTGAAGTGGAAAGGACCTTTTCAGGTACTGTTAACAACTGACACTGCGATCAAAGTAGAAGGGGTGGAACCGTGGATACACTACACCCGAGTGAAGAAGGCCCCTTCGTGGAGAGTCATCAATAGAGATCCAGAGACTGCAAAACTGACTTTGAAATATATCTAAAAAGAGTAGCTATTGCTGCAAAATGCGGGGAGACTGTATCTCGATCTGGAAACTGATGATAATAGGAGCACTGTTCAGTGTATTGGAAGTAAGAACAAAAGACATTACTACGCTGCCAATAAAAGCAGAACAATTAATATACCTCCCAAGGAGGACTCCAGAAGAAAATTTGATGATCGGGCTTATAAAAGAATTTGCAAATTTACAAAACGTGACCCAAATAACTGCGTGTCTTCCAATCCCAAGGGCGGTAGGAGAATCAGTTCCGTGGGGAATCTTGACAACAAATCGAAGTAACAAAGAACCCAACAAGAACGGTACTCATTGTGAACAAGTTCCCGTTGTTGAGTGGCAGGAACGAATAGATTATGTTAGAAAACAATGGAAAAACCCCTGGAAGTAAAGCAAATTGTGAGAAGTTACTAAATTATGTTTTTGTCCAAATAGTTTTTCCCAATATAGGTTGGTGTGCTTATGATGAACCCGTTAAGAAAAATGTTACTCGAACAATCATGAAATGGGAATGCAAAGAGCCCAATCAAACTAAACAAGAGATAACTTTGTGGGATTCAGTATGGTCCATGGCCATCACATCTCAGTTCCAGTACATGGCCAGTGCCCCCTGGTGTTTCACCTGGGATGGGATGATTTTTGCAGCTTTCCCATCGGTCGATGACAAAGGAAGTACTTCCCGGGAAAAGGAAATTGTAGTACCCTGGTGGAATTGTACAAAAATGTGTAATTGCAGTACAGTTAGTAAAGCAATCCAAAGTGTTCCACCTTTAGCAGCTGCCTTGAAATATGGATGCCAGTGTAGGGGACTTAGAAATGATTTACAGTTGACTGATAGCTATAAGCCCAAAAGAGGAACATTCTTTAGTTGTAGAAAATCTACAATTCAAAGTCCAGGACACTTAGTTTGGGCAATGAGTGATGGAACCTGGTCCACTCACCTACCGGTTGATGGTAAGGTAAAACAAATTACTTTAGGAATGCCAACATTATGTCCAATTTGGAAAAAGACTCCCTTTAAGGGGAACTCTGAGAATTTGAAATTATTACAAATAAAAAGATCAGAAGTTGAAGAAGATGAAAACTGGAATGAGCCTTCAACAGGAGTAAAAATTGGATGGGCCTTAGAATCTTTATTGACTCCCTTATCGACTTATAGGAATAAAGCCTGGTTATATAAACTAACTGGTCAAGTAGAAAAATTAGCAAATGTAACAAGGAGAGGATTCAGACAGTTAAACCTACAGTTGCAAGCAACCTCAAGAATGACGCTGCAAAATAAAATGGCCTTAGACATGCTCCTGTTAAAAGAACATGGAGTATGTGAGTACCTAAAAGGTAGGAGAGATCATTGCTGTCTACATATCCCCAACGTCACTCAGGATGTTGAACATGACTTAAACTTACTAAAACAAATAGAAAAAGACACTCAGGAAATCCAACAGGACATGCAAGAAAATTGGCTTGATAAAATTTTTAACGGATTAGGGTGGAATATTAGTTCTCGGGTCAAATCTTTAATCGGTACCGGACTGCTTTTACTGGTAGTAGTTTTAATAATACTGCTCATATATTATTGTCTGAAAAAGGAACTCACCAGCAGAACAGCTTTTAATCGAATGATTATTCAGGCTATTGCAAGAAGACAAAACCTTAGTGAGTCGGTTGTTACACTTCCACCACCCTATAGCGAAACAAGTGGACTATAAGTGTAGTGTTGTGATTCTGAAAAAAATATTATAATAATATTTAATCATTATATGATTAAGAAAAATTTAATTATGGAAGTATTGAAAAGAGAATTATTTCAAAACTTCCAAAGGGGGGAAATGTAACCGAGGTGATGGAATTAGTTAATCATAAAACACGAACAATGCTGCTATGTCCCTTGTACAGCCCTGCCCATCTGGACATTAGGTCTGGGAACAGAGGGTTTAGTCCCTAGGTAGTCATTAATGTTAAACAATAATGGTGAAGGGGATTTTTAATAGAAATAGTGTTATTAAATGATTGCAGGTGTATTTGTGGTACCTATCTATTGTGTGAATTAATTGAAGCAAAAAGTCATACATCTCCCCCCAAAGAAGTTAGTTTCAATTAAAACCAGCAGGTGCCTAGAACTGGTCAAGACGACCCGTGCCGCAGGGACAAGGGCCAGAAGAGGACTGAGTTTGCGCAGAAACTGTGACGAAGAGGATAAGCCTTCATCTTGGGACCCCCGACGACCACCACTAGGAGGCACTGCGCAAGCGCGGGTGGGAGGAGTGTATGAAAATGGACTGATTTGACTATGAAAGAAAGGGCTTATGTAATCAGATGAATATGTATATTTTGATCTGTATAAACTGCACGAAAAGGGTATGGGGTATGCACGCTTGGTGGAATTATCCCCCGTGCATCCAGCGCTGCAATAAAGAATGCTGCCTTTTAACACTACATTGGTGTTACGACGTTTTCTTCCCGGATTTTCGGTGACAGTTTCTGGCATCCCAGATGGGACCCTGCTTGTGAAAACCGACGGATCCGCGGGATCATGGGACCTCCAGCCGGCATCGAGGGATTCTCGAGGAGAACCTCTGATCCCCGGACCGAAGGATTCCAAGTAAGTCCCCTGGAATTTAATTAAGGCATTCTTTAAGTATAATATACGCCTGCTCGTAAATCGCGGTGAAAACCTCGTAGAGTTGGGCTGAAAGGTACCTTTGTGGAAAGTCTCTGCTCGGTGAAAGCCGGTGGAGCGGGGCCCAAGGGGGAGGTCTTCAACAGGGGGCTGAAGTCTCCAGGATCTCAGCAGGGGTCTGGGATCCCAAAAGGGAGCTCCAACAAGGGTTGGGGTCCCTCTGATTAGTGTTTGTGATATAGTGCACAATCACTACCACTGGTCACTTGAAGGATGGGCACCTTTCCGAGTAAAAGACCCATCCCAAGGGGCACGCCTTTGGGATGTATTTTAAAACACTGGAAAGAGCTGGGGGGGGACCCTTTAACTCGGAAACAGTTAATTGAATATTGTAATCCTTGGTGGCCGTTATATACTCTGGATGACGGGGAGAAGTGGCCGGAGGATGGGACACTGTGTTAGAATACCACTTTGCAATTGATGTTGTTTTGTAAAAGGGAAGGTAAATGGGAAGAAATGACCTATGTAGATTTGTTTTTCTCGTTGAGAAATCATCCGGAATGGCAAAGGCAGTGTGGGATACATCCGCATAGTTCTATGGTAATGGCTTTGGGAAAGGGAAAATGTAAGAAAGGTTCAAAGAAATGCTGCGCCGCTTGTAGCGTCGGGAAAGAATGTTTGAAGTTTGAGTCTGAGGAGGATGATGTCGAGCTAATGGTGGCACCGCGTCGGAAATGGGGGGATAATCATGCAGAGGGATCCGAGATCGGTAGCCCTTCCACCTCCCCTCTGGGGGAGGGTGCGGGAGAATTTAGCCCGGTTTCGGGAAGAACGCGGGGAAGGACAGGGGGGGCAGCGGAGCCAGCTCCCCTCCAGGCCCCTCTCCGAGAAGCAGTAGGAAATACTGGTCCGGTGACAGTAAAGGTTCCGTTTTCAATAACTGATTTAAGGTCGTGGAAGGAAATAGCAGGCACTTATCGAGAAGACCCTGAGAGAGTAGCAAAGGTCTTTGAGACAATAATTAGGACCTAGGATCCTGACTGGAATGATTTGCAGGTGATTTTAGATACTTTGCTTGATGGCACAGAGAAAAGGATGGTGCTGAATACTGCTAAGAAACAGGTAGAGGGAGCTCACGCCCATGGAGATTTGCAGGGACCGGTAGATCAGAACTTTCCCTCTTCAGATCCTGACTGGGACCCGAATCAGCCGGGACCCAGAGGAATGTTGACCAGATATCAGAGGTGGATTTTGTTTGGTGTTAAACATGCAATGCCAAAGGCGATAAATTGGTCAAAAATTTATGAAATAAGGCAGGAGCTAAATGAGTCTCCTTCAGCTTTCATGGAGAGACTGAAGGAAACTGCCCGAAAGTATACTAATTTGGACCCAGAACAACCAGACGAAGCAATACAATTGGCCTCCATATTCATGGGTCAATCGGCTCCCGATATTAGGAAAAAGCTCCAAAAATTGGAAGGACCTGAATCTAGAGATTTGGGAAAAATGCTTGAAGTAGCATGGACTGTGTATAATAATAGAGAAAAAGAGAAGGAAGGAAAACAGGCTCGGAGAGATGGAAAGTTATTGGCGGCTCTAGCTGGGAATAATAGAAAAGGCAGAGGAAGAGGAAGAGGAAGAGGGATGAATATTGGAGAAAGGGAAAGGATAAATCTTCGATTAGCACCAGACCAATGTGCTATTTGTAAGGAACGTGGGCACTGGAAAAGAGAATGTCCTAAGGCCGGGGAGTTAGATCCGACTCTTCGCGCGATTAAATTGATGACTTTAGATGAGGAATCACGAAGAGGACCGGGGGAGTCAACCCTAGCTGAACCCCTGGTTACACTAGAGCTAGGGAATGAAGAAGCAGAATTTTTAGTAGATACGGGAGCCACTTATTCGGTATTGAACACATGTAGAGGAAAATGCAGTCATCATTCGGTAGATGTCGTTGGTGCGACAGGACAAAGGGAAAATCGGCCTTTTCTGGAACCATTAAAATTTAAATTGGGAAAACAGTGGGTAACACACCAGTTTTTATATATGCCTGAATGCCCTTTGCCTTTGTTAGGGCGAGACTTGTTAAGTAAATTGGAGGCACAAATAACTTTTAAAAATGGGGAAACTGAATTATTGATACCGGAATCAAAAGCCATAGAGGCGAAAGTATTTATGTTACAGGATTCTTTTAAAGAAGAACGAATTCCAGAAGAGGCGGAAAATGCTGTAACCCCCTTGGTTTGGGCAAGTGAGGTTCCAGGACGATCGAAACTGGCAGAACCGGTAAAAGTGACCTTAAAAGCCGGATCCAAACTGGTAAGACAAAAACAGTATCCTATTAAGTGGGAGGCACGAAAAGGATTAGAGGGGTTAATCATGAAATTTTTGCAATATGGGCTTTTGGTAGAATGCGAGTCAGAATATAACACACCTATATTACCGGTAAAGAAACCTGGGGGACGGGAATATCGACTAGTCCAGGGTCTAAGAGCTATAAATCAAATAGTTCAAGATATACACCCAGTAGCAGCCAATCCCTATAGTTTATTGACATCCCTGAAAGAGGAGCATAAATGGTTTACTGTACTAGATTTAAAGGAGGCCTTCTTTTGCATACCTCTGGATGCACAAAGTCAAAGCATATTTGCTTTTGAATGGGAGAGCCCTGCAACAGGACGAAAGATGCAACTGACGTGGACTGTACTTCCACAAGGATTTAAAAATAGCCCCACAGTATTTGGAAACCAGTGGGCAAAGGAATTAGAAATATGGAAGAGACAAAACCAGGAAAAGGGGACATTGTTACAATATGTGGATGATATTCTGATAGCAGCAGAAAGCAAAGAAGAATGTTTTGAAATTACTATCAGTTTGTTGAATTTTCTGGGCCAAGGAGGATATAGAGTCTCCAGAAATAAGGCCCAGATAGGAAGAGAAGCAATGATTTATCTGGGATTTGAAATATCTCAAGGGCAAAGGCAACTAAGCAACGAAAGGAAGGAAGCCATTTGCCAAATCCCAGAACCTAACAGTCCAAAGGAGCTGAGAACCTTTTTGGGAATGATTGGATGGTGTCGGCTTTGGATTCCAAACTATGGACTATATGTGAAGCCACTCTACAACGCTTTAAGAGAATCCAAAGACTTGTATCTGACATGGACACCTGAATGCCAAAAATCATTTAAAGAACTTAAAAAAGCATTGATGATGGCCCCTGCTTTGGCTTTACCTAATTTAACCAAACCTTTTGAACTGTTTGTCCATGAGAGGCAGCATCTGGCCCTTGGAGTGCTGGCACAACGTCTGGGATCCTGGAAGCGGCCAGTAGGATATTTCTCTAAACAACTTGACAACGTGAGTAAAGGATGGCCGGGACGTTTGCGCGCTGTGGCAGCGACGGTATTGCTGATTCAGGAAGCTCGAAAATTGACTATGGGCCAAAAGATGGTGGTGTATGTACCACACATGGTGGTAACTGTTCTAGAACAAAAGGGGGGTCATTGGCTGTCCCCCAGCAGAATGCTGAAATATCAAGTTGTCTTACTGGAGCAAGATGATGTGGAATTAAAAACCACAACCATCGTAAATCCAGCAATGTTTCTGTCGACGGAGAATCCGACAGAAAATCTAGAACATGACTGCCTGCTAACTGTCGAACAAGTCTATTCCAGCAGACCGGACCTGAGGGATGAGCCTCTGGAGAACCCTGCTCTGGACTTGTTCACGGATGGAAGCAGCTTTGTGAAGGAAGGAAGATGAACGGCCGGATATGCTGTTGTCACCACCACCGAGGTACTGGAGTCAGGAACGCTGCCTGCAAATACCTCGGCACAGAAAGCAGAACTGGTGGCGTTGAGGCAAGCCTTGCGAATGGCAGAAGGAAAAAGGGTAAATATATGGACTGACTGTAAATATGCATTTGGTGTGATTCACGCTCATGGAGCCATCTGGAAAGAAAGAGGACTGCTCTCAGCCCAAGGTTCATCGATAAAACACAAAGAAGAAATCCTTCAGCTCCTCAAAGAGGCGCAGAAACCAAAGGAAGTGGCAGTGATGCACTGCAAGGCTCATCAATTTGGTCAGACAGCTGTAAACATAGGTAATCGATTGGCAGACAAAACAGCAAAGGAGGCTGCTGAACAAGGTATCCTTGCTCTAGTACCAGTAAAACAAATAAAAATCCCAAATCTGAAACCAAAATACAGTAAATTGGATGAACAATTAGCAGAACAATTGAAAGCATCACAAAATATAGAAGGGTGGTAGGTAACGCCAGAAAAACAGGTAATTGTAACCCCGCAAGTTATGTTAGAACTTGCGAAAGAAAAACATGCACAGACACATTGGGGTGTAGATGCTATGGTCTCGAGCCTAAAATCATCTGTGGTGTGTGTAGGAATGACAGGAGTAATTAAATCCATAGTAACGAAGTGTCCAATTTGTCTCAAAAATAATTCTTTAAATCGGAAAAGGGCACCCCTAGGAGTAACAAAACAGGGTAACATTCCAGGAGATTACTGGCAAGTTGATTTTTCTGAACTCCCCAGGCAGAATGGATTCAGCTATCTATTAGTATTCATTGATACTTTTTCTGGATGGCCGGAAGCCTTTCCTTGTCGCACCAGCAAAGCGAGAGAAGTAGTTAAAATATTGTTGAAAGAAATCATACCAAGGTTTGGGGTACCAATTGGCATGTCTTCCAATAGGGGACCACATTTCGTAGCAGAAATAGTTCAGCAAGTAAGTAAAATTTTAGGGATAAATTGGGATTTACATACCCCCTGGAGGCCACAATCAAGTGGGAGAATTGAAAGAATGAACCAAACATTAAAGCGACAAATAAGTAAAATTTGTCAAGAGGTGTCTTTGAAATGGCCACAAGCTTTACCATTAGCACTTCTGAGAGTCAGAGTTCAACCTAGATCTAAAGATGGTGTAAGTCCATACGAAATTCTGTATGGCAAACCTTATCAGACTCCTTTAATCCCAGGGGATACGAAAATAACAGGGGAAACAGATTTAAAGATGTATTTGATTTCTTTAGGAAAAACACTTGAAGCACTCCGAAAATACGTTGTGCTGACCAGGTCGCTTGCTTTGGATACACCTGTGCATCAATATCCACCAGGTGATTTCGTGTGCATAAAGACTTGGAACTCTGAACCACTGCAGGTGAAGTGGAAAGGACCTTTTCAGGTACTGTTAACAACTTACACTGCAATCAAAGTAGAAGGGGTGGAACCGTGGATACACTACACCCGAGTGAAGAAGGCCCCTTCGTGGAGAGTCATCAATAGAGATCCAGAGACTGCAAAACTGACTTTGAAATATATCTAAAAAGAGTAGCTATTGCTGTAAAATGCGGGGAGACTGTATCTCGATCTGGAAACTGATGATAATAGGAGCACTGTTCAGTGTATTGGAAGTAAGAACAAAAGACATTACTACGCTGCCAATAAAAGCAGAACAATTAATATACCTCCCAAGGAGGACTCCAGAAGAAAATTTGATGATCGGGCTTATAAAAGAATTTGCAAATTTACAAAACGTGACCCAAATAACTGCGTGTCTTCCAATCGCAAGGGCAGTAGGAGAATCAGTTCCGTGGGGAATCTTGACAACAAATCGAAGTAACAAAGAACCCAACAAGAACGGTACTCATTGTGAACAAGTTCCCGTTGCTGAGTGGCAGGAACGAATAGATTATGTTAGAAAACAATGGAAAACCCCTGGAAGTAAAGCAAATTGTGAGAAGTTACTAAATTATGTTTTTGTCCAAATAGTTTTTCCCAATATAGGTTGGTGTGCTTATGATGAACCCGTTAAGAAAAATGTTACTCGATCAATCATGAAATGGGAATGCAAAGAGCCCAATCAAACTAAACAAGAGATAACTTTGTGGGATTCAGTATGGTCCATGGCCATCACATCTCAGTTCCAGTACATGGCCAGTGCCCCCTGGTGTTTCACCTGGGATGGGATGATTTTTGCAGCTTTCCCATCGGTCGATGACAAAGGAAGTACTTCCCGGGAAAAGGAAATTGTAGTACCCTGGTGGAATTGTACAAAAATGTATCATTGCAGTACAGTTAGTAAAGCAATCCAAAGTGTTCCACCTTTAGCAGCTGCCTTGAAATATGGATGCCAGTGTAGGGGACTTAGAAATGATTTACAGTTGACTGATACCTATAAGCCCCAAAGAGGAACATTCTTTAGTTGTAGAAAATCTACAATTCAAAGTCCAGGACACTTAGTTTGGGCAATGAGTGATGGAACCTGGTCCACTCACCTACCGGTTGATGGTAAGATAAAACAAATTACTTTAGGAATGCCAACATTGTGTCCAATTTGGAAAAAGACTCCCTTTAAGGGGAACTCTGAGAATTTGAAATTATTACAAATAAAAAGATCAGAACTTGAAGAAGATGAAAACTGGAATGAGCCTTCAACAGGAGTAAAAATTAGATGGGCCTTAGAATCTTTATTGACTCCCTTATCGACTTATAGGAATAAAGCCTGGTTATATAAACTAACTGGTCAAGTAGAAAAATTAGCAAATGTAACAAGGAGAGGATTCAGACAGTTAAACCTACAGTTGCAAGCAACCTCAAGAATGACGCTGCAAAATAAAATGGCCTTAGACATGCTCCTGTTAAAAGAACATGGAGTATGTGAGTACCTAAAAGGTAGGAGAGATCATTGCTGTCTACATATCCCCAGCGTCACTCAGGATGTTGAACATGACTTAAACTTACTAAAACAAATAGAAAAAGACACTCAGGAAATCCAACAGGACATGCAAGAAACTTGGCTTGATAAAATTTTTAACGGATTAGGGTGGAATATTAGTTCTTGGGTCAAATCTTTAATCGGTACCGGACTGCTTTTACTGGTAGTAGTTTTAATAATACTGCTCATATATTATTGTCTGAAAAAGGAACTCACCAGCAGAACAGCTTTTAATCGAATGATTATTCAGGCTATTGCAAGAAGACAAAACCTTAGTGAGTCGGTTGTTACACTTCCACCACCCTATAGCGAAACAAGTGGACTATAAGTGTAGTGTTGTGATTCTGAAAAAAATATTATAATAATATTTAATTATTATATGATTAAGAAAAATGTAATTATGGAAGTATTGAAAAGAGAATTATTTCAAAACTTCCAAAGGGGGGAAATGTAACCAAGGTGATGGAATTAGTTAATCATAAACCACGAACAATGCTGCTATGTCCCTTGTACAGCCCTGCCCATCTGGACATTAGGTCTGGGAACAGAGGGTTTAGTCCCTAGGTAGTCATTAATGTTAAACAATAATGGTGAAGGGGATTTTTAATAGAAATAGCGTTACCAAATGGTTGCAGGTGTATTTGTGGTACCTATCTATTGTGTGAATTAACTGAAGTAAAAAGTCATACATCTCCCCCCAAAGAAGTTAGTTTCAATTAAAACCAGCAGGTGCCTAGAACTGGTCAAGACGACCCGTGCCGCAGGGACAAGAGCCAGAAGAGGACTGAGTTTGCGCAGAAACTGTGACGAAGAGGATAAGCCTTCATCTTGGGACCCCCGACGACCACCACTAGGAGGCACTGCGCAAGCGCGGGTGGGAGGAGTGTATGAAAATGGACTGATTTGACTATGAAAGAAAGGGCTTATGTAATCAGACGAATATGTATATTTTGATCTATATAAACTGCACGAAAAGGGTATGGGGTATGCACGCTTGGTGGAATTATCCCCCGTGCATCCAGCGCTGCAATAAAGAATGCTGCCTTTTAACACTACATTGGTGTTACGACGTTTTCTTCCCGGATTTTCGGTGACAGTTTCTGGCACCCCAGATGGGACCCTGCTTGTGAAAACCGACGGATCCGCGGGATCACGGGACCTGCAGCCGGCATCGAGGGATTCTCAAGGAGAACCTCTGATGCCCGGACCGAAGGATTCCAAGTAAGTCCCCTGGAATTTAATTAAGGCATTCTTTAAGTATAATATACGCCTGCTCGTAAATCGCGGTGAAAACCTCATAGAGTTGGGCTGAAAGGTACCTTTGTGGAAAGACTCTGCTCGGTGAAAGCCGGTGGAGCGGGGCCCAAGGGGGAGGTCTTCAACAGGGGGTTGAAGTCTCCAGGATCTCAGCAGGGGTCTGGGATCCCAAAAGGGAGCTCCAACAAGGGTTGGGGTCCCTCTGATTAGTGTTTGTGATATAGTGCACAATCACTACCACTGGTCATTTGAAGGATGGGCACCTTTCCCAGTAAAAGACCCATCCCAAGGGGCACGCCTTTGGGATGTATTTTAAAACACTGGAAAGAGCTGGGGGGGGACCCTTTAACTCAGAAACAGTTAATTGAATATTGTAATCCTTGGTGGCCGTTATATACTCTGGATGACAGGGAGAAGTGGCCGGAGGACGGGACACTGTGTATAATACCACTTTGCAATTGAAGTTGTTTTGTAAAAGGGAAGGTAAATGGGAAGAAATGACATATGTAGATTTGCTTTTCTCGTTGAGAAATCATCCGGAATGGCAAAGGCAGTGTGGGGTACATCCGCATAGTTCTATGGTAATGGCTTTGGGAAAGGGAAAATGTAAGAAAGGTTCAAAGAAATGCTGCGCCGCTTGTAGCGTCGGGAAAGAATGTTTGAAGTTTGAGTCTGAGGAGGATGATGTCGAGCTAATGGTGGCACCGCGTCGGAAATGGGGGGATAATCATGCAGAGGGATCCGAGATCGGTAGCCCTTCCACCTCCCCTCTGGGGGAGGGTGCGGGAGAATTTAGCCCGGTTTCGGGAAGAACGCGGGGAAGGACGGGGGGGGCAGCAGAGCCAGCTCCCCTCCAGGCCCCTCTCCGAGAAGCAGTAGGAAATACTGGTCCGGTGACAGTAAAGGTTCCGTTTTCAATAACTGATTTAAGGTCGTGGAAGGAAATAGCAGGCACTTATCGAGAAGACCCTGAGAGAGTAGCAAAGGTCTTTGAGACAATAATTAGGACCCAGGATCCTGACTGGAATGATTTGCAGGTGATTTTAGATACTTTGCTTGATGGCACAGAGAAAAGGATGGTACTGAATACTGCTAAGAAACAGGTAGAGGGAGCTCACGCCCATGGAGATTTGCAGGGACCGGTAGATCAGAACTTTCCCTCTTCAGATCCTGACTGGGACCCGAATCAGCCGGGACCCAGAGGAATGTTGACCAGATATCAGAGGTGGATTTTGTTCGGTGTTAAACATGCAATGCCAAAGGCGATAAATTGCTCAAAAATTTATGAAATAAGGCAGGAGCTAAATGAGTCTCCTTCAGCTTTCATGGAGAGACTGAAGGAAACTGCCCGAAAGTATACTAATTTGGACCCAGAACAACCAGACGAAGCAATACAATTGGCCTCCATATTCATGGGTCAATCGGCTCCCGATATTAGGAAAAAGCTCCAAAAATTGGAAGGACCTGAATCTAGAGATTTGGGAAAAATGCTTGAAGTAGCATGGACTGTGTATAATAATAGAGAAAAAGAGAAGGAAGGAAAACAGGCTCGGAGAGATGGAAAGTTATTGGCGGCTCTAGCTGGGAATAATAGAAAAGGCAGAGGAAGAGGAAGAGGAAGAGGAAGAGGAAGAGGGATGAATATTGGAGAAAGGGAAAGGATAAATCTTCGATTAGCACCAGACCAATGTGCTATTTGTAAGGAACGTGGGCACTGGAAAAGAGAATGTCCTAAGGCCGGGGAGTTAGATCCGACTCTTCGCGCGATTAAATTGATGACTTTAGATGAGGAATCACGAAGAGGACCGGGGGAGTCAACCCTAGCTGAACCCCTGGTTACACTAGAGCTAGGGAATGAAGAAGTAGAATTTTTAGTAGATACGGGAGCCACTTATTCGGTATTGAACACATGTAGAGGAAAATGCAGTCATCATTCGGTAGATGTCGTTGGTGCGACAGGACAAAGGGAAAATCGGCCTTTTCTGGAACCATTAAAATTTAAATTGGGAAAACAGTGGGTAACACACCAGTTTTTATATATGCCTGAATGCCCTTTGCCTTTGTTAGGGCGAGACTTGTTAAGTAAATTGGAGGCACAAGTAACTTTTAAAAATGGGGAAATTGAATTATTGATACCGGAATCAAAAGCCATAGAGGCGAAAGTATTTATGTTACAGGATTCTTTTAAAGAAGAACGAATTCCAGAAGAGGTGGAAAATGCTGTAACCCCCTTGGTTTGGGCAAGTGAGGTTCCAGGACGATCGAAACTGGCAGAACCGGTAAAAGTGACCTTAAAAGCCGGATCCAAACTGGTAAGACAAAAACAGTATCCTATTAAGTGGGAGGCACGAAAAGGATTAGAGGGGTTAATCATGAAATTTTTGCAATATGGGCTTTTGGTAGAATGCGAGTCAGAATATAACACACCTATATTACCGGTAAAGAAACCTGGGGGACGGGAATATCGACTAGTCCAGGGTCTAAGAGCTATAAATCAAATAGTTCAAGATATACACCCAGTAGCAGCCAATCCCTATAGTTTATTGACATCCCTGAAAGAGGAGCATAAATGGTTTACTGTACTAGATTTAAAGGAGGTCTTCTTTTGCATACCTCTGGATGCACAAAGTCAAAGCATATTTGCTTTTGAATGGGAGAGCCCTGCAACAGGACGAAAGATGCAACTGACGTGGACTGTACTTCCACAAGGATTTAAAAAGAGCCCCACAGTATTTGGAAACCAGTGGGCAAAGGAATTAGAAAT
This sequence comes from Opisthocomus hoazin, assembly GCF_030867145.1. NCBI lineage: Eukaryota > Metazoa > Chordata > Aves > Opisthocomiformes > Opisthocomidae > Opisthocomus > Opisthocomus hoazin. The sequence goes on from NC_134441.1 coordinate 426,573, forward strand.
ATGGAAGAGACAAAACCAGGAAAAGGGGACATTGTTACAATATGTGGATGATATTCTGATAGCAGCAGAAAGCAAAGAAGAATGTTTTGAAATTACTATCAGTTTGTTGAATTTTCTGGGCCAAGGAGGATATAGAGTCTCCAGAAATAAGGCCCAGATAGGAAGAGAAGCAGTGATTTATCTGGGATTTGAAATATCTCAAGGGCAAAGGCAACTAAGCAACGAAAGGAAGGAAGCCATTTGCCAAATCCCAGAACCTAACAGTCCAAAGGAGCTGAGAACCTTTTTGGGAATGATTGGATGGTGTCGGCTTTGGATTCCAAACTATGGACTATATGTGAAGCCACTCTACAACGCTTTAAGAGAATCCAAAGACTTGTATCTGACATGGACACCTGAATGCCAAAAATCATTTAAAGAACTTAAAAAAGCATTGATGATGGCCCCTGCTTTGGCTTTACCTAATTTAACCAAACCTTTTGAACTGTTTGTCCATGAGAGGCAGCATCTGGCCCTTGGAGTGCTGGCACAACGTCTGGGATCCTGGAAGCGGCCAGTAGGATATTTCTCTAAACAACTTGACAACGTGAGTAAAGGATGGCCGGGATGTTTGCGCGCTGTGGCAGCGACGGTATTGCTGATTCAGGAAGCTCGAAAATTGACTATGGGCCAAAAGATGGTGGTGTATGTACCACACATGGTGGTAACTGTTCTAGAACAAAAGGGGGGTCATTGGCTGTCCCCCAGCAGAATGCTGAAATATCAAGTTGTCTTACTGGAGCAAGATGATGTGGAATTAAAAACCACAACCATCGTAAATCCAGCAATGTTTCTGTCGACGGAGAATCCGACAGAAAATCTAGAACATGACTGCCTGCTAACTGTTGAACAAGTCTATTCCAGCAGACCGGACCTGAGGGATGAGCCTCTGGAGAACCCTGATCTGGAGTTGTTCACGGATGGAAGCAGCTTTGTGAAAGAAGGAAGACGAACGGCCGGATACGCTGTTGTCACCACCACCGAGGCACTGGAGTCAGGAACGCTGCCTGCAAATACCTCGGCACAGAAAGCAGAACTGGTGGCGTTGAGGCAAGCCTTGCGAATGGCAGAAGGAAAAAGGGTAAATATATGGACTGACTCTAAATATGCATTTGGTGTGATTCACGCTCATGGAGCCATCTGGAGAGAAAGAGGACTGCTCCCAGCCCAAGGTTCATCGATAAAACACAAAGAAGAAATCCTTCAGCTCCTCGAAGAGGCGCAGAAACCAAAGGAAGTGGCACTGATGCACTGCAAGGCTCATCAATTTGGTCAGACAGCTGTAAACATAGGTAATCGATTGGCAGACAAAACAGCAAAGGAGGCTGCTGAACAAGGTATCCTTGCTCTAGTACCAGTAAAACAAATAAAAATCCCAAATCTGAAACCAAAATACAGTAAATTGGATGAACAATTAGCAGAACAATTGAAAGCATCACAAAATATAGAAGGGCGGTAGGTAACGCCAGAAAAACAGGTAATTGTAACCCCGCAAGTTATGTTAGAACTTGCGAAAGAAAAACATGCACAGACACATTGGGGTGTAGATGCTATGGTCTCGAGCCTAAAATCATCTGTGGTGTGTGTAGGAAGGACAGGAGTAATTAAATCCATAGTAACGAAGTGTCCAATTTGTCTCAAAAATAATTCTTTAAATCGGAAAAGGGCACCCCTAGGAGTAACAAAACAGGGTAACATTCCAGGAGATTACTGGCAAGTTGATTTTTCTGAACTCCCCAGGCAGAATGGATTCAGGTATCTATTAGTATTCATTGATACTTTTTCTGGATGGCCGGAAGCCTTTCCTTGTCGCACCAGCAAAGCGAGAGAAGTAGTTAAAATATTGTTGAAAGAAATCATACCAAGGTTTGGGGTACCAATTGGCATGTCTTCCGATAGGGGACCACATTTTGTAGCAGAAATAGTTCAGCAAGTAAGTAAAATTTTAGGGATAAATTGGGATTTACATACCCCCTGGAGGCCACAATCAAGTGGGAGAATTGAAAGAATGAACCAAACATTAAAGCGACAAATAAGTAAAATTTGTCAAGAGGTGTCTTTGAAATGGCCACAAGCTTTACCATTAGCACTTCTGAGAGTCAGAGTTCAACCTAGATCTAAAGATGGTGTAAGTCCATACGAAATTCTGTATGGCAAACCTTATCAGACTCCTTTAATCCCAGGGGATATGAAAATAACAGGGGAAACAGATTTAAAGATGTATTTGATTTCTTTAGGAAAAACACTTGAAGCACTCCGAAAATACGTTGTGCTGACCAGATCGCTTGCTTTGGATACACCTGTGCATCAATATCCACCAGGTGATTTCGTGTGCATAAAGACTTGGAACTCTGAACCACTGCAGGTGAAGTGGAAAGGACCTTTTCAGGTACTGTTAACAACTGACACTGCGATCAAAGTAGAAGGGGTGGAACCGTGGATACACTACACCCGAGTGAAGAAGGCCCCTTCGTGGAGAGTCATCAATAGAGATCCAGAGACTGCAAAACTGACTTTGAAATATATCTAAAAAGAGTAGCTATTGCTGCAAAATGCGGGGAGACTGTATCTCGATCTGGAAACTGATGATAATAGGAGCACTGTTCAGTGTATTGGAAGTAAGAACAAAAGACATTACTACGCTGCCAATAAAAGCAGAACAATTAATATACCTCCCAAGGAGGACTCCAGAAGAAAATTTGATGATCGGGCTTATAAAAGAATTTGCAAATTTACAAAACGTGACCCAAATAACTGCGTGTCTTCCAATCCCAAGGGCGGTAGGAGAATCAGTTCCGTGGGGAATCTTGACAACAAATCGAAGTAACAAAGAACCCAACAAGAACGGTACTCATTGTGAACAAGTTCCCGTTGTTGAGTGGCAGGAACGAATAGATTATGTTAGAAAACAATGGAAAAACCCCTGGAAGTAAAGCAAATTGTGAGAAGTTACTAAATTATGTTTTTGTCCAAATAGTTTTTCCCAATATAGGTTGGTGTGCTTATGATGAACCCGTTAAGAAAAATGTTACTCGAACAATCATGAAATGGGAATGCAAAGAGCCCAATCAAACTAAACAAGAGATAACTTTGTGGGATTCAGTATGGTCCATGGCCATCACATCTCAGTTCCAGTACATGGCCAGTGCCCCCTGGTGTTTCACCTGGGATGGGATGATTTTTGCAGCTTTCCCATCGGTCGATGACAAAGGAAGTACTTCCCGGGAAAAGGAAATTGTAGTACCCTGGTGGAATTGTACAAAAATGTGTAATTGCAGTACAGTTAGTAAAGCAATCCAAAGTGTTCCACCTTTAGCAGCTGCCTTGAAATATGGATGCCAGTGTAGGGGACTTAGAAATGATTTACAGTTGACTGATAGCTATAAGCCCAAAAGAGGAACATTCTTTAGTTGTAGAAAATCTACAATTCAAAGTCCAGGACACTTAGTTTGGGCAATGAGTGATGGAACCTGGTCCACTCACCTACCGGTTGATGGTAAGGTAAAACAAATTACTTTAGGAATGCCAACATTATGTCCAATTTGGAAAAAGACTCCCTTTAAGGGGAACTCTGAGAATTTGAAATTATTACGGATAAAAAGATCAGAAGTTGAAGAAGATGAAAACTGGAATGAGCCTTCAACAGGAGTAAAAATTGGATGGGCCTTAGAATCTTTATTGACTCCCTTATCGACTTATAGGAATAAAGCCTGGTTATATAAACTAACTGGTCAAGTAGAAAAATTAGCAAATGTAACAAGGAGAGGATTCAGACAGTCAAACCTACAGTTGCAAGCAACCTCAAGAATGACGCTGCAAAATAAAATGGCCTTAGACATGCTCCTGTTAAAAGAACATGGAGTACGTGAGTACCTAAAAGGTAGGAGAGATCATTGCTGTCTACATATCCCCAATGTCACTCAGGATGTTGAACATGACTTAAACTTACTAAAACAAATAGAAAAAGACACTCAGGAAATCCAACAGGACATGCAAGAAAATTGGCTTGATAAAATTTTTAACGGATTAGGGTGGAATATTAGTTCTTGGGTCAAATCTTTAATCGGTACCGGACTGCTTTTACTGGTAGTAGTTTTAATAATACTGCTCATATATTATTGTCTGAAAAAGGAACTCACCAGCAGAACAGCTTTTAATCGAATGATTATTCAGGCTATTGCAAGAAGACAAAACCTTAGTGAGTCGGTTGTTACACTTCCACCACCCTATAGCGAAACAAGTGGACTATAAGTGTAGTGTTGTGATTCTGAAAAAAATATTATAATAATATTTAATTATTATATGATTAAGAAAAATTTAATTATGGAAGTATTGAAAAGAGAATTATTTCAAAACTTCCAAAGGGGGGAAATGTAACCAAGGTGATGGAATTAGTTAATCATAAACCACGAACAATGCTGCTATGTCCCTTGTACAGCCCTGCCCATCTGGACATTAGGTCTGGGAACAGAGGGTTTAGTCCCTAGGTAGTCATTAAACAGTAATGGTGAAGGGGATTTTTAATAGAAATAGTGTTATTAAATGATTGCAGGTGTATTTGTGGTACCTATCTATTGTGTGAATTAATTGAAGCAAAAAGTCATACATCTCCCCCCAAAGAAGTTAGTTTCAATTAAAACCAGCAGGTGCCTAGAACTGGTCAAGACGACCCGTGCCGCAGGGACAAGAGCCAGAAGAGGACTGAGTTTGCGCAGAAACTGTGACGAAGAGGATAAGCCTTCATCTTGGGACCCCCGACGACCACCACTAGGAGGCACTGCGCAAGCGCGGGTGGGAGGAGTGTATGAAAATGAACTAATTTTATTATGAAAGGGATAAGTTATGTAACCTAATAAATATGTATATTTTGATCTATATAAACTATACGGAAAAGGTATGGGGTATGCACGTTCGGTGGAACTATCCCCCGTGCATCCAGCGCTGCAATAAAGAATGCTGCCTTTTAACACTACATTGGTGTTATGAGGTGTTATTCCCGGATTTTCGGTGACACCCTCATCATCTTCGTAACCCTTCACTGGACTCTCCAGTAGTTCCTCATCTTTCTTGAAGTGGGGAGCCCAGAGCTTGAACACAGCACTCAAGACGGGGCCTCCCCAGGGCAGAGCAGAGGAGGAGGATAATCTCCCTCAACCTCCTGGCCACACTTCTCTTGATGCACCCCAGGATCCCCTTGGCTTTCTTGGCAGCCAGGGCACGCTGCTGGCTCATGGTCAGCCTGTCGTCCACCAGGACACCCAGGTCCCTCTCCCAGAGCTGCTCTCCAGCAGGGCCGCCCCAGCCTGTACTGGTGCCTGGGGTTGTTCCTCCCCAGGTGCAGGACCCTGCATTTGCCTTTGTTGAACCAGCAAGGGGGAAAGAAAAGAAATAATTAAAACAATCACCGAACCAGACACCAAGTGCAGGGAAACTTCATCTCTCCTTATTGCCCATTTCCCAGGCAAACCTCCAAACCCTGGGGCCAGCCAAGACAAAGGCGGCTTTGGGAAGCGGCATCTCCCCTCAGGCTCTGGCCACAAGCTCTCTGACCAAGGCAATGCCTTCTGCAGGAGCACTTGAGGAGCACTGCAGAGCTCTCCGGCCTCCACCCCTGCACAGCCAGGGCCAGCAGCCGTAAGAAATCGCAGGCAGACATCTTGCAAATGATCCCCGCGCTTTGGAGCTCCCACTGGTTTTTCCTCCTCGGTGCTAGGTGACACTGCTGACAGTTGTTTCTTCTCAAAGGCTGAAAGGAAAGAAGAATTTAGAAGGAGAAAAGGAATTCTAATCAAGGTGGGGCAATGTTTTCAGGGCTTTTTTGGATGCTGCAATGAAAACTGATGTGAAAAAAATTCATTACAAAAAAAGAAAAAACAGAGAGAAACCACAATCCTGAAAGTTTTCCTTTTCTTCTTCAGAGCACAGCCTTTGTGCATCAGTCATTCACCAGCTCTCCTCTTCCTGGCAAAGGTTCATATTTTCTCTAACCAGACGAGGTACGCGTCCGCCTCGCCACTCGACGCAGAGAGAAAAGGAATTGTTAAAGCAAGAAGACAGTCAAGTAACACTTGTACTTCCAAAAAAATCATCCATCTCCATTGGCTAAAAAGAAAGGAGATGGCCTAGTGGATGTCTACTACTGATCGCCCAGCTGCAATGGAAGCACCCACGAGTTCTTCCTTAGGCCACCAGGAGAAAGTTCCAGACCTCATCCTTACGGGAGATTTCAACCTCCCACACATCAGCTGGCAACATCCCACTGCTCTGACGCCACCAGCGCTGCTCCTCAGGGCTCAGCTCCAGGGCCAGCTCCGTCATGTTTCGTTACCAGCCATCTGGAAGCAGGGGTTCAACGCACCAGGAGCCACCTTGCTGATGGTACCAAACTGGGAGGTGCTGTTGACTCTCTGGGGGGACAAGAGGCCTTGCTGAGGGATCGAGACAGATGGCAGCGCTGGGCTAGGATTAATGGGATGGCGCTGAGCGACTCCAAATGACGCATTCTGCGCCTCGGACGGAGCCCTGCCAGGCACAAGTCTGAACTGGGAGACGAGTGGCTGGAGAGCAGCCCTGCAGAAAGGCATCTGGGGCTGCTGCGCGACACCAGGCTCAGCGTCACTCAGCAGTGTGCCCTGGCCGCAGAGAGGGCAAACCGCACCCGGGCTGCATCCAGCACAGCATCACCAGCCGCTCAAAAGCGGTGAGCATCCCGCGGGATGCAGCGCTCCTGCAGCCTCAGCAGGTCCAGTCAAGAAACAAACGACAACTGGCCTGAAGCAGCCATCGTCAGGGGTTTCTCTGCTTCCTACGTACCGGCTGACTTGTCACGGGAACCCTCTGCAGCGCGTCATCAAGTCCCACATGGCCTGAAACGGGCAGCAGAGCTCGGGGGTACTACTCACTCGATCGTGACCTTCATTCATCTGAAACAAATGACGAAAACTTCAGCAGTATTCCCAACAAAACTGCTTTTCTGGATACCTCTTTGCTACTGAGAAGAGGGGTGGCCTAAGGAGAAAGGGACAACAAACACAGCTCCCCATCATACGTACTTGCTCATGCTCTTGTCCATTCACGGCCAACACCGGGTTTCCTTGCGCCAGGCGTTTCTACACGCTCCTCAGGTTCTACACGACACCAGGGAATTCAGACCTGTCAGGGAAATTCCCTTCCCCAACTCTGCTCTCGGTCAGGCTGTGCAGCAGGAAAGTCTCTTACCTTGGTGAACACCTCTCAGGTCCCATCACACCCTGCAAAGTAACGAGCTCGTGGAACTTCCCTGGCGACTCTGCTGTCGAGAGGCAGCGAGGTGGAAGCAGGCCGTCCTGAACACACCCGGGCAGGAGCAGGGCTGCTCTTCCCACCCAGTCCCTCTGCAGACAAGGGCAGCCCCACCTCAAAACTGCCCTTCTCGAGGCTTGGAGAAGAAAAAGGGGATCCATTTGCTCTCCCTCATCACGCAATGCGCATCACTCAGCACTGTATTCTTCCCACTGACTGCAGCCTTTGGTGCCTTTGCATTGACTGAAAAGGCCCTAAAAGCTGCTCTGACCAATTCCCCATCTCACCGGAGGTTCCGAGGGTGCCTCTGTATCACCCGCAAATTTGGCCTAACTCCTGCTCCCTTCGGACACGATCAGCAGCACCTGACACAACTTCCATCCCAGTCGGGCAGTCTGGAGCAGGTCTGCAGACACCCAGGGCCTGACTCCTTCCAGATGTGCCTTCAGCAAGCACTGCAATTCACAGCTGCAGTCTCCATCCAGCACAGCAGACTGGGGACATGTTCACAGGAGCCACTGGAGCACGTGACTCACCAGGGAGGAGCCTCCAGCTCTGGCCTCCAGCTCGGACAGCCACACCGCTGGGGCAATGCAGGGACTGCAGAAAGGCAGACCCCATGCACAAAGGGACGGTCCTGAGCACGAGCAGCTCTGCGGTTGGTGACATGGGCCTGAGAGACACAGCAAACACAAAGACACTGCAAACTGCCTGAAGGCTGCCTCACTTTCTGCTTCTTCTCAGTAACGTAAATGAGGGCTGTCAGAAAACCAGAACAGAGAGTTCTCACGTTAACATGGAAGTCGCGCGGCAGAATAAAATACAAGGGTACGGAATAACAACTGCTCCATCCAGCTAGGAACTGTCACCCCGACGCATCTCTTCACCATCACTGCACCATCAGCTGGCCACCTCTGACACTCGGCGCTCAGCCTGCCTCCAAAACCTGCTTGCTGGTTTGTGTCTCACTGCTCACACACCTCTCCCTTCTCAGAAATATGCCAGGTTCCTGCTGCCTATTTTCCACCTTTCCTACAGCACAGTTTGGCAGGGAAGATGGCTTTTTCTTTAGCGTACAGCTTAACAACAACAAAAATCCATTGCTCTGCAAAGACAGAGAGATGCCACCTGTCCTCGTTTAACCCATCGGCCAGCAACCAAGCACCAGGCAGCCGCTCGCTCACCCCTCTCCTTCCCTCACAGGGCGATGGGCAGGAGAAACGGACACCAGGGAAAGCTCCCGGGTTGAGACAAAGACACGTTAATACGACAACACTGGAAACACTCGTACCAATACTACTGCTGCTAACAACCAACACGCCAAACAAACGCTACACAAGACCGTTTTCTCACTGCCCGATGACTGATTCGCAGCCAGTTCCTGAGCAGCGACAGCGGAACCCGCGGGCTTCCCCGAGCTCACGAATTTCACCCATTTCCCCAAACTCACAAAATCCATAGAGTTTGCCAAACTCTGGGAAAAAGACCAACCTCTCGGAAAAGTTCGAACCCCCACAAGAGAGAGACAAGAGAATTTGAAAAATAAAGGGTTCCTGACCCCCACAAAACCTGCCTTTACCACCCGAGCATGACATCCATGGTACAGACTCTTTCCATGGGCCACCTTGGCCTCGCTGCCTGGCTCTGCTCCCTCCCAGCTCCAGCACACCCGCTCAGCAGCCAGCACGGGAGGCTGCAGAAAGCCCTGCATTTCTCAGCAACAACTACAACCACCACTCTGATCAACACTCTTCTCATACGCAACCCAAAACACAGCAGCTGCGGGGAGGAAAACTAGCTCTAGCCCAGCCGAAACCAGGACACCATCTTTGGGGTCCTGGCCACACGGCGCAGACGCATTTCCCACGCTCTTTGATAGCAAAAACACGAGGAAGCACTTCTTTACTTTGAGGGTGGCACAGCACCCCAACAGCCTGCCCGGACGCGTTGTGGAGTCTCCTTCTCCGGAGATCTTCACAACCCGCCTGGACGCCGTCCTCTGCAGCCTGCTCTGGGGGAACCTGCTTTGCCAGGGGGGTTGGAGCAGATGATCCCCAGGGGCCCTTCCAACCCCTGCCACTCGCTCATTCTGAAAACAGAAACCTCTGCTCTTTGGCAGTAAAGGACCAAGTCGTTTCTCCAGTGCCCTGGGCTCACTGTTGTTGGCCACATTGGTGTGGAGAATGCCTGCGTGTTTGCTCAACAAACTTGTGGTCCTAAAGCCGGAACACGCGTTGGGGAGGGGGAACTGGTGAAATACACTGATACAGAAATGCAAAGCACAAGAGCAGCTCCACCGCTGCTCACAGCGTGGAACTGGTATCCCCCAGCACAGCTGACCTGGACCAGCTACTGCAGGCTGTTCCTCCAGCCAGGCCTTGCTCTTGCCCAAAGCAGGCAGGTGCCCAGCACAGCACATCAGGAGCGAAGCTCAAATCCCTGCTGCTAGAGCAAGAAGCGCAGGCTTTCTTCCCCACGGGCCAGAGCCCTGACAGCAGGGGAACTCCCAGGCCACTCCAAATGGCACAGTGCCCATGCTCAGCTCCCACTGGCACTTGCTGGCATCCTTCCTCTTCCTCCTCGGAAGGAAAGGACAATTCCCAGCAGCACTGCTGAGAAGCAAAGGTGCCAGGTACTGCGTGACGCCATCACGGCCACGGGCAGGCATTTCAACTGCTTTGTTCTGGACACCAGAAAACTCAAGTTTACTCGCACTGCCTGGGCTGAACCGTGCTCCTGCTCCAGGGAGAGACAGTCTGCCTGCGAGGCTTTTCCTGCAGACGGCAGAGGCAGAAAACAACGTGAACCAGAAGCCGTCGGTGACCGCACGACGTCCATACTCATCCCTCGGCAATGAGGTCGGTTCGGAAGCCAGTTGTCCTCGGAAGCGTTTCTCGCAATGCATTTTCCTGAACACACGATCACCTCTACTCCCAGCCCCTTGTACCAAGCTTCTGCAGACCTCCACCATGTTCTAACTCTCGGCTGTGACCCCAGCCCTCGCAGACCACACTTACTGGCCCCCCGGCTTCTCTTCCAGAAAGGTCTCCCGGGAGGCTCCGCTGCTCCTCACACAGCTTCAGCCACAGCCCAGCACTCGGTGGCCACAGCTGCCCCAGCCGCCCTCCCTGCCTGGACACCGGCTGCAGCACGCTCGGGGCACGGGGCAGAGCCCAGCTCTGCACCTCCAGCGCTGTGCCGGGACGCGGCCGAGCACACACAGCCCCAGCACCTCCTCAGCCGACGCTGCGCACAACCCACTCCGGTGCTGGGAGCACGCAGCGGCGGGTGCCGTCTCCTCCCGGCTGCCGCGCACACGGGGAAAGCGCGGCCCCTCCAAGGGCGACCCGAAGCTGTGTGCCCACCAGGAGACCAAAAGACCTGGCAGCAGCACTCGACCGAGCGCTGGGGAAGAGCAGGCCACTGATAGAGGGGATTGTAAGAAATGTGAAACTGTAACAAAAAGCCTTAATATTTTCTAGTTTTTAGTAGTCTTTAGTACTGTAACTTGTATTCCTGCATGCACAGTGATCTAACGATGTAACTGTTACACTAATCCCTGCTTTCTCATTAAGGAATGTAGTGGAAGGACATGGGCACAAGCTATCACTTAGGCGTTAGACAAAATAATTAAGTGAAACAAAAGTGGTCTTTGTTCTCAGCAAATAATTGGGATAATTGTGGGATAAAAGAGACTCCTAAATAACTCTACTCCAGACAGCTCAGCCTTGGGAGGGCAAATGCGCCAAGCTACAGAGATCAGGAGGCACCAAGAGGGCAACAAGACCGGAGCCAAACCACCTGCAGGACACGATATACGTGATCCTGGAACGGAGTTTGCGCAGAGACAAATGTCAATCAGTGAACAGCGTGATGAAGAGGATGGGCCTTCATCTTGGGACCCCCAAAGACCACCCAAAGATGCTAACAGACATGCGTGAAAGATATTTACATATGCTAATTAGTTCCTAGAAATATAATGAGTATTTACATGTGTGATTGTATTTAACCTGAAGCAACAGGGTGTCTGGTGTGCACGTTTGGAGGAGAAATCCCCGGTGTGCCCGGCGCCGCAATAAAGAATCCCTGCTGAGCAGTGTACATTGTGCTGTGAGGTTTTCCTACCGGATCTTCGAATCAGTTTGGCACCCCAGATGGGACCCATTCTATTCGGCTGCGGGACCCGGTAAGAAGAGGACCCCCTTGGGCCCTCGGGAGCCTTTTCCCAAAGGGGCTCCTCGCCTTATCTGGATCACCGCGGGAACAGACAAGGACCATCTGTGAGTAAAGGTATTCTTTTACTACTCTTTACTACCGACGGGGTTCGAGTCCACTGAGTCGTAATTTAATTACACAGGGAGAGTATACCGGGCTGCCAGCGCCTTAGAGGTATACAGGGGTTCAAGTCCCCACTGTAGGGGTTCAAGTCCCCACTGTAGGGGTTTGAGTCCCCACTGGATGCGGTCTTGACTGATACATGGATCATTATTCTGGAAATTGCCTACGATTCTGGCAATCGGTTTGGATTGCAGTAACTCCGGATTAAAATTGTGTGACTGTGTGTGAGGCCTCTGTGTGAATGAGACATAGAAACAAGGGTGAGTGTGGAGTTTTGACCTGCGGTTCTGTTCTCCCACGAGGGAAGCAGCCAGTGAAAAACAAAGCGTAAGAAAACAGTGAATGTTTATTTTAAAGTAATTATCCTATGTTGTTATTATACTACTAGTGATAATCATAATAGTATGTTGTATTTGTTATAAGTGTCATACAACATTCCGGTGTAAAATTGCGGTTCAGTAACTATTTCTCGTAGCTTAAAGTATAGAATTTTGGTTAAGTAATTAGAGCTATCGGCGTCAGAAGGGTTGGTTTAGGCTTTTTTGTTAGGGTTTGCTGTACATTGATTGGGGAACAGAGGTGGACGTGCTGCATAATGGGAACTTCACAGAGCAAAGAGATCCTGAAGAAGAGCCCCTTGGGCTGTATTTTGCATCATTGGAAGGAGATAGGGGGACCCCCGGGAGGTAGTGTGAATAAAAGGACGTTAGTTAAGTATTGTAATCAATGGTGGCCGTTGTACAAGTTAGATGATGAGGCAAAGTGGCCTGAGAATGGCACCCTGGATTATAATACTTTGCTACAGCTAATGTTGTTCTTGAGAAGAGAAGGAAAATGGGATGAGGTCTCCTATGCCAAAATGTTTTTCACTTTGCGAAATCACCCCGAGTGGCAAAAAGAAAGTGGTATAAATCTAGCCCCGCAGACTGGCATTAGAAAGGGATAGAAAGAACGAGCTGGGAAAACTTAAGCGGTGTTGTTCTGCATGCAGCATAGGGCAAAGGTGTCTGAAAACAAAAGGGAATCAGAAGAAACAGGAGGAGCGCAGGGAGGATTTTGTGTCACCCCCCCCTCCCCGATGCTGGGTCGGCTGCGGGAACCCCCGCCCGCGCAGACGGGGACGAGGCCTCTGATGAGGGCGGAGCGCCACCTAGCGGTCAAGTCCCATCACTGCTCGGACTCGCAGTGAGGTGGGACCCATCATCCAAGCCCCTTTAAGAAGGGCGATGGGGCCGGGGGGGCCAACCCTGATAAGAACACCCTTCCAAATGGAAGATACAGACAAATGGAGAGAAACTGTAAGGGAATCCAGGGAAGATCCTAGCGGGGTAGCCAAGAAATTTGAACGGATAGTTAAGAATTTGGATCCGGATTGGAAAGATGTGGATTTGATGGTCGAGGCAATGACAGAGACTGAGAAAGGAATTGTGTTAAAAACAGCAGGGGATCATGTGAGGGCACAAATTACTGCAGGTACCTTACAAGGGACCGAGGAGCAACATGTTCCACTCAGAGACCCGGGGTGGGGCCCTAATGATCACACGCAGTATCGACTGTTACAGCAATACCGTATTTGGGTTCAGTGTGGGCTGGAACACGGGATCCCGAAAGCAGTAAACTGGTCAGCCTTGTATGAAGTAAAACAAGGTCCGACAGAGACCCCGAGAGAATTCCTGGATAGATTACGAACAGCAGTGCGGAAACACACAACCATAGATCCGACATCAGATGCAGCTAGACAGCAGCTGGTATCTCTGTTTATAGGACAGGCTGCTAATGATATTAGAAAGAAGCTGCAGAAGCTTAAAGAACCAGATGTAAGGAATTTAGAGACACTAGTGGAAGAGGCGTGGCGAGTGTATCGTAACAGGGATGAGAACAGTAAGAGGAATTACAATAAAAGGAGACTAAAAAGCAATGAGTGCGCTCGTTGTAAGGGATTCGGACATTGGCAGAGGGAATGTCCACAGCAGAGAAAGGCACCCTGCCCCACAATAGCTGCTGACCTACAGGACACTGAATGACGGGGACCTGGGGAATCCACCCTAGCGGATCCACTGGTTAATATCAAGCTAGGGAAACGCAGTGTGGAATTTTTGGTAGACACTGGTGCGTCGTTTTCTGTTTTAAATCAACAACTGATGCCTTTGGGTAAGGATTTTATAACCGTTGTGGGCGCTACAGGCCAATCGGAAAAGGCATATTTTCTAAAACCATTAAAGTACAAATTAGGTAAGCAAATTGGAATACACAGATTTTTGTACCTGCCTGGGGCCCCTAAGTCCCTTCTAGGACGAGACATGTTGGAACAACTGAATGCCACAATCATTTTCAGAAAGGCACAAATAGAATTTAAAATTGAGGATACTAAATTAACCAAAATTCTGAGCCTGGCATTGATTCAAATTTTAGAAAAAGGAGAAATACCTCAGGATATACTGGACCAAGCGTATCCAGGGGTATGGGCTTCGGGAACCCCAGGCAGAGCCAAAAATGCAGACCCAATAGAGATAAAATTGAAGCCTGGAGCTCGACCAGTTAAGATCTAACAATACCCCCTTAAGCTAGAGGACCAAAGAGGAATTAAGAAAATAATTGATAGTTTTATAAATTTTGGATTGTTAGTGTAATGTGAATCTGAATACAACACCCCCATTTTGCCAGTGAAGAAGTCGGATGGGAAAAGTTACAGGTTAGTACAAGATTTGAGGGCAATTAATAAAATCGTGGAAGATCTCTACCCAGTAGTAGCTAATCCCTATACCTTGTTGAATAAACTGGAAGATAGCCAGGGATGGTTTACCGTACTGGATTTAAAAGATGCCTTTTTCTCTTTACCTCTGGCCTCAAACAGTCAGAACCTATTCGCTTTTGAATGGGAAAATCCAGATTCTGGACGAAAAACCCAGTTAACCTGGACAGTGTTACCCCAAGGTTTCAAAAATAGCCCTACCATCTTTGGAAATCAGCTAGCTCGGGATCTCGAAAAGTGGAATCCTCTGACACAAAAGGGGACTTGGTTACAATCTGTCGATGATCTCCTCATCGCTGCAGAAACAGAGCGGGATTGCAAAAAATGGACAGTGAGTCTTCTTAATTTCCTGGGACTGAATGGTTATCGAGTTTCTCAACAGAAAGCTCAGATGATTCAACAACAAGTGACTCACCTCGGACTCAAAATCTCAAGAGGACAACGAGAACTGGGAAGAGAGAGGAAAGAAGCAATCTGCCGGACTCCAGAACCACAAACGGTAAAAGAATTAAGAGCCTTTTTAGGAATGACAGGATGGTGTAGACTATGGATATATAATTATGGGCTAATGGTAAAACCCTTGTATGAACTGTTGAAAAATAATGCCAGATACCTGATTTGGACCGGAGATGCAAAAAGGGCTTTTGAACAATTAAAAAGGGAACTTATGAGAGCCCCGGCTCTTGGACTTCCAAATGTTCTAAAACCCTTTTGGCTACTTTCTCACGAGAGACAAGGCGTTGCCCTGGGAGTGCTCGCTCAACAGCTGGGGCTGCACAAGGGAGCAGTGGCATATTTCTCCAAGCAATTGGATGGGGCAGGCAAAGGATGGCCTGGGTGTCTGCGAGCTGTTGCAGCAGTTGTCCTTAACATTCCAGAAGCTCCTAAGTTCACTATGGGCCAGAAAACGACAGTCGTAGTCTCACACACAGTTTCTGCAGTATTGGAACAAAAGGGGGGCCATTGGCTCTCACCATCCCGATTCCTGAAGGACCAGGCTGTTTTGGTGGAACAAGATGATGTTAATATTGTGACAGCTAACATCGTAAATCCAGCATCTTTTCTTAGTAAAGATTCCGCCACTATGGAACCTCTAACGCACGACTGCTTGGAGACTATTGAAACAGTCTGTTCCAGCAGACCTGATTTAAAGGAGGAACCGTTGGAAAGCGCAGAGGACTCCTGGTTCACCGATGGCAGCAGCTTCATAAAAGACGGAGCTCGTAAAGCAGGGTATGCAGTAACCACCGCACACAAGGTAATCGGGGCAGAACCTTTACCTGCAGGTACGTCTGCTCAAAAGGCAGAGATAATCGCTTTAACCAGAGCCTTAGAATTGGCGAAAGGAAAGAAAATAAATATTTGGACAGACTCCAAATACGCCTTCGGGGTCGTCCATGCTCATGGAGCATTGTGGAAAGAACGAGGACTGCTCACAGCTCAAGGTAAACAGATCAAGCATGCCAAAGAAATCTTGCAGCTTTTGGAAGCTATAAATCTACCAGAACAAGTGGCAATAATGCATTGCAGAGGGCATCAAAAAGGTAACACTGAACAGGAACTGGGAAATAAACTGCAGATCAAGAGGCTAAAAGGGCAGCAGACAGAAATTCTGTAAAAACCTTGGCACTGGTACCAGACGGTAAGCTCGTAGATACAGAAATGGAATTTAAATATTCAAAAGAAGATATGAAATTAGTAAAAGATTTGGGAGCCAGTGAGCAAGGTAAGATGTATTTAACACCAGATAATCGTATAGTTATACCTTCAAACCTATTATGGGAAGTAGTCAGAACAGAACACAACAAAACTCACTGGGGAGCAGATGCATTGTATAAAGATTGAACAAGAGAACAGTAGGCAGAAACCTGTACACTACTGTAAAACAAGCAACCCAAATGTGTGAAATTTGTCTGAGAAATGATCCAAATACAACATGCAAAGTACACTTTGGGAAAACTGGAAAGGGGAACATAGCAGGACAACACTGGCAAATAGATTTTTCAGAACTTCCAAGAAAAGGGGGGTATCGATACTTGCTGGTTATAACAGACACGTTTGCCGGATGGCCTGAAGCGTTTCCCTGTAGAACAAATAAGGCTCGGGAAGTGGTACGAATTCTGTTAAATGAAATCATACCCCGGTTTGAGGTGCCAGCAATCATATCCTCGGACAGAGGGTCACATTTTTGCGCACTAGTAGTACAGCACATCAGTAAAATTCTGGGTATTGATTGGCAGCTACACACCCCCTACAGACCGCAGGCAAGTGGCCAAGTAGAAAAAATGAATCATTGGATCAAACAACTGGCAAAAATCGGTCAGGAGGCAAATTTGTCTTGGGACAAAGCTCTACCCTTAGCTTTACTGAGAATCAGAGTAAAACCCAGGAGCAAAGAGGGCATTAGTCCATTTGAAATTTTGTTTGGAAGGCCTTATCAACTGTCATATCAAGCGGGGGACATGGTGCAAATTGGGGAGGGGTACTTACAAGAGTATCTGTTAGCTTTGGGAAAGCAGATAAATAATGTTCAAAAATGAGAAGCACGGGGTAGGAGCCTAGACCAACCAATACACTTAATCAAACCTGGAGACTGGGTTTTTGTTAAGACTCTTTCAGGTGATCCCCTTGGAGAGAAGTGGAACGGACCTTATCAAGAGCTGCTAACCGCTTGTACTGCAATCAAAATCCGAGAACAACCAGCTCGGATTCATTATTCAAGGGTCAAGAAAGCCTCTGTTCCCTGGACTGTACAACAACAGTCGCATCTCAAGATAAAAATAACAAGACGACCACGATGGGTCTAACTCCGTGGGTAATGATGGTAGCCATGAGTCCAGCTATTTGATAAACTCACCTCATGGCTACCAAATTTATCCTGGTTAAAGAACCTGTTTCTCCTAGCTCTTGTGACAGGAGGTGTATGTGTTTTGGCCTGCATAATGATTCAATGCTGCAAGTGCTGTGATCGATTATGTTGGGAATGTAAGAATGGACTGATCTGATGATTACTAAGACTTTTTGATCTAAAAGAAACAAAAGTCTTAAAGAGAAGGGGGGAATGATAGAGGGGATTGTAAGAAATGTGAAACTATAACAAAAAGCCTTAATATTTTCTACTTTTTAGTAGTCTTTAGTACTGTAACTTGTATTCCTGCATGCACAGTGATCTAACGATGTAACTGTTACACTAATCCCTGCTTTCTCATTAAGGAATGTAGTGGAAGGACATGGGCACAAGCTATCACTTAGGCGTTAGACAAAATAATTAAGTGAAACAAAAGTGGTCTTGGTTCTCAGCAAACAATTGGGATAATTGTGGGATAAAAGAGACTCCTAAATAACTCTACTCCAGACAGCTCAGCCTTGGGAGGGCAAATGCGCCAAGCTACAGAGATCAGGAGGCACCAAGACGGCAACAAGACCGGAGCCAAACCACCTGCAGGACACGATATACGTGATCCTGGAACGGAGTTTGCGCAGAGACAAATGTCAATCAGTGAACAGCGTGATGAAGAGGATGGGCCTTCATCTTGGGACCCCCAAAGACCACCCAAAGATGCTAACAGACATGCGTGAAAGATATTTACATATGCTAATTAGTTCCTAGAAATATAATGAGTATTTACATGTGTGATTGTATTTAACCTGAAGCAACAGGGTGTCTGGTGCGCACGTTTGGAGGAGAAATCCCCGGTGTGCCCGGCGCCGCAATAAAGAATCCCTGCTGAGCAGTGTACATTGTGCTGTGAGGTTTTCCTACCGGATCTTCGAATCACCACCTTCCCTCGCGCCCTCGAGGCCCTTGTTCCTGCCTCTGCCTCGCTCCACGCAGCGCAGCACGCAGCAGCACACGCAGCCGTCACAAATGCATCTGCCGGGTGGCACAAGGGGGCTGCGGATGCAGCTTGGGCCGCACGCGGCTCGGCTGAATCCACTTCTTCTTCTTCCCCCGCAAAAATCCTCTTTAAACACAACAGCACTTGCACCCACCGCCCCCGAGAGCCGCCGGGAGGGGCCAGGGACACCCCAGCCCCCTTCACCCTCTCCTCCCCACCACGCCCTGGGGAGCCTGCTGGGGCGGGACGGAACACGGGAGCCCCCACGTCCCTTCCTGGAGACGCCACAGAGTCCCCAGCACCCAACAGCCACCACAGAACATGGCGCGGCCACCGCTGTGGCTCCCACCCCGCGGCCCCCGCGCCCCGGACCCTGCACACTTTTCTGCTCCCCGAAACCTTCTGCCCCCCAGGCAGGCACCCACCCCGACCCCTGCAGCCCGCGGACGCTCTCGGGGACAAGAGCGGAGGTGACCGCCGGCCATCGCTCCCCTCTCTCCTGCAGCCTCAGCCAACCTCTGCCAACCGCCCGCGCAGCAGCAGCCCTTCCCCGCAGCCTGGGCACCCCCGCTCTGGGGGGCTCCCCCGGCACGGGGGGCACCCCCGGCCCCCCAGCCACCACCACCACCACCTACGGCAGCCCTGCCTGCTCTGCCACCCCGACACCTTCGCCAGCCCCACCAGCCCCAGACCCCGGGCCCCCTCAGCACCCCCAGACCCCGGGCACTCCCACCACCCCACCACCCCCGTCCCCACCGCACTTTTCGCACGGGGCTGCAGCAAGACCGGCCGAGCGGCCCTGCCCTCGCCTGCCTGATGCGCGCCCAGGAAATCCCATTCCCAGACCATTCCCCAAGCACTTGGGGCCATCTCTCCCGGTTCACCTCCCAGCAGCGACTCTCCTCCCCGATTCCCAGCCCCGTCCCACCAGCACAGCAGCTCGTCCCACGGGGACCACCCTGCCCACCACCTCCCCATGCGCCTGGCGCAGAGCCGGGGGACGTCGGTGATGGGGGACGGCTCGGCAGGTGCCCCTCGAGGGTCCCCCCGGCCCACCGCCGCTCCCTCTCGCCGACCCAGGGCTGCAGATGGCTCCGTGCAGCTGCTGCTTCGACCCCCACCTCTTCCACATCCTGTGGACCAGCTCCCACCTGCCTCCACCGGCCCACACTGCGCTGGACCCCAGCACCGTTCCTCTGCCGGCTGCTGCCCTGGGGGGCCCCGGGGTTCCTCCGTCCTGGGCAGCCCCTGGGACCCCTCAGGGCCGCCCACACCACCGGGCACCCGGCAGAAATCAGAGCGCAGTGGTGGCCCCAGCCCCCCTGCTGCAGCCAATGTCCGTCCCCGGTGACCAGGACATCGTGGGGCAGCCGGCACAGAACACCATTGCCGGCACGGCCACCACCGTGGGGGCACAGCCGGGCAGGGACATCCCCCCAGGCAGCGACGTCACCCCCAGCCCCTCTGCTTGACCCCCAAAGCCTTGGCGACCTGGCAGATGACGTGGAGGTGTCCGAGGAGGAACTTCTTCGAGAGGCCCTAAGGCTCTTCGGTTCCTCCTCGGACACCCTGGGGGTCAGCCAGGAGGGGCCCGGCAGCGTCCCCCTGCCTGGGGACCCTGCGGGCACCGGCAGGGAGGGGGGAGCGGTGGCCCCAGCACCACTGGAGAAGCCAGCGTCCATCCCTGGCTACCTGGACGTCGAGGGGCAACCGGCAGACACCACCACTGCCGGCACAGCCACCCCCGCAGGGGCATCCCCGCGCAGCGACGTCCCCCCCAGCCCCTCTCCTGCGCCCCAGAACCAACACCCTGGGGACCCGGCTGACCACCTTGAGGTGTCCAAGGAGGAACTTCTTCAAGAGGCCCAAAGGCTCTTCCGTTCCTCCTCGGACTCCCTCGGGCTCAGCCGGGACGGTGCCAGCAGCGTCTCCGTGCCTGGGGACCCTGCGGGCACCGGCACAGCCATCCCCCCCGCGCCTTCCCCTCGCTGTCGCTGCCCCAGGACCTGCTCAGCCCCAGCTCCAGCGCCCTCGGCTCTGGCAGGCAGCACGGGGGTCCCAGGGGGGGATTAGACCCAGAGAAGGGAAGAGAGGGAGGAGGGGGGAGGAGTGGGGGGGAAGCGGGGGAGGACGGGAGGTGTATTTTTGGGGGGGAGGGCGGTTAGAGAAGCTTTAGAGGGGGGTGTCTTTTGGGAGGGAGGGGGGTTAGAATAGCCCTATGGGGCCTTTTCCCTTGATTTCTCGTTTTTCCATTAAAAGTTGTTTCTCCACAACGGCTCCGTGATTGTGTGGGAGGGGGAGGGAGCGCAGGGGGCACCGGGAAACAGCACCCAGGAGGTGCAAAAGCCTCGCTGAGCCCCAGATCGCAGCCGCCGAGCCCCAAAGGGCAGCCGGCCGGCCCCAGGCCCCAGCACCCCCAGCGGGGCAGGCAGTGCCGGGGGGCACTCCCCTGTCCCCCTCCCCAGGGGAAGCAGCCCTGCGGCGGGGCAGCCAGCACGCACGCGTCCTCGCGGGACTCACCGACACGGCCCCACGCACCAAGCAGCACGCGGCCCTGGGACAAGGACAGACCCTGGGGGCCGGCACGGGGATGGACACACGACAACAAGGGCTCCAGCGCCTTCGTCTGCAGCACAACCAGTGTCCCCTCCGGCTGGGACCGGGCTCGCTGCAAAGCCCTGCAAAGTGATACCCGTAAATGTAAAATTTCCACTTCCCAGAGCGATTGGCATTAAACTAAACGAGATCCTTGCTGTTTTGAGAAGACAGGAAAGCTCTAAGACAGAGAGGCTCCTCAATAATTCTACCCCAGACAGCTCAGCCTTGGGAGGGCAGATGCACCAAGCTACAGAGAGAAAGAGGCACCAGGAGGGCAACAAGACCGGAGCAAAACAACCTGGAAGGACACGGGATACGGGATCTTAGAACGGAGTCTGCGCAGAAACAAAGGTCGGCCAGCGGACACTGTAACAGACTGGAAGA
The DNA here is from genome assembly GCF_030867145.1 of Opisthocomus hoazin. Classification (NCBI taxonomy): domain Eukaryota; kingdom Metazoa; phylum Chordata; class Aves; order Opisthocomiformes; family Opisthocomidae; genus Opisthocomus; species Opisthocomus hoazin. The sequence goes on from NC_134441.1 coordinate 447,804, forward strand.
TGATTCCTGTCAAGTGCACATATTGTGCACCTGTGGAAACCAGCATCCTGTGAAATAACAAAACCGCCTAAGGCATGGAACAACAGACAGCACAGCTGTGGGGTTGAGACCGGGCTAACTGTATCGCTTGTGCAAGGAAAAAACCAAGTGTGCATGCGCTTACAGGAAAAGGACATTTAGAGGACACCGAGGAAGAAGAGACTCTTCATCCCGAAGACCGCCAGAAGAACTATAAAGACCACCAACATCATGAAATGCATGCGTCAATAAACGATGCCACGTAAGCACAGAGAATCAAAAGGAGGAGGAGACTTCGACCACTACATCGAGAAGGAGGAGACCAAGAGCCCCACCTGAGGCTCAGCAAAGCCGTCTTTGATGCAGAGCCTGGGAAAACCGGAGCCAGTGGATGAACTCGGAGCTTTCACAGGCGGCCTCAGCATCAGTGCTGAGAGCAGCTTCCACACGCCAAGCACAGGCATGGAGAAACAGCTTGTCACGAGCAGCTGGTCCTCTCCGAGGTCTCCAGGCAGCTTGGCACCAGGGAGGGTTCCTCAAGCAAGCTCCTTGTCGGGGAGAGGGTCTAGGAGGAGGCTCTCCCACCATGGGCATTCTCAAGTCCAGCTCCTCGAGAACATGGCCTTGCTGCCCGCTCTCTTCCCCTACAGAGGCTGAACCAGCTGCCCAGTGGCTCGGGCCATCTCCGTTTCCAGCGGAGCCCAGCAGTCCGTAAGCATCCCAAGACAGCGCCTGTGTGGATCCTGCCCCTCTCGTACAGGCCCACGCTGGCCGGGCTGGTGTTTGAGGGCTCTGCACGGCACGCACACAGCGCCTACCAAAAAGCTCTGCTCAGCGCTACCAGATCATTTCTAGCTCAACTCAGCGGCACAAAGACAAACAGGGAGAGGCCACGGCCCCACGTGCAAAGGGAGCAGAACACACAGCAAAAGATGTCAGGGGCAACCCTGGAAGCAGCCACAGGCCGTCCACCACGACCTCCAGATCGGGGTCCCGCAGCTCAGCCCGCCACCCACACTGCTTCGAGAGCGCTGCGCCAGCGGCTCTTCCCATCTCCTGCGAGGGGAGAGAACAGGCACAGGCAGCAGAAATAACGGGGTCAAGAAAACTACAGATCACAGCCTTGCCTGCACCATCCTCACAGACACCTGGGGAGAGAAAGGGTCTCTTTTATCCCTACAAGAACATTGGTACAAAGACCAGAAGAGGCACCCCAGGGCACAGCCAGCGAGCCAGGGGCAGAGCAGAGGCACGGCAGGACAAAACGACGGTCACTCAGCTCCAGCGCAGGAGGCCGAAGTTCAGGTCCTGCCCAAGCCACAACAAAAGCTGTCATCGTTTTAGAATTGTGTATGGCGCACAAAACATTTCTGGTGGCTGTAACCCAGAGAACCTAAGAGCAAACTTGTGAAGGCACAACTGCAACTCACAATTTTAATGCTGTTAGGGCATCCAGAAAGCTCTGAACACCTTCAGAGCAGGAGAGCTCAGACGCACAGCACAAACTGAAGCAAACATTCCTGCTGGCAGGCTGATGCGTCCCACCTTCCCAAGGCACCAGCTTTAGCAGCAAAGAAAGAAAGATCTCGCTAAACGACTGTTACCTTCAAGTAAGAGAAATCTGCATAAATTGCAGCTACACTGGGTTTCTTTTCGATTTTTTTTTTTCCTTTTCCTCACAGTAGAAAGATACCGTAGATGGGTGAAGTGCTGCATGGAAAGGGCCCCTGGAGGTGTCTGTGCCACCACCCTCTCCCAGCCACTAATGCCATCTGCCCCCCAGGGCACCTCCCAGGGCTGCACCACCCTCCTGGGGAACAAGTTCTCCCCAACACCCACCCAGAGCACAGCGAAGCTGCACATTCTGCCTTTTGCCCCATCTTCTCCACTGTCTGCCACAACTGAGAGGAATCCGGCTCCATTGTCCTCGCAATGGCCCTTTAAGCACCTGCAAACCACCATCAGATCACTCCTCAGGCTCCACGAGCCCGGCCACCCCAACCTCTTGCCTTTACTTGTCCACAATAACAGACATTGATTGGAAACAAATTCAGGGTAACAGTGCCCACAAATTAACAACAGCCCTTGGATTTCTACTTGTTTAAGGTAAATGCAGGTTAAGGGCTTTTCTGAGAAAATGCAGAAAAAGCTTCAATCCGCTTGCTGTTCTAAAACAGACAACACACAGCTGAAATGACAAATGAACTACAGATCTCTCTTCCCCTTCGCTACCTCCTTCTAACACGCAGACACTTTAGCATAGAGCGTACCTGTGAAGGAAGTATTCTGGCAATCGCCCCGCGACAGCCACGAGAAACTCTGAAACTGCAGCCAAGCTGCTCATTCGCAGCAGGTTTCTCCCCCTGCTTCTGGGAGGGTCTCCTAAGGAAGCCTGGCTTGCAGCCCGGCAGCCCTGAGGGCTCTTTCTCTCCGGTCCCACACACCTCTCTCCAGCTTCCACTCGACCCTCCTCAGGCACGGGCTCTCTCACCTGTTCCGTTTGCTGCCTTTTCGCTGCAGGATTTGTCTCTTCTGCCGATTTCCTCTGCAGAGGCAAGCGGTCTTCTGGAGAGACGCTGTCTTTCTTCCCCTCACACCCGTGAAGGTTTCTCCAGGTGGAGAGAACATCCAGCCAATACCTTGGCTCCTCAGTGACAAGGCTTTGAACCTCATGCAGCATTTTCCCTGGAAGAAAAAGCAGCTTCAGGTTCAGTAGTTCAGGCTCAGCATTTGGTTTTCCTGCAGACCGAGAACAGCTGTTAGCAGAGACCGTGTTCAGATTTCATTGATGTGTGAGCCCAGGAACCGCAGCAGCAGCCATCACAGGCACAGCTGAGCTCTCAGCGCCCACCTACCCCCCAGCAGAGACCCAGCCCTCCCTCTGGTTACGAGCTCTGCGGAACCAAGAGTAAATCGTGCAGGGGTCGAACTCTGCACAAGAATTCAGCAGCCCTAGAAACCAGCCCAGCCCTGAGAGTCACTCCCAGGGACGGAGGACCAGCCTAACGCACCATCCTCCCCGAAAGCCCTTGGTCCAGGATGAGAGATGTGGGGCACTTTCCAGGGCTGAAACACAGACACGAACGGGAACCGCACTGATCCAGCCGGGGCCTCCCGCGCCCGCCCTGCCCGCAGCCCGGGGGGGCCGGGCCGCGCCTCCGCTCCCGGCCCCCGCCCGCGGCGCCGGCTCCGCAGCAGCGGAACAGCCGCTGCCCGCAGCCGGGTCTCCGCCGCTCCCCCGCCGCCCCGCGCTGGACAAGACCTTTCCCGGCCGCAGCCCGCCCCGCAGAGCCGCACACCCAGCCCCGCCGCCGAGGCGTTTCGGGCGGGCCCCTCCCGCAGCCCCGCAGCCCGCGGGGAGGGGGGCGGCGCGGCCCCGCGGCTCGGCCGAGCGGAGACGGCCCGGCCCTGGGGGGCCCTTCCCGCCCCGGCCCCGGCCCGGCCCGACCCGCGGGACCCCCGCAGGCGGCGGCACCGCCCGCGCCGCGCCCGCCCGGCTCCGGGGCGCCCGGCGAACGGGGCCGCGCTCCCCGCCGCTCCGCTCCGCACCGCAACGGGCCGGGCGGGCCCCGGCGCCCGCGGCCCCCGCGCCGGGAGAGGCTCCGGCCCCCCCCGCCGCCATCTCGGCCCCCCCGCCGGGACCGGGCCTTGACGGGCGGCAGCGGCCCCGGGGCGCGGAGGCGGTGTCCGCACCCAGGCGGCGGGGGAGGGCGATCCGCAGGCACCCCCACCCCCCCCGGGAGCGGGTCAGCAGCCGCGGCCCGGGGGAAGCGCCGGGAGGGCGGGGGGGCCGTCAGCTGCCCCCCACGGGCGACCTTCTGCGGCCCCGCAGGCACCTGCGGGGGTTTGACCGGGGGCAGGCGGGGGCTGGAAACCCGACGGGACAGCCGCTGAGACAGAGAAGGGGGGGACGGGCCGGCGGGGCGAGCACCGGCACCGCCGGCAGCAGCAGCTGAGCCCCGCGAGCGGCAGCAGGAGCAGCCTCCTGTACGGGGGGGGGGGAGGGAAGCCCCCATCCCTGGGGCCAAACCCCCTCCGGCTGCTGCGGCAGAGCGGCCGAGGAACAAACTCAGCTCCCTCGGCCAGCGGGGGAGATGGGGGGAGGCTGCGCGCTGGCTCGCTCCTCCTCTCCTGTCCTTAGTGCACAAATTTCACTGCCTTCCCGGCACCCAGCTCCGCCTGAACTTCACCAGAGCTCTGTCACAGCAATTCAATATCTCGTTTTTGAGGCGGGAGGTGGTAATTTTTTTGTGCTGGGTTTTTTTTGTTTTTGACAGCCTTTCCCCCCCCACCCCTTTTTTCCTCCTCTCTACTTCCAGTGACAGAACTTAACAGATGTAAATTCTGAACAAATGCCCGAAGGTATTTCTTAGTTTCCTCCCACTGTTTTTGTTGCTGAACTTTTGCACTGAGGCTCATTATTTAATAGCCACAAAACATACCGAGAAATTGAAAACCTAACCATTAAGTACAGGATTTTTACCATGATTTGTAACAGAAGTCAGTACTGAGCTTTGATCTACTGATAACACAAGCCAATGGTTCTCTAATCAAGCTAACAGATTCCCTTCTGAAAGTCACTCCTCAAATGCGACATCAGAAATGCTCCCTGGGCCCGCGGGCCTCTGACGGCACGCTGATTAACCCAGCAGGCTTGTCCGTGCTGCCAAACACCCACCGGACTCACGGCAGCACTGGGCCAGAGGCTTCACCTCCATCCGAACACCACAAGCTTTGATTCAAGCTTCAGAACCCTCCACTCTTCAGTCTGCCAGCAAGAGACCCCGAGGGGGGGCAGAGTAACAGATACAGCGTTAGCACTGCGGAACAGACACCAATCTCAATACAAAAGTGCGGCAATTTCCAGGCACATTCACCTCATTGCTCACTCAAATCCCGCTGGAAGGTTACATTAGCATTTATTAAGCAAGTTCCATGGGGAGGGAAGGCCACGAGGCTCTGGGAGAACCCTGTACAATGTGAAAGCTGCGCAATCATACTACGTAAATATTCTACAAGTAAAAAGTCGGGGGGGGGGGTGTCCCCGCAAACCCACAATATCACATTTTTCTTACCACTATGAGCAGTCCACCATTTTGTTCCACTTCAGCTGTTTCCACAAGCAGTTCAATAGCTTTTCTCTTCCCAATTATTTTCACTACTCGGGCAATTAAATCTTTCTTTGGCTCACAAAGCCTGAGAGGAGGGGAAAAAAAAGATACACTTATTGTCAGCATAATTTCTTGAGTAAAACTGACCATGGAACTTCCATAATGAGTAGTTCATTCTGTGGGAGATAAAACTGTGCTAAAATGACAGAGTCCATACATTTCAATGTGTTTCAGTGGCTCCTTGAACCAGATTTCTTTTTCTAAAGCATGCATTTTAAAAATTTGTTTCAATTAAAATGCACTGAGTGATTATTATTTTCTATTGATGTGTGAAAGATTAAACCAAATGAGAAACTCTAATAAATCTCTGAATTGAACTATAAAAGTCTGCTGTGCATTTAGCAGTTGACAGTACAGCACCTTTTATAGTTAAATCTACACTTGCTGTTGTCTGTAGCTAGTTGTTGAAGTTCTCCTGTATCGTGTGCCATTCAGACAAACATACAGAATAAAAATTAAACCATTCTGTTGACTGATCTATGACAACCTACAAAATGCAAACAAGAACAAAACACTGCAATATGACCGAGTTAAATTGGGTTCTTTTGTTAGCAACAACGTCCTCGTACAAAAGTTCTCATCCTCAGTCTGCATGAAGGGAGAGGCTCTCACAGCATCAATTCACTGTGCCGAAGCACGTGCTCCCACTGGAAAACATCATCACCCCACACACCAACACCTCCTGTCCAGAGCAAGAGTTCAGATGCTAAAGTCTCATGTTCTCAGTGGCAAAGCTCCTCACTAAGCACAGTCCCGAGCACGACAGCTCAGTGGTTTTACACTTCAGGGACCAACAGGCCACCACCACCTCCTAAGTTTCTTGAAGACTGCTGTCTGGCCTCCTTGCTTCCGATGACATTACCATGCTCTACAGCTGCATACATTACAGTGACTGCATAACAGAAGGGATCTGACCGCAGATGTGAACAACCAGCCTAGCTTCAACCGTATGATTGAAGTTACCTGAAATTAAATGTTAAAACTCACATTTTAGTGACAATTGTCCTCATCACAAAAGGGATTACCCAACCCGCTCAACTTTACACTTTGTGTTTAGTCTCACCGAGTTCAACGAATGATCAGGCACCAGCATGTACATGCTTTCTTAAATATTTATAGGATTGAGTTCTAAATTATGAATTATTGGAAGAGATGGAAGCATTTCTCAAAGATGGAGAGAACTTTAAGATAACCAGGAGTCCTCAGAGAGCTGGTGAAATAGACCTTCTGTTAGTAGCAGCAGCAGCTTAAACAGTCAAATCCCCACCCCGCGCTCATTGTGGCCCTGCGCAACCCTCCCGTACGCTGCTTTAAACAAGCAGCTGTGCACTGCAACAGGAAAACAAGAGAAAGGGCAAAACATTGCAACAGACAGTCAGAAAACCCCTTGGATTTCAGTTCCCTGTGTGGGCCACCACAACAAAAGGTCAGGAATCCAGGCACAGACGGTGCAGCACAGATCAAGCAACAGTGCCGTGATGCCTATAAACACAATCCTACTGATGTTATTCAGTGCCACTACTGCGATAAACAATCAGAAAAAAAGAGCCTTCTGCCCTATTTTGATGAAGCTCAATACAACAAAGAAGAGTTTATTACAAGAGACATACTCAAACTTTCCAAATCCATAAAGGAGAAGCTACTGAGAACTGATAACAGCATCAATAATTCAATAATGGTCTAATTGCTGTATTTCAGCATCTGGCAATACTATGTATCCCATGTAAGAAATCAACAATGATCAATAAACCCAGCTTTTATCTAAACATCAAACTTATGGTCAGTAAATCTTGTAACTGCTTTTCCCCTGTTTAACATCATTGTCTTCCCCTGAACCACCGAAAAAGGATTGTGTGGCTGTTTAAGTCAATCTAAGGAAGAACGACTGCAGTCAGGTGCCCTCTCTCACACCACCAGCGCTGCCAGTGCCAGCTCTAAGGAAACTGTACAGCAAATTGGGTAAGGGAACAAATCTCTCTCCAAACTAACTCCTTAAAAAAAGCAACAGGCTTTTGGACAGTTCAGTTTTCTGACTCAGCTCAGTGTACAACAACTCAATAGCAGGACTGTGAAAAAGAATTGGAGCGCGGCAAGCGCGCACACGGCTGGAGCTTGGTAACCCCAACAGCGGCTTCCATGACCTAGCACAGAACTGCAGCTCAGCTTCTCAACAGAGCAGAGGCAAGGCTGGATTTCAGTTCTGCTGTCTCATCCTGGTGCAGCCCTTCATTACTACAGCAGCAAAACATTTTGTTCAGACAAGCAGGTTCCACGTAAAGAACAGGGATTTCAGAAGCTGTGCTCTCCAAAACAGTACACAGGCCCAGTCACCTACAGTTCCAAAGGTTTATAACTTAGCCAGATTTTCATGGTGACCACTGCAGGTGTTCACTGGTGTCCAACTCCAAACACACATCTTTACTCACGGGGTGTTTCCTAAAAATGTCACTACTAAATCTGTATCGTGACAAACAATGTTTTTCCTTGCCACTGTTCTCAAATAACAAACTATCTGGTGGATCTTTAAAAAAAAAAGAAATTAGAACAGTACTATTGGATGCTTCTACAAGGTACCAGCCCTAATGCTGCATTTTAATCCCAGATTTTGGAAATACACACAAGGCACTCACACTTTTTGTAATCTGGTAAGACACCTTACATATTTAGCAGAAAGAAAGCTTTTTTCCCCCAAGAGGGGGAAAACTACTACTCCATCAGCAGTTTACCAGCACTTAAGGAAGTGAAGATATGGGGTTACTAAACTTACCGATAAGCCATCTGCCACTTTTTCCTCTGAATCTTCTTCTGTTGTGTCATACCTTCCTTTATATTTCATTTCTTGTCTTTCACCCAGTCTATCTTTCACAGGCCGCTCCCGTTTGAGAAAGCCTTGCCCATTTTCCTCTTCCACTGGCAATGTTTTCTTGTCATCGTGCATGCATTCATCCAGTTCTTTACCTAAAGTCTCCGCCTCCTTTTGCTGAGCTTCCTTCATCAGCTTTTTAGCCAAGAAATAACTGTAAGTCTCAGGCTGCCTGCTTCTGTCAATACTACCATCCATGCCTAGAATCCCAAGCTCAGTAGCCACTGCATCCCGATTCTGCTCCTGGAGCACCACACCCACCGACAGCAGTTTGGTTTTGGTGGTTCTGGCCAAGCTGAAAAGGCTCAGATTTCGCAGGCGGAAAGCTGAAACATTTCTGCCGTTTTCCTTTCCACAAACAGCTGTCATCAGCAGATTCAGAAAAGCTGTCATCACTGAATCCACACTTTTGGTTGTCCGATGAGCAACACTCGGTGCACGCAATAAAATGCTGCTCTGGAATGGTCTGCCGGAATCATGGCCATCATGCGATTGCTGAAATGAAGAAGTAAACGTCCATGAATTTAATCACTCCCGTAAACTACAAGAGCTATGAAGTGAAGCCAGAGATTTGATTAGCTAGTAAACTTAATTTGGACTCATGCGATGGTTTGGGCAGTCCTCCACGAGCATCTTTTGGACTGCAGTCGACAGCAGCACGCTGTGAAACTTGTGTGTTTTGAATGCTTGTACACGAAAGGCAGCACGGCTGCTACAGAAAACACACAGTGACACGAGTCACTAATCTACTTCACACACCCTTTGCTAACTGAAATTACAATTATTACCAGACCAGAAAAGCTATTAAAATTCCCAAATCAGACAAAGACACAACATGCACAGCAGTTCTAAGGAAGATTAAAAAAACAAAACACCACGGCCACTTACCAGGAGGTTTTTCTAACAGCACAGAAACTCATACTCTCTCCGGAGTCTAAAAGGGGTCAAGACTAGTGGCTTGCAACCACAGTAGCGTTCCCAGAGACTCAACCGAGAAGAAAAAATGATGAAAAACCACAAAAACCAAGCGCACAAAACTGGGATGCAGCTCAAACTTTGAAAAGCTAACGGTGTATTGGGATTCTGGTTCAATCCGGACAGCACATGAGCAGCTTTAAACCCAGAAGACATCACGGACTCACTACGGCTTCTCATTAATTAGGACAAAAACCCTAAAGGCTTCAACGTGCCTTACAAAAAAAAGTCCCACTGATATAAAAATATTCAAGAAATACTGTTTCCCGTGCACTGACAGATAAACTACAACACGAAAGCCAGACCTGCTCAGCTGTACATAACCTACAAAAGCACCACGGGGAACTGAACCCCGAATTCTTCCTCCCAATTGCTGGAAACTTCTGGCCATGCTGTCTGTGCCGACCTGCGGGAAGCATTTTCTATACTCGCAATTCCAGCTTCTCCCCCACTAATCTGCTATCGTTACGTTACCTTATCCTCTGATCTTTAAAAATAAGATCTCTTCCTCCAGTTTCAGGTGAAATAAGAGTCCTTTCTTCAACCGCACTGCTTTCACCGCCATTATGGCACCATTTCTTCTTCCTCCTATCAGCAAACAGAAAACAGAAATCTTCAACTCATTTTACTGCATTACGGAGTACAAATTTTTAATTTAAAATGCATTCCGTAACGCTAAACACTAACAACTCCATGAATTTAAACAATCCCCCCACGCCTGCCGTCACTTATTTTGCCCTACACACCCCAGGACCGCACCGCAGATCAATCACCATAACTCGAGAGCCCCGCCAACCCTCGCCCCTGCGGCGCCCACCCCGAACCATCTCAGTTCGAAACCTTTTCCCGCCCCCCCGCGCCGCAGACGCCCCGCGCCCCGCACGCCGGCGGGAACCGAACCCCCCGCGGCAGCGCGCGGGGCCGGAAGCCGCGGGGCAGCGCCCGTCGCCGCTCGCCGCCTTCCCGCGCTCCCGCAGCCGCCGGCCGCACCGGCGAGCGCTCCCCCCCCTCACCAAGCCCCGGCCCGGCGGCAGCGAACGCCTCCCCCGCCCCGCCCCGCCCGCGGCCTCCCCAGGCGAACGGGCCCCGGAGGAACACGCCGGGCCCGGGGCACGGAGCCCCCGCCGGGGAAGGGCCCCCCGGCCCGGCCGCCCGGCCCTCGCCGGGACCCGCTCCCGCAGGCGCCGCGCACCGCCCCGGCTCGGCCGCCCTCGCTCCCCGCCGGGCCCTCCGGCCGCCAGCCGGGCCCTCTCGCCGCGCGGCTCCGGCCGGAGCCCGGGCCGCCCCTCCCTCACCCGCCGCGGGCCCCGGGGCAGCCGGCGCCGGGCAGCCGCGGGCCGAGGCGCAGCGCCCGCCGCCCGGTGCTATTCACGATGGCACCAGCGCTGCTCCCGCCCCCTCTTCCCGGTGCTGCGGTCTCCAGTGACCTGAACAACAGGCTTCAGCCTGCGGCCAGCCCTGCAGCGGTCAGGCAGCCGCGTCAGATGATGGTTTCAGCTTCCTTTCCAGCCGGAATTATTCGATTATATTCTATTTCGAACTTTTGTAGGGGGTTGCGGGAAGATCCTGGTGATTTCACTCTTAGCAATTTCTTGGACAGGGACAAGAGTCCTTAGACATCACACAATCATAGAACCTTTTGGGTTGGAAGGAGCCTTTAAAGCTCATCAAGTCCAAACTCCTGCAATGAGCGGGGACATCTTCAGCTGGAGAAGTCTGCTCAGAGCCCAGTCCAACCCAGCCTTAACGGGTCCATGTCCTTCTTGTGCTGGGGCTCCAGAGCTGGATGCAGGATTCCAGGTGAGGTCTCACCAGGGCAGAGTAGAGGGGCAGAATCCCCTCCCTCACCCTGCTGGCCACCCTTTTTTCATGCAGCCCAGGACACGGTTGGCCTTCTGGGCTGCCAGCGCACACTGCCAGATCACGTCCAGCTTTTCATCCATCAGGACCCCCAAGTCCTTCTCCACAGGGCTGCTCTCAATTCCTTCATCCCCCAGCCCGTGTTGATAGTGGGGACTTGCCCTGGCCCAGGTGCGGGACCTTGCAATTGGCCTTCTTGAACCTCATGAGGTTCACACAGGCCCACTTCTCCAGCTTGTCCAGGTCCCTCTGGACGGCATCCCGTCCTTGTGCCGTGTCAGCTGCACCACTCAGCTTGGTGTTGTCTGCAACCTTGCTCAGTGAGAACTCAATCTCTCTAAGTCATTGATGAAAATATTAAACAGTGCCGGTCCCCGTGCAGACCCCTGAGGGACACCACTTGTCACCACTGTGCATTTGGACATCGAGCCATTGACCACCACCCTCTGGTTGCAACCTTCCAACCAACTCCTTATCTACCTGAACGGTCTACCCGTCAAATCCATACCTCCCCGATTTAGAGAGAAGGATGTTGTGGGGGACCGTGTCGAAGGCTTTACAGAAACCCAGGTAGATGACATCCCCTTGTCCGCTGATGCAGTCGCTCCACCATAGAAAGACCAACCACTAGGTTGGTGAGGCAGGACTTGCCCTTGGTGAAGCCATGCCAGCATGGCTTCAAATCACCTCCCTGACCCCACCTGCCTTAGCATAGCTGCTAGGAGGATCTGTTCCATGATCTTCCCAGGCACAGAGGCGAGGCCAACAGGTCAGTAGTTCCCAGGGTCCTCCTTTCTACCCTTTTCAAAAAAGGGCACCATGTTTCCCATCCTCCAGTCACCAGGGACTTCATGTGATTGTCATCACCTTGCAAATATGATGGAGAGTGGCTTGGTAACTACAGCAGCCAATTTCCTCAGGACTCTGGGATGCATCTCATCAGGTCCCATAGACTTATGTCTGTTCAGGTTCCTCAGGTAGTCACGAACCTTTCCTCAGAGTGGGGGGGGCTTTGCCCCTCCGGTCCCCGTCTTGCAGTCCATGGACTCGGGACAGGCAAGGAGAGAGGCTGCCAGTGAAGACTGAGCCAAAAAAGTTGCTGAGTACCTCAGTCGTCTCCTCGTCTGTTGATACGGGGTCACCACTCTTGTTCATCAGGGGGGTACGCTTTCTTTAACCTTCCTTTTCTGGCTGACATACCTGTAGAAGCCCTTCTGGTTATTCTGTGCATCCCTTGCCAAGTTCAGCTCCAGCCACGCCCTGGCCCTCCTGACCCCGTCCCTGCACAACCGGGCAGCATCCCTATACTCTTCCCAAGACACCTGTCCCTGCTTCCACTGCCAGGGCAGTTCCCTCTTGCCCTTTGGTCTGACCAGACGGTCTCGGCTCAGCCATGCCGGTCCCTTCCCTTCCTTAAAACTTCTCTAGAGACGCTGACCCTGCCCCGCACGCCGGAGCTGCCAGGAGCTCGCCAGCCCCACGGCACAGGTCCCCTCCAGACCCCGAGTGCCACGCCAGGAGCGCCGGGTCCAAAACCGACCCCCCCGAGCCGCAACGCAAAGCCAAGCCTGGGCCGAGCGACCAGCGAAGAGCTCGGATGCTCGCCGGCACGTCCACCGCCTCGCCGCAAAGACCCGGCCGAGGATGCCCACGCGTGGGCAACGCGCCCACGGGGACGAGCTCCGGCCCAGCGCGCGGCCCCCCGGCCACGCACCCGCCGCAGGCAGAGCGTGTACCGCATTTCTCTGTGGAAGAGCTCGGCCTTACGCACGGGAAGAGAGGGAAATTCAGTCTGCCAACACCAGCACGGGGGCCAAAAAAACACGGGAGAGACTTCCCCCTGCCATCCCCTTCCCGAGATTTTTTTCTTTTTTAAAAAAGGCTGCGGCGTGCAGCATTAACAACAGCTTCCACAACACCAGCTCAAGGCATCGCGTACTGTACAGCGTTCGGTATTTCTTACTATAAGACAATAAGGAATTATCGACAACTGATAAGACAAAATAAGCTATAAAAAGTAACAATGTACAATCAAGATGGATTTCTTTTTTTTCCTTTAAAGGAGGCTTCTCTGGGGTGTCGCGGTGCCTGTGCTGGGGGTCTCCCCTCGCTGCTTCCCGGCTCCTCCCCACCCTGTGTGGTGGGACCAGGGGCACCCAGGGGAGAAGGCAGAGGCGGTTTTGGGGGGAGCACCCTCCCAACCCACTGACGCCGCTCGGCAGAAGGGCCGGGAAGGGCCAGAAAAGACAGTCCCTGCCCCAAGCTCCATCAACACCCGAGATCACCATGTCCCAAGCTCACTCACACACACCTCCCTGAAACAAAAAACAACAGATATTGCATAGTTTTGCTGTCAGCAGTCTTCAAACAAAAAGGAGAACTTTGTTTTGCTTTCAGAGACAGTGACTGCCCTCGGCTGAAGACCTGGGGGGAGTCTCTTCCCCGGCTCACAGCAAGCTCCCAAAGCCTTCCCCTGTGCACGCCATGGGCCGAGGCTGCTTTTTCAGAGCATACAGCTCAAAGCATTCAGCTGGAAGGGAGAGGAGATCGCTAACGAAGGGGCACCCTCCCTCCCGGTGAGGCGCGGGGACGGCGGCGGGCGCAGCTCGGTGGCACGACGCGCGGCAGGCAGCGGGGCTTTGCCCCTCCGGCGTGGTGCCAGGGGGGGTTCGGACGAGCTGGAGGCCAGCCTGGCCCCCAGCACGGGCGCTGCTGGCTCACCCGGACAGATCCGGCCCCGCTCCGCAGAAACCAGCCAAGGGCCTCGTCCCAGTTCAGCACCCCCAGGCCCTCCCCCGCGAGCATTCCCTCCCTTCCCCAAAGCAAGCTCCGAGGAAAGCGTGACTCCATGCATGAACACACATGAACACAGATGCACACACATGAACACGCATGCCCAGCTCTCCCCAGCCGCCCGTCCCACCCTGCACTGCCGCCGCGACCCCAAACCCTCCGGCCCCGCATCCCAAGCCCTTCCCAAGCTGCTCCCCAGTGCCGTGGCCCTCGGGTGCTGCCGCCAGCCCGGCCGCTCGCCCACCGGCACATCCTGGGGCACTCGGCACCCTCGGCACCCCCAGACCCTCCGGCCACGGCAGCCTCGGGGACAGCCCGAAGCCACGCCAGGTCACACTGCCCTGCAACGAGTCCCAGTGCTCTTTAAAGGGGGGTCCTTCCCTTCCCACAGAGCACCCCGCTATTCCCGCAGGGGTAATATTTTCTGGCTGCTCCAGCCGCCCTGGAGACCTCATCCTGCCCTGCACCTCCACCAGCCACTGGTGAGCCCCCCCCTCCACAAACAGGGGTGCAACGCCCGACCCAGCGCAAGAGCACGGCCCCAGGCGCCTGAGCATCCCCCCGGCTCTGACCTTACCCCCGGGGAGCCGCCGGCCGGAGCGCGGGGGGAAAGGAAGACATTTCTCCATGCCCTGCAGAAAAGCACAGCTAGCAGTTTAAAAACAATTAAAAAAGAAAAAAAAAAAAGAAAAAAAAGGGGTGAACAGATTACTCTGAAAGCAGGCTGCCGAGGAGAGAGGGCGGCTCAGTGGGACGGGGAGCTGCTCCCTCGCTGGCACTGTCTCTCCCCGGCCCGAGCTGCTCCCTGCCCGCCGCAGCCCCTCGAAGCGCAGCCGGGGATGCCCCCGAGCACGGGACGGCGGGGGTCCCTGCGCCCGGGAGATGCCTCCCAGACCCCCGGGAGGGGGGGTTTGTGGGATCGACCCCAACATCGGAGAAAGACCCGCAGCTCCGAAGGGAGGGACGAGGTTAAAACGCAACTCCCGTTGTCGAAAACGCGACCGAGGGCCTTTTGTTCACAGCATGAAATGAGCTGAACTCGGCAAAGCGGCCGCGGATACAAAGAGTCCTTTGGTGTCAGGGAGGGAGGAAAAAATCTCAGAGGAGAAACCAAGAGTCGGGGAAACAAAAGTCCGTGTGTCAGTCAGATGTCCTGGGTGAAGCAACCTTAATGATTTAATACCTTAAAAAACAGATCTTCAAGAAACCCTCCCAACCCCAGACCTACAAGATCAGCAAAACCCTGGAAACCAGCCACAGGGACGAGTCCTGATCTTGTCACTAGCCAGAAATGGTGGGGGCTGGGGGGGGAGGGAAGAAAGAAGGAGGATGGGGGGGACGTGGGGTACAGCAGGTCCGAGGGGTGCAGCTCACGCTTGGTCAGCCACCAGGACCACGGGGGCTACCAGGTGCTGCCCAGCAGCCACCGCCTTGACCAGGTTGCACTTCTGCCGCTGCTTGACCACCAGCTTGGACTCAGGAGGGGGTAGAGCTGCATGGCCCATGAGGTAGCACTGATGGTGACGGGCCGTGCTTCCTCCTCCGCCTCCTCTTCCTCATCCTTGTCGCACCATGTCAGCTGGCGGCTGACGGCGACGGCCTCTGCGGCGAAGGAGGTGAGCTCTTTGGCACTGCTCTTCCTGCGGGGAGAAAGCAGCTCAGGGTGGGATGCGGGGGGCTGGAGGGAGGTTGGGGGGCAAATATCGGGGTGTCCCCTCACGCGCATGCCACGCCAGATGGGTCAGGCACCAAAAACACGGCTCCAGCCCGAATCACGTGCTGCAACCGCTGCCCAGATGGCGAGAGCTGCAGCCAAGCAGAGCTGAGAGCAGCTCACTGGGGAGAGGAGCCAGGATTTGGGGGGCTGGAATGTGTCCCCCACCCCCACCCCAGGGCCACCCACGCTCACCTCTGCAAGATGATGGGGGTCAGCAGGGTGTTATCCAGGGCACACTGCAACGAAACGCAGCCAGGTCAGAGCCGAGCACCCCGCAATGGGGTGTCCCCCCACCCCGGCATTGGGGAGTGGAGGGGGCGGGGGGGCAGCAGCACTCACCCCCTGCACCCAGGGGTGCTCCAGGACCTGGGCCGCACTGAGCCGCTTCTTGGCATCTGTCACCAGCAGCCTGGAAATGAGATCTTTGGCCCCAGAGGAGATGTGCGCCCAGTCCTTGTCGGGAAACTCGTACTTCCCTTCCTGGATGCTCTCCAAGAGCATCACCTGGGTGGGGGGGTAAATAAAAAAGCGGCTGAGCTGGGAGGGGTGCTGCCAAACCAGCCGCAGGTTTCGGCACTGCCGGGGTCCGCCACGCACCTCGCAGGTGTAGCACGACTTGCCGCTGTCCCAGTCGCAGTCGGAGCCGCAGCGGCCCACGAAGGGGGGGTACCCGCTCAGCATGAAGTACAGGACGACGCCCAGGCTCCACAGGTCGCAGCGCTTGTCGTAGGTGGGCGTCTCCTCGTAACCGTATAAAGTTTCCACCACCTCCGGGGCCATGTACTCGGGGGTGCCGCACTGCGGGGAGAGGCGGGGGTGAGCCCCAAAGGACAGGGGAGCGATGGGGCAGAGCTGAGAGGCAGGGCGGGGGGTGTCTGCCAGAACTAAGGGTCTACCCCCTCCAAAATGAGGGTGCAGACAAGGCCGCTTCCCGGGTTTGGTCCTGGCAGGGCAGATCATCCCAGCCAGGTTTCCCATCGCCACGCGGGGGATGTCACAGCCCTGCCACCCCGAAAAAAATAAAACCCTAAAGGGGTGCAACACCCCCCCGGACCACCCCCAGCACTGCCGCCACCGGGCCGGCTCAGCGGGGCAGCGTCCGTCCCATCGCCCGGGACATGGCGGGCGGGCGGCGGGGACGGAGCCGGCTCTGCCTGTTCCCCCGCCTGACGCGGGCAGGGCCGCCGCAGCGGGCGCCGGATCCGGTGCCGGAGGAGTTAACGCTGGCGCGAGGCGAGAGCCAGCGGTCCCGTTCCCCCATGGTTCCCCCACAGCTCCCGGGGCTCTGGGGCTTTCCAGCGCACGTGACCCGACCCGCAGCCCGCACCACCTCGTGACCAGGGGAGAGCAGAGCTGCAGCCAGCAGATAATCACCCCGTAACATAACGAGAGGCCTCCAAACGAGACGCCTCGCCGGCCTCGGCAGCTGATGCCACCGCAAGAAGAAGAAAAACACCCACGCAAGCCCAACCCGCAGCACCCTGCATGGGCTTCCACCCGGCAGGGACCACAGCACCCACCCCCCTCTGCCCCCGCTGCTGAGAACGGGAAACTCGGGACACCTCAGAAATTCAGGTCCTCCCCCTGGCGGAGGGGAAACGCGGAGGAACGAGGAGGGGGGGGTGTTTTGGCCCCCCCTTCTGCTGTTGGGCACCCCGCGTGGGCCAGGGTCTGCCCCCCCCCAGCACGTGAGCACCCTGGAAACACCGTGAGCACCCCGAAAACAGCGGGGCACAGGGCAACACCTGCATGGGGGGGGGCCCTGCTGCTGGTGATAAGGGGAGCAGGGCTTTCTGCAAGGGGGGGCAGGCTTGGTATGTGCCCCCCCCCAAATGTGAGACAGCTCCTTGCAACGCAGGGGCACCCCAGAAGCTTTCCGGGTGCCCACCCTGCAGGGGCTGCACCGCACGCAAGCAGCCCCAGCCCCCTCTCACCCACAACCGGAGTGGGGGGGATCACAGTGGCCCCCCCAGCCCCTCGCCTGACCCACTTCTCCCCGAAAGCGCAGCCTCCGTGCAGCTGCCTCCGCCGGGGCCGGCAGTTGCTAAGGCTCACGGCAGCCCGGGCTCTGCACCAGCCCCCCCTGCGCTGCCCGGCCCCCCCGCGTTACAGAACCGCATCTCGCCTGCCGCTGCCGAGGGGGCTCCTGCAGTGACGGGAGTGACGAGCAGCGGGGGGCTGCACGCAGCCCCAAAGCCTGGGGGAGCCCCACCAGGGACATTCCCCCCTCCATGGACATTCCACAACACCCACCCCTCCCCCAGGACACCCCCCATCGACATTATACCCCCCCTGCCCCATGGTCTGCACGCTTACCGGCGAGAGCAGCTCCGGGGTGGAAATGGGGGAGCAATTCCCCTTCAGTTTGATGCCACTTGCCAGGCCGAAGTCACAGATCTTCACCGGGGAGACCTGGGGAGGGGGGGAGCAGCGGTCAGTGACCCCCCCCAGCAGCCCCCGGGTACCCTCAGCCCCGCGTTCGCGCCCCAGCTGCCGCAGCAGCATCCCCCGCGGGGAACCAGGGCCCCCCCAGCCCCGGCACCACCCCCTGCTCCCCGCTCACCTGGTCCAGGCGCTCGCACAGAATATTTCCCGGTTTTAGATCCCTGTGAGCAATTCCTGGGAGGGGGGAGAAGAGGCGATGAGTGGAAAAGCCTGCCCCCCCCCCCCCCCCCCCAAGATTTCCACAGCAGAAGGTCTGGGGGCGGCGCAGGGACCCCTCCCTCCCCACCCCAAATCACCGCCCGCGTCATGGCGAAGGGCACAAATTGCTGCTGGCCCCGAGTCCCGGCCAAACCGGAGGAGCAGGCTCCGCACCGCGACAACACGACGCAGCCGGGCCTGACCCTGCGCGCCCGCGGCCTGCACCGGCCCCTGCTCCCCGGGCAGGAGGGGGGGGCAGCACCCCCCGGCTGGGGGGGGCACGGCTGCACCCCGGGGTGGCTCGGCTCACCTCTGCTGTGCAAAAAGTGCAGGGCGCTGGCGATGTCCCGCACCACCGTGCTGGCCTCCAGCTCGTTCAAGCGGCTTCTCTGTTGGATGTGGGTCAGGATGGAGCCTGCGGCCGGGCGAGAGCGGAGTGGGGGCTCGTGGGTGTTGGGGGGGCTCCTGCCGCCCCCGCTCCCCCCGCCCCGGCACCGCACTCACCTCCCCTCATCTTCTCAAGCACCAGGTAAAACCTCTCCTCCTCCTCGAAGAACTCGATCAGCTGCAGGATGTTCCTGCGGGGACAGCGGTGTCAGCCTGGCATCCCCCCAAAAAGATCGCAGGGTCCCCCCCTCCCCGCAGCCCCCCACCCCACACGGCTCCCCGGGGCAGGGCCAACGGAGGAGAAAATCGGGTTTCCAGCGACTGAAACCACGCGGCTGGGGCCCCCGGCCACATTCCAGTGGGGAGAGGGGCTTCCAGCGCCAGGCCCCGCTCCCTAATTGCTCGCAGACCCTCCTGGCTCGCTCGCCCCGCTCCAGAAACAGCCCCGCTCAGCAGCTCTCCGCGGCGGGACGGCGAACGCCGCGGCGGCAGCTCGGCTCGCCCCTCGGCACCGCTCCAACTCGGCCGCTGCGGCCCCGTCGTCATGGCAAGCGGCTCCACGTCGCCTCGGGATGCTCCCGGCGAGGCCACGCGGAGGGAGAGCCGCGCAGGAGGACGGCCTGCCTGCCGCCCATGGGTGTCTCGAGCGTCAGCCCGGTCTCAGCCCGCGCCCTGTGCCACGGTGGGGGATGGGGACGGCGGCTGCCCTGCGGTACCTGTGTCCCTGGCACAGATTCAGCATCGCCACCTCCCGTAAGACCCCGCTGCAGACGTCGCCCTGGCGCTTCTCGATGATCTGCAAGGCAAAGCGGGCGAGACTCAGGGAGAGGCACCGCTGCTGGGGAGGGACCGGGGCCGGCAACCACCGCGCCCCAACCCACCCGGCGCTGGGGACCCCCGGGGCCGGGCAGAGGCAGGCGGGGGGTGCCCGAAGAGGTTAAGGCAGCAGAACAGGCTGTTCCCGGCAGCGGGGCCAAGCCGCTCCCTCCCGGGGCCCGCAGCCAAGGCGAGCTCTGCGGCCGAGCCCCGGCGCAGCCGCCCCAGCAGCGGAGCACGGCCCTTCGCCCCGCCGGGCGCTGGCACAGTGGGTGCCTGGTGGACGTGCCATGGGGTGAGCAGGGGGTCTCCACCCGCGGGGGAGAGCTGGGTGGTCTCACTGACCCCCAGCCCTTTGGGGCACCCTGAACACCCAACCACCATGCAGCCCTCCCCCTGCCTCAGTTTCCCTCATTGGGCACCCAAAAGCACCCCGGGGCAACAGGGGAAGCCAAGTGCCCCTTGCGTTTGGACACAGGGCCTGTCCCAGCCCCCCCACGCCGTGACTGGGAGCCTGTGGGGTGCAGGGACACGGCACCACCATCCCCAGCCCCAAAAAGCAGCTGGCTCACCCTGACCCCTCTAGTGTTCGCGGGGGCACGAAGACCTCCCTGGGGCGAGCGGGGGCTGGCCACCCTGCCGCACCACATGCCCCTGCTTGCCCCAAGTCCCTAGACGCGGCGCAAGCGTTAATTTAATCTCGCGTCTGCCCTAATTTACAGGGATAGGAGCGTGGCTAAGGGGGTTGACCAAGGTCCTGCAGCTGGGCGGTGGCAGAGGACAGCGTGCCACCTGCGTGGCCTGGCCCTGCCCCGCTCCTGCCCCTCTCCATCCCCTCTACCCCGTGAAACCGTCGTCCTGTGCCAGCTCCGCACAGCCAGGAGAGCCAGGAGCCCAGGATGTGGAGGGCAGAAGGGGAAACTGAGACAGGGGGTGGGCAGGAGCCGGCTCTGCAGCCCCAAGCCGCAGAGCTTTACCTTCACTGCGTACTCCTTGTTGGTGACGAGGTTAACGCAGGACTGGACTCTGCCTTGGGCCCCTTCTCCCAGCACCTCGTCGTGCAGCCAGTAAACATCTGGCAGGAGAGAGGGCACCTGAGCTGCCGGCCCCACCGCGGCACGGGACACCACAGCTGTCCCCGAGCCTGGGGACACCAGGAGGGCCCCAGCCCTGCCGCAGCCCGGGGGGGACCCCTGGGGTCCCTGGGCAGCCCCGCTCACCTTCGAACCTGCCGGAGAAGCTGTCGGTGGCTCTGCAGTGCTGCTTCTTGTTCCTTTTCTTGGTGCTGGGGATGTCGATGGGCTGACTCAAAGGCACATCTGCACCGGAGCAAAGCCACTGGCCTGAGTCACCCCCAGCCACCCTGCGCTCCGCCCAGCATCGCCACCCCTGGGGCAGCCCCTCAACGCCTTCGGGGGAATGCAGAGGGCCGACATCCCGAGGTCCAGGGCACTCGAAGACGGGCTCCAGGTCAAACGCCAGCTTGAAGGGGTTTTGTTCCTGCAAGGGCCAAGAACACGAGTGAGACGGCAGCCGCTGGACCAGCCGCCGCCGCCCACCCGGTCCAGGCACGCCGCTGGCCTTGGCACACGCTCTGCTCGTGCAGGGCACCGGCTCACGGCGCTGCTGCCAGAGGGATGCAGCAGAGCCGGAGGAAGAGGAGGAGAAGGAGGAGGAAGGGTTTGACCACGTCTCCTGCCGGGGATGTTGCCGCGGGGTCATGCCTCTGCGCCAGCAGCCCCAGGCCGGCACGCGGGCGATGATGAGAGGGACTGGGGCTGCGCGTACCAACCCAGCCCCGAACATCCACCCTGACCTGAACTACAGCGAGGGGGGGAGGAAGAAGAGCCACAGGGCAGGACGGGCTCCGGAGCCACCGCACCGCGTCCTCCCGCCTCCCCGCAAGGTCACGGGGGGCCGGAGCCCACTCAGCGCCGCTCCGGTGAGCGCCGTGCCCGTGGCTGCGTGATGCCTGTGACCTGGCAGGATCGGGCCCCGCTCCCAACCCTCCCTGCACCCCGCATGGGTGATGGGTGTGGGAACCACTGCCTCCCCCACCCCAAACCCAGCGCCTCCGCCCCCAGCACCCCAAAGGGGACATGGGGAACTTCAGCCCCCCCCGAGCCACCCCACCGCGGGACGGGGCAGTGCCGGGGGCACCCGGCCGCGAGGCGAAAGGGCCCTGTCCTCCGCGGGGTTACGAAATCTGTTTGGGTGGAGGCAGCAGCTCCCGGCGGCGTTCCCCAACCCGCCCCGGTGCCCCGGTGCCCGGGCCGGCTGCCAGCCCCAGCGCGGCGCGGGAGCAGCCAGCCCCGGCCACCGCCGCCAGAAACAGCCCGAGAGCGCCTGTTTGCTGCCGGGGCGGCTCTCGAGGGGCCGGGGGGTCCCCATCGCGGTGCGGGGATGCCACGAGCATCTCCCCCCAACCAAGCACCACTCCTGATGCCTGAAAACGCTCCTGCGCAGCGTTTGGCCAGATTCCCCCCCCACCCCCCTAAATAAAGACAGTATCAGGGTTTGCGGAGTGCGGTGTCACCCTCCAGCCCCCCCCAAGGCTCCCATGTCATGGCGGGGATGAGCGGCTCGGGCCCAAGTCCCTGCACCACGGGCAGGATGAGGCCTCCCGGGGGGGGGGCACCAGGGGTGTACACGGGGGACAGGGGGCCCTGCCCGCTGCTGCAGCACCGGCGCACAAAAGGTTTGGGGGATGGGACACACAGGGCAGACGCTGCGTGGCGGCTCCGGCAGCGCATCCGAGGTGTCCCCCGTGTCCCCCCCATCCTGGTCCCCAACCACCCGGGGTGGGGGAACGTAGGGGGGGATGGAGGGGGGGATGGAGGGGGGGCCCAAACCCCAACCAGAAGTCCTCAAAGCAGGATTAGGTGTCAGCTAAAATAAGCCGGGCAGGTTTCGGGTGAGGTCCCAGCATCCCTCGCACCCCGGGAGCCAAACTAAACAAAGCTCCCACGAAGGTGCCCGGCTGACGAGAGCGTTTGGGGGACCCAGACCCCCCCCTCGCACCCCCCTCGCGTGACAGCGGCCGGGAGGGACGGGGGTCCTGGTGCCCCGGCCACAGCCCCCCTGCCAGGATCTGGCCCTCGCACAACAGGTCCCGGGCTGGGCCCGGCAGCCCCCCACCCCCTGCTCGCAGACGTGCGGTGAATGAGTGCAGCTGGGGGGGGGGGGGAACATGCAGCTCACCCGCTGACCCACCCCACGGGGGACACCCGTGGGAGCTGCAGCGGGGTGAGCAAAGCCTTGCTGTGGGGGGGGGGGGTGTGTGGGGGGTGTCTGACCTCCCCTCGGGGAGCACCCCGACCACCGGGCCGGCGGGACATGGGGGTCCTGCGGCCCGGGTTGGGTGGCAGCACCCTGAGCGCTCCCCTCCCTCCTCGGGGGGGGGGGGAAGGGGGAGGTCGCTGATGTGTGTCCGTGCCCCCCCCCCCCACTCCGGGCAGGGGATCCAGCCGCCGCAGACCCGCACCCCAACCCCGCACTCTCCCATCCCCCCCCGGAGCACCCCAACCCCCTACCCCCTCCGGAGCATCACGGGGGCGGGGAGCACCCCCTTACCTTGAAGGAGCGGTGGAAACCGGGGATCTCAGATTCCTTCTGCACCACCTTGCTGCGGGCAGGGGGAAGGGAGAAACAAGGGAGGGGTGCGGGGTAGGAAAAAGCCCAACCAACCAACCAACAAAAACAGGAAAATAAACCGGGAGGGGGGGGAGGGATGCAGAGGGGTGGGCAGAGCCATCGGGGGGGGGCCGAGGGTAGGCCGAGACCTGTGGAGAGAGGAGCCCGGGGGGGCGGGTGTCAGGGGGCTGTGGCCCGCACGGGGCCCGCACGGAGCCCCCCTGGTCCCAAAACCCCCCCGGCGCTCACCGGCCCCGCAGAGCCGCCGCTGCCGGGGGTACCGCAGCCCGCTCCGCTCCGCATCGCTCCGCACCGCCGGGAGGGGACGTGCCCCCGCCCCCCCCCCCGCAGCTTTATGGCGGCGGCTCCGCCCCCCCACCCCGCCCCTGCTGTGTGACACCGCCCCCCCGCGGGGACACACCCCCACCCCACCCCCCACGCTGCGCCCAGGGGCGGGGACCCCCACAGCCCCCCCCCTGGCTGCACCGGGCGGGGTGCGGGGAGCCCCACGGACACCCCCCGGGTTCCCCCCCCCCACAGCCCACACATGTCACGAGCGGGGCGGTGCTCAGCCGCGAGGCCTGCGCGCGGCAGGGGGTCACAGCACAGCCCCCCCCACCACGGCCCCACCCCGGCTGGGTGGCACCGTGGGAGCCTGTCACGGCGCGGGTGTCCCCCCCTCCCCTCCCCCCCACCCCACGTATCGCTTGACGCCGACCCGGGCTCAGAACGCACGCGCCGAGCGGCGGCGCCTCGGCCAATGGCTGCGCATGACGTCACCGCCTGCACTGCCTATTGGCTGCTCGCCCCCTCCCGAGCCGCCATCGCCCCGCCCCCCCATGCCCCGCCCCTCCCGGGCACCGCGTCACGCTCCGCCCCCCTCCCCGCAGTTCGGGTGTGCCCCCCCCCCCAAAGTGCCGGTGGGGCCAGAGCGGGGGGGTCGGGACCCCCCAAGCCCCCCCAAATCCCGCGCCCCTCGCAGCCGGGGCAATCAGCGCCCTGCTCTACATTAGCGCTGCTAACGAGGGCGCCCCAATTAGCTACACTCCTGCTAATGCACCCCAGGATGCCACTGGCCTTCTTGGCAGCCAGGGCACGCTGCTGGCTCATGGTCAGCCTGTCGTCCACCAGGACACCCAGGTCCCTCTCCGCAGAGCTGCTCTCCAGCAGGGCCGCCCCAGCCTGTACTGGTGCCTGGGGCTGTTCCTCCCCAGGGGCAGGACCCTGCATTTGCCTTTGTTGAACCTCATCAGGTTCCTCTCTGCCCACCTCTCCAGCCTGTCCAGGTCACGCTGAATGGCAGCACAGCCTGCTGGTGTACCCACCACTCCTCCCAGTTTGGTGTCATCAGCAAACTTGCTGAGGGTACACTCTAACTCTTCATCCGGGTCACTGATGAAGAAGTTAAACAAGGCTGGGCCCAGTGCTGACCCCTGGGGCACACCGCTAGTTACCGGCCTCCAACCAGACTCAGCGCCGCTGATGACAACCCCCTGAACTCTGCCATTCAGCCAGTTCTCAATCCACCTCACCGACCACTCGTCCAGCCCACACTGCCTGAGCTTCCCTAGGAGGATGTGATGGGAGACCGTGTCGAAAGCCTTGCTGAAGTCGAGGCAGACATCACCCACGGCTCTCCCCTCCTCTACCCAGCCAGTCGTGCCATCGTAGAAAGCTCCCTGCACGCTCCTGGCCTGTCTGCACACTCACTGCACGCTTAATGCACACTTACCGCATGCTCCTTGCATGGTCACTGCTCACGCTCCACGCTCACGACTTGCTCCCTGTGCACGCCTGGCCTCTCTGCACACTCCCTGCACGCTCCCTGCACACTCAACTGAACCACGGAACCACGGAATGTTTGGGGGTTGCCACGGCGCTCTGTGAGTCACGGAATCACGGAATGTTCGGGGTTGGAAGGGACCTCTGTGGGTCACGGAATCACGGAATGTTTGGGGGTTGGAAGGGACCTCTGTGGGTCACAGAATCACGGAATGTTCGGGGTTGGAAGGGACCTCTGTGGGTCACGGAATCACGGAATGTTCGGGGTTGGAAGGGACCTCTGTGGGTCACCCAGTCCAACCCCCTGCCCAAGCAGGGTCACCCAGAGCAAGCTGCTCAGCATCACGTCCAGGCGGGTCTGGAATATCTCCAGAGAAGGAGACTCCACAACCTCCCTGGGCAGCCTGGGCCAGGGCTCTGTCACCCTCAGAGGCAAGAAGTTCTTCCTCGTGTTCAGCTGGAGCTTCCTCTGCTCCAGTTTGTGCCCGTTGCCCCTTGTCCTATCGCTGGGCACCACTGAACGGAGTTGGGCCCTGTCCTCCTGACCCCCACCCTGCAGATATTTAGAGGCATTTCTAAGGTCCCCTCTCAGCCTTCTCTTCTCCAGGCTGAACAAGCCCAGCTCCCTCAGCCTTTCCTCGTAGGAGAGATGCTGCAGTCCCCTCATCATCCTCCTAACCCTCCTCTGGACTCTCTCCAGTAGCTCCTCATCTTTCTTGAACTGGGGAGCCCAGAACTGAACAGATCACTCCAGATGAGGCCTAACTAGGGTGTAGAGGGGAAGGAGAACCTCCCTCGTCCTGCTGGCCACACTCCTGCTAATGCACCCCAGGATGCCATTGGCCTTCTTGGCAGCCAGGGCACGCTGCTGGCTCATGGTCAGCCTGTCGTCCACCAAGACACCCAGGTCCCTCTCCGCAGAGCTGCTCTACAGCAGAGCCGCCCCAGCCTGTACTGGTGCCTGGGGGAGTTTCACAAACCAAGACAGAATGTCTACAACAGAAAGGAAGACCAAAAAGTGAATGTCAAAAAGTGAAAAACCGACAGAGATTAAAGAAACAAAGGAAAAATATAGAACAATACAAGTAAGTACTAAGGAATGACACAAAACTCTTGAAGAAAACCAGATTTGAAATCCTCACACTTCACACAAACATTAAAATAAGGAAGGAGATTAAGGAAGTAAAGGGCAAAACTTATAACCCATGGCAGCAAAGTAAATCCGCTGCAGAAACGCAATGTAGAAAGCAAGGGCACTCTGGAAACCCTTCGACTTAGAAAGCAACTTAACTAGGGAGGAAGATTAAGGAAGTGAAGGCAAAACCTAAAAACCTGAGGGCAGCACACTAAAACAGACATAGAAAGACAATGCAAAAATCTAGAGACCTAAAGCAAAACAAGCAATACCTACAAATATAGGCAATGATTTCAAAAACTTAGCCTTCAATAAGATCTCAGTAGGGAGGAGGATGAAGGAAGTGAAGGGACAAACGAAACAAAAGAGTGGCAGCAAACTAAAATGAGATGTAGAAAGACAATGTACAAAGCCAAGGTGTTCTGGAAAAACAACAAAAAGGTGACTAGAACAGAATGGAAGACGAAGACATGAATGTCAACAAGTGAAATACCAACAGAGATTAGGGAACAAAAGAAAAACTATAGGGAAATACAAGGACCACAAACTAAAAGAGAGATTTCGAAAGAAAATCTGTAATACTAACGACCTAAGGAATGACACAAAACTCTTGAAGACAGCGATTTCAAAACGTTACACTTCAAATGAACCGTGAAATAGGGAGGAAGATTCAGGAAACCAAGGCAAAAACTAAAAACCGAGGGCAGCACACTAAGGCACACATGGCAAGGCTATGCAAAAAGCTAGAGATATACAGCAAAACAAGCAATACCTACAAATACAGGCAATGATTTCAAAAACTTAGCCTTCAATAAGATCTCAATAGGGACGAGGATGAAGGAAGTCAAGGGAAATACTAAACAAAAGAGTGGCAGCAGACTGAAACAGCTGTGGAAAGGCAATGTAAAAAGCCAGCATAAAGACACAAACAAAGACAGAATGACTACAGCAGAAAGGAAGACCAAGAAAAGAATGTCAAAAAGTGAAAAACCCACAGAGATTAAAGAAACAAAGGAAAAAAAAATAGAACAATACAAGTAAGTACTAAGGAATGACACCAGACTCTTGAAGAAAACCAGATTTGAAATCCTCAGACTTCACACAAACATTAAAATAAGGAAGAAGATTAAGGAAGTAAAGGGCAAAACTTATAACCCATGGCAGCAAAGTAAATCCGCTGCAGAAACACAATGTAGAAAGCAAGGGCACTCTGGAAACCCTTCGACTTTGAAAGAAACTTAACTAGGGAGGAAGATTAAGGAAGTCAAGGCAAAAACTAAAAACCGAGGGCAGCACACTAAGGCACACATGGCAAGGCTATATGCAAAAAGATAAAGATCTACACCAAAACTAGCAATACCTACAAATACACACAATGATTTCAAAAACTTAGCCTTCAATAAGATCTCAATAGGGAGGAGGATGAAGGAAGTCAAGGGACAAACGAAACAAAAGAGTGGCAGCAGACTGAAACAGCTGTGGAAAGACAATGCAAAAAGCCAGCATAAAGACACAAACCAAGACAGAATGACTACAGCAGAAAGGAAGACCAAGAAATGAATGTCAAAAAGTGAAAAACCGACAGAGATTAAAAGAAAAACGAAAAAAATAATAGAACAATAAAGGTAAGCACTAAGGAATGACACAAAACTCTTGAAGACAACAACATGTGAAATCCTCAGAGTTCATATGAACACTGAAATTGGGAGGAAGATTAAGGAAGGGCAAATCTAATAACCCATGGCAGCAAACTAAATCCGCTGCAGTAACACAATGTAGAAAGCAAGGGCACTCTGGAAACCCTTCGACTTAGAAAGAAAACTTAATTAGGGAGGAAGATTAAGGAAGTCAAGGCAAAACCTAAAAACCTGAGGGCAGCACACGAACACAGACATAGCAAGGCTATGCAAAAAGCTAGAGATCTACAGCAAAACAAGCAATACCCACAAATACAGGAAATGATTTCAAAAACTTAGCCTTCTACAAGATCTAAGTAGGGAGGAGGATGAAGGAAGTCAAGGGACAAACGAAACAAAAGAGTGGCAGCAAACTAAAATGAGATATAGAAAGACAATGTAAAAGCCAAGGTTCTTAAGGTGCCAGTATTTAATGTCAATGTCTCTGTATTTCAAGGTCAGGACTGCAACAGTTCTGCTGTCTGTGGACACCAGTGAGAGATGACCTGCTTTTCATTCGTTCAGGCACTGCACCTACACTTAGTCACAGATCTGATTTTTTTTTTATGTTTTCCTCTCCAAGATGTAATAGACAACAGGGCACTCTTTAAGTGAAGTTAAATAGCAGTTCTACTGATTTAAATACAAAAAGTTTTCGCCTGTGGTACATTCATCCACAAGAACTTTAACACCTCTTGATAGAAGGAATAATAAGAAACATGACACTTTACCAAACTAGCTGCAGTGGTATTTTCTAGTTTTAGTTTTAACAAAGCACCTGTGTGGAAGTTGCAAGCTCTCCTTATAGATTAGCAAACTTAGCAAGGACAAGACTGTGACAAGAGCAGGAGCTGCGACCAAGAACCAGCGAAAAGCAGCTTTGCAGTTTTGCAACGAGATAGAACGAACCGAGCATGCGCAGCGCCCCGGATGTAACTCATGGGCAAGTGAGGAAGACTACCAAAAGAGATGAAGTAACGACCTAAGACCACCAGAGACCACCCAGGAGCTCTAATACACCTGCTAAAGGAGAACTGGAATAGATTCATACGCTCTCGGAAATATAACGATTAATATGCATATTGTAGTTCTATTTAACCTGAAATTAAAGGGTGTTTGGCGCACACGTTTGGAGGAGAGATCCCCCCTGTGCCCAGCGCCGTAATAAAGGACACCTGGTTAACAGCATACATTGTGCTGTTAGGTTATTACCGGATCTGTGAATCACTCTAACCAGCGTTTTCCCTTTTGACTAGAAAATGAAAATCTTCAACAGCAGATAGCCCTGAAATAAGCTTCAGTCAAATCTGGACCCAATACAGGGTGTGCATTATGATATGCCACAGATCGGGACTTGACTCTTCAAAACAATCATGCACTAAGGAAAATTTTAGGTTGTTATGCAGAGTTTTAACTCGAGTCTTGGCAACCGCATTTGGGACATGAAAGGTATCAGCACTACAGTACTACGTGCAGTAGAGAAAACTGCTCTTGCAGTTCAATTCCAACACCGCATCCTCAAACAAACTGAAGCTGCTGTGTTTGAGCAACATGGGTGGAAATCTCACCTGCCACGCTGAAGTGACGCTGGGGTATTTCTTCACCTTGTAGTCTCTTTCCTCAGGCTTAGTGAATCTCTCCCAGAGTCTGAGGCAAAGCCCATGGATTTCTCCTGTTTGCAACAGGGGATGTCTGAGCCGTCACATGGTGGTTTGTTGTGGGGTACCACTTGTACCCTGGATTTGCCTTCATAAATGCATCCCTGTACTAGAAAGAAAAGGAAAACTTCCAGTCAGGTCACTCATGAGAATGCAGTATCCACAGGGCAACACAGTGCACTGCTTGTAATGAGATTTAAGACAGTAAAGAATCCTTAAATAGCTTGATTTTTAACAGTTTAATCACATGTTTAGAGTCTGACTGCCAACACAACCGAACAAAAGAAATACCATGATAGGAAGAGTTGTATTTCAAAAAGCGAGGTTTCTCTTTACCCACCTGAGGGTCTATCACCCAGAGCAGGCTGAAGTTCTGATCCTGCAAACTGCTCCCCACTGCTTCTCTGCTCACCTTGGCGAACAAGGACAGCTGTTCCCATTCTTTTGCAGGTACAATATTTCCAGTTTTACACTGCAGTTTCAATGAAATGAAGACATACATTTAGCAATACATGCAGAATGATGCTCCCAGAACAGGCAAAGAAATAATACCTATGACCAGGATCACCTCATTTTCAGCAACTTCGGATACATCATCCCCGTGTTCCCACCAAAATGTACCACGCTGCATCAAATCAACCAGGAAAAAAACTCTTCAGGAACGCTGACCCACACACACGCTGTATCTTCAGAACCGGGCGTCTGTATGAAACTTGCACACTCAGGGCTGCGACCCTTCCCCCCTCACCCCTTTTCTCTCTCCCTCAGCCCGGGCTGGGAGCTCACCTCACCAGGGAAGGACACCAGCCTCACCGAGGGACAGGGAGGGGAGAAGGGAGCAGAGAGAAAGGCAACACACAGGGAGGGGAGAAGGGAGCAGAGGGAAAGGCAACACACAGAGAAGCAGCTCTGCCTTCCCTTGCTCAGCCCACAGCCCGCTGGTGCCTGTGCCCAGGGGCTCCGTCTCCGTCCCCTGCCCCTCCCCAGCTCTGGGCTCCCCCCCGGGGCTGCCCCGGCCGGGCCCAGCTCCAGCGGGGAGCTCCCCCCCGCCCCCCTCGCGTGGCCAGCAGGCAGCACAGCCCCCAGTGCCCGCCCCACGGCCCCGCTCCCCTCACGGGCAGCCCCAGCCCTCACCTCAGCCGGGGCCTGGAGTGGATCCTGTCCCTGCCACACCAACATGGCCACCCAGCAGCCCCTGCCCCGGGCCTGCAGCTCCCAGCATGCCCCGGGAACCAACATGGCCACCCAGCAGCCCCTGCCCCGGGCCTGCAGCTCCCAGCATGCCCCGGGAACCAACATGGCCACCCAGCAGCCCCTGCCCCGGGCCTGCAGCTCCCAGCATGCCCCGGGAACCAACATGGCCACCCAGCAGCCCGTGCCCCGGGCCTACAGCTCCCAGCATGCCCTGGGAACCAACATGGCCAGCAGCAGCCCCTGCCCCAGGGCAGGCCCCAGGACTACAGCTCCCAGCATGCCCCGGGGCGCCCCCCCACACCCTGCCTTCCACCCTCTGGAAGCCTTTTCTTTCTTTCCTAACAGCTGAGCATTTAACTGACTAAATCTCAGAGGTACTCTTGTTTCTTCTCAACAAAGCAGCCATCTCCATCTGCTCACATCTGCCAAGCACACATCCAGGCAGGCCAGGAGAGCACGGGGTCCCATCTGCTCCCTGTCCCTCACACAGCAAGGAGGGTGACAGCCACCAGCCCCTGTGAGCTGGCAGCTCGCCAACAGCCACCGCGCGAAGGGACACAGCCCCTGCTCAGACACCACGGGCCTCTGGAATGGCTTTCCAGAAAGGTACCCAGGAGAGGGACAAAGAAGGACCGAGCTTCTGCAAGATCAGAGCAGAATGAGAAAGCCCAGAGTGTAACTTGGCAACACTCCAAAAGTGAGAAAAGACACCAAACTCTTCTGAGGATGTCACATCATCTTGGCAGACCAGTGCCCTTGCCCGCGTGCCGACAGGACCCACCAAAGTCGTACTCCTGAGATTTTCACCATCTGTGGTGGAAAGCCACTGGGTTTAACTGACGCCTCCAGCCCTTGGGGCAGACAGACAGACAGATGAGAGGCTGTAAGGAAGAAAGAACCCCATGCTACGTCTACATCACCAAACGTCTCCAGGCACGTCAGACCTCAGCACGCTTCCCAGTTCCTCACAGCTCTACTTGGCTACTGCAGAAATAACTACTCCATAGCACTGCCCATGGCCGACAGCAGCCTGCTGCAAACTCCTTCCTGTAATTCCGCCCACTGAATGCAGCCGTGTGTGCACACAGACAGGACCCAGTAAGGAGTGGCACAGCCGGGAACGGGATTTTTGCCAAACTTGACAAA
Source organism: Opisthocomus hoazin (assembly GCF_030867145.1). Taxonomy (NCBI): domain Eukaryota; kingdom Metazoa; phylum Chordata; class Aves; order Opisthocomiformes; family Opisthocomidae; genus Opisthocomus; species Opisthocomus hoazin. Next base: position 479,271 of record NC_134441.1, read on the forward strand.
GACACCCTGTGAAAATGACAGCCCTTCTGTCTGAAAGAGCAACAGCAGCTTTAGTAGCGGGGTGGGGAGGAGGGGAAGCTGAAAGAGGTTCTGTAGCATTTTTCAGTACTTTCCCTTGGAACAGCTTGAATGAAATCAAGGTGCAATCATGCCTTGTGACTTTGGCCAATGAAATCCACTAAAACTTTGAGGAAATAGTTTATACTTTAAAAAAAAAGCAACAACCAAACCAAACACCACAGTTGCATTTCTAGCAATTACTGGAACTCTGCTGACATAAATGTTGCACATTGCAAAGCTAAAGCACAGCCACACAGAGCTGTTTGGTGGTTGGAATAACCACCAAATAACACAAGAAGAGGAGAACATTTTGCAGCTTCCAGCACTACAGCTGATTTTGATGGAGTCAAGAACTAAAGCAGCCACAACAGATGAAGGACATCATGTAACATCCATCACGTAACACATGCAAAAACTTTAGTTACTGCGACGCTGGTTCAAAACCGGGTGCAGGCATGACACATCCCTCCATTGCTGCTGAAACCAGAGCTCCATCACTGCTCCAGGGTTTCCACCGTGTTCCTACACACGCGCTCCTGCACCTACCCAGCTGATAAACGATCCAGGACCATAAACCCAAACAGAACGAACAAAGAAAAGCGTGAATTTTAGTGGAAGATTTCTGATTTCTCTTTCAGCTGAACATCAGATGCTTCCGAAAAGGAAACGCTGGGGCAGACAGCCCTGTCACAAGAAACTCACCTCCACAAGCAGGAACAGTGACAGCTGCTGGCAAGCTTCCGTCGGATGAGTCGCATCAGACTGGCGATTACTGGAGGAAACCTGGAACAGGGAGAGGGGAGAAAAACACCTCTGGGTTACTCCGACATCATCCTCTGAAGGAATTGTGTCACACGGGACGCACTCGTTAACTGTCACAGCACATGTCACTAGCAGTCACATGCCAGCTCCTCGTTTTATTTCATGTTCCTGATTTCTGCACTGTGTTCCTGTGCACTGCGTGGTGAGGAAGAACTTCTTCCCTCTGAGGGTGACGGAGCCCTGGCCCAGGCTGCCCAGGGAGGTTGTGGAGTCTCCTTCTCTGGAGATATTCCAGCCCCGCCTGGACGCGGTGCTGTGCAGCCTGCTCTGGGTGACCCTGCTTGGGCAGGGGGTTGAGCTGGGTGACCCACAGAGGTCCCTTCCAACCCCTACCATTCTGTGATTCTGTGATTTTGTGAGAGCCCCTGGAGAGCTGCGCAACACAGCCACTGGCTCCCAGCTGCCTCTGGCAAGCTTGGAGGAGGGCTGGGGCAACAGCTGCTTTGTCATCGTGGTGTTCCTGTTCCCTCAGGGTGGCCGGCAGATTGCCTGCAGCAAATCTTGTCCTCCTGAAGCGGCTGCTGTCCCTCCTCCAGCACATCGGCCAGCACGCAGCCAGCAGCAGGATGAGCGTCATCAGCCTGGCCATCCGCGTTGGGCCAAACCTGCTGAGCCCACCCAACGAGGAGCTGCTGCCGCTGGAGGCCATGCTGGAGGTGACGGAGAAGGTACGCTTTCTTGAAGCGGGACGGCTGCAGCCGGATGGTGATCAGAGCTGGGCTGTGGAGAGGTCCCTGGCTGCCCCCTCTCTCCAGCAGACGCTGGTGGGGTGGCTGCCTGGAAGAGCAGCCCCACAGCAACAGCCTGCTGCGTCGAAGCAAGGGTCAGGAGTGGGAGAGGCTGCCTGCCTGCCCCTGCGCTGAGAGCAAGGCTTTGCTGTGTGCAGGTGAAGACACTGGTGGAGTTTATGACCGAGAACTGCGGAGAAATCTTTGGGGAGGAGGTGGCTGACCTCTCTGGTCCCCCAGCTGAGCAGTCGCCCGCGCCCATGGGCACATCCACAGCGGTGGTGGGATCGGAAACGGCAGAGGTACGGCAGCTCCACCACCACTGGGACAATGTGTCTGGTGTGGGAGGGCGGTTCCTGATGAGTCCAAGTGGCTGCTGGGCCTCTTCCTGGCGTTCCATCCCTGCTGGGTTTCTGTGGGTTTGGTGTTTTTTTTTCTTTGGGGTGATACATTGTAGGTGAAACTGGAAAGGTTGTTCCTCAAATGTGTTAGGCGTGTGCTTAATCAAAGGAAATACCTCCAAATTTTCTACAGCAAGACCTATTTCCCAAGCAAAGCCTGTTTGCCAAACGGTCACTGACGACTCCTGGGCGCCCCTTGCCACCTGCTGACGCCGCCATTTCTGGTGTAGGCACCTGTCACTTCGCCTCCTGCCAGCCCAGGGACACCGCTCGACTCCCCGGTATGCGCGGAAGGACCAAAGAGCCTTTGGACGAAAGCAGGTAAAAGGAGTCAGCTCTGGTGAAATGCAGAACTGATTCCAGTGGGTCCTGGTTTCCCCTATCTAATCCCACTGTGGGATGGAAAGGTTTGCAGGCTCCCCCCAGGAACATGAACACTGAAGAAAAAGAAAGAGAAAAGAGGTGTGGGCAGAGGAGAGGGAATGCCAGCAAGAGAAGAAAATATGCAAGAGAGAAAAAGACGGGGAGTGGAAAAAAGCAGGAGGGTCCAGCGAGTGCAGAAGCCCAGGTGTGTGCCGCGCTCATTTGCCCGTCTTTCCCAGCTCTGAGCGCTGCTCTGAGGCAGTGCAGCTCGGGCTGGTGCTGCGCAGGGTTTGGGAAGGACCCCACGGCAGCTCCCGGGGGCTCCCGACGGAGCCCCGCTGCCTGGCACAGGGGCACGGGGCCTCTCTGCGCACGCACAGCTCTGCGAGGGCATCGCCCGTGGGGACAAGGTGCCAGAGCCACCGCGCAGCCACTGCCGGCAGCAGCTCTGTCTGCTGGGCTGTCGACAGCTCCCTGTGCGCTGTGTTCCCAGAGACAGGGGAACCGAGCCGCGGCTGCTGCTGCCTCTGCGCGTTGATCCGTGCTCTCTGACCGTGTCGCTGCAGGTGCTGATTTCCTGCTCCTGGAGGAGCCCCTGTGACTGCCAGGCTCCCGCACTCGGTGTCCACAGTAAAAGGACGTTTTCTCTCTCCTGACTCTGCCTGCGGTGTGATGTTCTGGACGAGCTGGGGGTGTGCATATGCAATACAAATGTCACCAAAGGGCTGAAAAATACAGCTGTACTGAATCTGTGCAGATGGCCTGCTCCGGTATCTGTTGGAGCTGTGAATGACTCTTTGCTATTTTTTTTCCCAGGGACTTTTATTATTTTAATTAATGATTTCAGGGAACTGATCAAGTTTAGCCCTGTTGTTTTTGAACAGCAAAGTCAAGGCTGATTACCAGTGACCTGACATGGCTTGTAATATGCAACACATCTAATTAAAAACATATCAAATCAAGTTTCTTTCTGTTGTATGTTGTTTATTATTTGAAATCATGTCTTAATATTTTTATTAAAGGCAAAAGAAATAAGTTACTTGCTATCACCATCTGAAGTCATTCCATTACTAAGAGTAAGGCCATTCTAAAGTCAGTCAAACTGGAAATAACAGTACTGCTTTCAGTGCCACAGTAAGCCTTCAGATCGCAGGATGGACCTTCTGTGCCTCTGTTAAAACGCTCCCTCTCTCCTCCCCTTCGAGCTGCAGTCCATTTGGCGGGACACTGGCCTCTAAACCCTGGAGACCTTGACTGTGAAAGCTGTCCTCTGCATGGGCGTGAGCGTGACCTTGAATGTTGAGACCTGTGTGACCTTGACCGAGAGCGATGCTTTAGACTCTTCCCTTTGCCTCTTCTTGGATACGGCGGCGATGGTGAGCGGGAACGAGAGTGGGAACGCCTTAATGATCGAGAGGAGGAGCACGAGCGGGCAGATCTCAACTTGGAGTAGGTATGTGATCTTCTGCAGCAAGGTGAAGTATTATACGGAGACTTGGACCTTAAAAAAAAAGAAAAAAAAAATAGAAGTTCATTCAAAACAGTCACTCTCGACAGTTTTTTTCCTCCCAGATTCAGTTGGGGTTTATTTTTCCTGTCTATATGCTCACGTCAAAGATTCACGCAGCTGCCGACATAATGCTACTGCAAATTGCAGAACCTGATGACGTGGGAAAGGTTCTGCTCACCAGACAGAACAGCTGCTGCTTGTTAGTGTGAAAACATGCAGGAAGGGTCAGTCTTTTCCACTCCCCTCTGGCGCATGAACTACCACAGCCACTGATTGATTCAAGGTGGTGTATACTGGCCTTACTGGTACGTGAGCACGCACATTTTTAACGACTCCACCACTACTCGCAGTGCAAATCGTTTTTGTTGCAGTGAGATGCAGAAAGAGCAACTCTGAATGGCTACAGTGCAGTATCAAACATCAGGAAAACAGCATTTAGCCTGAAATCAGTAAAGCTCCATTTTAAAATGCCAGCTCAGTCTGCTGAACTTCACTACTTCTTTGGCAGTCTGTGCGGGACGTAAAATACTTGCACTGCGCTCCTACAGACAGGACTACTTAACCAACACTTCCAGCCAGCTGTCCTAGCAAAATGCTGCACACACCGCTAGCTCTACCCAGGGACAGTGACCGCATTTCAACAAGAGTCGTATCAAAAAGCTTCTCAACTCGGCCTCTCGTACCAGGACTCAGTGCCACTGCTCTCGGAAAGAGACTGACAGCATCGCCAGCAGAGAGCTAGCCAGACTCCTGCCCCAGCGATTTTTGGGGGTAGAAAACGTCAGCTACCCTGAGTTTTTTCTTCACAAGTTTTTCTGTTCTGATTTTTTAAAGAATCATTTCCCATTATTCTGCGTATGCTCATTAGCATCACGCCTCCTGTCAAAGTCCTTCACCAATTCAAGAGATCCTCAAAAAGATTTCCTTGAAATAATCTTACTGCAAGCACAGATCCCCTTTGTTAAAGCCAATTCCAGTTAAGCCATTTAAAAATTAATTACCATCTGTATTCTCCACAACTATCTGTGCACACTTCTGTCACTATAAATCTGCTGTTGCATCAGTTACGTGTTACAGCCTCATTTCACAGGTTACAAGTAGTAATACACCGAATTTCTGTCCATACTCACAGTTCCCAGCCTGGTCTGGCACCTGCTGGGCGAATTGTACCGGCTCTCGTGGGATGACCTTTGGGAGCGGGGAGAGGAAACAGAACAAAATCCCATTCACTTTACCTGAAGATCATTGATAAAAGAAATTCTAAAGTAATACTGACTTACCAGTGGTGGGGATTGATTGCCTTTGGGGGCCCAGGAGACTCGGTAACGCTGCTTGTCTTAGGACAGCAACCTGATAGCCCTTGTGAAAAAATGCAAAGGGGTGGAAAATAAGCTCCACTACAATAGAGGAATCCCTGCATCTCTTGAAATCAACTTACCTCCTCTTCCAACAAACGGCTCACTGACAGAGAGGAAGATTCAGAACGTTCGGTGGCAGTCACCAGAGCAGGAGAAGATACAGCGGTATTGGCAGCACTACAAAAAAAACAAACAAACAACCAAATTTTTATGATTCACACAGGGTTTTGAAGAGCTACTTGAAATATAAAGTCCAAGGTGTGAAAAGCCTGACTACTGTAAACTGAAAAAAAAAAAAAATCTACACCAGATATTTTCTTAAGCCAGTTGCGCATGAAAGCATTAGAATATGTAAAGCCCCCACGCTGCATCTCCGTTTTGGAAGATGCGATAACAGCAGCTTTCCGAGGAAAGGTTTGTGTGCTAGTTCAGGGGCTGCCTCAGAGCTTCTTTTGGATTGCGATCCTTTGCGTTCAACGGCACAGAGGAGCCTGACAGGCTTTGGACAGAGCGGCTATTTGCATTCCAGACATCAGGTGGAAAAAGTTCCTCCTTCAGGGTAAACCTGCACTGAAGGACTGAGAAGGGCACCACACAAGCAACACTGCTAAGAAAATTCTTGCATGAGGCACACGTCCAGCATCTCAAAGTGTCCTCTCTCCGAGCAGAAGCGGCAGCCAGAACTCCCACAATTATCTGGACTGGCACTAGTGACACACAAACTGCTAGCGGGGGAGCTCAAGAAGAAGACTCTAACTGCAGCGTTTTGGTGTCTTTTCTGTTCAGGTTGATCTACAGATTTACTTACTGAAAGGGTCCAGGAGGTGCGACAGGCAGCAGTGGTGGTGGCTGCTGCTGCTGCTGCTGAATCTTCTGAAGGAACCTTGTGGTGTAGCCAGCTCCGGTTTTGAAGTTGTTGACAGCCTGGAGGCAGAAGAACATTTACAAAAAGGTAACAGAAAACTTGAGTACATAGACGGACAAAAGCCTCCAGAGAGTAAAATTCCTTGTGTATTCCTGTAAATGCTATCAATCCTAAAATACATCAACAGACAGATAGAGGAACGCATCCCACTAAACACTGATGTTAATCGCTGGTAACCGCGAGTGTCTGCATTTCAGTACTTCAGTGTTAATACCGAGCTGAAAGGGAGGCAATCCTGTTAACCAAAAGCCTGACCTCAATTTGCCAGAGCATCTCTGAAGAGTTGTGAGCTGCTGTAACAACAAACGATGCATTTGAAAAGAACATTTAGCTTTATTCAATTTAGCCTTGCTGAAGGAGCTGTCAATTAATGTTTTCTTCCCTTTCAGCTTTTTGCAGACAGGCTTTGCTTACAAACAGTTTATTTAAAAGTCATCATGTTACCTGGCGTAGGAACTTGTTGGCAGCTAAATCATCAGGAGAAACGCCTGCCTGGTGACACGCTGGGCACGTATGTTCCTCAGATGCCAGCAATGCTGTTCTAATACCTGTGAAAAATTAGAATCATCCAAATAGTTTTTAGCAAAGCTAAGGAAATGCTGGGGGTTCTAATCAGCTGTAAAAACACCATACAGTTAATGAGTTACTATGGTCTTCAGTTCAGAGCATGAAGCTATAAAGGTTCCAGAGTGCAGAAGATTTCTAGTACGCAGCAAAGAACTGTACAGTTTTGGTATTTCACTGTTGTCACATCTGAAGATGCAGAGCAGGCTGTGCCTTGATGTTTTGACTGGTCTGTTTTCCCTTGTCTCGTACAGTGAGAAGTCACCCTCCTCAAGGTTAATGAAGAAAACACATCTCAAAAGACCATGAGGAGCTTTGCATTCTGAAGGGTTTAGCTAGCTTTCCCGTGGAGCAGAATGGTCATTAAATGCCCAGTGATCCGTTTGCTGCAGGCTGCAGAAAGTCACCAGAGCTGGCTATGTAACGTTCCACGAGAGAAAGGGCTGCGGACAGACTAAATGCATTGGGTATCTAACGCTGTCAGCACCTGCACAGGTGTGCACTCTTCTCATAGCCGTCCCTCCGCGCGTGAAGAGGATTCAACTGGACAGGTGAAAAGGGGAAGAAGCTTTCTGTCTTTTTTCCCCCTTTGTACAAGAAGAGTCCTTCCCGACTCAGGGTATCCCTAAGTATCAAACAGAACGGGTAACCAAGTAGTTTTGTTATCTCCTCTTTCCGCTTCAGAAGATCAGACGCGATGCACTGAGCTAACAAACAAGGCAGTAACATTCACACTCGTCACAGTAACTGCTGCCGCAGCAGGGAGTAACGGCTGCATCAGTCATTGCGTCTTTGCAGATGAGGCACAGCAGCTCATCCGGAAGGGCATCGGAGGAGGAGGAGGAGCAGGGCAGCTCCTCTGGCACAAAGGGAGGCTTCTCCTTCTTGCCTCGGGCGTAAGCTTCCCTGCGGGAAGGGGAGGGTGGGGGGGGGCAGGGGGTAAGGAAACAGGAAAAAAGTTAAAGGCGGGTAAAGGAAAACTTCTCCAAGCTGTGGATTTTATCAAAGGAAGGTAATAGATGGAATTCTTCTCACTCCACATCAGCCTTCTGAAATGTAGGCATTCAGTTTCAACTACTTTTCTATAGCCACAAGACTAGAAGGGGGAGGGGGAACAATTTTCCTTCTGCAGAACTCTCCCATTTGTTGGATCCACTAAGAAATTAGCTCAGACAAGAAAAATGATTTTTTGACAGCTAGAGAGCAGGTGAAATGAATCCCACCTCTCTTTTTCCAGGGGGTAAGAGTAAATGCAGGCTCACAATAAAGTTAGTCTCCGAGTAATTACATTTTATAAACAAAGGAAGTCTGTGTTACAGCTTCCACCCAAGGAGATCCACGACAGAAAAGCAGAAGTGCTACCAAGTGCTTTTTAAAACAGCCACTCCTGTCAGTACACAGTAGTAGTATTTTCTTAGTTTAGAGCAAGAGGAGAACTTTTGTCTCTTTCACATGTGGGATTTGCTCAAAGTCAGAGGGGGCGGAAACCTCAGTGCAACAGCCACTTGTTAAATTTTGCAAGAAGCCTTTGAAACATAAACCAGAAGCAAAATGAGCTTTCCAAGAGAACGACTCCCACTGTCAACACTACTGAAATGTTTTGCAGAAATACAGAAATGCCATAAGCTGACCCAAGTTCCAGGGGCAGGATCCCGCGATTTTAATACTAGAAAGTATCACAGATTTTAAGGTGAAGATACGACGACAATGCTTCCTCCCTCGTAATCACAGATGCTTGCCAACATGGTTGCATTACCACTCAGACATCTACGCGTGGTTTTTCTCCTTTTGGTCAGTCCACTTAAGGCCATACGTACGCATTAATAATTGGTATTGCGTATTTTCCCGTCTTTGTCAGCATCGCGCCCTTTGTGTTGGGATCTTTCAGCTCAATCAGGAAACTCCTCGGAATTCCTGTGCTCCTTCTCATTCTGGGAGCAGGCACAAAATTTTTGTCCTGTTCAGAAAAGAAATGCAGACATATCTCATCTTAAGGCCCACACTTCAAATGACCATTCAATGTTGATTTGAAGCAGCAAAAGCCTGTAATCCTCTCCTTTCACCTAGCGTAGGGGTTGCTCAGCTAAAATACTTCTTTTCCTAAATGAATATAGCCAGGATGTTCCAAAGGCTTGAGCAGTGGTTTGCACTCAGTCGACACTCTTTGGCTTAACTTCAGGTTCCTTAAGCGTGAAATATCCCTGAGCTCACCATCCACGCAGGGGAGAGACACAAACCCGCTCCTCCTCCAAAGCGCAGCTCAGAGCCAGAGCTCAATTCCGTGCCCTGAATCGGTCACCGGAGAAACTTCTGTTCTCCGTCCCTATACGAGGGCTGGATTCACACCTCACGCGTGTACAGTCAGTGACTAACGTTCAGTGGCATGAAAACTCAAGCAGAGACTTGTGTAATTAAAACACGCAAATATTCAGTGGATGGGGTCAACAGAATCATCTTGGTTTTATACGGAACACTGGAAACCATGAACTGTCATTAAAAAGAGCTCAAACCAGAAAAATTTACAGTAATAGTGAAATAGATAAAAATAGACATGAAAATTAACCAAGAAAGATCTGTGCTCATCTTTAATGTCTATGATCCAGAAGAAAGAAAATTTTGCTTTTATCATTCCAGGTTTCCCTTGAATTTTGAGGAGCTTTGCAACACTGCCCTAGAACCTCTGTACTTCACCCCAAGAGAAACAATTCTTAACAGGAGTCTTCGTGCATTTGCCCTGTGACTGCCAAGGTGAAAATATGAAAACCCGAGCAACACCAGAGGTCCCCTGTGGGATTTCTGGAAGAACAGGGACATATTGTGAGCAGCCCAGACACTCTGAATATGGACTTGATCTCTCTGCAGCAGCACAGGCCTCAAGGCCATCGAGAGGCCGGCTGTGGATAAACAGATGCCCCAAGGCCAGCTGCGGGTAAACAGACGTTCTATGAATAGTAACCAATCATAGTCAAGTTCTGCCTATATAATCCGGGTGTTCTATTAATAGACGCTCTATGAATAGTGACCAGTCACAACCGAGTGCTGTACCGAGTGCTGTCCATATAATAAAGATTCTCTGCTAATAAAGGTGACTGTTATGGATCATATTGATCGAGTCCTCGTTCCCACCGCAACAGTCCCCCACCACCTTACCCCACTTGTCGGGCAGTTCCTTCTATAGTGGCCTGGTTTTCCGTAGTAACGGCAAGGGAACGATGATGGAGGTGGACCCACGGGTCTTTTCATGTAACTGGAGATTTTTGGGGAAAAAAAGAAAAAGATATGCTATGTCTCTCTTGCTAAAACAAACATCTCTACAACCTTTCCATAATCTCCAAAGAAAAGATTTGGCATTCTCAACACTTACTTGATGGGATCGTACTCCTGGCAAGACTGCACCATCATGGCCTTTATTTTATCCTCTTCGGAAGCATTGGCCGCAGCCAGGTTGGCAGTCTGTTGAGCAGACAGTTATTGGCACACACACTGGAAACACATTTCAGCCCACACAGCAAAGACAACATCACTCATCCCGTCCTGCAAAGAACAGCACAGCGCTAGGTGGGGGGCATGAAGACAGCTGCTTCTACAAAAGAGAGTTGTCCTGGAGATGTTCTGGGGAGTCCTCACGCCACAGCATGGTCTTTGTGTACCTGTCAATCTACTTGACAGGAGCATTCTTGGGCACTCCAGTCCTTAGGCTCTGTTCGGGCCTTACAGAAGGGCTTGTGTAACCAATCCAATTCTATTCCGAGTGGACTGAACCTGTGTGTAGAAAAACCTGTAGTATTCAGTGTTTTTAAACCGGTTTTTAAGCCCCAGACTATTTGAAGGAGAAGACATCCACTGCACATTTCACTGAGAAAGACGTATGCAAGCATCCTTATTTCGATTTTATGGCATTGAAAGGACACCCAGCTGAAGAGTCGGGGCAGTTGTTTCTGCTTGATGAAATTCAGCTTCAGACACGGAAGCATTAAAAACAATCAAGTTTTTTAAAGTCACTCAGCAAGACAAAAGATTCTTTTCAGTAGAAATTTGACCAAGCTCCCCCCCTGCTAACTTCTTGAACTACTGTAAGAAAAACCTGCACTTTCTTCCAGTTGATTGTGCCCTTTTAATAGACAAATTGTAATAGAGCCTTATGCAGAACTAGATCTTCAAATCAGTGAAGCCAGCTGATTTGTTTTAAAGTCCTCTTTGTTCAAATATCTGAAGGGTGGGTGTCAGGAGGATGGGGCCAAGCTCTTTTCAGTGGTGCCCAGTGACAGGACAAGGGGCAATGGGCACAAACTGAGGCACAGGAAGTTCCATCTGAACATGAGGAAGAACTTCTTCCCTCTGAGGGTGACGGAGCCCTGGAACAGGCTGCCCAGGGAGGTTGTGGAGTCTCCTTCTCTGGAGATATTCAAGACCCGCCTGGACAAGATCCTGTGCAGCCTTCTCTGGGTGACCCTGCTTCGGCAGGAGGGTTGGACGAGATGAACCACAGAGGTCCCTTCCAACCCCTACTCTTCTGTGATTCTGTGATTCCAGATACAAGCAGGCTCTAAGGGAGCGACTGTAAATGGTCTGGACCTTCAAGCACCTATCACTGAGATCAGTCACTCGTGGGTTTGGTTTTATACGCGTTCATTCAGAAAAGTGCCCACTCGTTTCAGCGTTGTATTAAATGGTTGTTTCATACACACAATTTTTTCTGAACAGTAACATAATCCAGACCAACATCTTTGAAATCATTTCCATGAACTCTTACAGAAAACTTTATGGATACCTGACTAATTTGTTGGAACCCAAAGAGTTTCCAGAAGACATCCAAAACCCACAAAATATTTCTAGGAATAGACCACAATTCAAGTATGCCCTTTAATACACAGTAATAATAAACCAGAAAACTTTTGACTGTAACACACTGCCTCCATGCTAAGCCGGTCTGCACTGAAGAGGTCAAGTACGTAACAGTTTTGAGCTGCTTTATCTTATGTTCCTGCACTTTTTGGAAATATTTGCATTTTCCAGAAAGCTGAAATGTGTACACCACTTGGGCAGTGTTTCACATTTTAGAGCCAAACTTCACAGGAGTTTACAGAACCACAGACAGGTTTCGCGACAGCGCTGTTGTCCATGTTACAGAAACGCCTCTGTTTTGGTTCTTGCAAACCCCACCGAAATGTCCACAACTTACAGGAATTGAATTCTTCGCTGAGAATTGTGGTAGTTTCCAATGCAAAATAATGAAAAGTGTTAGAAACGGTAAACGGCATCTGAGGTTCTTCTTCTTTGTGTCTTGAAGATGAGTAATAGTGCCACATCACGTTGAGTCTGACAAGGTGCTCACCTGCTACCTTCCCAAAGTGGGAGCTTCTCTTTAAAGGACAGTGTCAAAAGATACTCATATTTTAAGATTCAAATAAATATTTTAAACTATTATAAATGAAAGTAATGTTGTGTTCAGATTGAAACAGTGATCCAGCTATAGATCACAGTATAAGATTTAAAAATATGAAGGAAACTCTTTTGATTTTTAAGGATTTGACAAGAATATATATGTACCTTAATAAGCTGGGCCAGAGGAAGAGATGCAGAAGAGTCATCAACCTGTTCACAAAAAATGAAACACATTTTGAAGTTCTACAACCAAAACACAACAATAGTTAACCTCTGCTGTAGTCTGAAAGTCTGCACTATATCCTCTGAGCGTCACTGAAAGAGGCATTTCCAACTTGGTGTGATTTGTACTTGTTCCAAACAAAGTCCAAACCTTTGACAGCCTGAGAGTGCCGATGTGATGAAGGAGAAGAAACTAAAACAACCAAAGCCACTTGAGATCTACTCATTCCTCCAGAATATCTCGGAGAGAGACCCTTGCCAAATGCTCAACACTGCTTAAAAGTCAAAGGAGTAAGGCAGCTGTCAATATTCAGCTAAAAGGGATTTTAAAAAAATTAAGTTTATTTGAGAAGGAAGCGTCACTTCAGGAAACTTTTTTTCAGTGTAGTTTTTAAATGAATCGGTTAATGTCTCATCATTCATAAATGCACAAGGTTAGGCTTCTAAGCACACAGTAGCTGCCTGTCAAAACAAAGTCCAGGCATATCAGCCCTGAGACATGAACGCTGCCCCTCCTGCCAGTAAGTGTAAAAATGCCAAACTCACCGTACCCCACAAAACCCCAATAAAAGCACCAATCCGAAACATTAGCCATAAAAGTAACCCACCACTTTGTCTAGAAAAAAACAAACTGCTCGAAGTGTTGAAATAAATGTGTTTCCCATGACAGAGTAGCCTATAAAAACTGAGAAAACTGATTTCCTGTATTTTATTAGACCACGGGCCATACTGCCCAAATTGGTTTGGAAAGTGGGAGAATTTAATCTTATTCTCCTTGCTGTCAGACCAAAACCAGTTTTTAATGATGATGAAAGCATGGATTCAGAGCACAATCCTGGAATTTTTCTCTCCATTGCAACCACACTCCTCTCTCCCAGATACCTACTGGAGCAGCTGCAGGAATGAAGTCCTCAGGCCGCTTGAGGGCTGCGGTGTTTATTGAGAACTAACATCAAAGTGCAGTTTTTCCAAGGGTAACACTTATCTGGTTGTTTTTCCAGGATATTGAATTCCATTATGCCACCAGCAGCAGTACAGCTTACACTGGTAAAATGATGCCAGAAAGACACTCAAATCACATGCAGAACGGCAAAAAGAGACCGTCTTTCCATCTCAAGACTGACCAGAGGATTCGACTTCCCTTCTCTTCAGAACATTTCGTACCTAGTTCTGTTAAAAAGGAAGCCGGATCGTGTATTTTGAAGCTTCACGCTCCACATGACACTGCTTTTTACATGTGGAAAGACAGGCCTATGTTCTCTCACGGAAGCACAACCATTATAATTCTGTGGTTTTTCAGAAGCAAACAAGAAATTAGGAAAGCTCTCTGTTGGAGTCTAGCATTGAACAGTCTCCTCTTGACCAGTAATTGAAACACAGCTGTTCATAAACTATTACCTAGTTTGCGTTTTTTGCCAGGAAGCAGTTGTTATGTGGCCTGCAGGATATGGTCTAATTTCTTAAAGGAGGTAATAGCACTCCTTTCTACTAAACAGTTCTCAAAATCAGAAAATAGGTAACTTGGGTACTATTTACTGTGTTTGTCCAACAGCCATCTTCCAATGATCCCACAATCTTGTGCCTTTTTTCCCTTGAAATTTCTACTATAGTATTTCCTGCCAGTTCCTCCAATCAGTCAAGTAGAAAAAACATCTCTGCGAAAGCTGTATACAACCTTAAGAAAATACTGCAGAAGAATTTGAAAAAAAACCCAAACACCCAAAATCAACAGTCAATATATTAACTCCCATTTCCAACAGAAGGCTAAAAAGGAACTGACATAAAGCGAGTGGGAAGGGGCACAGAAAATAGGAGGAAAAGGCTAACCTCACTGCTGGAGGGCTACATTTAGATTACAGTGCTTTCCTAAAACCTGATAGCCTGACTGCACTCAAACTTCAGCCAGGAAGGATCACCGTTGTGCTTGACAAGCGCTCAGACAATGGCCAGGACTCTCTGCATTTCTGCAGCCTCTGAGGACAAATACCACCTCGAGATCCTCGCAGTCTGAAATAGGAACACTAAATCAACAAGTATCCACTTCCTCGCTCTGGCTGTAGTAACAGTGGGACAGCAGCGCACATTTGGAAGTGTAGAATGATAGCTAACAGAAGAGCAAGACAAGGAAGAAATGTTCAAAGTATAAGTTCTTGTGCATGCTCTTCTAAAAAACATCGTAACTCCTTTTAATTTTGCTGCTTTACTGTTCTACAGTAATTGACAAGCTGTCCAGTGACTTCTTCCTACCACACTAAGATGCAGGTTCTCCTTGGAAATGTGTACAGAAATATGTGTATTAAAAACAAACAAACAAACAAAAACCCCAAACCCCACACTTTAGACTAAGACCTGAGCTAACTTTAAGAATAAAGCTAGTTGTGTCTCCAGCACTAGCAGCACCTGAGGCTGCAGCGCTTTTACAGTGCAAGAGGGAGAGGGGACTTGTAAAGAGAGACGCACGGCTTGCACCTTGGCTTGACAACCCAAATCAGGGACAGTCAGAGCGAACAAGAAGGGCATGGTTTTGCTTTGTCCTTCACTACCTTTCATTAGTTCTATCTCACACTAAGTCTTCTCTCCCGCTCCAGGATTGTTTGGTTGTTTTTTTGTTGTTTTTTTCTGAGACGTCTCTGTTAGCTTATGGGAAAATGCTCCTTGGAAAGGTAATACGGACATGCCAGGGAACACGCGAGGCTAAAAGAATGTGAACTTTATTTATGAGCTTGGGACTTGTCTTTATAGGCATGGCAGTAAACAAAGAGAAAAATACTGTTTTCAAGAAATAAAACCCCATCTGAATTATATCAAATACCATAAACGTGGTTTATGTAAATGCATGAAATTAACTACGAGGGCCAGTTCAACTTACTCAAAGTCACAATAGAGAGGCACTGATGTCCAAAAAGGAATTTGAACCCACCAGTGGTAGAATTGCAGAAGTCAGGTTTAGACTTGGTGTTTTTAGACCTACATACAAAAAGTTTTCCATATGAAGTTGATTGCATACCATTGCAAGGAAATCAGAGGCTGTATTCTTCAGAGAACATAGACCCAGAGTTCATGAGTTTCTGATTTAAATTATCCTAACAGCTAATCAAGTGATCAGATCCAGTGATCCAGGGTTAGTGTAATGCCTCACATGATTCTAGTGAAGAAAAAGCAGTCATACTTCAAATAAAGATGAAAAATACAAATCACCACATAGTAAGTTTTTTACCATAAGGGCTGTTTTGACATGCATAGTTACACATAGTCGTCGAGCCAAATGGCAAATCAAGGTCTAGACCATTACCAGTTCGATATTTCCTTGTGTTACTTGTTTCTATTTCAGCAGCAGAACGACAGTGCTTTGAAACCTGAAGAGCAATGCTGCCCCTTTTCCAAATATATCTTCAAAGCGGTGGCATACTAAAGAAAGGCTGAACCTTTGGGAAATTAAAGCAGCGTCCAACCCTGAAGTCACCCACACCCAAAAACGGACAGCAGGCAGAAGTTAGGAAAAAGGACAGGGCTCTTACCCACAAAAGCACCAGGCTCTAACCTGCTGCCAGAATTTGTACATTCTGCTTTATATGCTTTCATTTGCAGGCAAACTGTGAAACTAAACTGCTTCATCAGATAAAGTGGAAAGATTAGATGCAGAACGTGATAATCCCATTTACATTCACGCCAATCTATGAAAGACATTGATGTACTCAGCGGGGCCCAAACAATATCATTTCAATTACACAGGCTTAAGAACAAATACCCACTTTTTAAGGACGTGAAAAGAAATCATTTAGCTGCAAGAACTGGCCTCAAAACATATCAGGTAAGTTGGGGTTTGTATTTGTTTGAACCCCCAAGGTAGAAGTAAGAAACAGGACACCAGGTTTAACAATAATAGGTTCTCCATGGTTTTTGATAACATTGTCAAAAAACATTAGGCAAAAAAAAAGTATTTAAAAACAAAAGCTAAGTGATACAACGTGAAAATGGAAAAAAATACACTCCAAACAATTCTTCTTGCAAGAAACAAAAAGCACACAACAAGCTATGCAAGCGTTCATTTAACCAGCTACAGACAGACAGGTGTAGAACATGGCACCACGCTCAGCTGTGCAAACCTCGAACCTATGTGATCTAAAAACGATCCTGCATTATCTGTGCAACACAAAATCATACAGGAAGTATTCCAGCATATTCAATATGAAATACAATGCATCAGTAGGCACAAATACCAATATTCACATTAGAACTGTGCCAGTGATGGCATTCCTCAGCTTTTACTATGCTGAATCGAATACAGTGCATTTACAGCATATACCATGTTTTAAGGCAATGTGTGGAAAATTAGCACAAGGCTACACCGTTTAGAATTAAATGCAGTTTTACAGAAAAAAAGTGTGAGATTGGTTTTTTACGTACTGCTTTTGATGTTCCACTCCCTGGCTCAGTTCGACTTCTGGAAGAAGAAATAAAGGTGATCAGAAGTTAAAATAAAGCACTTGTACCCAGCTTAAAGCAGTGAAAGCAGATTACAGAACCTGAAAACCAAAACAATGTGTTCTGATAGTCTAGTGAATGTCGAAATGTATTTGTATCCAGAAACTGGTCTCTCTTGGGACATGCAGCGCAACTAAAACAAAACCCCTAAGTCACATGTCTACTTCATCACAAATTACTCTAAGAGTTCTAAACTTCTTGTTTGCACGGGTCACCAGCTGGCAAGCCTTGGTCTTTCCTCTATAGGCTCGTGTGCAAAAATACCCAGATTTGGGGCGTAAGAACACTTGCCATATCCCACCCCCCTCCCCCAAATGCAAGAACTAGTCAAACACTGAGAATCAGACTCTTTGGAGGATGGAGCAGATGGTAAGTTTACACTACAATGCAAATGCCTCTCTCTCTCTACTACAAAAGCAGTAAAAGCAAACACAGAGAATAAGGAATCTCTCCACACAGAGGAAACGGGATCTACAGCTTGGGTCTCAGAACAATCAAGCCCAAGAACAAACCCAACAGCATCATCTTAAAAGTTACCATTGTTGGAGTTTGAACCCCATGTCCCAGCAGGCCTAAAAATGTCTGTCTGCTTTGGTGGACACAGGTTAAAATCCACCTCATTCCACCAAAACCTAACAGCAGCTTTAGCAGGAGAGGTACAACCTGAACGCCTCTGTGAACTGACGTCCATAAACCAAGTTAACACCCTGAAACCCCTAACCGAGCAGGCAATGCTTTACAGATACCTACGCAGCATGTGTTTTGCTGATAGCTCTGAGTCCTCTGGCAGGGATTCTTCTGACAATAACTGATGAGTTCTTCGGAATCAGGGCATTATCGTCAGTGTATTCTGAAAAAAACATGAATTCAGAAAAAAAACCTTTGTGAATTCATAGGAATGTATATTCGTATGTAATTACATAGCACTTCAGAGAATACCTTTACAGCTATGAAAGCAACATTTTATATGTAACATCACGCTTTTGTTGTCTCAAACACACTAACAGTACATTTCAAGTAATCTTTGGGTTTGATCATCAAACACAAGCAGCAAAATCTTTTTCTTTTTTTTAAAAGTAGTTTCAATGCCAACAACAAAAGGGTCTCAGAGGTCACAAAAAGAGAGTCTGCTAATGCATGAAGTTCTTTCCTGATGGAGATTCAGTTGCTTTTGCTTCTGGTAGGCTACAAAACCAGTAGATCTTTGGAGAAAAACAAGGTCTCCCCTGCAGAAACCAGATTGTAACATCTGACTGGCTTGCCCTGCAACAAAACAGGCGCTTGGCTAAAGCATGAAGCTCTGTGCCATTGCCTTCCAAGGTGTTCACTAAAAGTGATTTCCTTCTGCTGCCAGTGCTCAGGACTGACAGAACAGAGAGGAGAGCCTGCCAACTCTGCTTCTGCGAGCTTAATCCGTCAACAGCCACACTTATCAGCTGGGCAGTGCTTCACATTTCAGCGGAAACTGTTGGGGTTTAACGCAGCAGCCAGCAACGAGGTCCCGACAGCCGCTCGCTCACTCCTCCCCTTCCCCCCCAGTGTGATGGGGAGCAGAAATGGACAGAAGGGGAAACTCAGGGGCTGAGATAAAGACAGTTTAATAAGACAACAAAGGAAATACTACAGCTACTACTGCTACTGAATATGCAAAACAAACTCTATACAATACAATGTTCCCACCACCTAATGACCGATTCCCAGCCAGTTCCCCAGCAGCGATCACAGAACCTGGAACTTGCAGATTTCATGAATTTTGCAAAATTCCTGCTGAAGACCAAACTCCTGCAAAAGTTCGAACTCCCAGACAGGAGAGAATGCCAACTCATAGAAAAGCGAATTAAAGAAAAAGGATGCCTACCCCCCTGCTAGCCACCCTTACAAATTGAGCGTGCCATCCCTGGCATGGAATATTTCCGCTGCCCAGCTTGGGCTGGCTGTGCTCCCTCCCAGCTCCTGCGCACCTGCTCGTCAGCTGAGCATGGGAGACTGGAAAAGTCCCTGACTTCATAGCAATGACTGAAAACATCCGCATTGTCAGCACTGTTCTCCTACTAAATCCAAAGCACAGCAGCTACTGGGAGGAAGATTAACTCTATCCAAGCTAAAACCAGGACAGTAATGAAACTGCAGTGCTAGGATTTGAATCACAGAAATGTTGGGGCTTTTTTCAGCTTGCTTTCACAAGGAAGGCAGAATTGGCTCAAAGTAAAGCTGTCTCTCCCCTCTTAAGCTAATCGTCTAGTTTGAATTAACCAAAGGGATGTGAATTCTTTCGATTCACTTTTCGCAGAGCAGAGACACTCAAACTAAATCACTTACAAAGACAGGCTTTAACAGCCTTTCGAAAACAGAGTGTGCCTGAAGCTCTCCATGCTTTGCCTTGGCTTTCACCACGCTAGTCTTCTGCAGAGGAGGGAAGCCTTGTGACCTTTTATATAAAGCCCAAACAAAAAAAAACACTACCTGTGACACTTCGACTGAATAAGCTTAAAATGCAAAGGCCTCTCCACGAGAACAGTGTTTATCTTGTTCTTACACAAGCTGGATAAGATTAAATCTTCTAAAGCACTGTCAGCAGCCATTCCCTGTAATCTGCCGACGGTCTTCAATATCAAAAGCCCTTACCTTGACAGACGAATCGGAACGATACTCTGAAAACCAAAGATGATGTATGTCTAGTCAAGCTCCGTCAGGGTGGTTTTACTCAGTGATCACACACAGAACAGGAATATTTCACAATTTACACTCCATTTTTCAGCATATTATTCCTACAGGCAGGAACCTCTCTCAGACCAAAACATACCTATCAGAAGACAGTATTTCAACAACGAAATGAAAATTTTACTTCTATTTCCAAATGATGGAATCCTTCTTCAGAAAACTGGGAAATCTTTGAGACAAAACTAATTTCCGATCTTAACCCCTACGGAGCCGAACAGCAAGCTTCCTCGGGACTTTGGAGCAGTTTCAAATCATAGGAGAAAGGACTACTAATGACAAAAACAGAAGCTTTTACAGAAGTGCTAGCCTGAAGCCAACAGCTGGAGCTCTTCTCAAAAGGAAAATCTCACCACCACACAGCCACTGTCAAGAAAGGCCTGCCCTGGGGCTGTGTGATGGAGCAGGAGCTCAAACAGCTGTCGGGCCCAGACAAACCACTGCCAGGAGATAGTGCCAGCTGCAGTTCTCAAAGCCCAAAGCAGCTGCTTCTACCTGCTGAACGGAGTCACACAGAGCACTCCTTTTGGTCCACACCACAAACCACTGGACTGAGATTCCAGAGACGGAGGATAAGCAACAGCAGCTCCACAAAAAGACAGGAGTTTGCTGTGCCTGTGCCGGACTGAGGATGGTGGTTGTTCTGCGGATGACTACAAAGGGTAGCACCTCTCCGAGAAAGAGACTGAATATATGAGGATAGCTGGATATGACTAAATATTTTAAAGCACTGTCAGCAGCCATTCCTTGTAATCTGCCTACTGGCATCTCCCAGCAGGAACCTGTTCCCCGAGGGCAGCAGCATCCCCTGGCAGAGACTTGGCAACTCCCAGGACCTACAAAGTAGCGTCCCTCGGCCTCACCACACACCTCAACCTCTGCAAAGTGAGCAGTGACCTCCTGCGCAACAAGGCGACTTTTCACACGTGTCCAAGCAGAGCTCCAACAGAAATACTCAGCAAGCTGGAGGTAACAACATGGGTGATTCCTACTCCCTTTGAGCACAAAACTTGTTTTACTGCCAGTGACGGACAGTGAGTGGCTACTGGGCTTTTGTCAATCTGACCTGAGATTAAAACTAAGGATTCAATTAATTCAGCAAGCTTGCAAAAGCAAAGGAAGATTTGGATGTTATAGTAAAGTCAGGAGCAGAAGAGACAGAACAGTCAGGAAAGAAGTATTTCAAGGAACGAGTGGAGGCAGGCAAGTTAACAGCTACTTTGACTGCTGCCTCATGATGACTTAGAAAGCTTAAATTAACAACTGCATTAGTATCCACAACCTTCTTCCTGCAAAAAAGTACAAACAACTCAAGCCACGCTCTGAAATTTATACTGCTTCACATTTAATGCACCACTTAAAAATTCCATTTTTCAATTCACCTATAATTCTAAAAATCTGCTAGTTTTAATAATTTGGGTCATATATACGGTATAAACAGGTTACTGAAAAAAGTTCCTACTTTCTTTTATGGCCTGCTTTAATCCACCATTTTGATGCTGACAGCATTGCAAAGGCATCTCTCTGAGCACTGTCTAGAGAAGTATTTTCACTCCGATAAAGGACAGAAGCTCAGCAGAAGTCATCAGAAGGCAAGCCTACATGCGAAACGACAAAGAAAAGCCTTTATTAGGCTTGGATGTCTTGCTCACCAGCTGTTACGTGACTGGGGAAGCGATCTGCAGAGTAAGAGATCAAAATGACTGCTGACATGCCAGACTGCCTCGACCAGAAAACAGGGTACTTCCCAAGAACACATTTTCTCCCTGCTGCTTAAAAATATGCTTTCTCCTCATCTCATTTTTCAACTCTGTTCTAATCAGCACCACTTGCACACTTTGTGACAAACCAGTCCTCTGTGTCGCTGGCACTGCCTCGAAACATCCTGATTAATAGACTGGACTGCTATTTCTGCATTTTCAGCTTCCACCAAAAGAGGATCCCAACCACAGTTGGTATCTCATCCTTGCTTGAATTAGCTAGTGCAGTAGGCCAGATGCTTCATGGAACTTTGATTTGCATTATGATTATACAGTACTGTGCTCCAAAAGAGCACCTGCATCGCTTTGAAAGGATGAGTCAATAAAATCTAACATACTTTCAGTCATTAATCTGATTACACAGACTGCCTGATGCCTTAATGCCTTATTGGCACGGCTTGCCACTTCAGCGTGTGACTGGGAAAGCGAAAGCCGAGCTGGACACCCTGTGGTAATGAACTAAAAGACACCTGCCCTAAGCCCCTGGCCAAGGGACACTGACCTCGCTGACCGCACAGCCCCGAGAGGTCCCAGCCCTGCTGGGGACAGAGCCCGAGCAGCTCCTTCCCAGACAGACCTTGCATGGGCTCCACTCACCCAGGGAAGCGGGGAACTCCAAACCCTTTAGGAAGGCTCCACACAGCAATGCTGCCTGGCAGCCCAGGAATTAATTGCACGCTGAGGCGTAACCAAAGAAATCCCCCACACTAGCACATCAACAAAACGGCACGGGGAAGGGCAAGCCTTAAAAGCTGCTGAAGTGTCTGCTCTGAAATGCTCAGTTTGCGCAGTCTTGAAGACAGCAGCTGTGAGGCCAAATGGTTTCACTCAGAGTTAGCCTGAGGTTTTCTGAAGACATCACATCGTGGCACTACTACAGCTCTCAAGTGCGTGCTGCAACACTGAACTCCAGCAACGGCTGACTTCAAGAGACAGTCTGCCAAGAGCACTGTTCTTCCCTAAAACTATTCATCTAAGGCCAGTTCAGACGCCCATTTTGGTGTTACAGTTTGTTGATTTTGCCTGATAAGCAGAACAGCACATTCTCCAAGTGTTCTGAGTCAGAATGTTACAGAAACCTGAGTCACGGAGTTTGCAGTTCTTCCACAATAATGTGAAAACATCTGTTATAAAAGACAGGTCATGAAATTCACATCAAATTTAATAGAGGCAAGTTAAAATGCATCATTCCTGAGAACAGGCTTTTGGAAGGGAATTCTGCCTTTACAGAACACGCGTCTATAGGAAGCAGGGAAGAGGGCACGCCACCCCCCCACACCCCCCTTTTTAAAACAGGTCCTGACTATCCCCACAGATATCCTCCCAAACCTTTTTAGCATTTTACCTAGAAGAATTCCAGGACACCAAAGCTTCTGTGAGCGCTAAATGTCGCCCATCAACTACATATTCCTCCATGCCTAGCTCTGCTCTAAAGCACGGATCCGAAGGCCGTCGTCAGAACAGCAGCCCCAAACAAACAGCTCTGTGAGGCCTCAACACAAGTCACAGCTACCGGTCGTGGCTGAATGGCATTACCGCTGCCCACCCCGCGTATCCCCGGTGCCGCTGGCCCTCCTGATCCCCCGCACGCTGGCGGGACGAGCCCCAGGCTGACTCACGCTACGCTGAGTTGAGCTGCAAAGAGCAGAGCGGGGCTCCCGCAGGCTGCAGCCCCATGCGGTGGTCTGCAACTCCACCAGCCGGGCGGTCCCCGAGGCCCCGTGCCCGCCGCCCCACTCACCTTCTTTGCTCTGGGCGTCGGTGATCTGCAGGTCGCAGTTGGATGCCTTCAGCTGCTCGCGGCCCATGATCTGGCACTTGAGGTCATGCAGGGAGATGTGGAGGCCGTGGAAGCTGATGGTATCAAAGTCCAGTTTGGCAGAGAACTTGTAGTGCACGCCAGGCATGGCTGGGGCCAGGCGGTGCCTGCTCCGCGACGGCGTCTGCTGGTGGGCGGGAGGACGATGGGGAGAGGCCTCCGCGGCCCCGGCTCAGCCTTGGCTCCCTCTCGTGCACCCAGCGCTGCCAGGCACGACCGCTGGCGACGGCACCAACAGAACCCCTGCCTCAGGGTTCCAGTGAGGGGTTTCCCGGCCGACAGCCGCAAGCACGTCACTGTGCACACAATGGCACACGGCAACCACCCCCCCGCGCCTCATGTGACCCAGCACATTGTGACAAAAGGCCCCGTCACGCGGGCGGGGAGTCCCGCCCTCTTCCTCCTAACACCTCTGAGAGCCATATTACCTAAATATAATAAAAAAGGCTTGTTGTAGTCTGGCAGGGCTAACGAGGGAGCTTCCACGACTGCTGGGTTTACATCTTTCAATGCCTTTTGGGCTGCCAGAGTCCGGAAACCCTCCGCATTTCCTCTTTAACCAAGGGATAGAGGTTTTTGCTCTTTGTGTCTGTTTGTTTCTCCTGTTAATGGGGATTTGGAAGCCTAGGTTTTCACATGGTAGCCTGGCTTATAAGCCTGTGGCGGAATACGGATTATACGTATTCATTCCAGAAGTCGGCCATAGCCACAGTCCAAACTCCAGCAGCAGAGGCAAACAAGCCTGGCTGTTGGATATGCACCAAAGCCCACCCTCTACCAGAAACCACCTCTCCTTGCTATCTGTCCCCTTAAAGTCTCAGTGGGACCAGGACAGGTACTGCATTACGAATCTTCACTGAAGAAAGCAAGCATACCGTCCTTATGCCAGGAGGGGTTTGTCTGTAGTCTGAAAGGAGACACCTGCATTTGCCTGGAGAGCCAACCTATGGACCAGCTTACCCGCTCTGCAGGGCTGCGAATTGCAAATGCCAACAGACCCTTAAAATTAATAGAATGGATGGAAAGGTACAGTTCTGGTCTTAGGAGCACACAGATGAAAAGGGGAATCTTATGCCTGGCATGTTCCACAGATCTGTTCCTACGCCTAACGGCAACGGGTACTCCTCCACAGATTTTTCCAAAACCTTGCTATGCCCCAGATCCACTGAACGTGGAAGGGAGATGCTCCAGAAGCCCTTACACAAAACCTATTGTGATAAGCCATCTCGCCGTCGATTTCTTCCTGGATGGAGTTTATCAGGCCCTGCCGACCCTGAGACAA
Source organism: Opisthocomus hoazin (assembly GCF_030867145.1). Lineage (NCBI taxonomy): Eukaryota > Metazoa > Chordata > Aves > Opisthocomiformes > Opisthocomidae > Opisthocomus > Opisthocomus hoazin. Next base: position 503,673 of record NC_134441.1, read on the forward strand.
CGTGGTTATTCACAGACAGATTAACTTGGTACTCTGCAAGAGTCCATACCCAAACTCGAGACACCAAGGCCTTAGTCAGTGTGCAGGTACAGTACTAACCCAGACACGAACCCCAGCGTGTCACTTCATCCCAAGTGCCACATTCACCGCACCTTCTTCCATCGCCTCGCGCAGATGAATTGTTTTCCAGGCTCTTCCATCCCGTCGCAGCTCAGGTAGCTGCACTCTGGCTCAGGGCTGACTGGGGAACTTCTCAGTGCTTGAACTTTGCTTCGGACTTGGTACGAGCACGAGACTTCACCCCTTTGGCTTGGCCCCCAGCAGAAGGCAGGCAGGCTGCAGGTCTGCAAGAGGTTGGATAGAACTGAGCTTGTACACCTACCAGAGATTAAAAACCAACCAAAGGAAAAGCCCAGAGACACTGCGTTAGAGAGTGGCAGAAAGAAACATCGTGGCTGGTCACTGTTTACGACACAGGGTTTGGAAGTCAGGAGACTGGAGCTCCCAGCAGACTCCACTGTTTGAATGGAAACACCCCTGAGCTTTTGATCCGGACAGAAATATCACAGACTGCCCCCATCTCAACTTTGCAGTTGCCTGAAGCTTTTGGTTGTCTACGCCCAGTTCTCTTCCACGCTAACAGAGTATGTTTAACCTGCAAAACAACACTACAAACGGGCAGCCAAACGCCTCTTCTCTCCAAGATGTGAAAAGTGCAGGTAAAGACAGCACAGGTACCATGACCAGTCTTCTGGTCTGAGTCAGGTTTTAAAAAGCAAAGTCTTCTGCACCTCTGTTTTCCAGCTGCTGCCAACAGCTGCAGAAAGGGTCTGGTGCTGATCAGCTGGAGGATCGATGCTCACTGCCAAACTCCAGAAGAGGACATTACACCTCAGGCTGCAGACTCTGAGCCCAGCCTGAAGGACTGAGTGACCTGTCTCTGGCCATCGGGCTGACTGCAGCATTGCACATGCCCTGGCTTCTCAAGCTCTTCCCCAGCAGTCCCCTCCTGGCCACTCTGCTACAGGCTGCCATAGGGTCTCAGGGACCCATATTCAGGACCCACTCTGGCATCTCCCATCAAGAACGTTACTGAGATGCTCTCCCAGCACACTGTGCTCTTCTCACCTCTTCTGGTCTCTCTGCATTGTCCGTTTCTGATCTCCTGCCACAGGTTCTGACCTTCCCTCAGATTCACACTGCTCATAACAGTCCCTCGCTTCAAGGAAGTCAACAAAATGACCACATTCTCCAGGTCCTTGTCTCTCATGGGAACTTCAGTCGGACAGCCAATACAGAAAATGGCAGTGTGATCACAAAAGCATCAAGGCTTGCCCCAGAGGTAGGCAGGGTGAGATTTTCTGGTGTTCTGCAGGGAAGCACAGCACAAAGAAACCTGGTGAGGTTTAAGCATTTACAACTTTACTGGGCTTTAACAGGCTTCTGCTGCCTTCTGCAGACCTCTTGGCTGTTAACACGCCAAACTTCCCAGCCCCCTAGGATGTGAGATGGCTTGTTTTGGCTTGGACTAGGCTATCAGTTAACACCTGCACTGCTGAACCCTCGCTGACCTGAGTGTGCTCCTCACAGCTCTGTCCCCTGCACCCTGTGGGAAGGGAGGCTCAGAGTAAACAGTGCTGCACAGATACGGGCTGATGGCAGCACAATGGGAATATATATATGAGATTGGTGGGGAAAAGGTCGAGTATCGACACTGGGAAACATGATGCCAGTTCAGTGTCTGCAGCAGGATCCAGGCAGCTGCAGAACTTAGCAGTGACTCTCTTTGGAGACCATAAGGCAATGGGGACCCTCACTCCCACAACTGGCCCTCAATGACATCCCACTTCTCATATCCCTGCTCTCCCTTTCCCCTCCAGCTTTCCAGACTGTGGGAGTTGTCCTCTAAGGGTAAGACAAGAGAAAGTGCCCCTTGCTGAACCGCCACCATTTCCCCCACTGGAACCACCCCAGGTCTGCACACAAGGACATCGGGCAGTGGCAGCAGTTCACTCCCGTTCTGCTCCCTCCATACCCCTTTGACCACTTGAATGAAGTCTGCTCCCGGGATCTTCCTCCTGCCCACAACAGCCTCCCTAAAGAACTCGACTATCGGCCACTTCTGTTTGCACAGGAGGTTATGCATCACAATGAGATCCTGGGGTGCACAAAGAAGGGGGAGCCGTCCTTCCCCTAGGGCCATAGGTCCTCTCTGGTGGTGAACACTGGAAAAGATCAGAAAACACCCTGAGAGCACCCATACCCACAGTCACTGTGCCAGCAGGTGTGACACCATCTGGGGTAAAGCAGCGCAACTCTACTGACCTGCTCTTCTCTCTCCTGTCTTCCCTTTCTTCTGAGGGTTTCTGTCAGCAGGGTTTGCTCCTGAGTTCCTGCAGATGTAACCAGAAACCCTTCTGTTACGGCCTAGGAAATAACTCACCCAGCAGCTATTTTTCAGAAAGGGCTACGGTTACTTGTCTGACACCAGCAATGCCCAGACAGAGCTTCTGATGCACCTCCTGAGCACAGGGATGCAGACAAGGGGCTGCTAACACTTAGAGTAACCCACATCATTTAAGAACACACAACAGGGACTTGAATGTGAAAATGAGCACAAAGGCAGGCGTCTTCTCACAATCACTACCTCTTTGTTTTTCATGTCCATATTTTCCTCACCATGAGGAGGAAACACAGACTCTGCAGGCCCTGCAGTCAAATACCGTTCTGGGGGACAGGCGAGAGAAGAAAGCAGAGAGACCTGAACAGGGAATTTTCAAATGGATGATGAATCAAGTAGAAGCAATGGCAAAGTGTAGTACCAATTTACAGAAATTTAAACTTGACGGAACTGAGTAGTAGAAGTGAGTATTACAGAGAAGTAGAGGGCAGCACTGCAATCAGAAGGGTAAGCAACGCAGACAGCTCTAACCGCAGTTTTTCACCTGATTGCCTTAAACAAAACAGGCTTGAGATCCCCATTGCTCATTTCACCCTGGAACAGTCTCATTCCTCCTCTGACAGCCACTGTGCACCTGGCTGAGGACTGACACAATCCACACAAGGAGTAACCAAAGCTAAACACCGTACTTTCCTGGGTGAAATCTCACTGTTATTGCAGGAACCAGGAAGTAAAAAATCCCTGACAGGCTGACTGGAGCATCCCGGCTGTTATAAATCCACCCACCCTCGGTACCCCCATTTCCCAAGAGCCGGCAGCACAGCTTGGGTGGGGGGAAAGGCACAAATCAGACCTCGGGGCCGAGACTCAGGCACAAACATCTGCCAAGGGAGCCGCATCCAGCCAGGAGCGCTCCCCACTGGCTTCTCTGACAGCTCAGCCCTGGGGCGTGCTCCCACCAGGAGGGAGAAACCACTCCCATGTCTGGAAATCCCCGTTTATGACAGGCTGTCAGCAGAGAGGGGTGCTCCACGAGCACGAGCCCCACACGACAGCCTGGGGACAGCAGAGGCCCCGGTCTGTCACCACCAGCTGAGCCCTGGGGCGCAGGGCTGGGAACGGGGCCATGGCCGGGCCTGGGGGGAGAAGGGCTCCAGCTCCCTCCCCCGGCCCCTCCGCACGGGGAGATCCCTGCTGCTGCTGCTGCTGCTGCTGCTGCTGCTGCTCCCCCAGCCCGGCCCTGCCCCAGCCCTGCTCTCCCTTGCCCCGGCTGCCCCCCCCATCTCTCACCTCTTTCTCCTCAGGCCCCTCGGCCTCTGCCCCCCCCCCCCGGCCCTGCCCCAGCCCGGCTGGGACTGACAGACCGCCTCCGGCTCCACTGATTGGCTCAGCTGTGGCTGGTGGGCGGGCACAGACAGCCCAGGCCTCTCCTCACAGCTCCGCTGATTGGCTCAGCCATGGCCAGTGGGCGGGCAAAGGCAGCCCCAGGCCTGTCCTCACAGCTCCGCTGATTGGCTCAGCCATGGCTAGTGGGCGGGCACAGGCAGTCCGGGCCTGTCCTCACAGCTCCGCTGATTGGCTCAGCTGTGGCCAGTGGGCAGGCACAGGCGGCCCGGGCCTCTCCTCCCAGCCCTGTCAGGGATTTCTGGTTTCCTGCCCACACCTTCCCTTTTCCCCAGAGTTTTCTCCCCCGCCCCCCCCCCCCCCCCCCCCCCTCACAGGCCATGGTGAGCTGACTCTGCACACACCGTCCCGTGGGTGGCACGGGCTGTGAGCACAGGCTGGTCGGTGCCTCAGAGCTGCGGGCTGAGCTGTGCTGCCGCTGGAGGCCGGGTGGGTGTGGGCCGCGGGCAGAGGTGCTTTTTGCTGGTCGTTATTGCTGTGGGGGCCTGTGGCAGCGGTGGGAAGGTCGTCAGCCTGCAGCTCTGCAGCAGCTGAAGCTGCCCTGAAGGAGTTGTAATGGCAGGTGCTGCTCTGGGTGTTTTGTTTTCAGTAATGGTGTCACTGAGTTGGAATTGTGTCTGTGTGATCAGGTGCTGGGGATCTTCTGGTGCTGCTCTGCTGTTTCTGGAGCGCGACCTGAGAGCCTTTGTCACCCAGAGCTTTCCTGTCTGTGCCCAGAGGAGCGATGGCCATGGCGCTGAATGACTCCCGTGAGTAATGGCTTCCCCAGTAGGCTTGGGGTTAGCGAATGCCCATGGACAAACAAATGCAGAATGTGTTTCCTCCAAGGATTTTGATGTGCTGCCACTCTAGAGTGAATCTGAAGATGTTTTGACCTCCTTCTCCTCCTCTTTCTCTTCTCTGTTCTTCCTTCTGCTTTTCCTCCTCCTGCTCCTCCTCCTCTGGTTCTTCATCATCCTCTTCCTCTTTCTCCTGTTCTTCCACATCCTGCTACTTCTCCTGTTCTTCTTTGCCTTGTTTTTCCTCCTCTTTCTCTCATTCCTCCTTTTTCTCCTGTTCCTCTTCCCTCCTCCTCTGCCTTCCTCTTCCTCCGTCTCATTCCCACGCATCCTGTCGCTGGATCCCCAGGAGAAGAGCTCAGCACCTCCCTCTGCACATCCTCTCCTCGGGAAGCTGTGGAGAGTGGTGAGGTGGCCCCTCAGGCTCTTTTTCTCCAAACCAGACTATTGCAGTGCACTCAGCTGCCCAGCATCCATCTGCCGAGCATCTGCCCATGCCGGGCCCTTTCTCCACAGAGGAGAAGCAATGCTGGTGGCACCAAGGCTGGCTGGAGGGCAGCAGCACGGGCACCTCTCCCTGGCTTTTCCCCACCGGGCAGCCTGCTGCGTGTGCTGGTGCCTGGTGTTGTCCCTCCCCAGGGGCAGGACTCTGCGCTTCCTGGGCTGCACTTGTTGGGGCTCTGTTGGGGCAGGGTGTGACCCTGGGCTGGTGCAGAGAGCAGCACCACGTCATGACTCCGTGCAGGAGCTGGGGTTTGGGTGCCACCGTCGCGAGGCTGCACCCAGCAGTGCAGGCTGGTTGGGGAGCAGTGCCCCGAGATGTGGGGGCAGAGGGTGTGGGGAAGAGGGGGATGGGCTGGGTGGTGAGCGATGAGGCACAGGCTGGCCCTGGAGACCCCTGGGCTGGAGACACTGGCCCAGGGACCAGCCGAGAGCTGCAGGCCCGGAGCTGGGCAGCATTTGCCTTGGGGGAGAACAACAAAACACTGCCTGGCACACAGAGAAGGACCCCTCAGTATTCACATCCCACCCCTCCCTGTAAAAGAAAGCTAAAAAGGGTGAAGACAGCAATGCCATCTGCACTGTTGGTAACACTGAGGCTTTTTCTGTCGTTTTAATGAAATTTTTTTATTCGGATAATTGCATCTGGGGGGCTGGGAGCCCTTGAGGGCCAGCGCGTGCCGCAGCTGATGGCCCAGTCCCGGTTTGGTCGTCTGGTGAGGGCCCCTCCAGTGTCCCTGGTGTGGTGCTGGCCTCTTGTTGGCTGGAGAGTCCTCAGAGCTGCTGGTGCTCATCTTTCAGGGTGGCCGTGGCCCCCCAGGAGAGTTCCCTGTCCCGGTTGGAAGTGGAGAGCCTGGGCACAGCCTCCCTGGACTCCTCCTGGGGCTCTTCTTGCTCCGTGGGGATGGCAGCAGGAGCAGCGGGGTGGCTGGCGGGTGCCCACCAACAGCGGTGGATGAGGTGCCGAGGAGCTCGTCTGTGCCGGATATCGCAGGGCTGCCGGGGGAGGCAGAGACCCTCCTCAGGAGGCAGCGGGGCCGGGGGCATCTTGGTCAACGTGGCCATGATGGTGTCTTCCACCATGGCTGCCTCCAACCCCCTGTTGTCAAAGATCTGCTCCAGCTCCTGATGGACCCAGGGCTGCAGGGTCTGCAGGAGCGTTGGGTGGTTCTGGAAAAGGTTCATCCCGTTCAGGGTACAATACAATACAGACAATAATAAACTGTATAGCGCAGTCCCATACCTACCATACCCACAATACCCACAATAGCTGCAAAACAATAAATACTATACAATACATACTGTACAGTGCAATGCATACTCTACATAGAGTAAACTACATGCAACATATTATAAAACAAAATACCTTAGAAAACTAAATACTCTAGAATGAATAAACTGTTATAAATACTATACCATACATTAGGACAGGACACATACAATACACACAAGGCAATGCAAGAAAAAATACAATACATGCAATACAATACCTACAATATGGTATACAGTACATACAAGACAATACAAAACAATACAAAACACAGTACCGTTTTTTCAATACAATACCAAAGCAATGCAAAATACAATGCACAGAATACTATAGAATGCACAGTGGAATACATCAAATTTAAAAAATACTGTATGATAATACAATACGTAAAATAACAAAATACCACACAGGACATGAAAATGCACAGATACGGTACAATAAATACCATCCCTTACAACACAACACATACCATACATTCCATGTCATTCACTAAACAACACAAAATATACAGTGCAGTGCAAACAACACAAAATGCATTACATACAATACAGAACACTATACGTACCATACATGCCATACAAGACACACCATACCATATGTAGCACACGGTACATAGCACAACATTCCGTACCATACAATACATATCATGAAATACATACCATACAGGACAATGCAGTGCAGTACATACAATTCACTGCATAGAGTAAGCTACGTACATACCATACCCTACAATACCACACGGTTCATAAAATACAACGCATACAGTACAGTAGATACAATCCAAGAGCACAAACAGTGCAATACAATACAATACATACAATAAATACGATAACGTCATATGATACATACGATACACAGTGCAATACACTCTGTAGAATACGTACCATACGGTACAAAATACAACACAAAGACATTCAATATGCCACAGAACACAATACAAAACAATAACTGCCACACCATACAATACAGTGTGTACAACACAACACACACAATGCATGAAATACAATTAATACCGTACCATACAGTGCAAAATATCATACAATACATACAACCCAATGCAAACTATAATGCAATGCGTATAACACAAAGCAAAATACCATACAGTGCCATGCCATATTGTACCATACCATGCTGTACCATACATTTCCATGCTGTACCATACAGTGCCATACCGTACCCTACCACACCACACCAGACCACACCATCCCTACCTGTGACGGATGCCCTCCTCCTGTCTGACCTAACTGAACTCTGGTCCACGCAGATGCTCAGCAAGTCGGCCTGGCCAAAGTTACTCCTGTTGTGTGAGCGGTCAGTGGGAGCTCAGCACCCAAACCAAAAAAAGTGGTTTGGCTGGAGACTTGCCTGAGAAGGGACCGAAACTGCATGAACGCAGCAGAAAATCTGACCACAAATCAACCACTTTATGCTGTTAAGTATCTGCAGTCATCAGGGTCCGCTGAGCTCTCCCTCCACAGCAGCTGGCTGCATGGCCGTGACCTCCCCTGGATCTCCCAAGGTCACCCCTCGGGGCTGAGAGGTCCCTGACCTGACCCCACACACCGGTGGCTTGGTAAGTGACATTTTGTGCATGCATGTGACATTTAAGATACACTTAGTAAGCTTACGCAATAGTCGTTGTTTCCCGTACTGACTTCCAGTGTAGCAGATGATAGCAGAGTATTGACCACCAGTCCTTCTGTATTTTATTAAATATTTTGCATACCGAAATGTAGTGATTAGAACTGAATGAATTAACTGCTAGCTCAGATCTGAGTGATCTCTGACTCTTCTCCTGTGTCAATACCATACCTACCATGCATACAATACCATACACGCCAAACAAAGCCATACATACCATAGACACCTCAATGCCGTAGCTTACCCTGAGGACCATACAATGGCATACCGTACCATACCATACCCACAGCATCACACCGTACCCACTGCATAGTACAAAAGACACCACACCTTACAAAACAAAACACTGTATGTACCATACCATGCCTCACACATACAACAAATGCAACGCAGAATGGAATACAATGCAAAATGTAACGCAAGACGTTCAAAACAATACCGTACCGTACCCAATGCCATACCATACCCACAACCAAAATACCATACCATACCGTATGTACCAGACAAACAGTAGAACATACAGTACCAGACCATGCCTACCATACCTACAAACCGTGCCACGGAAACCGCACCACACATGCAGTGCATACCAGACAATCCTACCTACCCTCACTGTACAAAATACAGCACATTACAAAATGCAACACTGTAAATGCCATACCATACAGAATAACACAAAATACTGTATGAAACACGCTACACACAATGCAATAGAAACACGACGATACAAAAAAATACGATACAATACAAAATAGAACACGTACAATGGAGCCTATAGCCCTCCATCTCAGAACTCCAGCTGTGGGACTCATTCCGCCGTGTCTCGCTTATCCCAGTGGATCTGTGATGGAATACAGCACACGTTGTGTGCACTCTTGTACAAGACAGCCTGCAATACTGCAGGGCCATACAACACAAACCAAAGTCCAGTGCAAGCCATACACTACAGGCTGTACGGTACAAGCCACGCCACACATAAAACACACTGCAAAATACATTGCAACGCAAAATGCATTACAATACGTACAATACAATAAATATCGTACAGTAGAATACAGTATATAAAATACGATACAAAACCCCCACAATACAATACAGAATTCAATACAATTCAAAATACAGTACGCACAATGCAATAAATACAACACCATGCCCTACAGTACATACCATACAACACCACACACACAATGCACACCATGGAACACGTGCATTACAATGATGCCATAGCATGACGTACAGTACATGCAATGCAACGCAACGCAAAAACCACAGAGCACATACATTCAATAGAAAATACAACACAAGCAACACAACACCTACTATAGCACACACTATATATGTTACATACTATCAAATGCACACAATACAATACAAAATACAGTAGAAAAGAAATTACAGTACCTACAGCACAAAACACACAACAGAGAGAAGACAATACACACCGCGCAATGCAATACAATGTGTACACAACATACAGTACATACAGTACCTACAGGCTGTACAACCTATACAATCACAGAATCACAGAATCACAGAATAGTAGGGGTTGGAAGGGACCTCTGTGGGTCATCTAGTCCAACCCACCTGCCGAAGCAGGGTCACCTACAGCAGGCAAAATACAATACATACCATAAAATAGAATACAATCGATACAATGCACAACATAAAATACAATGCACACCATACCATACATACCATACCATACAATGCGTACCATACAACACAATTCCCACTGGACTAGAAAATACAATACAATAAATACCATGCCATGTACTACACCCAAAATAATACATAGAATACATACAATAAAATAAATACCGTAACATACATTAAAGAAAACACATAAAATACAGTATAGTACATCAAATACATAAAATTCAATGCAAAATACAGTACAATGCCATACCATACAATGCCAGACCATAAATTACCATACCATACACTACCATACCATACATTACATACCGTATGTTACAATATAATACAAAAAAATACATAAAATACAATAAAAAACAAACCATACAATACAGACAATACTTACAAAAAATAAATACCACACCTTACAATACATTGCATATAATAAAATAAATGCCATACCATAAAATAGAACACCAGACTTACAATACAAACAGTACAATGCAATACAAAAGAGAATCAAACCCCACACAATACACACAACACAACACACAGAACAGACCAAACCCAGTACAACACAAAACCCAGTGTAATACACCGCATACCATACATTCCGTACCATTCTGTATTCTACACACCATACATATAATACAATATGAAATACAATGCAAAACGAAGCACAGCATCCAAAATAAATACAATAGAAACAGTTAGACAACACACTGCATAGAGCACAACAGCATACTACACAATAAATACAGTGCAATTGCAATAGAAAAATAAAATACAAATTAGAAACATACAACATGATGCAGACAATGCCCTACAATACACAAAACACAAAACAATACCCACAGTACCGTACCATGCCTACCATACCACACAATACACACAATACACTACACAAAACAATAAACAATACAGCAGAAAATACATGATAGGATGTAATACAAAAAATAAAATAAATACGGTACAGTACAATGCACACAATACGATACACACTCTATGACACAATACATACCACACAACATATACAACACATACAGTACAATAGATACACACCACACAGCACAGACAATACGACACCATAACAAAACTTGCCTTTCGATATATAGCACACTGTTCATGCCAAACACCATACACCCCAATGCCACATCCCCAAGACCATACCCCCAATACCAAAACCACAAAATACACCACACTGTACAAAATACACAGCACAGAAACGCCGTACACAGCACTCCGTGCATACATTGAACGCAATGCAAAATCTGATGCCACACAGAATGTAACGCAGACAGCACAGCACCATACCCCATACCATGCCCAGCGCTGTGCCACACGGGCAGTACAAAACTGAATACAATTCTTACAGTACAGACCATACCGTCCCTACCAGACAAAGTACCCTACCATACCAAATAAAAAACCGTACTATACCAGATACGAAACCATACCATACAAAATACAATAACACATGATACATACCACACAATACATGCCATGGAGCACACACTGCACCATACAAGGCTTACCATCCTATAGCGTCCTGTACCGTTCAAAATGCCATCCACACCATCCAAAATGCCATCCACACCACAAATACCTTATCATGCACTAAACTCCACACCATGCAGCAGACCCAACACGCAGCAGAGGGTACAGCGCACACCACAGAAGACAGGACACAACACACACCGTCCCAAACAGCGCCGTGGCAGCCCTGAGCTCACCTCCAGCTCTCCCGTGGGTGTCCTCCGACCCCTCCATTCCCACTTAAAGCCCTCTCCGTCCGTCCCGCCGGCTGACCAGGGCCGTACCCACACGCCCGCGGCCTCCTCCCGATCCCACCGAGGTCCCTGGGAGGGTGAGGAGGGTTCCGCCGACAGCCCCGAGCAGTGCCCTGCTGCCGCCCCTGCCCAGCCCTCCCCTGAGCCTTGCTCCCGGCACACAGACGGCCCCTGGCCCTTCCGCGCTGGCCGTGCCCACGCCGAGCTGGGCTGTGCATGCCGCAGACGGCAGAGCCCAGCTCCGTGGCTTGGGGTCCCTCCCGGACACCCCTCCGCCTGCCCACCCCCTCCCGCAGCTCGGCCCCCGGGCAGAGCCCTGCGTCTGCCTGTGGCACCCCGGCTGGCCGGCTGGCTGTCACCCCTCCGGGAACAGCCCCGCGCACCCCTCTGCCGGACCCCGGGCGGGCGGTTGCCTGCGGGGACAGGCGCTGGGGCCGGGCGGCTGCGGGGGCTCTGCCGGGCGCAGGCAGCCCCGGGGAAGCCGAGGACGCCGCGTTCCGCCCGCTGCCGGCGCCTGCGCTGCCGCGTCCCTGGGCATCGCCGTGCCGACGGGTGTGGCCAGTGCCCGCTGGTAGCCATTGGTGGGCGTTGGTGGCTCCGCCCGCTGTGGGCGGTTCCCATTGGTGGCTCCACCCAGTGCTGGCTCAGCCAATCCGCGGCCTGGGCCCGGGGCTGGGGGCCCGCCCCCTGGGCCCCACACAGCACAGCAGCCAGCACAGCACCGACAGTGTCACACAGACCGTGGGCACAGGGCAGTCGGTACCACAGAACGCAGCAGCACAGCACAGGGAACGCGACAGAGAGCAGACAGGGCAGTGAATCCCACAGCGCAGCACACGCTGCACACCGCGCAGTGCACAGGAACGCAGCGCAGAAATCAGGAACATGAAATAAAACGAGGAGCTGGCATGTGACTGCTAGTGACATGTGCTGTGACAGTTAACGAGTGCGTCCCGTGTGACACAATTCCTTCAGAGGATGATGTCGGAGTAACCCAGAGGTGTTTTTCCCCCCTCTCCCTGTTCCAGGTTTCCTCCAGTAATCGCCAGTCTGATGCGACTCATCCGACGGAAGCTTGCCAGCAGCCGTCACTGTTCCTGCTTGTGGAGGTGAGTTTCTTGTGACAGGGCTGTCTGCCCCAGCGTTTCCTTTTCAGAAGCATCTGATGTTCAGCTGAAAGAGAAATCAGAAATCTTCCACTAAAATTCACGCTTTTCTTTGTTCGTTCTGTTTGGGTTTATGGTCCTGGATCGTTTATCAGCTGGGTAGGTGCAGGAGCACGTGTGTAGGAACACGGTGGAAACCCTGGAGCAGTGATGGAGCTCTGGTTTCAGCAGCAATGGAGGGATGTGTCATGCCTGCACCCGGTTTTGAACCAGCGTCGCAGTAACTAAAGTTTTTGCATGTGTTACATGATGGATGTTACATGATGTCCTTCATCTGTTGTGGCTGCTTTAGTTCTTGACTCCATCAAAATCAGCTGTAGTGCTGGAAGCTGCAAAATATTCTCCTCTTCTTGTGTTATTTGGTGGTTATTCCAACCACCAAACAGCTCTGTGTGGCTGTGCTTTAGCTTTGCAATGTGCAACATTTATGTCAGCAGAGTTCCAGTAATTGCTAGAAATGCAACTGTGGTGTTTGGTTTGGTTGTTGCTTTTTTTTAGAGTATAAACTATTTCCTCAAAGTTTTAGTGGATTTCATTGGCCAAAGTCACAAGGCATGATTGCACCTTGATTTCATTCAAGCTGTTCCAAGGGAAAGTACTGAAAAATGCTACAGAACCTCTTTCAGCTTCCCCTCCTCCCCACCCCGCTACTAAAGCTGCTGTTGCTCTTTCAGACAGAAGGGCTGTCATTTTCACAGGGTGTCTTTGTCAAGTTTGGCAAAAATCCCGTTCCCGGCTGTGCCACTCCTTCCTGGGTCCTGTCTGTGTGCACACACGGCTGCATTCAGTGGGCGGAATTACGGGAAGGAGTTTGCAGCAGGCTGCTGTCGGCCATGGGCAGTGCTATGGAGTAGTTATTTCTGCTGTAGCCAAGTAGAGCTGTGTCCTGGGTTTGGCCAGGACAGGGTTAATTTTCACCAGACACCAGGAAGGGGCACAGCCGGGGGGTGGGGGCTGACCCCACCTGGCCAAACAGAGCCCGGTATTCCATACCATGTGACGTCACGCTGGGTTCCGGTGGGGGGAGCGGCGCGGCGGGAACGCACTCGCGGCTTGGGGCGGGCGCAGCGCCGGTCCGGTTTCAGGAGAGCGGCTGTTGTACGGTTCGTGGTTGTGTTTTCTCCTTATTTGTATCGTTGTTGTTCCTGTTTTCCCTCTGTTTGCTGTTCTGTTAAACTGCCCTTATCCCGACCCACCAGTTTCTGCCTCTTTCTTTCCATTCTCCTCCGCACGCCGGCGGGGGGAGGGGCGGCCGCGTGGCGCTTTTGTTGCCGGCGGCAGCCGAAACCAAAACATTAAATTGGCGCCCAAATGTGGGGCGGGGATAACGGCAGGGCTGAGCAGCGGGTGTTAAAACTGTTTTCTTAGATTTGCTTAAATTTTGTTATACGCATTTACTGTGTTAGTTAAAGTCGCCGGCAAAAATGTTTCTGACTTTGATCAAATATCTCTGCTACGTAAATCCTTACTTCCTGTATGTGTTTGTGGCCGTGCTGTTTGTTACCTCGGGAAAAAAGATCAGGATGATGATTTTGCTGTACTGTACGATATCGACTTATGATATGATAACATCACTGTGCATGAAATTAGTCTTGTATTTGCATGCGGCACTGCGGTCATTTCCGTACCTCGGATCCTATGTCTTAGATTTTGTTAATAATCAAACCCAGTCTGTGGGGAAAGCCGAAGGGGATACCTTCCCCCACTCTTTCGCCCCCCCCCTCTCCCTCAGGCTGGTCCTAACTGCTTTTGAGAATTTCGAGTACCCGTGGGATGCTCAGGGCAGCACTCTCCTTTTGTTCTGCCTCCTGAATGGGTTGCAGGTTTTGTTTAGGGTTAAGCAAGTCGTTAAGAACATCGTGCAGAGACCTGCCCCGGGGCTGGATAGCTGTGAGTGGCTGGGTGTGTGGGACAGCATGGGCAGATGTCTAGAGCAGTGGGCACCTGCGGTGTGTTTTAAACTCACCCCTGAACAAATACAGAATCCGGACAATCTGGTAAAATATCTGAAAAAAGTGTGCTGCCACCCTGGGAATTCCAGAGAGACACAGATCACCACAATGTGCTGGGGTCTGGCCCATGCCTACCGAGCCCTGTTCAACACTGTTCAGTGCCTTAAAGGGGAAAGGGGGGGAAGCAAAGCGGCAGGCGCTGCGACTGGCACTGCCCCCCCAGCCGGCCCTGCAGCCCCTCCAGCCCAGCAGGCAGTCACAGCCCCCCCGACTGGCACCGCCGCTGCCACAGCTGCAGGGTCTGCCTCGGTTTCCCTGGCAGGAACAGCAGCTGCTCCAGCCCCAGCTCCAGCTGCAGGCAGCGTGGCTGAGCCCAGTGACCAATCTGTGCCCGTAGCAGTCGCCCCTGTAAAACTAAAGAAAGACGCAAAGAGAGCAGATCGCTCCGGGAGGGATGACGATGAGCCAGGGTCATCACGGGAGATAGAGACAGAGATCATCACCCGGTCCCTGTCCCTGGGTGAGCTGCGAGACATGCGGAAAGATTTCAGCCGCCACCCAGGCGAGCACATTGCCACCTGGCTGCTGCGGTGCTGGGATAATGGGGCCAGCAGCTTGGAATTAGAGGGCAAGGAAGCCAAGCAGCTGGGATCCCTGGCCAGGGATGGGGGCATTGACAAGGCCATTGGGAAAAAGGAACAAGTCCTCAGCCTCTGGAGGAGACTTCTGTCGGGCGTGAGGGAGAGGTACCCCTTCAGTGACGATTTTGTATGCTATCCTGGCAAGTGGACCAATATGGAAAGGGGTATTCAGTACTTGAGGGAATTAGCTGTGCGGGAGCTGGTTTACTGTGACACAGACGATGAGCAGGTACCCACAGACCCAGATGAACTCCAGTGCTCACAATCCATGTGGAGGAAGTTTGTGCGGAGCGCACCCTCCTCGCATGCCAACTCACTGGCAGTTGTAAACTGGAAAGGTGAAGACGCACCAACAGTAGACGAGGTGGCTGTCAGACTCCGCCAATATGAGGAAAGTCTCTCTTCCTCCCTTGTCTCAGCCGTGGAGAAACTGGTCAAGCGACTTGACAGGAATATGTCCTGCTCCCCACCTGTACGGGCCAGTGTCTCAGCTATTAGGGGCAGGCGTTTCTCTGCTCAGGAGAGGGAATACAGAGGCTATACACCCCGGGGCACCCTGTGGTTCTACCTGCAGAGAACCTCTCTACCTGGAGAGGACATGAGGAAGTGGGATGGAAAACCCACCTCAAGTCTAGAGGCACGAGTACGTGAGTTGCGAGGTAAAACAATCACAAAAGGGGACTCTGTTAGGAAAAATGCCGCTCCAGTTTCTAAAAGCCAGCTCTCCAGACCAGGTAGACAGTTTGACCTTGATTCCGATCCTCTGGAGGGGACCTCCAAGTCATTTTTACAGCAGGTGAGCAGCAATTTCTCTGACGAGGATTAGAGGGGCCCTGCCTCCAGCCAGGTGGAGGAAAGGGACAACCGTGTCTATTGGACGGTGTGGATTCGGTGGCCTGGCACGTCAGATCCACAAGAGTATAAAGCTCTAGTGGACACTGGTGCACAGTGTACTTTAATGCCATCAGAGTTCAAAGGGTCAGAGCCCATTTGCATTTCGGGAGTGACAGGGGGGTCCCAAGAACTGAGTGTACTGGAGGCTGAAGTGAGCCTCACTGGGCAGGACTGGCAGAAGCACCCCATTGTAACTGGCCCCGAGGCTCCGTGCATCCTTGGGATAGACTATCTTAGGAGAGGCTATTTCAAGGACCCAAAGGGGTATCGGTGGGCTTTTGGCATAGCTGCTGTGGAGACGGAAGAAATTAAACAGCTGTGCATTTTGCCTGGTCTCTCGGAGGATCCTTCCGTTGTGGGGTTGCTGAGGGTTGAAGAACAACAGGTACCCATCGCGACCACAACGGTGCACCGGCGACAGTATCGTACCAACCGAGACTCCCTTCTCCCCATTCATCAGCTGGTCCGCCAGCTGGAGAGTCAAGGAGTGATCAGCAAAACTCACTCACCCTTTAATAGTCCCATATGGCCAGTGAGAAAATCTACTGGAGAGTGGAGACTGACAATAGACTACCGTGGCCTGAATGAAGTCACACCACCACTGAGTGCTGCCGTGCCAGACATGCTAGAACTTCAGTATCAGCTGGAGTCAAAGGCAGCCAAGTGGTATGCTACAATTGACATCGCTAATGCATTCTTCTCCATCCCTTTGGCAGCAGAGTGCAGGCCACAGTTTGCTTTCACCTGGAGGGGCATCCAGTACACCTGGAATCGACTGCCCCAGGGGTGGAAACACAGTCCCACCATTTGCCATGGACTAATCCAGACTGCACTGGAAAAGGGTGAAGCCCCAGAACATCTGCAGTACATCGATGACATCATTATATGGGGCGACACAGCGGAGGAAGTTTTTGAGAAAGGGGAGAAAATAGTTCAAATCCTTCTGAAAGCCGGTTTCGCCATTAAGCGAAGTAAAGTCAAGGGACCTGCGCAAGAGATTCAGTTTTTGGGAATAAAATGGCAGTATGGGCGCCGTCAAATCCCAATGGATGTCATCAACAAAATAGCAGCTATGTCTCCACCAACCAGCAAAAAGGAAGCACAGGCCTTCCTGGGTGTTGTGGGTTTTTGGAGGATGCACATCCCAAATTACAGCCAGATTGTAAGTCCTCTGTACCACGTGACCCGGAAGAAGAATGATTTTGAATGGGGCCCTGAGCAACGACAGGCATTTGAACAGATTAAACGGGAGATAGTTCATGCCGTAGCCCTTGGTCCAGTCTGGTCAGGTCAAGATGTTAAAAACGTGCTCTACACCGCAGCCGGGGAGAATGGCCCAACCTGGAGTCTCTGGCAGAAAGCACCAGGGGAGACTCGAGGTCGACCCCTGGGGTTCTGGAGCCGGGGATACAAAGGATCCGAGGCCCGCTATACTCCCACTGAAAAAGAGATTCTGGCAGCATATGAAGGCGTTCGAGCTGCTTCAGAAGTGGTGGGCACTGAAGCACAGCTCCTCCTAGCACCACGATTGCCGGTCCTGGGCTGGATGTTCAAAGAGAGGGTCCCCTCTACGCATCATGCCACCGATGCTACGTGGAGTAAGTGGGTCGCTCTGATCACCCAGCGTGCCCGAATGGGAAACCCCAGTCGCCCAGGAATTCTGGAGGTAATCATGGACTGGCCAGAAGGCAAAGATTTTGGAGCATCGCCAGAGGAGGAGGTGACACGTGCTGAAGAGGCCCCACTGTATAACCAGCTGCCAGAAAATAAGAAACAGTATGCCTTGTTCACGGATGGGTCCTGTCGCATTGTGGGGAAGCAGCGGAGGTGGAAGGCTGCTGTATGGAGCCCTACACGACAAGTCGCGGAAACTGCCGAGGGAGAAGGTGAGTCCAGCCAGTTTGCAGAGGTGAAAGCCATCCAGCTGGCTTTAGACATTGCCAGTCGAGAGAAGTGGCCAGTGCTCTATCTTTACACTGACTCTTGGATGGTGGCCAATGCCTTGTGGGGGTGGCTGCAGCAATGGAAGAAGAACAACTGGCAGCGCAGAGGCAAACCTATCTGGGCTGCCCCATTGTGGCAAGATATTGCTGCCCGGCTAGAGCAGTTGGCTGTAAAAGTCCGTCACGTGGACGCCCACGTCCCTAAGAGTCGGGCCACTGAAGAACATCAAAACAACCACCAGGTAGATCAGGCTGCTAAGATTGAAGTGGCTCAGGTGGATCTGGACTGGCAACATAAGGGTGAACTCTTTATAGCTCGGTGGGCCCATGACACCTCGGGCCACCAAGGAAGAGACGCGACATACCGATGGGCTCGTGACCGAGGGGTGGACTTGACCATGGACACTATCGCACAGGTTATCCATGAATGTGAGACATGCGCTGCAATCAAGCAAGCCAAGCGGGTAAAGCCTCAGTGGTATGGAGGACGATGGCTAAAATATAAATACGGGGAGGCTTGGCAGATTGACTACATCACACTGCCACAAACCCGCCAAGGCAAGCGCTATGTGCTCACAATGGTGGAGGCCACCACCGGGTGGCTGGAAACCTACCCTGTGCCCCATGCCACTGCCCGGAATACCATCCTGGGCCTGGAAAAACAAGTCCTGTGGCGACATGGCACTCCTGAAAGAATTGAGTCGGACAACGGGACTCATTTTCGCAACAGCCTCATAGACACCTGGGCCAAAGAACACGGTATTGAGTGGGTGTATCACATCCCCTACCATGCACCAGCCTCTGGAAAGATTGAACGTTACAATGGGCTGCTAAAAACCACTTTGAGGGCAATGGGGGGTGGGACTTTCAAAAATTGGGATACCCATTTAGCAAAGGCCACCTGGTTGGTTAACACCAGAGGGTCCACCAACCGGGCTGGTCCTGCCCAGTCAAAACCTCAGCGCCCAGTAGAAGGGGATAAAGTCCCTGTAGTGCACATGCGGAACATGTTAGGGAAGACGGTTTGGGTTAGTCCTGCCTCGGGCAAAGGCAAGCCCGTCCGCGGGATTGCCTTTGCTCAAGGACCTGGGTGTACCTGGTGGGTAATGCGGAAGGATGGGGAAGTCCGATGTGTACCTCATGGGGATTTAATTTTGGGCGAGAATAGTCCATAAATAAATTGTATAAAGTTAGTTGTTAAATAACCCTGTCACTGTCTGTTATCACTGTTATAATTGTTATATGTTGTACCAGTAGTAGCATAGTAGGAATCGTCCAGATTAAAGAAGGATGGACTTTTTCAATGAAAACCTAGCAGAGCACGGTGATGATGGATCTGGACCTGGTTTTCAACAACTGGCATCCAGCGACTTCATCAAGATCAACATCTCCTGCAGACTGTGGGCACGGGCTGCACCAGATACATCAGCCGTGAGCTCCGGATACAGCAAGTGACCGCCCATCACCACACATCACCTCTCCCGCCATGGAAGACCATTACGACAGATGGAGCCTGAAGTCATGGATTAAATGAACTCAACGGACACTTTAGAGTGATGATCCATAGATTAAAGGAATGATATCTGGAGACAGGAGAAGTGGTGGTGATCAACCGGACAATGGGGGACCTGGGCATGACGTAGATGGTATGGAATAAGGGGTGGATAATGTCCTGGGTTTGGCCAGGACAGGGTTAATTTTCACTGGACTCCAGGAAGGGGCACAGCCGGGGGGTGGGGGCTGACCCCACCTGGCCATACAGAGCCGGGTATTCCATACCATGTGACGTCACGCTGGGTTCCGGTGGGGGGGGGCGGCGCGGCGGGAACGCACTCACGGCTTGGACGGGCGCAGCGCCGGTCCGGTTTCGGGAGAGCGGCTGTTGTACAGTTCGTGGTTGTGTTTTCTCCTTATTTGTATCGTTGTTGTTCCTGTTTTCCCTCTGTTTGCTGTTCTGTTAAACTGCCCTTATCCCGACCCACCAGTTTCTGCCTCTTTCTTTCCATTCTCCTCCGCACGCCGGCGGGGGGAGGGGCGGCCGCGTGGCGCTTTTGTTGCCAGCGGCAGCTGAAACCAAAACATGGGGGTTTGAACATTTCCGGGAGGTTGGTCATTTTCCCAGAGTTTGGCAAACTCTATGGATTTTGTGAGTTTGGGGAAATGGGTGAAATTCGTGAGCTCGGGGAAGCCCGCGGGTTCCGCTGTCGCTGCTCAGGAACTGGCTGCGAGTCAGTCATCGGGCAGTGAGAAAACGGTCTTGTGTAGCGTTTGTTTGGCGTGTTGGTTGTTAGCAGCAGTAGTATTGGTACGAGTGTTTCCAGTGTTGTCGTATTAACGTGTCTTTGTCTCAACCCGGGAGCTTTCCCTGGTGTCCGTTTCTCCTGCCCATCGCCCTGTGAGGGAAGGAGAGGGGTGAGCGAGCGGCTGCCTGGTGCTTGGTTGCTGGCCGATGGGTTAAACGAGGACAGGTGGCATCTGTCTGTCTTTGCAGAGCAATGGATTTTTGTTGTTGTTAAGCTGTACGCTAAAGAAAAAGCCATCTTCCCTGCCAAACTGTGCTGTAGGAAAGGTGGAAAATAGGCAGCAGGAACCTGGCATATTTCTGAGAAGGGAGAGGTGTGTGAGCAGTGAGACACAAACCAGCAAGCAGGTTTTGGAGGCAGGCTGAGCGCCGAGTGTCAGAGGTGGCCAGCTGATGGTGCAGTGATGGTGAAGAGATGCGTCGGGGTGACAGTTCCTAGCTGGATGGAGCAGTTGTTATTCCGTACCCTTGTATTTTATTCTGCCGCGCGACTTCCATGTTAACGTGAGAACTCTCTGTTCTGGTTTTCTGACAGCCCTCATTTACGTTACTGAGAAGAAGCAGAAAGTGAGGCAGCCTTCAGGCAGTTTGCAGTGTCTTTGTGTTTGCTGTGTCTCTCAGGCCCATGTCACCAACCGCAGAGCTGCTCGTGCTCAGGAACGTCCCTTTGTGCATGGGGTCTGCCTTTCTGCAGTCCCTGCATTGCCCCAGCGGTGTGGCTGCCCGAGCTGGAGGCCAGAGCTGGAGGCTCCTCCCTGGTGAGTCACGTGCTCCAGTGGCTCCTGTGAACATGTCCCCAGTCTGCTGTGCTGGATGGAGACTGCAGCTGTGAGTTGCAGTGCTTGCTGAAGGCACATCTGGAAGGAGTCAGGCCCTGGGTGTCTGCAGACCTGCTCCAGACTGCCCGACTGGGATGGAAGTTGTGTCAGGTGCTGCTGATCGTGTCCGAAGGGAGCAGGAGTTAGGCCAAATTTGCGGGTGATACAGAGGCACCCTCGGAACCTCCGGTGAGATGGGGAATTGGTCAGAGCAGCTTTTAGGGCCTTTTCAGTCAATGCAAAGGCACCAAAGGCTGCAGTCAGTGGGAAGAATACAGTGCTGAGTGATGCGCATTGCATGATGAGGGAGAGCAAATGGATCCCCTTTTTCTCCTCCAAGCCTGGAGAAGGGCAGTTTTGAGGTGGGGCTGCCCTTGTCTGCAGAGGGACTGGGTGGGAAGAGCAGCCCTGCTCCTGCCTGGGTGTGTTCAGGACGGCCTGCTTCCACCTCGCTGCCTCTCGACAGCAGAGTCGCCAGGGAAGTTCCACGAGCTCGTTACTTTGCAGGGTGTGATGGGACCTGAGAGGTGTCTCCCAAGGTAAGAGACTTTCCTGCTGTACAGCCTGACCGAGAGCAGAGTTGGGGAAGGGAATTTCCCTGACAGGTCTGAATTCCCTGGTGTCGTGTAGAACCTGAGGAGCGTGTAGAAACGCCTGCTGCAAGGAAACCCGGTGTTGGCCGTGAATGGACAAGAGCATGAGCAAGTACGTATGATGGGGAGCTGTGTTTGTTGTCCCTTTCTCCTTAGGCCACCCCTCTTCTCAGTAGCAAAGAGGTATCCAGAAAAGCAGTTTTGTTGGGAATACTGCTGAAGTTTTCGTCATTTGTTTCAGATGAATGAAGGTCACGATCGAGTGAGTAGTACCCCCGAGCTCTGCTGCCCATTTCAGGCCATGTGGGACTTGATGACGCGCTGCAGAGGGTTCCCGTGACAAGTCAGCCGGTACGTAGGAAGCAGAGAAACCCCTGACGATGGCTGCTTCAGGCCAGTTGTCGTTTGTTTCTTGACTGGACCTGCTGAGGCTGCAGGAGCGCTGCATCCCGCGGGATGCTCACCGCTTTTGAGCGGCTGGTGATGCTGTGCTGGATGCAGCCCGGGTGCGGTTTGCCCTCTCTGCGGCCAGGGCACACTGCTGAGTGACGCTGAGCCTGGTGTCGCGCAGCAGCCCCAGATGCCTTTCTGCAGGGCTGCTCTCCAGCCACTCGTCTCCCAGTTCAGACTTGTGCCTGGCAGGGCTCCGTCCGAGGCGCAGAATGCGGCATTTGGAGTCTCTCAGCGCCATCCCATTAATCCTAGCCCAGCGCTGCCATCTGTCTCGATCCCTCAGCAAGGCCTCTTGTCCCCCCAGAGAGTCAACAGCACCTCCCAGTTTGGTACCGTCAGCAAGGTGGCTCCTGGTGCGTTGAACCCCTGCTTCCAGATGGCTGGTAACGAAACATGACGGAGCTGGCCCTGGAGCTGAGCCCTGAGGAGCAGCGCTGGTGGCGTCAGAGCAGTGGGATGTTGCCAGCTGATGTGTGGGAGGTTGAAATCTCCCGTAAGGATGAGGTCTAGATCTTTCTCCTGGTGGCCTAAGGAAGAACTCGTGGGTGCTTCCTTTGCAGCTGGGCGATCAGTAGTAGACACCCACTAGGCCATCTCCTTTCTTTTTAGCCAATGGAGATGGATGATTTTTTTGGAAGTATGGGTGGTACTTGACTGTCTTCTTGCTTTAACAATTCCTTTTTTCTTTTCTCTTCTTCTGTGTCTCCTTCCCCTTTGTCCGTTCCCCTTTTCACCTTTTCCTTCCCTCCCTTCCCCTCCCCTCCATTTCACTAACACCAGAATTGGTCAAAGAATCTTGTGATTTCCCTTCCACTCTCCACCCTTCCTTTTCCCTTCCCTCCCGATGAATCAAATAAGGATGAGGCTGTTATTTGCCTGAAACGCCAGGGAGTTTTCAGCTCCAAAGTACTCACAAGGACACATCTCACAAAGGTTACCAGTGTGAACGGGATTCATTGTATTGTTCTGCATCTCTTTCAGAGCAGATGCTCACAGACATTGACAGGGTGTGCACGTCTAGCCAGGAGCAGGCTGATGCAGTCCTCAGTTTAGCTTACAAAAAAAAAAATCCCTTGGAGCGTGGGAAAGGAAAGGGAGAGCCCCAGAGCGTCGTCAGTACCCTGCGTCGAGTGGCGAGGCGGGTGCCTGCCTCGTCTGGTTAGAGAAAATATGAACCTTTGCCAGGAAGAGGAGAGCTGGTGAATGACTGATGCACAAAGGCTGTGCTCTGAAGAAGAAAAGGAAAACTTTCAGGATTGTGGTTTCTCTCTGTTTTTTCTTTTTTTGTAATGAATTTTTTTCACATCAGTTTTCATTGCAGCATCCAAAAAAGCTCTGAAAACATTGCCCCACCTAGATTAGAATTCCTTTTCTCCTTCTAAATTCTTCTTTCCTTTCAGCCTTTGAGAAGAAACAACTGTCAGCAGTGTCACCTAGCACCGAGGAGGAAAACCCAGTGGGAGCTCCAAAGTGCGGGGATCATTTGCAAGATGTCTGCCTGCGATTTCTTACGGCTGCTGGCCCTGGCTGTGCAGGGGTGGAGGCCGGAGAGCTCTGCAGTGCTCCTCAAGTGCTCCTGCAGAAGGCATTGCCTTGGTCAGAGAGCTTGTGGCCAGAGCCTGAGGGGAGATGCCGCTTCCCAAAGCCGCCTTTGTCTTGGCTGGCCCCAGGGTTTGGAGGTTTGCCTGGGAAATGGGCAGTAAGGAGAGATGAAGTTTCCCTGCACTTGGTGTCTGGTGCGGTGATTGTTTTAATTATTTCTTTTCTTTCCCCCCTGCTGGTTCAACAAAGGCAAATGCAGGGTCCTGCACCTGGGGAGGAACAACCCCAGGCACCAGTACAGGCTGGGGCAGCCGTGCTGGAGAGCAACTCTGGGAGAGGGACCTGGGTGTCCTGGTGGACGACAGGCTGACCATGAGCCAGCAGCGTGCCCTGGCTGCCAAGAAAGCCAAGGGGATCCTGGGGTGCATCAAGAGAAGTGTGGCCAGGAGGTTGAGGGAGATTATCCTCCTCCTCTGCTCTGCCCTGGGGAGGCCCCATCTTGAGTGCTGTGTTCAAGGTCTGGGTTCCCCAGTTCAAGAAAGATGAGGAACTACTGGAGAGTCCAGTGAAGGGTTACGAAGATGATGAGGGTGTCACTGAAAATCCGGGAATAACACCTCATAACACCAATGTAGTGTTAAAAGGCAGCATTCTTTATTGCAGCGCTGGATGCACGGGGGATAATTCCACCAAGCGTGCATACCCCATACCCTTTTCGTGCAGTTTATACAGATCAAAATATACATATTCATCTGATTACATAAGCCCTTTCTTTCATAGTCAAATCAGTCCATTTTCATACACTCCTCCCACCCGCGCTTGCGCAGTGCCTCCTAGTGGTGGTCGTCGGGGGTCCCAAGATGAAGGCTTATCCTCTTCGTCACAGTTTCTGCGCAAACTCAGTCCTCTTCTGGCCCTTGTCCCTGCGGCACGGGTCGTCTTGACCAGTTCTAGGCACCTGCTGGTTTTAATTGAAACTAACTTCTTTGGGGGGAGATGTATGACTTTTTGCTTCAATTAATTCACACAATAGATAGGTACCACAAATACACCTGCAATCATTTAATAACACTATTTCTATTAAAAATCCCCTTCACCATTATTGTTTAACATTAATGACTACCTAGGGACTAAACCCTCTGTTCCCAGACCTAATGTCCAGATGGGCAGGGCTGTACAAGGGATATAGCAGCATTGTTCGTGTTTTATGATTAACTGATTCCATCACCTTGGTTACATTTCCCCCCTTTGGAAGTTTTGAAATAATTCTCTTTTCAATACTTCCATAATTAAATTTTTCTTAATCATATAATGATTAAATATTATTATAATATTTTTTTCAGAATCACAACACTACACTTATAGTCCACTTGTTTCGCTATAGGGTGGTGGAAGTGTAACAACCGACTCACTAAGGTTTTGTCTTCTTGCAATAGCCTGAATAATCATTCGATTAAAAGCTGTTCTGCTGGTGAGTTCCTTTTTCAGACAATAATATATGAGCAGTATTATTAAAACTACTACCAGTAAAAGCAGTCCGGTACCGATTAAAGATTTGACCCGAGAACTAATATTCCACCCTAATCCGTTAAAAATTTTATCAAGCCAATTTTCTTGCATGTCCTGTTGGATTTCCTGAGTGTCTTTTTCTATTTGTTTTAGTAAGTTTAAGTCATGTTCAACATCCTGAGTGACGTTGGGGATATGTAGACAGCAATGATCTCTCCTACCTTTTAGGTACTCACATACTCCATGTTCTTTTAACAGGAGCATGTCTAAGGCCATTTTATTTTGCAGCGTCATTCTTGAGGTTGCTTGCAACTGTAGGTTTAACTGTCTGAATCCTCTCCTTGTTACATTTGCTAATTTTTCTACTTGACCAGTTAGTTTATATAACCAGGCTTTATTCCTGTAAGTCGATAAGGGAGTCAATAAAGATTCTAAGGCCCATCCGATTTTATCTCCTGTTGAAGGCTCATTCCAGTTTTCATCTTCTTCAACTTCTGATCTTTTTATTCGTAATAATTTCAAATTCTCAGAGTTCCCCTTAAAGGGAGTCTTTTTCCAAATTGGACATAATGTTGGCATTCCTAAAGTAATTTGTTTTACCTTACCATCAACCGGTAGGTGAGTGGACCAGGTTCCATCACTCATTGCCCAAACTAAGTGTCCTGGACTTTGAATTGTAGATTTTCTACAACTAAAGAATGTTCCTCTTTGGGGCTTATAGGTATCAGTCAACTGTAAATCATTTCTAAGTCCCCTACACTGGCATCCATATTTCAAGGCAGCTGCTAAAGGTGGAACACTTTGGATTGCTTTACTAACTGTACTGCAATGATACATTTTTGTACAATTCCACCAGGGTACTACAATTTCCTTTTCCCGGGAAGTACTTCCTTTGTCATCGACCGATGGGAAAGCTGCAAAAATCATCCCATCCCAGGTGAAACACCAGGGGGCACTAGCCATGTACTGGAACTGAGATGTGATGGCCATTGACCATACTGAATCCCACAAAGTTATCTCTTGTTTAGTTTGATTGGGCTCTTTGCATTCCCATTTCATGATTGTTCGAGTAACATTTTTCTTAACGGGTTCATCATAAGCACACCAACCTATATTGGGAAAAACTATTTGGACAAAAACATAATTTAGTAACTTCTCACAATTTGCTTTACTTCCAGGGGTTTTCCATTGTTTTCTAACATAATCTATTCGTTCCTGCCACTCAGCAACGGGAACTTGTTCACAATGAGTACCGTTCTTGTTGGGTTCTTTGTTACTTCGATTTGTTGTCAAGATTCCCCACGGAACTGATTCTCCTACTGCCCTTGCGATTGGAAGACACGCAGTTATTTGGGTCACGTTTTGTAAATTTGCAAATTCTTTTATAAGCCCGATCATCAAATTTTCTTCTGGAGTCCTCCTTGGGAGGTATATTAATTGTTCTGCTTTTATTGGCAGCGTAGTAATGTCTTTTGTTCTTACTTCCAATACACTGAACAGTGCTCCTATTATCATCAGTTTCCAGATCGAGATACAGTCTCCCCACATTTTACAGCAATAGCTACTCTTTTTAGATATATTTCAAAGTCAGTTTTGCAGTCTCTGGATCTCTATTGATGACTCTCCACGAAGGGGCCTTCTTCACTCGGGTGTAGTGTATCCACGGTTCCACCCCTTCTACTTTGATTGCAGTGTAAGTTGTTAACAGTACCTGAAAAGGTCCTTTCCACTTCACCTGCAGTGGTTCAGAGTTCCAAGTCTTTATGCACACGAAATCACCTGGTGGATATTGATGCACAGGTGTATCCAAAGCAAGCGACCTGGTCAGCACAACGTATTTTCGGAGTGCTTCAAGTGTTTTTCCTAAAGAAATCAAATACATCTTTAAATCTGTTTCCCCTGTTATTTTCGTATCCCCTGGGATTAAAGGAGTCTGATAAGGTTTGCCATACAGAATTTCGTATGGACTTACACCATCTTTAGATCTAGGTTGAACTCTGACTCTCAGAAGTGCTAATGGTAAAGCTTGTGGCCATTTCAAAGACACCTCTTGACAAATTTTACTTATTTGTCGCTTTAATGTTTGGTTCATTCTTTCAATTCTCCCACTTGATTGTGGCCTCCAGGGGGTATGTAAATCCCAATTTATCCCTAAAATTTTACTTACTTGCTGAACTGTTTCTGCTACAAAATGTGGTCCCCTATCGGAAGACATGCCAATTGGTACCCCAAACCTTGGTATGATTTCTTTCAACAATATTTTAACTACTTCTCTCGCTTTGCTGGTGCAACAAGGAAAGGCTTCCGGCCATCCAGAAAAAGTATCAATGAATACTAATAGATACCTGAATCCATTCTGCCTGGGGAGTTCAGAAAAATCAACTTGCCAGTGATCTCCTGGAATGTTACCCTGTTTTGTTACTCCTAGGGGTGCCCTTTTCCGATTTAAAGAATTATTTTTGAGACAAATTGGACACTTCGTTACTATGGATTTAATTACTCCTGTCATCCCTACACACACCACAGATGATTTTAGGCTCGAGACCATAGCATCTACACCCCAATGTGTCTGTGCATGTTTTTCTTTCGCAAGTTCTAACATAACTTGCGGGGTTACAATTACCTGTTTTTCTGGTGTTACCTACCACCCTTCTATATTTTGTGATGCTTTCAATTGTTCTGCTAATTGTTCATCCAATTTACTGTATTTTGGTTTCAGATTTGGGATTTTTATTTGTTTTACTGGTACTAGAGCAAGGATACCTTGTTCAGCAGCCTCCTTTGCTGTTTTGTCTGCCAATCGATTACCTATGTTTACAGCTGTCTGACCAAATTGATGAGCCTTGCAGTGCATCACTGCCACTTCCTTTGGTTTCTGCGCCTCTTTGAGGAGCTGAAGGATTTCTTCTTTATGTTTGATCGATGAACCTTGGGCTGAGAGCAGTCCTCTTTCTTTCCAGATGGCTCCATGAGCGTGAATCACACCAAATGCATATTTAGAGTCAGTCCATATATTTACCCTTTTTCCTTCTGCCATTCGCAAGGCTTGCCTCAACGCCACCAGTTCTGCTTTCTGTGCCGAGGTATTTGCAGGCAGCGTTCCTGACTCCAGTACCTCGGTGGTGGTGACAACAGCATATCCGGCCGTTCATCTTCCTTCCTTCACAAAGCTGCTTCCATCCGTGAACAACTCCACATCAGGGTTCTCCAGAGGCTCATCCCTCAGGTCCGGTCTGCTGGAATAGACTTGTTCGACAGTTAGCAGGCAGTCATGTTCTAGATTTTCTGTCGGATTCTCCGTCGACAGAAACATTGCTGGATTTACGATGGTTGTGGTTTTTAATTCCACATCATCTTGCTCCAGTAAGACAACTTGATATTTCAGCATTCTGCTGGGGGACAGCCAATGACCCCCCTTTTGTTCTAGAACAGTTACCACCATGTGTGGTACATACACCACCATCTTTTGGCCCATAGTCAATTTTCGAGCTTCCTGAATCAGCAATACCGTCGCTGCCACAGCGCGCAAACATCCCGGCCATCCTTTACTCACGTTGTCAAGTTGTTTAGAGAAATATCCTACTGGCTGCTTCCAGGATCCCAGACGTTGTGCCAGCACTCCAAGGGCCAGATGCTGCCTCTCATGGACAAACAGTTCAAAAGGTTTGGTTAAATTAGGTAAACCCAAAGCAGGGGCCATCATCAATGCTTTTTTAAGTTCTTTAAATGATTTTTGGCATTCAGGTGTCCATGTCAGATACAAGTCTTTGGATTCTCTTAAAGCGTTGTAGAGTGGCTTCACATATAGTCCATAGTTTGGAATCCAAAGCCGACACCATCCAATCATTCCCAAAAAGGTTCTCAGCTCCTTTGGACTGTTAGGTTCTGGGATTTGGCAAATGGCTTCCTTCCTTTCGTTGCTTAGTTGCCTTTGCCCTTGAGATATTTCAAATCCCAGATAAATCATTGCTTCTCTTCCTATCTGGGCCTTATTTCTGGAGACTCTATATCCTCCTTGGCCCAGAAAATTCAACAAACTGATAGTAATTTCAAAACATTCTTCTTTGCTTTCTGCTGCTATCAGAATATCATCCACATATTGTAACAATGTCCCCTTTTCCTGGTTTTGTCTCTTCCATATTTCTAATTCCTTTGCCCACTGGTTTCCAAATACTGTGGGGCTATTTTTAAATCCTTGTGGAAGTACAGTCCACGTCAGTTGCATCTTTCGTCCTGTTGCAGGGCTCTCCCATTCAAAAGCAAATATGCTTTGACTTTGTGCATCCAGAGGTATGCAAAAGAAGGCCTCCTTTAAATCTAGTACAGTAAACCATTTATGCTCCTCTTTCAGGGATGTCAATAAACTATAGGGATTGGCTGCTACTGGGTGTATATCTTGAACTATTTGATTTATAGCTCTTAGACCCTGGACTAGTCGATATTCCCGTCCCCCAGGTTTCTTTACCGGTAATATAGGTGTGTTATATTCTGACTCGCATTCTACCAAAAGCCCATATTGCAAAAATTTCATGATTAACCCCTCTAATCCTTTTCGTGCCTCCCACTTAATAGGATACTGTTTTTGTCTTACCAGTTTGGATCCGGCTTTTAAGGTCACTTTTACCGGTTCTGCCAGTTTCGATCGTCCTGGAACCTCACTTGCCCAAACCAAGGGGGTTACAGCATTTTCCGCCTCTTCTGGAATTCGTTCTTCTTTAAAAGAATCCTGTAACATAAATACTTTCGCCTCTATGGCTTTTGATTCCGGTATCAATAATTCAGTTTCCCCATTTTTAAAAGTTACTTGTGCCTCCAATTTACTTAACAAGTCTCGCCCTAACAAAGGCAAAGGGCATTCAGGCATATATAAAAACTGGTGTGTTACCCACTGTTTTCCCAATTTAAATTTTAATGGTTCCAGAAAAGGCCGATTTTCCCTTTGTCCTGTCGCACCAACGACATCTACCGAATGATGACTGCATTTTCCTCTACATGTGTTCAATACCGAATAAGTGGCTCCCGTATCTACTAAAAATTCTGCTTCTTCATTCCCTAGCTCTAGTGTAACCAGGGGTTCAGCTAGGGTTGACTCCCCCGGTCCTCTTCGTGATTCCTCATCTAAAGTCATCAATTTAATCGCGCGAAGAGTCGGATCTAACTCCCCGGCCTTAGGACATTCTCTTTTCCAGTGCCCACGTTCCTTACAAATAGCACATTGGTCTGGTGCTAATCGAAGATTTATCCTTTCCCTTTCTCCAATATTCATCCCTCTTCCTCTTCCTCTTCCTCTGCCTTTTCTATTATTCCCAGCTAGAGCCGCCAATAACTTTCCATCTCTCCGAGCCTGTTTTCCTTCCTTCTCTTTTTCTCTATTATTATACACAGTCCATGCTACTTCAAGCATTTTTCCCAAATCTCTAGATTCAGGTCCTTCCAATTTTTGGAGCTTTTTCCTAATATCGGGAGCCGATTGACCCATGAATATGGAGGCCAATTGTATTGCTTCGTCTGGTTGTTCTGGGTCCAAATTAGTATACTTTCGGGCAGTTTCCTTCAGTCTCTCCATGAAAGCTGAAGGAGACTCATTTAGCTCCTGCCTTATTTCATAAATTTTTGACCAATTTATCGCCTTTGGCATTGCATGTTTAACACCAAACAAAATCCACCTCTGATATCTGGTCAACATTCCTCTGGGTCCCGGCTGATTCGGGTCCCAGTCAGGATCTGAAGAGGGAAAGTTCTGATCTACCGGTCCCTGCAAATCTCCATGGGCGTGAGCTCCCTCTACCTGTTTCTTAGCAGTATTCAGCACCATCCTTTTCTCTGTGCCATCAAGCAAAGTATCTAAAATCACCTGCAAATCATTCCAGTCAGGATCCTGGGTCCTAATTATTGTCTCAAAGACCTTTGCTACTCTCTCAGGGTCTTCTCGATAAGTGCCTGCTATTTCCTTCCACGACCTTAAATCAGTTATTGAAAACGGAACCTTTACTGTCACCGGACCAGTATTTCCTACTGCTTCTCGGAGAGGGGCCTGGAGGGGAGCTGGCTCCGCTGCCCCCCCTGTCCTTCCCCGCGTTCTTCCCGAAACCGGGCTAAATTCTCCCGCACCCTCCCCCAGAGGGGAGGTGGAAGGGCTACCGATCTCGGATCCCTCTGCATGATTATCCCCCCATTTCCGACGTGGTGCCACCATTAGCTCGACATCATCCTCCTCAGACTCAAACTTCAAACATTCTTTCCCGACGCTACAAGCGGCGCAGCATTTCTTTGAACCTTTCTTACATTTTCCCTTTCCCAAAGCCATTACCATAGAACTATGCGGATGTATCCCACACTGCCTTTGCCATTCCGGATGATTTCTCAACGAGAAAAACAAATCTACATAGGTCATTTCTTCCCATTTACCTTCCCTTTTACAAAACAACATCAATTGCAAAGTGGTATTCTAACACAGTGTCCCGTCCTCCGGCCACTTCTCCCCGTCATCCAGAGTATATAACGGCCACCAAGGATTACAATATTCAATTAACTGTTTCCGAGTTAAAGGATCCCCCCCCAGCTCTTTCCAGTGTTTTAAAATACATCCCAAAGGCGTGCCCCTTGGGATGGGTCTTTTACTCGGAAAGGTGCCCATCCTTCAAGTGACCAGTGGTAGTGATTGTGCACTATATCACAAACACTAATCAGAGGGACCCCAACCCTTGTTGGAGCTCCCTTTTGGGATCCCAGACCCCTGCTGAGATCCTGGAGACTTCAGCCCCCTGTTGAAGACCTCCCCCTTGGGCCCCGCTCCACCGGCTTTCACCGAGCAGAGACTTTCCACAAAGGTACCTTTCAGCCCAACTCTACGAGGTTTTCACCGCGATTTACGAGCAGGCGTATATTATACTTAAAGAATGCCTTAATTAAATTCCAGGGGACTTACTTGGAATCCTTCGGTCCGGGGATCAGAGGTTCTCCTCGAGAATCCCTCGATGCCGGCTGGAGGTCCCATGATCCCGCGGATCCGTCGGTTTTCACAAGCAGGGTCCCATCTGGGATGCCAGAAACTGTCACCGAAAATCCGGGAAGAAAACGTCGTAACACCAATGTAGTGTTAAAAGGCAGCATTCTTTATTGCAGCGCTGGATGCACGGGGGATAATTCCACCAAGCGTGCATACCCCATACCCTTTTCGTGCAGTTTATACAGATCAAAATATACATATTCATCTGATTACATAAGCCCTTTCTTTCATAGTCAAATCAGTCCATTTTCATACACTCCTCCCACCCGCGCTTGCGCAGTGCCTCCTAGTGGTGGTCGTCGGGGGTCCCAAGATGAAGGCTTATCCTCTTCGTCACAGTTTCTGCGCAAACTCAGTCCTCTTCTGGCCCTTGTCCCTGCGGCACGGGTCGTCTTGACCAGTTCTAGGCACCTGCTGGTTTTAATTGAAACTAACTTCTTTGGGGGGAGATGTATGACTTTTTGCTTCAATTAATTCACACAATAGATAGGTACCACAAATACACCTGCAACCATTTGGTAACGCTATTTCTATTAAAAATCCCCTTCACCATTATTGTTTAACATTAATGACTACCTAGGGACTAAACCCTCTGTTCCCAGACCTAATGTCCAGATGGGCAGGGCTGTACAAGGGACATAGCAGCATTGTTCGTGGTTTATGATTAACTAATTCCATCACCTCGGTTACATTTCCCCCCTTTGGAAGTTTTGAAATAATTCTCTTTTCAATACTTCCATAATTAAATTTTTCTTAATCATATAATGATTAAATATTATTATAATATTTTTTTCAGAATCACAACACTACACTTATAGTCCACTTGTTTCGCTATAGGGTGGTGGAAGTGTAACAACCGACTCACTAAGGTTTTGTCTTCTTGCAATAGCCTGAATAATCATTCGATTAAAAGCTGTTCTGCTGGTGAGTTCCTTTTTCAGACAATAATATATGAGCAGTATTATTAAAACTACTACCAGTAAAAGCAGTCCGGTACCGATTAAAGATTTGACCCGAGAACTAATATTCCACCCTAATCCGTTAAAAATTTTATCAAGCCAATTTTCTTGCATGTCCTGTTGGATTTCCTGAGTGTCTTTTTCTATTTGTTTTAGTAAGTTTAAGTCATGTTCAACATCCTGAGTGACGTTGGGGATATGTAGACAGCAATGATCTCTCCTACCTTTTAGGTACTCACATACTCCATGTTCTTTTAACAGGAGCATGTCTAAGGCCATTTTATTTTGCAGCGTCATTCTTGAGGTTGCTTGCAACTGTAGGTTTAACTGTCTGAATCCTCTCCTTGTTACATTTGCTAATTTTTCTACTTGACCAGTTAGTTTATATAACCAGGCTTTATTCCTATAAGTCGATAAGGGAGTCAATAAAGATTCTAAGGCCCATCCAATTTTTACTCCTGTTGAAGGCTCATTCCAGTTTTCATCTTCTTCAACTTCTGATCTTTTTATTCGTAATAATTTCAAATTCTCAGAGTTCCCCTTAAAGGGAGTCTTTTTCCAAATTGGACATAATGTTGGCATTCCTAAAGTAATTTGTTTTACCTTACCATCAACCGGTAGGTGAGTGGACCAGGTTCCATCACTCATTGCCCAAACTAAGTGTCCTGGACTTTGAATTGTAGATTTTCTACAACTAAAGAATGTTCCTCTTTTGGGCTTATAGCTATCAGTCAACTGTAAATCATTTCTAAGTCCCCTACACTGGCATCCATATTTCAAGGCAGCTGCTAAAGGTGGAACACTTTGGATTGCTTTACTAACTGTACTGCAATGATACATTTTTGTACAATTCCACCAGGGTACTACAATTTCCTTTTCCCGGGAAGTACTTCC
This sequence comes from Opisthocomus hoazin, assembly GCF_030867145.1. Taxonomy (NCBI): domain Eukaryota; kingdom Metazoa; phylum Chordata; class Aves; order Opisthocomiformes; family Opisthocomidae; genus Opisthocomus; species Opisthocomus hoazin. The sequence continues at coordinate 537,769 of NC_134441.1, forward strand.
TTTGTCATCGACCGATGGGAAAGCTGCAAAAATCATCCCATCCCAGGTGAAACACCAGGGGGCACTGGCCATGTACTGGAACTGAGATGTGATGGCCATTGACCATACTGAATCCCACAAAGTTATCTCTTGTTTAGTTTGATTGGGCTCTTTGCATTCCCATTTCATGATTGTTCGAGTAACATTTTTCTTAACGGGTTCATCATAAGCACACCAACCTATATTGGGAAAAACTATTTGGACAAAAACATAATTTAGTAACTTCTCACAATTTGCTTTACTTCCAGGGGTTTTCCATTGTTTTCTAACATAATCTATTCGTTCCTGCCACTCAGCAACGGGAACTTGTTCACAATGAGTACCGTTCTTGTTGGGTTCTTTGTTACTTCGATTTGTTGTCAAGATTCCCCACGGAACTGATTCTCCTACTGCCCTTGGGATTGGAAGACACGCAGTTATTTGGGTCACGTTTTGTAAATTTGCAAATTCTTTTATAAGCCCGATCATCAAATTTTCTTCTGGAGTCCTCCTTGGGAGGTATATTAATTGTTCTGCTTTTATTGGCAGCGTAGTAATGTCTTTTGTTCTTACTTCCAATACACTGAACAGTGCTCCTATTATCATCAGTTTCCAGATCGAGATACAGTCTCCCCACATTTTACAGCAATAGCTACTCTTTTTAGATATATTTCAAAGTCAGTTTTGCAGTCTCTGGATCTCTATTGATGACTCTCCACGAAGGGGCCTTCTTCACTCGGGTGTAGTGTATCCACGGTTCCACCCCTTCTACTTTGATTGCAGTGTAAGTTGTTAACAGTACCTGAAAAGGTCCTTTCCACTTCACCTGCAGTGGTTCAGAGTTCCAAGTCTTTATGCACACGAAATCACCTGGTGGATATTGATGCACAGGTGTATCCAAAGCAAGCGACCTGGTCAGCACAACGTATTTTCGGAGTGCTTCAAGTGTTTTTCCTAAAGAAATCAAATACATCTTTAAATCTGTTTCCCCTGTTATTTTCGTATCCCCTGGGATTAAAGGAGTCTGATAAGGTTTGCCATACAGAATTTCGTATGGACTTACACCATCTTTAGATCTAGGTTGAACTCTGACTCTCAGAAGTGCTAATGGTAAAGCTTGTGGCCATTTCAAAGACACCTCTTGACAAATTTTACTTATTTGTCGCTTTAATGTTTGGTTCATTCTTTCAATTCTCCCACTTGATTGTGGCCTCCAGGGGGTATGTAAATCCCAATTTATCCCTAAAATTTTACTTACTTGCTGAACTGTTTCTGCTACAAAATGTGGTCCCCTATCGGAAGACATGCCAATTGGTACCCCAAACCTTGGTATGATTTCTTTCAACAATATTTTAACTACTTCTCTCGCTTTGCTGGTGCAACAAGGAAAGGCTTCCGGCCATCCAGAAAAAGTATCAATGAATACTAATAGATACCTGAATCCATTCTGCCTGGGGAGTTCAGAAAAATCAACTTGCCAGTGATCTCCTGGAATGTTACCCTGTTTTGTTACTCCTAGGGGTGCCCTTTTCCGATTTAAAGAATTATTTTTGAGACAAATTGGACACTTAGTTACTATGGATTTAATTACTCCTGTCATCCCTACACACACCACAGATGATTTTAGGCTCGAGACCATAGCATCTACACCCCAATGTGTCTGTGCATGTTTTTCTTTCGCAAGTTCTAACATAACTTGCGGGGTTACAATTACCTGTTTTTCTGGTGTTACCTACCACCCTTCTATATTTTGTGATGCTTTCAATTGTTCTGCTAATTGTTCATCCAATTTACTGTATTTTGGTTTCAGATTTGGGATTTTTATTTGTTTTACTGGTACTAGAGCAAGGATACCTTGTTCAGCAGCCTCCTTTGCTGTTTTGTCTGCCAATCGATTACCTATGTTTACAGCTGTCTGACCAAATTGATGAGCCTTGCAGTGCATCACTGCCACTTCCTTTGGTTTCTGCGCCTCTTTGAGGAGCTGAAGGATTTCTTCTTTATGTTTGATCGATGAACCTTGGGCTGAGAGCAGTCCTCTTTCTTTCCAGATGGCTCCATGAGCGTGAATCACACCAAATGCATATTTAGAGTCAGTCCATATATTTACCCTTTTTCCTTCTGCCATTCGCAAGGCTTGCCTCAACGCCACCAGTTCTGCTTTCTGTGCCGAGGTATTTGCAGGCAGCGTTCCTGACTCCAGTACCTCGGTGGTGGTGACAACAGCATATCCGGCCGTTCATCTTCCTTCCTTCACAAAGCTGCTTCCATCCGTGAACAACTCCACATCAGGGTTCTCCAGAGGCTCATCCCTCAGGTCCGGTCTGCTGGAATAGACTTGTTCGACAGTTAGCAGGCAGTCATGTTCTAGATTTTCTGTCGGATTCTCCGTCGACAGAAACATTGCTGGATTTACGATGGTTGTGATTTTTAATTCCACATCATCTTGCTCCAGTAAGACAACTTGATATTTCAGCATTCTGCTGGGGGACAGCCAATGACCCCCCTTTTGTTCTAGAACAGTTACCACCATGTGTGGTACATACACCACCATCTTTTGGCCCATAGTCAATTTTCGAGCTTCCTGAATCAGCAATACCGTCGCTGCCACAGCGCGCAAACATCCCGGCCATCCTTTACTCACGTTGTCAAGTTGTTTAGAGAAATATCCTACTGGCCGCTTCCAGGATCCCAGACGTTGTGCCAGCACTCCAAGGGCCAGATGCTGCCTCTCATGGACAAACAGTTCAAAAGGTTTGGTTAAATTAGGTAAACCCAAAGCAGGGGCCATCATCAATGCTTTTTTAAGTTCTTTAAATGATTTTTGGCATTCAGGTGTCCATGTCAGATACAAGTCTTTGGATTCTCTTAAAGCGTTGTAGAGTGGCTTCACATATAGTCCATAGTTTGGAATCCAAAGCCGACACCATCCAATCATTCCCAAAAAGGTTCTCAGCTCCTTTGGACTGTTAGGTTCTGGGATTTGGCAAATGGCTTCCTTCCTTTCGTTGCTTAGTTGCCTTTGCCCTTGAGATATTTCAAATCCCAGATAAATCATTGCTTCTCTTCCTATCTGGGCCTTATTTCTGGAGACTCTATATCCTCCTTGGCCCAGAAAATTCAACAAACTGATAGTAATTTCAAAACATTCTTCTTTGCTTTCTGCTGCTATCAGAATATCATCCACATATTGTAACAATGTCCCCTTTTCCTGGTTTTGTCTCTTCCATATTTCTAATTCCTTTGCCCACTGGTTTCCAAATACTGTGGGGCTATTTTTAAATCCTTGTGGAAGTACAGTCCACGTCAGTTGCATCTTTCGTCCTGTTGCAGGGCTCTCCCATTCAAAAGCAAATATGCTTTGACTTTGTGCATCCAGAGGTATGCAAAAGAAGGCCTCCTTTAAATCTAGTACAGTAAACCATTTATGCTCCTCTTTCAGGGATGTCAATAAACTATAGGGATTGGCTGCTACTGGGTGTATATCTTGAACTATTTGATTTATAGCTCTTAGACCCTGGACTAGTCGATATTCCCGTCCCCCAGGTTTCTTTACCGGTAATATAGGTGTGTTATATTCTGACTCGCATTCTACCAAAAGCCCATATTGCAAAAATTTCATGATTAACCCCTCTAATCCTTTTCGTGCCTCCCACTTAATAGGATACTGTTTTTGTCTTACCAGTTTGGATCCGGCTTTTAAGGTCACTTTTACCGGTTCTGCCAGTTTCGATCGTCCTGGAACCTCACTTGCCCAAACCAAGGGGGTTACAGCATTTTCCGCCTCTTCTGGAATTCGTTCTTCTTTAAAAGAATCCTGTAACATAAATACTTTCGCCTCTATGGCTTTTGATTCCGGTATCAATAATTCAGTTTCCCCATTTTTAAAAGTTATTTGTGCCTCCAATTTACTTAACAAGTCTCGCCCTAACAAAGGCAAAGGGCATTCAGGCATATATAAAAACTGGTGTGTTACCCACTGTTTTCCCAATTTAAATTTTAATGGTTCCAAAAAAGGCCGATTTTCCCTTTGTCCTGTCGCACCAACGACATCTACCGAATGATGACTGCATTTTCCTCTACATGTGTTCAATACCGAATAAGTGGCTCCCGTATCTACTAAAAATTCTGCTTCTTCATTCCCTAGCTCTAGTGTAACCAGGGGTTCAGCTAGGGTTGACTCCCCCGGTCCTCTTCGTGATTCCTCATCTAAAGTCATCAATTTAATCGCGCGAAGAGTCGGATCTAACTCCCCGGCCTTAGGACATTCTCTTTTCCAGTGCCCACGTTCCTTACAAATAGCACATTGGTCTGGTGCTAATCGAAGATTTATCCTTTCCCTTTCTCCAATATTCATCCCTCTTCCTCTTCCTCTTCCTCTGCCTTTTCTATTATTCCCAGCTAGAGCCGCCAATAACTTTCCATCTCTCCGAGCCTGTTTTCCTTCCTTCTCTTTTTCTCTACTATTATACACAGTCCATGCTACTTCAAGCATTTTTCCCAAATCTCTAGATTCAGGTCCTTCCAATTTTTGGAGCTTTTTCCTAATATCGGGAGCCGATTGACCCATGAATATGGAGGCCAATTGTATTGCTTCGTCTGGTTGTTCTGGGTCCAAATTAGTATACTTTCGGGCAGTTTCCTTCAGTCTCTCCATGAAAGCTGAAGGAGACTCATTTAGCTCCTGCCTTATTTCATAAATTTTTGACCAATTTATCGCCTTTGGCATTGCATGTTTAACACCAAACAAAATCCACCTCTGATATCTGGTCAACATTCCTCTGGGTCCCGGCTGATTCGGGTCCCAGTCAGGATCTGAAGAGGGAAAGTTCTGATCTACCGTTCCCTGCAAATCTCCGTGGGCGTGAGCTCCCTCTACCTGTTTCTTAGCAGTATTCAGCACCATCCTTTTCTCTGTGCCATCAAGCAAAGTATCTAAAATCACCTGCAAATCATTCCAGTCAGGATCCTGGGTCCTAATTATTGTCTCAAAGACCTTTGCTACTCTCTCAGGGTCTTCTCGATAAGTGCCTGCTATTTCCTTCCACGACCTTAAATCAGTTATTGAAAACGGAACCTTTACTGTCACCGGACCAGTATTTCCTACTGCTTCTCGGAGAGGGGCCTGGAGGGGAGCTGGCTCCGCTGCCCCCCCTGTCCTTCCCCGCGTTCTTCCCGAAACCGGGCTAAATTCTCCCGCACCCTCCCCCAGAGGGGAGGTGGAAGGGCTACCGATCTCGGATCCCTCTGCATGATTATCCCCCCATTTCCGACGCGGTGCCACCATTAGCTCGACATCATCCTCCTCAGACTCAAACTTCAAACATTCTTTCCCGACGCTACAAGCGGCGCAGCATTTCTTTGAACCTTTCTTACATTTTCCCTTTCCCAAAGCCATTACCATAGAACTATGCGGATGTATCCCACACTGCCTTTGCCATTCCGGATGATTTCTCAACGAGAAAAACAAATCTACATAGGTCATTTCTTCCCATTTACCTTCCCTTTTACAAAACAACATCAATTGCAAAGTGGTATTCTAACACAGTGTCCCGTCCTCCGGCCACTTCTCCCCGTCATCCAGAGTATATAACGGCCACCAAGGATTACAATATTCAATTAACTGTTTCCGAGTTAAAGGGTCCCCCCCCAGCTCTTTCCAGTGTTTTAAAATACATCCCAAAGGCGTGCCCCTTGGGATGGGTCTTTTACTCGGAAAGGTGCCCATCCTTCAAGTGACCAGTGGTAGTGATTGTGCACTATATCACAAACACTAATCAGAGGGACCCCAACCCTTGTTGGAGCTCCCTTTTGGGATCCCAGACCCCTGCTGAGATCCTGGAGACTTCAACCCCCTGTTGAAGACCTCCCCCTTGGGCCCCGCTCCACCGGCTTTCACCGAGCAGAGACTTTCCACAAAGGTACCTTTCAGCCCAACTCTACGAGGTTTTCACCGCGATTTACGAGCAGGCGTATATTATACTTAAAGAATGCCTTAATTAAATTCCAGGGGACTTACTTGGAATCCGTCGGTCCGGGGATCAGAGGTTCTCCTCGAGAATCCCTCGATGCCGGCTGCAGGTCCCGTGATCCCGCGGATCCGTCAGTTTTCACAAGCAGGGTCCCATCTGGGGTGCCAGAAACTGTCACCGAAAATCCGGGAAGAAAACGTCGTAACACCAATGTAGTGTTAAAAGGCAGCATTCTTTATTGCAGCGCTGGATGCACGGGGGATAATTCCACCAAGCGTGCATACCCCATACCCTTTTCATGCAGTTTATACAGATCAAAATATACATATTCATCTGATTACATAAGCCCTTTCTTTCATAGTCAAATCAGTCCATTTTCATACACTCCTCCCACCCGCGCTTGCGCAGTGCCTCCTAGTGGTGGTCGTCGGGGGTCCCAAGATGAAGGCTTATCCTCTTCGTCACAGTTTCTGCGCAAACTCAGTCCTCTTCTGGCTCTTGTCCCTGCGGCACGGGTCGTCTTGACCAGTTCTAGGCACCTGCTGGTTTTAACTGAAACTAACTTCTTTGGGGGGAGATGTATGACTTTTTGCTTCAATTAATTCACACAATAGATAGGTACCACAAATACACCTGCAACCATTTGGTAACGCTATTTCTTTTAAAAATCCCCTTCACCATTATTGTTTAACATTAATGACTACCTAGGGACTAAACCCTCTGTTCCCAGACCTAATGTCCAGATGGGCAGGGCTGTACAAGGGACATAGCAGCATTGTTCGTGGTTTATGATTAACTAATTCCATCACCTCGGTTACATTTCCCCCCTTTGGAAGTTTTGAAATAATTCTCTTTTCAATACTTCCATAATTAAATTTTTCTTAATCATATAATGATTAAATATTATTATAATATTTTTTTCAGAATCACAACACTACACTTATAGTCCACTTGTTTCGCTATAGGGTGGTGGAAGTGTAACAACCGACTCACTAAGGTTTTGTCTTCTTGCAATAGCCTGAATAATCATTCGATTAAAAGCTGTTCTGCTGGTGAGTTCCTTTTTCAGACAATAATATATGAGCAGTATTATTAAAACTACTACCAGTAAAAGCAGTCCGGTACCGATTAAAGATTTGACCCGAGAACTAATATTCCACCCTAATCCGTTAAAAATTTTATCAAGCCAATTTTCTTGCATGTCCTGTTGGATTTCCTGAGTGTCTTTTTCTATTTGTTTTAGTAAGTTTAAGTCATGTTCAACATCCTGAGTGACGTTGGGGATATGTAGACAGCAATGATCTCTCCTACCTTTTAGGTACTCACATACTCCATGTTCTTTTAACAGGAGCATGTCTAAGGCCATTTTATTTTGCAGCGTCATTCTTGAGGTTGCTTGCAACTGTAGGTTTAACTGTCTGAATCCTCTCCTTGTTACATTTGCTAATTTTTCTACTTGACCAGTTAGTTTATATAACCAGGCTTTATTCCTATAAGTCGATAAGGGAGTCAATAAAGATTCTAAGGCCCATCCAATTTTTACTCCTGTTGAAGGCTCATTCCAGTTTTCATCTTCTTCAACTTCTGATCTTTTTATTCGTAATAATTTCAAATTCTCAGAGTTCCCCTTAAAGGGAGTCTTTTTCCAAATTGGACATAATGTTGGCATTCCTAAAGTAATTTGTTTTACCTTACCATCAACCGGTAGGTGAGTGGACCAGGTTCCATCACTCATTGCCCAAACTAAGTGTCCTGGACTTTGAATTGTAGATTTTCTACAACTAAAGAATGTTCCTCTTTTGGGCTTATAGCTATCAGTCAACTGTAAATCATTTCTAAGTCCCCTACACTGGCATCCATATTTCAAGGCAGCTGCTAAAGGTGGAACACTTTGGATTGCTTTACTAACTGTACTGCAATGATACATTTTTGTACAATTCCACCAGGGTACTACAATTTCCTTTTCCCGGGAAGTACTTCCTTTGTCATCGACCGATGGGAAAGCTGCAAAAATCATCCCATCCCAGGTGAAACACCAGGGGGCACTGGCCATGTACTGGAACTGAGATGTGATGGCCATTGACCATACTGAATCCCACAAAGTTATCTCTTGTTTAGTTTGATTGGGCTCTTTGCATTCCCATTTCATGATTGTTCGAGTAACATTTTTCTTAACGGGTTCATCATAAGCACACCAACCTATATTGGGAAAAACAGCACTCTAAACAACCAGGCAGGCCACCCACGAACACATACATTAAACTAAAACAAAGACTCAGTGAATGGGATCTCCCCACCCCAGGTAAAAACCTGTTCATAGATTTAATGCAAAGGATAGCAGAAGAATTAAACATAACTGGTTGTTGGGTTTGTGGAGGCTCACAAATGACTGAACAATGGCCCTGGAGGGGAGAAGGACTAACCCTGGAACAAATTCTACTGTGGAATCAAACTCACACTTCTCTCAAAGAGAAGAGACCTGAAGGATGGGTCTTGAGCCATGAAGTAATTGGTCAAATTTGCATAGCCAGGGAAGGAAATAAATTCACTAAATACATGGGCCATGTCCCATGTAAATTGGTATATACCACCAACTCTACGAAAGGTAAGGGAACTTGGTGGCCTAGACCACCAGAGGGCTACTGGACATTAAGCTGGGATGGAAATTGTATTGGAAATAACATCACTCAGCTATGCTGGAAAAATCAAACAGAAGCTAATCCGTTTACAGAAATTAATGAATTACAAGGGTTCCAGGAAAACCCCGGAAACACGTCAGTATCCTGGAAATCCCCAGATGGGCTGTTCTGGATATGTGGAAAGCGAGCATATCACGAATTACCCAAAAAGTGGCGAGGCACCTGTACTATAGGAATTATACAAACGGCATTCTTCCTGCTTCCAAAACAAAAAGGAGACCTTTTAGGGGTCCCGTTATAAGAAACATTGGAAGAGAGGAGAAGTTTAGAAGGACTCCCCTCGATAGGGGGACAACAAACTTGGGGAGAAGATGAGTGGCCTCCAGAAAGGACAACTGAATATTATGACCCGGCCACTTGGGCTCAAGACAGAAGCTGGGGTTACAGAACCCCTATTTGCATGTTAAATCATATCATAAGACTCCAAGCCGTAGTGGAAATCATAACCAATCAGACAGTCGAGGCCCTAAAATTAGTGGCCAGACAATTAACACAATCCAGGGCAGCCATTTATCAAAACCGCTTGGCCTTGGATTATCTACGAGCTGAAGAGGGGGGGTTTTGTGGAAAATTTAATACCTCAGAGTGTTGTCTAGAAATAGATGATAACGGAGAAGCCATTGCGAAAATTGCTGATGAAATAAAAAGAATTGCTCATGTGCCAGTACAGAAATGGAACTCTATTTTGTCTGATAACTGGTGGGATAATTTGTGTAACGGGGCTTGGTGGAAAAAGCTGGGATTCGTATTATTATGCTCTGTTATGGGACTTTTGTTTTTACCCTGTATGATTCCATGCTTTATTCGGTTAATTCATTCCATTGTTCAAAGGATGCAGATTTCTGCAGTACCAATGGATCCAGAAATGTTTCAAAGGGGAAAAACCCATTCCTTGATGATAATTAAAATAAAGAACAGGAGCCCACTCCGATTCAATGAGCTTTAGCTCGATTTGAAGCAAGAACACCAATCAATGGGATAAAGAAGAAAATGGGGGATTGTAATAGACTAGGAGCTGATTCATGTCTAGTGCACATATTGTGCAACTGTGGAAACCAGCATCACGTGAAATAACAAAACCACCTAAGGCATGGAACAATAGACAGGACAGCTGTGGTTTGACACCGGGCTAACTATATCACTTGTGCAAGGAAAAAACCAAGTGCGCATGCGCTTACAGGAAAAAGGACATTTAGAGGACACCGAGGAAGAAGAGACTCTTCATCCCGAAGACCGCCAGAAGAACTATAAAGACCACCAACATCATGAAATGCATGCGTCAATAAACGATGCCACGTAAGCACAGAGAATCAAAAGGAGGAGGAGGCTTCGTGGAAACGAACAGCTCGGAGAGAATATAAAGACCGCAGGTGCCAGGAGCAGGTGTGCGCGTTGGTGGAGCAGCGACCCCCCGCGCACCCAGCGCTGTTTGCTTGCTTTTTATTGCCTGAAATATTAATAAAGAAAAAGATAACGCAAATGGCGTATTGTCATCTATAACAACACTGTGATGAGGAGTATGAGCCTTCATCTTGAGACCCCCAAAGACCACCCAGGACTCTAACAGACACGCCTGAAAGATATTCACATATGCTAATTCGTTCTTGGAAAAGCCATGAATATGCTAAGCATTTCTCGGAAATATAATGAAGATGTGTATTGTGATTGTGTTTGACCTGAAACGACGGGGTGTTTGGGGTGCCCGTTTGGAGGAGAGATCCCCCGTGTGCCCGGCGCCGCAATAAAGAATCCCTGCTTCATAGCCCTCTGACTATGGAGTCTGCAGCTCCGGCTTTTCACGGCGTCACTGCTGGCCCCCCAGATGGGACCCGCTCTGCTCGGCCGCAGGACCCGCTGGGAACAGGACACCCTGGGGTACCCCGGGATTCCCGAGGGACTCCTCGCCTCGCTGGGGTCACTGCGGGAGCAGACAAGGACCCGCTCAAGGAGTATTCTCTTTTTTTCCCTTTCTTTCTCTGTTTTGCAGTGTGGGACCGGTCATTTGGGGAGTTCTCCTCAGTCGCAGGAGACGCCCTACGCTGAGCGCTGTGCCCAGGCTCCTGGTGCCGCAGGGTGTGCGGCTCGGTGCGGTGGTGCGGGCACGGGCTGTGCCCTGCACTGCTGTAAGAACGCACTGCTGGTGTCGGTGCGCTTAGGGAACCCGCGGGAGTTGTACTGCTGGCGATGCGGATTTGTTGGCACTGAACTCGGATATGGGATAGCTCGGACACGGCTCGTGAACATCCCGTCCGGCATCGTAAAACGGGCAACTGAGTGTGAATGAGCGTGAATGCGAGTTAGCTGGTGAGTGAATGAGTGACCAAAAGGCCTTACGGCTGTATAGTGGGGTGAGGGAAAAAAAAAAGAAAAAAAAAAAAGAAAGAAAAAAAAACACGAAAAAAACCCCCACCCAACCTTGCACCGTGAACCTCTTTCCTCGTGACCAGAACATTAATTGTGACATTTTTGGAACGTGGTCAGAGCGGGACGGAAGGGGACGACAGGTTAAAATTGTTAAGATAAAGACTAACAGAAGTATAGAACCAACAAAGGAAAACGGGGGACAGCAAAGCAGTGGTATTTTAAAGAAAAGCCCCTTAGGATCTATTCTAGCAATTGGAAAGATTGTGTGACTGTGTATGAAGCCTCTGTGCGAAAGACAAATAGGTAAAAAAAAAAAGGAAAAAAGAAAAAAAAAAACCCACCAGGTACGTTTGGTGCATTCTGCTGATTTCCGGTTTTTGACTTGGGACTGTTGTATTTGAACTCTGATTCATCGGGGCCGTGGTTTATGATTTCTTCAAGTGTCAGTGCAGGGTCTTCCCGCGGGGTGGGTGGATTTTGAGAGTCTCTCCCAGGATCTATATGGAAACATTGGGAAAAGCAGGGGGAGACCCCTCACTAGACAACATCGTCATAATATATGGGGTTTGGTTTGCTTAAACTAGCATGATTTAGGAATTGAATTGAGAATTTGGGGATTGGTTTTAAAATACTTACCAGTTGGTATATATTGTGCGGTTACAAGATCTCTAGTTATTTGGCATTGATCGATCATTTAGGGACTCTGGTTTTGGGGTATGTGTTAAATATACTGTATATATTGTCTTCAGAGAGCTCTATGTGTATATATATATATAAAGATGTTAACTGAAGTAGTTTGCCTGTATATATTGTTGTACTTAAGTGATACACAGCTTGTAAACAGAAGGATTTTAAAAGATCGCTTCTAGGTTATGTGTGTGAGATCCTGGGCTCGCTCTGCAGATCCTGGGCTCGCTGCCACGGTCCTGGGCTCGCTGTGCCCCCCGAAGCACCCCCCTGTCCCTCGGCAGCGGGGGATGCAGAGGGAAGCAGCAGCCACAGGCCGGGTCAGGGCAGAGCAGCCGGGGCCAGGCCGGGCGCCAGGGACGAGCCGGTGCCACCCTCTGCCGTCACCCCGTCCCCCCGAACGCGCTCTTTTTGCAGCCAGGAGCCTGCTTTGGGCATTTTCCTGCCCTTGTTCGAGGGCTCCCGGCCCTCCCGACGGGCTCTCCGAGCCTCTCCCCGACCCCTCAGCGGGAGCCATCCGCCCGCCGAGCCAGGCACCAGCGCTGAGGGGCCGGCCAGAGCCCTGCGTGGCCGGGGCTGAGCTGGGGGGTGACAGCTGTCCCTTTCCCCATGTCCCCAGTGCCCGAGACGCCCCGAGGGACGCCCAGCTCCCCTCCTGCCATTGCCCGGCCCTTTGCAAATGGGGAAACTGAGGCGCCGCGTGAGGCATGGGCTCACGGGCCATGGCCACACCGGCCACCCGACTGTGACAGAGGCGGCTGTGAAGTCACCGGGGGCCATCGCACGCTTCCCCCGGGAGCAGCAGGTCCCCATGTCCCCACGACGCCGGTGACAGCGGGGCCTGTCCCGCTCGGCCAGCCCGGCGCCATCGAGGCCCGGCGGCTGCCGGCCACCCCCGCCGCGGGGCTTCTCCGCGGGGCTTCTCCTCAGGGCGTGCGAGGGACGGCAGCGCCCGCGGCGTTCCCGCCTCACCCGCGAGGTTCGGGGGCGGGGGGGGTGACATCTGTGGTTTGGGTTTTTTTTTCCCCAGTTTAGTCAGGGGCTAACGGGGTCCAGACACCGGTTTGCCCGCGATGAAGTAGCGGCAGCGCGGGATGAGGCGGCGGTGAAGGAAGGGGTTAAAGGGATTTTAACAGAAGTGGCATTACCTAATAGTTGCAGTCCATTTAAAGAGAGTTGATAGTGCCTATCTATTGTCTAAATTAACTGAAGTAGAGACTCCACAGCCTCCCTGGGCAGCCTGGGCCAGGGCTCCGTCACCCTCAGAGGGAAGAAGTTCTTCCTCATGTTCAGACGGAACTTCCTGTGCCTCACTTTGTGCCCATTGCCCCTTGTCCTGTCGCTGGGCACCACTGAAAAGAGCTTGGCCCCATCCTCCTGACACCCACCCTGCAGATATTTATAAGCATTTATTAGGTCCCCTCGCAGCCTTCTCTTCTCCAGGCTGAACAAGCCCAGCTCCCTCAGCCTCTCCTCGTAGGAGAGATGTTCCAGTCCCCTCATCATCCTTTTAGCCCTCCTCTGGACTCTCTCCAGGAGCTCCTCATCTTTCTTGAACTGGGGAGCCCAGAACTGGACACAGTACTCCAGATGAGGCCTCACTAGGGCAGTGTAGAGGGGAAGGAGAACCTCCCTCGACCTGCTGGCCACACTCTTCTTGATGCACCCCAGGATGCCGCTGGCCTTCTTGGCAGCCAGGGCACGCTGCTGGCTCATGGTCAGCCTGTCGTCCACCAGGACACCCAGGTCCCTCTCCGCAGAGCTGCTCTCCAGCAGGGCCGCCCCAGCCTGTACTGGTGCCTGGGGTTGTTCCTCCCCAGGTGCAGGACCCTGCATTTGCCTTTGTTGAACCTCATCAGGTTCCTCTCTGGCCACCTCTCCAGCCTGTCCATGTCTCGCTGAATGGCAGCACAGCCTGCTGGTGTATCCACCACTCCTCCCAGTTTGGTGTCATCAGCAAACTTGCTGAGGGTACACTCTAACTCTTCATCCGGGTCACTGATGAAGAAGTTAAACAAGGCCGGGCCCAGTGCTGACCCCTGGGGCACCCCACTGGTTACATGTTTGGTACAGAAGGGGAAGCGGACCTCCGCACAGCTGCGTTCGGGCGGGTTTTATAATGCTGACTTCTGCACAGCTGCGTTCGGGCGGGTTTTGCACAGACGCAGCAGGAGAAGGTAAGCGGACCTGCACGCAACTGCGTTTGAGTGGTTTTTGTATGAATGCTAACTGTAATTGTGTTTGGGTGGTTTTTATACGAATGTTAACTGAAGCGATAATATTATAATTTGAATACCCGGGGATTTTATGTGAAAAGTTTTGCCTTTGTGCGTGTGTATGTGTGGCTGAGACACAGCACTGCGGTGAAGCGAGTGGGAGTCCCGATCTGCAGTTCCGTAACTCCGCGAGGAGCACGGCCAGAGACGGACAAAGTGCTTGGAATAATTATAAAGCCTGTAAATCTTGTGATGTGCAACTTGGGCTGCGGTAGTGCCTAATCACTCTCCTAAGTGACAGGGAGTGGGAACTGGTTAATTATTAAAGTGGCAGAGCAAAAGAAATCACTCCTTAGGTGGTTTGGGCTCGAACCTTGGGGAGTATTTGAATGAGGGGGGGAACTGGATACAAAGGGGAGAAGAGAGATTTTATTGGAAAGGGGCATATGTGACTCCCGCCGGGTGGCAGGTAGCCTTAGATTGGGAACAACCTCCAGAAATCCTTACAAGTCCTGGGGTTGGGGGGCAAGCAGGAATAATTCCCTGCTTCGCATGTGGGCTAGCTCCTAGATTATATCAGAATTGGCACCAAGCTTGGGTCCTGTTGAAGTGTAAATCTTGTGATAAAAAGAGGTCCTGTGTATCTAGGAGGCGAGGAGCGCAGTGTCCTAAGTGCCTTCCCCGGACCCCACGGTTTTATAGCTGGGAAAGGTAGTGAAGCTGGTGCGTGGAAGGGAAAATTTGATTCCGGAAATTTGGGACGTGGGGGAGAAAGATTGGGAAGAAACTATAGTGAATTGTAAGAAGCGATTCGCGTGGAAACTTATTAAAAGAATAGCAAAAGGCAAGTTAAAGGGGCAATAAGTCGCGAAATGGGTAACAATCAGGGAGGAGTTTTGAAAAAGAGTCCTTTAGGCTGTGTGCTCACTCACCGGAAAGACATTGCTGGGACCGGAGGCACGGAAAGTAAAAGGACCCTTATCAAATATTGCAATTAATAGTGGCCTCTACATAAATTGGAAGATGGGGCCAAGCGGCCATTAAACGGGTCAATAGATTATAATACTCTCTTGCAATTAATGCTGTTTTTAAGGAGAGAAGGAAAACGGGATGAGGTTTCATACGCAGATACGGACACCATCCGGAGTGGCAAAGGGACTGTGGAATGATACCACCACAGGACCCCATGGTACTCGCACTCGAGCAAGAAAATAATAAAGAACTCGGGGGAAAACTGAGGCGGTGTTGTTCGGCATGTAGCATTCGGCAAAGATGTACTAAAGCTGACAAAATTCACCAGGCACCACAACAAGATCTGACTGACTTGTTTAAGCCTCCTCCTCAACCACAGGAACCGGATGCGAACTCGGATGAAATTCCCACTCCTTCAGACAGCCCTGTATCTTCCCGGACTAGGAAGAAATTCGCTACAATGGTCTTACAAGCACCTCTCCAAGAGGCAGTAGGACTTGATGGTGGAACTATGCTAATCAAAATACCTTTTTCCACCACCGATTTAGACGCCTGGAAAAAGGTAGCCCGGGAACATCGGGTCGACCCAGTGGGTGTCGCTAAACACTTTAAATTCATAATGAAACAACATAATCCAGATTGGAATGATATACAATTACCATTAGAGTATGTAACCGATACAGAGAAACAGTTAATTCTAAAAACTGCAGGTGATCTGGCTGAAGATCACTATAAGACTGCGGAAGGTGATGTTAAGGATTATTTCCCCCTCCAAGACCCAAAGTGGGATGCTAACAGGTCTGCTCATACGGAGAGACTGCAGGCATACCAAGAGTGGATTTTTAAAGGAATGGAAAGGGCCATTCCCAGAACTATAAAGTGGTCAGCTTTATATGCAGTTAAACAGGGTCCTTCCAAGTCCCCATCCCAATTCCTGGATCGACTGAGGGATGTAATGCGCCGTAACACACCGCTGGACCCTGGGTCAGAGGCAGGGATACAACAACTAGTCTCCCTATTTTTGGGTCAGTCTACGGGAGACATTAGGTGCAAACTCCAGAAGCTGCATCCTACAAAAAGGAGGAACTTGAAAGTCCTGCTGGATGAAGCATGGAGAGTGTTTAGCAATAGAGAAGAGGGATGCAGGCAAGGCCAGAGAATAGTGACAGTTGTTAGGGAAGAGGAAGGAAGAAGGCCTAGACAGGAATTGTCCCGGTTGGGTAAAGACCAACGTGCGCTGTGTAAAAGATTTGGTCATTGGAAAAGGGAATGTCCAAAAAATAAAGAAAAGGGACGAGGCTGCCAGATAGAAAAAATAGCCCATGTAAAGGAAGATTGACGGGGACCTGTGGAATCCACCCTAGCGGATCCACTGGTTATAATGAAGCTAGGGAAGGAACGAGAGGTAGAATTTTTGGTTGACATGGGGGCAACATACTCACTTTTGAATCAAGCCTTGATGCCCCTGGGGAGTGACTATATCGTGGTAAAAGGGGCAACTGGCCACAGTGAAAAGGCATACTTTTGTAAACCTTTGAAGTATAAATTAGGAAAACAATGGGGCATCCACAAATTCTTGTATATGCCCAACTCCCCAAAGGCACTTCTGGGAAGGGATTTGTTGGAACAACTGGGTGCAAAAATTACATTTGAAAAAGGAGAAATTACTCTGGAGGTAAAGGATCCACAATATATTCAGGTACTGAGTCTATTTCTAACCAGTCCTCCCACAGAAGGAAAAATTCCCGAGGAGATCCTAAACCAGGTGTACCCTGGGGTATGGGCCACTGATGTCCCTGGAAGAGCAAAGAATGCTCCACCCGTTGAAGTCAGACTCAAAGAAGGCCGGCAACTGGTAAGAGTTAAGCAATATCCCCTAAGACAGGAAGATAAAGAAGGAATCCGGCCAGAGATAGAAAGATTTTTACAATTAGGATTATTGAAAGAGTGCAAGTCGGATTTTAACACCCCTATACTACCTGTCTGTAAATCTGACGGGTCGTATCGGGTGGTCCAGGATTTGCGAGCCACAAACAAAATAACAGAGGACCTCTACCCAGTAGTAGCAAACCCATATACTTTGTTGACCGTATTGGCTCCCAAATTAACCTGGTTTACTGTTTTAGATTTGAAAGATGCCTTCTTTTGCCTCCCTCTCCATGAAGCCAGTCAGAAATTATTTGCATTTGAATGGGAGAACCCCAAAAGTGGTCGAAAGACTCAGCTCACTTGGACGGTGCTGCCACAAGGATTTAAGAACAGTCCTACCATCTTCGGTAATCAACTTGCAAAAGACTTGGAGTCCTGGGAAATCCCGTCTGAAGAAGGGAAATTGCTACAGTGTGGTTGTATCACTTGGACGGTGAGTCTACTAAATTTCTTGGGCTCCAAGGGTACCGGGTATCTAAAAAGAAGGCCCAGGTAATGCAGCGCGAGGTGATTTACGTGGGCTATGAGATTAGTGCTGGACAAAGAACTCTGGGACAGGCCCGTAAAGAGGCAATATGCCAAACTCCGAGACCTCAGACAGTGAAAGGGCTACGGACTTTCTTGGGAATGACCGGCTGGTGCCGGCTGTGGATTTATAATTATGGGCTGCTTGTTAAACCACCGTATGCACTAACAGCTGCTGGACAAAATCACCTTGAATGCAACAAGGAGACCACGCAAGCCTTTGAACTACTGAAAAAGGCTCTGATGTCGGCCCTTGCCCTAGGGCTCCCAGATGTGAGTAAGCCGTTTTTCCTTTTCTCTCACAAAAAGCAGGGGATTGCTCTGGGGATATCAGCACAAGATCTGGGTCCGTATCGACGAGCAGTTGCCTATCTCTCCAAACAACTGGATGCAACTGCGAAGGGTTGGCCTGGATGCCTGCGAGCAGTTGCAGCTGTAATATTAAATATACAGGAAGCCCGAAAATTTACCTTGGGCCAGAAAATGACTGTCTTGGTGTCCCACACGGTATCCACAGTATTGGAAGCAAAAGGAGGACACTGGCTTTCTCCACAAAGATTCCTGAGATATCAGGCTATACTGGCAGAGCAGGATGATGTGGAGATTACAGTTACTAACAATGTCAATCCAGCTGCCTTTCTCAGTGGAAACACAGGAGAACCAGTGCATCATGACTGCTTGGAGACCACTGAAACAACCTATGCAAGTCGCCCGGATTTGAGAGACAGCCCTATGGAAAACGGAGAAAACTGCTTCACAGATGGAAGCAGCTATGTTCTGAGTGGCAGGAGACACGCGGGGCACGCTGTTACCACCAGTCAAGAAATCACAGAGTCAGGACCTTTGCCCATAAACACCTCCATGCAAAAGGCAGAGATAATTGCTTTAACCCGTGCCTTGGAATTGGCCCAAGGCAAAGTGGTGAATATCTACACAGACTCGAAGTGTGCCTTCGGAGCTGTGCATGCGCACGGAGCGATCTGGAAGGAAAGAGGACTATTGAACTCTCAAGGGAAAAACATCAAACATGCAGAAGAAATTCTGAAACTACTGGAGGCAGTTCAACTCCCCGAGAAAGTGGCAATCACGCATATTAAGGCGCACCAGAAAGTGAGCTCAGAATTGGAAAAAGGAAACGAGCTGGCGGACAGAGAGGCAAAACAGGTGGCTAAAACGGAGGGAAGAACTGAAGGGGCTTTAATCCCTGATGGATGAGTCTCCCTAGCAGGTAAACCAGAATATACTAAGGAAGATCAGAAACTTATTACAGATTTAGAAGGGTCATAGAATGAGGAGGGGTGGGCTCAAACCCCATAGGGAAAACTAATCATTCCCTCCTGTCTGATATGGCATCTGGTAAGGGAAGAACATAGGAAAAGGCACTGGGGGACAGAGGCTCTGTATAAACATCTAATTAGAGAGATTGTGGCCAGAAACCTATACACCACGGTGAGACAGCTGACTCAGCAGTGCGATCTTTGCCTCCAGACTCATCCAAAAAATAACCCTAAACCAGAAATGGGTCAGACTGGAAAAGGTAATGGGCCTGGACAACAATGGCAAATTGATTTCACGGAACTCCCAAGAAAAGCGGGGTACCGATATCCACTGGTATTAACCGATACCTTTTCAGGTTGGCCGGAGGCATTCCCAACCAGGACAGCTAAAGCTCGGCAAGTAACTAAAGTATTAATACAAGAGATAATATCACATTTTGGGGTTCCAGCAACTATGTCTTCTGATAGGGGACCACATTTTGTTTCAAAAATACTACAACAAACTAGCCGTCACCTGGGTATAGATTGGCAACTCCACACCCCATACCGCCCTCAGTTGAGCGGCCAAGTGGAGAAAATGAACCACTTCATCAAGCAACAAATTGTGAAATTAGGGCAAGAAGCAAATTTGGCATGGCCTCAGTCCCTCCCTCTAGCCCTCCTGTGTATACGGACAAGGCCAAGGGCAAGGGAGGGACTGAGCCCCTTTGAGATCCTGTATGCACGACCCTACGGGATACAGAAGGGGATATCCACGCAAATTGGGGATGAAATTATGACTTCTTATTTGGTGGCATTGAGCAAACAATTAAGCAAAATCAGGAAACATGTGGTTGGAACCCGGGGGAGGGGTCTAGATGGACCTGTACTTAATATACACCCTGGAGATTATGTATATATAAAGTCTCTTGCAGAAAAAACTTCAGAGCCACAGTGGGAAGGACCATACCAAGTACTGCTCACCTCCTTCACGGCCATCAGGATCAAGGAACAGAACGCCTGGATTCATCACACCAGAGTCAAAAGGGCACCTAAACAGCCACGGGCATCGCGAGAAATTGGACCCTTGAAGCTCAAAGTATCAAGGCATTGATAAAAATTGTATTTTTAGGATGGACATTACCTAGAGGGGAAGCCTGGAGCCAAAACACCTATTTACAAATAACTGAAAATATGTCAAGAATACTGAACTTATCCGATTGTTGGATATGCAATACTCTCCCTCGGGGTGGGCTAGAACTCCCTTTAATAGGAATATCGACTAGAAATTGGGCCATTTACACTAATGGAATGAACACGAATGGATCACGTGTGTATGGGAAGGGGAATGCAAGAGAAGGACCAAGTTTTGACCTAGACCTCCCGCTCTCAGAAAAGGTAGTGATTTTGGGTCGTTGTTTAGGATTCGAAGACAAAACATGGATAGATATGAAAGACTGTCCTGCTGCCAAAGATTTAGGGACTTTTGATGCGGAAAGACTGAAACAGATTAAACTTGACTTCAAGTTTATACCTCATTCAAACACCAAGAAAGGAAAAAGGTAGGGAAGATGGTAGAGAACAGAACAAGGGTCCAAGATGCAACATGGGACCTGGATATTGGTGGCTTTGCGGTGACGGAAGGGCTAGAAAGAGCTTACCTTTAAGCTGGAAAGGACATTGTACTAGAGGGTACCTTTCGCCTGGAGCAAGCATTCACAAAGGTACCTCCCCTCTTACGGGACTTTTAAGAACCCCCTGGATTCGTTTTAAGAGAGCGGAGAATCCGTTGGTAATTCGAGGCACTGGCTTTCATAGCTTTGTGCAATGGTTAATCCCCTCTTTGGGAGTAAGCGAGTTAGAGAAAGCTATAGTTAATATATCGGCTACTGTCGAAACTCCGGAAAATTTAACATTGGATGCCATACCAGGAATACAATTAGAAGTAGAATCTTTAAGCAAGGTGGTAAAGCAAAATCGAATGGGATTAGCTATGCTTTTAGCTGAGGAAGGAGGATTGTGCATGGTTATTAATCAAACCTGTTGCACCTATGTAAACCAGAATAAAAGAATAGAAACAGATTTGAATGAAATCTGGGAAAAGACCAAGGTGTTACATCGTTGCCCAAGATGATACATCCTGGGGTTTCTCGGAAATATGGGAAAAGCTCACCTCTTGGTTACCTAATTTAGGATGGCTGAGGCAATTATTTGTTACAATGGTTTGGATCATAATGCTAGGTATCATTTTGTGTATTTTGATTAGGTGTAGCCTTTGGTGTTGCAGGAGTACGGGAGATTCTTATAGTGAATGGAAAAGGAAACAATTACGATGAAAGCTGGACTCCAATAAGTATTTTGAGAAGATGCTGAATAATGATGTACTATAATAGAATTAAGAGCAGTAAAAGAATTTACTAACTTCTTTGAAAAGGGGGGACTGAAGGAGGAAGGGGTTAAAAGGGATTTTAACAGAAGTGGCATTACCTAATAGTTGCTGTGCATTTAAAGAGAGTTGATAGTGCCTATCTATTGTCTAAATTAAGTGAAGCAGAGAGTCTGGCATCTCCATCCAAAGGGGTCAGTTCCTGACAGGGGCTGGGAGTCGCCTCGAACCGGTCAAGACCGGCCCTGCTGTGTGGATGGGAGCCAGGGGAGAACTGAGTTTGCGCAGAAACAAAGGGCCATCAGCGAACACCGTGATGAAGAGGATGGGCCTTCATCTTGGGACCCCCGACGACCACCACCAGGAGGCACTGCGCAAGCGCAGCTGGGAGGAGTCTATGGAAATTACTTCTTGGAACTAATTATAATACGGAAAATATTTCTCGGAACTGATTTTGATATGCAATGAGGATAGATGCATACATATAGGTGTATTGGGAAATCTAATGTATATGTAATATTCGATTGTATAAATTGAAGAGACACGTTGCTGCTCGGCGCGCACGACTTTGGTGGGACTGCCCCCCGTGCTGCCCGGCGCCGAATAAACATCCCTGCTTTACAGTCTGACAGATTGTGGAGTCTGCTTTCCACACGTCAACACTCTGTTTTTATGCATAACACCCTGCAAAGTCTGGCCTACGTGCTCAGCTCAGCTCCAGACAGACCAGAAGACCAGTGTGACAGTCCAGTGAATGTTAAACCAGAAGACAAACACTCACAGCAAGAGCATTTAGAAATTATGCCCGTTCTGACACTGCCTAGACAAACCCGGTGAGGAGAATGCCCACCTGAAAAGAGGAATCCCCACCACAGAGTGAATGTCATTAAGATGTACAAAGATTGGAAAGAGGAAAAAAATTACATTAGAAACCCTCAACGTGAAACAGCAACAGCTTTAACTCATTTAAACCAGACACAGAAGATGTTTCTACAAACTTCTGATCCTACTTTTTAAGAACAAAAATGCACACTTTCGACAATTGTGATTAGCTGGAAGAAATCACACTAGGTAACCTGAAGGTCACTTTAAAGAGGATTTAATATCCAAGCAAGCAGGGAGGGGGATTTTGTCAGCCAGGAATCCATCAGCAAGCACTTGAATCTAAGGGAGCCGAGTTTTGTAACACTGAATGGGTATTTTTAATTATAAAACCACTCACTCTAAGCAGGAGAAGATTCTTCACAGTATGCTAGCTACTAGCACTGAGCTGTTCACACATACACCCCCTTTTCAAAAAAACACACAAAACCCCAGAACAAACCCCCATCAAAAAATGAGTGCCACCAAGCCATATTTCAGATGGAAGGCAGGTGTGGGTCATCCTTCCAGAATTACAGGCACCTCAAAGAAATCGTCCTCCTGTGCCGTTCAGAGCATCCCAAAAGCAGACTGAGCTCCCCAACAGGTCTTGCATGACCGCAGTCCCTCCCCGGGAAGCCCACAGAGAAACACGATGCTTTTGAAATGTCCCAGTCCTCAGCACCTGAACATTTTCAGAGCAAAAATGTGGACAAGACCAAGAGCCCCACTTGAGGCTCAGCAAAGCCGTATTTGATGCAGAGCCTGGGAAAACCGGAGCCAGTGGATGAACTCGGAGCTTTCACAGGCGGCCTCAGCATCAGTGCTGAGAGCAGCTTCCACACGCCAAGCACAGGCATGGAGAAACAGCTTGTCACGAGCAGCCGGTCCTCTCCGAGGTCTCCAGACAGCTTGGCACCAGGGAGGGTTCCTTAAGCAAGCTCCTTGTCGGGGAGAGGGTCTAGGAGGAGGCTCTCCCACCATGGGCATTCTCAAGTCCAGTTCCTCAAGAACATGGCCTTGCTGCCCGCTCTCTTCCCCTACAGAGGCTGAACCAGCTGCCCAGTGGCTCGGGCCATCTCCGTTTTCAGCGGAGCCCAGCAGTCCGTAAGCATCCCAAGACGGCGCCTGTGTGGATCCTGCCCCTCTCGTACAGGCCCACGCTGGCCGGGCTGGTGTTTGAGGGCTCTGCACGGCACGCACACAGCGCCTACCAAAAAGCTCTGCTCAGCGCTACCAGATCATTTCTAGCTCAACTCAGCGGCACAAAGACAAACAGGGAGAGGCCACGGCCCCACGTGCAAAGGGAGCAGAACACACAGCAAGAGATGTCAGGGGCAACCCTGGAAGCAGCCACAGGCCGTCCACCACGACCTCCAGATCGGGGTCCCGCAGCTCAGCCCGCCACCCACACTGCTTCGAGAGCGCTGCGCCAGCGGCTCTTCCCATCTCCTGCGAGGGGAGAGAACAGGCACAGGCAGCAGAAATAACGGGGTCAAGAAAACTACAGATCACAGCCTTGCCTGCACCATCCTCACAGACACCTGGGGAGAGAAAGGGTCTCTTTTATCCCTACAAGAACATTGGTACAAAGACCAGAAGAGGCACCCCAGGGCACAGCCAGCGAGCCAGGGGCAGAGCAGAGGCACGGCAGGACAAAACGACGGTCACTCAGCTCCAGCACAGGA
Organism: Opisthocomus hoazin; assembly: GCF_030867145.1. Taxonomy (NCBI): domain Eukaryota; kingdom Metazoa; phylum Chordata; class Aves; order Opisthocomiformes; family Opisthocomidae; genus Opisthocomus; species Opisthocomus hoazin. The sequence goes on from NC_134441.1 coordinate 561,342, forward strand.
GGCTGAAGTTCAAGTCCTGCCCAAGCCACAACAAAAGCTGTCATCGTTTTAGAATTGTGTATCGCGCACAAAATATTTCTGGCGGCTGTAACCCAGAGAACCTAAGAGCAAACTTGTGAAGGCACAACTGCAACTCACAATTTTAATGCTGTTAGGGCATCCAGAAAGCTCTGAACACCTTCAGAGCAGGAGAGCTCTTCGAGTAAGAGAAATCTGCATAAATTGCAGACACACAGGGTTTCTTTTCGATTTTTTTTTTCTTTTCCTCACAGTAGAAAGATACTGTAGATGGGTGAAGTGCTGCATGGAAAGGGCCCCTGGAGGTGTCTGTGCCACCACCCTCTCTCAGCCACTAATGCCATCTGGCCCCCAGGGCACCTCCCAGGGCTGCACCACCCTCCTGGGGAACAAGTTCTCCCCAACACCCACCCAGAGCACAGCGAAGCTGCACATTCTGCCTTTTGCCCCATCTTCTCCACTGTCTGCCACAACTGAGAGGAATCCGGCTCCATTGTCCTCGCAATGGCCCTTTAAGCACCTGCAAACCACCATCAGATCACTCCTCAGGCTCCACGAGCCCGGCCACCCCAACCTCTTGCCTTTACTTGTCCACAATAACAGGCATTGATTGGAAACAAGTTCAGGGTAACAGTGCCCACAAATTAACAACCTTCCTTGGATTTCTACTTGTTTAAGGTAAATGCAGGTTAAGGGCTTTTCTGAGAAAATGCAGAAAAAGCTTCAATCCGCTTGCTGTTCTAAAACAGACAACACACAGCTGAAATGACAAATGAACTACACATCTCTCTTCCCCTTCGCCACCTTCTTCTAACACGCAGACACTTTAGCATAGAGCGTACCTGTGAAGGAAGTATTCTGGCAATCGCCCCGCGACAGCCATGAGAAACTCCGAAACTGCAGCCAAGCTGCTCATTCGCAGCAGGTTTCTCCCCCTGCTTCTGGGAGGGTCTCCTAAGGAAGCCTGGCTTGCAGCCCGGCAGCCCTGAGGGCTCTTTCTCTCCGGTCCCACACACCTCTCTCCAGCTTCCACTCGACCCTCCTCAGGCACGGGCTCTCTCACCTGTTCCGTTTGCTGCCTTTTCGCTGCAGGATTTGTCTCTTCTGCCGATTTCCTCTGCAGAGGCAAGCGGTCTTCTGGAGAGACGCTGTCTTTCTTCCCCTCACACCCGTGAAGGTTTCTCCAGGTGGAGAGAACATCCAGCCAATACCTTGGCTCCTCAGTGACAAGGCTTTGAACCTCATGCAGCATTTTCCCTGGAAGAAAAAGCAGCTTCAGGTTCAGTAGTTCAGGCTCAGCATTTGGTTTTCCTGCAGACCGAGAACAGCTGTTAGCAGAGACCGTGTTCAGATTTCATTGATGTGTGAGCCCAGGAACCGCAGCAGCAGCCATCACAGGCACAGCTGAGCTCTCAGCGCCCACCTACCCCCCAGCAGAGACCCAGCCCTCCCTCTGGTTACGAGCTCTGCGGAACCAAGAGTAAATCGTGCAGGGGTCGAACTCTGCACAAGAATTCAGCAGCCCTAGAAACCAGCCCAGCCCTGAGAGTCACTCCCAGGGACGGAGGACCAGCCTAACGCACCATCCTCCCCGAAAGCCCTTGGTCCAGGATGAGAGATGTGGGGCACTTTCCAGGGCTGAAACACAGACACGAACGGGAATCGCACTGATCCAGCCGGGGCCTCCCGCGCCCGCCCTGCCCGCAGTCCGGGGGGGCCGGGCCGCGCCTCCGCTCCCGGCCCCCGCCCGCGGCGCCGGCTCCGCAGCAGCGGAACAGCCGCTGCCCGCAGCCGGGTCTCCGCCGCTCCCCCGCCGCCCCGCGCTGGACAAGACCTTTCCCGGCCGCAGCCCGCCCCGCAGAGCCGCACACCCAGCCCCGCCGCCGAGCCGTTTCGGGCGGGCCCCTCCCGCAGCCCCGCAGCCCGCGGGGAGGGGGGCGGCGCGGCCCCGCGGCTCGGCCGAGCGGAGACGGCCCGGCCCGGGGGGGCCCTTCCCGCCCCGGCCCCGGCCCGACCCGCGGGACCCCCGCAGGCGGCGGCACCGCCCGCGCCGCGCCCGCCCGGCTCCGGGGCGCCCGGCGAACGGGGCCGCGCTCCCCGCCGCTCCGCTCCGCTCCGCACCGCAACGGGCCGGGCGGGCCCCGGCGCCCGCGGCCCCCGCGCCGGGAGAGGCTCCGGCCCCCCCCGCCGCCATCTCGGCCCCCCCGCCGGGACCGGGCCTTGACGGGCGGCAGCGGCCCCGGGGCGCGGAGGCGGTGTCCGCACCCAGGCGGCGGGGGAGGGCGATCCGCAGGCACCCCCACCCCCCCCCGGGAGCGGGTCAGCAGCCGCGGCCCGGGGGAAGCGCCGGGAGGGCGGGGGGGCCGTCAGCTGCCCCCCACGGGCGACCTTCTGCGGCCCCGCAGGCACCTGCGGGGGTTTGACCGGGGGCAGGCGGGGGCTGGAAACCCGACGGGACAGCCGCTGGGACAGAGAAGGGGGGGACGGGCCGGCGGGGCGAGCACCGGCACAGCCGGCAGCAGCAGCTGAGCCCCGCGAGCGGCAGCAGGAGCAGCCTCCTGTACGGGGGGGGGGGGGGGGGGGGGGAAGCCCCCATCCCTGGGGCCAAACCCCCTCCGGCTGCTGCGGCAGAGCGGCCGAGGAACAAACTCAGCTCCCTCGGCCAGCGGGGGAGATGGGGGGAGGGTGCGCGCTGGCTCGCTCCTCCTCTCCTGTCCTTAGTGCACAAATTTCACTGCCTTCCCGGCACCCAGCTCCGCCTGAACTTCACCAGAGCTCTGTCACAGCAATTCAATACCTCGTTTTTGAGGCGGGAGGTAGTGGTTTTTTTGTGCTGGGTTATTTTTTGTTTTGACAGCCTTTCCCCCCCCACCCCTTTTTTCCTCCTCTCTACTTTCAGTGACAGAACTTAACAGATGTAAATTCTGAACAAATGCCCGAAGGTATTTCTTAGTTTCCTCCCACTGTTTTTGTTGCTGAACTTTTGCAGAGGCTCATTATTTAATAGCCACAAAACATACCGAGAAATTGAAAACCTAACCATTAAGTACAGGATTTTTACCATGATTTGTAACAGAAGTCAGTACTGAGCTTTGATCTACTGATAACACAAGCCAATGGTTCTCTAATCAAGCTAACAGATTCCCTTCTGAAAGTCACTCCTCAAATGCGACATCAGAAATGCTCCCTGGGCCCGCGGGCCTCTGACGGCACGCTGATTAACCCAGCAGGCTTGTCCGTGCTGCCAAACACCCACCGGACTCACGGCAGCACTGGGCCAGAGGCTTCACCTCCATCCGAACACCACAAGCTTTGATTCAAGCTTCAGAACCCTCCACTCTTCAGTCTGCCAGCAAGAGACCCCGAGGGGGGGCAGAGTAACAGATACAGCGTTAGCACTGCGGAACAGACACCAATCTCAATACAAAAGTGCGGCAATTTCCGGGCACATTCACCTCATTGCTCACTCAAATCCCGCTGGAAGGTTACATTAGCATTTATTAAGCAAGTTCCATGGGGAGGGAAGGCCACGAGGCTCTGGGAGAACCCTGTACAATGTGAAAGCCGCGCAATCATACTACGTAAATATTCTACAAGTAAAAAGTCGGGGGCGAGGAGTGTCCCCGCAAACCCACAATATCACATTTTTCTTACCACTATGAGCAGTCCACCATTTTGTTCCACTTCAGCTGTTTCCACAAGCAGTTCAATAGCTTTTCTCTTCCCAATTATTTTCACTACTCGGCGGGTGCCCACCAAAACGCCACGTGGCCAGCAAAAGAAACGCCGGGTGACTAAGAAGAAGCCAGGTCCCCACCACGATGCCAAGTGCCTGCCAAAAGTAACGCTGGGTGCCCATTAAAATGCTGGGTGGCTACCAAGATGCCAGGTGCCTCCCACAAGAAATGCCAGGTGCCCTAGAAGATGACAGGTATCCACAAAAACACCCTGTGTCCATCAAAAGAAATGCTGGGTTCCCACCAATCAAATCCAGGGTGCCTACCACGATTAATGCCACAAGAACACTAAAGGAGACACTGGGTACCCAACAAAAGACCACGTGCCCAGCAAAATAGATGCTGCATGCCCACCAAGATGCCAGCTTGTCACCAAAGCGGCACGTACCCACCAAAAAATATCGCTGGGTTCCCACCAATATTCCAGGTGGCACACAAAATGCCAGGTGGCCACCAAAATAAAGTCTGGTTGCCCATCAAGATGGCAGTTGGCCACGAAAATGTGACATGCCCACCAAAGAAAATGCTGGGTGCCCACCGAGAGTCCGAGTGCCCACCAACGTAAATGCTGGGTGCTTATGAAGATGCCAGGTGGCCACCTGGTGAAAAACACGGTGTTAGCATTTAGGTGGCCACCAAGAAAAGAAATCCTGGGTGCCCACCAAGATGCCGGCTGCACACCAAAATAAACTCTTGGTGCCCATAAATATGTCAGGCCGCCACCAAAACTCCATGTGCCCACCAAAACTAATACTGGCTGTGCACAAATATGCCAGGTGGCCAGTATAACGCCATGTGCTCACCTCGATAATTGCCAGATGCCGACCAAAAGATATGCCAGGTGCCCACCATGATGCCAGGTGGCCACCAGAACACCATGTTGCCACCAAAACTAATGCTGGGTGTGCACAAAGATACCAAGTGGCCACTATAACGCCATGTGTGCAAAACCAATAAAAGATAGGTGCCCACCAAGATGCCAGGTGGCCACCAAAAAGCCGTGTGCTCAGGAAAATAAACACTGGGTGCCCACCAAGAGGCCAGGTGTCCACCAAATCATGACATGCCTAACCAAGAAACGCCCGTTGGCCACAGTGATGCAAGGTGGCCAGCAGAACGCCATGTGTAGACCAAATTAAATGCCGGGTGCCCACCAAAGGAAACACCGGGTGCCCACCAAAACGCCACGTGGACAGCAAAAGAAACGCCAGGTGACTAAGAAGGAGCCAGGTGCCCACCAAGATGCCAGGTGCCTACCAAAAGTAACAGCAGGTGAACATTAAGATGCCAGGTGGCCACCAAAACGCCCCATGCCCACCTAAAGAAATGCCAGGTGCCCACCAATACAAAACCTGGGTGCCCACCACGATTAATGCCACATGCCCACCAAAAGAGATACTGGGGACCCACCAAAAGACCACGTGCACAGCAAAATAGATGTTGGGTGCCCAACAAGATGCCAGCTTGTCACCAAAGCGGCACGTACCCACCAAAAAATATCGCTGGCTTCCCACCAATATTCCAGGTGGCACACAAAATGCCAGGTGGACAGCAAAAGAAACACCGTCTGCCCACTAAAATAAATGCCAGGTGGCCACCAAAATAAAGGCTGTTTGCCCATCAAGATGACAGTTGGCCATGAAAATGTGACATGCCCACCAAAGAAAATGCTGGGTGCCCACCAAGATGCCGGGTGCCCACCAAAGGAATGCTGGGTGCTTATGAAGATGCCAGGTGGCCACCTGGTGAAAAACATGGTGTTAGCATTTAGGTGGCCACCAAGATAAAGACTGGGTGCCCACCAAGATGGCAGATGGCCACCAAAATAAACGCTGGGTGCCCATCAATATTTCAGCTGGCAACCAATACACCAGGTGCCCACGACAGCAAATGCCAGGTGGCCACCAAAACACCATGTGCCCACCAAAACTAATGCTGGGTGCCCACCAAGATGCCAGATGCCATACAAAAGATATTCCAGGTGCCCACCAAAAGAAAGGCTGGGTCCTTACCAAGATGCTGGTACTCACCAAAATAAATGCTGGGTGCCCACCAAGATGCCAGGAGGCCACAAAACCGCCATGTGCTCAGCAAAAGAAATGCGATATTCCCACCAAGATGCCAGGTGGCCACCAAATCGTGACATTCTTATCAAATATACACTGATTGCCCTCAGGGATGCACGGTGGCCTCCAAAACATCACGTGCAGACCAAATTAAATGCTGAGTGCCCACCAAATGACACACCGGGTGCCCACCAAAACGCCACGTGGCCAGCAAAAGAAACGCCGGGTGACTAAGAAGAAACCAGGTGCCAACCACGATGCCAGGTGCCTGCCAAAAGTAACGCTGGGTGCCCATTAAGATGCTGGGTGGCCACCAAGATGCCAGGTGCCTCCCACAAGAAATGCCAGGTGCCCTAGAAGATGACAGGTATCCACAAAAACACCCTGTGTCCATCAAAAGAAATGCTGGGTGCCCACCAATGAAAAACCAGGGTGTCCACCATGATTAGTGGCACAAGCCCACCAAAAGAGACACTGGGTAGCCACCGAAAGGCATTGTACTCAGTAAAATACATGCTGGGTGCCCACCAAGATGCCAGGTGCCTACCAAAAGTAACAGCGGGTACCCATTAAGATGCCAGGTGACCAACAAAATGCCGCATGCCCACCAAAAGAAATGCCAGGTGCCCACCAATAAAAACCCTGGGTGCCCACCACGATTAATGCCACAAGAACACCAAAGGAGGCACTGGGGACCCACCAAAAGGCCATGTGCCTATCAAATCAAATGCTGGATGCCCAACAATATGCCAGGTTGTCACCTAAGGCCACATAGCCACCAAAAAGAATCGCCTGGTGCCCACCAATTTTCCAGGTGGCACACAAAATGCCCCGTGGCCACCAAAAGAAATGCCGTCTGCCCACTAAAATAAATGCCAGGTGGCCACCAGAATAAAGTCTGGTTGCCCATCAAGATGGCAGTTGGCCATGAAAATGTGACATGCCCACCAAAGAAAATGCTGGGTGCCCACCGAGATGCAGGGTGCGCACCAACGTAATTGCTGGGTGGTTATGAAGATGCCAGGTGGCCACCTGGTGAAAAACACTATGTTAGCATTTAGGTGGCCACCAAGATGAGGACTACGTTCACACCAAGATGCCAGCTGGCCACCAAAAAGCCATGTGCCCAGGAAAATAAATTCTGGGTGCCCACCAAGATGCCAGGTGGCCACCAAATCATGACATGACTACCAAAGAAACGCTGGTTGCCCACAGGGATGCACGGTGTCCACCAGAACGCCATGTGAAGAACAAATGAAATGCCGGGTGCCCACCAAAGGAAACACCGGGTGCCCACCAAAACGCCACATGACCAGCAAAAGAAACACCAGGTGAGTAAGAAGGAGCCAGGTGCCCACCAAGATGCCAGGTACCTACCAAAAGTAATGCCAGGTGCCCATTAAGATGCCAGGTGGCCACCAAAACGCCCCATGCCCACCAAAAGAAATGCCAGGTGCCCACCAATAAAAACCCCGGGTGCCCACCAGGATTAATGCCACATGCCAACCAAAAGAGACACTGGGGACCCACCAAAAGACCACGTACACAGCAAAATAGATGCTGGGTGCCTAACAAGATGTCAGCTTGTCACCAAAATGCCACGTACCCACCAAAAAATATCGCTGGGTTCCCACAGAATTTCCAGGGGGCACCCAAAATGCGAGGTGATCACCAAAAGAAACGCCGTCTGCCCACTAAAATAAATGCCAGGTGGCCACCAAAATAAAGGCTGGTTGCCTATCAAGATGGCAGTTGGCCACGAAAACACGACATGCCCACCAAAGAAAATGCTGGGTGCTTATGAAGATGCCAGGTGGCCACCTGGTGAAAAACATGGTGTTAGCATTTAGGTGGCCACTAAGATAAGGACTAAGTGCCCACCAAGTTTCCAGCTGGCCAACAAATGAAACGCTTGGTGCCCATCAGTATTCCAGCTGGTATCCAATAAGTCACGTGCCCACGAAAGGAAATGCCAGGTGGCCACCAAAACACCATATGCAGACCAAAACTAATGCTGGGTGCACACAAAGATGCCAGGTGGCCACCTAAAGATACGCCATGTACTCACCTCAATAATTGCCAGATGCCCACCAAAAATTATGCCAGGTGACCACCATCATGCCAGGTGGCCACCAAAACGGCATGTGTGCACAAAAATAAATGATGGGTGCCCAACAAGATGCCAGCTGGCCACCAAAAAGACATGTGCCCAGGAAAATAAACACTGGGTGCCCACCAGGCTGCCAGGTGCCCACCAAAATGCCAGGTGCCCACCAAAAGAGACACTGGGGACCCACCAAAAGACCACGTGCACAGCAAAATAAATGCTGGGTGCCCAATAAGATGCCAGCTTGTCACCAAAGCGGCACGTACCCACCAAAAAATATCGCTGGGTTCCCAACAATATTCCAGGTGGCACACAAAATGCCAGGTGGCCACAAAAATAAAGTCTGGTTGCCCATCAAGATGACAGTTGGCCATGAAAATGTGACATGCCCACCAAAGAAAATGCTGGGTGCCCACCAAAGAAATGCTGGGTGCTTATGAAGATGCCAGGTGGCCACCTGGTGAAAAACATGGTGTTAGCATTTAGGTGGCCACCAAGATAAAGACTAGGTTCCCACCAAGATGCCAGCTGGCCACAAAAATAAACGCTGGGTGCCCATCAATATTCCAGCTGGCAACCAATACACCAGGTGCCCACGACAGCAAATGCCAGGTGGCCACCAAAACACCATGTGCCCACCAAAACTAATGCTGGGTGCACACAAAGATGCCAGGTGCCCACCAAAAGATATGCCAGGTGCCCACCGTGATGGCAGGTGGCCACCAAAACGCCATGTGTGCAAAAAAATAAATGATGGGTGCCCACCAAGATGCCAGCTGGCCACCATAATGCCAGGTGCCCACCAAAAGAAAGGCTGGGTCCTTACCAAGATGCTGGTACTCACCAAAATAAATGCTGGGTGCCCACCAGGATGCCAGGAGGCCACAAAACCGCCATGTGCTCAGCAAAAGAAATGCGATATTCCCAACAGGATGCCAGGTGGCCACCAAATCGTGACATTCTTATCAAATATACACTGATTGCCCTCAGGGATGCACGGTGGCCTCCAAAACATCACGTGCAGACCAAAATAAATGCTGAGTGCCCACCAAATGACACACCGGGTGCCCACCAAAACGCCACGTGGCCAGCAAAAGAAACGCCGGGTGACTAAGAAGAAGCCAGGTGCCCACCACGATGCCAAGTGCCTGCCAAAAGTAACGCTGGGTGCCCATTAAAATGCTGGGTGGCTACCAAGATGCCAGGTGCCTCCCACAAGAAATGCCAGGTGCCCTAGAAGATGACAGGTATCCACAAAAACACCCTGTGCCCATCAAAAGAAATGCTGGGTGCCCACCAATGAAAAACCAGGGTGTCCACCATGATTAGTGGCACAAGCCCACCAAAAGAGACACTGGGTAGCCACCGAAAGGCATTGTACTCAGTAAAATACATGCTGGGTGCCCACCAAGATGCCAGGTGCCTACCAAAAGTAACAGCGGGTGCCCATTAAGATGCCAGGTGACCAACAAAATGCCGCATGCCCACCAAAAGAAATGCCAGGTGCCCACCAATAAAAACCCTGGGTGCCCACCACGATTAATGCCACAAGAACACCAAAGGAGGCACTGGGGACCCACCAAAAGGCCATGTGCCTATCAAATCAAATGCTGGATGCCCAACAATATGCCAGGTTGTCACCTAAGGCCACATGGCCACCAAAAAGAATCGCCTGGTGCCCACCAATTTTCCAGGTGGCACACAAAATGCCCGGTGGCCACCAAAAGAAATGCCATCTGCCCACTAAAATAAATGCCAGGTGGCCACCAAAATAAAGTCTGGTTGCCCATCAAGATGGCAGTTGGCCATGAAAATGTGACATGCCCACCAAAGAAAATGCTGGGTGCCCACCGAGATGCAGGGTGCGCACCAACGTAATTGCTGGGTGGTTATGAAGATGCCAGGTGGCCACCTGGTGAAAAACACTATGTTAGCATTTAGGTGGCCACCAAGATGAGGACTACGTTCACACCAAGATGCCAGCTGGCCACCAAAAAGCCATGTGCCCAGGAAAATAAACACTGGGTGCCCACCAAGATGCCAGGTGGCCACCAAATCATGACATGACTACCAAAGAAACGCTGGTTGCCCACAGGGATGCACGGTGTCCACCAGAACGCCATGTGAAGAACAAATGAAATGCCGGGTGCCCACCAAAGGAAACACCGGGTGCCCACCAAAATGCCACATGACCAGCAAAAGAAACACCAGGTGAGTAAGAAGGAGCCAGGTGCCCACCAAGATGCCAGGTACCTACCAAAAGTAATGCCAGGTGCCCATTAAGATGCCAGGTGGCCACCAAAACGCCCCATGCCCACCAAAAGAAATGCCAGGTGCCCACCAATAAAAACCCCGGGTGCCCACCAGGATTAATGCCACATGCCAACCAAAAGAGACACTGGGGACCCACCAAAAGACCACGTACACAGCAAAATAGATGCTGGGTGCCTAACAAGATGTCAGCTTGTCACCAAAATGCCACGTACCCACCAAAAAATATCGCTGGGTTCCCACAGAATTTCCAGGGGGCACCCAAAATGCGAGGTGATCACCAAAAGAAACGCCGTCTGCCCACTAAAATAAATGCCAGGTGGCCACCAAAATAAAGGCTGGTTGCCTATCAAGATGGCAGTTGGCCACGAAAACACGACATGCCCACCAAAGAAAATGCTGGGTGCTTATGAAGATGCCAGGTGGCCACCTGGTGAAAAACACGGTGTTAGCATTTAGGTGGCCACTAAGATAAGGACTAAGTGCCCACCAAGTTTCCAGCTGGCCAACAAATGAAACGCTTGGTGCCCATCAGTATTCCAGCTGGTATCCAATAAGTCACGTGCCCACGAAAGGAAATGCCAGGTGGCCACCAAAACACCATATGCAGACCAAAACTAATGCTGGGTGCACACAAAGATGCCAGGTGGCCACCTAAAGATACGCCATGTACTCACCTCAATAATTGCCAGATGCCCACCAAAAATTATGCCAGGTGACCACCATCATGCCAGGTGGCCACCAAAACGGCATGTGTGCACAAAAATAAATGATGGGTGCCCAACAAGATGCCAGCTGGCCACCAAAAAGACATGTGCCCAGGAAAATAAACACTGGGTGCCCACCAGGCTGCCAGGTGCCCACCAAAATGCCAGGTGCCCACCAAAAGAGACACTGGGGACCCACCAAAAGACCACGTGCACAGCAAAATAAATGCTGGGTGCCCAATAAGATGCCAGCTTGTCACCAAAGTGGCACGTACCCACCAAAAAATATCGCTGGGTTCCCAACAATATTCCAGGTGGCACACAAAAATGCCAGGTGGCCACAAAAATAAAGTCTGGTTGCCCATCAAGATGACAGTTGGCCATGAAAATGTGACATGCCCACCAAAGAAAATGCTGGGTGCCCACCAAAGAAATGCTGGGTGCTTATGAAGATGCCAGGTGGCCACCTGGTGAAAAACATGGTGTTAGCATTTAGGTGGCCACCAAGATAAAGACTAGGTTCCCACCAAGATGCCAGCTGGCCACAAAAATAAACGCTGGGTGCCCATCAATATTCCAGCTGGCAACCAATACACCAGGTGCCCACGACAGCAAATGCCAGGTGGCCACCAAAACACCATGTGCCCACCAAAACTAATGCTGGGTGCACACAAAGATGCCAGGTGCCCACCAAAAGATATGCCAGGTGCCCACCGTGATGGCAGGTGGCCACCAAAACGCCATGTGTGCAAAAAAATAAATGATGGGTGCCCACCAAGATGCCAGCTGGCCACCATAATGCCAGGTGCCCACCAAAAGAAAGGCTGGGTCCTTACCAAGATGCTGGTACTCACCAAAATAAATGCTGGGTGCCCACCAGGATGCCAGGAGGCCACAAAACCGCCATGTGCTCAGCAAAAGAAATGCGATATTCCCAACAGGATGCCAGGTGGCCACCAAATCGTGACATTCTTATCAAATATACACTGATTGCCCTCAGGGATGCACGGTGGCCTCCAAAACATCACGTGCAGACCAAAATAAATGCTGAGTGCCCACCAAATGACACACCGGGTGCCCACCAAAACGCCACGTGGCCAGCAAAAGAAACGCCGGGTGACTGAGAAGAAGCCAGGTGCCCACCACGATGCCAAGTGCCTGCCAAAAGTAACGCTGGGTGCCCATTAAAATGCTGGGTGGCTACCAAGATGCCAGGTGCCTCCCACAAGAAATGCCAGGTGCCCTAGAAGATGACAGGTATCCACAAAAACACCCTGTGTCCATCAAAAGAAATGCTGGGTTCCCACCAATCAAATCCAGGGTGCCTACCACGATTAATGCCACAAGAACACTAAAGGAGACACTGGGTACCCAACAAAAGACCACGTGCCCAGCAAAATAGATGCTGCGTGCCCACCAAGATGCCAGCTTGTCACCAAAGCGGCACGTACCCACCAAAAAATATCGCTGGGTTCCCACCAATATTCCAGGTGGCACACAAAATGCCAGGTGGCCACCAAAATAAAGTCTGGTTGCCCATCAAGATGGCAGTTGGCCACGAAAATGTGACATGCCCACCAAAGAAAATGCTGGGTGCCCACCGAGAGTCCGGGTGCCCACCAACGTAAATGCTGGGTGCTTATGAAGATGCCAGGTGGCCACCTGGTGAAAAACACGGTGTTAGCATTTAGGTGGCCACCAAGAAAAGAAATCCTGGGTGCCCACCAAGATGCCGGCTGCACACCAAAATAAACTCTTGGTGCCCATAAATATGTCAGGCCGCCACCAAAACTCCATGTGCCCACCAAAACTAATACTGGCTGTGCACAAATATGCCAGGTGGCCAGTATAACGCCATGTGCTCACCTCGATAATTGCCAGATGCCGACCAAAAGATATGCCAGGTGCCCACCATGATGCCAGGTGGCTACCAGAACACCATGTTGCCACCAAAACTAATGCTGGGTGCGCACAAAGATACCAAGTGGCCACTATAACGCCATGTGTGCAAAACCAATAAAAGATAGGTGCCCACCAAGATGCCAGGTGGCCACCAAAAAGCCGTGTGCTCAGGAAAATAAACACTGGGTGCCCACCAAGAGGCCAGGTGTCCACCAAATCATGACATGCCTAACCAAGAAACGCCCGTTGACCACAGTGATGCAAGGTGGCCAGCAGAACGCCATGTGTAGACCAAATTAAATGCCGGGTGCCCACCAAAGGAAACACCGGGTGCCCACCAAAACGCCACGTGGACAGCAAAAGAAACGCCAGGTGACTAAGAAGGAGCCAGGTGCCCACCAAGATGCCAGGTGCCTACCAAAAGTAACAGCAGGTGAACATTAAGATGCCAGGTGGCCACCAAAACGCCCCATGCCCACCTAAAGAAATGCCAGGTGCCCACCAATACAAAACCTGGGTGCCCACCACGATTAATGCCACATGCCCACCAAAAGAGACACTGGGGACCCACCAAAAGACCACGTGCACAGCAAAATAGATGTTGGGTGCCCAACAAGATGCCAGCTTGTCACCAAAGCGGCACGTACCCACCAAAAAATATCGCTGGCTTCCCACCAATATTCCAGGTGGCACACAAAATGCCAGGTGGACAGCAAAAGAAACACCGTCTGCCCACTAAAATAAATGCCAGGTGGCCACCAAAATAAAGGCTGCTTGCTCATCAAGATGACAGTTGGCCATGAAAATGTGACATGCCCACCAAAGAAAATGCTGGGTGCCCACCAAGATGCCGGGTGCCCACCAAAGGAATGCTGGGTGCTTATGAAGATGCCAGGTGGCCACCTGGTGAAAAACACGGTGTTAGCATTTAGGTGGCCACCAAGATAAAGACTAGGTGCCCACCAAGATGGCAGATGGCCACAAAAATAAACGCTGGGTGCCCATCAATATTCCAGCTGGCAACCAATACACCAGGTGCCCACGACAGCAAATGCCAGGTGGCCACCAAAACACCATGTGCCCACCAAAACTAATGCTGGGTGCCCACCAAGATGCCAGATGCCGTACAAAAGATATTCCAGGTGCCCACCAAAAGAAAGGCTGGGTCCTTACCAAGATGCTGGTACTCACCAAAATAAATGCTGGGTGCCCACCAAGATGCCAGGAGGCCACAAAACCGCCATGTGCTCAGCAAAAGAAATGCTAGATTCCCACCAAGATGCCAGGTGGCCACCAAATCGTGACATTCTTATCAAATATACACTGATTGCCCTCAGGGATGCACGGTGGCCTCCAAAACATCACGTGCAGACCAAATTAAATGCTGAGTGCCCACCAAATGACACACCGGGTGCCCACCAAAACGCCACGTGGCCAGCAAAAGAAACGCCGGGTGACTAAGAAGAAACCAGGTGCCAACCACGATGCCAGGTGCCTGCCAAAAGTAACGCTGGGTGCCCATTAAGATGCTGGGTGGCCACCAAGATGCCAGGTGCCTCCCACAAGAAATGCCAGGTGCCCTAGAAGATGACAGGTATCCACAAAAACACCCTGTGCCCATCAAAAGAAATGCTGGGTGCCCACCAATGAAAAACCAGGGTGTCCACCATGATTAGTGGCACAAGCCCACCAAAAGAGACACTGGGTAGCCACCGAAAGGCATTGTACTCAGTAAAATACATGCTGGGTGCCCACCAAGATGCCAGGTGCCTACCAAAAGTAACAGCGGGTGCCCATTAAGATGCCAGGTGACCAACAAAATGCCGCATGCCCACCAAAAGAAATGCCAGGTGCCCACCAATAAAAACCCTGGGTGCCCACCACGATTAATGCCACAAGAACACCAAAGGAGGCACTGGGGACCCACCAAAAGGCCATGTGCCTATCAAATCAAATGCTGGATGCCCAACAATATGCCAGGTTGTCACCTAAGGCCACATAGCCACCAAAAAGAATCGCCTGGTGCCCACCAATTTTCCAGGTGGCACACAAAATGCCCGGTGGCCACCAAAAGAAATGCCATCTGCCCACTAAAATAAATGCCAGGTGGCCACCAAAATAAAGTCTGGTTGCCCATCAAGATGGCAGTTGGCCACGAAAATGTGACATGCCCACCAAAGAAAATGCTGGGTGCCCACCGAGATGCAGGGTGCGCACCAACGTAATTGCTGGGTGGTTATGAAGATGCCAGGTGGCCACCTGGTGAAAAACACTATGTTAGCATTTAGGTGGCCACCAAGATAAGGACTACGTTCACACCAAGATGCCAGCTGGCCACCAAAAAGCCATGTGCCCAGGAAAATAAACACTGGGTGCCCACCAAGATGCCAGGTGGCCACCAAATCATGACATGACTACCAAAGAAACGCTGGTTGCCCACAGGGATGCACGGTGTCCACCAGAACGCCATGTGAAGAACAAACGAAATGCCGGGTGCCCACCAAAGGAAACACCGGGTGCCCACCAAAACGCCACATGACCAGCAAAAGAAACACCAGGTGAGTAAGAAGGAGCCAGGTGCCCACCAAGATGCCAGGTACCTACCAAAAGTAATGCCAGGTGCCCATTAAGATGCCAGGTGGCCACCAAAACGCCCCATGCCCACCAAAAGAAATGCCAGGTGCCCACCAATAAAAACCCTGGGTGCCCACCAGGATTAATGCCACATGCCAACCAAAAGAGACACTGGGGACCCACCAAAAGACCACGTACACAGCAAAATAGATGCTGGGTGCCTAACAAGATGTCAGCTTGTCACCAAAATGCCACGTACCCACCAAAAAATATCGCTGGGTTCCCACAGAATTTCCAGGGGGCACCCAAAATGCGAGGTGATCACCAAAAGAAACGCCGTCTGCCCACTAAAATAAATGCCAGGTGGCCACCAAAATAAAGGCTGGTTGCCTATCAAGATGGCAGTTGGCCACGAAAACACGACATGCCCACCAAAGAAAATGCTGGGTGCTTATGAAGATGACAGGTGGCCACCTGGTGAAAAACACGGGGTTAGCATTTAGGTGGCCACTAAGATAAGGACTAAGTGCCCACCAAGTTTCCAGCTGGCCAACAAACGAAACACTTGGTGCCCATCAGTATTCCAGCTGGTATCCAATAAGCCACGTGCCCACGAAAGGAAATGCCAGGTGGCCACCAAAACACCATATGCAGACCAAAACTAATGCTGGGTGCACACAAAGATGCCAGGTGGCCACCTAAAGATATGCCATGTACTCACCTCAATAATTGCCAGATGCCCACCAAAAATTATGCCAGGTGACCACCATCATGCCAGGTGGCCACCAAAACGGCATGTGTGCACAAAAATAAATGATGGGTGCCCAACAAGATGCCAGCTGGCCACCAAAAAGACATGTGCCCAGGAAAATAAACACTGGGTGCCCACCAGGCTGCCAGGTGCCCACCAAAATGCCAGGTGCCCACCAAAAGAGACACTGGGGACCCACCAAAAGACCACGTGCACAGCAAAATAAATGCTGGGTGCCCAATAAGATGCCAGCTTGTCACCAAAGCGGCACGTACCCACCAAAAAATATCGCTGGGTTCCCAACAATATTCCAGGTGGCACACAAAATGCCAGGTGGCCACCAAAATAAAGTCTGGTTGCCCATCAAGATGACAGTTGGCCATGAAAATGTGACATGCCCACCAAAGAAAATGCTGGGTGCCCACCAAAGAAATGCTGGGTGCTTATGAAGATGCCAGGTGGCCACCTGGTGAAAAACATGGTGTTAGCATTTAGGTGGCCACCAAGATAAAGACTGGGTGCCCACCAAGATGGCAGATGGCCACCAAAATAAACGCTGGGTGCCCATCAATATTTCAGCTGGCAACCAATACACCAGGTGCCCACGACAGCAAATGCCAGGTGGCCACCAAAACACCATGTGCCCACCAAAACTAATGCTGGGTGCACACAAAGATGCCAGATGCCCACCAAAAGATATGCCAGGTGCCCATCGTGATGGCAGGTGGCCACCAAAACGCCATGTGTGCAAAAAAATAAATGATGGGTGCCCACCAAGATGCCAGCTGGCCACCATAATGCCAGGTGCCCACCAAAAGAAAGGCTGGGTCCTTACCAAGATGCTGGTACTCACCAAAATAAATGCTGGGTGCCCACCAGGATGCCAGGAGGCCACAAAACCGCCATGTGCTCAGCAAAAGAAATGCGATATTCCCAACAGGATGCCAGGTGGCCACCAAATCGTGACATTCTTATCAAATATACACTGATTGCCCTCAGGGATGCACGGTGGCCTCCAAAACATCACGTGCAGACCAAAATAAATGCTGAGTGCCCACCAAATGACACACCGGGTGCCCACCAAAACGCCACGTGGCCAGCAAAAGAAACGCCGGGTGACTAAGAAGAAGCCAGGTGCCCACCACGATGCCAAGTGCCTGCCAAAAGTAACGCTGGGTGCCCATTAAAATGCTGGGTGGCTACCAAGATGCCAGGTGCCTCCCACAAGAAATGCCAGGTGCCCTAGAAGATGACAGGTATCCACAAAAACACCCTGTGTCCATCAAAAGAAATGCTGGGTTCCCACCAATCAAATCCAGGGTGCCTACCACGATTAATGCCACAAGAACACTAAAGGAGACACTGGGTACCCAACAAAAGACCACGTGCCCAGCAAAATAGATGCTGCGTGCCCACCAAGATGCCAGCTTGTCACCAAAGCGGCACGTACCCACCAAAAAATATCGCTGGCTTCCCACCAATATTCCAGGTGGCACACAAAATGCCAGGTGGCCACCAAAATAAAGTCTGGTTGCCCATCAAGATGGCAGTTGGCCACGAAAATGTGACATGCCCACCAAAGAAAATGCTGGATGCCCAACGAGAGTCTGGGTGCCCACCAACGTAAATGCTGGGTGCTTATGAAGATGCCAGGTGGCCACCTGGTGAAAAACACGGTGTTAGCATTTAGGTGGCCACCAAGAAAAGAAATCCTGGGTGCCCACCAAGATGCCGGCTGCACACCAAAATAAACTCTTGGTGCCCATAAATATGTCAGGCCGCCACCAAAACTCCATGTGCCCACCAAAACTAATACTGGCTGTGCACAAATATGCCAGGTGGCCAGTATAACGCCATGTGCTCACCTCGATAATTGCCAGATGCCGACCAAAAGATATGCCAGGTGCCCACCATGATGCCAGGTGGCCACCAGAACACCATGTTGCCACCAAAACTAATGCTGGGTGCGCACAAAGATACCAAGTGGCCACTATAACGCCATGTGTGCAAAACCAATAAAAGATAGGTGCCCACCAAGATGCCAGGTGGCCACCAAAAAGCCGTGTGCTCAGGAAAATAAACACCGGGTGCCCACCAAAACGCCACGTGGACAGCAAAAGAAACGCCAGGTGACTAAGAAGGAGCCAGGTGCCCACCAAGATGCCAGGTGCCTACCAAAAGTAACAGCAGGTGAACATTAAGATGCCAGGTGGCCACCAAAACGCCCCATGCCCACCTAAAGAAATGCCAGGTGCCCACCAATACAAAACCTGGGTGCCCACCACGATTAATGCCACATGCCCACCAAAAGAGACACTGGGGACCCACCAAAAGACCACGTGCACAGCAAAATAGATGTTGGGTGCCCAACAAGATGCCAGCTTGTCACCAAAGCGGCACGTACCCACCAAAAAATATCGCTGGCTTCCCACCAATATTCCAGGTGGCACACAAAATGCCAGGTGGACAGCAAAAGAAACACCGTCTGCCCACTAAAATAAATGCCAGGTGGCCACCAAAATAAAGGCTGCTTGCCCATCAAGATGGCAGTTGGCCACGAAAATGTGACATGCCCACCAAAGAAAATGCTGGGTGCCCACCGAGATGCAGGGTGCGCACCAACGTAATTGCTGGGTGGTTATGAAGATGCCAGGTGGCCACCTGGTGAAAAACACTATGTTAGCATTTAGGTGGCCACCAAGATAAGGACTACGTTCACACCAAGATGCCAGCTGGCCACCAAAAAGCCATGTGCCCAGGAAAATAAACACTGGGTGCCCACCAAGATGCCAGGTGGCCACCAAATCATGACATGACTACCAAAGAAACGCTGGTTGCCCACAGGGATGCACGGTGTCCACCAGAACGCCATGTGAAGAACAAACGAAATGCCGGGTGCCCACCAAAGGAAACACCGGGTGCCCACCAAAACGCCACATGACCAGCAAAAGAAACACCAGGTGAGTAAGAAGGAGCCAGGTGCCCACCAAGATGCCAGGTACCTACCAAAAGTAATGCCAGGTGCCCATTAAGATGCCAGGTGGCCACCAAAATGCCCCATGCCCACCAAAAGAAATGCCAGGTGCCCACCAATAAAAACCCTGGGTGCCCACCAGGATTAATGCCACATGCCAACCAAAAGAGACACTGGGGACCCACCAAAAGACCACGTACACAGCAAAATAGATGCTGGGTGCCTAACAAGATGTCAGCTTGTCACCAAAATGCCACGTACCCACCAAAAAATATCGCTGGGTTCCCACAGAATTTCCAGGGGGCACCCAAAATGCGAGGTGATCACCAAAAGAAACGCCGTCTGCCCACTAAAATAAATGCCAGGTGGCCACCAAAATAAAGGCTGGTTGCCTATCAAGATGGCAGTTGGCCACGAAAACACGACATGCCCACCAAAGAAAATGCTGGGTGCTTATGAAGATGACAGGTGGCCACCTGCTGAAAAACACGGGGTTAGCATTTAGGTGGCCACTAAGATAAGGACTAAGTGCCCACCAAGTTTCCAGCTGGCCAACAAATGAAACACTTGGTGCCCATCAGTATTCCAGCTGGTATCCAATAAGCCACGTGCCCACGAAAGGAAATGCCAGGTGGCCACCAAAACACCATATGCAGACCAAAACTAATGCTGGGTGCACACAATGCTGCCAGGTGGCCACCTAAAGATATGCCATGTACTCACCTCAATAATTGCCAGATGCCCACCAAAAATTATGCCAGGTGACCACCATCATGCCAGGTGGCCACCAAAACGGCATGTGTGCACAAAAATAAATGATGGGTGCCCAACAAGATGCCAGCTGGCCACCAAAAAGACATGTGCCCAGGAAAATAAACACTGGGTGCCCACCAGGCTGCCAGGTGCCCACCAAAATGCCAGGTGCCCACCAAAAGAGACACTGGGGACCCACCAAAAGACCACGTGCACAGCAAAATAAATGCTGGGTGCCCAACAAGATGCCAGCTTGTCACCAAAGCGGCACGTACCCACCAAAAAATATCGCTGGGTTCCCAACAATATTCCAGGTGGCACACAAAATGCCAGGTGGCCACCAAAATAAAGTCTGGTTGCCCATCAAGATGACAGTTGGCCATGAAAATGTGACATGCCCACCAAAGAAAATGCTGGGTGCCCACCAAAGAAATGCTGGGTGCTTATGAAGATGCCAGGTGGCCACCTGGTGAAAAACATGGTGTTAGCATTTAGGTGGCCACCAAGATAAAGACTGGGTGCGCACCAAGATGGCAGATGGCCACCAAAATAAACGCTGGGTGCCCATCAATATTTCAGCTGGCAACCAATACACCAGGTGCCCACGACAGCAAATGCCAGGTGGCCACCAAAACACCATGTGCCCACCAAAACTAATGCTGGGTGCCCACCAAGATGCCAGATGCCGTACAAAAGATATTCCAGGTGCCCACCAAAAGAAAGGCTGGGTCCTTACCAAGATGCTGGTACTCACCAAAATAAATGCTGGGTGCCCACCAAGATGCCAGGAGGCCACAAAACCGCCATGTGCTCAGCAAAAGAAATGCTAGATTCCCACCAAGATGCCAGGTGGCCACCAAATCGTGACATTCTTATCAAATATACACTGATTGCCCTCAGGGATGCACGGTGGCCTCCAAAACATCACGTGCAGACCAAATTAAATGCTGAGTGCCCACCAAATGACACACCGGGTGCCCACCAAAACGCCACGTGGCCAGCAAAAGAAACGCCGGGTGACTAAGAAGAAACCAGGTGCCAACCACGATGCCAGGTGCCTGCCAAAAGTAACGCTGGGTGCCCATTAAGATGCTGGGTGGCCACCAAGATGCCAGGTGCCTCCCACAAGAAATGCCAGGTGCCCTAGAAGATGACAGGTATCCACAAAAACACCCTGTGCCCATCAAAAGAAATGCTGGGTGCCCACCAATGAAAAACCAGGGTGTCCACCATGATTAGTGGCACAAGCCCACCAAAAGAGACACTGGGTAGCCACCGAAAGGCATTGTACTCAGTAAAATACATGCTGGGTGCCCACCAAGATGCCAGGTGCCTACCAAAAGTAACAGCGGGTGCCCATTAAGATGCCAGGTGACCAACAAAATGCCGCATGCCCACCAAAAGAAATGGCAGGTGCCCACCAATAAAAACCCTGGGTGCCCACCACGATTAATGCCACAAGAACTCCAAAGGAGGCACTGGGGACCCACCAAAAGGCCATGTGCCTATCAAATCAAATGCTGGATGCCCAACAATATGCCAGGTTGTCACCTAAGGCCACATAGCCACCAAAAAGAATCGCCTGGTGCCCACCAATTTTCCAGGTGGCACACAAAATGCCCGGTGGCCACCAAAAGAAATGCCATCTGCCCACTAAAATAAATGCCAGGTGGCCACCAAAATAAAGTCTGGTTGCCCATCAAGATGGCAGTTGGCCACGAAAATGTGACATGCCCACCAAAGAAAATGCTGGGTGCCCACCGAGATGCAGGGTGCGCACCAACGTAATTGCTGGGTGGTTATGAAGATGCCAGGTGGCCACCTGGTGAAAAACACTATGTTAGCATTTAGGTGGCCACCAAGATAAGGACTACGTTCACACCAAGATGCCAGCTGGCCACCAAAAAGCCATGTGCCCAGGAAAATAAACACTGGGTGCCCACCAAGATGCCAGGTGGCCACCAAATCATGACATGACTACCAAAGAAACGCTGGTTGCCCACAGGGATGCACGGTGTCCACCAGAACGCCATGTGAAGAACAAATGAAATGCCGGGTGCCCACCAAAGGAAACACCGGGTGCCCACCAAAACGCCACATGACCAGCAAAAGAAACACCAGGTGAGTAAGAAGGAGCCAGGTGCCCACCAAGATGCCAGGTACCTACCAAAAGTAATGCCAGGTGCCCATTAAGATGCCAGGTGGCCACCAAAACGCCCCATGCCCACCAAAAGAAATGCCAGGTGCCCACCAATAAAAACCCTGGGTGCCCACCAGGATTAATGCCACATGCCAACCAAAAGAGACACTGGGGACCCACCAAAAGACCACGTGCACAGCAAAATAGATGCTGGGTGCCTAACAAGATGTCAGCTTGTCACCAAAATGCCACGTACCCACCAAAAAATATCGCTGGGTTCCCACAGAATTTCCAGGTGGCACCCAAAATGCGAGGTGATCACCAAAAGAAACGCTGTCTGCCCACTAAAATAAATGCCAGGTGGCCACCAAAATAAAGGCTGCTTGCCCATCAAGATGGCAGTTGGCCACGAAAACACGACATGCCCACCAAAGAAAATGCTGGGTGCCCACCAAAGAAATGTTGGGTGCTTATGAAGATGCCAGGTGGCCACCTGGTGAAAAACATGGTGTTAGCATTTAGGTGGCCACCAAGATAAAGACTAGGTGCCCACCAAGATGGCAGATGGCCACAAAAATAAACGCTGGGTGCCCATCAATATTTCAGCTGGCAACCAATACACCAGGTGCCCACGACAGCAAATGCCAGGTGGCCACCAAAACACCATGTGCCCACCAAAACTAATGCTGGGTGCACACAAAGATGCCAGATGCCCACCAAAAGATATGCCAGGTGCCCACCGTGATGGCAGGTGACCACCAAAACGCCATGTGTGCAAAAAAATAAATGATGGGTGCCCACCAAGATGCCAGCTGGCCACCATAATGCCAGGTGCCCACCAAAAGAAAGGCTGGGTCCTTACCAAGATGCTGGTACTCACCAAAATAAATGCTGGGTGCCCACCAGGATGCCAGGAGGCCACAAAACCGCCATGTGCTCAGCAAAAGAAATGCGATATTCCCAACAGGATGCCAGGTGGCCACCAAATCGTGACATTCTTATCAAATATACACTGATTGCCCTCAGGGATGCACGGTGGCCTCCAAAACATCACGTGCAGACCAAAATAAATGCTGAGTGCCCACCAAATGACACACCGGGTGCCCACCAAAACGCCACGTGGCCAGCAAAAGAAACGCCGGGTGACTAAGAAGAAGCCAGGTGCCCACCACGATGCCAAGTGCCTGCCAAAAGTAACGCTGGGTGCCCATTAAAATGCTGGGTGGCTACCAAGATGCCAGGTGCCTCCCACAAGAAATGCCAGGTGCCCTAGAAGATGACAGGTATCCACAAAAACACCCTGTGCCCATCAAAAGAAATGCTGGGTTCCCACCAATCAAATCCAGGGTGCCTACCACGATTAATGCCACAAGAACACTAAAGGAGACACTGGGTACCCAACAAAAGACCACGTGCCCAGCAAAATAGATGCTGCGTGCCCACCAAGATGCCAGCTTGTCACCAAAGCGGCACGTACCCACCAAAAAATATCGCTGGGTTCCCACCAATATTCCAGGTGGCACACAAAATGCCAGGTGGCCACCAAAATAAAGTCTGGTTGCCCATCAAGATGGCAGTTGGCCACGAAAATGTGACATGCCCACCAAAGAAAATGCTGGATGCCCACCGAGAGTCCGGGTGCCCACCAACGTAAATGCTGGGTGCTTATGAAGATGCCAGGTGGCCACCTGGTGAAAAACACGGTGTTAGCATTTAGGTGGCCACCAAGAAAAGAAATCCTGGGTGCCCACCAAGATGCCGGCTGCACACCAAAATAAACTCTTGGTGCCCATAAATATGTCAGGCCGCCACCAAAACTCCATGTGCCCACCAAAACTAATACTGGCTGTGCACAAATATGCCAGGTGGCCAGTATAACGCCATGTGCTCACCTCGATAATTGCCAGATGCCGACCAAAAGATATGCCAGGTGCCCACCATGATGCCAGGTGGCCACCAGAACACCATGTTGCCACCAAAACTAATGCTGGGTGCGCACAAAGATACCAAGTGGCCACTATAACGCCATGTGTGCAAAACCAATAAAAGATAGGTGCCCACCAAGATGCCAGGTGGCCACCAAAAAGCCGTGTGCTCAGGAAAATAAACACTGGGTGCCCACCAAGAGGCCAGGTGTCCACCAAATCATGACATGCCTAACCAAGAAACGCCCGTTGGCCACAGTGATGCAAGGTGGCCAGCAGAACGCCATGTGTAGACCAAATTAAATGCCGGGTGCCCACCAAAGGAAACACCGGGTGCCCACCAAAACGCCACGTGGACAGCAAAAGAAACGCCAGGTGACTAAGAAGGAGCCAGGTGCCCACCAAGATGCCAGGTGCCTACCAAAAGTAACAGCAGGTGAACATTAAGATGCCAGGTGGCCACCAAAACGCCCCATGCCCACCTAAAGAAATGCCAGGTGCCCACCAATACAAAACCTGGGTGCCCACCACGATTAATGCCACATGCCCACCAAAAGAGACACTGGGGACCCACCAAAAGACCACGTGCACAGCAAAATAGATGTTGGGTGCCCAACAAGATGCCAGCTTGTCACCAAAGCGGCACGTACCCACCAAAAAATATCGCTGGCTTCCCACCAATATTCCAGGTGGCACACAAAATGCCAGGTGGACAGCAAAAGAAACACCGTCTGCCCACTAAAATAAATGCCAGGTGGCCACCAAAATAAAGGCTGCTTGCCCATCAAGATGACAGTTGGCCATGAAAATGTGACATGCCCACCAAAGAAAATGCTGGGTGCCCACCAAGATGCCGGGTGCCCACCAAAGGAATGCTGGGTGCTTATGAAGATGCCAGGTGGCCACCTGGTGAAAAACATGGTGTTAGCATTTAGGTGGCCACCAAGATAAAGACTGGGTGCCCACCAAGATGGCAGATGGCCACCAAAATAAAC
The DNA here is from genome assembly GCF_030867145.1 of Opisthocomus hoazin. Taxonomy (NCBI): domain Eukaryota; kingdom Metazoa; phylum Chordata; class Aves; order Opisthocomiformes; family Opisthocomidae; genus Opisthocomus; species Opisthocomus hoazin. The sequence continues at coordinate 586,262 of NC_134441.1, forward strand.
GCTGGGTGCCCATCAATATTTCAGCTGGCAACCAATACACCAGGTGCCCACGACAGCAAATGCCAGGTGGCCACCAAAACACCATGTGCCCACCAAAACTAATGCTGGGTGCCCACCAAGATGCCAGATGCCGTACAAAAGATATTCCAGGTGCCCACCAAAAGAAAGGCTGGGTCCTTACCAAGATGCTGGTACTCACCAAAATAAATGCTGGGTGCCCACCAAGATGCCAGGAGGCCACAAAACCGCCATGTGCTCAGCAAAAGAAATGCGATATTCCCACCAAGATGCCAGGTGGCCACCAAATCGTGACATTCTTATCAAATATACACTGATTGCCCTCAGGGATGCACGGTGGCCTCCAAAACATCACGTGCAGACCAAATTAAATGCTGAGTGCCCACCAAATGACGCACCGGGTGCCCACCAAAACGCCACGTGGCCAGCAAAAGAAACGCCGGGTGACTAAGAAGAAACCAGGTGCCAACCACGATGCCAGGTGCCTGCCAAAAGTAACGCTGGGTGCCCATTAAGATGCTGGGTGGCCACCAAGATGCCAGGTGCCTCCCACAAGAAATGCCAGGTGCCCTAGAAGATGACAGGTATCCACAAAAACACCCTGTGCCCATCAAAAGAAATGCTGGGTGCCCACCAATGAAAAACCAGGGTGTCCACCATGATTAGTGGCACAAGCCCACCAAAAGAGACACTGGGTAGCCACCGAAAGGCATTGTACTCAGTAAAATACATGCTGGGTGCCCACCAAGATGCCAGGTGCCTACCAAAAGTAACAGCGGGTGCCCATTAAGATGCCAGGTGACCAACAAAATGCCGCATGCCCACCAAAAGAAATGCCAGGTGCCCACCAATAAAAACCCTGGGTGCCCACCACGATTAATGCCACAAGAACACCAAAGGAGGCACTGGGGACCCACCAAAAGGCCATGTGCCTATCAAATCAAATGCTGGATGCCCAACAATATGCCAGGTTGTCACCTAAGGCCACATAGCCACCAAAAAGAATCGCCTGGTGCCCACCAATTTTCCAGGTGGCACACAAAATGCCCGGTGGCCACCAAAAGAAATGCCATCTGCCCACTAAAATAAATGCCAGGTGGCCACCAAAATAAAGTCTGGTTGCCCATCAAGATGGCAGTTGGCCACGAAAATGTGACATGCCCACCAAAGAAAATGCTGGGTGCCCACCGAGATGCAGGGTGCGCACCAACGTAATTGCTGGGTGGTTATGAAGATGCCAGGTGGCCACCTGGTGAAAAACACTATGTTAGCATTTAGGTGGCCACCAAGATAAGGACTACGTTCACACCAAGATGCCAGCTGGCCACCAAAAAGCCATGTGCCCAGGAAAATAAACACTGGGTGCCCACCAAGATGCCAGGTGGCCACCAAATCATGACATGACTACCAAAGAAACGCTGGTTGCCCACAGGGATGCACGGTGTCCACCAGAATGCCATGTGAAGAACAAATGAAATGCCGGGTGCCCACCAAAGGAAACACCGGGTGCCCACCAAAACGCCACATGACCAGCAAAAGAAACACCAGGTGAGTAAGAAGGAGCCAGGTGCCCACCAAGATGCCAGGTACCTACCAAAAGTAATGCCAGGTGCCCATTAAGATGCCAGGTGGCCACCAAAACGCCCCATGCCCACCAAAAGAAATGCCAGGTGCCCACCAATAAAAACCCTGGGTGCCCACCAGGATTAATGCCACATGCCAACCAAAAGAGACACTGGGGACCCACCAAAAGACCACGTGCACAGCAAAATAGATGCTGGGTGCCTAACAAGATGTCAGCTTGTCACCAAAATGCCACGTACCCACCAAAAAATATCGCTGGGTTCCCACAGAATTTCCAGGGGGCACCCAAAATGCGAGGTGATCACCAAAAGAAACGCTGTCTGCCCACTAAAATAAATGCCAGGTGGCCACCAAAATAAAGGCTGCTTGTCCATCAAGATGGCAGTTGGCCACGAAAACACGACATGCCCACCAAAGAAAATGCTGGGTGCCCACCAAAGAAATGTTGGGTGCTTATGAAGATGCCAGGTGGCCACCTGGTGAAAAACATGGTGTTAGCATTTAGGTGGCCACCAAGATAAAGACTAGGTGCCCACCAAGATGGCAGATGGCCACAAAAATAAACGCTGGGTGCCCATCAATATTTCAGCTGGCAACCAATACACCAGGTGCCCACGACAGCAAATGCCAGGTGGCCACCAAAACACCATGTGCCCACCAAAACTAATGCTGGGTGCACACAAAGATGCCAGATGCCCACCAAAAGATATGCCAGGTGCCCACCGTGATGGCAGGTGACCACCAAAACGCCATGTGTGCAAAAAAATAAATGATGGGTGCCCACCAAGATGCCAGCTGGCCACCATAATGCCAGGTGCCCACCAAAAGAAAGGCTGGGTCCTTACCAAGATGCTGGTACTCACCAAAATAAATGCTGGGTGCCCACCAGGATGCCAGGAGGCCACAAAACCGCCATGTGCTCAGCAAAAGAAATGCGATATTCCCAACAGGATGCCAGGTGGCCACCAAATCGTGACATTCTTATCAAATATACACTGATTGCCCTCAGGGATGCACGGTGGCCTCCAAAACATCACGTGCAGACCAAAATAAATGCTGAGTGCCCACCAAATGACACACCGGGTGCCCACCAAAACGCCACGTGGCCAGCAAAAGAAACGCCGGGTGACTAAGAAGAAGCCAGGTGCCCACCACGATGCCAAGTGCCTGCCAAAAGTAACGCTGGGTGCCCATTAAAATGCTGGGTGGCTACCAAGATGCCAGGTGCCTCCCACAAGAAATGCCAGGTGCCCTAGAAGATGACAGGTATCCACAAAAACACCCTGTGCCCATCAAAAGAAATGCTGGGTTCCCACCAATCAAATCCAGGGTGCCTACCACGATTAATGCCACAAGAACACTAAAGGAGACACTGGGTACCCAACAAAAGACCACGTGCCCAGCAAAATAGATGCTGCGTGCCCACCAAGATGCCAGCTTGTCACCAAAGCGGCACGTACCCACCAAAAAATATCGCTGGGTTCCCACCAATATTCCAGGTGGCACACAAAATGCCAGGTGGCCACCAAAATAAAGTCTGGTTGCCCATCAAGATGGCAGTTGGCCACGAAAATGTGACATGCCCACCAAAGAAAATGCTGGATGCCCACCGAGAGTCCGGGTGCCCACCAACGTAAATGCTGGGTGCTTATGAAGATGCCAGGTGGCCACCTGGTGAAAAACACGGTGTTAGCATTTAGGTGGCCACCAAGAAAAGAAATCCTGGGTGCCCACCAAGATGCCGGCTGCACACCAAAATAAACTCTTGGTGCCCATAAATATGTCAGGCCGCCACCAAAACTCCATGTGCCCACCAAAACTAATACTGGCTGTGCACAAATATGCCAGGTGGCCAGTATAACGCCATGTGCTCACCTCGATAATTGCCAGATGCCGACCAAAAGATATGCCAGGTGCCCACCATGATGCCAGGTGGCCACCAGAACACCATGTTGCCACCAAAACTAATGCTGGGTGCGCACAAAGATACCAAGTGGCCACTATAACGCCATGTGTGCAAAACCAATAAAAGATAGGTGCCCACCAAGATGCCAGGTGGCCACCAAAAAGCCGTGTGCTCAGGAAAATAAACACTGGGTGCCCACCAAGAGGCCAGGTGTCCACCAAATCATGACATGCCTAACCAAGAAACGCCCGTTGGCCACAGTGATGCAAGGTGGCCAGCAGAACGCCATGTGTAGACCAAATTAAATGCCGGGTGCCCACCAAAGGAAACACCGGGTGCCCACCAAAACGCCACGTGGACAGCAAAAGAAACGCCAGGTGACTAAGAAGGAGCCAGGTGCCCACCAAGATGCCAGGTGCCTACCAAAAGTAACAGCAGGTGAACATTAAGATGCCAGGTGGCCACCAAAACGCCCCATGCCCACCTAAAGAAATGCCAGGTGCCCACCAATACAAAACCTGGGTGCCCACCACGATTAATGCCACATGCCCACCAAAAGAGACACTGGGGACCCACCAAAAGACCACGTGCACAGCAAAATAGATGTTGGGTGCCCAACAAGATGCCAGCTTGTCACCAAAGCGGCACGTACCCACCAAAAAATATCGCTGGCTTCCCACCAATATTCCAGGTGGCACACAAAATGCCAGGTGGACAGCAAAAGAAACACCGTCTGCCCACTAAAATAAATGCCAGGTGGCCACCAAAATAAAGGCTGCTTGCCCATCAAGATGACAGTTGGCCATGAAAATGTGACATGCCCACCAAAGAAAATGCTGGGTGCCCACCAAGATGCCGGGTGCCCACCAAAGGAATGCTGGGTGCTTATGAAGATGCCAGGTGGCCACCTGGTGAAAAACATGGTGTTAGCATTTAGGTGGCCACCAAGATAAAGACTGGGTGCCCACCAAGATGGCAGATGGCCACCAAAATAAACGCTGGGTGCCCATCAATATTTCAGCTGGCAACCAATACACCAGGTGCCCACGACAGCAAATGCCAGGTGGCCACCAAAACACCATGTGCCCACCAAAACTAATGCTGGGTGCCCACCAAGATGCCAGATGCCGTACAAAAGATATTCCAGGTGCCCACCAAAAGAAAGGCTGGGTCCTTACCAAGATGCTGGTACTCACCAAAATAAATGCTGGGTGCCCACCAAGATGCCAGGAGGCCACAAAACCGCCATGTGCTCAGCAAAAGAAATGCTAGATTCCCACCAAGATGCCAGGTGGCCACCAAATCGTGACATTCTTATCAAATATACACTGATTGCCCTCAGGGATGCACGGTGGCCTCCAAAACATCACGTGCAGACCAAATTAAATGCTGAGTGCCCACCAAATGACACACCGGGTGCCCACCAAAACGCCACGTGGCCAGCAAAAGAAACGCCGGGTGACTAAGAAGAAACCAGGTGCCAACCACGATGCCAGGTGCCTGCCAAAAGTAACGCTGGGTGCCCATTAAGATGCTGGGTGGCCACCAAGATGCCAGGTGCCTCCCACAAGAAATGCCAGGTGCCCTAGAAGATGACAGGTATCCACAAAAACACCCTGTGCCCATCAAAAGAAATGCTGGGTGCCCACCAATGAAAAACCAGGGTGTCCACCATGATTAGTGGCACAAGCCCACCAAAAGAGACACTGGGTAGCCACCGAAAGGCATTGTACTCAGTAAAATACATGCTGGGTGCCCACCAAGATGCCAGGTGCCTACCAAAAGTAACAGCGGGTGCCCATTAAGATGCCAGGTGACCAACAAAATGCCGCATGCCCACCAAAAGAAATGCCAGGTGCCCACCAATAAAAACCCTGGGTGCCCACCACGATTAATGCCACAAGAACACCAAAGGAGGCACTGGGGACCCACCAAAAGGCCATGTGCCTATCAAATCAAATGCTGGATGCCCAACAATATGCCAGGTTGTCACCTAAGGCCACATAGCCACCAAAAAGAATCGCCTGGTGCCCACCAATTTTCCAGGTGGCACACAAAATGCCCGGTGGCCACCAAAAGAAATGCCATCTGCCCACTAAAATAAATGCCAGGTGGCCACCAAAATAAAGTCTGGTTGCCCATCAAGATGGCAGTTGGCCACGAAAATGTGACATGCCCACCAAAGAAAATGCTGGGTGCCCACCGAGATGCAGGGTGCGCACCAACGTAATTGCTGGGTGGTTATGAAGATGCCAGGTGGCCACCTGGTGAAAAACACTATGTTAGCATTTAGGTGGCCACCAAGATAAGGACTACGTTCACACCAAGATGCCAGCTGGCCACCAAAAAGCCATGTGCCCAGGAAAATAAACACTGGGTGCCCACCAAGATGCCAGGTGGCCACCAAATCATGACATGACTACCAAAGAAACGCTGGTTGCCCACAGGGATGCACGGTGTCCACCAGAATGCCATGTGAAGAACAAATGAAATGCCGGGTGCCCACCAAAGGAAACACCGGGTGCCCACCAAAACGCCACATGACCAGCAAAAGAAACACCAGGTGAGTAAGAAGGAGCCAGGTGCCCACCAAGATGCCAGGTACCTACCAAAAGTAATGCCAGGTGCCCATTAAGATGCCAGGTGGCCACCAAAACGCCCCATGCCCACCAAAAGAAATGCCAGGTGCCCACCAATAAAAACCCTGGGTGCCCACCAGGATTAATGCCACATGCCAACCAAAAGAGACACTGGGGACCCACCAAAAGACCACGTGCACAGCAAAATAGATGCTGGGTGCCTAACAAGATGTCAGCTTGTCACCAAAATGCCACGTACCCACCAAAAAATATCGCTGGGTTCCCACAGAATTTCCAGGGGGCACCCAAAATGCGAGGTGATCACCAAAAGAAACGCCGTCTGCCCACTAAAATAAATGCCAGGTGGCCACCAAAATAAAGGCTGCTTGCCCATCAAGATGGCAGTTGGCCACGAAAACACGACATGCCCACCAAAGAAAATGCTGGGTGCCCACCAAAGAAATGTTGGGTGCTTATGAAGATGCCAGGTGGCCACCTGGTGAAAAACATGGTGTTAGCATTTAGGTGGCCACCAAGATAAAGACTGGGTGCCCACCAAGATGGCAGATGGCCACAAAAATAAACGCTGGGTGCCCATCAATATTTCAGCTGGCAACCAATACACCAGGTGCCCACGACAGCAAATGCCAGGTGGCCACCAAAACACCATGTGCCCACCAAAACTAATGCTGGGTGCACACAAAGATGCCAGATGCCCACCAAAAGATATGCCAGGTGCCCACCGTGATGGCAGGTGACCACCAAAACGCCATGTGTGCAAAAAAATAAATGATGGGTGCCCACCAAGATGCCAGCTGGCCACCATAATGCCAGGTGCCCACCAAAAGAAAGGCTGGGTCCTTACCAAGATGCTAGTACTCACCAAAATAAATGCTGGGTGCCCACCAGGATGCCAGGAGGCCACAAAACCGCCATGTGCTCAGCAAAAGAAATGCGATATTCCCAACAGGATGCCAGGTGGCCACCAAATCGTGACATTCTTATCAAATATACACTGATTGCCCTCAGGGATGCACGGTGGCCTCCAAAACATCACGTGCAGACCAAAATAAATGCTGAGTGCCCACCAAATGACACACCGGGTGCCCACCAAAACGCCACGTGGCCAGCAAAAGAAACGCCGGGTGACTAAGAAGAAGCCAGGTGCCCACCACGATGCCAAGTGCCTGCCAAAAGTAACGCTGGGTGCCCATTAAAATGCTGGGTGGCTACCAAGATGCCAGGTGCCTCCCACAAGAAATGCCAGGTGCCCTAGAAGATGACAGGTATCCACAAAAACACCCTGTGCCCATCAAAAGAAATGCTGGGTTCCCACCAATCAAATCCAGGGTGCCTACCACGATTAATGCCACAAGAACACTAAAGGAGACACTGGGTACCCAACAAAAGACCACGTGCCCAGCAAAATAGATGCTGCGTGCCCACCAAGATGCCAGCTTGTCACCAAAGCGGCACGTACCCACCAAAAAATATCGCTGGGTTCCCACCAATATTCCAGGTGGCACACAAAATGCCAGGTGGCCACCAAAATAAAGTCTGGTTGCCCATCAAGATGGCAGTTGGCCACGAAAATGTGACATGCCCACCAAAGAAAATGCTGGATGCCCACCGAGAGTCCGGGTGCCCACCAACGTAAATGCTGGGTGCTTATGAAGATGCCAGGTGGCCACCTGGTGAAAAACACGGTGTTAGCATTTAGGTGGCCACCAAGAAAAGAAATCCTGGGTGCCCACCAAGATGCCGGCTGCACACCAAAATAAACTCTTGGTGCCCATAAATATGTCAGGCCGCCACCAAAACTCCATGTGCCCACCAAAACTAATACTGGCTGTGCACAAATATGCCAGGTGGCCAGTATAACGCCATGTGCTCACCTCGATAATTGCCAGATGCCGACCAAAAGATATGCCAGGTGCCCACCATGATGCCAGGTGGCCACCAGAACACCATGTTGCCACCAAAACTAATGCTGGGTGCGCACAAAGATACCAAGTGGCCACTATAACGCCATGTGTGCAAAACCAATAAAAGATAGGTGCCCACCAAGATGCCAGGTGGCCACCAAAAAGCCGTGTGCTCAGGAAAATAAACACTGGGTGCCCACCAAGAGGCCAGGTGTCCACCAAATCATGACATGCCTAACCAAGAAACGCCCGTTGGCCACAGTGATGCAAGGTGGCCAGCAGAACGCCATGTGTAGACCAAATTAAATGCCAGGTGCCCACCAAAGGAAACACCGGGTGCCCACCAAAACGCCACGTGGACAGCAAAAGAAACGCCAGGTGACTAAGAAGGAGCCAGGTGCCCACCAAGATGCCAGGTGCCTACCAAAAGTAACAGCAGGTGAACATTAAGATGCCAGGTGGCCACCAAAACGCCCCATGCCCACCTAAAGAAATGCCAGGTGCCCACCAATACAAAACCTGGGTGCCCACCACGATTAATGCCACATGCCCACCAAAAGAGACACTGGGGACCCACCAAAAGACCACGTGCACAGCAAAATAGATGTTGGGTGCCCAACAAGATGCCAGCTTGTCACCAAAGCGGCACGTACCCACCAAAAAATATCGCTGGCTTCCCACCAATATTCCAGGTGGCACACAAAATGCCAGGTGGACAGCAAAAGAAACACCGTCTGCCCACTAAAATAAATGCCAGGTGGCCACCAAAATAAAGGCTGCTTGCCCATCAAGATGACAGTTGGCCATGAAAATGTGACATGCCCACCAAAGAAAATGCTGGGTGCCCACCAAGATGCCGGGTGCCCACCAAAGGAATGTTGGGTGCTTATGAAGATGCCAGGTGGCCACCTGGTGAAAAACATGGTGTTAGCATTTAGGTGGCCACCAAGATAAAGACTGGGTGCCCACCAAGATGGCAGATGGCCACCAAAATAAACGCTGGGTGCCCATCAATATTTCAGCTGGCAACCAATACACCAGGTGCCCACGACAGCAAATGCCAGGTGGCCACCAAAACACCATGTGCCCACCAAAACTAATGCTGGGTGCCCACCAAGATGCCAGATGCCGTACAAAAGATATTCCAGGTGCCCACCAAAAGAAAGGCTGGGTCCTTACCAAGATGCTGGTACTCACCAAAATAAATGCTGGGTGCCCACCAAGATGCCAGGAGGCCACAAAACCGCCATGTGCTCAGCAAAAGAAATGCGATATTCCCACCAAGATGCCAGGTGGCCACCAAATCGTGACATTCTTATCAAATATACACTGATTGCCCTCAGGGATGCACGGTGGCCTCCAAAACATCACGTGCAGACCAAATTAAATGCTGAGTGCCCACCAAATGACACACCGGGTGCCCACCAAAACGCCACGTGGCCAGCGAAAGAAACGCCGGGTGACTAAGAAGAAACCAGGTGCCAACCACGATGCCAGGTGCCTGCCAAAAGTAACGCTGGGTGCCCATTAAGATGCTGGGTGGCCACCAAGATGCCAGGTGCCTCCCACAAGAAATGCCAGGTGCCCTAGAAGATGACAGGTATCCACAAAAACACCCTGTGCCCATCAAAAGAAATGCTGGGTGCCCACCAATGAAAAACCAGGGTGTCCACCATGATTAGTGGCACAAGCCCACCAAAAGAGACACTGGGTAGCCACCGAAAGGCATTGTACTCAGTAAAATACATGCTGGGTGCCCACCAAGATGCCAGGTGCCTACCAAAAGTAACAGCGGGTGCCCATTAAGATGCCAGGTGACCAACAAAATGCCGCATGCCCACCAAAAGAAATGCCAGGTGCCCACCAATAAAAACCCTGGGTGCCCACCACGATTAATGCCACAAGAACACCAAAGGAGGCACTGGGGACCCACCAAAAGGCCATGTGCCTATCAAATCAAATGCTGGATGCCCAACAATATGCCAGGTTGTCACCTAAGGCCACATAGCCACCAAAAAGAATCGCCTGGTGCCCACCAAATTTCCAGGTGGCACACAAAATGCCCGGTGGCCACCAAAAGAAATGCCATCTGCCCACTAAAATAAATGCCAGGTGGCCACCAAAATAAAGTCTGGTTGCCCATCAAGATGGCAGTTGGCCACGAAAATGTGACATGCCCACCAAAGAAAATGCTGGGTGCCCACCGAGATGCAGGGTGCGCACCAACGTAATTGCTGGGTGGTTATGAAGATGCCAGGTGGCCACCTGGTGAAAAACACTATGTTAGCATTTAGGTGGCCACCAAGATAAGGACTACGTTCACACCAAGATGCCAGCTGGCCACCAAAAAGCCATGTGCCCAGGAAAATAAACACTGGGTGCCCACCAAGATGCCAGGTGGCCACCAAATCATGACATGACTACCAAAGAAACGCTGGTTGCCCACAGGGATGCACGGTGTCCACCAGAACGCCATGTGAAGAACAAATGAAATGCCGGGTGCCCACCAAAGGAAACACCGGGTGCCCACCAAAACGCCACATGACCAGCAAAAGAAACACCAGGTGAGTAAGAAGGAGCCAGGTGCCCACCAAGATGCCAGGTACCTACCAAAAGTAATGCCAGGTGCCCATTAAGATGCCAGGTGGCCACCAAAACGCCCCATGCCCACCAAAAGAAATGCCAGGTGCCCACCAATAAAAACCCTGGGTGCCCACCAGGATTAATGCCACATGCCAACCAAAAGAGACACTGGGGACCCACCAAAAGACCACGTGCACAGCAAAATAGATGCTGGGTGCCTAACAAGATGTCAGCTTGTCACCAAAATGCCACGTACCCACCAAAAAATATCGCTGGGTTCCCACAGAATTTCCAGGGGGCACCCAAAATGCGAGGTGATCACCAAAAGAAACGCCGTCTGCCCACTAAAATAAATGCCAGGTGGCCACCAAAATAAAGGCTGCTTGCCCATCAAGATGGCAGTTGGCCACGAAAACACGACATGCCCACCAAAGAAAATGCTGGGTGCCCACCAAAGAAATGTTGGGTGCTTATGAAGATGCCAGGTGGCCACCTGGTGAAAAACATGGTGTTAGCATTTAGGTGGCCACCAAGATAAAGACTAGGTGCCCACCAAGATGGCAGATGGCCACAAAAATAAACGCTGGGTGCCCATCAATATTTCAGCTGGCAACCAATACACCAGGTGCCCACGACAGCAAATGCCACGTGGCCACCAAAACACCATGTGCCCACCAAAACTAATGCTGGGTGCACACAAAGATGCCAGATGCCCACCAAAAGATATGCCAGGTGCCCACCGTGATGGCAGGTGACCACCAAAACGCCATGTGTGCAAAAAAATAAATGATGGGTGCCCACCAAGATGCCAGCTGGCCACCATAATGCCAGGTGCCCACCAAAAGAAAGGCTGGGTCCTTACCAAGATGCTAGTACTCACCAAAATAAATGCTGGGTGCCCACCAGGATGCCAGGAGGCCACAAAACCGCCATGTGCTCAGCAAAAGAAATGCGATATTCCCAACAGGATGCCAGGTGGCCACCAAATCGTGACATTCTTATCAAATATACACTGATTGTCCTCAGGGATGCACGGTGGCCTCCAAAACATCACGTGCAGACCAAAATAAATGCTGAGTGCCCACCAAATGACACACCGGGTGCCCACCAAAACGCCACGTGGCCAGCAAAAGAAACGCCGGGTGACTAAGAAGAAGCCAGGTGCCCACCACGATGCCAAGTGCCTGCCAAAAGTAACGCTGGGTGCCCATTAAAATGCTGGGTGGCTACCAAGATGCCAGGTGCCTCCCACAAGAAATGCCAGGTGCCCTAGAACATGACAGGTATCCACAAAAACACCCTGTGCCCATCAAAAGAAATGCTGGGTTCCCACCAATCAAATCCAGGGTGCCTACCACGATTAATGCCACAAGAACACTAAAGGAGACACTGGGTACCCAACAAAAGACCACGTGCCCAGCAAAATAGATGCTGCGTGCCCACCAAGATGCCAGCTTGTCACCAAAGCGGCACGTACCCACCAAAAAATATCGCTGGGTTCCCACCAATATTCCAGGTGGCACACAAAATGCCAGGTGGCCACCAAAATAAAGTCTGGTTGCCCATCAAGATGGCAGTTGGCCACGAAAATGTGACATGCCCACCAAAGAAAATGCTGGGTGCCCACCGAGAGTCCGGGTGCCCACCAACGTAAATGCTGGGTGCTTATGAAGATGCCAGGTGGCCACCTGGTGAAAAACACGGTGTTAGCATTTAGGTGGCCACCAAGAAAAGAAATCCTGGGTGCCCACCAAGATGCCGGCTGCACACCAAAATAAACTCTTGGTGCCCATAAATATGTCAGGCCGCCACCAAAACTCCATGTGCCCACCAAAACTAATACTGGCTGTGCACAAATATGCCAGGTGGCCAGTATAACGCCATGTGCTCACCTCGATAATTGCCAGATGCCGACCAAAAGATATGCCAGGTGCCCACCATGATGCCAGGTGGCCACCAGAACACCATGTTGCCACCAAAACTAATGCTGGGTGCGCACAAAGATACCAAGTGGCCACTATAACGCCATGTGTGCAAAACCAATAAAAGATAGGTGCCCACCAAGATGCCAGGTGGCCACCAAAAAGCCGTGTGCTCAGGAAAATAAACACTGGGTGCCCACCAAGAGGCCAGGTGTCCACCAAATCATGACATGCCTAACCAAGAAACGCCCGTTGGCCACAGTGATGCAAGGTGGCCAGCAGAACGCCATGTGTAGACCAAATTAAATGCCAGGTGCCCACCAAAGGAAACACCGGGTGCCCACCAAAACGCCACGTGGACAGCAAAAGAAACGCCAGGTGACTAAGAAGGAGCCAGGTGCCCACCAAGATGCCAGGTGCCTACCAAAAGTAACAGCAGGTGAACATTAAGATGCCAGGTGGCCACCAAAACGCCCCATGCCCACCTAAAGAAATGCCAGGTGCCCACCAATACAAAACCTGGGTGCCCACCACGATTAATGCCACATGCCCACCAAAAGAGACACTGGGGACCCACCAAAAGACCACGTGCACAGCAAAATAGATGTTGGGTGCCCAACAAGATGCCAGCTTGTCACCAAAGCGGCACGTACCCACCAAAAAATATCGCTGGCTTCCCACCAATATTCCAGGTGGCACACAAAATGCCAGGTGGACAGCAAAAGAAACACCGTCTGCCCACTAAAATAAATGCCAGGTGGCCACCAAAATAAAGGCTGCTTGCCCATCAAGATGACAGTTGGCCATGAAAATGTGACATGCCCACCAAAGAAAATGCTGGGTGCCCACCAAGATGCCGGGTGCCCACCAAAGGAATGTTGGGTGCTTATGAAGATGCCAGGTGGCCACCTGGTGAAAAACATGGTGTTAGCATTTAGGTGGCCACCAAGATAAAGACTGGGTGCCCACCAAGATGGCAGATGGCCACCAAAATAAACGCTGGGTGCCCATCAATATTTCAGCTGGCAACCAATACACCAGGTGCCCACGACAGCAAATGCCAGGTGGCCACCAAAACACCATGTGCCCACCAAAACTAATGCTGGGTGCCCACCAAGATGCCAGATGCCGTACAAAAGATATTCCAGGTGCCCACCAAAAGAAAGGCTGGGTCCTTACCAAGATGCTGGTACTCACCAAAATAAATGCTGGGTGCCCACCAAGATGCCAGGAGGCCACAAAACCGCCATGTGCTCAGCAAAAGAAATGCGATATTCCCACCAAGATGCCAGGTGGCCACCAAATCGTGACATTCTTATCAAATATACACTGATTGCCCTCAGGGATGCACGGTGGCCTCCAAAACATCACGTGCAGACCAAATTAAATGCTGAGTGCCCACCAAATGACACACCGGGTGCCCACCAAAACGCCACGTGGCCAGCAAAAGAAACGCCGGGTGACTAAGAAGAAACCAGGTGCCAACCACGATGCCAGGTGCCTGCCAAAAGTAACGCTGGGTGCCCATTAAGATGCTGGGTGGCCACCAAGATGCCAGGTGCCTCCCACAAGAAATGCCAGGTGCCCTAGAAGATGACAGGTATCCACAAAAACACCCTGTGCCCATCAAAAGAAATGCTGGGTGCCCACCAATGAAAAACCAGGGTGTCCACCATGATTAGTGGCACAAGCCCACCAAAAGAGACACTGGGTAGCCACCGAAAGGCATTGTACTCAGTAAAATACATGCTGGGTGCCCACCAAGATGCCAGGTGCCTACCAAAAGTAACAGCGGGTGCCCATTAAGATGCCAGGTGACCAACAAAATGCCGCATGCCCACCAAAAGAAATGCCAGGTGCCCACCAATAAAAACCCTGGGTGCCCACCACGATTAATGCCACAAGAACACCAAAGGAGGCACTGGGGACCCACCAAAAGGCCATGTGCCTATCAAATCAAATGCTGGATGCCCAACAATATGCCAGGTTGTCACCTAAGGCCACATAGCCACCAAAAAGAATCGCCTGGTGCCCACCAAATTTCCAGGTGGCACACAAAATGCCCGGTGGCCACCAAAAGAAATGCCATCTGCCCACTAAAATAAATGCCAGGTGGCCACCAAAATAAAGTCTGGTTGCCCATCAAGATGGCAGTTGGCCACGAAAATGTGACATGCCCACCAAAGAAAATGCTGGGTGCCCACCGAGATGCAGGGTGCGCACCAACGTAATTGCTGGGTGGTTATGAAGATGCCAGGTGGCCACCTGGTGAAAAACACTATGTTAGCATTTAGGTGGCCACCAAGATAAGGACTACGTTCACACCAAGATGCCAGCTGGCCACCAAAAAGCCATGTGCCCAGGAAAATAAACACTGGGTGCCCACCAAGATGCCAGGTGGCCACCAAATCATGACATGACTACCAAAGAAACGCTGGTTGCCCACAGGGATGCACGGTGTCCACCAGAACGCCATGTGAAGAACAAATGAAATGCCGGGTGCCCACCAAAGGAAACACCGGGTGCCCACCAAAACGCCACATGACCAGCAAAAGAAACACCAGGTGAGTAAGAAGGAGCCAGGTGCCCACCAAGATGCCAGGTACCTACCAAAAGTAATGCCAGGTGCCCATTAAGATGCCAGGTGGCCACCAAAACGCCCCATGCCCACCAAAAGAAATGCCAGGTGCCCACCAATAAAAACCCTGGGTGCCCACCAGGATTAATGCCACATGCCAACCAAAAGAGACACTGGGGACCCACCAAAAGACCACGTGCACAGCAAAATAGATGCTGGGTGCCTAACAAGATGTCAGCTTGTCACCAAAATGCCACGTACCCACCAAAAAATATCGCTGGGTTCCCACAGAATTTCCAGGGGGCACCCAAAATGCGAGGTGATCACCAAAAGAAACGCCGTCTGCCCACTAAAATAAATGCCAGGTGGCCACCAAAATAAAGGCTGCTTGCCCATCAAGATGGCAGTTGGCCACGAAAACACGACATGCCCACCAAAGAAAATGCTGGGTGCCCACCAAAGAAATGTTGGGTGCTTATGAAGATGCCAGGTGGCCACCTGGTGAAAAACATGGTGTTAGCATTTAGGTGGCCACCAAGATAAAGACTAGGTGCCCACCAAGATGGCAGATGGCCACAAAAATAAACGCTGGGTGCCCATCAATATTTCAGCTGGCAACCAATACACCAGGTGCCCACGACAGCAAATGCCACGTGGCCACCAAAACACCATGTGCCCACCAAAACTAATGCTGGGTGCACACAAAGATGCCAGATGCCCACCAAAAGATATGCCAGGTGCCCACCGTGATGGCAGGTGACCACCAAAACGCCATGTGTGCAAAAAAATAAATGATGGGTGCCCACCAAGATGCCAGCTGGCCACCATAATGCCAGGTGCCCACCAAAAGAAAGGCTGGGTCCTTACCAAGATGCTAGTACTCACCAAAATAAATGCTGGGTGCCCACCAGGATGCCAGGAGGCCACAAAACCGCCATGTGCTCAGCAAAAGAAATGCGATATTCCCAACAGGATGCCAGGTGGCCACCAAATCGTGACATTCTTATCAAATATACACTGATTGTCCTCAGGGATGCACGGTGGCCTCCAAAACATCACGTGCAGACCAAAATAAATGCTGAGTGCCCACCAAATGACACACCGGGTGCCCACCAAAACGCCACGTGGCCAGCAAAAGAAACGCCGGGTGACTAAGAAGAAGCCAGGTGCCCACCACGATGCCAAGTGCCTGCCAAAAGTAACGCTGGGTGCCCATTAAAATGCTGGGTGGCTACCAAGATGCCAGGTGCCTCCCACAAGAAATGCCAGGTGCCCTAGAAGATGACAGGTATCCACAAAAACACCCTGTGCCCATCAAAAGAAATGCTGGGTTCCCACCAATCAAATCCAGGGTGCCTACCACGATTAATGCCACAAGAACACTAAAGGAGACACTGGGTACCCAACAAAAGACCACGTGCCCAGCAAAATAGATGCTGCGTGCCCACCAAGATGCCAGCTTGTCACCAAAGCGGCACGTACCCACCAAAAAATATCGCTGGGTTCCCACCAATATTCCAGGTGGCACACAAAATGCCAGGTGGCCACCAAAATAAAGTCTGGTTGCCCATCAAGATGGCAGTTGGCCACGAAAATGTGACATGCCCACCAAAGAAAATGCTGGGTGCCCACCGAGAGTCCGGGTGCCCACCAACGTAAATGCTGGGTGCTTATGAAGATGCCAGGTGGCCACCTGGTGAAAAACACGGTGTTAGCATTTAGGTGGCCACCAAGAAAAGAAATCCTGGGTGCCCACCAAGATGCCGGCTGCACACCAAAATAAACTCTTGGTGCCCATAAATATGTCAGGCCGCCACCAAAACTCCATGTGCCCACCAAAACTAATACTGGCTGTGCACAAATATGCCAGGTGGCCAGTATAACGCCATGTGCTCACCTCGATAATTGCCAGATGCCGACCAAAAGATATGCCAGGTGCCCACCATGATGCCAGGTGGCCACCAGAACACCATGTTGCCACCAAAACTAATGCTGGGTGCGCACAAAGATACCAAGTGGCCACTATAACGCCATGTGTGCAAAACCAATAAAAGATAGGTGCCCACCAAGATGCCAGGTGGCCACCAAAAAGCCGTGTGCTCAGGAAAATAAACACTGGGTGCCCACCAAGAGGCCAGGTGTCCACCAAATCATGACATGCCTAACCAAGAAACGCCCGTTGGCCACAGTGATGCAAGGTGGCCAGCAGAACGCCATGTGTAGACCAAATTAAATGCCAGGTGCCCACCAAAGGAAACACCGGGTGCCCACCAAAACGCCACGTGGACAGCAAAAGAAACGCCAGGTGACTAAGAAGGAGCCAGGTGCCCACCAAGATGCCAGGTGCCTACCAAAAGTAACAGCAGGTGAACATTAAGATGCCAGGTGGCCACCAAAACGCCCCATGCCCACCTAAAGAAATGCCAGGTGCCCACCAATACAAAACCTGGGTGCCCACCACGATTAATGCCACATGCCCACCAAAAGAGACACTGGGGACCCACCAAAAGACCACGTGCACAGCAAAATAGATGTTGGGTGCCCAACAAGATGCCAGCTTGTCACCAAAGCGGCACGTACCCACCAAAAAATATCGCTGGCTTCCCACCAATATTCCAGGTGGCACACAAAATGCCAGGTGGACAGCAAAAGAAACACCGTCTGCCCACTAAAATAAATGCCAGGTGGCCACCAAAATAAAGGCTGCTTGCCCATCAAGATGACAGTTGGCCATGAAAATGTGACATGCCCACCAAAGAAAATGCTGGGTGCCCACCAAGATGCCGGGTGCCCACCAAAGGAATGTTGGGTGCTTATGAAGATGCCAGGTGGCCACCTGGTGAAAAACATGGTGTTAGCATTTAGGTGGCCACCAAGATAAAGACTGGGTGCCCACCAAGATGGCAGATGGCCACCAAAATAAACGCTGGGTGCCCATCAATATTTCAGCTGGCAACCAATACACCAGGTGCCCACGACAGCAAATGCCAGGTGGCCACCAAAACACCATGTGCCCACCAAAACTAATGCTGGGTGCCCACCAAGATGCCAGATGCCGTACAAAAGATTTTCCAGGTGCCCACCAAAAGAAAGGCTGGGTCCTTACCAAGATGCTGGTACTCACCAAAATAAATGCTGGGTGCCCACCAAGATGCCAGGAGGCCACAAAACCGCCATGTGCTCAGCAAAAGAAATGCTAGATTCCCACCAAGATGCCAGGTGGCCACCAAATCGTGACATTCTTATCAAATATACACTGATTGCCCTCAGGGATGCACGGTGGCCTCCAAAACATCACGTGCAGACCAAATTAAATGCTGAGTGCCCACCAAATGACACACCGGGTGCCCACCAAAATGCCACGTGGCCAGCAAAAGAAACGCCGGGTGACTAAGAAGAAACCAGGTGCCAACCACGATGCCAGGTGCCTGCCAAAAGTAACGCTGGGTGCCCATTAAGATGCTGGGTGGCCACCAAGATGCCAGGTGCCTCCCACAAGAAATGCCAGGTGCCCTAGAAGATGACAGGTATCCACAAAAACACCCTGTGCCCATCAAAAGAAATGCTGGGTGCCCACCAATGAAAAACCAGGGTGTCCACCATGATTAGTGGCACAAGCCCACCAAAAGAGACACTGGGTAGCCACCGAAAGGCATTGTACTCAGTAAAATACATGCTGGGTGCCCACCAAGATGCCAGGTGCCTACCAAAAGTAACAGCGGGTGCCCATTAAGATGCCAGGTGACCAACAAAATGCCGCATGCCCACCAAAAGAAATGCCAGGTGCCCACCAATAAAAACCCTGGGTGCCCACCACGATTAATGCCACAAGAACACCAAAGGAGGCACTGGGGACCCACCAAAAGGCCATGTGCCTATCAAATCAAATGCTGGATGCCCAACAATATGCCAGGTTGTCACCTAAGGCCACATAGCCACCAAAAAGAATCGCCTGGTGCCCACCAAATTTCCAGGTGGCACACAAAATGCCCGGTGGCCACCAAAAGAAATGCCATCTGCCCACTAAAATAAATGCCAGGTGGCCACCAAAATAAAGTCTGGTTGCCCATCAAGATGGCAGTTGGCCACGAAAATGTGACATGCCCACCAAAGAAAATGCTGGGTGCCCACCGAGATGCAGGGTGCGCACCAACGTAATTGCTGGGTGGTTATGAAGATGCCAGGTGGCCACCTGGTGAAAAACACTATGTTAGCATTTAGGTGGCCACCAAGATAAGGACTACGTTCACACCAAGATGCCAGCTGGCCACCAAAAAGCCATGTGCCCAGGAAAATAAACACTGGGTGCCCACCAAGATGCCAGGTGGCCACCAAATCATGACATGACTACCAAAGAAACGCTGGTTGCCCACAGGGATGCACGGTGTCCACCAGAACGCCATGTGAAGAACAAATGAAATGCCGGGTGCCCACCAAAGGAAACACCGGGTGCCCACCAAAACGCCACATGACCAGCAAAAGAAACACCAGGTGAGTAAGAAGGAGCCAGGTGCCCACCAAGATGCCAGGTACCTACCAAAAGTAATGCCAGGTGCCCATTAAGATGCCAGGTGGCCACCAAAACGCCCCATGCCCACCAAAAGAAATGCCAGGTGCCCACCAATAAAAACCCTGGGTGCCCACCAGGATTAATGCCACATGCCAACCAAAAGAGACACTGGGGACCCACCAAAAGACCACGTGCACAGCAAAATAGATGCTGGGTGCCTAACAAGATGTCAGCTTGTCACCAAAATGCCACGTACCCACCAAAAAATATCGCTGGGTTCCCACAGAATTTCCAGGGGGCACCCAAAATGCGAGGTGATCACCAAAAGAAACGCCGTCTGCCCACTAAAATAAATGCCAGGTGGCCACCAAAATAAAGGCTGCTTGCCCATCAAGATGGCAGTTGGCCACGAAAACACGACATGCCCACCAAAGAAAATGCTGGGTGCCCACCAAAGAAATGTTGGGTGCTTATGAAGATGCCAGGTGGCCACCTGGTAAAAAACATGGTGTTAGCATTGAGGTGGCCACCAAGATAAAGACTAGGTGCCCACCAAGATGGCAGATGGCCACAAAAATAAACGCTGGGTGCCCATCAATATTTCAGCTGGCAACCAATACACCAGGTGCCCACGACAGCAAATGCCAGGTGGCCACCAAAACACCATGTGCCCACCAAAACTAATGCTGGGTGCACACAAAGATGCCAGATGCCCACCAAAAGATATGCCAGGTGCCCACCGTGATGGCAGGTGACCACCAAAACGCCATGTGTGCAAAAAAATAAATGATGGGTGCCCACCAAGATGCCAGCTGGCCACCATAATGCCAGGTGCCCACCAAAAGAAAGGCTGGGTCCTTACCAAGATGCTAGTACTCACCAAAATAAATGCTGGGTGCCCACCAGGATGCCAGGAGGCCACAAAACCGCCATGTGCTCAGCAAAAGAAATGCGATATTCCCAACAGGATGCCAGGTGGCCACCAAATCGTGACATTCTTATCAAATATACACTGATTGCCCTCAGGGATGCACGGTGGCCTCCAAAACATCACGTGCAGACCAAAATAAATGCTGAGTGCCCACCAAATGACACACCGGGTGCCCACCAAAACGCCACGTGGCCAGCAAAAGAAACGCCGGGTGACTAAGAAGAAGCCAGGTGCCCACCACGATGCCAAGTGCCTGCCAAAAGTAACGCTGGGTGCCCATTAAAATGCTGGGTGGCTACCAAGATGCCAGGTGCCTCCCACAAGAAATGCCAGGTGCCCTAGAAGATGACAGGTATCCACAAAAACACCCTGTGCCCATCAAAAGAAATGCTGGGTTCCCACCAATCAAATCCAGGGTGCCTACCACGATTAATGCCACAAGAACACTAAAGGAGACACTGGGTACCCAACAAAAGACCACGTGCCCAGCAAAATAGATGCTGCGTGCCCACCAAGATGCCAGCTTGTCACCAAAGCGGCACGTACCCACCAAAAAATATCGCTGGGTTCCCACCAATATTCCAGGTGGCACACAAAATGCCAGGTGGCCACCAAAATAAAGTCTGGTTGCCCATCAAGATGGCAGTTGGCCACGAAAATGTGACATGCCCACCAAAGAAAATGCTGGATGCCCACCGAGAGTCCGGGTGCCCACCAACGTAAATGCTGGGTGCTTATGAAGATGCCAGGTGGCCACCTGGTGAAAAACACGGTGTTAGCATTTAGGTGGCCACCAAGAAAAGAAATCCTGGGTGCCCACCAAGATGCCGGCTGCACACCAAAATAAACTCTTGGTGCCCATAAATATGTCAGGCCGCCACCAAAACTCCATGTGCCCACCAAAACTAATACTGGCTGTGCACAAATATGCCAGGTGGCCAGTATAACGCCATGTGCTCACCTCGATAATTGCCAGATGTCGACCAAAAGATATGCCAGGTGCCCACCATGATGCCAGGTGGCCACCAGAACACCATGTTGCCACCAAAACTAATGCTGGGTGCGCACAAAGATACCAAGTGGCCACTATAACGCCATGTGTGCAAAACCAATAAAAGATAGGTGCCCACCAAGATGCCAGGTGGCCACCAAAAAGCCGTGTGCTCAGGAAAATAAACACTGGGTGCCCACCAAGAGGCCAGGTGTCCACCAAATCATGACATGCCTAACCAAGAAACGCCCGTTGGCCACAGTGATGCAAGGTGGCCAGCAGAACGCCATGTGTAGACCAAATTAAATGCCGGGTGCCCACCAAAGGAAACACCGGGTGCCCACCAAAACGCCACGTGGACAGCAAAAGAAACGCCAGGTGACTAAGAAGGAGCCAGGTGCCCACCAAGATGCCAGGTGCCTACCAAAAGTAACAGCAGGTGAACATTAAGATGCCAGGTGGCCACCAAAACGCCCCATGCCCACCTAAAGAAATGCCAGGTGCCCACCAATACAAAACCTGGGTGCCCACCACGATTAATGCCACATGCCCACCAAAAGAGACACTGGGGACCCACCAAAAGACCACGTGCACAGCAAAATAGATGTTGGGTGCCCAACAAGATGCCAGCTTGTCACCAAAGCGGCACGTACCCACCAAAAAATATCGCTGGCTTCCCACCAATATTCCAGGTGGCACACAAAATGCCAGGTGGACAGCAAAAGAAACACCGTCTGCCCACTAAAATAAATGCCAGGTGGCCACCAAAATAAAGGCTGCTTGCCCATCAAGATGACAGTTGGCCATGAAAATGTGACATGCCCACCAAAGAAAATGCTGGGTGCCCACCAAGATGCCGGGTGCCCACCAAAGGAATGCTGGGTGCTTATGAAGATGCCAGGTGGCCACCTGGTGAAAAACATGGTGTTAGCATTTAGGTGGCCACCAAGATAAAGACTGGGTGCCCACCAAGATGGCAGATGGCCACCAAAATAAACGCTGGGTGCCCATCAATATTTCAGCTGGCAACCAATACACCAGGTGCCCACGACAGCAAATGCCAGGTGGCCACCAAAACACCATGTGCCCACCAAAACTAATGCTGGGTGCCCACCAAGATGCCAGATGCCGTACAAAAGATATTCCAGGTGCCCACCAAAAGAAAGGCTGGGTCCTTACCAAGATGCTGGTACTCACCAAAATAAATGCTGGGTGCCCACCAAGATGCCAGGAGGCCACAAAACCGCCATGTGCTCAGCAAAAGAAATGCTAGATTCCCACCAAGATGCCAGGTGGCCACCAAATCGTGACATTCTTATCAAATATACACTGATTGCCCTCAGGGATGCACGGTGGCCTCCAAAACATCACGTGCAGACCAAATTAAATGCTGAGTGCCCACCAAATGACACACCGGGTGCCCACCAAAACGCCACGTGGCCAGCAAAAGAAACGCCGGGTGACTAAGAAGAAACCAGGTGCCAACCACGATGCCAGGTGCCTGCCAAAAGTAACGCTGGGTGCCCATTAAGATGCTGGGTGGCCACCAAGATGCCAGGTGCCTCCCACAAGAAATGCCAGGTGCCCTAGAAGATGACAGGTATCCACAAAAACACCCTGTGCCCATCAAAAGAAATGCTGGGTGCCCACCAATGAAAAACCAGGGTGTCCACCATGATTAGTGGCACAAGCCCACCAAAAGAGACACTGGGTAGCCACCGAAAGGCATTGTACTCAGTAAAATACATGCTGGGTGCCCACCAAGATGCCAGGTGCCTACCAAAAGTAACAGCGGGTGCCCATTAAGATGCCAGGTGACCAACAAAATGCCGCATGCCCACCAAAAGAAATGCCAGGTGCCCACCAATAAAAACCCTGGGTGCCCACCACGATTAATGCCACAAGAACACCAAAGGAGGCACTGGGGACCCACCAAAAGGCCATGTGCCTATCAAATCAAATGCTGGATGCCCAACAATATGCCAGGTTGTCACCTAAGGCCACATAGCCACCAAAAAGAATCGCCTGGTGCCCACCAATTTTCCAGGTGGCACACAAAATGCCCGGTGGCCACCAAAAGAAATGCCATCTGCCCACTAAAATAAATGCCAGGTGGCCACCAAAATAAAGTCTGGTTGCCCATCAAGATGGCAGTTGGCCACGAAAATGTGACATGCCCACCAAAGAAAATGCTGGGTGCCCACCGAGATGCAGGGTGCGCACCAACGTAATTGCTGGGTGGTTATGAAGATGCCAGGTGGCCACCTGGTGAAAAACACTATGTTAGCATTTAGGTGGCCACCAAGATAAGGACTACGTTCACACCAAGATGCCAGCTGGCCACCAAAAAGCCATGTGCCCAGGAAAATAAACACTGGGTGCCCACCAAGATGCCAGGTGGCCACCAAATCATGACATGACTACCAAAGAAACGCTGGTTGCCCACAGGGATGCACGGTGTCCACCAGAACGCCATGTGAAGAACAAATGAAATGCCGGGTGCCCACCAAAGGAAACACCGGGTGCCCACCAAAACGCCACATGACCAGCAAAAGAAACACCAGGTGAGTAAGAAGGAGCCAGGTGCCCACCAAGATGCCAGGTACCTACCAAAAGTAATGCCAGGTGCCCATTAAGATGCCAGGTGGCCACCAAAACGCCCCATGCCCACCAAAAGAAATGCCAGGTGCCCACCAATAAAAACCCTGGGTGCCCACCAGGATTAATGCCACATGCCAACCAAAAGAGACACTGGGGACCCACCAAAAGACCACGTGCACAGCAAAATAGATGCTGGGTGCCTAACAAGATGTCAGCTTGTCACCAAAATGCCACGTACCCACCAAAAAATATCGCTGGGTTCCCACAGAATTTCCAGGGGGCACCCAAAATGCGAGGTGATCACCAAAAGAAACGCCGTCTGCCCACTAAAATAAATGCCAGGTGGCCACCAAAATAAAGGCTGCTTGCCCATCAAGATGGCAGTTGGCCACGAAAACACGACATGCCCACCAAAGAAAATGCTGGGTGCCCACCAAAGAAATGTTGGGTGCTTATGAAGATGCCAGGTGGCCACCTGGTAAAAAACATGGTGTTAGCATTTAGGTGGCCACCAAGATAAAGACTGGGTGCCCACCAAGATGGCAGATGGCCACCAAAATAAACGCTGGGTGCCCATCAATATTTCAGCTGGCAACCAATACACCAGGTGCCCACGACAGCAAATGCCACGTGGCCACCAAAACACCATGTGCCCACCAAAACTAATGCTGGGTGCACACAAAGATGCCAGATGCCCACCAAAAGATATGCCAGGTGCCCACCGTGATGGCAGGTGACCACCAAAACGCCATGTGTGCAAAAAAATAAATGATGGGTGCCCACCAAGATGCCAGCTGGCCACCATAATGCCAGGTGCCCACCAAAAGAAAGGCTGGGTCCTTACCAAGATGCTGGTACTCACCAAAATAAATGCTGGGTGCTCACCAGGATGCCAGGAGGCCACAAAACCGCCATGTGCTCAGCAAAAGAAATGCGATATTCCCAACAGGATGCCAGGTGGCCACCAAATCGTGACATTCTTATCAAATATACACTGATTGCCCTCAGGGATGCACGGTGGCCTCCAAAACATCACGTGCAGACCAAAATAAATGCTGAGTGCCCACCAAATGACACACCGGGTGCCCACCAAAACGCCACGTGGCCAGCAAAAGAAACGCCGGGTGACTAAGAAGAAACCAGGTGCCAACCACGATGCCAGGTGCCTGCCAAAAGTAACGCTGGGTGCCCATTAAGATGCTGGGTGGCCACCAAGATGCCAGGTGCCTCCCACAAGAAATGCCAGGTGCCCTAGAAGATGACAGGTATCCACAAAAACACCCTGTGCCCATCAAAAGAAATGCTGGGTGCCCACCAATGAAAAACCAGGGTGTCCACCATGATTAGTGGCACAAGCCCACCAAAAGAGACACTGGGTAGCCACCGAAAGGCATTGTACTCAGTAAAATACATGCTGGGTGCCCACCAAGATGCCAGGTGCCTACCAAAAGTAACAGCGGGTGCCCATTAAGATG
This sequence comes from Opisthocomus hoazin, assembly GCF_030867145.1. Classification (NCBI taxonomy): domain Eukaryota; kingdom Metazoa; phylum Chordata; class Aves; order Opisthocomiformes; family Opisthocomidae; genus Opisthocomus; species Opisthocomus hoazin. The sequence goes on from NC_134441.1 coordinate 611,865, forward strand.
CCAGGTGACCAACAAAATGCCGCATGCCCACCAAAAGAAATGCCAGGTGCCCACCAATAAAAACCCTGGGTGCCCACCACGATTAATGCCACAAGAACACCAAAGGAGGCACTGGGGACCCACCAAAAGGCCATGTGCCTATCAAATCAAATGCTGGATGCCCAACAATATGCCAGGTTGTCACCTAAGGCCACATAGCCACCAAAAAGAATCGCCTGGTGCCCACCAAATTTCCAGGTGGCACACAAAATGCCCGGTGGCCACCAAAAGAAATGCCATCTGCCCACTAAAATAAATGCCAGGTGGCCACCAAAATAAAGTCTGGTTGCCCATCAAGATGGCAGTTGGCCACGAAAATGTGACATGCCCACCAAAGAAAATGCTGGGTGCCCACCGAGATGCAGGGTGCGCACCAACGTAATTGCTGGGTGGTTATGAAGATGCCAGGTGGCCACCTGGTGAAAAACACTATGTTAGCATTTAGGTGGCCACCAAGATAAGGACTACGTTCACACCAAGATGCCAGCTGGCCACCAAAAAGCCATGTGCCCAGGAAAATAAACACTGGGTGCCCACCAAGATGCCAGGTGGCCACCAAATCATGACATGACTACCAAAGAAACGCTGGTTGCCCACAGGGATGCACGGTGTCCACCAGAACGCCATGTGAAGAACAAATGAAATGCCGGGTGCCCACCAAAGGAAACACCGGGTGCCCACCAAAACGCCACATGACCAGCAAAAGAAACACCAGGTGAGTAAGAAGGAGCCAGGTGCCCACCAAGATGCCAGGTACCTACCAAAAGTAATGCCAGGTGCCCATTAAGATGCCAGGTGGCCACCAAAACGCCCCATGCCCACCAAAAGAAATGCCAGGTGCCCACCAATAAAAACCCTGGGTGCCCACCAGGATTAATGCCACATGCCAACCAAAAGAGACACTGGGGACCCACCAAAAGACCACGTGCACAGCAAAATAGATGCTGGGTGCCTAACAAGATGTCAGCTTGTCACCAAAATGCCACGTACCCACCAAAAAATATCGCTGGGTTCCCACAGAATTTCCAGGGGGCACCCAAAATGCGAGGTGATCACCAAAAGAAACGCCGTCTGCCCACTAAAATAAATGCCAGGTGGCCACCAAAATAAAGGCTGCTTGCCCATCAAGATGGCAGTTGGCCACGAAAACACGACATGCCCACCAAAGAAAATGCTGGGTGCCCACCAAAGAAATGTTGGGTGCTTATGAAGATGCCAGGTGGCCACCTGGTAAAAAACATGGTGTTAGCATTTAGGTGGCCACCAAGATAAAGACTGGGTGCCCACCAAGATGGCAGATGGCCACCAAAATAAACGCTGGGTGCCCATCAATATTTCAGCTGGCAACCAATACACCAGGTGCCCACGACAGCAAATGCCACGTGGCCACCAAAACACCATGTGCCCACCAAAACTAATGCTGGGTGCACACAAAGATGCCAGATGCCCACCAAAAGATATGCCAGGTGCCCACCGTGATGGCAGGTGACCACCAAAACGCCATGTGTGCAAAAAAATAAATGATGGGTGCCCACCAAGATGCCAGCTGGCCACCATAATGCCAGGTGCCCACCAAAAGAAAGGCTGGGTCCTTACCAAGATGCTGGTACTCACCAAAATAAATGCTGGGTGCTCACCAGGATGCCAGGAGGCCACAAAACCGCCATGTGCTCAGCAAAAGAAATGCGATATTCCCAACAGGATGCCAGGTGGCCACCAAATCGTGACATTCTTATCAAATATACACTGATTGCCCTCAGGGATGCACGGTGGCCTCCAAAACATCACGTGCAGACCAAAATAAATGCTGAGTGCCCACCAAATGACACACCGGGTGCCCACCAAAACGCCACGTGGCCAGCAAAAGAAACGCCGGGTGACTAAGAAGAAGCCAGGTGCCCACCACGATGCCAAGTGCCTGCCAAAAGTAACGCTGGGTGCCCATTAAAATGCTGGGTGGCTACCAAGATGCCAGGTGCCTCCCGCAAGAAATGCCAGGTGCCCTAGAAGATGACAGGTATCCACAAAAACACCCTGTGCCCATCAAAAGAAATGCTGGGTTCCCACCAATCAAATCCAGGGTGCCTACCACGATTAATGCCACAAGAACACTAAAGGAGACACTGGGTACCCAACAAAAGACCACGTGCCCAGCAAAATAGATGCTGCGTGCCCACCAAGATGCCAGCTTGTCACCAAAGCGGCACGTACCCACCAAAAAATATCGCTGGGTTCCCACCAATATTCCAGGTGGCACACAAAATGCCAGGTGGCCACCAAAATAAAGTCTGGTTGCCCATCAAGATGGCAGTTGGCCACGAAAATGTGACATGCCCACCAAAGAAAATGCTGGGTGCCCACCGAGAGTCCGGGTGCCCACCAACGTAAATGCTGGGTGCTTATGAAGATGCCAGGTGGCCACCTGGTGAAAAACACGGTGTTAGCATTTAGGTGGCCACCAAGAAAAGAAATCCTGGGTGCCCACCAAGATGCCGGCTGCACACCAAAATAAACTCTTGGTGCCCATAAATATGTCAGGCCGCCACCAAAACTCCATGTGCCCACCAAAACTAATACTGGCTGTGCACAAATATGCCAGGTGGCCAGTATAACGCCATGTGCTCACCTCGATAATTGCCAGATGCCGACCAAAAGATATGCCAGGTGCCCACCATGATGCCAGGTGGCCACCAGAACACCATGTTGCCACCAAAACTAATGCTGGGTGCGCACAAAGATACCAAGTGGCCACTATAACGCCATGTGTGCAAAACCAATAAAAGATAGGTGCCCACCAAGATGCCAGGTGGCCACCAAAAAGCCGTGTGCTCAGGAAAATAAACACTGGGTGCCCACCAAGAGGCCAGGTGTCCACCAAATCATGACATGCCTAACCAAGAAACGCCCGTTGGCCACAGTGATGCAAGGTGGCCAGCAGAACGCCATGTGTAGACCAAATTAAATGCCAGGTGCCCACCAAAGGAAACACCGGGTGCCCACCAAAACGCCACGTGGACAGCAAAAGAAACGCCAGGTGACTAAGAAGGAGCCAGGTGCCCACCAAGATGCCAGGTGCCTACCAAAAGTAACAGCAGGTGAACATTAAGATGCCAGGTGGCCACCAAAACGCCCCATGCCCACCTAAAGAAATGCCAGGTGCCCACCAATACAAAACCTGGGTGCCCACCACGATTAATGCCACATGCCCACCAAAAGAGACACTGGGGACCCACCAAAAGACCACGTGCACAGCAAAATAGATGTTGGGTGCCCAACAAGATGCCAGCTTGTCACCAAAGCGGCACGTACCCACCAAAAAATATCGCTCGCTTCCCACCAATATTCCAGGTGGCACACAAAATGCCAGGTGGACAGCAAAAGAAACACCGTCTGCCCACTAAAATAAATGCCAGGTGGCCACCAAAATAAAGGCTGCTTGCCCATCAAGATGACAGTTGGCCATGAAAATGTGACATGCCCACCAAAGAAAATGCTGGGTGCCCACCAAGATGCCGGGTGCCCACCAAAGGAATGCTGGGTGCTTATGAAGATGCCAGGTGGCCACCTGGTGAAAAACATGGTGTTAGCATTTAGGTGGCCACCAAGATAAAGACTGGGTGCCCACCAAGATGGCAGATGGCCACCAAAATAAACGCTGGGTGCCCATCAATATTTCAGCTGGCAACCAATACACCAGGTGCCCACGACAGCAAATGCCAGGTGGCCACCAAAACACCATGTGCCCACCAAAACTAATGCTGGGTGCCCACCAAGATGCCAGATGCCGTACAAAAGATATTCCAGGTGCCCACCAAAAGAAAGGCTGGGTCCTTACCAAGATGCTGGTACTCACCAAAATAAATGCTGGGTGCCCACCAAGATGCCAGGAGGCCACAAAACCGCCATGTGCTCAGCAAAAGAAATGCTAGATTCCCACCAAGATGCCAGGTGGCCACCAAATCGTGACATTCTTATCAAATATACACTGATTGCCCTCAGGGATGCACGGTGGCCTCCAAAACATCACGTGCAGACCAAATTAAATGCTGAGTGCCCACCAAATGACACACCGGGTGCCCACCAAAACGCCACGTGGCCAGCAAAAGAAACGCCGGGTGACTAAGAAGAAACCGGGTGCCAACCACGATGCCAGGTGACTGCCAAAAGTAACGCTGGGTGCCCATTAAGATGCTGGGTGGCCACCAAGATGCCAGGTGCCTCCCACAAGAAATGCCAGGTGCCCTAGAAGATGACAGGTATCCACAAAAACACCCTGTGCCCATCAAAAGAAATGCTGGGTGCCCACCAATGAAAAACCAGGGTGTCCACCATGATTAGTGGCACAAGCCCACCAAAAGAGACACTGGGTAGCCACCGAAAGGCATTGTACTCAGTAAAATACATGCTGGGTGCCCACCAAGATGCCAGGTGCCTACCAAAAGTAACAGCGGGTGCCCATTAAGATGCCAGGTGACCAACAAAATGCCGCATGCCCACCAAAAGAAATGCCAGGTGCCCACCAATAAAAACCCTGGGTGCCCACCACGATTAATGCCACAAGAACACCAAAGGAGGCACTGGGGACCCACCAAAAGGCCATGTGCCTATCAAATCAAATGCTGGATGCCCAACAATATGCCAGGTTGTCACCTAAGGCCACATAGCCACCAAAAAGAATCGCCTGGTGCCCACCAATTTTCCAGGTGGCACACAAAATGCCCGGTGGCCACCAAAAGAAATGCCATCTGCCCACTAAAATAAATGCCAGGTGGCCACCAAAATAAAGTCTGGTTGCCCATCAAGATGGCAGTTGGCCACGAAAATGTGACATGCCCACCAAAGAAAATGCTGGGTGCCCACCGAGATGCAGGGTGCGCACCAACGTAATTGCTGGGTGGTTATGAAGATGCCAGGTGGCCACCTGGTGAAAAACACTATGTTAGCATTTAGGTGGCCACCAAGATAAGGACTACGTTCACACCAAGATGCCAGCTGGCCACCAAAAAGCCATGTGCCCAGGAAAATAAACACTGGGTGCCCACCAAGATGCCAGGTGGCCACCAAATCATGACATGACTACCAAAGAAACGCTGGTTGCCCACAGGGATGCACGGTGTCCACCAGAACGCCATGTGAAGAACAAATGAAATGCCGGGTGCCCACCAAAGGAAACACCGGGTGCCCACCAAAACGCCACATGACCAGCAAAAGAAACACCAGGTGAGTAAGAAGGAGCCAGGTGCCCACCAAGATGCCAGGTACCTACCAAAAGTAATGCCAGGTGCCCATTAAGATGCCAGGTGGCCACCAAAACGCCCCATGCCCACCAAAAGAAATGCCAGGTGCCCACCAATAAAAACCCTGGGTGCCCACCAGGATTAATGCCACATGCCAACCAAAAGAGACACTGGGGACCCACCAAAAGACCACGTGCACAGCAAAATAGATGCTGGGTGCCTAACAAGATGTCAGCTTGTCACCAAAATGCCACGTACCCACCAAAAAATATCGCTGGGTTCCCACAGAATTTCCAGGGGGCATCCAAAATGCGAGGTGATCACCAAAAGAAACGCCGTCTGCCCACTAAAATAAATGCCAGGTGGCCACCAAAATAAAGGCTGCTTGCCCATCAAGATGGCAGTTGGCCACGAAAACACGACATGCCCACCAAAGAAAATGCTGGGTGCCCACCAAAGAAATGTTGGGTGCTTATGAAGATGCCAGGTGGCCACCTGGTGAAAAACATGGTGTTAGCATTGAGGTGGCCACCAAGATAAAGACTAGGTGCCCACCAAGATGGCAGATGGCCACCAAAATAAACGCTGGGTGCCCATCAATATTTCAGCTGGCAACCAATACACCAGGTGCCCACGACAGCAAATGCCACGTGGCCACCAAAACACCATGTGCCCACCAAAACTAATGCTGGGTGCACACAAAGATGCCAGATGCCCACCAAAAGATATGCCAGGTGCCCACTGTGATGGCAGGTGACCACCAAAACACCACGTGTGCAAAAAAATAAATGATGGGTGCCCACCAAGATGCCAGCTGGCCACCATAATGCCAGGTGCCCACCAAAAGAAAGGCTGGGTCCTTACCAAGATGTTGGTACTCACCAAAATAAATGCTGGGTGCCCACCAGGATGCCAGGAGGCCACAAAACCGCCATGTGCTCAGCAAAAGAAATGCGATATTCCCAACAGGATGCCAGGTGGCCACCAAATCGTGACATTCTTATCAAATATACACTGATTGCCCTCAGGGATGCACGGTGGCCTCCAAAACATCACGTGCAGACCAAATTAAATGCTGAGTGCCCACCAAATGACACACCGGGTGCCCACCAAAACGCCACGTGGCCAGCAAAAGAAACGCCGGGTGACTAAGAAGAAGCCAGGTGCCCACCACGATGCCAAGTGCCTGCCAAAAGTAACGCTGGGTGCCCATTAAAATGCTGGGTGGCTACCAAGATGCCAGGTGCCTCCCACAAGAAATGCCAGGTGCCCTAGAAGATGACAGGTATCCACAAAAACACCCTGTGCCCATCAAAAGAAATGCTGGGTTCCCACCAATCAAATCCAGGGTGCCTACCACGATTAATGCCACAAGAACACTAAAGGAGACACTGGGTACCCAACAAAAGACCACGTGCCCAGCAAAATAGATGCTGCGTGCCCACCAAGATGCCAGCTTGTCACCAAAGCGGCACGTACCCACCAAAAAATATCGCTGGGTTCCCACCAATATTCCAGGTGGCACACAAAATGCCAGGTGGCCACCAAAATAAAGTCTGGTTGCCCATCAAGATGGCAGTTGGCCACGAAAATGTGACATGCCCACCAAAGAAAATGCTGGGTGCCCACCGAGAGTCCGGGTGCCCACCAACGTAAATGCTGGGTGCTTATGAAGATGCCAGGTGGCCACCTGGTGAAAAACACGGTGTTAGCATTTAGGTGGCCACCAAGAAAAGAAATCCTGGGTGCCCACCAAGATGCCGGCTGCACACCAAAATAAACTCTTGGTGCCCATAAATATGTCAGGCCGCCACCAAAACTCCATGTGCCCACCAAAACTAATACTGGCTGTGCACAAATATGCCAGGTGGCCAGTATAACGCCATGTGCTCACCTCGATAATTGCCAGATGCCGACCAAAAGATATTCCAGGTGCCCACCATGATGCCAGGTGGCCACCAGAACACCATGTTGCCACCAAAACTAATGCTGGGTGCGCACAAAGATACCAAGTGGCCACTATAACGCCATGTGTGCAAAACCAATAAAAGATAGGTGCCCACCAAGATGCCAGGTGGCCACCAAAAAGCCGTGTGCTCAGGAAAATAAACACTGGGTGCCCACCAAGAGGCCAGGTGTCCACCAAATCATGACATGCCTAACCAAGAAACGCCCGTTGGCCACAGTGATGCAAGGTGGCCAGCAGAACGCCATGTGTAGACCAAATTAAATGCCGGGTGCCCACCAAAGGAAACACTGGGTGCCCACCAAAACGCCACGTGGACAGCAAAAGAAACGCCAGGTGACTAAGAAGGAGCCAGGTGCCCACCAAGATGCCAGGTGCCTACCAAAAGTAACAGCAGGTGAACATTAAGATGCCAGGTGGCCACCAAAACGCCCCATGCCCACCTAAAGAAATGCCAGGTGCCCACCAATACAAAACCTGGGTGCCCACCACGATTAATGCCACATGCCCACCAAAAGAGACACTGGGGACCCACCAAAAGACCACGTGCACAGCAAAATAGATGTTGGGTGCCCAACAAGATGCCAGCTTGTCACCAAAGCGGCACGTACCCACCAAAAAATATCGCTGGCTTCCCACCAATATTCCAGGTGGCACACAAAATGCCAGGTGGACAGCAAAAGAAACACCGTCTGCCCACTAAAATAAATGCCAGGTGGCCACCAAAATAAAGGCTGCTTGCCCATCAAGATGACAGTTGGCCATGAAAATGTGACATGCCCACCAAAGAAAATGCTGGGTGCCCACCAAGATGCCGGGTGCCCACCAAAGGAATGCTGGGTGCTTATGAAGATGCCAGGTGGCCACCTGGTGAAAAACATGGTGTTAGCATTTAGGTGGCCACCAAGATAAAGACTGGGTGCCCACCAAGATGGCAGATGGCCACCAAAATAAACGCTGGGTGCCCATCAATATTTCAGCTGGCAACCAATACACCAGGTGCCCACGACAGCAAATGCCAGGTGGCCACCAAAACACCATGTGCCCACCAAAACTAATGCTGGGTGCCCACCAAGATGCCAGATGCCGTACAAAAGATATTCCAGGTGCCCACCAAAAGAAAGGCTGGGTCCTTACCAAGATGCTGGTACTCACCAAAATAAATGCTGGGTGCCCACCAAGATGCCAGGAGGCCACAAAACCGCCATGTGCTCAGCAAAAGAAATGCTAGATTCCCACCAAGATGCCAGGTGGCCACCAAATCGTGACATTCTTATCAAATATACACTGATTGCCCTCAGGGATGCACGGTGGCCTCCAAAACATCACGTGCAGACCAAATTAAATGCTGAGTGCCCACCAAATGACACACCGGGTGCCCACCAAAACGCCACGTGGCCAGCAAAAGAAACGCCGGGTGACTAAGAAGAAACCGGGTGCCAACCACGATGCCAGGTGACTGCCAAAAGTAACGCTGGGTGCCCATTAAGATGCTGGGTGGCCACCAAGATGCCAGGTGCCTCCCACAAGAAATGCCAGGTGCCCTAGAAGATGACAGGTATCCACAAAAACACCCTGTGCCCATCAAAAGAAATGCTGGGTGCCCACCAATGAAAAACCAGGGTGTCCACCATGATTAGTGGCACAAGCCCACCAAAAGAGACACTGGGTAGCCACCGAAAGGCATTGTACTCAGTAAAATACATGCTGGGTGCCCACCAAGATGCCAGGTGCCTACCAAAAGTAACAGCGGGTGCCCATTAAGATGCCAGGTGACCAACAAAATGCCGCATGCCCACCAAAAGAAATGCCAGGTGCCCACCAATAAAAACCCTGGGTGCCCACCACGATTAATGCCACAAGAACACCAAAGGAGGCACTGGGGACCCACCAAAAGGCCATGTGCCTATCAAATCAAATGCTGGATGCCCAACAATATGCCAGGTTGTCACCTAAGGCCACATAGCCACCAAAAAGAATCGCCTGGTGCCCACCAATTTTCCAGGTGGCACACAAAATGCCCGGTGGCCACCAAAAGAAATGCCATCTGCCCACTAAAATAAATGCCAGGTGGCCACCAAAATAAAGTCTGGTTGCCCATCAAGATGGCAGTTGGCCACGAAAATGTGACATGCCCACCAAAGAAAATGCTGGGTGCCCACCGAGATGCAGGGTGCGCACCAACGTAATTGCTGGGTGGTTATGAAGATGCCAGGTGGCCACCTGGTGAAAAACACTATGTTAGCATTTAGGTGGCCACCAAGATAAGGACTACGTTCACACCAAGATGCCAGCTGGCCACCAAAAAGCCATGTGCCCAGGAAAATAAACACTGGGTGCCCACCAAGATGCCAGGTGGCCACCAAATCATGACATGACTACCAAAGAAACGCTGGTTGCCCACAGGGATGCACGGTGTCCACCAGAACGCCATGTGAAGAACAAATGAAATGCCGGGTGCCCACCAAAGGAAACACCGGGTGCCCACCAAAACGCCACATGACCAGCAAAAGAAACACCAGGTGAGTAAGAAGGAGCCAGGTGCCCACCAAGATGCCAGGTACCTACCAAAAGTAATGCCAGGTGCCCATTAAGATGCCAGGTGGCCACCAAAACGCCCCATGCCCACCAAAAGAAATGCCAGGTGCCCACCAATAAAAACCCTGGGTGCCCACCAGGATTAATGCCACATGCCAACCAAAAGAGACACTGGGGACCCACCAAAAGACCACGTGCACAGCAAAATAGATGCTGGGTGCCTAACAAGATGTCAGCTTGTCACCAAAATGCCACGTACCCACCAAAAAATATCGCTGGGTTCCCACAGAATTTCCAGGGGGCATCCAAAATGCGAGGTGATCACCAAAAGAAACGCCGTCTGCCCACTAAAATAAATGCCAGGTGGCCACCAAAATAAAGGCTGCTTGCCCATCAAGATGGCAGTTGGCCACGAAAACACGACATGCCCACCAAAGAAAATGCTGGGTGCCCACCAAAGAAATGTTGGGTGCTTATGAAGATGCCAGGTGGCCACCTGGTGAAAAACATGGTGTTAGCATTGAGGTGGCCACCAAGATAAAGACTAGGTGCCCACCAAGATGGCAGATGGCCACCAAAATAAACGCTGGGTGCCCATCAATATTTCAGCTGGCAACCAATACACCAGGTGCCCACGACAGCAAATGCCACGTGGCCACCAAAACACCATGTGCCCACCAAAACTAATGCTGGGTGCACACAAAGATGCCAGATGCCCACCAAAAGATATGCCAGGTGCCCACTGTGATGGCAGGTGACCACCAAAACACCACGTGTGCAAAAAAATAAATGATGGGTGCCCACCAAGATGCCAGCTGGCCACCATAATGCCAGGTGCCCACCAAAAGAAAGGCTGGGTCCTTACCAAGATGTTGGTACTCACCAAAATAAATGCTGGGTGCCCACCAGGATGCCAGGAGGCCACAAAACCGCCATGTGCTCAGCAAAAGAAATGCGATATTCCCAACAGGATGCCAGGTGGCCACCAAATCGTGACATTCTTATCAAATATACACTGATTGCCCTCAGGGATGCACGGTGGCCTCCAAAACATCACGTGCAGACCAAATTAAATGCTGAGTGCCCACCAAATGACACACCGGGTGCCCACCAAAACGCCACGTGGCCAGCAAAAGAAACGCCGGGTGACTAAGAAGAAGCCAGGTGCCCACCACGATGCCAAGTGCCTGCCAAAAGTAACGCTGGGTGCCCATTAAAATGCTGGGTGGCTACCAAGATGCCAGGTGCCTCCCACAAGAAATGCCAGGTGCCCTAGAAGATGACAGGTATCCACAAAAACACCCTGTGCCCATCAAAAGAAATGCTGGGTTCCCACCAATCAAATCCAGGGTGCCTACCACGATTAATGCCACAAGAACACTAAAGGAGACACTGGGTACCCAACAAAAGACCACGTGCCCAGCAAAATAGATGCTGCGTGCCCACCAAGATGCCAGCTTGTCACCAAAGCGGCACGTACCCACCAAAAAATATCGCTGGGTTCCCACCAATATTCCAGGTGGCACACAAAATGCCAGGTGGCCACCAAAATAAAGTCTGGTTGCCCATCAAGATGGCAGTTGGCCACGAAAATGTGACATGCCCACCAAAGAAAATGCTGGGTGCCCACCGAGAGTCCGGGTGCCCACCAACGTAAATGCTGGGTGCTTATGAAGATGCCAGGTGGCCACCTGGTGAAAAACACGGTGTTAGCATTTAGGTGGCCACCAAGAAAAGAAATCCTGGGTGCCCACCAAGATGCCGGCTGCACACCAAAATAAACTCTTGGTGCCCATAAATATGTCAGGCCGCCACCAAAACTCCATGTGCCCACCAAAACTAATACTGGCTGTGCACAAATATGCCAGGTGGCCAGTATAACGCCATGTGCTCACCTCGATAATTGCCAGATGCCGACCAAAAGATATTCCAGGTGCCCACCATGATGCCAGGTGGCCACCAGAACACCATGTTGCCACCAAAACTAATGCTGGGTGCGCACAAAGATACCAAGTGGCCACTATAACGCCATGTGTGCAAAACCAATAAAAGATAGGTGCCCACCAAGATGCCAGGTGGCCACCAAAAAGCCGTGTGCTCAGGAAAATAAACACTGGGTGCCCACCAAGAGGCCAGGTGTCCACCAAATCATGACATGCCTAACCAAGAAACGCCCGTTGGCCACAGTGATGCAAGGTGGCCAGCAGAACGCCATGTGTAGACCAAATTAAATGCCGGGTGCCCACCAAAGGAAACACTGGGTGCCCACCAAAACGCCACGTGGACAGCAAAAGAAACGCCAGGTGACTAAGAAGGAGCCAGGTGCCCACCAAGATGCCAGGTGCCTACCAAAAGTAACAGCAGGTGAACATTAAGATGCCAGGTGGCCACCAAAACGCCCCATGCCCACCTAAAGAAATGCCAGGTGCCCACCAATACAAAACCTGGGTGCCCACCACGATTAATGCCACATGCCCACCAAAAGAGACACTGGGGACCCACCAAAAGACCACGTGCACAGCAAAATAGATGTTGGGTGCCCAACAAGATGCCAGCTTGTCACCAAAGCGGCACGTACCCACCAAAAAATATCGCTGGCTTCCCACCAATATTCCAGGTGGCACACAAAATGCCAGGTGGACAGCAAAAGAAACACCGTCTGCCCACTAAAATAAATGCCAGGTGGCCACCAAAATAAAGGCTGCTTGCCCATCAAGATGACAGTTGGCCATGAAAATGTGACATGCCCACCAAAGAAAATGCTGGGTGCCCACCAAGAAAATGCTGGGTGCCCACCAAAGGAATGTTGGGTGCTTATGAAGATGCCAGGTGGCCACCTGGTGAAAAACATGGTGTTAGCATTTAGGTGGCCACCAAGATAAAGACTGGGTGCCCACCAAGATGGCAGATGGCCACCAAAATAAACGCTGGGTGCCCATCAATATTTCAGCTGGCAACCAATACACCAGGTGCCCACGACAGCAAATGCCAGGTGGCCACCAAAACACCATGTGCCCACCAAAACTAATGCTGGGTGCCCACCAAGATGCCAGATGCCGTACAAAAGATATTCCAGGTGCCCACCAAAAGAAAGGCTGGGTCCTTACCAAGATGCTGGTACTCACCAAAATAAATGCTGGGTGCCCACCAAGATGCCAGGAGGCCACAAAACCGCCATGTGCTCAGCAAAAGAAATGCGATATTCCCACCAAGATGCCAGGTGGCCACCAAATCGTGACATTCTTATCAAATATACACTGATTGCCCTCAGGGATGCACGGTGGCCTCCAAAACATCACGTGCAGACCAAATTAAATGCTGAGTGCCCACCAAATGACACACCGGGTGCCCACCAAAACGCCACGTGGCCAGCAAAAGAAACGCCGGGTGACTAAGAAGAAACCAGGTGCCAACCACGATGCCAGGTGCCTGCCAAAAGTAACGCTGGGTGCCCATTAAGATGCTGGGTGGCCACCAAGATGCCAGGTGCCTCCCACAAGAAATGCCAGGTGCCCTAGAAGATGACAGGTATCCACAAAAACACCCTGTGCCCATCAAAAGAAATGCTGGGTGCCCACCAATGAAAAACCAGGGTGTCCACCATGATTAGTGGCACAAGCCCACCAAAAGAGACACTGGGTAGCCACCGAAAGGCATTGTACTCAGTAAAATACATGCTGGGTGCCCACCAAGATGCCAGGTGCCTACCAAAAGTAACAGCGGGTGCCCATTAAGATGCCAGGTGACCAACAAAATGCCGCATGCCCACCAAAAGAAATGCCAGGTGCCCACCAATAAAAACCCTGGGTGCCCACCACGATTAATGCCACAAGAACACCAAAGGAGGCACTGGGGACCCACCAAAAGGCCATGTGCCTATCAAATCAAATGCTGGATGCCCAACAATATGCCAGGTTGTCACCTAAGGCCACATAGCCACCAAAAAGAATCGCCTGGTGCCCACCAAATTTCCAGGTGGCACACAAAATGCCCGGTGGCCACCAAAAGAAATGCCATCTGCCCACTAAAATAAATGCCAGGTGGCCACCAAAATAAAGTCTGGTTGCCCATCAAGATGGCAGTTGGCCACGAAAATGTGACATGCCCACCAAAGAAAATGCTGGGTGCCCACCGAGATGCAGGGTGCGCACCAAAGTAATTGCTGGGTGGTTATGAAGATGCCAGGTGGCCACCTGGTGAAAAACACTATGTTAGCATTTAGGTGGCCACCAAGATAAGGACTACGTTCACACCAAGATGCCAGCTGGCCACCAAAAAGCCATGTGCCCAGGAAAATAAACACTGGGTGCCCACCAAGATGCCAGGTGGCCACCAAATCATGACATGACTACCAAAGAAACGCTGGTTGCCCACAGGGATGCACGGTGTCCACCAGAACGCCATGTGAAGAACAAATGAAATGCCGGGTGCCCACCAAAGGAAACACCGGGTGCCCACCAAAACGCCACATGACCAGCAAAAGAAACACCAGGTGAGTAAGAAGGAGCCAGGTGCCCACCAAGATGCCAGGTACCTACCAAAAGTAATGCCAGGTGCCCATTAAGATGCCAGGTGGCCACCAAAACGCCCCATGCCCACCAAAAGAAATGCCAGGTGCCCACCAATAAAAACCCTGGGTGCCCACCAGGATTAATGCCACATGCCAACCAAAAGAGACACTGGGGACCCACCAAAAGACCACGTGCACAGCAAAATAGATGCTGGGTGCCTAACAAGATGTCAGCTTGTCACCAAAATGCCACGTACCCACCAAAAAATATCGCTGGGTTCCCACAGAATTTCCAGGGGGCACCCAAAATGCGAGGTGATCACCAAAAGAAACGCTGTCTGCCCACTAAAATAAATGCCAGGTGGCCACCAAAATAAAGGCTGCTTGCCCATCAAGATGGCAGTTGGCCACGAAAACACGACATGCCCACCAAAGAAAATGCTGGGTGCCCACCAAAGAAATGTTGGGTGCTTATGAAGATGCCAGGTGGCCACCTGGTGAAAAACATGGTGTTAGCATTGAGGTGGCCACCAAGATAAAGACTAGGTTCCCACCAAGATGCCAGCTGGCCACAAAAATAAACGCTGGGTGCCCATCAATATTCCAGCTGGCAACCAATACACCAGGTGCCCACGACAGCAAATGCCAGGTGGCCACCAAAACACCATGTGCCCACCAAAACTAATGCTGGGTGCACACAAAGATGCCAGATGCCCACCAAAAGATATGCCAGGTGCCCACCGTGATGGCAGGTGACCACCAAAACGCCATGTGTGCAAAAAAATAAATGATGGGTGCCCACCAAGATGCCAGCTGGCCACCATAATGCCAGGTGCCCACCAAAAGAAAGGCTGGGTCCTTACCAAGATGCTGGTACTCACCAAAATAAATGCTGGGTGCCCACCAGGATGCCAGGAGGCCACAAAACCGCCATGTGCTCAGCAAAAGAAATGCTAGATTCCCACCAAGATGCCAGGTGGCCACCAAATCGTGACATTCTTATCAAATATACACTGATTGCCCTCAGGGATGCACGGTGGCCTCCAAAACATCACGTGCAGACCAAAATAAATGCTGAGTGCCCACCAAATGACACACCGGGTGCCCACCAAAACGCCACGTGGCCAGCAAAAGAAACGCCGGGTGACTAAGAAGAAGCCAGGTGCCCACCACGATGCCAAGTGCCTGCCAAAAGTAACGCTGGGTGCCCATTAAAATGCTGGGTGGCTACCAAGATGCCAGGTGCCTCCCACAAGAAATGCCAGGTGCCCTAGAAGATGACAGGTATCCACAAAAACACCCTGTGCCCATCAAAAGAAATGCTGGGTGCCCACCAATCAAATCCAGGGTGCCTACCACGATTAATGCCACAAGAACACTAAAGGAGACACTGGGTACCCAACAAAAGACCACGTGCCCAGCAAAATAGATGCTGCGTGCTCACCAAGATGCCAGCTTGTCACCAAAGCGGCACGTACCCACCAAAAAATATCGCTGGCTTCCCACCAATATTCCAGGTGGCACACAAAATGCCAGGTGGACAGCAAAAGAAACACCGTCTGCCCACTAAAATAAATGCCAGGTGGCCACCAAAATAAAGTCTGGTTGCCCATCAAGATGGCAGTTGGCCACGAAAATGTGACATGCCCACCAAAGAAAATGCTGGGTGCCCACCGAGAGTCCGGGTGCCCACCAACGTATATGCTGGGTGCTTATGAAGATGCCAGGTGGCCACCTGGTGAAAAACACGGTGTTAGCATTTAGGTGGCCACCAAGAAAAGAAATCCTGGGTGCCCACCAAGATGCCGGCTGCACACCAAAATAAACTCTTGGTGCCCATAAATATGTCAGGCCGCCACCAAAACTCCATGTGCCCACCAAAACTAATACTGGCTGTGCACAAATATGCCAGGTGGCCAGTATAACGCCATGTGCTCACCTCGATAATTGCCAGATGCCGACCAAAAGATATGCCAGGTGCCCACCATGATGCCAGGTGGCCACCAGAACACCATGTTGCCACCAAAACTAATGCTGGGTGCGCACAAAGATACCAAGTGGCCACTATAACGCCATGTGTGCAAAACCAATAAAAGATAGGTGCCCACCAAGATGCCAGGTGGCCACCAAAAAGCCGTGTGCTCAGGAAAATAAACACTGGGTGCCCACCAAGAGGCCAGGTGTCCACCAAATCATGACATGCCTAACCAAGAAACGCCCGTTGGCCACAGTGATGCAAGGTGGCCAGCAGAACGCCATGTGTAGACCAAATTAAATGCCGGGTGCCCACCAAAGGAAACACTGGGTGCCCACCAAAACGCCACGTGGACAGCAAAAGAAACGCCAGGTGACTAAGAAGGAGCCAGGTGCCCACCAAGATGCCAGGTGCCTACCAAAAGTAACAGCAGGTGAACATTAAGATGCCAGGTGGCCACCAAAACGCCCCATGCCCACCTAAAGAAATGCCAGGTGCCCACCAATACAAAACCTGGGTGCCCACCACGATTAATGCCACATGCCCACCAAAAGAGACACTGGGGACCCACCAAAAGACCACGTACACAGCAAAATAGATGTTGGGTGCCCAACAAGATGCCAGCTTGTCACCAAAGCGGCACGTACCCACCAAAAAATATCGCTGGCTTCCCACCAATATTCCAGGTGGCACACAAAATGCCAGGTGGACAGCAAAAGAAACACCGTCTGCCCACTAAAATAAATGCCAGGTGGCCACCAAAATAAAGGCTGCTTGCCCATCAAGATGACAGTTGGCCATGAAAATGTGACATGCCCACCAAAGAAAATGCTGGGTGCCCACCAAGATGCCGGGTGCCCACCAAAGGAATGTTGGGTGCTTATGAAGATGCCAGGTGGCCACCTGGTGAAAAACATGGTGTTAGCATTTAGGTGGCCACCAAGATAAAGACTGGGTGCCCACCAAGATGGCAGATGGCCACCAAAATAAACGCTGGGTGCCCATCAATATTTCAGCTGGCAACCAATACACCAGGTGCCCACGACAGCAAATGCCAGGTGGCCACCAAAACACCATGTGCCCACCAAAACTAATGCTGGGTGCCCACCAAGATGCCAGATGCCGTACAAAAGATATTCCAGGTGCCCACCAAAAGAAAGGCTGGGTCCTTACCAAGATGCTGGTACTCACCAAAATAAATGCTGGGTGCCCACCAAGATGCCAGGAGGCCACAAAACCGCCATGTGCTCAGCAAAAGAAATGCTAGATTCCCACCAAGATGCCAGGTGGCCACCAAATCGTGACATTCTTATCAAATATACACTGATTGCCCTCAGGGATGCACGGTGGCCTCCAAAACATCACGTGCAGACCAAATTAAATGCTGAGTGCCCACCAAATGACACACCGGGTGCCCACCAAAACGCCACGTGGCCAGCAAAAGAAACGCCGGGTGACTAAGAAGAAACCAGGTGCCAACCACGATGCCAGGTGCCTGCCAAAAGTAACGCTGGGTGCCCATTAAGATGCTGGGTGGCCACCAAGATGCCAGGTGCCTCCCACAAGAAATGCCAGGTGCCCTAGAAGATGACAGGTATCCACAAAAACACCCTGTGCCCATCAAAAGAAATGCTGGGTGCCCACCAATGAAAAACCAGGGTGTCCACCATGATTAGTGGCACAAGCCCACCAAAAGAGACACTGGGTAGCCACCGAAAGGCATTGTACTCAGTAAAATACATGCTGGGTGCCCACCAAGATGCCAGGTGCCTACCAAAAGTAACAGCGGGTGCCCATTAAGATGCCAGGTGACCAACAAAATGCCGCATGCCCACCAAAAGAAATGCCAGGTGCCCACCAATAAAAACCCTGGGTGCCCACCACGATTAATGCCACAAGAACACCAAAGGAGGCACTGGGGACCCACCAAAAGGCCATGTGCCTATCAAATCAAATGCTGGATGCCCAACAATATGCCAGGTTGTCACCTAAGGCCACATAGCCACCAAAAAGAATCGCCTGGTGCCCACCAAATTTCCAGGTGGCACACAAAATGCCCGGTGGCCACCAAAAGAAATGCCATCTGCCCACTAAAATAAATGCCAGGTGGCCACCAAAATAAAGTCTGGTTGCCCATCAAGATGGCAGTTGGCCACGAAAATGTGACATGCCCACCAAAGAAAATGCTGGGTGCCCACCGAGATGCAGGGTGCGCACCAACGTAATTGCTGGGTGGTTATGAAGATGCCAGGTGGCCACCTGGTGAAAAACACTATGTTAGCATTTAGGTGGCCACCAAGATAAGGACTACGTTCACACCAAGATGCCAGCTGGCCACCAAAAAGCCATGTGCCCAGGAAAATAAACACTGGGTGCCCACCAAGATGCCAGGTGGCCACCAAATCATGACATGACTACCAAAGAAACGCTGGTTGCCCACAGGGATGCACGGTGTCCACCAGAACGCCATGTGAAGAACAAATGAAATGCCGGGTGCCCACCAAAGGAAACACCGGGTGCCCACCAAAACGCCACATGACCAGCAAAAGAAACACCAGGTGAGTAAGAAGGAGCCAGGTGCCCACCAAGATGCCAGGTACCTACCAAAAGTAATGCCAGGTGCCCATTAAGATGCCAGGTGGCCACCAAAACGCCCCATGCCCACCAAAAGAAATGCCAGGTGCCCACCAATAAAAACCCTGGGTGCCCACCAGGATTAATGCCACATGCCAACCAAAAGAGACACTGGGGACCCACCAAAAGACCACGTGCACAGCAAAATAGATGCTGGGTGCCTAACAAGATGTCAGCTTGTCACCAAAATGCCACGTACCCACCAAAAAATATCGCTGGGTTCCCACAGAATTTCCAGGGGGCACCCAAAATGCGAGGTGATCACCAAAAGAAACGCCGTCTGCCCACTAAAATAAATGCCAGGTGGCCACCAAAATAAAGGCTGCTTGCCCATCAAGATGGCAGTTGGCCACGAAAACACGACATGCCCACCAAAGAAAATGCTGGGTGCCCACCAAAGAAATGTTGGGTGCTTATGAAGATGCCAGGTGGCCACCTGGTGAAAAACATGGTGTTAGCATTGAGGTGGCCACCAAGATAAAGACTAGGTTCCCACCAAGATGCCAGCTGGCCACAAAAATAAACGCTGGGTGCCCATCAATATTCCAGCTGGCAACCAATACACCAGGTGCCCACGACAGCAAATGCCAGGTGGCCACCAAAACACCATGTGCCCACCAAAACTAATGCTGGGTGCACACAAAGATGCCAGATGCCCACCAAAAGATATGCCAGGTGCCCACCGTGATGGCAGGTGACCACCAAAACGCCATGTGTGCAAAAAAATAAATGATGGGTGCCCACCAAGATGCCAGCTGGCCACCATAATGCCAGGTGCCCACCAAAAGAAAGGCTGGGTCCTTACCAAGATGCTGGTACTCACCAAAATAAATGCTGGGTGCCCACCAGGATGCCAGGAGGCCACAAAACCGCCATGTGCTCAGCAAAAGAAATGCGATATTCCCAACAGGATGCCAGGTGGCCACCAAATCGTGACATTCTTATCAAATATACACTGATTGCCCTCAGGGATGCACGGTGGCCTCCAAAACATCACGTGCAGACCAAAATAAATGCTGAGTGCCCACCAAATGACACACCGGGTGCCCACCAAAACGCCACGTGGCCAGCAAAAGAAACGCCGGGTGACTAAGAAGAAGCCAGGTGCCCACCACGATGCCAAGTGCCTGCCAAAAGTAACGCTGGGTGCCCATTAAAATGCTGGGTGGCTACCAAGATGCCAGGTGCCTCCCACAAGAAATGCCAGGTGCCCTAGAAGATGACAGGTATCCACAAAAACACCCTGTGCCCATCAAAAGAAATGCTGGGTGCCCACCAATCAAATCCAGGGTGCCTACCACGATTAATGCCACAAGAACACTAAAGGAGACACTGGGTACCCAACAAAAGACCACGTGCCCAGCAAAATAGATGCTGCGTGCTCACCAAGATGCCAGCTTGTCACCAAAGCGGCACGTACCCACCAAAAAATATCGCTGGCTTCCCACCAATATTCCAGGTGGCACACAAAATGCCAGGTGGACAGCAAAAGAAACACCGTCTGCCCATTAAAATAAATGCCAGGTGGCCACCAAAATAAAGTCTGGTTGCCCATCAAGATGGCAGTTGGCCACGAAAATGTGACATGCCCACCAAAGAAAATGCTGGGTGCCCACCGAGAGTCCGGGTGCCCACCAACGTAAATGCTGGGTGCTTATGAAGATGCCAGGTGGCCACCTGGTGAAAAACACGGTGTTAGCATTTAGGTGGCCACCAAGAAAAGAAATCCTGGGTGCCCACCAAGATGCCGGCTGCACACCAAAATAAACTCTTGGTGCCCATAAATATGTCAGGCCGCCACCAAAACTCCATGTGCCCACCAAAACTAATACTGGCTGTGCACAAATATGCCAGGTGGCCAGTATAACGCCATGTGCTCACCTCGATAATTGCCAGATGCCGACCAAAAGATATGCCAGGTGCCCACCATGATGCCAGGTGGCCACCAGAACACCATGTTGCCACCAAAACTAATGCTGGGTGCGCACAAAGATACCAAGTGGCCACTATAACGCCATGTGTGCAAAACCAATAAAAGATAGGTGCCCACCAAGATGCCAGGTGGCCACCAAAAAGCCGTGTGCTCAGGAAAATAAACACTGGGTGCCCACCAAGAGGCCAGGTGTCCACCAAATCATGACATGCCTAACCAAGAAACGCCCGTTGGCCACAGTGATGCAAGGTGGCCAGCAGAACGCCATGTGTAGACCAAATTAAATGCCGGGTGCCCACCAAAGGAAACACTGGGTGCCCACCAAAACGCCACGTGGACAGCAAAAGAAACGCCAGGTGACTAAGAAGGAGCCAGGTGCCCACCAAGATGCCAGGTGCCTACCAAAAGTAACAGCAGGTGAACATTAAGATGCCAGGTGGCCACCAAAACGCCCCATGCCCACCTAAAGAAATGCCAGGTGCCCACCAATACAAAACCTGGGTGCCCACCACGATTAATGCCACATGCCCACCAAAAGAGACACTGGGGACCCACCAAAAGACCACGTGCACAGCAAAATAGATGTTGGGTGCCCAACAAGATGCCAGCTTGTCACCAAAGCGGCACGTACCCACCAAAAAATATCGCTGGCTTCCCACCAATATTCCAGGTGGCACACAAAATGCCAGGTGGACAGCAAAAGAAACACCGTCTGCCCACTAAAATAAATGCCAGGTGGCCACCAAAATAAAGGCTGCTTGCCCATCAAGATGACAGTTGGCCATGAAAATGTGACATGCCCACCAAAGAAAATGCTGGGTGCCCACCAAGATGCCGGGTGCCCACCAAAGGAATGTTGGGTGCTTATGAAGATGCCAGGTGGCCACCTGGTGAAAAACATGGTGTTAGCATTTAGGTGGCCACCAAGATAAAGACTGGGTGCCCACCAAGATGGCAGATGGCCACCAAAATAAACGCTGGGTGCCCATCAATATTTCAGCTGGCAACCAATACACCAGGTGCCCACGACAGCAAATGCCAGGTGGCCACCAAAACACCATGTGCCCACCAAAACTAATGCTGGGTGCCCACCAAGATGCCAGATGCCGTACAAAAGATATTCCAGGTGCCCACCAAAAGAAAGGCTGGGTCCTTACCAAGATGCTGGTACTCACCAAAATAAATGCTGGGTGCCCACCAAGATGCCAGGAGGCCACAAAACCGCCATGTGCTCAGCAAAAGAAATGCTAGATTCCCACCAAGATGCCAGGTGGCCACCAAATCGTGACATTCTTATCAAATATACACTGATTGCCCTCAGGGATGCACGGTGGCCTCCAAAACATCACGTGCAGACCAAATTAAATGCTGAGTGCCCACCAAATGACACACCGGGTGCCCACCAAAACGCCACGTGGCCAGCAAAAGAAACGCCGGGTGACTAAGAAGAAACCAGGTGCCAACCACGATGCCAGGTGCCTGCCAAAAGTAACGCTGGGTGCCCATTAAGATGCTGGGTGGCCACCAAGATGCCAGGTGCCTCCCACAAGAAATGCCAGGTGCCCTAGAAGATGACAGGTATCCACAAAAACACCCTGTGCCCATCAAAAGAAATGCTGGGTGCCCACCAATGAAAAACCAGGGTGTCCACCATGATTAGTGGCACAAGCCCACCAAAAGAGACACTGGGTAGCCACCGAAAGGCATTGTACTCAGTAAAATACATGCTGGGTGCCCACCAAGATGCCAGGTGCCTACCAAAAGTAACAGCGGGTGCCCATTAAGATGCCAGGTGACCAACAAAATGCCGCATGCCCACCAAAAGAAATGCCAGGTGCCCACCAATAAAAACCCTGGGTGCCCACCACGATTAATGCCACAAGAACACCAAAGGAGGCACTGGGGACCCACCAAAAGGCCATGTGCCTATCAAATCAAATGCTGGATGCCCAACAATATGCCAGGTTGTCACCTAAGGCCACATAGCCACCAAAAAGAATCGCCTGGTGCCCACCAAATTTCCAGGTGGCACACAAAATGCCCGGTGGCCACCAAAAGAAATGCCATCTGCCCACTAAAATAAATGCCAGGTGGCCACCAAAATAAAGTCTGGTTGCCCATCAAGATGGCAGTTGGCCACGAAAATGTGACATGCCCACCAAAGAAAATGCTGGGTGCCCACCGAGATGCAGGGTGCGCACCAACGTAATTGCTGGGTGGTTATGAAGATGCCAGGTGGCCACCTGGTGAAAAACACTATGTTAGCATTTAGGTGGCCACCAAGATAAGGACTACGTTCACACCAAGATGCCAGCTGGCCACCAAAAAGCCATGTGCCCAGGAAAATAAACACTGGGTGCCCACCAAGATGCCAGGTGGCCACCAAATCATGACATGACTACCAAAGAAACGCTGGTTGCCCACAGGGATGCACGGTGTCCACCAGAACGCCATGTGAAGAACAAATGAAATGCCGGGTGCCCACCAAAGGAAACACCGGGTGCCCACCAAAACGCCACATGACCAGCAAAAGAAACACCAGGTGAGTAAGAAGGAGCCAGGTGCCCACCAAGATGCCAGGTACCTACCAAAAGTAATGCCAGGTGCCCATTAAGATGCCAGGTGGCCACCAAAACGCCCCATGCCCACCAAAAGAAATGCCAGGTGCCCACCAATAAAAACCCTGGGTGCCCACCAGGATTAATGCCACATGCCAACCAAAAGAGACACTGGGGACCCACCAAAAGACCACGTGCACAGCAAAATAGATGCTGGGTGCCTAACAAGATGTCAGCTTGTCACCAAAATGCCACGTACCCACCAAAAAATATCGCTGGGTTCCCACAGAATTTCCAGGGGGCACCCAAAATGCGAGGTGATCACCAAAAGAAACGCCGTCTGCCCACTAAAATAAATGCCAGGTGGCCACCAAAATAAAGGCTGCTTGCCCATCAAGATGGCAGTTGGCCACGAAAACACGACATGCCCACCAAAGAAAATGCTGGGTGCCCACCAAAGAAATGTTGGGTGCTTATGAAGATGCCAGGTGGCCACCTGGTGAAAAACATGGTGTTAGCATTGAGGTGGCCACCAAGATAAAGACTAGGTTCCCACCAAGATGCCAGCTGGCCACAAAAATAAACGCTGGGTGCCCATCAATATTCCAGCTGGCAACCAATACACCAGGTGCCCACGACAGCAAATGCCAGGTGGCCACCAAAACACCATGTGCCCACCAAAACTAATGCTGGGTGCACACAAAGATGCCAGATGCCCACCAAAAGATATGCCAGGTGCCCACCGTGATGGCAGGTGACCACCAAAACGCCATGTGTGCAAAAAAATAAATGATGGGTGCCCACCAAGATGCCAGCTGGCCACCATAATGCCAGGTGCCCACCAAAAGAAAGGCTGGGTCCTTACCAAGATGCTGGTACTCACCAAAATAAATGCTGGGTGCCCACCAGGATGCCAGGAGGCCACAAAACCGCCATGTGCTCAGCAAAAGAAATGCGATATTCCCAACAGGATGCCAGGTGGCCACCAAATCGTGACATTCTTATCAAATATACACTGATTGCCCTCAGGGATGCACGGTGGCCTCCAAAACATCACGTGCAGACCAAAATAAATGCTGAGTGCCCACCAAATGACACACCGGGTGCCCACCAAAACGCCACGTGGCCAGCAAAAGAAACGCCGGGTGACTAAGAAGAAGCCAGGTGCCCACCACGATGCCAAGTGCCTGCCAAAAGTAACGCTGGGTGCCCATTAAAATGCTGGGTGGCTACCAAGATGCCAGGTGCCTCCCACAAGAAATGCCAGGTGCCCTAGAAGATGACAGGTATCCACAAAAACACCCTGTGCCCATCAAAAGAAATGCTGGGTGCCCACCAATCAAATCCAGGGTGCCTACCACGATTAATGCCACAAGAACACTAAAGGAGACACTGGGTACCCAACAAAAGACCACGTGCCCAGCAAAATAGATGCTGCGTGCTCACCAAGATGCCAGCTTGTCACCAAAGCGGCACGTACCCACCAAAAAATATCGCTGGCTTCCCACCAATATTCCAGGTGGCACACAAAATGCCAGGTGGACAGCAAAAGAAACACCGTCTGCCCATTAAAATAAATGCCAGGTGGCCACCAAAATAAAGTCTGGTTGCCCATCAAGATGGCAGTTGGCCACGAAAATGTGACATGCCCACCAAAGAAAATGCTGGGTGCCCACCGAGAGTCCGGGTGCCCACCAACGTAAATGCTGGGTGCTTATGAAGATGCCAGGTGGCCACCTGGTGAAAAACACGGTGTTAGCATTTAGGTGGCCACCAAGAAAAGAAATCCTGGGTGCCCACCAAGATGCCGGCTGCACACCAAAATAAACTCTTGGTGCCCATAAATATGTCAGGCCGCCACCAAAACTCCATGTGCCCACCAAAACTAATACTGGCTGTGCACAAATATGCCAGGTGGCCAGTATAACGCCATGTGCTCACCTCGATAATTGCCAGATGCCGACCAAAAGATATGCCAGGTGCCCACCATGATGCCAGGTGGCCACCAGAACACCATGTTGCCACCAAAACTAATGCTGGGTGCGCACAAAGATACCAAGTGGCCACTATAACGCCATGTGTGCAAAACCAATAAAAGATAGGTGCCCACCAAGATGCCAGGTGGCCACCAAAAAGCCGTGTGCTCAGGAAAATAAACACTGGGTGCCCACCAAGAGGCCAGGTGTCCACCAAATCATGACATGCCTAACCAAGAAACGCCCGTTGGCCACAGTGATGCAAGGTGGCCAGCAGAACGCCATGTGTAGACCAAATTAAATGCCGGGTGCCCACCAAAGGAAACACTGGGTGCCCACCAAAACGCCACGTGGACAGCAAAAGAAACGCCAGGTGACTAAGAAGGAGCCAGGTGCCCACCAAGATGCCAGGTGCCTACCAAAAGTAACAGCAGGTGAACATTAAGATGCCAGGTGGCCACCAAAACGCCCCATGCCCACCTAAAGAAATGCCAGGTGCCCACCAATACAAAACCTGGGTGCCCACCACGATTAATGCCACATGCCCACCAAAAGAGACACTGGGGACCCACCAAAAGACCACGTGCACAGCAAAATAGATGTTGGGTGCCCAACAAGATGCCAGCTTGTCACCAAAGCGGCACGTACCCACCAAAAAATATCGCTGGCTTCCCACCAATATTCCAGGTGGCACACAAAATGCCAGGTGGACAGCAAAAGAAACACCGTCTGCCCACTAAAATAAATGCCAGGTGGCCACCAAAATAAAGGCTGCTTGCCCATCAAGATGACAGTTGGCCATGAAAATGTGACATGCCCACCAAAGAAAATGCTGGGTGCCCACCAAGATGCCGGGTGCCCACCAAAGGAATGTTGGGTGCTTATGAAGATGCCAGGTGGCCACCTGGTGAAAAACATGGTGTTAGCATTTAGGTGGCCACCAAGATAAAGACTGGGTGCGCACCAAGATGGCAGATGGCCACCAAAATAAACGCTGGGTGCCCATCAATATTTCAGCTGGCAACCAATACACCAGGTGCCCACGACAGCAAATGCCAGGTGGCCACCAAAACACCATGTGCCCACCAAAACTAATGCTGGGTGCCCACCAAGATGCCAGATGCCGTACAAAAGATATTCCAGGTGCCCACCAAAAGAAAGGCTGGGTCCTTACCAAGATGCTGGTACTCACCAAAATAAATGCTGGGTGCCCACCAAGATGCCAGGAGGCCACAAAACCGCCATGTGCTCAGCAAAAGAAATGCTAGATTCCCACCAAGATGCCAGGTGGCCACCAAATCGTGACATTCTTATCAAATATACACTGATTGCCCTCAGGGATGCACGGTGGCCTCCAAAACATCACGTGCAGACCAAATTAAATGCTCAGTGCCCACCAAATGACACACCGGGTGCCCACCAAAACGCCACGTGGCCAGCAAAAGAAACGCCGGGTGACTAAGAAGAAACCAGGTGCCAACCACGATGCCAGGTGCCTGCCAAAAGTAACGCTGGGTGCCCATTAAGATGCTGGGTGGCCACCAAGATGCCAGGTGCCTCCCACAAGAAATGCCAGGTGCCCTAGAAGATGACAGGTATCCACAAAAACACCCTGTGCCCATCAAAAGAAATGCTGGGTGCCCACCAATGAAAAACCAGGGTGTCCACCATGATTAGTGGCACAAGCCCACCAAAAGAGACACTGGGTAGCCACCGAAAGGCATTGTACTCAGTAAAATACATGCTGGGTGCCCACCAAGATGCCAGGTGCCTACCAAAAGTAACAGCGGGTGCCCATTAAGATGCCAGGTGACCAACAAAATGCCGCATGCCCACCAAAAGAAATGCCAGGTGCCCACCAATAAAAACCCTGGGTGCCCACCACGATTAATGCCACAAGAACACCAAAGGAGGCACTGGGGACCCACCAAAAGGCCATGTGCCTATCAAATCAAATGCTGGATGCCCAACAATATGCCAGGTTGTCACCTAAGGCCACATAGCCACCAAAAAGAATCGCCTGGTGCCCACCAAATTTCCAGGTGGCACACAAAATGCCCGGTGGCCACCAAAAGAAATGCCATCTGCCCACTAAAATAAATGCCAGGTGGCCACCAAAATAAAGTCTGGTTGCCCATCAAGATGGCAGTTGGCCACGAAAATGTGACATGCCCACCAAAGAAAATGCTGGGTGCCCACCGAGATGCAGGGTGCGCACCAACGTAATTGCTGGGTGGTTATGAAGATGCCAGGTGGCCACCTGGTGAAAAACACTATGTTAGCATTTAGGTGGCCACCAAGATAAGGACTACGTTCACACCAAGATGCCAGCTGGCCACCAAAAAGCCATGTGCCCAGGAAAATAAACACTGGGTGCCCACCAAGATGCCAGGTGGCCACCAAATCATGACATGACTACCAAAGAAACGCTGGTTGCCCACAGGGATGCACGGTGTCCACCAGAACGCCATGTGAAGAACAAATGAAATGCCGGGTGCCCACCAAAGGAAACACCGGGTGCCCACCAAAACGCCACATGACCAGCAAAAGAAACACCAGGTGAGTAAGAAGGAGCCAGGTGCCCACCAAGATGCCAGGTACCTACCAAAAGTAATGCCAGGTGCCCATTAAGATGCCAGGTGGCCACCAAAACGCCCCATGCCCACCAAAAGAAATGCCAGGTGCCCACCAATAAAAACCCTGGGTGCCCACCAGGATTAATGCCACATGCCAACCAAAAGAGACACTGGGGACCCACCAAAAGACCACGTGCACAGCAAAATAGATGCTGGGTGCCTAACAAGATGTCAGCTTGTCACCAAAATGCCACGTACCCACCAAAAAATATCGCTGGGTTCCCACAGAATTTCCAGGGGGCACCCAAAATGCGAGGTGATCACCAAAAGAAACGCCGTCTGCCCACTAAAATAAATGCCAGGTGGCCACCAAAATAAAGGCTGCTTGCCCATCAAGATGGCAGTTGGCCACGAAAACACGACATGCCCACCAAAGAAAATGCTGGGTGCCCACCAAAGAAATGTTGGGTGCTTATGAAGATGCCAGGTGGCCACCTGGTGAAAAACATGGTGTTAGCATTGAGGTGGCCACCAAGATAAAGACTAGGTTCCCACCAAGATGCCAGCTGGCCACCAAAATAAACGCTGGGTGCCCATCAATATTCCAGCTGGCAACCAATACACCAGGTGCCCACGACAGCAAATGCCAGGTGGCCACCAAAACACCATGTGCCCACCAAAACTAATGCTGGGTGCACACAAAGATGCCAGATGCCCACCAAAAGATATGCCAGGTGCCCACCGTGATGGCAGGTGACCACCAAAACGCCATGTGTGCAAAAAAATAAATGATGGGTGCCCACCAAGATGCCAGCTGGCCACCATAATGCCAGGTGCCCACCAAAAGAAAGGCTGGGTCCTTACCAAGATGCTGGTACTCACCAAAATAAATGCTGGGTGCCCACCAGGATGCCAGGAGGCCACAAAACCGCCATGTGCTCAGCAAAAGAAATGCGATATTCCCAACAGGATGCCAGGTGGCCACCAAATCGTGACATTCTTATCAAATATACACTGATTGCCCTCAGGGATGCACGGTGGCCTCCAAAACATCACGTGCAGACCAAAATAAATGCTGAGTGCCCACCAAATGACACACCGGGTGCCCACCAATACGGCACGTGGCCAGCAAAAGAAACGCCGGGTGACTAAGAAGAAGCCAGGTGCCCACCACGATGCCAAGTGCCTGCCAAAAGTAACGCTGGGTGCCCATTAAAATGCTGGGTGGCTACCAAGATGCCAGGTGCCTCCCACAAGAAATGCCAGGTGCCCTAGAAGATGACAGGTATCCACAAAAACACTCTGTGTCCATCAAAAGAAATGCTGGGTGCCCACCAATACAAAACCTGGGTGCCCACCACGATTAATGCCACAAGAACACTAAAGGAGACACTGGGTACCCAACAAAAGACCACGTGCCCAGCAAAATAGATGCTGCGTGCTCACCAAGATGCCAGCTTGTCACCAAAGCGGCACGTACCCACCAAAAAATATCGCTGGCTTCCCACCAATATTCCAGGTGGCACACAAAATGCCAGGTGGACAGCAAAAGAAACACCGTCTGCCCACTAAAATAAATGCCAGGTGGCCACCAAAATAAAGGCTGCTTGCCCATCAAGATGACAGCTGGCCATGAAAATGTGACATGCCCACCAAAGAAAATGCTGGGTGCCCACCAAGATGCCGGGTGCCCACCAAAGAAATGCTGGGTGCTTATGAAGATGCCAGGTGGCCACCTGGTGAAAAACACGGTGTTAGCATTTAGGTGGCCACCAAGATAAAGACTGGGTGCGCACCAAGATGCCAGATGGCCACCAAAATAAACGCTGGGTGCCCATCAATATTCCAGCTGGCAGACAATACGCCAGTTGCCCATGAAAAGAAATGCCAGGTGGCCACCAAAACACCATGTGGCCACCCAAACTAATGCTGGGTGCACACAATGCTGCCAGGTGGCCACTATAACGCCATGTGCTCACCCAGATAAATGCCAGATGCTCACCTAAAGATATGCCAGGTGCCCACCATGATGCCAGGTAGCCACCGAAATGGCATGTGTGCACTAAAATAAACTCTGGGTGCCCACCAAGATGCCAGCTCTCCACCAAAAAGCCATGTGCCAAGGAAAATATACGCTGGGTGCCCACCAAGATGCCAGGTGCCCACAAAAATGCCAGGTGCCCACCAGAAGAAAGGCTGGGTCCTTACCAAGATGCTGGTACTCATAAAAAATAAATGCTTGGTGCTCACCAGGATGCCAGGAGGCCACAAAACCGCCATGTGCTCAGCAAAAGAAATGCTAGATTTCCACCAAGATGCCAAGTGGCCACCAAATCGTGACATTCTTATCAAATATACACTGATTGCCCTCAGGGATGCACGGTGGCCTCCAAAACATCACGTGCAGACCAAATTAAATGCTCAGTGCCCACCAAATGACACACCGGGTGCCCACCAAAACGCCACGTGGCCAGCAAAAGAAACGCCGGGTGACTAAGAAGAAACCAGGTGCCCACCAAGATGCCAGGTGCCTGCCAAAAGTAACGCTGGGTGCCCATTAAAATGCTGGGTGGCTACCAAGATGCCAGGTGCCTCCCACAAGAAATGCCAGGTGCCCTAGAAGATGACAGGTATCCACAAAAACACCCTGTGCCCATCAAAAGAAATGCTGGGTTCCCACCAATCAAATCCAGGGTGCCTACCACGATTAATGCCACAAGAACACTAAAGGAGACACTGGGTACCCAACAAAAGACCACGTGCCCAGCAAAATAGATGCTGCGTGCCCACCAAGATGCCAGCTTGTCACCAAAGCGGCACGTACCCACCAAAAAATATCGCTGGGTTCCCACCAATATTCCAGGTGGCACACAAAATGCCAGGTGGCCACCAAAATAAAGTCTGGTTGCCCATCAAGATGGCAGTTGGCCACGAAAATGTGACATGCCCACCAAAGAAAATGCTGGGTGCCCACCGAGAGTCCGGGTGCCCACCAACGTAAATGCTGGGTGCTTATGAAGATGCCAGGTGGCCACCTGGTGAAAAACATGGTGTTAGCATTTAGGTGGCCACCAAGAAAAGAAATCCTGGGTGCCCACCAAGATGCCGGCTGCACACCAAAATAAACTCTTGGTGCCCATAAATATGTCAGGCCGCCACCAAAACTCCATGTGCCCACCAAAACTAATACTGGCTGTGCACAAATATGCCAGGTGGCCAGTATAACGCCATGTGCTCACCTCGATAATTGCCAGATGCCGACCAAAAGATATGCCAGGTGCCCACCATGATGCCAGGTGGCCACCAGAACACCATGTTGCCACCAAAACTAATGCTGGGTGCGCACAAAGATACCAAGTGGCCACTATAACGCCATGTGTGCAAAACCAATAAAAGATAGGTGCCCACCAAGATGCCAGGTGGCCACCAAAAAGCCGTGTGCTCAGGAAAATAAACACTGGGTGCCCACCAAGAGGCCAGGTGTCCACCAAATCATGACATGCCTAACCAAGAAACGCCCGTTGGCCACAGTGATGCAAGGTGGCCAGCAGAACGCCATGTGTAGACCAAATTAAATGCCAGGTGCCCACCAAAGGAAACACCGGGTGCCCACCAAAACGCCACGTGGACAGCAAAAGAAACGCCAGGTGACTAAGAAGGAGCCAGGTGCCCACCAAGATGCCAGGTGCCTACCAAAAGTAACAGCAGGTGAACATTAAGATGCCAGGTGGCCACCAAAACGCCCCATGCCCACCTAAAGAAATGCCAGGTGCCCACCAATACAAAACCTGGGTGCCCACCACGATTAATGCCACATGCCCACCAAAAGAGACACTGGGGACCCACCAAAAGACCACGTGCACAGCAAAATAGATGTTGGGTGCCCACCAAGATGCCAGCTTGTCACCAAAGCGGCACGTACCCACCAAAAAATATCGCTGGGTTCCCACCAATATTCCAGGTGGCACACAAAATGCCAGGTGGACAGCAAAAGAAACACCGTCTGCCCACTAAAATAAATGCCAGGTGGCCACCAAAATAAAGGCTGCTTGCCCATCAAGATGACAGCTGGCCATGAAAATGTGACATGCCCACCAAAGAAAATGCTGGGTGCCCACCAAGATGCCGGGTGCCCACCAAAGAAATGCTGGGTGCTTATGAAGATGCCAGGTGGCCACCTGGTGAAAAACACGGTGTTAGCATTTAGGTGGCCACCAAGATAAAGACTGGGTGCGCACCAAGATGCCAGATGGCCACCAAAATAAATGCTGGGTGCCCATCAGTATTCCAGCTGGCAGACAATACGCCAGTTGCCCATGAAAAGAAATGCCAGGTGGCCACCAAAACACCATGTGGCCACCCAAACTAATGCTGGGTGCACACAATGCTGCCAGGTGGCCACTATAACGCCATGTGCTCACCCAGATAAATGCCAGATGCTCACCTAAAGATATGCCAGGTGCCCACCATGATGCCAGGTAGCCACCGAAATGGCATGTGTGCACTAAAATAAACTCTGGGTGCCCACCAAGATGCCAGCTCTCCACCAAAAAGCCATGTGCCAAGGAAAATATACGCTGGGTGCCCACCAAGATGCCAGGTGCCCACAAAAATGCCAGGTGCCCACCAGAAGAAAGGCTGGGTCCTTACCAAGATGCTGGTACTCATAAAAAATAAATGCTTGGTGCTCACCAGGATGCCAGGAGGCCACAAAACCGCCATGTGCTCAGCAAAAGAAATGCTAGATTTCCACCAAGATGCCAAGTGGCCACCAAATCGTGACATTCTTATCAAATATACACTGATTGCCCTCAGGGATGCACGGTGGCCTCCAAAACATCACGTGCAGACCAAATTAAATGCTCAGTGCCCACCAAATGACACACCGGGTGCCCACCAAAACGCCACGTGGCCAGCAAAAGAAACGCCGGGTGACTAAGAAGAAACCAGGTGCCCACCAAGATGCCAGGTGCCTGCCAAAAGTAACGCTGGGTGCCCATTAAAATGCTGGGTGGCTACCAAGATGCCAGGTGCCTCCCACAAGAAATGCCAGGTGCCCTAGAAGATGACAGGTATCCACAAAAACACCCTGTGCCCATCAAAAGAAATGCTGGGTTCCCACCAATCAAATCCAGGGTGCCTACCACGATTAATGCCACAAGAACACTAAAGGAGACACTGGGTACCCAACAAAAGACCACGTGCCCAGCAAAATAGATGCTGCGTGCCCACCAAGATGCCAGCTTGTCACCAAAGCGGCACGTACCCACCAAAAAATATCGCTGGGTTCCCACCAATATTCCAGGTGGCACACAAAATGCCAGGTGGCCACCAAAATAAAGTCTGGTTGCCCATCAAGATGGCAGTTGGCCACGAAAATGTGACATGCCCACCAAAGAAAATGCTGGGTGCCCACCGAGAGTCCGGGTGCCCACCAACGTAAATGCTGGGTGCTTATGAAGATGCCAGGTGGCCACCTGGTGAAAAACACGGTGTTAGCATTTAGGTGGCCACCAAGAAAAGAAATCCTGGGTGCCCACCAAGATGCCGGCTGCACACCAAAATAAACTCTTGGTGCCCATAAATATGTCAGGCCGCCACCAAAACTCCATGTGCCCACCAAAACTAATACTGGCTGTGCACAAATATGCCAGGTGGCCAGTATAACGCCATGTGCTCACCTCGATAATTGCCAGATGCCGACCAAAAGATATGCCAGGTGCCCACCATGATGCCAGGTGGCCACCAGAACACCATGTTGCCACCAAAACTAATGCTGGGTGCGCACAAAGATACCAAGTGGCCACTATAACGCCATGTGTGCAAAACCAATAAAAGATAGGTGCCCACCAAGATGCCAGGTGGCCACCAAAAAGCCGTGTGCTCAGGAAAATAAACACTGGGTGCCCACCAAGAGGCCAGGTGTCCACCAAATCATGACATGCCTAACCAAGAAACGCCCGTTGGCCACAGTGATGCAAGGTGGCCAGCAGAACGCCATGTGTAGACCAAATTAAATGCCAGGTGCCCACCAAAGGAAACACCGGGTGCCCACCAAAACGCCACGTGGACAGCAAAAGAAACGCCAGGTGACTAAGAAGGAGCCAGGTGCCCACCAAGATGCCAGGTGCCTACCAAAAGTAACAGCAGGTGAACATTAAGATGCCAGGTGGCCACCAAAACGCCCCATGCCCACCTAAAGAAATGCCAGGTGCCCACCAATACAAAACCTGGGTGCCCACCACGATTAATGCCACATGCCCACCAAAAGAGACACTGGGGACCCACCAAAAGACCACGTGCACAGCAAAATAGATGTTGGGTGCCCAACAAGATGCCAGCTTGTCACCAAAGCGGCACGTACCCACCAAAAAATATCGCTGGCTTCCCACCAATATTCCAGGTGGCACACAAAATGCCAGGTGGACAGCAAAAGAAACACCGTCTGCCCACTAAAATAAATGCCAGGTGGCCACCAAAATAAAGGCTGCTTGCCCATCAAGATGACAGCTGGCCATGAAAATGTGACATGCCCACCAAAGAAAATGCTGGGTGCCCACCAAGATGCCGGGTGCCCACCAAAGAAATGCTGGGTGCTTATGAAGATGCCAGGTGGCCACCTGGTGAAAAACACGGTGTTAGCATTTAGGTGGCCACCAAGATAAAGACTGGGTGCGCACCAAGATGCCAGATGGCCACCAAAATAAATGCTGGGTGCCCATCAGTATTCCAGCTGGCAGACAATACGCCAGTTGCCCATGAAAAGAAATGCCAGGTGGCCACCAAAACACCATGTGGCCACCCAAACTAATGCTGGGTGCACACAATGCTGCCAGGTGGCCACTATAACGCCATGTGCTCACCCAGATAAATGCCAGATGCTCACCTAAAGATATGCCAGGTGCCCACCATGATGCCAGGTAGCCACCGAAATGGCATGTGTGCACTAAAATAAACTCTGGGTGCCCACCAAGATGCCAGCTCTCCACCAAAAAGCCATGTGCCAAGGAAAATATACGCTGGGTGCCCACCAAGATGCCAGGTGCCCACAAAAATGCCAGGTGCCCACCAGAAGAAAGGCTGGGTCCTTACCAAGATGCTGGTACTCATAAAAAATAAATGCTTGGTGCTCACCAGGATGCCAGGAGGCCACAAAACCGCCATGTGCTCAGCAAAAGAAATGCTAGATTTCCACCAAGATGCCAAGTGGCCACCAAATCGTGACATTCTTATCAAATATACACTGATTGCCCTCAGGGATGCACGGTGGCCTCCAAAACATCACGTGCAGACCAAATTAAATGCTCAGTGCCCACCAAATGACACACCGGGTGCCCACCAAAACGCCACGTGGCCAGCAAAAGAAACGCCGGGTGACTAAGAAGAAACCAGGTGCCCACCAAGATGCCAGGTGCCTGCCAAAAGTAACGCTGGGTGCCCATTAAAATGCTGGGTGGCTACCAAGATGCCAGGTGCCTCCCACAAGAAATGCCAGGTGCCCTAGAAGATGACAGGTATCCACAAAAACACCCTGTGCCCATCAAAAGAAATGCTGGGTTCCCACCAATCAAATCCAGGGTGCCTACCACGATTAATGCCACAAGAACACTAAAGGAGACACTGGGTACCCAACAAAAGACCACGTGCCCAGCAAAATAGATGCTGCGTGCCCACCAAGATGCCAGCTTGTCACCAAAGCGGCACGTACCCACCAAAAAATATCGCTGGGTTCCCACCAATATTCCAGGTGGCACACAAAATGCCAGGTGGCCACCAAAATAAAGTCTGGTTGCCCATCAAGATGGCAGTTGGCCACGAAAATGTGACATGCCCACCAAAGAAAATGCTGGGTGCCCACCGAGAGTCCGGGTGCCCACCAACGTAAATGCTGGGTGCTTATGAAGATGCCAGGTGGCCACCTGGTGAAAAACACGGTGTTAGCATTTAGGTGGCCACCAAGAAAAGAAATCCTGGGTGCCCACCAAGATGCCGGCTGCACACCAAAATAAACTCTTGGTGCCCATAAATATGTCAGGCCGCCACCAAAACTCCATGTGCCCACCAAAACTAATACTGGCTGTGCACAAATATGCCAGGTGGCCAGTATAACGCCATGTGCTCACCTCGATAATTGCCAGATGCCGACCAAAAGATATGCCAGGTGCCCACCATGATGCCAGGTGGCCACCAGAACACCATGTTGCCACCAAAACTAATGCTGGGTGCGCACAAAGATACCAAGTGGCCACTATAACGCCATGTGTGCAAAACCAATAAAAGATAGGTGCCCACCAAGATGCCAGGTGGCCACCAAAAAGCCGTGTGCTCAGGAAAATAAACACTGGGTGCCCACCAAGAGGCCAGGTGTCCACCAAATCATGACATGCCTAACCAAGAAACGCCCGTTGGCCACAGTGATGCAAGGTGGCCAGCAGAACGCCATGTGTAGACCAAATTAAATGCCAGGTGCCCACCAAAGGAAACACCGGGTGCCCACCAAAACGCCACGTGGACAGCAAAAGAAACGCCAGGTGACTAAGAAGGAGCCAGGTGCCCACCAAGATGCCAGGTGCCTACCAAAAGTAACAGCAGGTGAACATTAAGATGCCAGGTGGCCACCAAAACGCCCCATGCCCACCTAAAGAAATGCCAGGTGCCCACCAATACAAAACCTGGGTGCCCACCACGATTAATGCCACATGCCCACCAAAAGAGACACTGGGGACCCACCAAAAGACCACGTGCACAGCAAAATAGATGTTGGGTGCCCAACAAGATGCCAGCTTGTCACCAAAGCGGCACGTACCCACCAAAAAATATCGCTGGCTTCCCACCAATATTCCAGGTGGCACACAAAATGCCAGGTGGACAGCAAAAGAAACACCGTCTGCCCACTAAAATAAATGCCAGGTGGCCACCAAAATAAAGGCTGCTTGCCCATCAAGATGACAGCTGGCCATGAAAATGTGACATGCCCACCAAAGAAAATGCTGGGTGCCCACCAAGATGCCGGGTGCCCACCAAAGAAATGCTGGGTGCTTATGAAGATGCCAGGTGGCCACCTGGTGAAAAACACGGTGTTAGCATTTAGGTGGCCACCAAGATAAAGACTGGGTGCGCACCAAGATGCCAGATGGCCACCAAAATAAATGCTGGGTGCCCATCAGTATTCCAGCTGGCAGACAATACGCCAGTTGCCCATGAAAAGAAATGCCAGGTGGCCACCAAAACACCATGTGGCCACCCAAACTAATGCTGGGTGCACACAATGCTGCCAGGTGGCCACTATAACGCCATGTGCTCACCCAGATAAATGCCAGATGCTCACCTAAAGATATGCCAGGTGCCCACCATGATGCCAGGTAGCCACCGAAATGGCATGTGTGCACTAAAATAAACTCTGGGTGCCCACCAAGATGCCAGCTCTCCACCAAAAAGCCATGTGCCAAGGAAAATATACGCTGGGTGCCCACCAAGATGCCAGGTGCCCACAAAAATGCCAGGTGCCCACCAGAAGAAAGGCTGGGTCCTTACCAAGATGCTGGTACTCATAAAAAATAAATGCTTGGTGCTCACCAGGATGCCAGGAGGCCACAAAACCGCCATGTGCTCAGCAAAAGAAATGCTAGATTTCCACCAAGATGCCAAGTGGCCACCAAATCGTGACATTCTTATCAAATATACACTGATTGCCCTCAGGGATGCACGGTGGCCTCCAAAACATCACGTGCAGACCAAATTAAATGCTCAGTGCCCACCAAATGACACAACGGGTGCCCACCAAAACGCCACGTGGCCAGCAAAAGAAACGCCGGGTGACTAAGAAGAAACCAGGTGCCCACCAAGATGCCAGGTGCCTGCCAAAAGTAACGCTGGGTGCCCATTAAAATGCTGGGTGGCTACCATGATGCCAGGTGCCTCCCACAAGAAATGCCAGGTGCCCTAGAAGATGACAGGTATCCACAAAAACACCCTGTGCCCATCAAAAGAAATGCTGGGTTCCCACCAATCAAATCCAGGGTGCCTACCACGATTAATGCCACAAGAACACTAAAGGAGACACTGGGTACCCAACAAAAGACCACGTGCCCAGCAAAATAGATGCTGCGTGCCCACCAAGATGCCAGCTTGTCACCAAAGCGGCACGTACCCACCAAAAAATATCGCTGGGTTCCCACCAATATTCCAGGTGGCACACAAAATGCCAGGTGGCCACCAAAATAAAGTCTGGTTGCCCATCAAGATGGCAGTTGGCCACGAAAATGTGACATGCCCACCAAAGAAAATGCTGGGTGCCCACCGAGAGTCCGGGTGCCCACCAACGTAAATGCTGGGTGCTTATGAAGATGCCAGGTGGCCACCTGGTGAAAAACACGGTGTTAGCATTTAGGTGGCCACCAAGAAAAGAAATCCTGGGTGCCCACCAAGATGCCGGCTGCACACCAAAATAAACTCTTGGTGCCCATAAATATGTCAGGCCGCCACCAAAACTCCATGTGCCCACCAAAACTAATACTGGCTGTGCACAAATATGCCAGGTGGCCAGTATAACGCCATGTGCTCACCTCGATAATTGCCAGATGCCGACCAAAAGATATGCCAGGTGCCCACCATGATGCCAGGTGGCCACCAGAACACCATGTTGCCACCAAAACTAATGCTGGGTGCGCACAAAGATACCAAGTGGCCACTATAACGCCATGTGTGCAAAACCAATAAAAGATAGGTGCCCACCAAGATGCCAGGTGGCCACCAAAAAGCCGTGTGCTCAGGAAAATAAACACTGGGTGCCCACCAAGAGGCCAGGTGTCCACCAAATCATGACATGCCTAACCAAGAAACGCCCGTTGGCCACAGTGATGCAAGGTGGCCAGCAGAACGCCATGTGTAGACCAAATTAAATGCCAGGTGCCCACCAAAGGAAACACCGGGTGCCCACCAAAACGCCACGTGGACAGCAAAAGAAACGCCAGGTGACTAAGAAGGAGCCAGGTGCCCACCAAGATGCCAGGTGCCTACCAAAAGTAACAGCAGGTGAACATTAAGATGCCAGGTGGCCACCAAAACGCCCCATGCCCACCTAAAGAAATGCCAGGTGCCCACCAATACAAAACCTGGGTGCCCACCACGATTAATGCCACATGCCCACCAAAAGAGACACTGGGGACCCACCAAAAGACCACGTGCACAGCAAAATAGATGTTGGGTGCCCAACAAGATGCCAGCTTGTCACCAAAGCGGCACGTACCCACCAAAAAATATCGCTGGCTTCCCACCAATATTCCAGGTGGCACACAAAATGCCAGGTGGACAGCAAAAGAAACACCGTCTGCCCACTAAAATAAATGCCAGGTGGCCACCAAAATAAAGGCTGCTTGCCCATCAAGATGACAGCTGGCCATGAAAATGTGACATGCCCACCAAAGAAAATGCTGGGTGCCCACCAAGATGCCGGGTGCCCACCAAAGAAATGCTGGGTGCTTATGAAGATGCCAGGTGGCCACCTGGTGAAAAACACGGTGTTAGCATTTAGGTGGCCACCAAGATAAAGACTGGGTGCCCACCAAGATGCCAGATGGCCACCAAAATAAATGCTGGGTGCCCATCAGTATTCCAGCTGGCAGACAATACGCCAGTTGCCCATGAAAAGAAATGCCAGGTGGCCACCAAAACACCATGTGGCCACCCAAACTAATGCTGGGTGCACACAATGCTGCCAGGTGGCCACTATAACGCCATGTGCTCACCCAGATAAATGCCAGATGCTCACCTAAAGATATGCCAGGTGCCCACCATGATGCCAGGTAGCCACCGAAATGGCATGTGTGCACTAAAATAAACTCTGGGTGCCCACCAAGATGCCAGCTCTCCACCAAAAAGCCATGTGCCAAGGAAAATATACGCTGGGTGCCCACCAAGATGCCAGGTGCCCACAAAAATGCCAGGTGCCCACCAGAAGAAAGGCTGGGTCCTTACCAAGATGCTGGTACTCATAAAAAATAAATGCTTGGTGCTCACCAGGATGCCAGGAGGCCACAAAACCGCCATGTGCTCAGCAAAAGAAATGCTAGATTTCCACCAAGATGCCAAGTGGCCACCAAATCGTGACATTCTTATCAAATATACACTGATTGCCCTCAGGGATGCACGGTGGCCTCCAAAACATCACGTGCAGACCAAATTAAATGCTCAGTGCCCACCAAATGACACAACGGGTGCCCACCAAAACGCCACGTGGCCAGCAAAAGAAACGCCGGGTGACTAAGAAGAAACCAGGTGCCCACCAAGATGCCAGGTGCCTGCCAAAAGTAACGCTGGGTGCCCATTAAAATGCTGGGTGGCTACCATGATGCCAGGTGCCTCCCACAAGAAATGCCAGGTGCCCTAGAAGATGACAGGTATCCACAAAAACACCCTGTGCCCATCAAAAGAAATGCTGGGTTCCCACCAATCAAATCCAGGGTGCCTACCACGATTAATGCCACAAGAACACTAAAGGAGACACTGGGTACCCAACAAAAGACCACGTGCCCAGCAAAATAGATGCTGCGTGCCCACCAAGATGCCAGCTTGTCACCAAAGCGGCACGTACCCACCAAAAAATATCGCTGGGTTCCCACCAATATTCCAGGTGGCACACAAAATGCCAGGTGGCCACCAAAATAAAGTCTGGTTGCCCATCAAGATGGCAGTTGGCCACGAAAATGTGACATGCCCACCAAAGAAAATGCTGGGTGCCCACCGAGAGTCCGGGTGCCCACCAACGTAAATGCTGGGTGCTTATGAAGATGCCAGGTGGCCACCTGGTGAAAAACACGGTGTTAGCATTTAGGTGGCCACCAAGAAAAGAAATCCTGGGTGCCCACCAAGATGCCGGCTGCACACCAAAATAAACTCTTGGTGCCCATAAATATGTCAGGCCGCCACCAAAACTCCATGTGCCCACCAAA
This sequence comes from Opisthocomus hoazin, assembly GCF_030867145.1. Lineage (NCBI taxonomy): Eukaryota > Metazoa > Chordata > Aves > Opisthocomiformes > Opisthocomidae > Opisthocomus > Opisthocomus hoazin. The sequence continues at coordinate 652,757 of NC_134441.1, forward strand.
ACTAATACTGGCTGTGCACAAATATGCCAGGTGGCCAGTATAACGCCATGTGCTCACCTCGATAATTGCCAGATGCCGACCAAAAGATATGCCAGGTGCCCACCATGATGCCAGGTGGCCACCAGAACACCATGTTGCCACCAAAACTAATGCTGGGTGCGCACAAAGATACCAAGTGGCCACTATAACGCCATGTGTGCAAAACCAATAAAAGATAGGTGCCCACCAAGATGCCAGGTGGCCACCAAAAAGCCGTGTGCTCAGGAAAATAAACACTGGGTGCCCACCAAGAGGCCAGGTGTCCACCAAATCATGACATGCCTAACCAAGAAACGCCCGTTGGCCACAGTGATGCAAGGTGGCCAGCAGAACGCCATGTGTAGACCAAATTAAATGCCGGGTGCCCACCAAAGGAAACACCGGGTGCCCACCAAAACGCCACGTGGACAGCAAAAGAAACGCCAGGTGACTAAGAAGGAGCCAGGTGCCCACCAAGATGCCAGGTGCCTACCAAAAGTAACAGCAGGTGAACATTAAGATGCCAGGTGGCCACCAAAACGCCCCATGCCCACCTAAAGAAATGCCAGGTGCCCACCAATAAAAAACCTGCGTGCCCACCACGATTAATGCCACATGCCCACCAAAAGAGACACTGGGGACCCAACAAAAGACCACATGCACAGCAAAATAGATGTTGGGTGCCCAACAAGATGCCAGCTTGTCACCAAAGCGGCACGTACCCACCAAAAAATATCGCTCGCTTCCCACCAATATTCCAGGTGGCACACAAAATGCCAGGTGGACAGCAAAAGAAACACCGTCTGCCCACTAAAATAAATGCCAGGTGGCCACCAAAATAAAGGCTGCTTGCCCATCAAGATGACAGTTGGCCATGAAAATGTGACATGCCCACCAAAGAAAATGCTGGGTGCCCACCAAGATGCCGGGTGCCCACCAAAGGAATGCTGGGTGCTTATGAAGATGCCAGGTGGCCACCTGGTGAAAAACATGGTGTTAGCATTTAGGTGGCCACCAAGATAAAGACTAGGTGCCCACCAAGATGGCAGATGGCCACCAAAATAAACGCTGGGTGCCCATCAATATTTCAGCTGGCAACCAATACACCAGGTGCCCACGACAGCAAATGCCAGGTGGCCACCAAAACACCATGTGCCCACCAAAACTAATGCTGGGTGCCCACAAAGATGCCAGATGCCCACCAAAAGATATTCCAGGTGCCCACCAAAAGAAAGGCTGGGTCCTTACCAAGATGCTGGTACTCACCAAAATAAATGCTGGGTGCCCACCAAGATGCCAGGAGGCCACAAAACCGCCATGTGCTCAGCAAAAGAAATGCTAGATTCCCACCAAGATGCCAGGTGGCCACCAAATCGTGACATTCTTATCAAATGTACACTGATTGCCCTCAGGGATGCACGGTGGCCTCCAAAACATCACGTGCAGACCAAATTAAATGCTGAGTGCCCACCAAATGACACACCGGGTGCCCACCAAAACGCCACGTGGCCAGCAAAAGAAACGCCGGGTGACTAAGAAGAAACCGGGTGCCAACCACGATGCCAGGTGCCTGCCAAAAGTAACGCTGGGTGCCCATTAAGATGCTGGGTGGCCACCAAGATGCCAGGTGCCTCCCACAAGAAATGCCAGGTGCCCTAGAAGATGACAGGTATCCACAAAAACACCCTGTGCCCATCAAAAGAAATGCTGGGTGCCCACCAATGAAAAACCAGGGTGTCCACCATGATTAGTGGCACAAGCCCACCAAAAGAGACACTGGGTAGCCACCGAAAGGCATTGTACTCAGCAAAATACATGCTGGGTGCCCACCAAGATGCCAGGTGCCTACCAAAAGTAACAGCGGATGCCCATTAAGATGCCAGGTGACCAACAAAATGCCGCATGCCCACCAAAAGAAATGCCAGGTGCCCACCAATAAAAACCCTGGGTGCCCACCACGATTAATGCCACAAGAACACCAAAGGAGGCACTGGGGACCCACCAAAAGGCCATGTGCCTATCAAATCAAATGCTGGATGCCCAACAATATGCCAGGTTGTCACCTAAGGCCACATAGCCACCAAAAAGAATCGCCTGGTGCCCACCAATTTTCCAGGTGGCACACAAAATGCCCGGTGGCCACCAAAAGAAATGCCGTCTGCCCACTAAAATAAATGCCAGGTGGCCACCAAAATAAAGTCTGGTTGCCCATCAAGATGGCAGTTGGCCACGAAAATGTGACATGCCCACCAAAGAAAATGCTGGGTGCCCACCGAGATGCAGGGTGCGCACCAACGTAATTGCTGGGTGGTTATGAAGATGCCAGGTGGCCACCTGGTGAAAAACACTATGTTAGCATTTAGGTGGCCACCAAGATAAGGACTACGTTCACACCAAGATGCCAGCTGGCCACCAAAAAGCCATGTGCCCAGGAAAATAAACACTGGGTGCCCACCAAGATGCCAGGTGGCCACCAAATCATGACATGACTACCAAAGAAACGCTGGTTGCCCACAGGGATGCACGGTGTCCACCAGAACGCCATGTGAAGAACAAATGAAATGCCGGGTGCCCACCAAAGGAAACACCGGGTGCCCACCAAAACGCCACATGACCAGCAAAAGAAACACCAGGTGAGTAAGAAGGAGCCAGGTGCCCACCAAGATGCCAGGTACCTACCAAAAGTAATGCCAGGTGCCCATTAAGATGCCAGGTGGCCACCAAAACGCCCCATGCCCACCAAAAGAAATGCCAGGTGCCCACCAATAAAAACCCTGGGTGCCCACCAGGATTAATGCCACATGCCAACCAAAAGAGACACTGGGGACCCACCAAAAGACCACGTGCACAGCAAAATAGATGCTGGGTGCCTAACAAGATGTCAGCTTGTCACCAAAATGCCACGTACCCACCAAAAAATATCGCTGGGTTCCCACAGAATTTCCAGGGGGCACCCAAAATGCGAGGTGATCACCAAAAGAAACGCCGTCTGCCCACTAAAATAAATGCCAGGTGGCCACCAAAATAAAGGCTGCTTGCCCATCAAGATGGCAGTTGGCCACGAAAACACGACATGCCCACCAAAGAAAATGCTGGGTGCCCACCAAAGAAATGTTGGGTGCTTATGAAGATGCCAGGTGGCCACCTGGTGAAAAACATGGTGTTAGCATTGAGGTGGCCACCAAGATAAAGACTAGGTTCCCACCAAGATGCCAGCTGGCCACAAAAATAAACGCTGGGTGCCCATCAATATTCCAGCTGGCAACCAATACACCAGGTGCCCACGACAGCAAATGCCAGGTGGCCACCAAAACACCATGTGCCCACCAAAACTAATGCTGGGTGCACACAAAGATGCCAGATGCCCACCAAAAGATATGCCAGGTGCCCACCGTGATGGCAGGTGACCACCAAAACGCCATGTGTGCAAAAAAATAAATGATGGGTGCCCACCAAGATGCCAGCTGGCCACCATAATGCCAGGTGCCCACCAAAAGAAAGGCTGGGTCCTTACCAAGATGCTGGTACTCACCAAAATAAATGCTGGGTGCCCACCAGGATGCCAGGAGGCCACAAAACCGCCATGTGCTCAGCAAAAGAAATGCGATATTCCCAACAGGATGCCAGGTGGCCACCAAATCGTGACATTCTTATCAAATATACACTGATTGCCCTCAGGGATGCACGGTGGCCTCCAAAACATCACGTGCAGACCAAAATAAATGCTGAGTGCCCACCAAATGACACACCGGGTGCCCACCAAAACGCCATGTGGCCAGCAAAAGAAACGCCGGGTGACTAAGAAGAAGCCAGGTGCCCACCACGATGCCAGGTGCCTGCCAAAAGTGACGCTGGGTGCCCATTAAAATGCTGGGTGGCTACCAAGATGCCAGGTGCCTCCCACAAGAAATGCCAGGTGCCCTAGAAGATGACAGGTATCCACAAAAACACTCTGTGTCCATCAAAAGAAATGCTGGGTGCCCACCAATCAAATCCAGGGTGCCTACCACGATTAATGCCACAAGAACACTAAAGGAGACACTGGGTACCCAACAAAAGACCACGTGCCCAGCAAAATAGATGCTGCGTGCCCACCAAGATGCCAGCTTGTCACCAAAGCGGCACGTACCCACCAAAAAATATCGCTGGGTTCCCACCAATATTCCAGGTGGCACACAAAATGCCAGGTGGCCACCAAAATAAAGTCTGGTTGCCCATCAAGATGGCAGTTGGCCACGAAAATGTGACATGCCCACCAAAGAAAATGCTGGATGCCCACCGAGAGTCCGGGTGCCCACCAACGTAAATGCTGGGTGCTTATGAAGATGCCAGGTGGCCACCTGGTGAAAAACACGGTGTTAGCATTTAGGTGGCCACCAAGAAAAGAAATCCTGGGTGCCCACCAAGATGCCGGCTGCACACCAAAATAAACTCTTGGTGCCCATAAATATGTCAGGCCGCCACCAAAATTCCACGTGCCCACCAAAACTAATACTGGCTGTGCACAAATATGCCAGGTGGCCAGTATAACGCCATGTGCTCACCTCGATAATTGCCAGATGCCGACCAAAAGATATGCCAGGTGCCCACCATGATGCCAGGTGGCCACCAGAACACCATGTTGCCACCAAAACTAATGCTGGGTGCGCACAAAGATACCAAGTGGCCACTATAACGCCATGTGTGCAAAACCAATAAAAGATAGGTGCCCACCAAGATGCCAGGTGGCCACCAAAAAGCCGTGTGCTCAGGAAAATAAACACTGGGTGCCCACCAAGAGGCCAGGTGTCCACCAAATCATGACATGCCTAACCAAGAAACGCCCGTTGGCCACAGTGATGCAAGGTGGCCAGCAGAACGCCATGTGTAGACCAAATTAAATGCCGGGTGCCCACCAAAGGAAACACCGGGTGCCCACCAAAACGCCACGTGGACAGCAAAAGAAACGCCAGGTGACTAAGAAGGAGCCAGGTGCCCACCAAGATGCCAGGTGCCTACCAAAAGTAACAGCAGGTGAACATTAAGATGCCAGGTGGCCACCAAAACGCCCCATGCCCACCTAAAGAAATGCCAGGTGCCCACCAATACAAAACCTGGGTGCCCACCACGATTAATGCCACATGCCCACCAAAAGAGACACTGGGGACCCACCAAAAGACCACGTGCACAGCAAAATAGATGTTGGGTGCCCAACAAGATGCCAGCTTGTCACCAAAGCGGCACGTACCCACCAAAAAATATCGCTGGCTTCCCACCAATATTCCAGGTGGCACACAAAATGCCAGGTGGACAGCAAAAGAAACACCGTCTGCCCACTAAAATAAATGCCAGGTGGCCACCAAAATAAAGGCTGCTTGCCCATCAAGATGACAGCTGGCCATGAAAATGTGACATGCCCACCAAAGAAAATGCTGGGTGCCCACCAAGATGCCGGGTGCCCACCAAAGAAATGCTGGGTGCTTATGAAGATGCCAGGTGGCCACCTGGTGAAAAACACGGTGTTAGCATTTAGGTGGCCACCAAGATAAAGACTGGGTGCCCACCAAGATGCCAGATGGCCACCAAAATAAATGCTGGGTGCCCATCAATATTCCAGCTGGCAGACAATACGCCAGTTGCCCATGAAAAGAAATGCCAGGTGGCCACCAAAACACCATGTGGCCACCCAAACTAATGCTGGGTGCACACAATGCTGCCAGGTGGCCACTATAACGCCATGTGCTCACCCAGATAAATGCCAGATGCTCACCTAAAGATATGCCAGGTGCCCACCATGATGCCAGGTAGCCACCGAAATGGCATGTGTGCACTAAAATAAACTCTGGGTGCCCACCAAGATGCCAGCTCTCCACCAAAAAGCCATGTGCCAAGGAAAATATACGCTGGGTGCCCACCAAGATGCCAGGTGCCCACAAAAATGCCAGGTGCCCACCAGAAGAAAGGCTGGGTCCTTACCAAGATGCTGGTACTCATAAAAAATAAATGCTTGGTGCTCACCAGGATGCCAGGAGGCCACAAAACCGCCATGTGCTCAGCAAAAGAAATGCTAGATTTCCACCAAGATGCCAAGTGGCCACCAAATCGTGACATTCTTATCAAATATACACTGATTGCCCTCAGGGATGCACGGTGGCCTCCAAAACATCACGTGCAGACCAAATTAAATGCTCAGTGCCCACCAAATGACACACCGGGTGCCCACCAAAACGCCACGTGGCCAGCAAAAGAAACGCCGGGTGACTAAGAAGAAACCAGGTGCCCACCAAGATGCCAGGTGCCTGCCAAAAGTAACGCTGGGTGCCCATTAAAATGCTGGGTGGCTACCAAGATGCCAGGTGCCTCCCACAAGAAATGCCAGGTGCCCTAGAAGATGACAGGTATCCACAAAAACACCCTGTGCCCATCAAAAGAAATGCTGGGTTCCCACCAATCAAATCCAGGGTGCCTACCACGATTAATGCCACAAGAACACTAAAGGAGACACTGGGTACCCAACAAAAGACCACGTGCCCAGCAAAATAGATGCTGCGTGCCCACCAAGATGCCAGCTTGTCACCAAAGCGGCACGTACCCACCAAAAAATATCGCTGGGTTCCCACCAATATTCCAGGTGGCACACAAAATGCCAGGTGGCCACCAAAATAAAGTCTGGTTGCCCATCAAGATGGCAGTTGGCCACGAAAATGTGACATGCCCACCAAAGAAAATGCTGGGTGCCCACCGAGAGTCCGGGTGCCCACCAACGTAAATGCTGGGTGCTTATGAAGATGCCAGGTGGCCACCTGGTGAAAAACACGGTGTTAGCATTTAGGTGGCCACCAAGAAAAGAAATCCTGGGTGCCCACCAAGATGCCGGCTGCACACCAAAATAAACTCTTGGTGCCCATAAATATGTCAGGCCGCCACCAAAACTCCATGTGCCCACCAAAACTAATACTGGCTGTGCACAAATATGCCAGGTGGCCAGTATAACGCCATGTGCTCACCTCGATAATTGCCAGATGCCGACCAAAAGATATGCCAGGTGCCCACCATGATGCCAGGTGGCCACCAGAACACCATGTTGCCACCAAAACTAATGCTGGGTGCGCACAAAGATACCAAGTGGCCACTATAACGCCATGTGTGCAAAACCAATAAAAGATAGGTGCCCACCAAGATGCCAGGTGGCCACCAAAAAGCCGTGTGCTCAGGAAAATAAACACTGGGTGCCCACCAAGAGGCCAGGTGTCCACCAAATCATGACATGCCTAACCAAGAAACGCCCGTTGGCCACAGTGATGCAAGGTGGCCAGCAGAACGCCATGTGTAGACCAAATTAAATGCCGGGTGCCCACCAAAGGAAACACCGGGTGCCCACCAAAACGCCACGTGGACAGCAAAAGAAACGCCAGGTGACTAAGAAGGAGCCAGGTGCCCACCAAGATGCCAGGTGCCTACCAGAAGTAACAGCAGGTGAACATTAAGATGCCAGGTGGCCACCAAAACGCCCCATGCCCACCTAAAGAAATGCCAGGTGCCCACCAATAAAAAACCTGGGTGCCCACCACGATTAATGCCACATGCCCACCAAAAGAGACACTGGGGACCCACCAAAAGACCACATGCACAGCAAAATAGATGTTGGGTGCCCAACAAGATGCCAGCTTGTCACCAAAGCGGCACGTACCCACCAAAAAATATCGCTGGCTTCCCACCAATATTCCAGGTGGCACACAAAATGCCAGGTGGACAGCAAAAGAAACACCGTCTGCCCACTAAAATAAATGCCAGGTGGCCACCAAAATAAAGGCTGCTTGCCCATCAAGATGACAGCTGGCCATGAAAATGTGACATGCCCACCAAAGAAAATGCTGGGTGCCCACCAAGATGCCGGGTGCCCACCAAAGAAATGCTGGGTGCTTATGAAGATGCCAGGTGGCCACCTGGTGAAAAACACGGTGTTAGCATTTAGGTGGCCACCAAGATAAAGACTGGGTGCGCACCAAGATGCTAGATGGCCACCAAAATAAACGCTGGGTGCCCATCAATATTCCAGCTGGCAGACAATACGCCAGTTGCCCATGAAAAGAAATGCCAGGTGGCCACCAAAACACCATGTGGCCACCCAAACTAATGCTGGGTGCACACAATGCTGCCAGGTGGCCACTATAACGCCATGTGCTCACCCAGATAAATGCCAGATGCTCACCTAAAGATATGCCAGGTGCCCACCATGATGCCAGGTAGCCACCGAAATGGCATGTGTGCACTAAAATAAACTCTGGGTGCCCACCAAGATGCCAGCTCTCCACCAAAAAGCCATGTGCCAAGGAAAATATACGCTGGGTGCCCACCAAGATGCCAGGTGCCCACAAAAATGCCAGGTGCCCACCAGAAGAAAGGCTGGGTCCTTACCAAGATGCTGGTACTCATAAAAAATAAATGCTTGGTGCTCACCAGGATGCCAGGAGGCCACAAAACCGCCATGTGCTCAGCAAAAGAAATGCTAGATTTCCACCAAGATGCCAGGTGGCCACCAAATCATGACATTCTTATCAAATATACACTGATTGCCCTCAGGGATGCACGGTGGCCTCCAAAACATCACGTGCAGACCAAATTAAATGCTCAGTGCCCACCAAATGACACACCGGGTGCCCACCAAAACGCCACGTGGCCAGCAAAAGAAACGCCGGGTGACTAAGAAGAAACCAGGTGCCCACCAAGATGCCAGGTGCCTGCCAAAAGTAACGCTGGGTGCCCATTAAAATGCTGGGTGGCTACCAAGATGCCAGGTGCCTCCCACAAGAAATGCCAGGTGCCCTAGAAGATGACAGGTATCCACAAAAACACCCTGTGCCCATCAAAAGAAATGCTGGGTTCCCACCAATCAAATCCAGGGTGCCTACCACGATTAATGCCACAAGAACACTAAAGGAGACACTGGGTACCCAACAAAAGACCACGTGCCCAGCAAAATAGATGCTGCGTGCCCACCAAGATGCCAGCTTGTCACCAAAGCGGCACGTACCCACCAAAAAATATCGCTGGGTTCCCACCAATATTCCAGGTGGCACACAAAATGCCAGGTGGCCACCAAAATAAAGTCTGGTTGCCCATCAAGATGGCAGTTGGCCACGAAAATGTGACATGCCCACCAAAGAAAATGCTGGGTGCCCACCGAGAGTCCGGGTGCCCACCAACGTAAATGCTGGGTGCTTATGAAGATGCCAGGTGGCCACCTGGTGAAAAACACGGTGTTAGCATTTAGGTGGCCACCAAGAAAAGAAATCCTGGGTGCCCACCAAGATGCCGGCTGCACACCAAAATAAACTCTTGGTGCCCATAAATATGTCAGGCCGCCACCAAAACTCCATGTGCCCACCAAAACTAATACTGGCTGTGCACAAATATGCCAGGTGGCCAGTATAACGCCATGTGCTCACCTCGATAATTGCCAGATGCCGACCAAAAGATATGCCAGGTGCCCACCATGATGCCAGGTGGCCACCAGAACACCATGTTGCCACCAAAACTAATGCTGGGTGCGCACAAAGATACCAAGTGGCCACTATAACGCCATGTGTGCAAAACCAATAAAAGATAGGTGCCCACCAAGATGCCAGGTGGCCACCAAAAAGCCGTGTGCTCAGGAAAATAAACACTGGGTGCCCACCAAGAGGCCAGGTGTCCACCAAATCATGACATGCCTAACCAAGAAACGCCCGTTGGCCACAGTGATGCAAGGTGGCCAGCAGAACGCCATGTGTAGACCAAATTAAATGCCGGGTGCCCACCAAAGGAAACACCGGGTGCCCACCAAAACGCCACGTGGACAGCAAAAGAAACGCCAGGTGACTAAGAAGGAGCCAGGTGCCCACCAAGATGCCAGGTGCCTACCAGAAGTAACAGCAGGTGAACATTAAGATGCCAGGTGGCCACCAAAACGCCCCATGCCCACCTAAAGAAATGCCAGGTGCCCACCAATAAAAAACCTGGGTGCCCACCACGATTAATGCCACATGCCCACCAAAAGGGACACTGGGGACCCACCAAAAGACCACATGCACAGCAAAATAGATGTTGGGTGCCCAACAAGATGCCAGCTTGTCACCAAAGCGGCACGTACCCACCAAAAAATATCGCTGGCTTCCCACCAATATTCCAGGTGGCACACAAAATGCCAGGTGGACAGCAAAAGAAACACCGTCTGCCCACTAAAATAAATGCCAGGTGGCCACCAAAATAAAGGCTGCTTGCCCATCAAGATGACAGCTGGCCATGAAAATGTGACATGCCCACCAAAGAAAATGCTGGGTGCCCACCAAGATGCCGGGTGCCCACCAAAGAAATGCTGGGTGCTTATGAAGATGCCAGGTGGCCACCTGGTGAAAAACACGGTGTTAGCATTTAGGTGGCCACCAAGATAAAGACTGGGTGCGCACCAAGATGCCAGATGGCCACCAAAATAAACGCTGGGTGCCCATCAATATTCCAGCTGGCAGACAATACGCCAGTTGCCCATGAAAAGAAATGCCAGGTGGCCACCAAAACACCATGTGGCCACCCAAACTAATGCTGGGTGCACACAATGCTGCCAGGTGGCCACTATAACGCCATGTGCTCACCCAGATAAATGCCAGATGCTCACCTAAAGATATGCCAGGTGCCCACCATGATGCCAGGTAGCCACCGAAATGGCATGTGTGCACTAAAATAAACTCTGGGTGCCCACCAAGATGCCAGCTCTCCACCAAAAAGCCATGTGCCAAGGAAAATATACGCTGGGTGCCCACCAAGATGCCAGGTGCCCACAAAAATGCCAGGTGCCCACCAGAAGAAAGGCTGGGTCCTTACCAAGATGCTGGTACTCATAAAAAATAAATGCTTGGTGCTCACCAGGATGCCAGGAGGCCACAAAACCGCCATGTGCTCAGCAAAAGAAATGCTAGATTTCCACCAAGATGCCAAGTGGCCACCAAATCGTGACATTCTTATCAAATATACACTGATTGCCCTCAGGGATGCACGGTGGCCTCCAAAACATCACGTGCAGACCAAATTAAATGCTCAGTGCCCACCAAATGACACACCGGGTGCCCACCAAAACGCCACGTGGCCAGCAAAAGAAACGCCGGGTGACTAAGAAGAAACCAGGTGCCCACCAAGATGCCAGGTGCCTGCCAAAAGTAACGCTGGGTGCCCATTAAAATGCTGGGTGGCTACCAAGATGCCAGGTGCCTCCCGCAAGAAATGCCAGGTGCCCTAGAAGATGACAGGTATCCACAAAAACACCCTGTGCCCATCAAAAGAAATGCTGGGTTCCCACCAATCAAATCCAGGGTGCCTACCACGATTAATGCCACAAGAACACTAAAGGAGACACTGGGTACCCAACAAAAGACCACGTGCCCAGCAAAATAGATGCTGCGTGCCCACCAAGATGCCAGCTTGTCACCAAAGCGGCACGTACCCACCAAAAAATATCGCTGGGTTCCCACCAATATTCCAGGTGGCACACAAAATGCCAGGTGGCCACCAAAATAAAGTCTGGTTGCCCATCAAGATGGCAGTTGGCCACGAAAATGTGACATGCCCACCAAAGAAAATGCTGGGTGCCCACCGAGAGTCCGGGTGCCCACCAACGTAAATGCTGGGTGCTTATGAAGATGCCAGGTGGCCACCTGGTGAAAAACACGGTGTTAGCATTTAGGTGGCCACCAAGAAAAGAAATCCTGGGTGCCCACCAAGATGCCGGCTGCACACCAAAATAAACTCTTGGTGCCCATAAATATGTCAGGCCGCCACCAAAACTCCATGTGCCCACCAAAACTAATACTGGCTGTGCACAAATATGCCAGGTGGCCAGTGTAACGCCATGTGCTCACCTCGATAATTGCCAGATGCCGACCAAAAGATATGCCAGGTGCCCACCATGATGCCAGGTGGCCACCAGAACACCATGTTGCCACCAAAACTAATGCTGGGTGCGCACAAAGATACCAAGTGGCCACTATAACGCCATGTGTGCAAAACCAATAAAAGATAGGTGCCCACCAAAATGCCAGGTGGCCACAAAAATAAACGCTGGGTGCCCATCAATATTTCAGCTGGCAACCAATACACCAGGTGCCCACGACAGCAAATGCCAGGTGGCCACCAAAACACCATGTGCCCACCAAAACTAATGCTGGGTGCCCACCAAGATGCCAGATGCCGTACAAAAGATATTCCAGGTGCCCACCAAAAGAAAGGCTGGGTCCTTACCAAGATGCTGGTACTCACCAAAATAAATGCTGGGTGCCCACCAAGATGCCAGGAGGCCACAAAACCGCCATGTGCTCAGCAAAAGAAATGCTAGATTTCCACCAAGATGCCAGTGGCCACCAAATCGTGACATTCTTATCAAATACGCACTGATTGCCCAAAGGGATGCACGGTGGCCTCCAAAACATCACGTGCAGACCAAAATAAATGCTCAGTGCCCACCAAATGACACACCGGGTGCCAAAAAAAATGCCACATGGCCAGCAAAAGAAACGCCGGGTGACTAAGAAGAAGCCAGGTGCCCACCACGATGCCAGGTGCCTGCCAAAAGTGACGCTTGGTGCCCTTTAAGATGCTGGGTGGCTATCAAGATGCCAGGTGCCTCCCACAAGAAATGCCAGGTGCCCTAGAAGATGACAGGTATCCACAAAAACACTCTGTGCCCATCAAAAGAAATGCTGGGTGCCCACCAATCAAAACCCAGGGTGTCCACCACGATTAATGTCACAAGCCCACCAACAGAGACACTGGGTACCCACCAAAAGGCATCGTACTCAGTAAACTAGATGCTGGGTGCACACCAAGATGCCAGGTGCTTACCAAAAATAACAGCGGGTGGCCATCAAGATGCCAGGTGGCCAACAAAATGCCCCATGCCCACCAAAAGAAATGCCAGGTGCCCACCAATACAAAACCTGGGTGCCCACCACGATTAATGCCACAAGCCCACCAAAGGAGACACAGGGTACCCAACAAAAGACCATGTGCACAGCAAAATAGATGCTGCGTGCCCAACAAGATGCCAGCTTGTCACCAAAGCGGCACGTACCCACCAAAAAATATTGCTGGGTTCCCACCAATATTCCAGGTGGCACACAAAATGCCAGGTGGCCACCAAAAGAAACGCCGTCTGCCCACTAAAATAAATGCCAGGTGGCCACCAAAATAAAGTCTGGTTGCCCATCAAGATGGCAGTTGTCTACGAAAATGTGACATGCCCACCAAAGAAAATGCTGGGTGCCCACCGAGATGCCGGGTGCGCACCAACGTAATTGCTGGGTGCTTATGAAGATGCCAGGTGGCCACCTGGTGAAAAACACTATGTTAGCATTTAGGTGGCCACCAAGATAAGGACTACGTGCACACCAAGATGCCAGCTGGCCACCAAAAAGCCATGTGCCCAGGAAAATGAACACTGGGTGCCCACCAAGATGCCAGGTGGCCACCAAATCACAGAATCACAGAATCACAGAATAGTAGGGGTTGGAAGGGACCTCTGTGGGTCATCTAGTCCAACCCCCCTGCCGAAGCAGGGTCACCTACAGCAGGCCGCACACGACCCCGTCCAGGCGGGTCTTGAATATCTCCAGAGAAGGAGACTCCACAACCTCCCTGGGCAGCCTGTTCCAGTGCTCCGTCACCCTCAGAGGGAAGAAGTTCCTCCTCATGTTCAGACGGAACTTCCTGTGCCTCAGTTTGTGCCCATTGCCCCTTGTCCTGTCACTGGGCACCACTGAAAAGAGCTTGTCCCCATCCTCCTGACACCCACCCTTCAGATATTTGTAGGCATTTATAAGGTCCCCTCGCAGCCTTCTCTTCTTCAGGCTGAACAAGCCCAGTTCCCTCAACCTCTCCTCATAGGGGAGATGCTCCAGTCCCCTCACCATCCTCGTAGCCCTCCGCTGGACTCTCTCAAGTAGCTCTTCATCTTTCTTGAACTGGGGAGCCCAGAACTGGACACAGTACTCCAGATGAGGCCTCACCAGGGCAGTGTAGAGGGGAAGGAGAACCTCCCTCCTCCTGCTGGCCACACTCTTCTTGATGCACCCCAGGATCCCATTGGCTTTCTTGGCAGCCAGGGCACACTGCTGGCTCATGGTTAACCTGTCGTCCACCAGGACACCCAGGTCCCTCTCCGCAGAGCTGCTCTCCAGCAGGTCCACCCCAAGCCTTTACTGGTGCATGAGGTTGTTCCTCCCCAGGTGCAGGACCCTGCACTTGCCCTTGTTGAACCTCATCAGGTTCCTCTCTGCCCAACTCTCCAGCCTATCCAGGTCACGCTGAATGGCAGCACAGCCTTCTGGTGTATCTACCACACCTCCCAGTTTGGTGTCGTCAGCAAACTTGCTGAGGGTACATTCTAACTCTTCATCCAGGTCGTTGATGAAGAAGTTAAACAAGACTGGGCCCAGTACTGACCCCTGGGGGACACCACTTGTCACCAGCCTCCAACTAGACTCAGCGCCGCTGATGACAACCCTCTGAGTTCTGCCATTCAGCCAGTTCTCTATCCACTTCACCGACCACTCATCCAGCCCACACTTCCTCAGCCTCCCTTAGGAGGATATCATGGGAGACTGTGTCGAAAGCCTTGCTGAAGTCAAGGTAGACAATCATGACATGCCTAACAAAGAAACGCTGGTTGCCCACAGGGATGCACGGTGGCCAGCAGAACGCCATGTGAAGAACAAATGAAATGCCGGGTGCCCACCAAAGGAAACACCGGGTGCCCACCAAAACGCCACATGACCAGCAAAAGAAACACCAGGTGAGTAAGAAGCAGCCAGGTGCCCGCCAAGATGCCAGGTACCTACCAAAAGTAATGCCAGGTGCCCATTAAGATGCCAGGTGGCCACCAAAACGCCCCATGCCCACCAAAAGAAATGCCAGGTGCCCACCAATAAAAACCCTGGGTGCCCACCACGATTAATGCCACATGCCAACCAAAAGAGACACTGGGGACCCACCAAAAGACCACGTGCACAGCAACCCCCGCCCACCGGAACCCAGCGTGACGTCACATGGTATGGAATACCGGGCTCTGTTTGGCCAGGTGGGGTCAGCCCCCACCCCCCGGCTGTGCCCCTTCCTGGAGTCCGGTGAAAATTAACCCTGTCCTGGCCAAACCCAGGACATTATCCACCCCTTGTTCCATACCATCTACGTCATGCCCAGGTCCCCCATTGTGCAGTTGATCACCACCACTTCTCCTGTCTCCAGATATCATTCCCTTAGTCTATGGATCATCACTCTAAAGTGTCCATTGAGTTCATTTAATCCATGACTTCGGGCTCCATCTGTCGTAATGGTCTTCCGTGGCAGGAGGGGTGATGTGTGGTGATGGGCGGTCACTTGCTGCATCCGGAGCTCACGGCTGATGCATCTGGTGCGGCCTGTGCCCACAGTCTGCAGGAGATGTTGATCTTGATGAAGTTGCTGGATGCCAGTTGTTGAAAACCAGGTCCAGTTCCATCATCGCTGTGCTCTGCTAGGTTTTCATCGAAAAAGTCCACCCTTCTTTAATCTGAACGATTCTTACTATGCTACTACTGGTACAAAATATAACAATCATAACAGTGATAACAGACAGTGACAGGTTTATTTAACAATTAACTTTATACAATTTATTTATGGACTATTCTCGCCCAAAATTAAATCCCCATGAGGTACACATCGGACTTCCCCATCCTTCCGCATTACCCACCAGGTACACCCAGGTCCTTGAGCAAAGGCAATCCCGCGGACGGGCTTGCCTTTGCCCGAGGCAGGACTTACCCAAACTGTCTTCCCTAACATGTTCCGCATGTGCACTACAGGGACTTTATCCCCTTCTACGGGGCGCTGAGGTTTTGACTGGGCAGGACCAGCCCGGTTGGTGGACCCTCTGGTGTTAACCAACCAGGTGGCCTTTGCTAAATGAGTATCCCAGTTTTTGAAAGTCCCACCCCCCATTGCCCTCAAAGTGGTTTTTAGCAGCCCATTGTACCGCTCGATCTTTCCAGAGGCTGGTGCATGGTAGGGGATGTGATACACCCACTCAATACCGTGTTCTTTGGCCCAGGTGTCTATAAGGCTGTTATGAAAGTGAGTCCTGTTGGCCGACTCAATTCTTTCGGGAGTGCCATGTCGCCACAGGACTTGTTTTTCCAGGCCCAGGATGGTATTCCGGGCTGTGGCATGGGGCACAGGGTAGGTTTCCAGCAGTCCGGTGGTGGCCTCCACCATTGTGAGCACATAGCGCTTGCCTTGGCGGGTTTGTGGCAGTGTGATGCAGTCAATCTGCCAAGCCTCCCCATATTTATATTTTAGCCATTGTCCTCCATGCCACTGAGGCTTTACCCGCTTGGCTTGCTTGATTGCAGCGCATGTCTCACATTCATGGATAACCTGTGTGATGGTATCCATGGTCAAGTCCACCCCTCAGTCACGAGCCCATCTGTATGTCGCGTCTCTTCCTTGGTGGCCCGAGGTGTCATGGGCCCACCATAAACAGTTCACCCTTATGTTGCCAGTCCAGATCCACCTGAGCCACTTCAATCTTAGCAGCCTGATCTACCTGTTGGTTGTTTTGATGTTCTTCAGTGGCCCGACTCTTACGGACGTGGGCGTCCACATGACGGACTTTTACAGCCAACTGCTCTAGCCGGGCAGCAATATCTTGCCACAATGGGGCAGCCCAGATAGGTTTGCCTCTGCGCTGCCAGTTGTTCTTCTTCCATTGCTGCAGCCACCCCCACAAGGCATTGGCCACCATCCAAGAGTAGGTGTAAAGATAGAGCACTGGCCACTTCTCTCGACTGGCAATGTCAGCTGGATGGCTTTCACCTCTGCAAACTGGCTGGACTCACCTTCTCCCTCGGCAGTTTCCACGACTTGTCGTGTAGGGCTCCATACAGCAGCCTTCCACCTCCGCTCCTTCCCCACAATGCGACAGGACCCATCCGTGAACAGGGCATACTGTTTCTTATCTTCTGGCAGCTGGTTATACAGTGGGACCTCTTCAGCACATGTCACCTCCTCCTCTGGCGATGCTCCAAAATCTTTGCCTTCTGGCCAGTCCATGATTACCTCCAGAATTCCTGGGCGACTGGGGTTTCCCATTCGGGCGCGCTGGGTGATCAGAGCGACCCACTTACTCCACGTAGCATCGGTGGCATGATGTGTAGAGGGGACTCTTTCTTTGAACATCCAGCCCAGGACTGGCAATCGTGGTGCTAGGAGGAGCTGTGCTTCAGTGCCGACCACTTCTGAAGCAGCTCGAACGCCTTCATATGCTGCCAGAATCTCTTTTTCAGTGGGAGTATAGCGGGCCTCGGATCCTTTGTATCCCCGGCTCCAAAACCCCAGGGGTCGACCTCGAGTCTCCCCTGGTGCTTTCTGCCAGAGACTCCAGGTTGGGCCATTCTCCCTGGCTGCGGTGTAGAGCACGTTTTTAACATCTTGCCCTGACCAGACTGGACCAAGGGCTACGGCATGAACTATCTCCTGTTTAATTTGTTCAAATGCCTGTCGTTGCTCAGGGCCCCATTCAAAATCATTCTTCTTCTGGGTCACGTGGTACAGAGGACTTACAATCTGGCTGTAATTTGGGATGTGCATCCTCCAAAAACCCACAACATCCAGGAAGCCCTGTGCTTCCTTTGTGCTGGTTGGTGGAGACATAGCTGCTATTTTGTTGATGACATCCATTAGGATTTGACTGCGTCCATCCTGCCATTTTATTCCCAAAAACTGGATCTCTTGCGCAGGTCCCTTGACTTTACTTCGCTTAATGGCGAAACCGGCTTTCAGAAGGATCTGAACTATTTTCTCCCCTTTCTCAAAAACCTCCTCCGCTGTGTCACCCCATATAATGATGTCGTCGATGTACTGCAGATGTTCTGGAGCTTCACCTTTTTCCAGTGCAGTCTGGATTAGTCCATGGCAAATGGTGGGACTGTGTTTCCACCCCTGGGGCAGTCGATTCCAGGTTTACTGGATGCCCCTCCAGGTGAAAGCAAACTGTGGCCTGCACTCTGCTGCCAAAGGGATGGAGAAGAATGCATTAGCAATGTCAATTGTAGCATACCACTTGGCTGCCTTTGACTCCAGCTGATATTGAAGTTCTAGCATGTCTGGCACGGCAGCACTCAGCGGTGGTGTGACTTCATTCAGGCCACGGTAGTCTATTGTCAGTCTCCACTCTCCAGTAGATTTTCTCACTGGCCATATGGGACTATTAAAGGGTGAGCGAGTTTTGCTGATCATTCCTTGACTCTCCAGCTGGCGGATCAGCTGATGAATGGGGAGAAGGGAGTCTCGGTTGGTACGATATTGTCGCCGGTGCACCGTTGTGGTCACGATTGGCACCTGTTGTTCTTCAACCCTCAGCAACCCCACAACGGAAGGATCCTCTGAGAGACCAGGCAAAATGGACAGCTGTTTAATTTCTTCCGTCTCCACAGCAGCTATGCCAAAAGCCCACCGATACCCCTTTGGGTCCTTGAAATAGCCTCTCCTAAGATAGTCTATCCCAAGG
The DNA here is from genome assembly GCF_030867145.1 of Opisthocomus hoazin. NCBI lineage: Eukaryota > Metazoa > Chordata > Aves > Opisthocomiformes > Opisthocomidae > Opisthocomus > Opisthocomus hoazin. The sequence continues at coordinate 671,322 of NC_134441.1, forward strand.
ATGCACGGAGCCTCGGGGCCAGTTACAATGGGGTGCTTCTGCCAGTCCTGCCCAGTGAGGCTCACTTCAGCCTCCAATACACTCAGTTCTTGGGACCCCCCTGTCACTCCTGAAATGCAAATGGACTCTGACCCTTTGAACTCTGATGGCATTAAAGTACACTGTGCACCAGTGTCCACTAGAGCTTTATACTCTTGTGGATCTGACGTGCCAGGCCACCAAATCCACATCGTCCAATAAACACGGTTGTCCCTTTCCTCCACCTGGCTGGAGGCAGGGCCCCTCTAATCCTCGTCAGAGAAATTGCTGCTCACCTGCTGTAAGAATGACTTGGAGGTCCCCTCCAGAGGATCGGAATCAAGGTCAAACTGTCTACCTGGTCTGGAGAGCTGGCTTCTGGAAACTGGAGCGGCATTTTTCCTAACAGAATCCCCTTTGGTGATTGTTTTACCTCGCAACTCACACACTCGTGCCTCTAGACTTGAGGTGGGTTTTCCATCCCACTTCCTCATGTCCTCTCCGTGGTCACTCAGGTAAAACCACAGGGTGCCCCGGGGTGTATAGCCTCTGTATTCCCTCTCCTGAGCAGAGAAATGCTTGCCCCTAATAGCTGAGACACTGGCCCGTACAGGTGGGGAGTAGGACATATTCCTGTCTAGTCGCTTGACCAGTTTCTCCACAGCTGAGACAAGGGAGGAAGAGAGACTTTCCTCATATTGGCGGAGTCTGACAGCCACCTCATCCACTGTTGGTGCCTCCTTACCTTTCCAGTCTGCTATTGCCAGTGAGTTGGCATATGAGGATGGTGCGCTCCGCACAAACTTCCTCCACATAGATGCTGTGCACTGGAGTTCATTTGGGTCTGTGGGTACCTGCTCATCATCTGTGTCACAGTAAACAAGCTCCCGCACAGCTAATTCGCTCAAGTACTGAATACCCCTTTCCATATTGGTCCACTTGCCAGGATAGCATACAAAATCGTCACTGAAGGGGTACCTCTCCCTCACGCCTGACAGAAGTCTCCTCCAGAGGCTGAGGATTTGTTCCTTTTTCCCAATAGCCTTGTCAATGCCCCCGTCCCTGGCCAGGGATCCCAGCTGCTTGGCTTCCTTGCCCTCTAATTCCAAGCTGCTGGCCCCGTTATCCCAGCACCGCAGCAGCCAGGTGGCAATGTGCTCGCCTGGGTGGCGGCTGAAATCTTTCCGCATGTCTCACAGTTCGCCCAGGGACAGGGACCAGGTGATGATCTCTGTCTCTATCTCCCGTGATGACCCTGGCTCATCGTCATCCCTCCTGGAGCGATCTGCTCTCTTTGCGTCTTTCTTTAGTTTTACGGGGGCGACTGCTAGCTGCACAGGTTGGTCATTGGGCTCAGTCACTGTGCCTGTGGCTGGAGCTGGGGCTGGAGCAGCTGCCGTGCCCGCTGGGGAAATCGAGGCAGACCCTGCAGCTGTGACTGCAGCAGCCGTGGTGCCGGTCGGGGGGGCTGTGACTGCCTGCTGGGCTGGAGGGGCTGCAGGGCCAGCTGGGGGGGCAGCGCCAGCCGCAGTGCCTGCCGCTACGTTTCCCCTTCTTTCCCCCTTAAGGCACTGAACAGTGTTGAACAGGGCTCAGTAGGCGTGGGCCAGACTCCAGCACGTTGTGGTGATTTGTGTCTCTCTGGAGTTCCCAGGGTGGCAGCACACTTTTTGCAGATACTTTACTAGTTTGTCCGGATCCTGTACTTCCTCAGGGGTGAGTTTAAAAAACACCGGAGGTGCCCACTGCCCTAGGTACTTGCCCATGCTGTCCCACACACCCAGCCACTCACAGCTATCCAGCGCCGGGGCAGGTCTCTGCACGAGGTTCTTAACGCCTTGCTTAACCCTAAACAAAAACCAAAACCCATTCAGGAGGCAGAACAAAAGGAGAGTGCTGGCCTGAGCATCCCACGGGTACTCGAAATTATCAAAAGCCGTTAGGACTGGCCTGAAGGAGAAAGGGGGAGCGAAAGAGTGGGGGAAGGTATCCCCTTCGGTTTTCCCCACAGACTGGGTTTGATTATTCACAAATTCTAAGACATAGGATCCGAGGTACGGAAATGACCGCAGAGCCGCGTGCAAATACAAGCCTAATTTCATGCACATTGACCTTATCATGTCATAAGTCGATATCGTACAGTAGAGCAAAATTATCATCCTGATCTTTTTCCCAGCGATGATGAACAGGATGGCATTGAATACATACTGCAAATAAGGATTCAAAGACCACAACCATCTGATCAAAGACAGAAACATTTTTACCGGCGACTATTTAACACAGAAAAATGCGTATAACAAAATTTAACAAAACGTAAGAAAACAGTTTTAACACCCGCTGCTCAGCCCTGCCGTTATCCCCGCCCCACGTCTGGGCGCCAAATTAATGTTTTGGTTTTGGCTGCCGCCGACAACAAAAGCGCCACGCGGCCGCCCCTCCCCCTGCCGGCGTGCGGAGGAGAATGGAAAGAAAGAGGCAGAAACTGGTGGGTCGGGATAAGGGCAGTTTAACAGAACAGCGAAGAGAGGGAAACAGGAACAACGACGATACAAATAAGGAGAAAACACAACAACGAACCATACGACCCAGACAGCCACTCTCCCGAACAGCACTGGCGCCGCGCCCCCCCCAAGCCGCGAGAGAGCGTTTCCGCCGCGCCGCCCCCCCCCCCCCCCCCCCCCCACCGGAACCCAGCGTGACGTCACATGGTATGGAATACCGGGCTCTGTTTGGCCAGGTGGGGTCAGCCCCCACCCCCCGGCTGTGCCCCTTCCTGGAGTCCGGTGAAAATTAACCCTGTCCTGCCCAAACCCAGGACACATGGCCAGCAAAAGAAATGCCGCGTGACTAAGAAGAAGCCAGCAGCCCACCACGATGTCAGGTGCCTGCCAAAAGTAATGCAGGGTGCCCATTAAGATGCTGGGTGGCCACCAAGATGCCAGGTGCCTCCCACAAGAAATGCCAGGTGCCCAAGAAGATGCCAGGTATCCACAAAAACACCCTGTGCCCATCAAAAGAAATGCTGGGTGCCCACCCATAAAAAACCAGGGTGCCCACCACGATTAATGGCACAAGCCCACCAAAAGAGACACTGGGTACCCACCAAAAGTCATAGTACCCAGTAAAATAGATGCTGGGTGCCCACCAAGATGCCAGGTGCTTACCAGAAATAACAGCGGGTGCCCATTAAGATTCCAGGTGCCCACCAATAAAAACCCTGGGTGCCCACCACGATTAATGCCACATGCCCAACAAAAGAGACACTGGGGACCCACCAAAAGACCACGTGCACAGCAAAATAAATGCTGGGTGTCCAACAAGATGTCAGCTTGTCACCAAAACGCCACGTACCCACCAAAGCATATCACTGGGTGCCCACCAATATTCCAGGTGGCACACAAAATGCCAGGTGCCTATGAAAAGAAATGCCGTCTGCGCACTAAAATAAATGCCAGGTGGCCACCAAAATAAAGTCTGGTTGCCTATCAAGATGGCACTTAGCCACGAAAACGTGACATGCCCACCAAATAAAATGCTGGGTGCTTACCAAGATGCCGGGTGCCCACCAAAGTAAACGCTTGGTGCTTATGGAGATGCCAGGTGCTCACCTGGTGAAAAACTCGGGGTAAGCATTTAGGTGCCCACCATGATTCCAGCTGGCCACCAAAATAAACGCTGGGTGCCCATCAATATTCCAGCTGGCAGACAATACGCCAGTTGCGCACGAAAAGAAATGCCAGGTGGCCACAAAAACACCATGTGCCCACCAAAACTAATGCTGGGTGCACACAAAGCTGCCAGGTGGCCACTATAACGCCATGTGCTCACCCAGATAAATGCCAGATGCCCACCAAAAGATATGCCAGGTGCCCACCATGATGCCATGTGGCCACCAAAAGAAAGGCTGGGTTCTTATCGAGATGCTGGTGCTCACCAAAATAAATGCTGGGTGCTGACCAAAATGCCAGGTGCCCACCGAAAGAAACACTGGGTGCCCATGAACGTGCTAGGTGGCCAACTAAATGCCACATGCCCACTAAAAGACACACCTGTGTGCACACATAGATGTCATGTGGCCACGAATATGCCACGTGTCTATCAAATAAAGGCCGGTTGCCTGTCAAGATGCCAGGTGGGCACCAAAACAAAATGCTGGCTGCCCACTGAGATGCCACGTGCCCACCAAAGTAAATGTTGGGTGCTTATAAAGATGTCAGGTGACCTCCTGGTGAAAAACACCAGGTTAGCATTTAGGTGGCCATGAAGATAAAGACTAGGTGCCCACCAAGATTCTGGCTGGCCACCAAAATAAACGCTGGGTGCCCATCAATTTTCCAGGTGGCAACAAATACGCCAGGTGCCCACGAAAGGAAATGCCAGGTGGCCACCAAAATGACATGTGTGCACAAAAATAAATGCTGGGTGCCCACCAAGATGCCAGGTGCCCACCAAAATGCCACATGCCCACCAAAAGAAAGGCTGGGTCCTTACCAAGATGTTGGAGCTCTCCAAAATACATGCTGGGTGCACAGCAAGATGCCAGGTGGCACCCAAAATGCCGGGTGCCCACCAAAAGAAACAGTGGGTGCCCATGAAGATGCTAGGTGGCCACCTATACGTCAAATGCCCACCAAAAGAAACGCTGTGTGCCCACATAGATGCCAGGTGGCCACGAAAACACCATGTGTTCACCAAATAAAGGCCGGTTGCCTGTGAAGAGGCCAGGTGGGCACCAGAACGCCAGGTGACCACCAAAATGAAGGCAGGTGCCCACCAATATGCCATGTGCCCAACAAAATAAAGGCTGGGTTCCCACAAAGATGCCAGGTTGCCAGAAATACGTGATATGTCTACAAATGATACATTGGTTGCCCACAGGGATGCCTACAGGGATGCCAGGTGGCCAGCAAAATGCCATGTGTCCGCCAGAAATACTTCTGGATGTTCACCAAGATGCCAAGTGACCACCATGGCACTAGGTGCCCACCAAAAGAAATGCCAGGTGGTTACCAAAAGAAATGCTGGGTGCCCACAAAGATTTCGGGTGGCCACCAAAACGTCACGTATCCACCAAAACAAATGCTGGGAGCCCAGAAAGATTACAGGTAGCCACCAAAACACTATGTACCCATCAAAATAAGTCTGGTTGCTCAGGAAGATGCAAGGTGGCCAACAAAATGCCATGTGCCCACCAAACTAAATGCTGGATTCCCACTAAGATGCCAGGTGGCCAGCAGAAAGCCATGTGCCCACCATAACACAGGCTGTGTGCCCACCAAGATGCCAGGTTGCCACCAAAACACTATGTGCCCATCAAAATAAGGCCAGTTGCCCAGGAAGATGACAGGTGCCCACCAAAATGCCATGTGCCCACCAAACTACATGCTGGATTCCCACCAATATGCCAGGTGGCCAGCAAAAGAAATGCCACGTTCCCAGCAAGATGGTAGGTGGTCAGCAAAATAAATGGCAGCTGCCCACCAAAATGCCACGTGCCAACCAAAATAAATGCCAGGTGACCACCAAAAGAAAAACCGGGTGCCCACCAAAACACCATGTGGCCACCAAAACATCACATGCCCACAAGAATAAACGATGGCTGCTCAGCAAACGAAATGCCAGGTGCACACCAAAAGAAACGGTGGTTACCAATCAAGATGCTAGGTGGCCTCCATAACCCCATGTTCCCAACAAAATTAATGCTGGGTTCACACAAAGATGCCAGGTGGCCACCATAACGCAAGGTGCCCACCAAAATAAATGCCAGGTACCCACCAAAATTCCAGGTTGCCACCAAAATGCCAGGTGTTCACCAAAATAAACGCCTGCTGTCAGCCACAATCAACGCCACATACCCACCAAAAGACACACTGCACTCCCAACTAAAGACCATGGGCCCAGCAAAATACATGCTGGGTGCCCACCAAAAGAAACGCCAGGTGCTCACAAAGTTGCCAGGCGGCCACTAAAAAGCCATGTGCCCACCGAAATAAAAACTGGGTACCCACCAAAATCTCAGGTGCCCACCAAAAGAATTGGCAGGTGCCTACCAGGATTGCAGGTGACCAGCAAAACGCCACATGCCCACAGAAAGAAATGCTCTGTTCCTAACAAGGTGAATTCCACGTGCCTTCCAAAAGAAAAACTGGTTGCCAACCAAAGGACCACGTGTCCACCAAAAGAAAAGCTAGGTGCCCACCAAGATGCTGGGTGCCCACCAAAAGAAATGCTGGGTGCTTATGAAGATGCCAGGTGGCCATCTGGTGAAAAACACCAGGTTAGCATTTAGGTGGCCACCAAGAAAAACACCGGGCGCCCACCAAGACGCTTGGTGGTCACCAAAATGCCAGGTGTGCACCACTAGAAACACTGGGTGTGCACCAAGATGCTGGGTGGCCACCAAAAAGCCAGGTGACCCAAAAAACATGAGCCACCCACCAAAAGAAACACCCGGTGTCCACAAAAATGCCAGGTGGCTGCCAAAATACCACGTGCCCATCAAAAGAAATGCTGGGTGTCCACCAAAAGACCATGCAGCCACCAAAATAAATGCTGGTTGCCAACCAAAAGACCATGTGCCACCCAAAATAAACGCTTGGTGCCCAGAAAAGTGCCAGGTGGCCACCAAAAAAATTGCTGGGTTCCCACCAAGATGCTGTGTGCCCAGAAAAATAAATGCTGGGTACTCACCAAGATGCCAGGTGGCCATCACAATGCCATGCACCCACCAAAAGAAACACTGGGTGCCCACAGAAATGTCAGGTGGCCACCAAAACGCCACGTACTCATGAAAAGAAATGCTTGGTTCCCAGCAAGATGCCAGGTGCTCAGCAAAAGTAATGCTGGGTGCCATTTAGATGTCAGGTGGCCACCAAAGTGCCACCAGCCCACCAGAAGAAACACCAGGTACTCACCAAGATGAATGTCTCATGCCCACCAGAAGACACACTGGATGACCACCAAAAGAAGAGCTGGGTGCCCACCAAGGTGCCAGGTGGCCACCAAATCATGACATGCCTAACAAAGAAATGCTGGTTGCCCACAGGGATGCAAGGTGGCCACCAGAACGCAATGTGCAGACCAAATTGAATGCCGGGTGCCCACCAGAGGAAACACTGGGCTCCCACCAAAACGCCACATGGCCAGCAAATAAACACCTGCTGCCCACCAAGATACCAGGAGGCCACAAAAATGGCATGTGCTCAGCAAAATAAATGCTGGATTCCCAACAAGATGCCAGGTGGCCACAAAAACGCCCCATGCCCACCAAAAGAAATGCAGGGTGCCCACCAAAATAACACTGGATGCCCACCATAAGACACAATGAGTGTCCACCAAAAGATAATGTGCCCAGAAAAAAAAATGCTGGGTGCCCAACAAGATGCCAGCTTGTCACCAAACGCCACGTACCCACCAAAAAAATCGCTGAGTGCCCACCAATATTCCAGGTGGCACCCAAAATGCCAGGTGCGCACCAAAAGAAAGGCAGGCTGCCCACCAAAATAAATGCCAGGTGGACAGCAAAATGCCATGTGCCCACCAAATAAAGGCTGGTTGCCTATCAAGATGGCAGTTGGCCACGAAAATGCGACATGCCCACCAAAGAAAATGCTGGGTGCCCACCAACATGCTGGGTGCCAACTGAAATAAATGCTGGATGCTTATGAAGATGCTGGGTGGACACCTGTTGAAAAACATCATATTAGCATTTAGGTTGGCACCAAGAAAAAAAACCCCTGGTGCCCACCAAGATGCCGGCTGGCCACCAAAATAAACGCTGGGTGCCCGTCAATATGCCAGGCCGCCACCAAAACACCATGTGCCCACCAAAACTAATGCTGGCACAAAGATGCCAGGTGGCCACTATAAAGCCATGTGCTCAACCAGATAAATTCCAGATGCCAACCAAAAGATATGCCAGGTGCCCACCATGATGCCAGGTGGCCACTAAATGGGCATGTGTGCACAAAAATAAATGCTGGATGCCCACCATGATGCCAGGTGGCCACCAGAACACCATGTTGCCACCAAAACTAATGCTGGGTGCGCACAAAGATACCAAGTGGCCACTATAACGCCATGTGTGCAAAACCAATAAAAGATAGGTGCCCACCAAGATGCCAGGTGGCCACAAAAATAAACGCTGGGTGCCCATCAATATTTCAGCTGGCAACCAATACACCAGGTGCCCACGACAGCAAATGCCAGGTGGCCAGCAAAACACCATGTGGCCACCAAAACTAATGCTGGGTGCCCACCAAGATGCCAGATGCCGTACAAAAGATATTCCAGGTGCCCACCAAAAGAAAGGCTGGGTCCTTACCAAGATGCTGGTACTCACCAAAATAAATGCTGGGTGCCCACCAAGATGCCAGGAGGCCACAAAACCGCCATGTGCTCAGCAAAAGAAATGCTAGATTCCCACCAAGATGCCAGGTGGCCACCAAATCGTGACATTCTTATCAAATATACACTGATTGCCCTCAGGGATGCACGGTGGCCTCCAAAACATCACGTGCAGACCAAAATAAATGCTCAGTGCCCACCAAATGACACACCGGGTGCCCACCAAAACGCCACGTGGCCAGCAAAAGAAACGCCGGGTGACTAAGAAGAAGCCAGGTGCCCACTAAGATGCCAGGTGCCTGCCAAAAGTAACGCTGGGTGCCCATTAAGATGCTGGGTGGCTACCAAGATGCCAGGTGCCTCCCACAAGAAATGCCAGGTGCCCTAGAAGATGACAGGTATCCACAAAAACACTCTGTGCCCATCAAAAGAAATGCTGGGTGCCCACTAATCAAAAACCAGGGTGTCTACCACGATTAATGCCACAAGCTCACCAAAGGAGACACTGGGTACCCACCAAAAGGCAACGTACTCAGTAAAATAGATGCTGCGTGCCCACCAAGTTGCCAGGTGCCTACCAAAAGTAACAGCGGGTGCCCATTAAGATGCCAGGTGGCCACCGAAACGCCCCATGCCCACCAAAAGAAATGCCAGGTGCCCACCAATAAAAACCCTGGGTGCCCACCATGATTAATGCCACATGCCCACCAAAAGAGACACTGGGGACCCACCAAAAGTCCACGTGCACAGCAAAATAAATGCTGTGTGTCCAATAAGATGTCAGCTTGTCACCAAAACGCCACGTACCCACCAAAACATATCACTGGGTGCCCACCAATATTCCAGGTGGCACACAAAATGCCAGGTGACTATGAAAAGAAACGCTGTCTGCCCACTAAAATAAATGCCAAGTGGCCACCAAAATAAAGTCTGGTTGCCCATCAAGATGGCAGTTGGCCACGACAACGCGACATGCCCACCAAAGGAAACGCTGGGTGCCCACCGAGATGCCGGGTGCCCACCAACGTAAATGCTTGGTGCTTATGAAGATGCCAGGTGGCCACCTGGTGAAAAACATGGTATTAGCATTTAGGTGGCCACCAAGAAAAGAAATCCTGGGTGCCCACCAAGATGCCGGCTGCACACCAAAATAAACGCTGGGTGCCCATCAATATGACAGGCCGCAACCAAAACTCCATGTGCCCACCAAAACTAATGCTGGGTGTGCACAAAGATGCCAGGTGGCCAGTATAATGCTATGTGCTCACCTCGATAATTGCCAGATACCGACCAAAAGATATGCCAGGTGCCCACCATGATGCCAGGTGGCCACCAAAAAGCCGTGTGCCCAGGAAAATAAACACTGGGTGCCCACCAAGATGCCAGGTGTCCACCAAATCATGACATGCCTAACCAAGAAACGCCCGTTGGCCACAGGGATGCAAGGTGGCGACCAGAACACCATGTGCAGACCAAATTAAATGCCTGGTGCCCACCAAAGTAAATGCTGCGTGCTTATGAAGATGCCAGGTGGCCACCTGGTGAAAAACACCGTGTTAGCATATAGGTGGACACCAAGATAAAGACTAGGTGCCCACCAAGATGCCAGCTTGCCAGAAAAATAAATGCTGGATGCCCATCACTATTCCAGCTGGCAACCAATACGCCAGATGCCCACGAGAGCAAATGCCAGGTGGCCACCAAAACACCTTTTGGCACCAAAACTAATACTGGGTACAAACAAAGATGCCAAGTGGCCAGTATAACGCCATGTGCTCACCTGAATAATTGCTAGATGCCGACCAAAAGATATGCCAGGTGCCCACCATGATGCCAGGTGGCCACCAAAACGGCATGCATGTACAAAAATAAATGATGGGTGCTCACCAAGATGCCAGCTGGCCACCAAAAAGCCATGTGCCCAGGAAAATATACACTGGATGCCCAGCAATACGCCAGGTGCCCACCAAAAGAAAGTCTGGGTCCTTACCAAGATGTTGGTACTCACCAAAATAAATGCTGTGTGCCCACCAAATGACACACCGGGTGCCAAAAAAAATGCCACATGGTCAGCAAAAGAAACGCCGGGTGACTAAGAAGAAGCCAGGTGCCCACCACGATGCCAGGTGCCTGCCAAAAGTGACGCTTGGTGCCCTTTAAGATGCTGGGTGGCTATCAAGATGCCAGGTGCCTCCCACAAGAAATGCCAGGTGCCCTAGAAGATGACAGGTATCCACAAAAACACTCTGTGCCCATCAAAAGAAATGCTGGGTGCCCACCAATCAAAAACCAGGGTGTCCACCACAATTAATGTCACAAGCCCACCAACAGAGACACTGGGTACCCACCAAAAGGCATCGTACTCAGTAAACTAGATGCTGGGTGCACACCAAGATGCCAGGTGCATACCAAAAATAACAGCGGGTGGCCATCAAGATGCCAGGTGGCCAACAAAATGCCCCATGCCCACCAAAAGAAATGCCAGGTGCCCACCAATAAAAACCCTGGGTGCCCACCACGATTAATGCCACAAGCCCACCAAAGGAGACACAGGGTACCCAACAAAAGACCATGTGCACAGCAAAATAGATGCTGCGTGCCCAACAAGATGCCAGCTTGTCACCAAAGCGGCACGTACCCACCAAAAAATATTGCTGGGTTCCCACCAATATTCCAGGTGGCACACAAAATGCCAGGTGGCCACCAAAAGAAACGCCGTCTGCCCACTAAAATAAATGCCAGGTGGCCACCAAAATAAAGTCTGGTTGCCCATCAAGATGGCAGTTGTCTACGAAAATGTGACATGCCCACCAAAGAAAATGCTGGGTGCCCACCGAGATGCCGGGTGCGCACCAACGTAATTGCTGGGTGCTTATGAAGATGCCAGGTGGCCACCTGGTGAAAAACACTATGTTAGCATTTAGGTGGCCACCAAGATAAGGACTACGTGCACACCAAGATGCCAGCTGGCCACCAAAAAGCCATGTGCCCAGGAAAATGAACACTGGGTGCCCACCAAGATGCCAGGTGGCCACCAAATCACAGAATCACAGAATCACAGAATAGTAGGGGTTGGAAGGGACCTCTGTGGGTCATCTAGTCCAACCCCCCTGCCGAAGCAGGGTCACCTACAGCAGGCCGCACACGACCCCGTCCAGGCGGGTCTTGAATATCTCCAGAGAAGGAGACTCCACAACCTCCCTGGGCAGCCTGTTCCAGTGCTCCGTCACCCTCAGAGGGAAGAAGTTCCTCCTCATGTTCAGACGGAACTTCCTGTGCCTCAGTTTGTGCCCATTGCCCCTTGTCCTGTCACTGGGCACCACTGAAAAGAGCTTGTCCCCATCCTCCTGACACCCACCCTTCAGATATTTGTAGGCATTTATAAGGTCCCCTCGCAGCCTTCTCTTCTTCAGGCTGAACAAGCCCAGTTCCCTCAACCTCTCCTCATAGGGGAGATGCTCCAGTCCCCTCACCATCCTCGTAGCCCTCCGCTGGACTCTCTCAAGTAGCTCTTCATCTTTCTTGAACTGGGGAGCCCAGAACTGGACACAGTACTCCAGATGAGGCCTCACCAGGGCAGTGTAGAGGGGAAGGAGAACCTCCCTCCTCCTGCTGGCCACACTCTTCTTGATGCACCCCAGGATCCCATTGGCTTTCTTGGCAGCCAGGGCACACTGCTGGCTCATGGTTAACCTGTCGTCCACCAGGACACCCAGGTCCCTCTCCGCAGAGCTGCTCTCCAGCAGGTCCACCCCAAGCCTTTACTGGTGCATGAGGTTGTTCCTCCCCAGGTGCAGGACCCTGCACTTGCCCTTGTTGAACCTCATCAGGTTCCTCTCTGCCCAACTCTCCAGCCTATCCAGGTCACGCTGAATGGCAGCACAGCCTTCTGGTGTATCTACCACACCTCCCAGTTTGGTGTCGTCAGCAAACTTGCTGAGGGTACATTCTAACTCTTCATCCAGGTCGTTGATGAAGAAGTTAAACAAGACTGGGCCCAGTACTGACCCCTGGGGGACACCACTTGTCACCAGCCTCCAACTAGACTCAGCGCCGCTGATGACAACCCTCTGAGTTCTGCTTTCCAGTCTAGCCCCTTCTGGCTGCCAGCTATCTGCAAACGTTCGCATTTTCTAGGCAGGGCGCTGGAGGCACTGGGCACAGACCCCAATAGTTATGTTTGAAGTTGAAGGTGGTAAGACCAGCAAGCAGCCCCAGTCTCGGTGCCTCTGTGCCAGAAGTGCCATGGGCAGATGAGGCTGAGCAACAGCTTTCTAGGCTAGCCCCTTATGGCTGCCACCTATCTCCAGACATTCGCATTTTCGGAGCAGAGCTGCTGGAGACATTGGGCACGTACCCCATTAGCTATGTTTGAAGTTGGAGGTGGTAAGACAAGCAAGCAGCCCCAGTGTCTGTGCCTCTGTGCCAGCAGTGCATGGGCAGACGAGGCTGAGCAACAGCTTTCCAGGCTAGCCCCTTCTGGCTGCCAGCTATCTGCAGACGTTCGCATTTTCGGAGCATAGCTGCTGGAGGCAATGGGCACGGACCCCATTAGCTAAGTTTGGAGTTGAGGGTGGTAAGACAAGCAAGCAGCCCCAGTGTCTGTGCCTCTGTGACAGTAGTGCCATGGGCAGATGAGGCTGAGCAACAGCTTTCCAGGCTAGCCCCTTCTGGCTGCCAGCTATCTGCAGACGTTCGCATTTTTGGAGCAGGGCTGCGAAATGAGCCTGGCAGGCACCCCCCAATTCCCAGGAAACGTTGGAAGTTTGAGGTGGCAAGACAAGCAAGCAGTTCCAGTCTCTGTGCCTCTGTGCGAGCAGTGCCGTGGGTAGATATGTCTGAACAACATCTTTCCAGTCTAGCCTCTTCTGGCTGCCAGCTATCTGCAAACGTTCGCATTTTCTAGGCAGGGCTGCTGGAGGCACTGGGCACGGACCGCATTAGCTATGCTTGAAGTTTGAGGTGGCAAGACAAGCAAGCAGCCCCAGTGTCTCTGCCTCTGTGCGAGCAGTGCCATGGGCAGATGAGGCTGAGCAACAGCTTTCTAGGCTAGCCCCTTATGGCTGCCATCTAACTCCAGACGTTCGCATTTTCGGAGCAGAGCTGCTGGAGACATTGGGCACGTACCCCATTACCTATGTTAGAAGTTGGAGGTGGTAAGACAAGCAAGCAGCCCCAGTGTCTGTGCGTCTGTGCCAGCAGTGCCATGGGCAGATGAGGCTGAGCAACAGCTTTCCAGGCTAGCCCCTTCTGGCTGCCAGCTATCTGCAGACGTTCGCATTTTGGGAACAGGGCTGCTGGAGGCTCTGGGCACTGACCCCATTAGCTATGTTTGAAGTTTGAGGTGGCAAGACAAGCAAGCAGCTCCAGTCTCTGTGCCTCTGTGTGAGCAGTGCCATGGGCAGATGAGGCTGAGCAAAAGTTTTCCAGGCTAGCTCTTTCTGCCTGTTAACTATCTGCAGACGTTCGCATTTTCGGAGCAGGGATGCTGGAAGCATTGGGCACGGACCCCATTAGATATGTTTGAAGTTGGAGGTGGTAAGACCAGCAAGCAGCCCCAGTGTCTGTGCCTCTGTGCGACCAGTGCCATGGGCAGATGAGGCTGAGCAACAGCTTTCCAGGCTAGCCCCTTCTGCCTGCCAGCTATCTGCAGACGTTTGCACTTTTGGAGCATAGCTGCTGGACACGTTGGGCACGGACCCCATTAGCTATGTTCGAAATTGGAGGTGGTAAGACAAGCAAGCAGCCCCAGTCTCTGTGCCTCTGTGCCAGCAGTGCCATGGGCAGATGAGGGTAAGAAACAGCTTTCCAGGCTAGCCTCTTTTGGCTGCTAGCTATTTGTAGACGTTTGCATTTTCGGGTCAGGGCTGCGAAATGAGCCTGGCAGGCACCCCCCCATTCCCACGTAACGTCAGAAGTTTGACGTTCCAAGACAAGCAAGCAGCCCCAGTCTCTGTGCCTCTGTGCGAGCAGTGCCATGGGCAGATGAGACTAAAGCAAAAGCTTTCCCGGCTAGTCCCATCTGGGCGCCAGCCATCTGCAGACATTCGCATTCTCGGAGCAGGACTGCTCTAGGTGCTCTTCATGGACAACCTAAGTTACATTTGAAGTTTGAGGTGGCAAGACAAGCAAGCACCCCCAGTCTCTGTGCCTGTGTGCCAGCAGTGCCATGGGCAGATGAGGCTGAGCAACAGCTTTCCAGGCTAGCCTCTTCTGGCTGACAGCTATTTGTAGACGTTTGCATTTTCGGGTCAGGGCTGCGAAATGAGCCTGGCACGCACCCCCCCATTCCCAGGTAACGTTGGAAGTTTGAGCAGGAAAGACAGGCAAGCAGTTCCAGTCTCTGTGCCTCTGTGGGAGCAGTGCCGTGGGTAGATGAGGCTGAGCAACAGCTTACCAGGCTAGCCCCTTCTGGCTGCCAGCTATCTGTAGACGTTCGCATTGTCGGAGCCAGGCTGAGAAAGGAGCCTGGTATGCACCCCCCATTCCCAGGCAACGTTAGAAGTTTGAGGTGGCAAGACAAGCAAGCACCCCCAGTCTCTGTACCTCTGTGTGAGCAGGTCCATGGGCAGATGAGGCTGAGCAGCAGCTTTACAAGCTAGCATCTTCTAACTGCCATCTGTCTGCAGAAGTTCGCATTTTCGGAGCAGGGCTGCTGGAGGCACTGGGCACGGACCCCATTAGCTATGTTTGAATTTGGAGGTGGTAAGACCAGCAAGCAGCCCCAGTCTCTGTGCCTCTGTGCGACCAGTGCCATGGGCAGATGAGGCTGAGGAACAGCTTTACAAGGTAGCCCCTTCTGGCTGCCAGCTATCTGTAGACGTTCGCATTGTCGGAGCCTGGCTGAGAAAGGAGACTGGCAGGCACCCCCCATTCCTAAGCAACTTTGGAAGTTGGAGGTGGCAAGACAAGCAAGCAGCCCCAGTCTCTGTGCCTCTGTGCGAGCAGTGCCATGAGCAGATGTAGCTGTGCAACAGCTTTCCAGGCTAGCCTCTTCAGTCTGCCAGCTATCTGCAGACGTTCGCATTCACGGAGCAGGGCTGCTCTACGTGCGCTTCATGGGCAACCTAAGTTACGTTTGAAGTTAGAGGTGGCAAGACAAGCAAGAAGCCCCAGTCTCTGTGCCTGTGTGCCAGCAGTGCCATGGGCAGATCAGGCTAAGAAACAGCTTTCCAGGCTAGCCCCTTCTGGCCGCCAGCTATTTGCAGATGTTCGCATTCTCGGAGCAAGGCTGCGAAAGGAGCCTGGCACGCACCCCCCCATTCCCAGGTAACGTTGGAACTTTGAGCAGGAAAGACAAGCAAGCAGTTCCAGTCTCTGTGCCTCTGTGTGAGCAGTGCCGTGGGTAGATGAGGCTGAGCAACAGCTTTACAAGCTAGCCCCTTCTGGCTGCCAGCTATCTGCAGACGTTCGCATTTTTGGAGCAGGGCTGAGAAAGGAGCCTGGCAGGCACCCCCCAATTCACAGGAAACGTTAGAAGTTTGACGTGGAAAGACAAGTAAGCAGTTCAAGTCTCTGTGCCTCTGTGCGAGCAGTGCCTTGGGTAGATATGGCTGAACAACAGCTTTCCAGTCTAGCCCCTTCTGGCTGCCAGCTATCTGCAAACGTTCGCATTTTTTAAGCATATCTGCTGGAGGCACTGTGCACGGACACCAATAGCTATGTTTGATGTTTGAGGTGGCAAGACAAGCAAGCAGCCACAGTGTCTGTGCCTCTGTGCCAGCAGTGCCATGGGCAGATGAGGCTGAGCAACAGCTTTCCAGGCTAGCCCCTTCTGCCTGCCAGCTATCTGCAGACGTTCGCACTTTCGGAGCAGGGCTGCGAAAGGAGCCTGGTATGCACCCCCCATTCCCAGGCAACGTTAGAAGTTTTCTGTGGCAAGACAAGCAAGCAGCCCCAGTGTCTCTGCCTCTGTGCGAGCAGTGCTATGGGCAGATGAGGCTGAGCAAAAGCTTTCCAGGCTAGCTCTTTCTGCCTGCCAGCTATCTGCAGACGTTCGCATTTTCGAAGCATATCTGCTGGAGGCACTGTGCACGGACACCAATAGCTATGTTTGAGTTTTGAGGTGGCAAGACAAGCAAGCAGCCCCAGTCTCTGTGCCTCTGTGCCAGCAGTGCAATGGGCAGATGAGGCTGAGCAACAGCTTTCCAGGCTAGCCCCTTCTGGCTGCCAGCTATCTGCAGACGTTCGCATTTTTGGAACAGGGCTGCTGGAGGCACTGGGCACGGACCCCATTAGCTATGTTTGAAGTTGGAGGTGGCAAGACAAGCAAGCAGCCCCATACTCTGTGCCTCTATGCGAGCAGTGCCATGGGCAGATGAGGCTGAGCAACAGCTTTCCAGGCTAGCTCTTTGTGCCTGCGAGCTATCTGCAGACTTTCGCATTTTCGGAGCGTAGTTGCTGGAGGCATTGGGCACGGACCCCATTAGATATGTTTGAAGTTGGAGGTGGTAAGACCAGCAAGCAGCCCCAGTCTCGGTGCCTCTGTGCCAGCAGTGCCATGGGCAGATGAGGCTGAGCAACAGCTTTCCAGGCTAGTCCCATCTGGCTGCCAGCCATCTGCAGAAGTTCGCATTCTCGGAGCAAGGCTGCTCTAGGTGCGTTTCATGGACAACCTAAATTACGTTTGAAGTTAGAGGTGGCAAAACAAGCAAGAAGCCCCAGTCTCTGTGCCTGTGTGCCAGCAGTGCCATGGGCAGATGAGGGTAAGAAACAGCTTTAAAGGCTAGCCTCTTCTGGCTGACAGCTATTTGTAGACGTTTGCATTTTCGGGTCAGGGCTGCGAAATGAGCCTCGCACTCACCCCCCCATTCCCAGGTAACTTTGGAAGTTTGAGCAGGAAAGACAAGCAAGCAGTTCCAGTCTCTGTGCCTCTGTGTGAGCAGTGCCGTGGGTAGATGAGGCTGAGCAACAGCTTTCCAGGCTAGCCCCTTCTGGCTGCCAGCTATCTGTAGACGTTCGCATTGTCGGAGTAGGGCTGCTAAAGTAGCCTGGTATGCACCCCCCATTCCATGGCAACGTTAGAAGTTTGAGGTGGCAAGACAAGCAAGAAGCCCCAGTCTCTGTACCTCTGTGGGAGCAGTGCAATGGGCAGATGAGGCTGAGGAAAAGCTTTCCAGGTTAGCTCTTTGTGCCTGCGAGCTATCTGCAGACGTTCGCATTTTCAGAGCAGGGCTGCTGGAGGCACTGGCCACGGACCCCATTAGTTATGTTTGAAGTTGGAGGTGGTAAGACAAGCAAGCAGCCCCAGTGTCTGTGCGTCTGTGCCGGCAGTGCCATGGGCAGATGAGGCTGAGCAACAGCTTTCCAGGCTAGCCCCTTCTGGCTGCCAGCTATCTGCAGACGTTCGCATTTTTGGAACAGGGCTGCTGGAGGCACTGGGCACGGACCGCATTAGCTATGCTTGAAGTTTTCTGTGGCAAGACAAGCAAGCAGCCCCAGTGTCTCTGCCTCTGTGCGAGCAGTGCCATGGGCAGATGAGGCTAAGCAAAAGCTTTCCAGGCTAGCTCTTTCTGCCTGCGAGCTATCTGCAGACATTCGCATTTTCGGAGCAGGGCTGCTGGAGGCATTGGGCACGGACTCCATTAGATATGTTTGAATTTGGAGGTGGTAAGACCAGCAAGCAGCCCCAGTCTCTGTGCCTCTGTGCGAGCAGTGCCATGAGCAGATGTGGCTGAGCAACAGCTTTCCAGGCTAGCCCCTTCTGGCCGCCAGCTATTTGCAGATGTTCGCATTCTCGGAGCAGGGCTGCGAAAGGAGCCTGGCACGCACCCCCCATTCCCAGGTAACGTTGAAAGTTTGAGCAGGAAAGACAAGCAAGCAGTTCCAGTCTCTGTGCCTCTGTGTGAGCAGTGCCGTGGGTAGATGAGGCTGCGCAACACCTTTACAGGCTAGCCCCTTTTGTCTGCCAGCTATCTGTAGACGTTCGCATTGTTGGAGTAGGGCTGCGAAAGGAGCCTGGCATTCACCCCCCCATTCCCAAGCAACGTTAGAAGTTTGAGGTGGCAAGACAAGCAAGAAGCCCCAGTCTCTGTACCTCTGTGCGAGCACTGCCATGGGCAGATGTGGCTGAGCAAATGCTTAAGAGGCCAGATCTTTCTGCCTGCCAGCTATCTGCAGACGTTCGCATTTTCGAAGCATATCTGCTGGAGGCACTGTGCACGGACCCCAATAGATATGTTTGATGTTTGAGGTGGCAAGACAAGCAAGCAGCCCCAGTGTCTGTGCGTCTGTGCCGGCAGTGCCATGGGCAGATGAGGCTGAGCAACAGCTTTCCAGGCTAGCCCCTTCTGCCTGCCAGCTATCTGCAGACGTTCGCATTGTCGGAGTAGGGCTGCGAAAGGAGCCTGGTATGCACCCCCCATTCCCAGGCAACGTTAGAAGTTTTCTGTGGCAAGACAAGCAAGCAGCCCCAGTCTCTGTGCCTCTGTGCCAGCAGTGCCATGGGCAGATGAGGCTGAGCAACAGCTTTACAGGCTAGCCCCTTCTGGCTGCCAGCTATCTGTAGACGTTCGCATTGTCGGAGCCTGGCTGAGAATAGAGACTGGCAGGCACCCCCCATTCCTAAGCAACTTTGGAAGTTGGAGGTGGCAAGACAAGCAAGAAGCCCCAGTCTCTGTGCCTCTGTGCGAGCAGTGCCATGAGCAGATGTAGCTGTGCAACAGCTTTCCAGGCTAGCCTCTTCAGTCTGCCAGCTATCTGCAGACGTTCGCATTCACGGAGCAGGGTTGCTCTACGTGCGCTTCATGGAACCTAAGTTACTTTTGAAGTTAGAGGTGGCAAGACAAGCAAGAAGCCCCAGTCTCTGTGCCTGTGTGCCAGCAGTGCCATGGGCAGATCAGGCTAAGAAACAGCTTTCCAGGCTAGCCCCTTCTGGCCGCCAGCTATTTGCAGATGTTAGCATTGTCGGAGCAAGGCTGCGAAAGGAGCCTGGCACGCACCCCCCATTCCCAGGTAACGTTGGAAGTTTGAGCAGGAAAGACAAGCAAGCAGTTCCAGTCTCTGTGCCTCTGTGTGAGCAGTGCCGTGGGTAGATGAGGCTGAGCAACAGCTTTCCAGGCTAGCCCCTTCTGGCTGCCAGCTATCTGCAGACGTTCTCATTTTCGGAGCATAGCTGCTGGAGGCACTGGGCACGGACCCCATTAGTTATGTTTGGAGTTGAGGGTGGTAAGACAAGCAAGCAGCCCCAGTGTCTGTGCCTCTGTGCGAGCAGTGCCATGGGTAGATATGGCTGAACAACAGCTTTCCAGGCTAGCCCCTTCTGGCTGCCAGCTATCTGCAAACGTTCGCATTTTCTGTGCAGAGCTGCTGGAGGCACTGGACACGGACCCCATTAGCTATGTTAGAAGTTGGAGGTGGTAAGACCAGCAAGCAGCCCCAGTCTCTGTGCCTCAGTGCGACCAGTGCCATGGGCAGATGTGGCTGAGCAAAAGCTTTCCAGGCTAGCTCTTTCTGCCTGCGAGCTATCTGCAGACGTTCGCATTTTCTGTGCAGAGCTGCTGGAGGCACTGGCCACGGACCCCATTATCTATGTTTGAAGTTGGAGGTGGTAAGACAAGCAAGCAGTTCCAGTCTCTGTGCCTCTGTGCCAGCAGTGCCATGAGCAGATATGGCTGAGCAAAAGCTTTCCAGCCTAGCCCCTTCTGGCTGCCAGCTATTTGCAGACGTTCGCATTTTCAGAGCAGGGCTGCTGGAGGCACTGGGCACGGACCCCATTAGCTATGTTTGAAGTTTGAGGTGGCAAGACAAGCAAGCAGCCCCAGTCTCTGTGCCTGTGTGCCAGCAGTGCCATGAGCAGATGTGGCTGAGCAACAGTTTTACAGGCTAGCCCCTTCTGGCCGCCAGCTATTTGCAGATGTTTGCATTCTCAGAGCAGGGCTGCGTAAGGAGCCTGGCACGCACTCCCCCATTCCCAGGTAACTTTGGAATTTTGAGCAGGAAAGACAAGCAAGCAGTTCCAGTCTCTCTGCCTCTGTGTGAGCAGTGCCGTGGGTAGATGAGGCTGAGCAACAGCTTTCCAGGC
Organism: Opisthocomus hoazin; assembly: GCF_030867145.1. NCBI lineage: Eukaryota > Metazoa > Chordata > Aves > Opisthocomiformes > Opisthocomidae > Opisthocomus > Opisthocomus hoazin. Next base: position 691,708 of record NC_134441.1, read on the forward strand.
TAGCCCCTTCTGGCTGCCAGCTATCTGTAGACGTTCGCATTGTCGGAGTAGGGCTGCGAAAGGAGCCTGATATGCACCCCCCATTCCCAGGCAACGTTAGAAGTTTGAGGTGGCAAGACAAGCAAGAAGCCCCAGTCTCTGTACCTCTGTGCGAGCAGTGCCATGGGCAGATGTGGCTGAGCAAATGCTTACCAGGCCAAAACTTTCTGCCTGCCAGCTATCTGCAGACGTTCGCATTTTCGAAGCATAGCTGCTGGAGGCACTGTGCACGGACTCCAATACCTATGTTTGATGTTTGAGGTTGCAAGACAAGCAAGCAGCCACAGTGTCTGTGCCTCTGTGCCAGCAGTGCCATGGGCAGATGAGGCTGAGCAACAGTTTTCCAGGCTAGCCCCTTCTGGCTGCCAGCTATCTGCAGACGTTCGCATTGTCGGAGTAGGGCTGCGAAAGGAGCCTGGTATGCACCCCCCATTCCCAGGCAACGTTAGAAGTTTGAGGTGGCAAGACAAGCAAGCAGCCCCAGTCTCTGTGCCTGTGTGCGAGCACTGCCATGAGCAGATGTAGCTGAGCAATAGCTTTCCAGGCTAGCCCTTTCTGCCTGCGAGCTATCTGCAGACGAACGCATTTTTGGAGCATAGTTGCTGGAGGCATTGGGCATGGACCCCATTAGATATGTTTGAAGTTGGAGGTGGTAAGACAAGCAAGCAGCCCCAGTCTCTGTGCCTCTGTGCGACCAGTGCCATGGGCAGATGAGGCTGAGCAACAGCTTTCCAGGCTAGCCCCTTCTGGCTGCCAGCTATCTGTAGACGTTCGCATTGTCGGAGCCAGGCTGAGAAAGGAGCCTGGCAGGCACCCCCCCATTCTCAGGCAACGTTAGATGTTTGAGGTGGCAGAACAAACAAGAAGCCTCAGTGTCTGTGCCTCTGTGCCAGCAGTGCCATGGGCAAATCAGGATAAGAAACAGCTTTCCAGGCTAGTCCCATCTGGCTGCCAGCCATCTGCAGACGTACGCATTCTCGGAGCAGGGCTGCTCTAGGTGCGCTTCATGGACAACCTAAGTTACGTTTGAAGTTAGAGGTGGCAAGACAAGCAAGAAGCCCCAGTCTCTGTGCCTGTGTGCCAGCAGTGCCATGGGCAGATCAGGCTAAGAAACAGCTTTCCAGGCTAGCCCCTTCTGGCCGCCAGCTATTTGCAGATGTTAGCATTGTCGGAGCAAGGCTGAGAAAGGAGCCTGTCAGGCACCCCCCCATTCTCAGGCAACGTTAGATGTTTGAGGTGGCAGGACAAACAAGAAGCCTCAGTGTCTGTGCCTCTGTGCCAGCAGTGCCATGGGCAGATGAGGCTGAGCAACAGCTTTCCAGGCTAGCCCCTTCTGGCCGCCTGCTGTTTGCAGATGTTCGCATTCTCGGAGCACGGCTGCGAAAGGAGCCTGGCACTCACCCCCCCATTCCCAGGTAACGTTGGAAGTTTGAGGTGGCAAGACAAGCAAGCAGTTCCAGTCTCTGTGTCTCTGTGTGAGCAGTGCCGTGGGTAGATGAGGCTGAGCAACAGCTTTCCAGACTAGCCCCTTCTGGCTGCCATCTATCTCCAGACGTTCGCATTTTCGGAGCAGAGCTGCTGGAGGCACTGGGCACGGACCCCATTAGCTATGTTTGAAGTTTGAGGTGGCAAGACAAGCAAGCAGCCCCAGTGTCTCTGCCTCTGTGCGAGCAGTGCCATGGGCAGATGAGGCTGAGCAAAAGCTTTCCAGGCTATCTCTTTCTGCCTGCGAGCTATCTGCAGACGTTCGCATTTTCGGAGCAGAGCTGCTGGCGGCATTGGGCACGGACTCCATTAGATATGTTTGAATTTGGAGGTGGTAAGACCAGCAAGCAGCCCCAGTCTCTGTGCCTCTGTTTGACCAGTGCCATGGGCAGATGAGGCTGAGCAACAGCTTTACAAGGTAGCCCCTTCTGGCTGCCAGCTATCTGTAGACGTTCGCATTGTCGGAGCCTGGCTGAGAAAGGAGACTGGCAGGCACCCCGCATTCCTAAGCAACTTTGGAAGTTGGAGGTGGCAAGACAAGCAAGAAGCCCCAGTCTCTGTGCCTCTGTGCGAGCAGTGCCATGAGCAGATGTAGCTGTGCAACAGCTTTCCAGGCTAGCCCCTTCTGGCCGCCAGCTATTTGCAGATGTTAGCATTGTCGGAGCAAGGCTGCGAAAGGAGCCTGGCACGCACCCCCCATTCCCAGGTAACGTTGGAAGTTTGAGCAGGAAAGACAAGCAAGCAGTTCCAGTCTCTGTGCCTCTGTGTGAGCAGTGCCGTGGGTAGATGAGGCTGAGCAACAGCTTTCCAGGCTAGCCGCTTCTGGCTGCCAGCTATCTGCAGACGTTCGCATTTTCGGAGCATAGCTGCTGGAGGCAATGGGCACGGACCCCATTAGTGATGTTTGGAGTTGAGGGTGGTAAGACAAGCAAGCACCCCTGTGTCTGTGCCTCTGTGCGAGCAGTGCCATGGGCAGATGAGGCTGAGCAACAGCTTTCCAGTCTAGCCCCTTCTGGCTGCCAGCTATCTGCAGACGTTCGCATTTTTGGAGAAGGGCTGAGAAAGGAGCCTGGCAGGCACCGCCCAATTCCCAGGAAACATTGGAAGTTTGACGTGGAAAGACAAGCAAGCAGTTCCAGTCTCTGTGCTTCAGTGCGACCAGTGCCGTGGGTAGATATGGCTGAACAACAGCTTTCCAGTCTAGACCCTTCTGGCTGCCAGCTATCTGCAAACGTTTGCATTTTCTGAGCAGAGCTGCTGGAGGCACTGGACACGGACCCCATTAGCTATGTTAGAAGTTGGAGGTGGTAAGACCAGCAAGCAGCCCCAGTCTCTGTGCCTCAGTGCGACCAGTGCCATGGGCAGATGTGGCTGAGCAAAAGCTTTCCAGGCTAGCTCTTTCTGCCTGCGAGCTATCTGCAGACGTTCGCATTTTCAGAGCAGGGCTGCTGGAGGCACTGGCCACGGACCCCATTATCTATGTTTGAAGTTGGAGGTGGCAAGACAAGCAAGAAGCCCCAGTCTCTGTACCTCTGTGGGAGCAGTGCCATGAGCAGATATGGCTGAGCAAAAGCTTTCCAGCCTAGCCCCTTCTGGCTGCCAGCTATTTGCAGACGTTCGCATTTTCAGAGCAGGGCTGCTGGAGGCACTGGCCACGGACCCCATTAGTTATGTTTGAAGTTTGAGGTGGCAAGACAAACAAGAAGCCCCAGTCTCTGTGCCTCTGTGCGAGCAGTGCCATGAGCAGATGTGGCTGAGCAACAGCTTTCCAGGCTAGCCCCTTCTGGCCGCTAGCTATTTGCAGATGTTCGCATTCTCGGAGCAGGGCTGCGAAAGGAGCCTGGCACGCACCCCCCATTCCCAGGTAACGTTGAAAGTTTGAGCAGGAAAGACAAGCAAGCAGTTCCATTCTCTGTGCCTCTGTGTGAGCAGTGCCGTGGGTAGATGAGGCTGCGCAACACCTTTACAGGCTAGCCCCTTCTGTCTGCCAGCTATCTGTAGACGTTCGCATTGTTGGAGTAGGGCTGCGAAAGGAGCCTGGCATTCACCCCCCCATTCCCAGGCAACGTTAGAAGTTTGAGGTGGCAAGACAAGCAAGAAGCCCCAGTCTCTGTACCTCTGTGCGAGCACTGCCATGGGCAGATGTGGCTGAGCAAATGCTTAAGAGGCCAGATCTTTCTGCCTGCCAGCTATCTGCAGACGTTCGCATTTTCGAAGCATATCTGCTGGAGGCACTGTGCACGGACCCCAATAGATATGTTTGATGTTTGAGGTGGCAAGACAAGCAAGCAGCCCCAGTGTCTGTGCGTCTGTGCCGGCAGTGCCATGGGCAGATGAGGCTGAGCAACAGCTTTCCAGGCTAGCCCCTTCTGCCTGCCAGCTATCTGCAGACGTTCGCATTGTCGGAGTAGGGCTGCGAAAGGAGCCTGGTATGCACCCCCCATTCCCAGGCAACGTTAGAAGTTTTCTGTGGCAAGACAAGCAAGCAGCCCCAGTCTCTGTGCCTCTGTGCCAGCAGTGCCATGGGCAGATGAGGCTGAGCAACAGCTTTACAGGCTAGCCCCTTCTGGCTGCCAGCTATCTGTAGACGTTCGCATTTTTGGAGTAGGGCTGCGAAAGGAGCCTGGTATGCACCCCCCATTCCCTGGCAACGTTAGAAGTTTGAGGTGGCAAGACAAGCAAGAAGCCCCAGTCTCTGTACCTCTGTGCGAGCAGTGCCATGGGCAGATGTGGCTGAGCAAATGCTTACCAGGCCAAATCTTTCTGCCTGCCAGCTATCTGCAGACGTTCGCATTTTTTAAGCATATCTGCTGGAGGCACTGTGCACGGACACCAATAGCTATGTTTGATGTTTGAGGTGGCAAGACAAGCAAGCAGCCCCAGTGTCTGTGCCTCTGTGCCAGCAGTGCCATGGGCAGATGAGGCTGAGCAACAGCTTTCCAGGCTAGCCCCTTCTGCCTGCCAGCTATCTGCAGACGTTCGCATTTTCGGAGTAGGGCTGCGAAAGGAGCCTGGTATGCACCCCCCATTCCCAGGCAACGTTAGAAGTTTTCTGTGGCAAGACAAGCAAGCAGCCCCAGTGTCTCTGCCTCTGTGCGAGCAGTGCTATGGGCAGATGAGGCTGAGCAAAAGCTTTCCAGGCTAGCTCTTTCTGCCTGCCAGCTATCTGCAGACGTTTGCATTTTCGAAGCATATCTGCTGGAGGCACTGTGCACGGACACCAATAGCTATGTTTGATGTTTGAGGTGGCAAGAAAAGCAAGCAGCCCCAGTCTCTGTGCCTCTGTGCCAGCAGTGCAATGGGCAGATGAGGCTGAGCAACAGCTTTCCAGGCTAGCCCCTTCTGGCTGCCAGCTATCTGCAGACGTTCGCATTTTTGGAACAGGGCTGCTGGAGGCACTGGGCACGGACCCCATTAGCTATGTTTGAAGTTGGAGGTGGCAAGACAAGCAAGCAGCCCCATACTCTGTGCCTCTATGCGAGCAGTGCCATGGGCAGATGAGGCTGAGCAACAGCTTTCCAGGCTAGCTCTTTGTGCCTGCGAGCTATCTGCAGACTTTCGCATTTTCGGAGCGTAGTTGCTGGAGGCATTGGGCACGGACCCCATTAGATATGTTTGAAGTTGGAGGTGGTAAGACCAGCAAGCAGCCCCAGTCTCGGTGCCTCTGTGCCAGCAGTGCCATGGGCAGATGAGGCTGAGCAACAGCTTTCCAGGCTAGTCCCATCTGGCTGCCAGCCATCTGCAGAAGTTCGCATTCTCGGAGCAAGGCTGCTCTAGGTGCGTTTCATGGACAACCTAAATTACGTTTGAAGTTAGAGGTGGCAAAACAAGCAAGAAGCCCCTGTCTCTGTGCCTGTGTGCCAGCAGTGCCATGGGCAGATGAGGGTAAGAAACAGCTTTAAAGGCTAGCCTCTTCTGGCTGACAGCTATTTGTAGACGTTTGCATTTTCGGGTCAGGGCTGCGAAATGAGCCTCGCACTCACCCCCCCATTCCCAGGTAACTTTGGAAGTTTGAGCAGGAAAGACAAGCAAGCAGTTCCAGTCTCTGTGCCTCTGTGTGAGCAGTGCCGTGGGTAGATGAGGCTGAGCAACAGCTTTCCAGGCTAGCCCCTTCTGGCTGCCAGCTATCTGTAGACGTTCGCATTGTCGGAGTAGGGCTGCTAAAGTAGCCTGGTATGCACCCCCCATTCCATGGCAACGTTAGAAGTTTGAGGTGGCAAGACAAGCAAGAAGCCCCAGTCTCTGTACCTCTGTGGGAGCAGTGCAATGGGCAGATGAGGCTGAGGAAAAGCTTTCCAGGTTAGCTCTTTGTGCCTGCGAGCTATCTGCAGACGTTCGCATTTTCAGAGCAGGGCTGCTGGAGGCACTGGCCACGGACCCCATTAGTTATGTTTGAAGTTGGAGGTGGTAAGACAAGCAAGCAGCCCCAGTGTCTGTGCGTCTGTGCCGGCAGTGCCATGGGCAGATGAGGCTGAGCAACAGCTTTCCAGGCTAGCCCCTTCTGGCTGCCAGCTATCTGCAGACGTTCGCATTTTTGGAACAGGGCTGCTGGAGGCACTGGGCACGGACCGCATTAGCTATGCTTGAAGTTTTCTGTGGCAAGACAAGCAAGCAGCCCCAGTGTCTCTGCCTCTGTGCGAGCAGTGCCATGGGCAGATGAGGCTAAGCAAAAGCTTTCCAGGCTAGCTCTTTCTGCCTGCGAGCTATCTGCAGACGTTCGCATTTTCGGAGCAGGGCTGCTGGAGGCATTGGGCACGGACTCCATTAGATATGTTTGAATTTGGAGGTGGTAAGACCAGCAAGCAGCCCCAGTCTCTGTGCCTCTGTGCGAGCAGTGCCATGAGCAGATGTGGCTGAGCAACAGCTTTCCAGGCTAGCCCCTTCTGGCCGCCAGCTATTTGCAGATGTTCGCATTCTCGGAGCAGGGCTGCGAAAGGAGCCTGGCACGCACCCCCCATTCCCAGGTAACGTTGAAAGTTTGAGCAGGAAAGACAAGCAAGCAGTTCCAGTCTCTGTGCCTCTGTGTGAGCAGTGCCGTGGGTAGATGAGGCTGCGCAACACCTTTACAGGCTAGCCCCTTTTGTCTGCCAGCTATCTGTAGACGTTCGCATTGTTGGAGTAGGGCTGCGAAAGGAGCCTGGCATTCACCCCCCCATTCCCAAGCAACGTTAGAAGTTTGAGGTGGCAAGACAAGCAAGAAGCCCCAGTCTCTGTACCTCTGTGCGAGCACTGCCATGGGCAGATGTGCCTGAGCAAATGCTTAAGAGGCCAGATCTTTCTGCCTGCCAGCTATCTGCAGACGTTCGCATTTTCGAAGCATATCTGCTGGAGGCAATGTGCATGGACCCCAATAGATATGTTTGATGTTTGAGGTGGCAAGACAAGCAAGCAGCCCCAGTGTCTGTGCGTCTGTGCCGGCAGTGCCATGGGCAGATGAGGCTGAGCAACAGCTTTCCAGGCTAGCCCCTTCTGCCTGCCAGCTATCTGCAGACGTTCGCATTGTCGGAGTAGGGCTGCGAAAGGAGCCTGGTATGCACCCCCCATTCCCAGGCAACGTTAGAAGTTTTCTGTGGCAAGACAAGCAAGCAGCCCCAGTCTCTGTGCCTCTGTGCCAGCAGTGCCATGGGCAGATGAGGCTGAGCAACAGCTTTACAGGCTAGCCCCTTCTGGCTGCCAGCTATCTGTAGACGTTCGCATTGTCGGAGCCTGGCTGAGAATAGAGACTGGCAGGCACCCCCCATTCCTAAGCAACTTTGGAAGTTGGAGGTGGCAAGACAAGCAAGAAGCCCCAGTCTCTGTGCCTCTGTGCGAGCAGTGCCATGAGCAGATGTAGCTGTGCAACAGCTTTCCAGGCTAGCCTCTTCAGTCTGCCAGCTATCTGCAGACGTTCGCATTCACGGAGCAGGGTTGCTCTACGTGCGCTTCATGGAACCTAAGTTACTTTTGAAGTTAGAGGTGGCAAGACAAGCAAGAAGCCCCAGTCTCTGTGCCTGTGTGCCAGCAGTGCCATGGGCAGATCAGGCTAAGAAACAGCTTTCCAGGCTAGCCCCTTCTGGCCGCCAGCTATTTGCAGATGTTAGCATTGTCGGAGCAAGGCTGAGAAAGGAGCCTGGCACGCACCCCCCATTCCCAGGTAACGTTGGAAGTTTGAGCAGGAAAGACAAGCAAGCAGTTCCAGTCTCTGTGCCTCTGTGTGAGCAGTACCGTGGGTAGATGAGGCTGAGCACCAGCTTTCCAGGCTAGCCCCTTCTGGCTGCCAGCTATCTGCAGACGTTCTCATTTTCGGAGCATAGCTGCTGGAGGCACTGGGCACGGACCCCATTAGCTATGTTAGAAGTTGGAGGTGGTAAGACCAGCAAGCAGCCCCAGTCTCTGTGCCTCAGTGCGACCAGTGCCATGGGCAGATGTGGCTGAGCAAAAACTTTCCAGGCTAGCTCTTTCTGCCTGCGAGCTATCTGCAGACGTTCGCATTTTCTGTGCAGAGCTGCTGGAGGCACTGGCCACGGACCCCATTATCTATGTTTGAAGTTGGAGGTGGTAAGACAAGCAAGCAGTTCCAGTCTCTGTGCCTCTGTGGGAGCAGTGCCATGAGCAGATATGGCTGAGCAACAGCTTTCCAGCCTAGCCCCTTCTGGCTGCCAGCTATTTGCAGACGTTCGCATTTTCAGAGCAGGGCTGCTGGAGGCACTGGGCACGGACCCCATTAGCTATGTTTGAAGTTTGAGGTGGCAAGACAAGCAAGCAGCCCCAGTCTCTGTGCCTGTGTGCCAGCAGTGCCATGAGCAGATGTGGCTGAGCAACAGTTTTACAGGCTAGCACCTTCTGGCCGCCAGCTATTTGCAGATGTTTGCATTCTCAGAGCAGGGCTGCGTAAGGAGCCTGGCACGCACCCCCCATTCCCAGGTAACTTTGGAATTTTGAGCAGGAAAGACAAGCAAGCAGTTCCAGTCTCTCTGCCTCTGTGTGAGCAGTGCCGTGGGTAGATGAGGCTGAGCAACAGCTTTCCAGGCTAGCCCCTTCTGGCTGCCAGCTATCTGTAGACGTTCGCATTGTCGGAGCAGGGCTGCGAAAGGAGCCTGATATGCACCCCCCATTCCCAGGCAACGTTAGAAGTTTGAGGTGGCAAGACAAGCAAGAAGCCCCAGTCTCTGTACCTCTGTGCGAGCAGTGCCATGGGCAGATGTGGCTGAGCAAATGCTTACCAGGCCAAAACTTTCTGCCTGCCAGCTATCTGCAGACGTTCGCATTTTCGAAGCATAGCTGCTGGAGGCACTGTGCACGGACTCCAATACCTATGTTTGATGTTTGAGGTTGCAAGACAAGCAAGCAGCCCCAGTGTCTGTGCCTCTGTGCCAGCAGTGCCATGGGCAGATGAGGCTGAGCAACAGCTTTCCAGGCTAGCCCCTTCTGCCTGCCAGCTATCTGCAGACGTTCGCATTGTCGGAGTAGGGCTGCGAAAGGAGCCTGGTATGCACCCCCCATTCCCAGGCAACGTTAGAAGTTTGAGGTGGCAAGACAAGCAAGCAGCCCCAGTCTCTGTGCCTGTGTGCGAGCACTGCCATGAGCAGATGTAGCTGAGCAATAGCTTTCCAGGCTCGCCCTTTCTGCCTGCGAGCTATCTGCAGACGAACGCATTTTTGGAGCATAGTTGCTGGAGGCATTGGGCATGCACCCCATTAGATATGTTTGAAGTTGGAGGTGGCAAGACAAGCAAGCAGCCCCAGTCTCTGTGCCTCTGTGCGACCAGTGCCATGGGCAGATGAGGCTGAGCAACAGCTTTCCAGACTAGCCCCTTCTGGCTGCCATCTATCTCCAGACGTTCGCATTTTCGGAGCAGAGCTGCTGGAGGCACTGGGCACGGACCCCATTAGCTATGTTTGAAGTTTGAGGTGGCAAGACAAGCAAGCAGCCCCAGTGTCTCTGCCTCTGTGCGAGCAGTGCCATGGGCAGATGAGGCTGAGCAAAAGCTTTCCAGGCTATCTCTTTCTGCCTGCGAGCTATTTGCAGACGTTCGCATTTTCGGAGCAGAGCTGCTGGCGGCATTGGGCACGGACTCCATTAGATATGTTTGAATTTGGAGGTGGTAAGACCAGCAAGCAGCCCCAGTCTCTGTGCCTCTGTTTGACCAGTGCCATGGGCAGATGAGGATGAGCAACAGCTTTACAAGGTAGCCCCTTCTGGCTGCCAGCTATCTGTAGACGTTCGCATTGTCGGAGCCTGGCTGAGAAAGGAGACTGGCAGGCACCCCCCATTCCTAAGCAACTTTGGAAGTTGGAGGTGGCAAGACAAGCAAGAAGCCCCAGTCTCTGTGCCTCTGTGCGAGCAGTGCCATGAGCAGATGTAGCTGTGCAACAGCTTTCCAGGCTAGCCCCTTCTGGCCGCCAGCTATTTGCAGATGTTAGCATTGTCGGAGCAAGGCTGCGAAAGGAGCCTGGCACGCACCCCCCATTCCCAGGTAACGTTGGAAGTTTGAGCAGGAAAGACAAGCAAGCAGTTCCAGTCTCTGTGCCTCTGTGTGAGCAGTGCCGTGGGTAGATGAGGCTGAGCAACAGCTTTCCAGGCTAGCCGCTTCTGGCTGCCAGCTATCTGCAGACGTTCGCATTTTCGGAGCATAGCTGCTGGAGGCAATGGGCACGGACCCCATTAGTGATGTTTGGAGTTGAGGGTGGTAAGACAAGCAAGCACCCCCGTGTCTGTGCCTCTGTGCGAGCAGTGCCATGGGCAGATGAGGCTGAGCAACAGCTTTCCAGTCTAGCCCCTTCTGGCTGCCAGCTATCTGCAGACGTTCGCATTTTTGGAGAAGGGCTGAGAAAGGAGCCTGGCAGGCACCGCCCAATTCCCAGGAAACATTGGAAGTTTGACGTGGAAAGACAAGCAAGCAGTTCCAGTCTCTGTGCCTCAGTGCGACCAGTGCCGTGGGTAGATATGGCTGAACAACAGCTTTCCAGTCTAGACCCTTCTGGCTGCCAGCTATCTGCAAACGTTTGCATTTTCTGAGCAGAGCTGCTGGAGGCACTGGACACGGACCCCATTAGCTATGTTAGAAGTTGGAGGTGGTAAGACCAGCAAGCAGCCCCAGTCTCTGTGCCTCAGTGCGACCAGTGCCATGGGCAGATGTGGCTGAGCAAAAGCTTTCCAGGCTAGCTCTTTCTGCCTGCGAGCTATCTGCAGACGTTCGCATTTTCAGAGCAGGGCTGCTGGAGGCACTGACCACGGACACCATTATCTATGTTTGAAGTTGGAGGTGGCAAGACAAGCAAGAAGCCCCAGTCTCTGTACCTCTGTGGGAGCAGTGCCATGAGCAGATATGGCTGAGCAACAGCTTTCCAGCCTAGCCCCTTCTGGCTGCCAGCTATTTGCAGACGTTCGCATTTTCAGAGCAGGGCTGCTGGAGGCACTGGCCACGGACCCCATTAGTTATGTTTGAAGTTTGAGGTGGCAAGACAAACAAGAAGCCCCAGTCTCTGTGCCTCTGTGCGAGCAGTGCCATGAGCAGATGTGGCTGAGCAACAGCTTTCCAGGCTAGCCCCTTCTGGCCGCCAGCTATTTGCAGATGTTCGCATTGTCGGAGTAGGGCTGCGAAAGGAGCCTGGCACGCACCCCCCATTCCCAGGTAACGTTGAAAGTTTGAGCAGGAAAGACAAGCAAGCAGTTCCAGTCTCTGTGCCTCTGTGTGAGCAGTGCCGTGGGTAGATGAGGCTGCGCAACACCTTTACAGGCTAGCCCCTTCTGTCTGCCAGCTATCTGTAGACGTTCGCATTGTTGGAGTAGGGCTGCGAAAGGAGCCTGGCATTCACCCCCCCATACCCAAGCAACGTTAGAAGTTTGAGGTGGCAAGACAAGCAAGAAGCCCCAGTCTCTGTACCTCTGTGCGAGCACTGCCATGGGCAGATGTGGCTGAGCAAATGCTTAAGAGGCCAGATCTTTCTGCCTGCCAGCTATCTGCAGACGTTCGCATTTTCGAAGCATATCTGCTGGAGGCACTGTGCACGGACCCCAATAGATATGTTTGATGTTTGAGGTGGCAAGACAAGCAAGCAGCCCCAGTGTCTGTGCGTCTGTGCCGGCAGTGCCATGGGCAGATGAGGCTGAGCAACAGCTTTCCAGGCTAGCCCCTTCTGCCTGCCAGCTATCTGCAGACGTTCGCATTGTCGGAGTAGGGCTGCGAAAGGAGCCTGGTATGCACCCCCCATTCCCAGGCAACGTTAGAAGTTTTCTGTGGCAAGACAAGCAAGCAGCCCCATTCTCTGTGCCTCTGTGCCAGCAGTGCCATGGGCAGATGAGGCTGAGCAACAGCTTTCCAGGCTAGCCCCTTCTGGCTGCCAGCTATCTGTAGACGTTCGCATTGTCGGAGCCTGGCTGAGAATAGGGACTGGCAGGCACCCCCCATTCCTAAGCAACTTTGGAAGTTGGAGGTGGCAAGACAAGCAAGAAGCCCCAGTCTCTGTGCCTCTGTGCGAGCAGTGCCATGAGCAGATGTAGCTGTGCAACAGCTTCCCAGGCTAGCCTCTTCAGTCTGCCAGCTATCTGCAGACGTTCGCATTCACGGAGCAGGGTTGCTCTACGTGCGCTTCATGGAACCTAAGTTACTTTTGAAGTTAGAGGTGGCAAGACAAGCAAGAAGCCCCAGTCTCTGTGCCTGTGTGCCAGCAGTGCCATGGGCAGATCAGGCTAAGAAACAGCTTTCCAGGCTAGCCCCTTCTGGCCGCCAGCTATTTGCAGATGTTAGCATTGTCGGAGCAAGGCTGCGAAAGGAGCCTGGCACGCACCCCCCATTCCCAGGTAACGTTGGAAGTTTGAGCAGGAAAGACAAGCAAGCAGTTCCAGTCTCTGTGCCTCTGTGTGAGCAGTGCCGTGGGTAGATGAGGCTGAGCAACAGCTTTCCAGGCTAGCCCCTTCTGGCTGCCAGCTATCTGCAGACGTTCTCATTTTCGGAGCATAGCTGCTGGAGGCACTGGGCACGGACCCCATTAATTATGTTTGGAGTTGAGGGTGGTAAGACAAGCAAGCAGCCCCAGTGTCTGTGCCTCTGTGCGAGCAGTGCCATGGGTAGATATGGCTGAACAACAGCTTTCCAGGCTAGCCCCTTCTGGCTGCCAGCTATCTGCAAACGTTCGCATTTTCTGTGCAGAGCTGCTGGAGGCACTGGACACGGACCCCATTAGCTATGTTAGAAGTTGGAGGTGGTAAGACCAGCAAGCAGCCCCAGTCTCTGTGCCTCAGTGCGACCAGTGCCATGGGCAGATGTGGCTGAGCAAAAGCTTTCCAGGCTAGCTCTTTCTGCCTGCGAGCTATCTGCAGACGTTCGCATTTTCAGAGCAGGGCTGCTGGAGGCACTGGCCACGGACCCCATTATCTATGTTTGAAGTTGGAGGTGGTAAGACAAGCAAGCAGTTCCAGTCTCTGTGCCTCTGTGCCAGCAGTGCCATGAGCAGATATGGCTGAGCAACAGCTTTCCAGCCTAGCCCCTTCTGGCTGCCAGCTATTTGCAGACATTCGCATTTTCAGAGCAGGGCTGCTGGAGGCACTGGGCACGGACCCCATTAGCTATGTTTGAAGTTTGAGGTGGCAAGACAAGCAAGCAGCCCCAGTCTCTGTGCCTGTGTGCCAGCAGTGCCGTGAGCAGATGTGGCTGAGCAACAGCTTTACAGGCTAGCCCCTTCTGGCCGCCAGCTATTTGCAGATGTTTGCATTCTCAGAGCAGAGCTGCGTAAGGAGCCTGGCACGCACCCCCCATTCCCAGGTAACTTTGGAATTTTGAGCAGGAAAGACAAGCAAGCAGTTCCAGTCTCTCTGCCTCTGTGTGAGCAGTGCCGTGGGTAGATGAGGCTGAGCAACAGCTTTCCAGGCTAGCCCCTTCTGGCTGCCAGCTATCTGTAGACGTTCGCATTGTCGGAGTAGGGCTGCGAAAGGAGCCTGATATGCACCCCCCATTCCCAGGCAACGTTAGAAGTTTGAGGTGGCAAGACAAGCAAGAAGCCCCAGTCTCTGTACCTCTGTGCGAGCAGTGCCATGGGCAGATGTGGCTGAGCAAATGCTTACCAGGCCAAAACTTTCTGCCTGCCAGCTATCTGCAGACGTTCGCATTTTCGAAGCATAGCTGCTGGAGGCACTGTGCACGGACTCCAATACCTATGTTTGATGTTTGAGGTTGCAAGACAAGCAAGCAGCCACAGTGTCTGTGCCTCTGTGCCAGCAGTGCCATGGGCAGATGAGGCTGAGCAACAGTTTTCCAGGCTAGCCCCTTCTGCCTGCCAGCTATCTGCAGACGTTCGCATTGTCGGAGTAGGGCTGCGAAAGGAGCCTGGTATGCACCCCCCATTCCCAGGCAACGTTAGAAGTTTGAGGTGGCAAGACAAGCAAGCAGCCCCAGTCTCTGTGCCTGTGTGCGAGCACTGCCATGAGCAGATGTAGCTGAGCAATAGCTTTCCAGGCTAGCCCTTTCTGCCTGCGAGCTATCTGCAGACGAACGCATTTTTGGAGCATAGTTGCTGGAGGCATTGGGCATGGACCCCATTAGATATGTTTGAAGTTGGAGGTGGTAAGACAAGCAAGCAGCCCCAGTCTCTGTGCCTCTGTGCGAGCACTGCCATGGGCAGATGAGGCTGAGCAACAGCTTTCCAGGATAGCCCCTTCTGGCTGCCAGCTATCTGTAGACGTTCGCATTGTCGGAGCCAGGCTGAGAAAGGAGCCTGGCAGGCACCCCCCCATTCTCAGGCAACGTTAGATGTTTGAGGTGGCAGAACAAACAAGAAGCCTCAGTGTCTGTGCCTCTGTGCCAGCAGTGCCATGGGCAAATCAGGATAAGAAACAGCTTTCCAGGCTAGTCCCATCTGGCTGCCAGCCATCTGCAGACGTACGCATTCTCGGAGCAGGGCTCCTCTAGGTGCGCTTCATGGACAACCTAAGTTACGTTTGAAGTTAGAGGTGGCAAGACAAGCAAGAAGCCCCAGTCTCTGTGCCTGTGTGCCAGCAGTGCCATGGGCAGATCAGGCTAAGAAACAGCTTTCCAGGCTAGCCCCTTCTGGCCGCCAGCTATTTGCAGATGTTAGCATTGTCGGAGCAAGGCTGAGAAAGGAGCCTGTCAGGCACCCCCCCATTCTCAGGCAACGTTAGATGTTTGAGGTGGCAGGACAAACAAGAAGCCTCAGTGTCTGTGCCTCTGTGCCAGCAGTGCCATGGGCAGATGAGGCTGAGCAACAGCTTTCCAGGCTAGCCCCTTCTGGCCGCCTGCTGTTTGCAGATGTTCGCATTCTCGGAGCACGGCTGCGAAAGGAGCCTGGCACTCACCCCCCCATTCCCAGGTAACGTTGGAAGTTTGAGGTGGCAAGACAAGCAAGCAGTTCCAGTCTCTGTGCCTCTGTGTGAGCAGTGCCGTGGGTAGATGAGGCTGAGCAACAGCTTTCCAGACTAGCCCCTTCTGGCTGCCATCTATCTCCAGACGTTCGCATTTTCGGAGCAGAGCTGCTGGAGACATTGGGCACGGACCCCATTAGCTATGTTTGAAGTTGGAGGTGGTAAGACCAGCAAGCAGCCCCAGTCTCTGTGCCTCTGTGACAGCAGTGCCATGGGCAGAAGTGGCTGAGCAAAAGCTTTCCAGGGTAGCTCTTTCCGCCTGCGAGCTATCTGCAGACGTTTGCATTTTCAGAGCAGGGCTGCTGGAGGCATTGGGCACGGACCCCATTAGCTATGTTTGAATTTGGAGGTGGCAAGACAAGCAAGAAGCCGCAGTGTCTGTGCCTCTGTGCCAGCAGTGCCATGGGCAGATGAGGCTGAGCAACAGTTTTCCAGGCTAGCCCCTTCTGCCTGCCAGCTATCTGCAGACGTTCGCATTGTCGGAGTAGGGCTGCGAAAGGAGCCTGGTATGCACCCCCCATTCCCAGGCAACGTTAGAAGTTTGAGGTGGCAAGACAAGCAAGCAGCCCCAGTCTCTGTGCCTGTGTGCGAGCACTGCCATGAGCAGATGTAGCTGAGCAATAGCTTTCCAGGCTAGCCCTTTCTGCCTGCGAGCTATCTGCAGACGAACGCATTTTTGGAGCATAGTTGCTGGAGGCATTGGGCATGGACCCCATTAGATATGTTTGAAGTTGGAGGTGGTAAGACAAGCAAGCAGCCCCAGTCTCTGTGCCTCTGTGCGACCAGTGCCATGGGCAGATGAGGCTGAGCAACAGCTTTCCAGGCTAGCCCCTTCTGGCTGCCAGCTATCTGTAGACGTTCGCATTGTCGGAGCCAGGCTGAGAAAGGAGCCTGGCAGGCACCCCCCCATTCTCAGGCAACGTTAGATGTTTGAGGTGGCAGAACAAACAAGAAGCCTCAGTGTCTGTGCCTCTGTGCCAGCAGTGCCATGGGCAAATCAGGATAAGAAACAGCTTTCCAGGCTAGTCCCATCTGGCTGCCAGCCATCTGCAGACGTACGCATTCTCGGAGCAGGGCTGCTCTAGGTGCGCTTCATGGACAACCTAAGTTACGTTTGAAGTTAGAGGTGGCAAGACAAGCAAGAAGCCCCAGTCTCTGTGCCTGTGTGCCAGCAGTGCCATGGGCAGATCAGGCTAAGAAACAGCTTTCCAGGCTAGCCCCTTCTGGCCGCCAGCTATTTGCAGATGTTAGCATTGTCGGAGCAAGGCTGAGAAAGGAGCCTGTCAGGCACCCCCCCATTCTCAGGCAACGTTAGATGTTTGAGGTGGCAGGACAAACAAGAAGCCTCAGTGTCTGTGCCTCTGTGCCAGCAGTGCCATGGGCAGATGAGGCTGAGCAACAGCTTTCCAGGCTAGCCCCTTCTGGCCGCCTGCTGTTTGCAGATGTTCGCATTCTCGGAGCACGGCTGCGAAAGGAGCCTGGCACTCACCCCCCCATTCCCAGGTAACGTTGGAAGTTTGAGGTGGCAAGACAAGCAAGCAGTTCCAGTCTCTGTGCCTCTGTGTGAGCAGTGCCGTGGGTAGATGAGGCTGAGCAACAGCTTTCCAGACTAGCCCCTTCTGGCTGCCATCTATCTCCAGACGTTCGCATTTTCGGAGCAGAGCTGCTGGAGACATTGGGCACGGACCCCATTAGCTATGTTTGAAGTTGGAGGTGGTAAGACCAGCAAGCAGCCCCAGTCTCTGTGCCTCTGTGACAGCAGTGCCATGGGCAGAAGTGGCTGAGCAAAAGCTTTCCAGGGTAGCTCTTTCCGCCTGCGAGCTATCTGCAGACGTTTGCATTTTCAGAGCAGGGCTGCTGGAGGCATTGGGCACGGACCCCATTAGCTATGTTTGAATTTGGAGGTGGCAAGACAAGCAAGAAGCCGCAGTGTCTGTGCCTCTGTGCCAGCAGTGCCATGAGCAGATGTGACTGAGCAACAGCTTTACAGGCTAGCCCCTTCTGGCTGCCAGCTATCTGCAGACGTTCACATTTTTGGAACAGGGCTGCTGGAGGCACTGGGCACGGACCCCATTAGCTATGTTTGAAGTTTGAGGTGGCAAGACAAGCAAGCAGCCCCATTGTCTGTGCCTCTATGCGAGCAGTGCCATGGGCAGATGAGGCTGAGCAAAAGCTTTCCAGGCTATCTCTTTCTGCCTGCGAGCTATCTGCAGACGTTCGCATTTTCGGAGCAGAGCTGCTGGCGGCATTGGGCACGGACTCCATTAGATATGTTTGAATTTGGAGGTGGTAAGACCAGCAAGCAGCCCCAGTCTCTGTGCCTCTGTGCGACCAGTGCCATGGGCAGATGAGGCTGAGCAACAGCTTTACAAGGTAGCCCCTTCTGGCTGCCAGCTATCTGTAGACGTTCGCATTGTCGGAGCCTGGCTGAGAAAGGAGACTGGCAGGCACCCCCCATTCCTAAGCAACTTTGGAAGTTGGAGGTGGCAAGACAAGCAAGAAGCCCCAGTCGCTGTGCCTCTGTGCGAGCAGTGCCATGAGCAGATGTAGCTTTGCAACAGCTTTCCAGGCTAGCCTCTTCAGTCTGCCAGCTATCTGCAGACGTTCGCATTCATGGAGCAGGGTTGCTCTACGTGCGCTTCATGGACAACCTAAGTTACGTTTGAAGTTAGAGGTGGCAAGACAAGCAAGAAGCCCCAATCTCTGTGCCTGTGTGCCAGCAGTGCCATGGGCAGATCAGGCTAAGAAACAGCTTTCCAGGCTAGCCCCTTCTGGCCGCCAGCTATTTGCAGATGTTAGCATTGTCGGAGCAAGGCTGCGAAAGGAGCCTGGCACGCACCCCCCATTCCCAGGTAACGTTGGAAGTTTGAGCAGGAAAGACAAGCAAGCAGTTCCAGTCTCTGTGCCTCTGTGTGAGCAGTGCCGTGGGTAGATGAGGCTGAGCAACAGCTTTCCAGGCTAGCCGCTTCTGGCTGCCAGCTATCTGCAGACGTTCGCATTTTCAGAGCATAGCTGCTGGAGGCAATGGGCACGGACCCCATTAGTGATGTTTGGAGTTGAGGGTGGTAAGACCAGCAAGCAGCCCCAGTCTCTGTGCCTCAGTGCGACCAGTGCCATGGGCAGATGTGGCTGAGCAAAAGCTTTCCAGGCTAGCTCTTTCTGCCTGCGAGCTATCTGCAGACGTTCGCATTTTCAGAGCAGGGCTGCTGGAGGCACTGACCACGGACCCCATTATCTATGTTTGAAGTTGGAGGTGGCAAGACAAGCAAGAAGCCCCAGTCTCTGTACCTCTGTGGGAGCAGTGCCATGAGCAGATATGGCTGAGCAACAGCTTTCCAGGCTAGCCCCTTCTGGCCGCCAGCTATTTGCAGATGTCGCATTCTCGGAGCAGGGCTGAGAAAGGAGCCTGGCACGCACCGCCAATTCCCAGGTAACTTTGGAAGTTTGAACAGGAAAGACAAGCAAGCAGTTCCAGTCTCTCTGCCTCTGTGTGAGCAGTGCCGTGGGTAGATGAGGCTGAGCAACAGCTTTCCAGGCTAGCCCCTTCTGGCTGCCAGCTATCTGTAGACGTTCGCATTGTCGGAGTAGGGCTGCGAAAGGAGCCTGGTATGCACCCCCCATTCCCAGGCAACGTTAGAAGTTTGAGGTGGCAAGACAAGCAAGAAGCCCCATTCTCTGTACCTCTGTGCGAGCAGTGCCGTGGGTAGATGAGGCTGAGCAACAGCTTTCCAGGATAGCCCCTTCTGACTGCCAGCTATCTGTAGACGTTCGCATTGTCGGAGTAGGGCTGCAAAAGGAGCCTGGTATGCACCCCCCATTCCCAGGCAACGTTAGAAGTTTGAGGTGGCAAGACAAGCAAGCAGCCCCATTCTCTGTACCTCTGTGCGAGCAGTGCCATGGGCAGATGTGGCTGAGCAAATGCTTACCAGGCCAAAACTTTCTGCCTGCCAGCTATCTGCAGACGTTCGCATTTTCGAAGCATAGCTGCTGGAGGCACTGTGCACGGACTCCAATACCTATGTTTGATGTTTGAGGTTGCAAGACAAGCAAGCAGCCCCAGTGTCTGTGCCTCTGTGCCAGCAGTGCCATGGGCAGATGAGGCTGAGCAACAGTTTTCCAGGCTAGCCCCTTCTGCCTGCCAGCTATCTGCAGACGTTCGCATTGTCGGAGTAGGGCTGTGGTAGGAGCCTGGTATGCACCCCCCATTCCCAGGCAACGTTAGAAGTTTTCTGTGGCAAGACAAGCAAGCAGCCCCAGTGTCTGTGCCTCTGTGCGAGCACTGCCATGGGCAGATGAGGCTGAGCAACAGCTTTCCAGGCTAGCCCCTTCTGCCTGCCAGCTATCTGCAGACGTTGGCACTTTCGCAGCAGGGCTGTGATAGGAGCCTGGCAGGGACACCACCATTCCCAGCATGCGTTTGAAGTTTCAAGTGGCAAGATAAGCAAGCAGCCCCATTCTCTGTGCCTCTGTGCGAGCACTGCCATGGGCAGATGAGGCTGAGCAACAGCTTTCCAGGCTAGAAACTTCTGCCTGCCAGCTATCTGCAGACGTTCGCACTTTTGGAGCAGGGCTGTGATAGGAGCCTGGCAGGGACACCACCATTCCCAGCATGCGTTTGAAGTTTCAAGTGGCAAGATAAGCAAGCAGCCCCATTCTCTGTGCCTCTCTGCGAACAGTGCCATGGGCAGATGAGGCTGAGCAACAGCTTTCCAGGCTAGCCCCTTCTGCCTGCCAGCTATCTGCAGACGTTCGCACTTTCGGAGCAGGGCTGCGAAAGGAGCCTGGCAGGGACACCACCATTCCCAGGATACGTTTGAAGTTTGAGGTGGCAAGACAAGCAAGCAGCCCCATTCTCTGTGCCTCTGTGCGAGCACTGCCATGGGCAGATGAGGCTGAGCAACAGCTTTCCAGGCTAGCCCCTTCTGCCTGCCAGCTATCTGCAGACGTTCGCACTTTCGGAGCAGGGCTGTGATAGGAGCCTGGCAGGGACACCACCATTCCCAGCATGCGTTTGAAGTTTCAAGTGGCAAGATAAGCAAGCAGCCCCATTCTCTGTGCCTCTATGCGAACAGTGCCATGGGCAGATGAGGCTGAGCAACAGCTTACCAGGATAGCCCCTTCTGCCTGCCAGCTATCTGCAGACGTTCGCACTTTCGGAGCAGGGCTGTGATAGGAGCCTGGCTGGGACACCACCATTCCCAGCATACGTTTGAAGTTTCAAGTGGCAAGATAAGCAAGCAGCCCCATTCTCTGTGCCTCTCTGCGAACAGTGCCATGGGCAGATGAGGCTGAGCAACAGCTTTCCAGGATAGCCCCTTCTGCCTGCCAGCTATCTGCAGACGTTCGCATTTCAAGAGCAGGGCTGCGAAAGGAGCCTAGCAGGTACACCATCTTTCCCAGGCTACGTTTGAAGTTTGAGGTGGCAAGACAAGCAAGCAGCCCCATTTTCTGTGCCTCTGTGCGAGCACTGCCATGGGCAGATGAGGCTGAGCAACAGCTTTCCAGGCTAGCCCCTTCTGGCTGCCAGCTATCTGCAGACGTTCGCACTTTCGGAGCAGGGCTGTGATAGGAGCCTGGCAGGGACACCACCATTCCCAGGATACGTTTGAAGTTTGAGGTGGCAAGACAAGCAAGCAGCCCCATTCTCTGTGCCTCTGTGCGAGCACTGCCATGGGCAGATGAGGCTGAGCAACAGCTTTCCAGGCTAGCCCCTTCTGCCTGCCAGCTATCTGCAGACGTTCGCACTTTCGGAGCAGGGCTGTGATAGGAGCCTGGCAGGGACACCACCATTCCCAGCATGCGTTTGAAGTTTGAGGTGGCAAGACAAGCAAGCAGCCCCATTCTCTGTGCCTCTGTGCGAGCACTGCCATGGGCAGATGAGGCTGAGCAACAGCTTTCCAGGATAGCCCCTTCTGGCTGCCACCTATCTGCAGACGTTTGCACTTTCGGAGCAGGGCTGTGATAGGAGCCTGGCAGGGACACCACCATTCCCAGCATGCGTTTGAAGTTTCAAGTGGCAAGATAAGCAAGCAGCCCCATTCTCTGTGCCTCTCTGCGAACAGTGCCATGGGCAGATGAGGCTGAGCAACAGCTTTCCAGGCTAGCCCCTTCTGGCTGCCAGCTATCTGCAGACGTTCGCACTTTCGGAGCAGGGCTGCGAAAGGAGCCTGGCTGGGACACCAACTTTCCCAGGATACGTTTGAAGTTTGAGGTGGCAAGACAAGCAAGCAGCCCCATTCTCTGTGCCTCTGTGCGAGCACTGCCATGGGCAGATGAGGCTGAGCAACAGCTTTCCAGGCTAGCACCTTCTGGCTGCCAGCTATCTGCAGACGTTTGCACTTTCGCAGCAGGGCTGTGATAGGAGCCTGGCAGGGACACCACCATTCCCAGCATGCGTTTGAAGTTTCAAGTGGCAAGATAAGCAAGCAGCCCCATTCTCTGTGCCTCTGTGCGAGCACTGCCATGGGCAGATGAGGCTGAGCAACAGCTTTCCAGGCTAGAAGCTTCTGCCTGCCAGCTATCTGCAGACGTTCGCACTTTCGGAGCAGGGCTGTGATAGGAGCCTGGCAGGGACACCACCATTCCCAGCATGCGTTTGAAGTTTCAAGTGGCAAGATAAGCAAGCAGCCCCATTCTCTGTGCCTCTATGCGAACAGTGCCATGGGCAGATGAGGCTGAGCAACAGCTTTCCAGGATAGCCCCTTCTGGCTGCCAGCTATCTGCAGACGTTCGCACTTTCGGAGCAGGGCTGTGATAGGAGCCTGGCAGGGACACCACCATTCCCAGCATGCGTTTGAAGTTTCAAGTGGCAAGATAAGCAAGCAGCCCCATTCTCTGTGCCTCTCTGCGAACAGTGCCATGGGCAGATGAGGCTGAGCAACAGCTTTCCAGGATAGCCCCTTCTGCCTGCCAGCTATCTGCAGACGTTCGCATTTCAAGAGCAGGGCTGCGAAAGGAGCCTAGCAGGTACACCATCTTTCCCAGGCTACGTTTGAAGTTTGAGGTGGCAAGACAAGCAAGGAGCCCCATTCTCTGTGCCTCTGTGCGAGCACTGCCATGGGCAGATGAGGCTGAGCAACAGCTTTCCAGGCTAGCACCTTCTGGCTGCCAGCTATCTGCAGACGTTTGCACTTTCGGAGCAGGGCTGCGAAAGGAGCCTGGCCGGGACACCAACTTTCCCAGGCTACGTTTGAAGTTTGGGGTGGCAAGACAAGCAAGCAGCCCCATTCTCTGTGCCTCTGTGCGCGCACTGCCATGGGCAGATGAGGCTGAGCAACAGCTTTCCAGGCTAGTCACTTCTGCCTGCCAGGTACCTGCAGACGTTCGCACTTTCGGAGCAGGGCTGTGATAGGAGCCTGGCAGGGACACCACCATTCCCAGCATGCGTTTGAAGTTTCAAGTGGCAAGATAAGCAAGCAGCCCCATTCTCTGTGCCTCTATGCGAACAGTGCCATAGGCAGATGAGGCTGAGCAACAGCTTACCAGGATAGCCCCTTCTGCCTGCCAGCTATCTGCAGACGTTCGCACTTTCGGAGCAGGGCTGTGATAGGAGCCTGGCTGGGACACCACCATTCCCAGCATACGTTTGAAGTTTCAAGCGGCAAGATAAGCAAGCAGCCCCATTCTCTGTGCCTCTATGCGAACAGTGCCATGGGCAGATGAGGCTGAGCAACAGCTTTCCAGGCTAGCCCCTTCTGGCTGCCAGCTATCTGCAGACGTTCGCATTTCAAGAGCAGGGCTGCGAAAGGAGCCTAACCGGTACACCATCTTTCCCAGGCTACGTTTGAAGTTTGAGGTGGCAAGACAAGCAAGCAGCCCCATTCTCTGTGCCTCTGTGCGAGCACTGCCATGGGCAGATGAGGCTGAGCAACAGCTTTCCAGGCTAGCACCTTCTGGCTGCCAGCTATCTGCAGACGTTTGCACTTTCAGAGCAGGGCTGCGAAAGGAGCCTGGCTGGGACACCAAATTTCCCAGGCTACGTTTGAAGTTTGAGGTGGCAAGACAAGCAAGCAGCCCCATTCTCTGTGCCTCTGTGCGAGCACTGCCATGGGCAGATGAGGCTGAGCAACAGCTTTCCAGGATAGCCCCTTCTGGCTGCCAGCTATCTGCAGACGTTCGCACTTTTGGGGCAGGGCTGTGATAGGAGCCTGGCAGGGACACCACCATTCCAGCATGCGTTTGAAGTTTCAAGTGGCAAGATAAGCAAGCAGCCCCATTCTCTGTGCCTCTCTGCGAACAGTGCCATGGGCAGATGAGGCTGAGCAACAGCTTTCCAGGCTAGCCCCTTCTGGCTGCCAGCTATCTGCAGACGTTCGCACTTTCGGAGCAGGGCTGTGATAGGAGCCTGGCAGGGACACCACCATTCCCAGCATGCGTTTGAAGTTTCAAGTGGCAAGATAAGCAAGCAGCCCCATTCTCTGTGCCTCTATGCGAACAGTGCCATGGGCAGATGAGGCTGAGCAACAGCTTTCCAGGATAGCCCCTTCTGGCTGCCAGCTATCTGCAGACGTTCGCACTTTCGGAGCAGGGCTGTGATAGGAGCCTGGCAGGGACACCACCATTCCCAGCATGCGTTTGAAGTTTC
Source organism: Opisthocomus hoazin (assembly GCF_030867145.1). Lineage (NCBI taxonomy): Eukaryota > Metazoa > Chordata > Aves > Opisthocomiformes > Opisthocomidae > Opisthocomus > Opisthocomus hoazin. The sequence goes on from NC_134441.1 coordinate 715,172, forward strand.
AAGTGGCAAGATAAACAAGTATCCCCATTCTCTGTGCCTCTCTGCGAACAGTGTCATGGGCAGATGAGGCTGAGCAACAGCTTTCCAGGATAGCCCCTTCTGGCTGCCAGCTATCTGCAGACGTTCGCATTTCAAGAGCAGGGCTGCGAAAGGAGCCTAGCAGGTACACCATCTTTCCCAGGCTACGTTTGAAGTTTGAGGTGGCAAGACAAGCAAGCAGCCCCATTCTCTGTGCCTCTGTGCGAGCACTGCCATGGGCAGATGAGGCTGAGCAACAGCTTTCCAGGCTAGCACCTTCTGGCTGCCAGCTATCTGCAGACGTTTGCACTTTCGGAGCAGGGCTGCGAAAGGAGCCTGGCCGGGACACCAACTTTCCCAGGCTACGTTTGAAGTTTGGGGTGGCAAGACAAGCAAGCAGCCCCATTCTCTGTGCCTCTGTGCGCGCACTGCCATGGGCAGATGAGGCTGAGCAACAGCTTTCCAGGATAGCCCCTTCTGCCTGCCAGCTATCTGCAGACGTTCGCACTTTTGGAGCAGGGCTGTGATAGGAGCCTGGCAGGGACACCACCATTCCCAGCATGCTTTTGAAGTTTCAAGTGGCAAGATAAGCAAGCAGCCCCATTCTCTGTGCCTCTCTGCGAACAGTGCCATGGGCAGATGAGGCTGAGCAACAGCTTTCCAGGCTAGCCCCTTCTGCCTGCCAGCTATCTGCAGACGTTCGCACTTTCGGAGCAGGGCTGTGATAGGAGCCTGGCAGGGACACCACCATTCCCAGCATGCGTTTGAAGTTTCAAGTGGCAAGATAAGCAAGCAGCCCCATTCTCTGTGCCTCTATGCGAACAGTGCCATGGGCAGATGAGGCTGAGCAACAGCTTTCCAGGATAGCCCCTTCTGGCTGCCAGCTATCTGCAGACGTTCGCACTTTCGGAGCAGGGCTGTGATAGGAGCCTGGCAGGGACACCACCATTCCCAGCATGCGTTTGAAGTTTCAAGTGGCAAGATAAACAAGTATCCCCATTCTCTGTGCCTCTCTGCGAACAGTGCCATGGGCAGATGAGGCTGAGCAACAGCTTTCCAGGCTAGCCCCTTCTGGCTGCCAGCTATCTGCAGACGTTCGCATTTCAAGAGCAGGGCTGCGAAAGGAGCCTAGCAGGTGCACCATCTTTCCCAGGCTACGTTTGAAGTTTGAGGTGGCAAGACAAGCAAGGAGCCCCATTCTCTGTGCCTCTGTGCGAGCACTGCCATGGGCAGATGAGGCTGAGCAACAGCTTTCCAGGCTAGCACCTTCTGGCTGCCATCTATCTGCAGACGTTTGCACTTTCGGAGCAGGGCTGCGAAAGGAGCCTGGCTGGGACACCAACATTCCCAGGCTACGTTTGAAGTTTGAGGTGGCAAGACAAGCAAGCAGCCCCATTCTCTGTGCCTCTGTGCGAGCACTGCCATGGGCAGATGAGGCTGAGCAACAGCTTTCCAGGCTAGCCCCTTCTGGCTGCCAGCTATCTGCAGACGTTCGCACTTTCGGAGCAGGGCTGCGAAAGGAGCCTGGCTGGGACACCAACTTTCCCAGGCTACGTTTGAAGTTTGAGGTGGCAAGACAAGCAAGCAGCCCCATTCTCTGTGCCTCTGTGCGAGCACTGCCATGGGCAGATGAGGCTGAGCAACAGCTTTCCAGGATAGCCCCTTCTGCCTGCCAGCTATCTGCAGACGTTCGCACTTTTGGAGCAGGGCTGCGAAAGGAGCCTGGCTGGGACACCAACTTTCCCAGGATACGTTTGAAGTTTGAGGTGGCAAGACAAGCAAGCAGCCCCATTCTCTGTGCCTCTGTGCGAGCACTGCCATGGGCAGATGAGGCTGAGCAACAGCTTTCCAGGATAGCCCCTTCTGGCTGCCACCTATCTGCAGAAGTTTGCACTTTCGGAGCAGGGCTGTGATAGGAGCCTGGCAGGGACACCACCATTCCCAGCATGCGTTTGAAGTTTCAAGTGGCAAGATAAGCAAGCAGCCCCATTCTCTGTGCCTCTCTGCGAACAGTGCCATGGGCAGATGAGGCTGAGCAACAGCTTTCCAGGCTAGCCCCTTCTGGCTGCCAGCTATCTGCAGACGTTCGCACTTTCGGAGAAGGGCTGCGAAAGGAGCCTGGCTGGGACACCAACTTTCCCAGGCTACGTTTGAAGTTTGAGGTGGCAAGACAAGCAAGCAGCCCCATTCTCTGTGCCTCTGTGCGAGCACTGCCATGGGCAGATGAGGCTGAGCAACAGCTTTCCAGGATAGCCCCTTCTGCCTGCCAGCTATCTGCAGACGTTGGCACTTTCGCAGCAGGGCTGTGATAGGAGCCTGGCAGGGACACCACCATTCCCAGCATGCGTTTGAAGTTTCAAGTGGCAAGATAAGCAAGCAGCCCCATTCTCTGTGCCTCTGTGCGAGCACTGCCATGGGCAGATGAGGCTGAGCAACAGCTTTCCAGGCTAGAAACTTCTGCCTGCCAGCTATCTGCAGACGTTCGCACTTTCGGAGCAGGGCTGTGATAGGAGCCTGGCAGGGACACCACCATTCCCAGCATGCGTTTGAAGTTTCAAGTGGCAAGATAAGCAAGCAGCCCCATTCTCTGTGCCTCTATGCGAACAGTGCCATGGGCAGATGAGGCTGAGCAACAGCTTTCCAGGATAGCCCCTTCTGGCTGCCAGCTATCTGCAGACGTTCGCACTTTCGGAGCAGGGCTGTGATAGGAGCCTGGCAGGGACACCACCATTCCCAGCATGCGTTTGAAGTTTCAAGTGGCAAGATAAACAAGTATCCCCATTCTCTGTGCCTCTCTGCGAACAGTGCCATGGGCAGATGAGGCTGAGCAACAGCTTTCCAGGCTAGCCCCTTCTGCCTGCCAGCTATCTGCAGACGTTCGCATTTCAAGAGCAGGGCTGCGAAAGGAGCCTAGCAGGTACACCATCTTTCCCAGGCTACGTTTGAAGTTTGAGGTGGCAAGACAAGCAAGGAGCCCCATTCTCTGTGCCTCTGTGCGAGCACTGCCATGGGCAGATGAGGCTGAGCAACAGCTTTCCAGGCTAGCACCTTCTGGCTGCCATCTATCTGCAGACGTTTGCACTTTCGGAGCAGGGCTGCGAAAGGAGCCTGGCTGGGACACCAACTTTCCCAGGCTACGTTTGAAGTTTGAGGTGGCAAGACAAGCAAGCAGCCCCATTCTCTGTGCCTCTGTGCGCGCACTGCCATGGGCAGATGAGGCTGAGCAACAGCTTTCCAGGCTAGCACCTTCTGGCTGCCAGCTATCTGCAGACGTTCGCACTTTCGGAGCAGGGCTGCGAAAGGAGCCTGGCTGGGACACCAACTTTCCCAGGCTACGTTTGAAGTTTGAGGTGGCAAGACAAGCAAGCAGCCCCATTCTCTGTGCCTCTGTGCGAGCACTGCCATGGGCAGATGAGGCTGAGCAACAGCTTTCCAGGATAGCCCCTTCTGGCTGCCAGCTATCTGCAGACGTTCGCACTTTCGGAGCAGGGCTGCGAAAGGAGCCTGGCTGGGACACCAACTTTCCCAGGATACGTTTGAAGTTTGAGGTGGCAAGACGAGCAAGCAGCCCCATTCTCTGTGCCTCTGTGCGAGCACTGCCATGGGCAGATGAGGCTGAGCAACAGCTTTCCAGGATAGCCCCTTCTGCCTGCCAGCTATCAGCAGACGTTCGCACTTTTGGAGCAGGGCTGTGATAGGAGCCTGGCAGGGACACCACCATTCCCAGCATGCGTTTGAAGTTTCAAGTGGCAAGATAAGCAAGCAGCCCCATTCTCTGTGCCTCTATGCGAACAGTGCCATGGGCAGATGAGGCTGAGCAACAGCTTTCCAGGCTAGCCCCTTCTGGCTGCCAGCTATCTGCAGACGTTCGCACTTTCGGAGCAGGGCTGCGAAAGGAGCCTGGCTGGGACACCAACTTTCCCAGGCTACGTTTGAAGTTTGAGGTGGCAAGACAAGCAAGCAGCCCCATTCTCTGTGCCTCTGTGCGAGCACTGCCATGGGCAGATGAGGCTGAGCAACAGCTTTCCAGGATAGCCCCTTCTGCCTGCCAGCTATCTGCAGACGTTCGCACTTTCGGAGCAGGGCTGCGAAAGGAGCCTGGCTGGGACACCAACTTTCCCAGGCTACGTTTGAAGTTTGAGGTGGCAAGACGAGCAAGCAGCCCCATTCTCTGTGCCTCTGTGCGAGCACTGCCATGGGCAGATGAGGCTGAGCAACAGCTTTCCAGGATAGCCCCTTCTGGCTGCCAGCTATCTGCAGACGTTCGCACTTTTGGAGCAGGGCTGTGATAGGAGCCTGGCAGGGACACCACCATTCCCAGCATGCGTTTGAAGTTTCAAGTGGCAAGATAAGCAAGCAGCCCCATTCTCTGTGCCTCTGTGCGAACAGTGCCATGGGCAGATGAGGCTGAGCAACAGCTTTCCAGGCTAGCCCCTTCTGCCTGCCAGCTATCTGCAGACGTTGGCACTTTCGCAGCAGGGCTGTGATAGGAGCCTGGCAGGGACACCACCATTCCCAGCATGCGTTTGAAGTTTCAAGTGGCAAGATAAGCAAGCAGCCCCATTCTCTGTGCCTCTGTGCGAGCACTGCCATGGGCAGATGAGGCTGAGCAACAGCTTTCCAGGCTAGAAACTTCTGCCTGCCAGCTATCTGCAGACGTTCGCACTTTCGGAGCAGGGCTGTGATAGGAGCCTGGCAGGGACACCACCATTCCCAGCATGCGTTTGAAGTTTCAAGTGGCAAGATAAGCAAGCAGCCCCATTCTCTGTGCCTCTATGCGAACAGTGCCATGGGCAGATGAGGCTGAGCAACAGCTTTCCAGGATAGCCCCTTCTGGCTGCCAGCTATCTGCAGACGTTCGCACTTTCGGAGCAGGGCTGTGATAGGAGCCTGGCAGGGACACCACCATTCCCAGCATGCGTTTGAAGTTTCAAGTGGCAAGATAAACAAGTATCCCCATTCTCTGTGCCTCTCTGCGAACAGTGCCATGGGCAGATGAGGCTGAGCAACAGCTTTCCAGGCTAGCCCCTTCTGCCTGCCAGCTATCTGCAGACGTTCGCATTTCAAGAGCAGGGCTGCGAAAGGAGCCTAGCAGGTACACCATCTTTCCCAGGCTACGTTTGAAGTTTGAGGTGGCAAGACAAGCAAGGAGCCCCATTCTCTGTGCCTCTGTGCGAGCACTGCCATGGGCAGATGAGGCTGAGCAACAGCTTTCCAGGCTAGCACCTTCTGGCTGCCATCTATCTGCAGACGTTTGCACTTTCGGAGCAGGGCTGCGAAAGGAGCCTGGCTGGGACACCAACTTTCCCAGGCTACGTTTGAAGTTTGAGGTGGCAAGACAAGCAAGCAGCCCCATTCTCTGTGCCTCTGTGCGCGCACTGCCATGGGCAGATGAGGCTGAGCAACAGCTTTCCAGGCTAGCACCTTCTGGCTGCCAGCTATCTGCAGACGTTCGCACTTTCGGAGCAGGGCTGCGAAAGGAGCCTGGCTGGGACACCAACTTTCCCAGGCTACGTTTGAAGTTTGAGGTGGCAAGACAAGCAAGCAGCCCCATTCTCTGTGCCTCTGTGCGAGCACTGCCATGGGCAGATGAGGCTGAGCAACAGCTTTCCAGGATAGCCCCTTCTGGCTGCCAGCTATCTGCAGACGTTCGCACTTTCGGAGCAGGGCTGCGAAAGGAGCCTGGCTGGGACACCAACTTTCCCAGGATACGTTTGAAGTTTGAGGTGGCAAGACGAGCAAGCAGCCCCATTCTCTGTGCCTCTGTGCGAGCACTGCCATGGGCAGATGAGGCTGAGCAACAGCTTTCCAGGATAGCCCCTTCTGCCTGCCAGCTATCAGCAGACGTTCGCACTTTTGGAGCAGGGCTGTGATAGGAGCCTGGCAGGGACACCACCATTCCCAGCATGCGTTTGAAGTTTCAAGTGGCAAGATAAGCAAGCAGCCCCATTCTCTGTGCCTCTATGCGAACAGTGCCATGGGCAGATGAGGCTGAGCAACAGCTTTCCAGGCTAGCCCCTTCTGGCTGCCAGCTATCTGCAGACGTTCGCACTTTCGGAGCAGGGCTGCGAAAGGAGCCTGGCTGGGACACCAACTTTCCCAGGCTACGTTTGAAGTTTGAGGTGGCAAGACAAGCAAGCAGCCCCATTCTCTGTGCCTCTGTGCGAGCACTGCCATGGGCAGATGAGGCTGAGCAACAGCTTTCCAGGATAGCCCCTTCTGCCTGCCAGCTATCTGCAGACGTTCGCACTTTCGGAGCAGGGCTGCGAAAGGAGCCTGGCTGGGACACCAACTTTCCCAGGCTACGTTTGAAGTTTGAGGTGGCAAGACGAGCAAGCAGCCCCATTCTCTGTGCCTCTGTGCGAGCACTGCCATGGGCAGATGAGGCTGAGCAACAGCTTTCCAGGATAGCCCCTTCTGGCTGCCAGCTATCTGCAGACGTTCGCACTTTTGGAGCAGGGCTGTGATAGGAGCCTGGCAGGGACACCACCATTCCCAGCATGCGTTTGAAGTTTCAAGTGGCAAGATAAGCAAGCAGCCCCATTCTCTGTGCCTCTGTGCGAACAGTGCCATGGGCAGATGAGGCTGAGCAACAGCTTTCCAGGATAGCCCCTTCTGCCTGCCAGCTATCTGCAGACGTTCGCACTTTCGGAGCAGGGCTGCGAAAGGAGCCTGGCAGGGACACCACCATTCCCAGGATACGTTTGAAGTTTGAGGTGGCAAGACAAGCAAGCAGCCCCATTCTCTGTGCCTCTGTGCGAGCACTGCCATGGGCAGATGAGGCTGAGCAACAGCTTTCCAGGATAGCCCCTTCTGCCTGCCAGCTATCTGCAGACGTTCGCACTTTCGGAGCAGGGCTGTGATAGGAGCCTGGCAGGGACACCACCATTCCCAGCATGCGTTTGAAGTTTCAAGTGGCAAGATAAGCAAGCAGCCCCATTCTCTGTGCCTCTATGCGAACAGTGCCATGGGCAGATGAGGCTGAGCAACAGCTTTCCAGGCTAGCCCCTTCTGCCTGCCACCTATCTGCAGACGTTCGCATTTCAAGAGCAGGGCTGCGAAAGGAGCCTAGCAGGTACACCATCTTTCCCAGGCTACGTTTGAAGTTTGAGGTGGCAAGACAAGCAAGCAGCCCCATTCTCTGTGCCTCTGTGCGAGCACTGCCATGGGCAGATGAGGCTGAGCAACAGCTTTCCAGGCTAGCCCCTTCTGCCTGCCAGCTATCTGCAGACGTTGGCACTTTCGCAGCAGGGCTGCGATAGGAGCCTGGCTGGGACACCAACTTTCCCAGGCTACGTCTGAAGTTTGAGGTGGCAAGACAAGCAAGCAGCCCCATTCTCTGTGCCTCTGTGCGCGCACTGTCATGGGCAGATGAGGCTGAGCAACAGCTTTCCAGGATAGCCCCTTCTGCCTGCCAGCTATCTGCAGACGTTCGCACTTTTGGAGCAGGGCTGTGATAGGAGCCTGGAAGGGACACCACCATTCCCAGCATGCGTTTGAAGTTTCAAGTGGCAAGATAAGCAAGCAGCCCCATTCTCTGTGCCTCTCTGCGAACAGTGCCATGGGCAGATGAGGCTGAGCAACAGCTTTCCAGGATAGCCCCTTCTGCCTGCCAGCTATCTGCAGACGTTCGCACTTTCGGAGCAGGGCTGCGAAAGCAGCCTGGCAGGGACACCACCATTCCCAGGATACGTTTGAAGTTTGAGGTGGCAAGACAAGCAAGCAGCCCCATTCTCTGTGCCTCTGTGCGAGCACTGCCATGGGCAGATGAGGCTGAGCAACAGCTTTCCAGGTTAGAAGCTTCTGCCTGCCAGCTACCTGCAGACGTTCGCACTTTCGGAGCAGGGCTGTGATAGGAGCCTGGCAGGGACACCACCATTCCCAGCATGCGTTTGAAGTTTCAAGTGGCAAGATAAGCAAGCAGCCCCATTCTCTGTGCCTCTATGCGAACAGTGCCATGGGCAGATGAGGCTGAGCAACAGCTTTCCAGGCTAGCCCCTTCTGGCTGCCAGCTATCTGCAGACGTTCGCACTTTCGGAGCAGGGCTGTGATAGGAGCCTGGCAGGGACACCACCATTCCCAGCATGCGTTTGAAGTTTCAAGTGGCAAGATAAACAAGTATCCCCATTCTCTGTGCCTCTCTGCGAACAGTGCCATGGGCAGATGAGGCTGAGCAACAGCTTTCCAGGCTAGCCCCTTCTGGCTGCCAGCTATCTGCAGACGTTCGCATTTCAAGAGCAGGGCTGCGAAAGGAGCCTAGCAGGTACACCATCTTTCCCAGGCTACGTTTCAAGTTTGAGGTGGCAAGACAAGCAAGCAGCCCCATTCTCTGTGCCTCTGTGCGAGCACTGCCATGGGCAGATGAGGCTGAGCAACAGCTTTCCAGGCTAGCACCTTCTGGCTGCCAGCTATCTGCAGACGTTCGCACTTTCGGAGCAGGGCTGCGAAAGGAGCCTGGCTGGGACACCAAATTTCCCAGGCTACATTTGAAGTTTGAGGTGGCAAGACAAGCAAGCAGCCCCATTCTCTGTGCCTCTGTGCGAGCACTGCCATGGGCAGATGAGGCTGAGCAACAGCTTTCCAGGCTAGCCCCTTCTGCCTGCCAGCTATCTGCAGACGTTCGCACTTTTGGGGCAGGGCTGTGATAGGAGCCTGGCAGGGACACCACCATTCCAGCATGCGTTTGAAGTTTCAAGTGGCAAGATAAGCAAGCAGCCCCATTCTCTGTGCCTCTCTGCGAACAGTGCCATGGGCAGATGAGGCTGAGCAACAGCTTTCCAGGCTAGCCCCTTCTGGCTGCCAGCTATCTGCAGACGTTCGCACTTTCGGAACAGGGCTGCGAAAGCAGCCTGGCAGGGACACCACCATTCCCAGGATACGTTTGAAGTTTGAGGTGGCAAGATAAGCAAGCAGCCCCATTCTCTGTGCCTCTGTGCGAGCACTGCCATGGGCAGATGAGGCTGAGCAACAGCTTTCCAGGCTAGCCCCTTCTGCCTGCCAGCTATCTGCAGACGTTCGCACTTTCGGAGCAGGGCTGTGATAGGAGCCTGGCAGGGACACCACCATTCCCAGCATGCGTTTGAAGTTTCAAGTGGCAAGACAAGCAAGCAGCCCCATTCTCTGTGCCTCTGTGCGAGCACTGCCATGGGCAGATGAGGCTGAGCAACAGCTTTCCAGGCTAGCACCTTCTGGCTGTCAGCTATCTGCAGACGTTCGCACTTTCGGAGCAGGGCTGCGGAAGGAGCCTGGCTGGGACACCACCATTCCCAGCATACGTTTGAAGTTTCAAGTGGCAAGATAAGCAAGCAGCCCCATTCTCTGTGCCTCTCTGCGAACAGTGCCATGGGCAGATGAGGCTGAGCAACAGCTTTCCAGGCTAGCCCCTTCTGGCTGCCAGCTATCTGCAGACGTTCGCATTTCAAGAGCAGGGCTGCGAAAGGAGCCTAGCAGGTACACCATCTTTCCCAGGCTACGTTTCAAGTTTGAGGTGGCAAGACAAGCAAGCAGCCCCATTCTCTGTGCCTCTGTGCGAGCACTGCCATGGGCAGATGAGGCTGAGCAACAGCTTTCCAGGCTAGCACCTTCTGGCTGCCAGCTATCTGCAGACGTTTGCACTTTCAGAGAAGGGCTGCGAAAGGAGCCTGGCTGGGACACCAACTTTCCCAGGCTACGTTTGAAGTTTGAGGTGGCAAGACAAGCAAGCAGCCCCATTCTCTGTGCCTCTGTGCGAGCACTGCCATGGGCAGATGAGGCTGAGCAACAGCTTTCCAGGATAGCCCCTTCTGCCTGCCAGCTATCTGCAGACGTTCGCACTTTCGGAGCAGGGCTGTGATAGGAGCCTGGCAGGGACACCACCATTCCCAGCATGCGTTTGAAGTTTCAAGTGGCAAGATAAGCAAGCAGCCCCATTCTCTGTGCCTCTGTGCGAGCACTGCCATGGGCAGATGAGGCTGAGCAACAGCTTACCAGGATAGCCCCTTCTGCCTGCCAGCTATCTGCAGACGTTCGCACTTTCGGAGCAGGGCTGTGATAGGAGCCTGGCTGGGACACCACCATTCCCAGCATACGTTTGAAGTTTCAAGTGGCAAGATAAGCAAGCAGCCCCATTCTCTGTGCCTCTCTGCGAACAGTGCCATGGGCAGATGAGGCTGAGCAACAGCTTTCCAGGGTAGCCCCTTCTGGCTGCCAGCTATCTGTAGACGTTCGCATTTCAAGAGCAGGGCTGCGAAAGGAGCCTGGCAGGGACACCATCTTTCCCAGGCTACGTTTGAAGTTTGAGGTGGCAAGACAAGCAAGCAGCCCCATTCTCTGTGCCTCTGTGTGAGCACTGCCATAGGCAGATGAGGCTGAGCAACAGCTTTCCAGACTAGCACCTTCTGGCTTCCAGCTATCTGCAGACGTTTGCACTTTCGGAGCAGGGCTGCGAAAGGAGCCTGGCTGGGACACCAACTTTCCCAGGCTATGTTTGAAGTTTGAGGTGGCAAGACAAGCAAGCAGCCCCATTCTCTGTGCCTCTGTGCGAGCACTGCCATGGGCAGATGAGGCTGAGCAACAGCTTTCCAGGCTAGCCCCTTCTGCCTGCCAGCTATCTGCAGACGTTCGCACTTTCGGAGCAGGGCTGTGATAGGAGCCTGGCAGGGACACCACCATTCCCAGCATGCGTTTGAAGTTTCAAGTGGCAAGACAAGCAAGCAGCCCCATTCTCTGTGCCTCTGTGCGAGCACTGCCATGGGCAGATGAGGCTGAGCAACAGCTTTCCAGGCTAGCACCTTCTGGCTGTCAGCTATCTGCAGACGTTCGCACTTTCGGAGCAGGGCTGCGGAAGGAGCCTGGCTGGGACACCACCATTCCCAGCATACGTTTGAAGTTTCAAGTGGCAAGATAAGCAAGCAGCCCCATTCTCTGTGCCTCTCTGCGAACAGTGCCATGGGCAGATGAGGCTGAGCAACAGCTTTCCAGGCTAGCCCCTTCTGGCTGCCAGCTATCTGCAGACGTTCGCATTTCAAGAGCAGGGCTGCGAAAGGAGCCTAGCAGGTACACCATCTTTCCCAGGCTACGTTTCAAGTTTGAGGTGGCAAGACAAGCAAGCAGCCCCATTCTCTGTGCCTCTGTGCGAGCACTGCCATGGGCAGATGAGGCTGAGCAACAGCTTTCCAGGCTAGCACCTTCTGGCTGCCAGCTATCTGCAGACGTTTGCACTTTCAGAGAAGGGCTGCGAAAGGAGCCTGGCTGGGACACCAACTTTCCCAGGCTACGTTTGAAGTTTGAGGTGGCAAGACAAGCAAGCAGCCCCATTCTCTGTGCCTCTGTGCGAGCACTGCCATGGGCAGATGAGGCTGAGCAACAGCTTTCCAGGATAGCCCCTTCTGCCTGCCAGCTATCTGCAGACGTTCGCACTTTTGGGGCAGGGCTGTGATAGGAGCCTGGCAGGGACACCACCATTCCCAGCATGCGTTTGAAGTTTCAAGTGGCAAGATAAGCAAGCAGCCCCATTCTCTGTGCCTCTGTGCGAGCACTGCCATGGGCAGATGAGGCTGAGCAACAGCTTACCAGGATAGCCCCTTCTGCCTGCCAGCTATCTGCAGACGTTCGCACTTTCGGAGCAGGGCTGTGATAGGAGCCTGGCTGGGACACCACCATTCCCAGCATACGTTTGAAGTTTCAAGTGGCAAGATAAGCAAGCAGCCCCATTCTCTGTGCCTCTCTGCGAACAGTGCCATGGGCAGATGAGGCTGAGCAACAGCTTTCCAGGGTAGCCCCTTCTGGCTGCCAGCTATCTGTAGACGTTCGCATTTCAAGAGCAGGGCTGCGAAAGGAGCCTGGCAGGGACACCATCTTTCCCAGGCTACGTTTGAAGTTTGAGGTGGCAAGACAAGCAAGCAGCCCCATTCTCTGTGCCTCTGTGTGAGCACTGCCATAGGCAGATGAGGCTGAGCAACAGCTTTCCAGACTAGCACCTTCTGGCTTCCAGCTATCTGCAGACGTTTGCACTTTCGGAGCAGGGCTGCGAAAGGAGCCTGGCTGGGACACCAACTTTCCCAGGCTATGTTTGAAGTTTGAGGTGGCAAGACAAGCAAGCAGCCCCATTCTCTGTGCCTCTGTGCGAGCACTGCCATGGGCAGATGAGGCTGAGCAACAGCTTTCCAGGATAGCCCCTTCTGCCTGCCAGCTATCTGCAGACGTTCGCACTTTCTGAGCAGGGCTGTGATAGGAGCCTGGCAGGGACACCACCATTCCCAGCATGCGTTTGAAGTTTCAAGTGGCAAGATAAGCAAGCAGCCCCATTCTCTGTGCCTCTATGCGAACAGTGCCATGGGCAGATGAGGCTGAGCAACAGCTTACCAGGATAGCCCCTTCTGCCTGCCAGCTATCTGCAGACGTTCGCACTTTCGGAACAGGGCTGTGATAGGAGCCTGGCTGGGACACCACCATTCCCAGCATACGTTTGAAGTTTCAAGTGGCAAGATAAGCAAGCAGCCCCATTCTCTGTGCCTCTCTGCGACCAGTGCCATGGGCAGATGAGGCTGAGCAACAGCTTTCCAGGCTAGCCCCTTCTGGCTGCCAGCTATCTGCAGACGTTCGCATTTCAAGAGCAGGGCTGCGAAAGGAGCCTAGCAGGTACACCATCTTTCCCAGGCTACGTTTGAAGTTTGAGGTGGCAAGACAAGCAAGCAGCCCCATTCTCTGTGCCTCTGTGCGAGCACTGCCATGGGCAGATGAGGCTGAGCAACAGCTTTCCAGGATAGCCCCTTCTGCCTGCCAGCTATCTGCAGACGTTCACACTTTCGGAGCAGGGCTGTGATAGGAGCCTGGCAGGGACACCACCATTCCCAGCATGCGTTTGAAGTTTCAAGTGGCAAGATAAGCAAGCAGCCCCATTCTCTGTGCCTCTATGCGAACAGTGCCATGGGCAGATGAGGCTGAGCAACAGCCTACCAGGATACCCCCCTCTGCCTGCCAGCTATCTGCAGACGTTCGCACTTTCGGAGCAGGGCTGTGATAGGAGCCTGGCTGGTACACCACCATTCCCAGCATACGTTTGAAGTTTCAAGTGGCAAGACAAGCAAGCAGCCCCATTCTCTGTGCCTCTGTGCGAGCACTGCCATGGGCAGATGAGGCTGAGCAACAGCTTTCCAGGCTAGCCCCTTCTGGCTGCCAGCTATCTGCAGACGTTCGCACTTTCGGAGCAGGGCTGCGAAAGGAGCCTGGCAGGGACACCACCATTCCCAGGATACTTTTGAAGTATGAGGTGGCAAGACAAGCAAGCAGCCTCATTCTCTGTGCCTCTGTGCGAGCACTGCCATGGGCAGATGAGGCTGAGCAACAGCTTTCCAGGCTAGCCCCTTCTGCCTGCCAGCTATCTGCAGACGTTCGCACTTTCGGAGCAGGCCTCGAAAGCAGCCTGGCTGGGACACCAACTTTCCCAGGCTACGTTTGAAGTTTGAGGTGGCAAGACAAGCAAGCAGCCCCATTGTCTGTGCCTCTGTGCGCGCACTGCCATGGGCAGATGAGGCTGAGCAACAGCTTTCCAGGATAGCCCCTTCTGCCTGCCAGCTATCTGCAGACGTTCGCACTTTCGGAGCAGGGCTGCGAAAGGAGCCTGGCAGGGACACCAACTTTCCCAGGCTACGTTTGAAGTTTGAGGTGGCAAGACAAGCAAGCAGCCCCATTCTCTGTGCCTCTGTGCGAGCACTGCCATGGGCAGATGAGGCTGAGCAACAGCTTTCCAGGATAGCCCCTTCTGGCTGCCAGCTATCTGCAGACGTTCGCACTTTCGGAGCAGGGCTGCGAAAGGAGCCTGGCTGGGACACCAACTTTCCCAGGCTACGTTTGAAGTTTGAGGTGGCAAGACGAGCAAGCAGCCCCATTCTCTGTGCCTCTGTGCGAGCACTGCCATGGGCAGATGAGGCTGAGCAACAGCTTTCCAGGCTAGCCCCTTCTGGCTGCCAGCTATCTGCAGACGTTTGCACTTTCGGAGCAGGGCTGTGATAGGAGCCTGGCAGGGACACCACCATTCCCAGCATACGTTTGAAGTTTCAAGTGGCAAGATAAGCAAGCAGCCCCATTGTCTGTGCCTCTCTGCGAACAGTGCCATGGGCAGATGAGGCTGAGCAACAGCTTTCCAGGCTAGCCCCTTCTGGCTGCCAGCTATCTGCAGACGTTCGCATTTCAAGAGCAGGGCTGCGAAAGGAGCCTGGCTGGGACACCAACTTTCCCAGGCTACGTTTGAAGTTTGAGGTGGCAAGACAAGCAAGCAGCCCCATTCTCTGTGCCTCTGTGCGAGCACTGCCATGGGCAGATGAGGCTGAGCAACAGCTTTCCAGGATAGCCCCTTCTGCCTGCCAGCTATCTGCAGACGTTCGCACTTTCGGAGCAGGGCTGTGATAGGAGCCTGGCAGGGACACCACCATTCCCAGCATGCGTTTGAAGTTTCAAGTGGCAAGATAAGCAAGCAGCCCCATTCTCTGTGCCTCTGTGCGAGCACTGCCATGGGCAGATGAGGCTGAGCAACAGCTTTCCAGGATAGCCCCTTCTGGCTGCCAGCTATCTGCAGATGTTCGCACTTTCGGAGCAGGGCAGCGAAAGGAGCCTGGCTGGGACACCAACTTTCCCAGGCTACGTTTTAAGTTTGAGGTGGCAAGACAAGCAAGCAGCCCCATTCTCTGTGCCTCTGTGCGAGCACTGCCATGGGCAGATGAGGCTGAGCAACAGCTTTCCAGGGTAGCCCCTTCTGGCTGCCAGCTATCTGCAGACGTTCGCATTTCAAGAGCAGGGCTGCGAAAGGAGCCTGGCAGGGACACCATCTTTCCCAGGCTACGTTTGAAGTTTGAGGTGGCAAGACAAGCAAGCAGCCCCATTCTCTGTGCCTCTGTGCGAGCACTGCCATGGGCAGATGAGGCTGAGCAACAGCTTTCCAGGCTAGCCCCTTCTGGCTGCCAGCTATCTGCAGACGTTCGCACTTTCGGAGCAGGGCTGCGAAAGGAGCCTGGCAGGGACACCACCATTCCCAGGATACTTTTGAAGTATGAGGTGGCAAGACAAGCAAGCAGCCCCATTCTCTGTGCCTCTGTGCGAGCACTGCCATGGGCAGATGAGCCTGAGCAACAGCTTTCCAGGCTAGCCCCTTCTGCCTGCCAGCTATCTGCAGACGTTCACACTTTCGGAGCAGGGCTGTGATAGGAGCCTGGCTGGTACACCACCATTCCCAGCATACGTTTGAAGTTTCAAGTGGCAAGATAAGCAAGCAGCCGCATTCTCTGTGCCTCTCTGCGAACAGTGCCATGGGCAGATGAGGCTGAGCAACAGCTTTCCAGGCTAGCCCCTTCTGCCTGCCAGCTATCTGCAGACGTTCGCATTTCAAGAGCAGGGCTGCGAAAGGAGCCTAGCAGGTACACCATCTTTCCCAGGCTACGTTTGAAGTTTGAGGTGGCAAGACAAGCAAGCAGCCCCATTCTCTGTGCCTCTGTGCGAGCAGTGCCATGGGCAGATGAGGCTGAGCAACAGCTTTCCAGGCTAGCACCTTCTGGCTGCCAGCTATCTGCAGACGTTCGCACTTTCGGAGCTGGGCTGCGGAAGGAGCCTGGCTGGGACACCACCATTCCCAGGCTACGTTTGAAGTTTGAGGTGGCAAGACAAGCAAGCAGCCCCATTCTCTGTGCCTCTGTGCGAGCACTGCCATGGGCAGATGAGGCTGAGCAACAGCTTTCCAGGCTAGCCCCTTCTGCCTGCCAGCTATCTGCAGACGTTCGCACTTTTGGAGCAGGGCTGCGAAAGCAGCCTGGCTGGGATACCAACTTTCCCAGGCTACGTTTGAAGTTTGAGGTGGCAAGACAAGCAAGCAGCCCCATTGTCTGTGCCTCTGTGCGCGCACTGCCATGGGCAGATGAGGCTGAGCAACAGCTTTCCAGGATAGCCCCTTCTGCCTGCCAGCTATCTGCAGACGTTCGCACTTTCGGAGCAGGGCTGCGAAAGGAGCCTGGCTGGGACACCAACTTTCCCAGGCTACGTTTGAAGTTTGAGGTGGCAAGACAAGCAAGCAGCCCCATTCTCTGTGCCTCTGTGCGAGCACTGCCATGGGCAGATGAGGCTGAGCAACAGCTTTCCAGGATAGCCCCTTCTGGCTGCCAGCTATCTGCAGACGTTCGCACTTTCGGAGCAGGGCTGCGAAAGGAGCCTGGCTGGGACACCAACTTTCCCAGGCTACGTTTGAAGTTTGAGGTGGCAAGACGAGCAAGCAGCCCCATTCTCTGTGCCTCTGTGCGAGCACTGCCATGGGCAGATGAGGCTGAGCAACAGCTTTCCAGGATAGCCCCTTCTGCCTGCCAGCTATCTGCAGACGTTCGCACTTTTGGAGCAGGGCTGTGATAGGAGCCTGGCAGGGACACCACCATTCCCAGCATGCGTTTGAAGTTTCAAGTGGCAAGATAAGCAAGCAGCCCCATTCTCTGTGCCTCTCTGCGAACAGTGCCATGGGCAGATGAGGCTGAGCAACAGCTTTCCAGGCTAGCCCCTTCTGGCTGCCAGCTATCTGCAGACGTTTGCACTTTCGGAGCAGGGCTGTGATAGGAGCCTGGCAGGGACACCACCATTCCCAGCATACGTTTGAAGTTTCAAGTGGCAAGATAAGCAAGCAGCCCCATTGTCTGTGCCTCTCTGCGAACAGTGCCATGGGCAGATGAGGCTGAGCAACAGCTTTCCAGGCTAGCCCCTTCTGGCTGCCAGCTATCTGCAGACGTTCGCATTTCAAGAGCAGGGCTGCGAAAGGAGCCTGGCTGGGACACCAACTTTCCCAGGCTACGTTTGAAGTTTGAGGTGGCAAGACAAGCAAGCAGCCCCATTCTCTGTGCCTCTGTGCGAGCACTGCCATGGGCAGATGAGGCTGAGCAACAGCTTTCCAGGATAGCCCCTTCTGCCTGCCAGCTATCTGCAGACGTTCGCACTTTCGGAGCAGGGCTGTGATAGGAGCCTGGCAGGGACACCACCATTCCCAGCATGCGTTTGAAGTTTCAAGTGGCAAGATAAGCAAGCAGCCCCATTCTCTGTGCCTCTGTGCGAGCACTGCCATGGGCAGATGAGGCTGAGCAACAGCTTTCCAGGATAGCCCCTTCTGGCTGCCAGCTATCTGCAGATGTTCGCACTTTCGGAGCAGGGCTGCGAAAGGAGCCTGGCTGGGACACCAACTTTCCCAGGCTACGTTTGAAGTTTGAGGTGGCAAGACAAGCAAGCAGCCCCATTCTCTGTGCCTCTGTGCGAGCACTGCCATGGGCAGATGAGGCTGAGCAACAGCTTTCCAGGATAGCCCCTTCTGCCTGCCAGCTATCTGCAGACGTTCGCATTTCAAGAGCAGGGCTGCGAAAGGAGCCTGGCTGGGACACCAACTTTCCCAGGCTACGTTTGAAGTTTGAGGTGGCAAGACAAGCAAGCAGCCCCATTCTCTGTGCCTCTGTGCGAGCACTGCCATGGGCAGATGAGGCTGAGCAACAGCTTTCCAGGATAGCCCCTTCTGCCTGCCAGCTATCTGCAGACGTTCGCACTTTCGGAGCAGGGCTGTGATAGGAGCCTGGCAGGGACACCACCATTCCCAGCATGCGTTTGAAGTTTCAAGTGGCAAGATAAGCAAGCAGCCCCATTCTCTGTGCCTCTGTGCGAGCACTGCCATGGGCAGATGAGGCTGAGCAACAGCTTTCCAGGATAGCCCCTTCTGGCTGCCAGCTATCTGCAGATGTTCGCACTTTCGGAGCAGGGCAGCGAAAGGAGCCTGGCTGGGACACCAACTTTCCCAGGCTACGTTTTAAGTTTGAGGTGGCAAGACAAGCAAGCAGCCCCATTCTCTGTGCCTCTGTGCGAGCACTGCCATGGGCAGATGAGGCTGAGCAACAGCTTTCCAGGGTAGCCCCTTCTGGCTGCCAGCTATCTGCAGACGTTCGCACTTTCGGAGCAGGGCTGCGAAAGGAGCCTGGCTGGGACACCAACTTTCCCAGGCTACGTTTGAAGTTTCAAGTGGCAAGACAAGCAAGCAGCCCCCTTCTCTGTGCCTCTCTGCGAGCACTGCCATGGGCAGATGAGGCTGAGCAACAGCTGTCCAGGCTAGCCCCTTCTGCCTGCCAGCTATCTGCAGACGTTCTCATTTCAAGAGCAGGGCTGCGAAAGGAGCCTAGCAGGTACACCATCTTTCCCAGGCTACGTTTGAAGTTTGAGGTGGCAAGACAAGCAAGCAGCCCCATTCTCTGTGCCTCTGTGCGAGCACTGCCATGGGCAGATGAGGCTGAGCAACAGCTTTCCAGGCTAGCACCTTCTGGCTGCCAGCTATCTGCAGACGTTCGCACTTTCGGAGCTGGGCTGCGGAAGGAGCCTGGCTGGGACACCACCATTCCCAGGCTACGTTTGAAGTTTGAGGTGGCAAGACAAGCAAGCAGCCCCATTCTCTGTGCCTCTGTGCGAGCACTGCCATGGGCAGATGAGGCTGAGCAACAGCTTTCCAGGCTAGCCCCTTCTGCCTGCCAGCTATCTGCAGACGTTCGCACTTTCGGAGCAGGGCTGCGAAAGCAGCCTGGCTGGGACACCAACTTTCCCAGGCTACGTTTGAAGTTTGAGGTGGCAAGACAAGCAAGCAGCCCCATTGTCTGTGCCTCTGTGCGCGCACTGCCATGGGCAGATGAGGCTGAGCAACAGCTTTCCAGGATAGCCCCTTCTGCCTGCCAGCTATCTGCAGACATTCGCACTTTCGGAGCAGGGCTGCGAAAGGAGCCTGGCAGGGACACCAACTTTCCCAGGCTACGTTTGAAGTTTGAGGTGGCAAGACAAGCAAGCAGCCCCATTCTCTGTGCCTCTGTGCGAGCACTGCCATGGGCAGATGAGGCTGAGCAACAGCTTTCCAGGATAGCCCCTTCTGGCTGCCAGCTATCTGCAGACGTTCGCACTTTTGGAGCAGGGCTGTGATAGGAGCCTGGCAGGGACACCACCATTCCCAGCATTCGTTTGAAGTTTCAAGTGGCAAGATAAGCAAGCAGCCCCATTCTCTGTGCCTCTCTGCGAACAGTGCCATGGGCAGATGAGGCTGAGCAACAGCTTTCCAGGATAGCCCCTTCTGGCTGCCAGCTATCTGCAGACGTTTGCACTTTCGGAGCAGGGCTGTGATAGGAGCCTGGCAGGGACACCACCATTCCCAGCATACGTTTGAAGTTTCAAGTGGCAAGATAAGCAAGCAGCCCCATTGTCTGTGCCTCTCTGCGAACAGTGCCATGGGCAGATGAGGCTGAGCAACAGCTTTCCAGGCTAGCCCCTTCTGGCTGCCAGCTATCTGCAGACGTTCGCATTTCAAGAGCAGGGCTGCGAAAGGAGCCTGGCTGGGACACCAACTTTCCCAGGCTACGTTTGAAGTTTGAGGTGGCAAGACAAGCAAGCAGCCCCATTCTCTGTGCCTCTGTGCGAGCACTGCCATGGGCAGATGAGGCTGAGCAACAGCTTTCCAGGATAGCCCCTTCTGCCTGCCAGCTATCTGCAGACGTTCGCACTTTCGGAGCAGGGCTGTGATAGGAGCCTGGCAGGGACACCACCATTCCCAGCATGCGTTTGAAGTTTCAAGTGGCAAGATAAGCAAGCAGCCCCATTCTCTGTGCCTCTGTGCGAGCACTGCCATGGGCAGATGAGGCTGAGCAACAGCTTTCCAGGATAGCCCCTTCTGGCTGCCAGCTATCTGCAGATGTTCGCACTTTCGGAGCAGGGCAGCGAAAGGAGCCTGGCAGGGACACCAACTTTCCCAGGCTACGTTTTAAGTTTGAGGTGGCAAGACAAGCAAGCAGCCCCATTCTCTGTGCCTCTGTGCGAGCACTGCCATGGGCAGATGAGGCTGAGCAACAGCTTTCCAGGATAGCCCCTTCTGGCTGCCAGCTATCTGTAGACGTTCGCATTTCAAGAGCAGGACTGCGAAAGGAGCCTGGCTGGGACACCAACTTTCCCAGGCTACGTTTGAAGTTTGAGGTGGCAAGACAAGCAAGCAGCCCCATTCTCTGTGCCTCTGTGCGAGCACTGCCATGGGCAGATGAGGCTGAGCAACAGCTTTCCAGGATAGCCCCTTCTGCCTGCCAGCT
The DNA here is from genome assembly GCF_030867145.1 of Opisthocomus hoazin. NCBI lineage: Eukaryota > Metazoa > Chordata > Aves > Opisthocomiformes > Opisthocomidae > Opisthocomus > Opisthocomus hoazin. Next base: position 735,280 of record NC_134441.1, read on the forward strand.
ATCTGCAGACGTTCGCACTTTCGGAGCAGGGCTGTGATAGGAGCCTGGCAGGGACACCACCATTCCCAGCATGCGTTTGAAGTTTCAAGTGGCAAGATAAGCAAGCAGCCCCATTCTCTGTGCCTCTGTGCGAGCACTGCCATGGGCAGATGAGGCTGAGCAACAGCTTTCCAGGATAGCCCCTTCTGCCTGCCAGCTATCTGCAGATGTTCGCACTTTCGGAGCAGGGCAGCGAAAGGAGCCTGGCTGGGACACCAACTTTCCCAGGCTACGTTTGAAGTTTGAGGTGGCAAGACAAGCAAGCAGCCCCATTCTCTGTGCCTCTGTGCGAGCACTGCCATGGGCAGATGAGGCTGAGCAACAGCTTTCCAGGGTAGCCCCTTCTGGCTGCCAGCTATCTGCAGACGTTCTCATTTCAAGAGCAGGGCTGCGAAAGGAGCCTAGCAGGTACACCATCTTTCCCAGGATACGTTTGAAGTTTGAGGTGGCAAGACAAGCAAGCAGCCCCATTCTCTGTGCCTCTGTGCGAGCACTGCCATGGGCAGATGAGGCTGAGCAACAGCTTTCCAGGCTAGCACCTTCTGGCTGCCAGCTATCTGCAGACGTTCGCACTTTCGGAGCTGGGCTGCGGAAGGAGCCTGGCTGGGACACCACCATTCCCAGGCTACGTTTGAAGTTTGAGGTGGCAAGACAAGCAAGCAGCCCCATTCTCTGTGCCTCTGTGCGAGCACTGCCATGGGCAGATGAGGCTGAGCAACAGCTTTCCAGGATAGCCCCTTCTGCCTGCCAGCTATCTGCAGACGTTCGCACTTTCGGAGCAGGGCTGCGAAAGCAGCCTGGCTGGGACACCAACTTTCCCAGGCTACGTTTGAAGTTTGAGGTGGCAAGACAAGCAAGCAGCCCCATTGTCTGTGCCTCTGTGCGCGCACTGCCATGGGCAGATGAGGCTGAGCAACAGCTTTCCAGGATAGCCCCTTCTGCCTGCCAGCTATCTGCAGACATTCGCACTTTCGGAGCAGGGCTGCGAAAGGAGCCTGGCAGGGACACCAACTTTCCCAGGCTACGTTTGAAGTTTGAGGTGGCAAGACAAGCAAGCAGCCCCATTCTCTGTGCCTCTGTGCGAGCACTGCCATGGGCAGATGAGGCTGAGCAACAGCTTTCCAGGATAGCCCCTTCTGGCTGCCAGCTATCTGCAGACGTTCGCACTTTCGGAGCAGGGCTGTGATAGGAGCCTGGCAGGGACACCACCATTCCCAGCATGCGTTTGAAGTTTCAAGTGGCAAGATAAGCAAGCAGCCCCATTCTCTGTGCCTCTCTGCGAACAGTGCCATGGGCAGATGAGGCTGAGCAACAGCTTTCCAGGCTAGCCCCTTCTGCCTGCCAGCTATCTGCAGACGTTTGCACTTTCGGAGCAGGGCTGTGATAGGAGCCTGGCAGGGACACCACCATTCCCAGCATACGTTTGAAGTTTCAAGTGGCAAGATAAGCAAGCAGCCCCATTGTCTGTGCCTCTCTGCGAACAGTGCCATGGGCAGATGAGGCTGAGCAACAGCTTTCCAGGCTAGCCCCTTCTGGCTGCCAGCTATCTGCAGACGTTCGCATTTCAAGAGCAGGGCTGCGAAAGGAGCCTGGCTGGGACACCAACTTTCCCAGGCTACGTTTGAAGTTTGAGGTGGCAAGACAAGCAAGCAGCCCCATTCTCTGTGCCTCTGTGCGAGCACTGCCATGGGCAGATGAGGCTGAGCAACAGCTTTCCAGGATAGCCCCTTCTGCCTGCCAGCTATCTGCAGACGTTCGCACTTTCGGAGCAGGGCTGTGATAGGAGCCTGGCAGGGACACCACCATTCCCAGCATGCGTTTGAAGTTTCAAGTGGCAAGATAAGCAAGCAGCCCCATTCTCTGTGCCTCTGTGCGAGCACTGCCATGGGCAGATGAGGCTGAGCAACAGCTTTCCAGGATAGCCCCTTCTGGCTGCCAGCTATCTGCAGATGTTCGCACTTTCGGAGCAGGGCAGCGAAAGGAGCCTGGCTGGGACACCAACTTTCCCAGGCTACGTTTTAAGTTTGAGGTGGCAAGACAAGCAAGCAGCCCCATTCTCTGTGCCTCTGTGCGAGCACTGCCATGGGCAGATGAGGCTGAGCAACAGCTTTCCAGGATAGCCCCTTCTGGCTGCCAGCTATCTGTAGACGTTCGCATTTCAAGAGCAGGACTGCGAAAGGAGCCTGGCAGGGACACCATCTTTCCCAGGCTACGTTTGAAGTTTGAGGTGGCAAGACAAGCAAGCAGCCCCATTCTCTGTGCCTCTGTGCGAGCACTGCCATGGGCAGATGAGGCTGAGCAACAGCTTTCCAGGCTAGCACCTTCTGGCTGCCAGCTATCTGCAGACGTTCGCACTTTCGGAGCTGGGCTGCGGAAGGAGCCTGGCTGGGACACCACCATTCCCAGGCTACGTTTGAAGTTTGAGGTGGCAAGACAAGCAAGCAGCCCCATTCTCTGTGCCTCTGTGCGAGCACTGCCATGGGCAGATGAGGCTGAGCAACAGCTTTCCAGGCTAGCCCCTTCTGCCTGCCAGCTATCTGCAGACGTTCGCACTTTCGGAGCAGGGCTGCGAAAGCAGCCTGGCTGGGACACCAACTTTCCCAGGCTACGTTTGAAGTTTGAGGTGGCAAGACAAGCAAGCAGCCCCATTGTCTGTGCCTCTGTGCGCGCACTGCCATGGGCAGATGAGGCTGAGCAACAGCTTTCCAGGATAGCCCCTTCTGCCTGCCAGCTATCTGCAGACATTCGCACTTTCGGAGCAGGGCTGCGAAAGGAGCCTGGCAGGGACACCAACTTTCCCAGGCTACGTTTGAAGTTTGAGGTGGCAAGACAAGCAAGCAGCCCCATTCTCTGTGCCTCTGTGCGAGCACTGCCATGGGCAGATGAGGCTGAGCAACAGCTTTCCAGGATAGCCCCTTCTGGCTGCCAGCTATCTGCAGACGTTCGCACTTTTGGAGCAGGGCTGTGATAGGAGCCTGGCAGGGACACCACCATTCCCAGCATTCGTTTGAAGTTTCAAGTGGCAAGATAAGCAAGCAGCCCCATTCTCTGTGCCTCTCTGCGAACAGTGCCATGGGCAGATGAGGCTGAGCAACAGCTTTCCAGGATAGCCCCTTCTGGCTGCCAGCTATCTGCAGACGTTTGCACTTTCGGAGCAGGGCTGTGATAGGAGCCTGGCAGGGACACCACCATTCCCAGCATACGTTTGAAGTTTCAAGTGGCAAGATAAGCAAGCAGCCCCATTGTCTGTGCCTCTCTGCGAACAGTGCCATGGGCAGATGAGGCTGAGCAACAGCTTTCCAGGCTAGCCCCTTCTGGCTGCCAGCTATCTGCAGACGTTCGCATTTCAAGAGCAGGGCTGCGAAAGGAGCCTGGCTGGGACACCAACTTTCCCAGGCTACGTTTGAAGTTTGAGGTGGCAAGACAAGCAAGCAGCCCCATTCTCTGTGCCTCTGTGCGAGCACTGCCATGGGCAGATGAGGCTGAGCAACAGCTTTCCAGGATAGCCCCTTCTGCCTGCCAGCTATCTGCAGACGTTCGCACTTTCGGAGCAGGGCTGTGATAGGAGCCTGGCAGGGACACCACCATTCCCAGCATGCGTTTGAAGTTTCAAGTGGCAAGATAAGCAAGCAGCCCCATTCTCTGTGCCTCTGTGCGAGCACTGCCATGGGCAGATGAGGCTGAGCAACAGCTTTCCAGGATAGCCCCTTCTGGCTGCCAGCTATCTGCAGATGTTCGCACTTTCGGAGCAGGGCAGCGAAAGGAGCCTGGCAGGGACACCAACTTTCCCAGGCTACGTTTTAAGTTTGAGGTGGCAAGACAAGCAAGCAGCCCCATTCTCTGTGCCTCTGTGCGAGCACTGCCATGGGCAGATGAGGCTGAGCAACAGCTTTCCAGGATAGCCCCTTCTGGCTGCCAGCTATCTGTAGACGTTCGCATTTCAAGAGCAGGACTGCGAAAGGAGCCTGGCTGGGACACCAACTTTCCCAGGCTACGTTTGAAGTTTGAGGTGGCAAGACAAGCAAGCAGCCCCATTCTCTGTGCCTCTGTGCGAGCACTGCCATGGGCAGATGAGGCTGAGCAACAGCTTTCCAGGATAGCCCCTTCTGCCTGCCAGCTATCTGCAGACGTTCGCACTTTCGGAGCAGGGCTGTGATAGGAGCCTGGCAGGGACACCACCATTCCCAGCATGCGTTTGAAGTTTCAAGTGGCAAGATAAGCAAGCAGCCCCATTCTCTGTGCCTCTGTGCGAGCACTGCCATGGGCAGATGAGGCTGAGCAACAGCTTTCCAGGATAGCCCCTTCTGCCTGCCAGCTATCTGCAGATGTTCGCACTTTCGGAGCAGGGCAGCGAAAGGAGCCTGGCTGGGACACCAACTTTCCCAGGCTACGTTTGAAGTTTGAGGTGGCAAGACAAGCAAGCAGCCCCATTCTCTGTGCCTCTGTGCGAGCACTGCCATGGGCAGATGAGGCTGAGCAACAGCTTTCCAGGGTAGCCCCTTCTGGCTGCCAGCTATCTGCAGACGTTCGCACTTTCGGAGCAGGGCTGCGAAAGGAGCCTGGCTGGGACACCAACTTTCCCAGGCTACGTTTGAAGTTTCAAGTGGCAAGACAAGCAAGCAGCCCCATTCTCTGTGCCTCTCTGCGAGCACTGCCATGGGCAGATGAGGCTGAGCAACAGCTGTCCAGGCTAGCCCCTTCTGCCTGCCAGCTATCTGCAGACGTTCTCATTTCAAGAGCAGGGCTGCGAAAGGAGCCTAGCAGGTACACCATCTTTCCCAGGATACGTTTGAAGTTTGAGGTGGCAAGACAAGCAAGCAGCCCCATTCTCTGTGCCTCTGTGCGAGCACTGCCATGGGCAGATGAGGCTGAGCAACAGCTTTCCAGGCTAGCACCTTCTGGCTGCCAGCTATCTGCAGACGTTCGCACTTTCGGAGCTGGGCTGCGGAAGGAGCCTGGCTGGGACACCACCATTCCCAGGCTACGTTTGAAGTTTGAGGTGGCAAGACAAGCAAGCAGCCCCATTCTCTGTGCCTCTGTGCGAGCACTGCCATGGGCAGATGAGGCTGAGCAACAGCTTTCCAGGATAGCCCCTTCTGCCTGCCAGCTATCTGCAGACGTTCGCACTTTCGGAGCAGGGCTGCGAAAGCAGCCTGGCTGGGACACCAACTTTCCCAGGCTACGTTTGAAGTTTGAGGTGGCAAGACAAGCAAGCAGCCCCATTGTCTGTGCCTCTGTGCGCGCACTGCCATGGGCAGATGAGGCTGAGCAACAGCTTTCCAGGATAGCCCCTTCTGCCTGCCAGCTATCTGCAGACATTCGCACTTTCGGAGCAGGGCTGCGAAAGGAGCCTGGCAGGGACACCAACTTTCCCAGGCTACGTTTGAAGTTTGAGGTGGCAAGACAAGCAAGCAGCCCCATTCTCTGTGCCTCTGTGCGAGCACTGCCATGGGCAGATGAGGCTGAGCAACAGCTTTCCAGGATAGCCCCTTCTGGCTGCCAGCTATCTGCAGACGTTCGCACTTTCGGAGCAGGGCTGTGATAGGAGCCTGGCAGGGACACCACCATTCCCAGCATGCGTTTGAAGTTTCAAGTGGCAAGATAAGCAAGCAGCCCCATTCTCTGTGCCTCTCTGCGAACAGTGCCATGGGCAGATGAGGCTGAGCAACAGCTTTCCAGGCTAGCCCCTTCTGCCTGCCAGCTATCTGCAGACGTTTGCACTTTCGGAGCAGGGCTGTGATAGGAGCCTGGCAGGGACACCACCATTCCCAGCATACGTTTGAAGTTTCAAGTGGCAAGATAAGCAAGCAGCCCCATTGTCTGTGCCTCTCTGCGAACAGTGCCATGGGCAGATGAGGCTGAGCAACAGCTTTCCAGGCTAGCCCCTTCTGGCTGCCAGCTATCTGCAGACGTTCGCATTTCAAGAGCAGGGCTGCGAAAGGAGCCTGGCTGGGACACCAACTTTCCCAGGCTACGTTTGAAGTTTGAGGTGGCAAGACAAGCAAGCAGCCCCATTCTCTGTGCCTCTGTGCGAGCACTGCCATGGGCAGATGAGGCTGAGCAACAGCTTTCCAGGATAGCCCCTTCTGCCTGCCAGCTATCTGCAGACGTTCGCACTTTCGGAGCAGGGCTGTGATAGGAGCCTGGCAGGGACACCACCATTCCCAGCATGCGTTTGAAGTTTCAAGTGGCAAGATAAGCAAGCAGCCCCATTCTCTGTGCCTCTGTGCGAGCACTGCCATGGGCAGATGAGGCTGAGCAACAGCTTTCCAGGATAGCCCCTTCTGGCTGCCAGCTATCTGCAGATGTTCGCACTTTCGGAGCAGGGCAGCGAAAGGAGCCTGGCTGGGACACCAACTTTCCCAGGCTACGTTTTAAGTTTGAGGTGGCAAGACAAGCAAGCAGCCCCATTCTCTGTGCCTCTGTGCGAGCACTGCCATGGGCAGATGAGGCTGAGCAACAGCTTTCCAGGATAGCCCCTTCTGGCTGCCAGCTATCTGTAGACGTTCGCATTTCAAGAGCAGGACTGCGAAAGGAGCCTGGCAGGGACACCATCTTTCCCAGGCTACGTTTGAAGTTTGAGGTGGCAAGACAAGCAAGCAGCCCCATTCTCTGTGCCTCTGTGCGAGCACTGCCATGGGCAGATGAGGCTGAGCAACAGCTTTCCAGGCTAGCCCCTTCTGGCTGCCAGCTATCTGCAGACGTTCGCACTTTCGGAGCAGGGCTGCGAAAGGAGCCTGGCTGGGACACCACCATTCCCAGGATACTTTTGAAGTATGAGGTTGCAAGACAAGCAAGCAGCCCCATTCTCTGTGCCTCTGTGCGAGCACTGCCATGGGCAGATGAGGCTGAGCAACAGCTTTCCAGGCTAGCCCCTTCTGCCTGCCAGCTATCTGCAGACGTTCACACTTTCGGAGCAGGGCTGTGATAGGAGCCTGGCTGGTACACCACCATTCCCAGCATACGTTTGAAGTTTCAAGTGGCAAGATAAGCAAGCAGCCGCATTCTCTGTGCCTCTCTGCGAACAGTGCCATGGGCAGATGAGGCTGAGCAACAGCTTTCCAGGCTAGCCCCTTCTGCCTGCCAGCTATCTGCAGACGTTCGCATTTCAAGAGCAGGGCTGCGAAAGGAGCCTAGCAGGTACACCATCTTTCCCAGGCTACGTTTGAAGTTTGAGGTGGCAAGACAAGCAAGCAGCCCCATTCTCTGTGCCTCTGTGCGAGCACTGCCATGGGCAGATGAGGCTGAGCAACAGCTTTCCAGGCTAGCACCTTCTGGCTGCCAGCTATCTGCAGACGTTCGCACTTTCGGAGCTGGGCTGCGGAAGGAGCCTGGCTGGGACACCACCATTCCCAGGCTACGTTTGAAGTTTGAGGTGGCAAGACAAGCAAGCAGCCCCATTCTCTGTGCCTCTGTGCGAGCACTGCCATGGGCAGATGAGGCTGAGCAACAGCTTTCCAGGCTAGCCCCTTCTGCCTGCCAGCTATCTGCAGACGTTCGCACTTTCGGAGCAGGGCTGCGAAAGCAGCCTGGCTGGGACACCAACTTTCCCAGGCTACGTTTGAAGTTTGAGGTGGCAAGACAAGCAAGCAGCCCCATTGTCTGTGCCTCTGTGCGCGCACTGCCATGGGCAGATGAGGCTGAGCAACAGCTTTCCAGGATAGCCCCTTCTGCCTGCCAGCTATCTGCAGACGTTCGCACTTTTGGAGCAGGGCTGTGATAGGAGCCTGGCAGGGACACCACCATTCCCAGCATGCGTTTGAAGTTTCAAGTGGCAAGATAAGCAAGCAGCCCCATTCTCTGTGCCTCTCTGCGAACACTGCCATGGGCAGATGAGGCTGAGCAACAGCTTTCCAGGCTAGCCCCTTCTGGCTGCCAGCTATCTGCAGACGTTTGCACTTTCGGAGCAGGGCTGTGATAGGAGCCTGGCAGGGACACCACCATTCCCAGCATACGTTTGAAGTTTCAAGTGGCAAGATAAGCAAGCAGCCCCATTGTCTGTGCCTCTCTGCGAACAGTGCCATGGGCAGATGAGGCTGAGCAACAGCTTTCCAGGCTAGCCCCTTCTGGCTGCCAGCTATCTGCAGACGTTCGCATTTCAAGAGCAGGGCTGCGAAAGGAGCCTGGCTGGGACACCAACTTTCCCAGGCTACGTTTGAAGTTTGAGGTGGCAAGACAAGCAAGCAGCCCCATTCTCTGTGCCTCTGTGCGAGCACTGCCATGGGCAGATGAGGCTGAGCAACAGCTTTCCAGGATAGCCCCTTCTGCCTGCCAGCTATGTGCAGACGTTCGCACTTTCGGAGCAGGGCTGTGATAGGAGCCTGGCAGGGACACCACCATTCCCAGCATGCGTTTGAAGTTTCAAGTGGCAAGATAAGCAAGCAGCCCCATTCTCTGTGCCTCTGTGCGAGCACTGCCATGGGCAGATGAGGCTGAGCAACAGCTTTCCAGGATAGCCCCTTCTGGCTGCCAGCTATCTGCAGACGTTCGCACTTTCGGAGCAGGGCTGCGAAAGGAGCCTGGCTGGGACACCAACTTTCCCAGGCTACGTTTGAAGTTTGAGGTGGCAAGACGAGCAAGCAGCCCCATTCTCTGTGCCTCTGTGCGAGCACTGCCATGGGCAGATGAGGCTGAGCAACAGCTTTCCAGGATAGCCCCTTCTGGCTGCCAGCTATCTGCAGACGTTCGCACTTTTGGAGCAGGGCTGTGATAGGAGCCTGGCAGGGACACCACCATTCCCAGCATGCGTTTGAAGTTTCAAGTGGCAAGATAAGCAAGCAGCCCCATTCTCTGTGCCTCTCTGCGAACAGTGCCATGGGCAGATGAGGCTGAGCAACAGCTTTCCAGGCTAGCCCCTTCTGGCTGCCAGCTATCTGCAGACGTTTGCACTTTCGGAGCAGGGCTGTGATAGGAGCCTGGCAGGGACACCACCATTCCCAGCATACGTTTGAAGTTTCAAGTGGCAAGATAAGCAAGCAGCCCCATTGTCTGTGCCTCTCTGCGAACAGTGCCATGGGCAGATGAGGCTGAGCAACAGCTTTCCAGGCTAGCCCCTTCTGGCTGCCAGCTATCTGCAGACGTTCGCATTTCAAGAGCAGGGCTGCGAAAGGAGCCTGGCTGGGACACCAACTTTCCCAGGCTACGTTTGAAGTTTGAGGTGGCAAGACAAGCAAGCAGCCCCATTCTCTGTGCCTCTGTGCGAGCACTGCCATGGGCAGATGAGGCTGAGCAACAGCTTTCCAGGATAGCCCCTTCTGCCTGCCAGCTATCTGCAGACGTTCGCACTTTCGGAGCAGGGCTGTGATAGGAGCCTGGCAGGGACACCACCATTCCCAGCATGCGTTTGAAGTTTCAAGTGGCAAGATAAGCAAGCAGCCCCATTCTCTGTGCCTCTGTGCGAGCACTGCCATGGGCAGATGAGGCTGAGCAACAGCTTTCCAGGATAGCCCCTTCTGGCTGCCAGCTATCTGCAGATGTTCGCACTTTCGGAGCAGGGCAGCGAAAGGAGCCTGGCTGGGACACCAACTTTCCCAGGCTACGTTTTAAGTTTGAGGTGGCAAGACAAGCAAGCAGCCCCATTCTCTGTGCCTCTGTGCGAGCACTGCCATGGGCAGATGAGGCTGAGCAACAGCTTTCCAGGCTAGCACCTTCTGGCTGCCAGCTATCTGCAGACGTTCGCACTTTCGGAGCAGGGCTGCGAAAGGAGCCTGGCTGGGACACCAACTTTCCCAGGCTACGTTTGAAGTTTCAAGTGGCAAGACAAGCAAGCAGCCCCATTCTCTGTGCCTCTCTGCGAGCACTGCCATGGGCAGATGAGGCTGAGCAACAGCTGTCCAGGCTAGCCCCTTCTGCCTGCCAGCTATCTGCAGACGTTCTCATTTCAAGAGCAGGGCTGCGAAAGGAGCCTAGCAGGTACACCATCTTTCCCAGGCTACGTTTGAAGTTTGAGGTGGCAAGACAAGCAAGCAGCCCCATTCTCTGTGCCTCTGTGCGAGCAGTGCCATGGGCAGATGAGGCTGAGCAACAGCTTTCCAGGCTAGCACCTTCTGGCTGCCAGCTATCTGCAGACGTTCGCACTTTCGGAGCTGGGCTGCGGAAGGAGCCTGGCTGTGACACCACCATTCCCAGGCTACGTTTGAAGTTTGAGGTGGCAAGACAAGCAAGCAGCCCCATTCTCTGTGCCTCTGTGCGAGCACTGCCATGGGCAGATGAGGCTGAGCAACAGCTTTCCAGGCTAGCCCCTTCTGCCTGCCAGCTATCTGCAGACGTTCGCACTTTCGGAGCAGGGCTGCGAAAGCAGCCTGGCTGGGACACCAACTTTCCCAGGCTACGTTTGAAGTTTGAGGTGGCAAGACAAGCAAGCAGCCCCATTGTCTGTGCCTCTGTGCGAGCACTGCCATGGGCAGATGAGGCTGAGCAACAGCTTTCCAGGATAGCCCCTTCTGGCTGCCAGCTATCTGCAGACGTTCGCACTTTCGGAGCAGGGCTGCGAAAGGAGCCTGGCTGGGACACCAACTTTCCCAGGCTACGTTTGAAGTTTGAGGTGGCAAGACAAGCAAGCAGCCCCATTCTCTGTGCCTCTGTGCGAGCACTGCCATGGGCAGATGAGGCTGAGCAACAGCTTTCCAGGATAGCCCCTTCTGGCTGCCAGCTATCTGCAGACGTTCGCACTTTTGGAGCAGGGCTGTGATAGGAGCCTGGCAGGGACACCACCATTCCCAGCATGCGTTTGAAGTTTCAAGTGGCAAGATAAGCAAGCAGCCCCATTCTCTGTGCCTCTCTGCGAACAGTGCCATGGGCAGATGAGGCTGAGCAACAGCTTTCCAGGCTAGCCCCTTCTGCCTGCCAGCTATCTGCAGACGTTTGCACTTTCGGAGCAGGGCTGTGATAGGAGCCTGGCAGGGACACCACCATTCCCAGCATACGTTTGAAGTTTCAAGTGGCAAGATAAGCAAGCAGCCCCATTGTCTGTGCCTCTCTGCGAACAGTGCCATGGGCAGATGAGGCTGAGCAACAGCTTTCCAGGCTAGCCCCTTCTGGCTGCCAGCTATCTGCAGACGTTCACATTTCAAGAGCAGGGCTGCGAAAGGAGCCTGGCTGGGACACCAACTTTCCCAGGCTACGTTTGAAGTTTGAGGTGGCAAGACAAGCAAGCAGCCCCATTCTCTGTGCCTCTGTGCGAGCACTGCCATGGGCAGATGAGGCTGAGCAACAGCTTTCCAGGATAGCCCCTTCTGCCTGCCAGCTATCTGCAGACGTTCGCACTTTCGGAGCAGGGCTGTGATAGGAGCCTGGCAGGGACACCACCATTCCCAGCATGCGTTTGAAGTTTCAAGTGGCAAGATAAGCAAGCAGCCCCATTCTCTGTGCCTCTGTGCGAGCACTGCCATGGGCAGATGAGGCTGAGCAACAGCTTTCCAGGCTAGCCCCTTCTGGCTGCCAGCTATCTGCAGACGTTCGCACTTTCGGAGCAGGGCTGCGAATGGAGCCTGGCTGGGACACCAACTTTCCCAGGCTACGTTGGAAGTTTCAAGTGGCAAGATAAGCAAGTATCCCCATTCTCTGTGCCTCTCTGCGAACAGTGCCATGGGCAGATGAGGCTGAGCAACAGCTTTCCAGGATAGCCCCTTCTGTCTGCCAGCTATCTGCAGACGTTCTCATTTCAAGAGCAGGGCTGCGAAAGGAGCCTGGCAGGGACACCAACTTTCCCAGGCTACGTTTGAAGTTTGAGGTGGCAAGACAAGCAAGCAGCCCCATTCTCTGTGCCTCTGTGCGAGCACTGCCATGGGCAGATGAGGCTGAGCAACAGCTTTCCAGGATAGCCCCTTCTGGCTGCCAGCTATCTGCAGACGTTCGCACTTTCGGAGCAGGGCTGCGAAAGGAGCCTGGCTGGGACACCAACTTTCCCAGGCTACGTTTGAAGTTTCAAGTGGCAAGACAAGCAAGCAGCCCCATTCTCTGTGCCTCTCTGTGAGCACTGCCATGGGCAGATGAGGCTGAGCAACAGCTGTCCAGGCTAGCCCCTTCTGCCTGCCAGCTATCTGCAGACGTTCTCATTTCAAGAGCAGGGCTGTGATAGGAGCCTGGCTGGGACACCACCATTCCCAGCATACGTTTGAAGTTTCAAGTGGCAAGATAAGCAAGCAGCCCCATTCTCTGTGCCTCTGTGCGAGCACTGCCATGGGCAGATGAGGCTGAGCAACAGCTTTCCAGGCTAGCACCTTCTGGCTGCCAGCTATCTGCAGACGTTCGCACTTTCGGAGCAGGGCTGCGAAAGGAGCCTGGCTGGGACACCAACTTTCCCAGGCTACGTTTGAAGTTTCAAGTGGCAAGACAAGCAAGCGGCCCCATTCTCTGTGCCTCTCTGCGAGCACTGCCATGGGCAGATGAGGCTGAGCAACAGCTGTCCAGGCTAGCCCCTTCTGCCTGCCAGCTATCTGCAGACGTTCTCATTTCAAGAGCAGGGCTGCGAAAGGAGCCTAGCAGGTACACCATCTTTCCCAGGCTACGTTTGAAGTTTGAGGTGGCAAGACAAGCAAGCAGCCCCATTCTCTGTGCCTCTGTGCGAGCAGTGCCATGGGCAGATGAGGCTGAGCAACAGCTTTCCAGGCTAGCACCTTCTGGCTGCCAGCTATCTGCAGACGTTCGCACTTTCGGAGCTGGGCTGCGGAAGGAGCCTGGCTGTGACACCACCATTCCCAGGCTACGTTTGAAGTTTGAGGTGGCAAGACAAGCAAGCAGCCCCATTCTCTGTGCCTCTGTGCGAGCACTGCCATGGGCAGATGAGGCTGAGCAACAGCTTTCCAGGCTAGCCCCTTCTGCCTGCCAGCTATCTGCAGACGTTCGCACTTTCGGAGCAGGGCTGCGAAAGCAGCCTGGCTGGGACACCAACTTTCCCAGGCTACGTTTGAAGTTTGAGGTGGCAAGACAAGCAAGCAGCCCCATTGTCTGTGCCTCTGTGCGAGCACTGCCATGGGCAGATGAGGCTGAGCAACAGCTTTCCAGGATAGCCCCTTCTGGCTGCCAGCTATCTGCAGACGTTCGCACTTTCGGAGCAGGGCTGCGAAAGGAGCCTGGCTGGGACACCAACTTTCCCAGGCTACGTTTGAAGTTTGAGGTGGCAAGACGAGCAAGCAGCCCCATTCTCTGTGCCTCTGTGCGAGCACTGCCATGGGCAGATGAGGCTGAGCAACAGCTTTCCAGGATAGCCCCTTCTGGCTGCCAGCTATCTGCAGACGTTCGCACTTTTGGAGCAGGGCTGTGATAGGAGCCTGGCAGGGACACCACCATTCCCAGCATGCGTTTGAAGTTTCAAGTGGCAAGATAAGCAAGCAGCCCCATTCTCTGTGCCTCTCTGCGAACAGTGCCATGGGCAGATGAGGCTGAGCAACAGCTTTCCAGGCTAGCCCCTTCTGGCTGCCAGCTATCTGCAGACGTTTGCACTTTCGGAGCAGGGCTGCGAAAGGAGCCTGGCAGGGACACCACCATTCCCAGCATACGTTTGAAGTTTCAAGTGGCAAGATAAGCAAGCAGCCCCATTGTCTGTGCCTCTCTGCGAACAGTGCCATGGGCAGATGAGGCTGAGCAACAGCTTTCCAGGCTAGCCCCTTCTGGCTGCCAGCTATCTGCAGACGTTCACATTTCAAGAGCAGGGCTGCGAAAGGAGCCTGGCTGGGACACCAACTTTCCCAGGCTACGTTTGAAGTTTCAAGTGGCAAGACAAGCAAGCAGCCCCATTCTCTGTGCCTCTGTGCGAGCACTGCCATGGGCAGATGAGGCTGAGCAACAGCTTTCCAGGCTAGCCCCTTCTGCCTGCCAGCTATCTGCAGACGTTCGCACTTTCGGAGCAGGGCTGCGAAAGCAGCCTGGCTGGGACACCAACTTTCCCAGGCTACGTTTGAAGTTTGAGGTGGCAAGACAAGCAAGCAGCCCCATTGTCTGTGCCTCTGTGCGAGCACTGCCATGGGCAGATGAGGCTGAGCAACAGCTTTCCAGGATAGCCCCTTCTGGCTGCCAGCTATCTGCAGACGTTCGCACTTTCGGAGCAGGGCTGCGAAAGGAGCCTGGCTGGGACACCAACTTTCCCAGGCTACGTTTGAAGTTTGAGGTGGCAAGACGAGCAAGCAGCCCCATTCTCTGTGCCTCTGTGCGAGCACTGCCATGGGCAGATGAGGCTGAGCAACAGCTTTCCAGGATAGCCCCTTCTGGCTGCCAGCTATCTGCAGACGTTCGCACTTTTGGAGCAGGGCTGTGATAGGAGCCTGGCAGGGACACCACCATTCCCAGCATGCGTTTGAAGTTTCAAGTGGCAAGATAAGCAAGCAGCCCCATTCTCTGTGCCTCTCTGCGAACAGTGCCATGGGCAGATGAGGCTGAGCAACAGCTTTCCAGGCTAGCCCCTTCTGCCTGCCAGCTATCTGCAGACGTTTGCACTTTCGGAGCAGGGCTGTGATAGGAGCCTGGCAGGGACACCACCATTCCCAGCATACGTTTGAAGTTTCAAGTGGCAAGATAAGCAAGCAGCCCCATTGTCTGTGCCTCTCTGCGAACAGTGCCATGGGCAGATGAGGCTGAGCAACAGCTTTCCAGGCTAGCCCCTTCTGGCTGCCAGCTATCTGCAGACGTTCACATTTCAAGAGCAGGGCTGCGAAAGGAGCCTGGCTGGGACACCAACTTTCCCAGGCTACGTTTGAAGTTTGAGGTGGCAAGACAAGCAAGCAGCCCCATTCTCTGTGCCTCTGTGCGAACAGTGCCATGGGCAGATGAGGCTGAGCAACAGCTTTCCAGGATAGCCCCTTCTGCCTGCCAGCTATCTGCAGACGTTCGCACTTTCGGAGCAGGGCTGTGATAGGAGCCTGTCTGGGACACCACCATTCCCAGCATACGTTTGAAGTTTCAAGTGGCAAGATAAGCAAGCAGCCCCATTCTCTGTGCCTCTGTGCGAGCACTGCCATGGGCAGATGAGGCTGAGCAACAGCTTTCCAGGATAGCCCCTTCTGGCTGCCAGCTATCTGCAGATGTTCGCACTTTCGGAGCAGGGCAGCGAAAGGAGCCTGGCTGGGACACCAACTTTCCCAGGCTACGTTTTAAGTTTGAGGTGGCAAGACAAGCAAGCAGCCCCATTCTCTGTGCCTCTGTGCGAGCACTGCCATGGGCAGATGAGGCTGAGCAACAGCTTTCCAGGCTAGCACCTTCTGGCTGCCAGCTATCTGCAGACGTTCGCACTTTCGGAGCAGGGCTGCGAAAGGAGCCTGGCTGGGACACCAACTTTCCCAGGCTACGTTTGAAGTTTCAAGTGGCAAGACAAGCAAGCAGCCCCATTCTCTGTGCCTCTCTGCGAGCACTGCCATGGGCAGATGAGGCTGAGCAACAGCTGTCCAGGCTAGCCCCTTCTGCCTGCCAGCTATCTGCAGACGTTCTCATTTCAAGAGCAGGGCTGCGAAAGGAGCCTGGCTGGGACACCAACTTTCCCAGGCTACGTTTGAAGTTTGAGGTGGCAAGACAAGCAAGCAGCCCCGTTCTCTGTGCCTCTGTGCGAGCACTGCCATGGGCAGATGAGGCTGAGCAACAGCTTTCCAGGATAGCCCCTTCTGCCTGCCAGCTATCTGCAGACGTTCGCACTTTCGGAGCAGGGCTGTGATAGGAGCCTGGCAGGGACACCACCATTCCCAGCATGCGTTTGAAGTTTCAAGTGGCAAGATAAGCAAGCAGCCCCATTCTCTGTGCCTCTATGCGAACAGTGCCATGGGCAGATGAGGCTGAGCAACAGCTTTCCAGGCTAGCCCCTTCTGCCTGCCAACTATCTGCAGACGTTCGCATTTCAAGAGCAGGGCTGCGAAAGGAGCCTAGCAGGTACACCATCTTTCCCAGGCTACGTTGAAGTTTGAGGTGGCAAGAAAAGCAAGCAGCCCCATTCTCTGTGCCTCTGTGCGAGCACTGCCATGGGCAGATGAGGCTGAGCAACAGCTTTCCAGGCTAGCACCTTCTGGCTGCCAGCTATCTGCAGACGTTTGCACTTTGGGAGCAGAGCTGCGAAAGGAGCCTGGCTGGGACACCAACTTTCCCAGGCTACGTTTGAAGTTTGAGGTGGCAAGACAAGCAAGCAGCCCCATTCTCTGTGCCTCTGTGCGCGCACTGCCATGGGCAGATGAGGCTGAGCAACAGCTATCCAGGCTAGTCCCTTCTGCCTGCCAGCTATTTGCAGACGTTCGCACTTTCGGAGCAGGGCTGTGATAGGAGCCTGGCAGGGACACCACCATTCCCAGCATGCGTTTGAAGTTTCAAGTGGCAAGATAAGCAAGCAGCCCCATTCTCTGTGCCTCTCTGCGAACAGTGCCATGGGCAGATGAGGCTGAGCAACAGCTTTCCAGGCTAGCCCCTTCTGTCTGCCAGCTATCTGCAGACGTTCGCACTTTCGGAGCAGGGCTGCGAATGGAGCCTGGCTGGGACACCAACTTTCCCAGGCTACGTTGGAAGTTTCAAGTGGCAAGATAAGCAAGTATCCCCATTCTCTGTGCCTCTCTGCGAACAGTGCCATGGGCAGATGAGGCTGAGCAACAGCTTTCCAGGATAGCCCCTTCTGTCTGCCAGCTATCTGCAGACGTTCTCATTTCAAGAGCAGGGCTGCGAAAGGAGCCTGGCAGGGACACCAACTTTCCCAGGCTACGTTTGAAGTTTGAGGTGGCAAGACAAGCAAGCAGCCCCATTCTCTGTGCCTCTGTGCGAGCACTGCCATGGGCAGATGAGGCTGAGCAACAGCTTTCCAGGATAGCCCCTTCTGGCTGCCAGCTATCTGCAGACGTTCGCACTTTCGGAGCAGGGCTGCGAAAGGAGCCTGGCTGGGACACCAACTTTCCCAGGATACGTTTGAAGTTTCAAGTGGCAAGACAAGCAAGCAGCCCCATTCTCTGTGCCTCTCTGCGAGCACTGCCATGGGCAGATGAGGCTGAGCAACAGCTGTCCAGGCTAGCCCCTTCTGCCTGCCAGCTATCTGCAGACGTTCGCATTTCAAGAGCAGGGCTGCGAAAGGAGCCTGGCTGGGACACCAACTTTCCCAGGCTACGTTTGAAGTTTGAGGTGGCAAGACAAGCAAGCAGCCCCGTTCTCTGTGCCTCTGTGCGAGCACTGCCATGGGCAGATGAGGCTGAGCAACAGCTTTCCAGGATAGCCCCTTCTGGCTGCCAGCTATATGCAGATGTTCGCACTTTCGGAGCAGGGCAGCGAAAGGAGCCTGGCTGCGACACCATCTTTCGCAGGCTACGTTTGAAGTTTGAGGTGGCAAGACAAGCATGCAGCCCCATTCTCTGTGCCTCTGTGCGAGCACTGCCATGGGCAGATGAGGCTGAGCAACAGCTTTCCAGGCTAGTCCCTTCTGCCTGCCAGCTATCTGCAGACATTCGCACTTTCGGAGCAGGGCTGCGAAAGGAGCCTGGCTGGGACACCAACTTTCCCAGGCTACGTTTGAAGTTTGAGGTGGCAAGACAAGCAAGCAGCCCCATTCTCTGTGCCTCTATGCGAACAGTGCCATGGGCAGATGAGGCTGAGCAACAGCTTTCCAGGATAGCCCCTTCTGCCTGCCAGCTATCTGCAGACGTTCGCACTTTCGGAGCAGGGCTGTGATAGGAGCCTGTCTGGGACACCACCATTCCCATCATACGTTTGAAGTTTCAAGTGGCAAGATAAGCAAGCAGCCCCATTCTCTGTGCCTCTATGCGAACAGTGCCATGGGCAGATGAGGCTGAGCAACAGCTTTCTCGGCTAGCCCCTTCTGGCTGCCAGCTATCTGCAGACGTTCGCATTTCAAGAGCAGGGCTGCGAAAGGAGCCTGGCTGGGACACCAACTTTCCCAGGCTACGTTTGAAGTTTGAGGTGGCAAGACAAGCAAGCAGCCCCATTCTCTGTGCCTCTGTGCGAGCACTGCCATGGGCAGATGAGGCTGAGCAACAGCTTTCCAGGCTAGCACCTTCTGCCTGCCAGCTATGTGCAGACGTTCGCACTTTCGGAGCAGGGCTGTGATAGGAGCCTGGCAGGGACACCACCATTCCCAGCATGCGTTTGAAGTTTCAAGTGGCAAGATAAGCAAGCAGCCCCATTCTCTGTGCCTCTATGCGAACAGTGCCATAGGCAGATGAGGCTGAGCAACAGCTTTCCAGGCTAGCCCCTTCTGCCTGCCAGCTATCTGCAGACGTTCGCACTTTCGGAGCAGGGCGGCGAAAGGAGCCTGGCTGGGACACCAACTTTCCCAGGCTACGTTGGAAGTTTGAGGTGGCAAGACGAGCAAGCAGCCCCATTCTCTGTGCCTCTATGCGAACAGTGCCATGGGCAGATGAGGCTGAGCAACAGCTTTCCAGGCTAGCCCCTTCTGGCTGCCAGCTATCTGCAGACGTTCGCATTTCAAGAGCAGGGCTGCGAAAGGAGCCTAGCAGGTACACCATCTTTCCGAGGCTACGTTTGAAGTTTGAGGTGGCAAGACAAGCAAGCAGCCCCATTCTCTGTGCCTCTGTGCGAGCACTGCCATGGGCAGATGAGGCTGAGCAACAGCTTTCCAGGCTAGCACCTTCTGGCTGCCAGCTATCTGCAGACGTTTGCACTTTCAGAGCAGGGCTGCGAAAGGAGCCTGGCTGGGACACCAACTTTCCCAGGCTACGTTTGAAGTTTGAGGTGGCAAGACAAGCAAGCAGGCCCATTCTCTGTGCCTCTGTGCGCGCACTGCCATGGGCAGATGAGGCTGAGCAACAGCTTTCCAGGCTAGCCCCTTCTGGCTGCCAGCTATCTGCAGACGTTCGCACTTTCGGAGCAGGGCTGCGAAAGGAGCCTGGCTGGGACACTAACTTTCCCAGACTACGTTTGAAGTTTGAGGTGGCAAGACAAGCAAGCAGCCCCATTCTCTGTGCCTCTGTGCGAGCACTGCCATGGGCAGATGAGGCTGAGCAACAGCTTTCCAGGATAGCCCCTTCTGGCTGCCAGCTATCTGCAGACGTTCGCACTTTTGGGGCAGGGCTGTGATAGGAGCCTGGCAGGGACACCACCATTCCCAGCATGCGTTTGAAGTTTCAAGTGACAAGATAAGCAAGCAGCCCCATTCTCTGTGCCTCTCTGCGAACAGTGCCATGGGCAGATGAGGCTGAGCAACAGCTTTCCAGGCTAGCCCCTTCTGCCTGCCAGCTATCTGCAGACGTTCGCACTTTCGGAGCAGGGCTGCGAAAGGAGCCTGGCAGGGACACCACCATTCCCAGGATACGTTTGAAGTTTGAGGTGGCAAGACAAGCAAGCAGCCCCATTCTCTGTGCCTCTGTGCGAGCAGTGCCATGGGCAGATGAGGCTGAGCAACAGCTTTCCAGGCTAGCCCCTTCTGCCTGCCAGCTATCTGCAGACGTTCGCACTTTTGGAGCAGGGCTGTGATAGGAGCCTGGCAGGGACACCACCATTCCCAGCATGCGTTTGAAGTTTCAAGTGGAAAGACAAGCAAGCAGCCCCATTCTCTGTGCCTCTGTGCGAGCACTGCCATGGGCAGATGAGGCTGAGCAACAGCTTTCCAGGCTAGCCCCTTCTGGCTGCCAGCTATCTGCAGACGTTCGCACTTTCGGAGCAGGGCTGTGATAGGAGCCTGGCAGGGACACCACCATTCCCAGCATGCGTTTGAAGTTTCAAGTGGCAAGATAAGCAAGCAGCCCCATTCTCTGTGCGTCTCTGCGAACAGTGCCATGGGCAGATGAGGCTGAGCAACAGCTTTCCAGGATAGCCCCTTCTGGCTGCCAGCTATCTGCAGACGTTCGCACTTTCGGAGCAGGGCTGCGAAAGGAGCCTGGCTGGGACACCAACTTTCCCAGGCTACGTTTGAAGTTTGAGGTGGCAAGACAAGCAAGCAGCCCCATTCTCTGTGCCTCTGTGCGAGCACTGCCATGGGCAGATGAGGCTGAGCAACAGCTTTCCAGGATAGCCCCTTCTGCCTGCCAGCTATCTGGAGACGTTCGCACTTTCGGAGCAGGGCTGTGATAGGAGCCTGGCAGGGACACCACCATTCCCAGCATGCGTTTGAAGTTTCAAGTGGCAAGATAAGCAAGCAGCCCCATTCTCTGTGCCTCTGTGCGAGCACTGCCATGGGCAGATGAGGCTGAGCAACAGCTTTCCAGGCTAGCCCCTTCTGGCTGCCAGCTATCTGCAGACGTTCGCATTTCAAGAGCAGGGCTGCGAAAGGAGCCTGGCTCGGACACCAACTTTCCCAGGCTACGTTTTAAGTTTGAGGTGGCAAGACAAGCAAGCAGCCCCATTCTCTGTGCCTCTGTGCGAGCACTGCCATGGGCAGATGAGGCTGAGCAACAGCTTTCCAGGATAGCCCCTTCTGGCTGCCAGCTATCTGCAGACGTTCGCACTTTCGGAGCAGGGCTGCGAAAGGAGCCTGGCTGGGACACCAACTTTCCCAGGCTACGTTTGAAGTTTCAAGTGGCAAGACAAGCAAGCAGCCCCATTCTCTGTGCCTCTCTGCGAGCACTGCCATGGGCAGATGAGGCTGAGCAACAGCTGTCCAGGCTAGCCCCTTCTGCCTGCCAGCTATCTGCAGACGTTCTCATTTCAAGAGCAGGGCTGCGAAAGGAGCCTGGCTGGGACACCAACTTTCCCAGGCTACGTTTGAAGTTTGAGGTGGCAAGACAAGCAAGCAGCCCCGTTCTCTGTGCCTCTGTGCGAGCACTGCCATGGGCAGATGAGGCTGAGCAACAGCTTTCCAGGATAGCCCCTTCTGCCTGCCAGCTATCTGCAGACGTTCACACTTTCGGAGCAGGGCTGTGATAGGAGCCTGGCAGGGACACCACCATTCCCAGCATGCGTTTGAAGTTTCAAGTGGCAAGATAAGCAAGCAGCCCCATTCTCTGTGCCTCTATGCGAACAGTGCCATGGGCAGATGAGGCTGAGCAACAGCTTTCCAGGATAGCCCCTTCTGGCTGCCAGCTATCTGCAGACGTTTGCATTTGAAGAGCAGGGCTGCGAAAGGAGCCTAGCAGGTACACCATCCTTCCCAGGCTACGTTTGAAGTTTGAGGTGGCAAGACGAGCAAGCAGCCCCATTCTCTGTGCCTCTGTGTGAGCACTGCCATGGGCAGATGAGGCTGAGCAACAGCTTTCCAGGCTAGCACCTTCTGCCTGCCTGCTATCTGCAGACGTTCGCACTTTCGGAGCAGGGCTGCGAAAGGAGCCTGGCTGGGACACCAACTTTCCCAGGCTACGTTGGAAGTTTCAAGTGGCAAGATAAGCAAGTATCCCCATTCTCTGTGCCTCTCTGCGAACAGTGCCATGGGCAGATGAGGCTGAGCAACAGCTTTCCAGGATAGCCCCTTCTGTCTGCCAGCTATCTGCAGACGTTCTCATTTCAAGAGCAGGGCTGCGAAAGGAGCCTGGCAGGGACACCAACTTTCCCAGGCTACGTTGGAAGTTTCAAGTGGCAAGATAAGCAAGTATCCCCATTCTCTGTGCCTCTCTGCGAACAGTGCCATGGGCAGATGAGGCTGAGCAACAGCTTTCCAGGCTAGCCCCTTCTGGCTGCCAGCTATCTGCAGACGTTCGCACTTTCGGAGCAGGGCTGCGAAAGGAGCCTGGCTGGGACACCAACTTTCCCAGGCTACGTTTGAAGTTTGAGGTGGCAAGACAAGCAAGCAGCCCCGTTCTCTGTGCCTCTGTGCGAGCACTGCCATGGGCAGATGAGGCTGAGCAACAGCTTTCCAGGATAGCCCCTTCTGGCTGCCAGCTATATGCAGATGTTCGCACTTTCGGAGCAGGGCAGCGAAAGGAGCCTGGCTGGGACACCAACTTTCCCAGGCTACGTCTGAAGTTTCAAGTGGCAAGACAAGCAAGCAGCCCCATTCTCTGTGCCTCTCTGCGAGCACTGCCATGGGCAGATGAGGCTGAGCAACAGCTGTCCAGGCTAGCCTCTTCTGCCTGCCAGCTATCTGCAGACGTTCTCATTTCAAGAGCAGGGCTGCGAAAGGAGCCTGGCTGGGACACCAACTTTCCCAGGCTACGTTTGAAGTTTGAGGTGGCAAGACAAGCAAGCAGCCCCGTTCTCTGTGCCTCTGTGCGAGCACTGCCATGGGCAGATGAGGCTGAGCAACAGCTTTCCAGGATAGCCCCTTCTGCCTGCCAGCTATCTGCAGACGTTCACACTTTCGGAGCAGGGCTGTGATAGGAGCCTGGCAGGGACACCACCATTCCCAGCATGCGTTTGAAGTTTCAAGTGGCAAGATAAGCAAGCAGCCCCATTCTCTGTGCCTCTATGCGAACAGTGCCATGGGCAGATGAGGCTGAGCAACAGCTTTCCAGGATAGCCCCTTCTGGCTGCCAGCTATCTGCAGACGTTCGCATTTCAAGAGCAGGGCTGCGAAAGGAGCCTGGCTGGGACACCAACTTTCCCAGGCTACGTTGGAAGTTTCAAGTGGCAAGATAAGCAAGTATCCCCATTCTCTGTGCCTCTGTGCGAGCACTGCCATGGGCAGATGAGGCTGAGCAACAGCTTTCCAGGCTAGCACCTTCTGCCTGCCAGCTATGTGCAGACGTTCGCACTTTCGGAGCAGGGCTGTGATAGGAGCCTGGCAGGGACACCACCATTCCCAGCATGCGTTTGAAGTTTCAAGTGGCAAGATAAGCAAGCAGCCCCATTCTCTGTGCCTCTATGCGAACAGTGCCATAGGCAGATGAGGCTGAGCAACAGCTTTCCAGGCTAGCCCCTTCTGCCTGCCAGCTATCTGCAGACGTTCGCACTTTCGGAGCAGGGCGGCGAAAGGAGCCTGGCTGGGACACCAACTTTCCCAGGCTACGTTTGAAGTTTGAGGTGGCAAGACGAGCAAGCAGCCCCATTCTCTGTGCCTCTATGCGAACAGTGCCATGGGCAGATGAGGCTGAGCAACAGCTTTCCAGGCTAGCCCCTTCTGGCTGCCAGCTATCTGCAGACGTTCGCACTTTCGGAGCAGGGCTGCGAAAGGAGCCTAGCAGGTACACCATCTTTCCGAGGCTACGTTGGAAGTTTGAGGTGGCAAGACAAGCAAGCAGCCCCATTCTCTGTGCCTCTGTGCGAGCACTGCCATGGGCAAATGAGGCTGAGCAACAGCTTTCCAGGCTAGCACCTTCTGGCTGCCAGCTATCTGCAGACGTTTGCACTTTCAGAGCAGGGCTGCGAAAGGAGCCTGGCTGGGACACAAACTTTCCCAGACTACGTTTGAAGTTTGAGGTGGCAAGACAAGCAAGCAGCCCCATTCTCTGTGCCTCTGTGCGAGCACTGCCATGGGCAGATGAGGCTGAGCAACAGCTTTCCAGGATAGCCCCTTCTGGCTGCCAGCTATCTGCAGACGTTCGCACTTTTGGGGCAGGGCTGTGATAGGAGCCTGGCAGGGACACCACCATTCCCAGCATGCGTTTGAAGTTTCAAGTGACAAGATAAGCAAGCAGCCCCATTCTCTGTGCCTCTCTGCGAACAGTGCCATGGGCAGATGAGGCTGAGCAACAGCTTTCCAGGCTAGCCCCTTCTGGCTGCCAGCTATCTGCAGACGTTCGCACTTTCGGAGCAGGGCTGCGAATGGAGCCTGGCTGGGACACCAACTTTCCCAGGCTACGTTGGAAGTTTCAAGTGGCAAGATAAGCAAGTATCCCCATTCTCTGTGCCTCTCTGCGAACAGTGCCATGGGCAGATGAGGCTGAGCAACAGCTTTCCAGGATAGCCCCTTCTGTCTGCCAGCTATCTGCAGACGTTCTCATTTCAAGAGCAGGGCTGCGAAAGGAGCCTGGCAGGGACACCAACTTTCCCAGGCTACGTTTGAAGTTTGAGGTGGCAAGACAAGCAAGCAGCCCCATTCTCTGTGCCTCTGTGCGAGCACTGCCATGGGCAGATGAGGCTGAGCAACAGCTTTCCAGGATAGCCCCTTCTGGCTGCCAGCTATCTGCAGACGTTCGCACTTTCGGAGCAGGGCTGCGAAAGGAGCCTGGCTGGGACACCAACTTTCCCAGGCTACGTTTGAAGTTTCAAGTGGCAAGACAAGCAAGCAGCCCCATTCTCTGTGCCTCTCTGCGAGCACTGCCATGGGCAGATGAGGCTGAGCAACAGCTGTCCAGGCTAGCCCCTTCTGCCTGCCAGCTATCTGCAGACGTTCTCATTTCAAGAGCAGGGCTGCGAAAGGAGCCTGGCTGGGACACCAACTTTCCCAGGCTACGTTTGAAGTTTGAGGTGGCAAGACAAGCAAGCAGCCCCGTTCTCTGTGCCTCTGTGCGAGCACTGCCATGGGCAGATGAGGCTGAGCAACAGCTTTCCAGGATAGCCCCTTCTGGCTGCCAGCTATATGCAGATGTTCGCACTTTCGGAGCAGGGCAGCGAAAGGAGCCTGGCTGCGACACCATCTTTCCCAGGCTACGTTTGAAGTTTGAGGTGGCAAGACAAGCATGCAGCCCCATTCTCTGTGCCTCTGTGCGAGCACTGCCATGGGCAGATGAGGCTGAGCAACAGCTTTCCAGGCTAGTCCCTTCTGCCTGCCAGCTATCTGCAGACATTCGCACTTTCGGAGCAGGGCTGCGAAAGGAGCCTGGCTGGGACACCAACTTTCCCAGGCTACGTTTGAAGTTTGAGGTGGCAAGACAAGCAAGCAGCCCCATTCTCTGTGCCTCTATGCGAACAGTGCCATGGGCAGATGAGGCTGAGCAACAGCTTTCCAGGATAGCCCCTTCTGCCTGCCAGCTATCTGCAGACGTTCGCACTTTCGGAGCAGGGCTGTGATAGGAGCCTGTCTGGGACACCACCATTCCCAGCATACGTTTGAAGTTTCAAGTGGCAAGATAAGCAAGCAGCCCCATTCTCTGTGCCTCTATGCGAACAGTGCCATGGGCAGATGAGGCTGAGCAACAGCTTTCCAGGCTAGCCCCTTCTGGCTGCCAGCTATCTGCAGACGTTCGCATTTCAAGAGCAGGGCTGCGAAAGGAGCCTGGCTGGGACACCAACTTTCCCAGGCTACGTTTGAAGTTTGAGGTGGCAAGACAAGCAAGCAGCCCCATTCTCTGTGCCTCTGTGCGAGCACTGCCATGGGCAGATGAGGCTGAGCAACAGCTTTCCAGGCTAGCACCTTCTGCCTGCCAGCTATGTGCAGACGTTCGCACTTTCGGAGCAGGGCTGTGATAGGAGCCTGGCAGGGACACCACCATTCCCAGCATGCGTTTGAAGTTTCAAGTGGCAAGATAAGCAAGCAGCCCCATTCTCTGTGCCTCTATGCGAACAGTGCCATAGGCAGATGAGGCTGAGCAACAGCTTTCCAGGCTAGCCCCTTCTGCCTGCCAGCTATCTGCAGACGTTCGCACTTTCGGAGCAGGGCGGCGAAAGGAGCCTGGCTGGGACACCAACTTTCCCAGGCTACGTTGGAAGTTTGAGGTGGCAAGACGAGCAAGCAGCCCCATTCTCTGTGCCTCTATGCGAACAGTGCCATGGGCAGATGAGGCTGAGCAACAGCTTTCCAGGCTAGCCCCTTCTGGCTGCCAGCTATCTGCAGACGTTCGCATTTCAAGAGCAGGGCTGCGAAAGGAGCCTAGCAGGTACACCATCTTTCCGAGGCTACGTTTGAAGTTTGAGGTGGCAAGACAAGCAAGCAGCCCCATTCTCTGTGCCTCTGTGCGAGCACTGCCATGGGCAGATGAGGCTGAGCAACAGCTTTCCAGGCTAGCACCTTCTGGCTGCCAGCTATCTGCAGACGTTTGCACTTTCAGAGCAGGGCTGCGAAAGGAGCCTGGCTGGGACACCAACTTTCCCAGGCTACGTTTGAAGTTTGAGGTGGCAAGACAAGCAAGCAGGCCCATTCTCTGTGCCTCTGTGCGCGCACTGCCATGGGCAGATGAGGCTGAGCAACAGCTTTCCAGGATAGCCCCTTCTGGCTGCCAGCTATCTGCAGACGTTCGCACTTTCGGAGCAGGGCTGCGAAAGGAGCCTGGCTGGGACACCAACTTTCCCAGACTACGTTTGAAGTTTGAGGTGGCAAGACAAGCAAGCAGCCCCATTCTCTGTGCCTCTGTGCGAGCACTGCCATGGGCAGATGAGGCTGAGCAACAGCTTTCCAGGATAGCCCCTTCTGGCTGCCAGCTATCTGCAGACGTTCGCACTTTTGGGGCAGGGCTGTGATAGGAGCCTGGCAGGGACACCACCATTCCCAGCATGCGTTTGAAGTTTCAAGTGACAAGATAAGCAAGCAGCCCCATTCTCTGTGCCTCTGTGCGAGCAGTGCCATGGGCAGATGAGGCTGAGCAACAGCTTTCCAGGCTAGCCCCTTCTGCCTGCCAGCTATCTGCAGACGTTCGCACTTTTGGAGCAGGGCTGTGATAGGAGCCTGGCAGGGACACCACCATTCCCAGCATGCGTTTGAAGTTTCAAGTGGAAAGACAAGCAAGCAGCCCCATTCTCTGTGCCTCTGTGCGAGCACTGCCATGGGCAGATGAGGCTGAGCAACAGCTTTCCAGGATAGCCCCTTCTGCCTGCCAGCTATCTGGAGACGTTCGCACTTTCGGAGCAGGGCTGTGATAGGAGCCTGGCAGGGACACCACCATTCCCAGCATGCGTTTGAAGTTTCAAGTGGCAAGATAAGCAAGCAGCCCCATTCTCTGTGCCTCTGTGCGAGCACTGCCATGGGCAGATGAGGCTGAGCAACAGCTTTCCAGGCTAGCCCCTTCTGGCTGCCAGCTATCTGCAGACGTTCGCACTTTCGGAGCAGGGCTGCGAAAGGAGCCTGGCTCGGACACCAACTTTCCCAGGCTACGTTTGAAGTTTGAGGTGGCAAGACAAGCAAGCAGCCCCGTTCTCTGTGCCTCTGTGCGAGCACTGCCATGGGCAGATGAGGCTGAGCAACAGCTTTCCAGGATAGCCCCTTCTGGCTGCCAGCTATCTGCAGATGTTCGCACTTTCGGAGCAGGGCAGCGAAAGGAGCCTGGCTGGGACACCAACTTTCCCAGGCTACGTTTTAAGTTTGAGGTGGCAAGACAAGCAAGCAGCCCCATTCTCTGTGCCTCTGTGCGAGCACTGCCATGGGCAGATGAGGCTGAGCAACAGCTTTCCAGGATAGCCCCTTCTGGCTGCCAGCTATCTGCAGACGTTCGCACTTTCGGAGCAGGGCTGCGAAAGGAACCTGGCTGGGACACCAACTTTCCCAGGCTACGTTTGAAGTTTCAAGTGGCAAGACAAGCAAGCAGCCCCATTCTCTGTGCCTCTCTGCGAGCACTGCCATGGGCAGATGAGGCTGAGCAACAGCTGTCCAGGCTAGCCCCTTCTGCCTGCCAGCTATCTGCAGACGTTCTCATTTCAAGAGCAGGGCTGCGAAAGGAGCCTGGCTGGGACACCAACTTTCCCAGGCTACGTTTGAAGTTTGAGGTGGCAAGACAAGCAAGCAGCCCCGTTCTCTGTGCCTCTGTGCGAGCACTGCCATGGGCAGATGAGGCTGAGCAACAGCTTTCCAGGATAGCCCCTTCTGCCTGCCAGCTATCTGCAGACGTTCACACTTTCGGAGCAGGGCTGTGATAGGAGCCTGGCAGGGACACCACCATTCCCAGCATGCGTTTGAAGTTTCAAGTGGCAAGATAAGCAAGCAGCCCCATTCTCTGTGCCTCTATGCGAACAGTGCCATGGGCAGATGAGGCTGAGCAACAGCTTTCCAGGATAGCCCCTTCTGGCTGCCAGCTATCTGCAGACGTTCGCATTTGAAGAGCAGGGCTGCGAAAGGAGCCTAGCAGGTACACCATCCTTCCCAGGCTACGTTTGAAGTTTGAGGTGGCAAGACGAGCAAGCAGCCCCATTCTCTGTGCCTCTGTGTGAGCACTGCCATGGGCAGATGAGGCTGAGCAACAGCTTTCCAGGCTAGCACCTTCTGCCTGCCTGCTATCTGCAGACGTTCGCACTTTCGGAGCAGGGCTGCGAAAGGAGCCTGGCTGGGACACCAACTTTCCCAGGCTACGTTGGAAGTTTCAAGTGGCAAGATAAGCAAGTATCCCCATTCTCTGTGCCTCTCTGCGAACAGTGCCATGGGCAGATGAGGCTGAGCAACAGCTTTCCAGGATAGCCCCTTCTGTCTGCCAGCTATCTGCAGACGTTCTCATTTCAAGAGCAGGGCTGCGAAAGGAGCCTGGCTGGGACACCAACTTTCCCAGGCTACGTTGGAAGTTTCAAGTGGCAAGATAAGCAAGTATCCCCATTCTCTGTGCCTCTCTGCGAACAGTGCCATGGGCAGATGATGCTGAGCAACAGCTTTCCAGGCTAGCCCCTTCTGGCTGCCAGCTATCTGCAGACGTTCGCACTTTCGGAGCAGGGCTGCGAAAGGAGCCTGGCTGGGACACCAACTTTCCCAGGCTACGTTTGAAGTTTGAGGTGGCAAGACAAGCAAGCAGCCCCGTTCTCTGTGCCTCTGTGCGAGCACTGCCATGGGCAGATGAGGCTGAGCAACAGCTTTCCAGGATAGCCCCTTCTGGCTGCCAGCTATATGCAGATGTTCGCACTTTCGGAGCAGGGCAGCGAAAGGAGCCTGGCTGCGACACCATCTTTCCCAGGCTACGTTTGAAGTTTGAGGTGGCAAGACAAGCATGCAGCCCCATTCTCTGTGCCTCTGTGCGAGCACTGCCATGGGCAGATGAGGCTGAGCAACAGCTTTCCAGGCTAGCCCCTTCTGCCTGCCAGCTATCTGCAGACATTCGCACTTTCGGAGCAGGGCTGCGAAAGGAGCCTGGCTGGGACACCAACTTTCCCAGGCTACGTTTGAAGTTTGAGGTGGCAAGACAAGCAAGTAGCCCCATTCTCTGTGCCTCTATGCGAACAGTGCCATGGGCAGATGAGGCTGAGCAACAGCTTTCCAGGATAGCCCCTTCTGCCTGCCAGCTATCTGCAGACGTTCGCACTTTCGGAGCAGGGCTGTGATAGGAGCCTGGCTGGGACACCACCATTCCCAGCATACGTTTGAAGTTTCAAGTGGCAAGATAAGCAAGCAGCCCCATTCTCTGTGCCTCTCTGCGAACAGTGCCATGGGCAGATGAGGCTGAGCAACAGCTTTCCAGGCTAGCCCCTTCTGGCTGCCAGCTATCCTCAGACGTTCGCATTTCAAGAGCAGGGCTGCGAAAGGAGCCTGGCTGGGACACCAACTTTCCCAGGCTACGTTTGAAGTTTGAGGTGGCAAGACAAGCAAGCAGCCCCATTCTCTGTGCCTCTGTGCGAGCACTGCCATGGGCAGATGAGGCTGAGCAACAGCTTTCCAGGCTAGCACCTTCTGCCTGCCAGCTATGTGCAGACGTTCGCACTTTCGGAGCAGGGCTGTGATAGGAGCCTGGCAGGGACACCACCATTCCCAGCATGCGTTTGAAGTTTCAAGTGGCAAGATAAGCAAGCAGCCCCATTCTCTGTGCCTCTATGCGAACAGTGCCATAGGCAGATGAGGCTGAGCAACAGCTTTCCAGGCTAGCCCCTTCTGCCTGCCAGCTATCTGCAGACGTTCGCACTTTCGGAGCAGGGCGGCGAAAGGAGCCTGGCTGGGACACCAACTTTCCCAGGCTACGTTTGAAGTTTGAGGTGGCAAGACGAGCAAGCAGCCCCATTCTCTGTGCCTCTATGCGAACAGTGCCATGGGCAGATGAGGCTGAGCAACAGCTTTCCAGGCTAGCCCCTTCTGGCTGCCAGCTATCTGCAGACGTTCGCACTTTCGGAGCAGGGCTGCGAAAGGAGCCTAGCAGGTACACCATCTTTCCGAGGCTACGTTGGAAGTTTGAGGTGGCAAGACAAGCAAGCAGCCCCATTCTCTGTGCCTCTGTGCGAGCACTGCCATGGGCAGATGAGGCTGAGCAACAGCTTTCCAGGCTAGCACCTTCTGGCTGCCAGCTATCTGCAGACGTTTGCACTTTCAGAGCAGGTCTGCGAAAGGAGCCTGGCTGGGACACAAACTTTCCCAGACTACGTTTGAAGTTTGAGGTGGCAAGACAAGCAAGCAGCCCCATTCTCTGTGCCTCTGTGCGAGCACTGCCATGGGCAGATGAGGCTGAGCAACAGCTTTCCAGGATAGCCCCTTCTGGCTGCCAGCTATCTGCAGACGTTCGCACTTTTGGAGCAGGGCTGTGATAGGAGCCTGGCAGGGACACCACCATTCCCAGCATGCGTTTGAAGTTTCAAGTGACAAGATAAGCAAGCAGCCCCATTCTCTGTGCCTCTCTGCGAACAGTGCCATGGGCAGATGAGGCTGAGCAACAGCTTTCCAGGCTAGCCCCTTCTGGCTGCCAGCTATCTGCAGACGTTCGCACTTTCGGAGCAGGGCTGCGAAAGGAGCCTGGCAGGGACACCACCATTCCCAGCATACGTTTGAAGTTTGAGGTGGCAAGACAAGCAAGCAGCCCCATTCTCTGTGCCTCTGTGCGAGCACTGCCATGGGCAGATGAGGCTGAGCAACAGCTTTCCAGGCTAGCCACTTCTGCCTGCCAGCTATCTGCAGACGTTCGCACTTTCGGAGCAGGGCTGTGATAGGAGCCTGGCAGGGACACCACCATTCCCAGCATGCGTTTGAAGTTTCAAGTGGAAAGACAAGCAAGCAGCCCCATTCTCTGTGCCTCTGTGCGAGCACTGCCATGGGCAGATGAGGCTGAGCAACAGCTTTCCAGGCTAGCCCCTTCTGGCTGCCAGCTATCTGCAGACGTTCGCACTTTCGGAGCAGGGCTGTGATAGGAGCCTGGCAGGGACACCACCATTCCCAGCATGCGTTTGAAGTTTCAAGTGGCAAGATAAGCAAGCAGCCCCATTCTCTGTGCCTCTCTGCGAACAGTGCCATGGGCAGATGAGGCTGAGCAACAGCTTTCCAGGATAGCCCCTTCTGGCTGCCAGCTATCTGCAGACGTTCGCACTTTCGGAGCAGGGCTGCGAAAGGAGCCTGGCTGGGACACCAACTTTCCCAGGCTACGTTTTAAGTTTGAGGTGGCAAGACAAGCAAGCAGCCCCATTCTCTGTGCCTCTGTGCGAGCACTGCCATGGGCAGATGAGGCTGAGCAACAGCTTTCCAGGATAGCCCCTTCTGCCTGCCAGCTATCTGGAGACGTTCGCACTTTCGGAGCAGGGCTGTGATAGGAGCCTGGCAGGGACACCACCATTCCCAGCATGCGTTTGAAGTTTCAAGTGGCAAGATAAGCAAGCAGCCCCATTCTCTGTGCCTCTGTGCGAGCACTGCCATGGGCAGATGAGGCTGAGCAACAGCTTTCCAGGCTAGCCCCTTCTGGCTGCCAGCTATCTGCAGACGTTCGCACTTTCGGAGCAGGGCTGCGAAAGGAGCCTGGCTGGGACACCAACTTTCCCAGGCTACGTTTGAAGTTTGAGGTGGCAAGACAAGTAAGCAGCCCCGTTCTCTGTGCCTCTGTGCGAGCACTGCCATGGGCAGATGAGGCTGAGCAACAGCTTTCCAGGATAGCCCCTTCTGGCTGCCAGCTATCTGCAGATGTTCGCACTTTCGGAGCAGGGCAGCGCAAGGAGCCTGGCTGGGACACCAACTTTCCCAGGCTACGTTTTAAGTTTGAGGTGGCAAGACAAGCAAGCAGCCCCATTCTCTGTGCCTCTGTGCGAGCACTGCCATGGGCAGATGAGGCTGAGCAACAGCTTTCCAGGCTAGCCCCTTCTGCCTGCCAGCTATCTGCAGACGTTCGCACTTTCGGAGCAGGGCTGCGAAAGGAGCCTGGCTGGGACACCAACTTTCCCAGGCTACGTTTGAAGTTTGAGGTGGCAAGACAAGCAAGCAGCCCCATTCTCTGTGCCTCTGTGCGAGCACTGCCATGGGCAGATGAGGCTGAGCAACAGCTTTCCAGGCTAGCACCTTCTGCCTGCCAGCTATGTGCAGACGTTCGCACTTTCGGAGCAGGGCTGTGATAGGAGCCTGGCAGGGACACCACCATTCCCAGCATGCGTTTGAAGTTTCAAGTGGCAAGATAAGCAAGCAGCCCCATTCTCTGTGCCTCTATGCGAACAGTGCCATAGGCAGATGAGGCTGAGCAACAGCTTTCCAGGCTAGCCCCTTCTGCCTGCCAGCTATCTGCAGACGTTCGCACTTTCGGAGCAGGGCGGCGAAAGGAGCCTGGCTGGGACACCAACTTTCCCAGGCTACGTTTGAAGTTTGAGGTGGCAAGACGAGCAAGCAGCCCCATTCTCTGTGCCTCTATGCGAACAGTGCCATGGGCAGATGAGGCTGAGCAACAGCTTTCCAGGCTAGCCCCTTCTGGCTGCCAGCTATCTGCAGACGTTCGCATTTCAAGAGCAGGGCTGCGAAAGGAGCCTAGCAGGTACACCATCTTTCCGAGGCTACGTTTGAAGTTTGAGGTGGCAAGACAAGCAAGCAGCCCCATTCTCTGTGCCTCTGTGCGAGCACTGCCATGGGCAGATGAGGCTGAGCAACAGCTTTCCAGGCTAGCCCCTTCTGGCTGCCAGCTATCTGCAGACGTTTGCACTTTCAGAGCAGGTCTGCGAAAGGAGCCTGGCTGGGACACCAACTTTCCCAGGCTACGTTTGAAGTTTGAGGTGACAAGACAAGCAAGCAGGCCCATTCTCTGTGCCTCTGTGCGCGCACTGCCATGGGCAGATGAGGCTGAGCAACAGCTTTCCAGGCTAGCCCCTTCTGGCTGCCAGCTATCTGCAGACGTTCGCACTTTCGGAGCAGGGCTGCGAAAGGATCCTGGCTGGGACACCAACTTTCCCAGACTACGTTTGAAGTTTGAGGTGGCAAGACAAGCAAGCAGCCCCATTCTCTGTGCCTCTGTGCGAGCACTGCCATGGGCAGATGAGGCTGAGCAACAGCTTTCCAGGATAGCCCCTTCTGGCTGCCAGCTATCTGCAGACGTTCGCACTTTTGGGGCAGGGCTGTGATAGGAGCCTGGCAGGGACACCACCATTCCCAGCATGCGTTTGAAGTTTCAAGTGACAAGATAAGCAAGCAGCCCCATTCTCTGTGCCTCTCTGCGAACAGTGCCATGGGCAGATGAGGCTGAGCAACAGCTTTCCAGGCTAGCCCCTTCTGGCTGCCAGCTATCTGCAGACGTTCGCACTTTCGGAGCAGGGCTGCGAAAGGAGCCTGGCAGGGACACCACCATTCCCAGGATACGTTTGAAGTTTGAGGTGGCAAGACAAGCAAGCAGCCCCATTCTCTGTGCCTCTGTGCGAGCAGTGCCATGGGCAGATGAGGCTGAGCAACAGCTTTCCAGGCTAGCCACTTCTGCCTGCCAGCTATCTGCAGACGTTCGCACTTTCGGAGCAGGGCTGTGATAGGAGCCTGGCAGGGACACCACCATTCCCAGCATGCGTTTGAAGTTTCAAGTGGAAAGATAAGCAAGCAGCCCCATTCTCTGTGCCTCTCTGCGAACAGTGCCATGGGCAGATGAGGCTGAGCAACAGCTTTCCAGGATAGCCCCTTCTGGCTGCCAGCTATCTGCAGACGTTCGCACTTTCGGAGCAGGGCTGCGAAAGGAGCCTGGCTGGGACACCAACTTTCCCAGGCTACGTTTGAAGTTTGAGGTGGCAAGACAAGCAAGCAGCCCCATTCTCTGTGCCTCTGTGCGAGCACTGCCATGGGCAGATGAGGCTGAGCAACAGCTTTCCAGGCTAGCCCCTTCTGGCTGCCAGCTATCTGCAGACGTTCGCACTTTCGGAGCAGGGCTGTGATAGGAGCCTGGCAGGGACACCACCATTCCCAGCATGCGTTTGAAGTTTCAAGTGGCAAGATAAGCAAGCAGCCCCATTCTCTGTGCCTCTGTGCGAACAGTGCCATGGGCAGATGAGGCTGAGCAACAGCTTTCCAGGATAGCCCCTTCTGCCTGCCAGCTATCTGCAGACGTTCGCACTTTCGGAGCAGGGCTGCGAAAGGAGCCTGGCTGGGACACCAACTTTCCCAGGCTACGTTTGAAGTTTGAGGTGGCAAGACAAGCAAGCAGCCCCGTTCTCTGTGCCTCTGTGCGAGCACTGCCATGGGCAGATGAGGCTGAGCAACAGCTTTCCAGGATAGCCCCTTCTGGCTGCCAGCTATCTGCAGATGTTCGCACTTTCGGAGCAGGGCAGCGAAAGGAGCCTGGCTGGGACACCAACTTTCCCAGGCTACGTTTTAAGTTTGAGGTGGCAAGACAAGCAAGCAGCCCCATTCTCTGTGCCTCTGTGCGAGCACTGCCATGGGCAGATGAGGCTGAGCAACAGCTTTCCAGGCTAGCCACTTCTGCCTGCCAGCTATCTGCAGACGTTCGCACTTTCGGAGCAGGGCTGTGATAGGAGCCTGGCAGGGACACCACCATTCCCAGCATGCGTTTGAAGTTTCAAGTGGAAAGACAAGCAAGCAGCCCCATTCTCTGTGCCTCTGTGCGAGCACTGCCATGGGCAGATGAGGCTGAGCAACAGCTTTCCAGGCTAGCCCCTTCTGGCTGCCAGCTATCTGCAGACGTTCGCACTTTCGGAGCAGGGCTGTGATAGGAGCCTGGCAGGGACACCACCATTCCCAGCATGCGTTTGAAGTTTCAAGTGGCAAGATAAGCAAGCAGCCCCATTCTCTGTGCCTCTCTGCGAACAGTGCCATGGGCAGATGAGGCTGAGCAACAGCTTTCCAGGATAGCCCCTTCTGGCTGCCAGCTATCTGCAGACGTTCGCACTTTCGGAGCAGGGCTGCGAAAGGAGCCTGGCTGGGACACCAACTTTCCCAGGCTACGTTTTAAGTTTGAGGTGGCAAGACAAGCAAGCAGCCCCATTCTCTGTGCCTCTGTGCGAGCACTGCCATGGGCAGATGAGGCTGAGCAACAGCTTTCCAGGATAGCCCCTTCTGCCTGCCAGCTATCTGGAGACGTTCGCACTTTCGGAGCAGGGCTGTGATAGGAGCCTGGCAGGGACACCACCATTCCCAGCATGCGTTTGAAGTTTCAAGTGGCAAGATAAGCAAGCAGCCCCATTCTCTGTGCCTCTGTGCGAGCACTGCCATGGGCAGATGAGGCTGAGCAACAGCTTTCCAGGCTAGCCCCTTCTGGCTGCCAGCTATCTGCAGACGTTCGCACTTTCGGAGCAGGGCTGCGAAAGGAGCCTGGCTGGGACACCAACTTTCCCAGGCTACGTTTGAAGTTTGAGGTGGCAAGACAAGTAAGCAGCCCCGTTCTCTGTGCCTCTGTGCGAGCACTGCCATGGGCAGATGAGGCTGAGCAACAGCTTTCCAGGATAGCCCCTTCTGGCTGCCAGCTATCTGCAGATGTTCGCACTTTCGGAGCAGGGCAGCGCAAGGAGCCTGGCTGGGACACCAACTTTCCCAGGCTACGTTTTAAGTTTGAGGTGGCAAGACAAGCAAGCAGCCCCATTCTCTGTGCCTCTGTGCGAGCACTGCCATGGGCAGATGAGGCTGAGCAACAGCTTTCCAGGCTAGCCCCTTCTGCCTGCCAGCTATCTGCAGACGTTCGCACTTTCGGAGCAGGGCTGCGAAAGGAGCCTGGCTGGGACACCAACTTTCCCAGGCTACGTTTGAAGTTTGAGGTGGCAAGACAAGCAAGCAGCCCCATTCTCTGTGCCTCTGTGCGAGCACTGCCATGGGCAGATGAGGCTGAGCAACAGCTTTCCAGGCTAGCACCTTCTGCCTGCCAGCTATGTGCAGACGTTCGCACTTTCGGAGCAGGGCTGTGATAGGAGCCTGGCAGGGACACCACCATTCCCAGCATGCGTTTGAAGTTTCAAGTGGCAAGATAAGCAAGCAGCCCCATTCTCTGTGCCTCTATGCGAACAGTGCCATAGGCAGATGAGGCTGAGCAACAGCTTTCCAGGCTAGCCCCTTCTGCCTGCCAGCTATCTGCAGACGTTCGCACTTTCGGAGCAGGGCGGCGAAAGGAGCCTGGCTGGGACACCAACTTTCCCAGGCTACGTTTGAAGTTTGAGGTGGCAAGACGAGCAAGCAGCCCCATTCTCTGTGCCTCTATGCGAACAGTGCCATGGGCAGATGAGGCTGAGCAACAGCTTTCCAGGCTAGCCCCTTCTGGCTGCCAGCTATCTGCAGACGTTCGCATTTCAAGAGCAGGGCTGCGAAAGGAGCCTAGCAGGTACACCATCTTTCCGAGGCTACGTTTGAAGTTTGAGGTGGCAAGACAAGCAAGCAGCCCCATTCTCTGTGCCTCTGTGCGAGCACTGCCATGGGCAGATGAGGCTGAGCAACAGCTTTCCAGGCTAGCCCCTTCTGGCTGCCAGCTATCTGCAGACGTTTGCACTTTCAGAGCAGGTCTGCGAAAGGAGCCTGGCTGGGACACCAACTTTCCCAGGCTACGTTTGAAGTTTGAGGTGACAAGACAAGCAAGCAGGCCCATTCTCTGTGCCTCTGTGCGCGCACTGCCATGGGCAGATGAGGCTGAGCAACAGCTTTCCAGGCTAGCCCCTTCTGGCTGCCAGCTATCTGCAGACGTTCGCACTTTCGGAGCAGGGCTGCGAAAGGAGCCTGGCTGGGACACCAACTTTCCCAGACTACGTTTGAAGTTTGAGGTGGCAAGACAAGCAAGCAGCCCCATTCTCTGTGCCTCTGTGCGAGCACTGCCATGGGCAGATGAGGCTGAGCAACAGCTTTCCAGGATAGCCCCTTCTGGCTGCCAGCTATCTGCAGACGTTCGCACTTTTGGGGCAGGGCTGTGATAGGAGCCTGGCAGGGACACCACCATTCCCAGCATGCGTTTGAAGTTTCAAGTGACAAGATAAGCAAGCAGCCCCATTCTCTGTGCCTCTCTGCGAACAGTGCCATGGGCAGATGAGGCTGAGCAACAGCTTTCCAGGCTAGCCCCTTCTGGCTGCCAGCTATCTGCAGACGTTCGCACTTTCGGAGCAGGGCTGCGAAAGGAGCCTGGCAGGGACACCACCATTCCCAGGATACGTTTGAAGTTTGAGGTGGCAAGACAAGCAAGCAGCCCCATTCTCTGTGCCTCTGTGCGAGCAGTGCCATGGGCAGATGAGGCTGAGCAACAGCTTTCCAGGCTAGCCACTTCTGCCTGCCAGCTATCTGCAGACGTTCGCACTTTCGGAGCAGGGCTGTGATAGGAGCCTGGCAGGGACACCACCATTCCCAGCATGCGTTTGAAGTTTCAAGTGGAAAGATAAGCAAGCAGCCCCATTCTCTGTGCCTCTCTGCGAACAGTGCCATGGGCAGATGAGGCTGAGCAACAGCTTTCCAGGATAGCCCCTTCTGGCTGCCAGCTATCTGCAGACGTTCGCACTTTCGGAGCAGGGCTGCGAAAGGAGCCTGGCTGGGACACCAACTTTCCCAGGCTACGTTTGAAGTTTGAGGTGGCAAGACAAGCAAGCAGCCCCATTCTCTGTGCCTCTGTGCGAGCACTGCCATGGGCAGATGAGGCTGAGCAACAGCTTTCCAGGCTAGCCCCTTCTGGCTGCCAGCTATCTGCAGACGTTCGCACTTTCGGAGCAGGGCTGTGATAGGAGCCTGGCAGGGACACCACCATTCCCAGCATGCGTTTGAAGTTTCAAGTGGCAAGATAAGCAAGCAGCCCCATTCTCTGTGCCTCTGTGCGAACAGTGCCATGGGCAGATGAGGCTGAGCAACAGCTTTCCAGGATAGCCCCTTCTGCCTGCCAGCTATCTGCAGACGTTCGCACTTTCGGAGCAGGGCTGCGAAAGGAGCCTGGCTGGGACACCAACTTTCCCAGGCTACGTTTGAAGTTTGAGGTGGCAAGACAAGCAAGCAGCCCCGTTCTCTGTGCCTCTGTGCGAGCACTGCCATGGGCAGATGAGGCTGAGCAACAGCTTTCCAGGATAGCCCCTTCTGGCTGCCAGCTATCTGCAGATGTTCGCACTTTCGGAGCAGGGCAGCGAAAGGAGCCTGGCTGGGACACCAACTTTCCCAGGCTACGTTTTAAGTTTGAGGTGGCAAGACAAGCAAGCAGCCCCATTCTCTGTGCCTCTGTGCGAGCACTGCCATGGGCAGATGAGGCTGAGCAACAGCTTTCCAGGCTAGCCCCTTCTGCCTGCCAGCTATCTGCAGACGTTCGCACTTTCGGAGCAGGGCTGCGAAAGGAGCCTGGCTGGGACACCACCATTCCCAGCATACGTTTGAAGTTTCAAGTGGCAAGATAAGCAAGCAGCCCCATTCTCTGTGCCTCTCTGCGAACAGTGCCATGGGCAGATGAGGCTGAGCAACAGCTTTCCAGGCTAGCCCCTTCTGGCTGCCAGCTATCTGCAGACATTCGCATTTCAAGAGCAGGGCTGCGAAAGGAGCCTGGCTGGGACACCAACTTTCCCAGGCTACGTTTGAAGTTTGAGGTGGCAAGACAAGCAAGCAGCCCCATTCTCTGTGCCTCTGTGCGAGCACTGCCATGGGCAGATGAGGCTGAGCAACAGCTTTCCAGGCTAGCACCTTCTGCCTGCCAGCTATGTGCAGACGTTCGCACTTTCGGAGCAGGGCTGTGATAGGAGCCTGGCAGGGACACCACCATTCCCAGCATGCGTTTGAAGTTTCAAGTGGCAAGATAAGCAAGCAGCCCCATTCTCTGTGCCTCTCTGCGAACAGTGCCATGGGCAGATGAGGCTGAGCAACAGCTTTCCAGGCTAGCCCCTTCTGGCTGCCAGCTATCTGCAGACGTTCGCACTTTCGGAGCAGGGCTGCGAAAGGAGCCTGGCAGGGACACCACCATTCCCAGGATACGTTTGAAGTTTGAGGTGGCAAGACAAGCAAGCAGCCCCATTCTCTGTGCCTCTGTGCGAGCAGTGCCATGGGCAGATGAGGCTGAGCAACAGCTTTCCAGGCTAGCCACTTCTGCCTGCCAGCTATCTGCAGACGTTCGCACTTTCGGAGCAGGGCTGTGATAGGAGCCTGGCAGGGACACCACCATTCCCAGCATGCGTTTGAAGTTTCAAGTGGAAAGACAAGCAAGCAGCCCCATTCTCTGTGCCTCTGTGCGAGCACTGCCATGGGCAGATGAGGCTGAGCAACAGCTTTCCAGGCTAGCCCCTTCTGGCTGCCAGCTATCTGCACACGTTCGCACTTTCGGAGCAGGGCTGTGATAGGAGCCTGGCAGGGACACCACCATTCCCAGCATGCGTTTGAAGTTTCAAGTGGCAAGATAAGCAAGCAGCCCCATTCTCTGTGCCTCTCTGCGAACAGTGCCATGGGCAGATGAGGCTGAGCAACAGCTTTCCAGGATAGCCCCTTCTGGCTGCCAGCTATCTGCAGACGTTCGCACTTTCGGAGCAGGGCTGCGAAAGGAGCCTGGCTGGGACACCAACTTTCCCAGGCTACGTTTGAAGTTTGAGGTGGCAAGACAAGCAAGCAGCCCCATTCTCTGTGCCTCTGTGCGAGCACTGCCATGGGCAGATGAGGCTGAGCAACAGCTTTCCAGGATAGCCCCTTCTGCCTGCCAGCTATCTGGAGACGTTCGCACTTTCGGAGCAGGGCTCTGATAGGAGCCTGGCAGGGACACCACCATTCCCAGCATGCGTTTGAAGTTTCAAGTGGCAAGATAAGCAAGCAGCCCCATTCTCTGTGCCTCTGTGCGAGCACTGCCATGGGCAGATGAGGCTGAGCAACAGCTTTCCAGGCTAGCCCCTTCTGGCTGCCAGCTATCTGCAGACGTTCGCACTTTCGGAGCAGGGCTGCGAAAGGAGCCTGGCTGGGACACCAACTTTCCCAGGCTACGTTTGAAGTTTGAGGTGGCAAGACAAGCAAGCAGCCCCGTTCTCTGTGCCTCTGTGCGAGCACTGCCATGGGCAGATGAGGCTGATCAACAGCTTTCCAGGATAGCCCCTTCTGGCTGCCAGCTATCTGCAGATGTTCGCACTTTCGGAGCAGGGCAGCGAAAGGAGCCTGGCTGGGACACCAACTTTCCCAGGCTACGTTTTAAGTTTGAGGTGGCAAGACAAGCAAGCAGCCCCATTCTCTGTGCCTCTGTGCGAGCACTGCCATGGGCAGATGAGGCTGAGCAACAGCTTTCCAGGCTAGCCCCTTCTGCCTGCCAGCTATCTGCAGACGTTCGCACTTTCGGAGCAGGGCTGCGAAAGGAGCCTGGCTGGGACACCACCATTCCCAGCATACGTTTGAAGTTTCAAGTGGCAAGATAAGCAAGCAGCCCCATTCTCTGTGCCTCTCTGCGAACAGTGCCATGGGCAGATGAGGCTGAGCAACAGCTTTCCAGGCTAGCCCCTTCTGGCTGCCAGCTATCTGCAGACGTTCGCATTTCAAGAGCAGGGCTGCGAAAGGAGCCTGGCTGGGACACCAACTTTCCCAGGCTACGTTTGAAGTTTGAGGTGGCAAGACAAGCAAGCAGCCCCATTCTCTGTGCCTCTGTGCGAGCACTGCCATGGGCAGATGAGGCTGAGCAACAGCTTTCCAGGATAGCACCTTCTGCCTGCCAGCTATGTGCAGACGTTCGCACTTTCGGAGCAGGGCTGTGATAGGAGCCTGGCAGGGACACCACCATTCCCAGCATGCGTTTGAAGTTTCAAGTGGCAAGATAAGCAAGCAGCCCCATTCTCTGTGCCTCTATGCGAACAGTGCCATAGGCAGATGAGGCTGAGCAACAGCTTTCCAGGCTAGCCCCTTCTGCCTGCCAGCTATC
The DNA here is from genome assembly GCF_030867145.1 of Opisthocomus hoazin. Classification (NCBI taxonomy): domain Eukaryota; kingdom Metazoa; phylum Chordata; class Aves; order Opisthocomiformes; family Opisthocomidae; genus Opisthocomus; species Opisthocomus hoazin. Next base: position 775,872 of record NC_134441.1, read on the forward strand.
TGCAGACGTTCGCACTTTCGGAGCAGGGCGGCGAAAGGAGCCTGGCTGGGACACCAACTTTCCCAGGCTACGTTTGAAGTTTGAGGTGGCAAGACGAGCAAGCAGCCCCATTCTCTGTGCCTCTATGCGAACAGTGCCATGGGCAGATGAGGCTGAGCAACAGCTTTCCAGGATAGCCCCTTCTGGCTGCCAGCTATCTGCAGACGTTCGCATTTCAAGAGCAGGGCTGCGAAAGGAGCCTAGCAGGTACACCATCTTTCCGAGGCTACGTTTGAAGTTTGAGGTGACAAGACAAGCAAGCAGCCCCATTCTCTGTGCCTCTGTGCGAGCACTGCCATGGGCAGATGAGGCTGAGCAACAGCTTTCCAGGCTAGCACCTTCTGCCTGCCAGCTATCTGCAGACGTTCGCACTTTCAGAGCAGGGCTGCGAAAGGAGCCTGGCTGGGACACCAACTTTCCCAGGCTACGTTTGAAGTTTGAGGTGGCAAGACAAGCAAGCAGGCCCATTCTCTGTGCCTCTGTGCGCGCACTGCCATGGGCAGATGAGGCTGAGCAACAGCTTTCCAGGCTAGCCCCTTCTGCCTGCCAGCTATCTGCAGACGTTCGCACTTTCGGAGCAGGGCTGCGAAAGGAGCCTGGCTGGGACACCAACTTTCCCAGGCTACGTTTGAAGTTTGAGGTGGCAAGACAAGCAAGCAGCCCCATTCTCTGTGCCTCTGTGCGAGCACTGCCATGGGCAGATGAGGCTGAGCAACAGCTTTCCAGGATAGCCCCTTCTGGCTGCCAGCTATCTGCAGACGTTCGCACTTTTGGGGCAGGGCTGTGATAGGAGCCTGGCAGGGACACCACCATTCCCAGCATGCGTTTGAAGTTTCAAGTGACAAGATAAGCAAGCAGCCCCATTCTCTGTGCCTCTCTGCGAACAGTGCCATGGGCAGATGAGGCTGAGCAACAGCTTTCCAGGATAGCCCCTTCTGCCTGCCAGCTATCTGCAGACGTTCGCACTTTCGGAGCAGGGCTGCGAAAGGAGCCTGGCAGGGACACCACCATTCCCAGGATACGTTTGAAGTTTGAGGTGGCAAGACAAGCAAGCAGCCCCATTCTCTGTGCCTCTGTGCGAGCAGTGCCATGGGCAGATGAGGCTGAGCAACAGCTTTCCAGGCTAGCCCCTTCTGCCTGCCAGCTATCTGCAGACGTTCGCACTTTCGGAGCAGGGCTGTGATAGGAGCCTGGCAGGGACACCACCATTCCCAGCATGCGTTTGAAGTTTCAAGTGGAAAGACAAGCAAGCAGCCCCATTCTCTGTGCCTCTGTGCGAGCACTGCCATGGGCAGATGAGGCTGAGCAACAGCTTTCCAGGCTAGCCCCTTCTGCCTGCCAGCTATCTGCAGACGTTCGCACTTTCGGAGCAGGGCTGTGATAGGAGCCTGGCAGGGACACCACCATTCCCAGCATGCGTTTGAAGTTTCAAGTGGCAAGATAAGCAAGCAGCCCCATTCTCTGTGCCTCTCTGCGAACAGTGCCATGGGCAGATGAGGCTGAGCAACAGCTTTCCAGGCTAGCCCCTTCTGGCTGCCAGCTATCTGCAGACGTTCGCACTTTCGGAGCAGGGCTGCGAAAGGAGCCTGGCTGGGACACCAACTTTCCCAGGCTACGTTAGAAGTTTGAGGTGGCAAGACAAGCAAGCAGCCCCATTCTCTGTGCCTCTGTGCGAGCACTGCCATGGGCAGATGAGGCTGAGCAACAGCTTTCCAGGATAGCCCCTTCTGCCTGCCAGCTATCTGGAGACGTTCGCACTTTCGGAGCAGGGCTGTGATAGGAGCCTGGCAGGGACACCACCATTCCCAGCATGCGTTTGAAGTTTCAAGTGGCAAGATAAGCAAGCAGCCCCATTCTCTGTGCCTCTGTGCGAGCACTGCCATGGGCAGATGAGGCTGAGCAACAGCTTTCCAGGCTAGCCCCTTCTGGCTGCCAGCTATCTGCAGACGTTCGCACTTTCGGAGCAGGGCTGCGAAAGGAGCCTGGCTGGGACACCAACTTTCCCAGGCTACGTTTGAAGTTTCAAGTGGCAAGACAAGCAAGCAGCCCCATTCTCTGTGCCTCTGTGCGAGCACTGCCATGGGCAGATGAGGCTGAGCAACAGCTTTCCAGGATAGCCCCTTCTGCCTGCCAGCTATCTGCAGACGTTCGCACTTTCGGAGCAGGGCTGTGATAGGAGCCTGGCAGGGACACCACCATTCCCAGCATGCGTTTGAAGTTTCAAGTGGCAAGATAAGCAAGCAGCCCCATTCTCTGTGCCTCTATGCGAACAGTGCCATGGGCAGATGAGGCTGAGCAACAGCTTTCCAGGCTAGCCCCTTCTGCCTGCCAACTATCTGCAGACGTTCGCATTTCAAGAGCAGGGCTGCGAAAGGAACCTAGCAGGTACACCATCTTTCCCAGGCTACGTTGAAGTTTGAGGTGGCAAGACAAGCAAGCAGCCCCATTCTCTGTGCCTCTGTGCGAGCACTGCCATGGGCAGATGAGGCTGAGCAACAGCTTTCCAGGCTAGCACCTTCTGGCTGCCAGCTATCTGCAGACGTTTGCACTTTCGGAGCAGGGCTGCGAAAGGAGCCTGGCTGGGACACCAACTTTCCCAGGCTACGTTTGAAGTTTGAGGTGGCAAGACAAGCAAGCAGCCCCATTCTCTGTGCCTCTGTGCGCGCACTGCCATGGGCAGATGAGGCTGAGCAACAGCTTTCCAGGCTAGTCCCTTCTGCCTGCCAGCTATTTGCAGACGTTCGCACTTTCGGAGCAGGGCTGTGATAGGAGCCTGGCAGGGACACCACCATTCCCAGCATGCGTTTGAAGTTTCAAGTGGCAAGATAAGCAAGTATCCCCATTCTCTGTGCCTCTCTGCGAACAGTGCCATGGGCAGATGAGGCTGAGCAACAGCTTTCCAGGATAGCCCCTTCTGCCTGCCAGCTATCTGCAGACGTTCGCACTTTCGGAGCAGGGCTGCGAAAGGAGCCTGGCTGGGACACCAACTTTCCCAGGCTACGTTTGAAGTTTGAGGTGGCAAGACAAGCAAGCAGCCCCGTTCTCTGTGCCTCTGTGCGAGCACTGCCATGGGCAGATGAGGCTGAGCAACAGCTTTCCAGGATAGCCCCTTCTGGCTGCCAGCTATATGCAGATGTTCGCACTTTCGGAGCAGGGCAGCGAAAGGAGCCTGGCTGCAACACCATCTTTCCCAGGCTACGTTTGAAGTTTGAGGTGGCAAGACAAGCATGCAGCCCCATTCTCTGTGCCTCTGTGCGAGCACTGCCATGGGCAGATGAGGCTGAGCAACAGCTTTCCAGGCTAGCCCCTTCTGCCTGCCAGCTATCTGCAGACATTCGCACTTTCGGAGCAGGGCTGCGAAAGGAGCCTGGCTGGGACACCAACTTTCCCAGGCTACGTTTGAAGTTTGAGGTGGCAAGACAAGCAAGCAGCCCCATTCTCTGTGCCTCTATGCGAACAGTGCCATGGGCAGATGAGGCTGAGCAACAGCTTTCCAGGCTAGCACCTTCTGCCTGCCAGCTATGTGCAGACGTTCGCACTTTCGGAGCAGGGCTGTGATAGGAGCCTGGCAGGGACACCACCATTCCCAGCATGCGTTTGAAGTTTCAAGTGGCAAGATAAGCAAGCAGCCCCATTCTCTGTGCCTCTATGCGAACAGTGCCATAGGCAGATGAGGCTGAGCAACAGCTTTCCAGGATAGCCCCTTCTGCCTGCCAGCTATCTGCAGACGTTCGCACTTTTGGAGCAGGGCTGCGAAAGGAGCCTGGCTGGGACACCAACTTTCCCAGACTACGTTTGAAGTTTGAGGTGGCAAGACAAGCAAGCAGCCCCATTCTCTGTGCCTCTGTGCGCGCACTGCCATGGGCAGATGAGGCTGAGCAACAGCTTTCCAGGATAGTCCCTTCTGGCTGCCAGCTATCTGCAGACGTTCGCACTTTTGGGGCAGGGCTGTGATAGGAGCCTGGCAGGGACACCACCATTCCCAGCATGCGTTTGAAGTTTCAAGTGACAAGATAAGCAAGCAGCCCCATTCTCTGTGCCTCTCTGCGAACAGTGCCATGGGCAGATGAGGCTGAGCAACAGCTTTCCAGGCTAGCCCCTTCTGGCTGCCAGCTATCTGCAGACGTTCGCACTTTCGGAGCAGGGCTGCGAAAGGAGACTGGCAGGGACACCACCATTCCCAGGATACGTTTGAAGTTTGAGGTGGCAAGACAAGCAAGCAGCCCCATTCTCTGTGCCTCTGTGCGAGCAGTGCCATGGGCAGATGAGGCTGAGCAACAGCTTTCCAGGATAGCCCCTTCTGCCTGCCAGCTATCTGCAGACGTTCGCACTTTCGGAGCAGGGCTGTGATAGGAGCCTGGCAGGGACACCACCATTCCCAGCATGCGTTTGAAGTTTCAAGTGGAAAGACAAGCAAGCAGCCCCATTCTCTGTGCCTCTCTGCGAGCACTGCCATGGGCAGATGAGGCTGAGCAACAGCTGTCCAGGCTAGCCCCTTCTGCCTGCCAGCTATCTGCAGACGTTCTCATTTCAAGAGCAGGGCTGCGAAAGGAGCCTGGCTGGGACACCAACTTTCCCAGGCTACGTTTGAAGTTTGAGGTGGCAAGACAAGCAAGCAGCCCCGTACTCTGTGCCTCTGTGCGAGCACTGCCATGGGCAGATGAGGCTGAGCAACAGCTTTCCAGGATAGCCCCTTCTGCCTTCCAGCTATCTGCAGACGTTCGCACTTTCGGAGCAGGGCTGTGATAGGAGCCTGGCAGGGACACCACCATTCCCAGCATGCGTTTGAAGTTTCAAGTGGCAAGATAAGCAAGCAGCCCCATTCTCTGTGCCTCTATGCGAACAGTGCCATGGGCAGATGAGGCTGAGCAACAGCTTTCCAGGATAGCCCCTTCTGCCTGCCAACTATCTGCAGACGTTCGCATTTCAAGAGCAGGGCTGCGAAAGGAACCTAGCAGGTACACCATCTTTCCCAGGCTACGTTGAAGTTTGAGGTGGCAAGACAAGCAAGCAGCCCCATTCTCTGTGCCTCTGTGCGAGCACTGCCATGGGCAGATGAGGCTGAGCAACAGCTTTCCAGGATAGCACCTTCTGGCTGCCAGCTATCTGCAGACGTTTGCACTTTCGGAGCAGGGCTGCGAAAGGAGCCTGGCTGGGACACCAACTTTCCCAGGCTACGTTTGAAGTTTGAGGTGGCAAGACAAGCAAGCAGCCCCATTCTCTGTGCCTCTGTGCGCGCACTGCCATGGGCAGATGAGGCTGAGCAACAGCTTTCCAGGCTAGTCCCTTCTGCCTGCCAGCTATTTGCAGACGTTCGCACTTTCGGAGCAGGGCTGTGATAGGAGCCTGGCAGGGACACCACCATTCCCAGCATGCGTTTGAAGTTTCAAGTGGCAAGATAAGCAAGTATCCCCATTCTCTGTGCCTCTCTGCGAACAGTGCCATGGGCAGATGAGGCTGAGCAACAGCTTTCCAGGATAGCCCCTTCTGTCTGCCAGCTATCTGCAGACGTTCTCATTTCAAGAGCAGGGCTGCGAAAGGAGCCTGGCTGGGACACCAACTTTCCCAGGCTACGTTTGAAGTTTGAGGTGGCAAGACAAGCAAGCAGCCCCATTCTCTGTGCCTCTGTGCGAGCACTGCCATGGGCAGATGAGGCTGAGCAACAGCTTTCCAGGATAGCACCTTCTGCCTGCCAGCTATGTGCAGACGTTCGCACTTTCGGAGCAGGGCTGTGATAGGAGCCTGGCAGGGACACCACCATTCCCAGCATGCGTTTGAAGTTTCAAGTGGCAAGATAAGCAAGCAGCCCCATTCTCTGTGCCTCTATGCGAACAGTGCCATAGGCAGATGAGGCTGAGCAACAGCTTTCCAGGCTAGCCCCTTCTGCCTGCCAGCTATCTGCAGACGTTCGCACTTTCGGAGCAGGGCGGCGAAAGGAGCCTGGCTGGGACACCAACTTTCCCAGGCTACGTTTGAAGTTTGAGGTGGCAAGACGAGCAAGCAGCCCCATTCTCTGTGCCTCTATGCGAACAGTGCCATGGGCAGATGAGGCTGAGCAACAGCTTTCCAGGATAGCCCCTTCTGGCTGCCAGCTATCTGCAGACGTTCGCATTTCAAGAGCAGGGCTGCGAAAGGAGCCTAGCAGGTACACCATCTTTCCGAGGCTACGTTTGAAGTTTGAGGTGACAAGACAAGCAAGCAGCCCCATTCTCTGTGCCTCTGTGCGAGCACTGCCATGGGCAGATGAGGCTGAGCAACAGCTTTCCAGGCTAGCACCTTCTGCCTGCCAGCTATCTGCAGACGTTCGCACTTTCAGAGCAGGGCTGCGAAAGGAGCCTGGCTGGGACACCAACTTTCCCAGGCTACGTTTGAAGTTTGAGGTGGCAAGACAAGCAAGCAGGCCCATTCTCTGTGCCTCTGTGCGCGCACTGCCATGGGCAGATGAGGCTGAGCAACAGCTTTCCAGGCTAGCCCCTTCTGCCTGCCAGCTATCTGCAGACGTTCGCACTTTCGGAGCAGGGCTGCGAAAGGAGCCTGGCTGGGACACCAACTTTCCCAGGCTACGTTTGAAGTTTGAGGTGGCAAGACAAGCAAGCAGCCCCATTCTCTGTGCCTCTGTGCGAGCACTGCCATGGGCAGATGAGGCTGAGCAACAGCTTTCCAGGATAGCCCCTTCTGGCTGCCAGCTATCTGCAGACGTTCGCACTTTTGGGGCAGGGCTGTGATAGGAGCCTGGCAGGGACACCACCATTCCCAGCATGCGTTTGAAGTTTCAAGTGACAAGATAAGCAAGCAGCCCCATTCTCTGTGCCTCTCTGCGAACAGTGCCATGGGCAGATGAGGCTGAGCAACAGCTTTCCAGGATAGCCCCTTCTGCCTGCCAGCTATCTGCAGACGTTCGCACTTTCGGAGCAGGGCTGCGAAAGGAGCCTGGCAGGGACACCACCATTCCCAGGATACGTTTGAAGTTTGAGGTGGCAAGACAAGCAAGCAGCCCCATTCTCTGTGCCTCTGTGCGAGCAGTGCCATGGGCAGATGAGGCTGAGCAACAGCTTTCCAGGCTAGCCCCTTCTGCCTGCCAGCTATCTGCAGACGTTCGCACTTTCGGAGCAGGGCTGTGATAGGAGCCTGGCAGGGACACCACCATTCCCAGCATGCGTTTGAAGTTTCAAGTGGAAAGACAAGCAAGCAGCCCCATTCTCTGTGCCTCTGTGCGAGCACTGCCATGGGCAGATGAGGCTGAGCAACAGCTTTCCAGGCTAGCCCCTTCTGCCTGCCAGCTATCTGCAGACGTTCGCACTTTCGGAGCAGGGCTGTGATAGGAGCCTGGCAGGGACACCACCATTCCCAGCATGCGTTTGAAGTTTCAAGTGGCAAGATAAGCAAGCAGCCCCATTCTCTGTGCCTCTCTGCGAACAGTGCCATGGGCAGATGAGGCTGAGCAACAGCTTTCCAGGCTAGCCCCTTCTGGCTGCCAGCTATCTGCAGACGTTCGCACTTTCGGAGCAGGGCTGCGAAAGGAGCCTGGCTGGGACACCAACTTTCCCAGGCTACGTTTGAAGTTTGAGGTGGCAAGACAAGCAAGCAGCCCCATTCTCTGTGCCTCTGTGCGAGCACTGCCATGGGCAGATGAGGCTGAGCAACAGCTTTCCAGGATAGCCCCTTCTGCCTGCCAGCTATCTGGAGACGTTCGCACTTTCGGAGCAGGGCTGTGATAGGAGCCTGGCAGGGACACCACCATTCCCAGCATGCGTTTGAAGTTTCAAGTGGCAAGATAAGCAAGCAGCCCCATTCTCTGTGCCTCTGTGCGAGCACTGCCATGGGCAGATGAGGCTGAGCAACAGCTTTCCAGGCTAGCCCCTTCTGGCTGCCAGCTATCTGCAGACGTTCGCACTTTCGGAGCAGGGCTGCGAAAGGAGCCTGGCTGGGACACCAACTTTCCCAGGCTACGTTTGAAGTTTCAAGTGGCAAGACAAGCAAGCAGCCCCATTCTCTGTGCCTCTGTGCGAGCACTGCCATGGGCAGATGAGGCTGAGCAACAGCTTTCCAGGCTAGCCCCTTCTGCCTGCCAGCTATGTGCAGACGTTCGCACTTTCGGAGCAGGGCTGTGATAGGAGCCTGGCAGGGACACCACCATTCCCAGCATGCGTTTGAAGTTTCAAGTGGCAAGATAAGCAAGCAGCCCCATTCTCTGTGCCTCTATGCGAACAGTGCCATGGGCAGATGAGGCTGAGCAACAGCTTTCCAGGCTAGCCCCTTCTGCCTGCCAACTATCTGCAGACGTTCGCATTTCAAGAGCAGGGCTGCGAAAGGAACCTAGCAGGTACACCATCTTTCCCAGGCTACGTTGAAGTTTGAGGTGGCAAGACAAGCAAGCAGCCCCATTCTCTGTGCCTCTGTGCGAGCACTGCCATGGGCAGATGAGGCTGAGCAACAGCTTTCCAGGCTAGCACCTTCTGGCTGCCAGCTATCTGCAGACGTTTGCACTTTCGGAGCAGGGCTGCGAAAGGAGCCTGGCTGGGACACCAACTTTCCCAGGCTACGTTTGAAGTTTGAGGTGGCAAGACAAGCAAGCAGCCCCATTCTCTGTGCCTCTGTGCGCGCACTGCCATGGGCAGATGAGGCTGAGCAACAGCTTTCCAGGCTAGTCCCTTCTGCCTGCCAGCTATTTGCAGACGTTCGCACTTTCGGAGCAGGGCTGTGATAGGAGCCTGGCAGGGACACCACCATTCCCAGCATGCGTTTGAAGTTTCAAGTGGCAAGATAAGCAAGTATCCCCATTCTCTGTGCCTCTCTGCGAACAGTGCCATGGGCAGATGAGGCTGAGCAACAGCTTTCCAGGATAGCCCCTTCTGCCTGCCAGCTATCTGCAGACGTTCTCATTTCAAGAGCAGGGCTGCGAAAGGAGCCTGGCAGGGACACCAACTTTCCCAGGCTACGTTGGAAGTTTCAAGTGGCAAGATAAGCAAGCAGCCCCATTCTCTGTGCCTCTGTGCGAGCACTGCCATGGGCAGATGAGGCTGAGCAACAGCTTTCCAGGCTAGCCCCTTCTGGCTGCCAGCTATCTGCAGACGTTCGCACTTTCGGAGCAGGGCTGCGAAAGGAGCCTGGCTGGGACACCAACTTTCCCAGGCTACGTTTGAAGTTTGAGGTGGCAAGACAAGCAAGCAGCCCCGTTCTCTGTGCCTCTGTGCGAGCACTGCCATGGGCAGATGAGGCTGATCAACAGCTTTCCAGGATAGCCCCTTCTGGCTGCCAGCTATCTGCAGATGTTCGCACTTTCGGAGCAGGGCAGCGAAAGGAGCCTGGCTGGGACACCAACTTTCCCAGGCTACGTTTTAAGTTTGAGGTGGCAAGACAAGCAAGCAGCCCCATTCTCTGTGCCTCTGTGCGAGCACTGCCATGGGCAGATGAGGCTGAGCAACAGCTTTCCAGGCTAGCCCCTTCTGCCTGCCAGCTATCTGCAGACGTTCGCACTTTCGGAGCAGGGCTGCGAAAGGAGCCTGGCTGGGACACCACCATTCCCAGCATACGTTTGAAGTTTCAAGTGGCAAGATAAGCAAGCAGCCCCATTCTCTGTGCCTCTCTGCGAACAGTGCCATGGGCAGATGAGGCTGAGCAACAGCTTTCCAGGCTAGCCCCTTCTGGCTGCCAGCTATCTGCAGACGTTCGCATTTCAAGAGCAGGGCTGCGAAAGGAGCCTGGCTGGGACACCAACTTTCCCAGGCTACGTTTGAAGTTTGAGGTGGCAAGACAAGCAAGCAGCCCCATTCTCTGTGCCTCTGTGCGAGCACTGCCATGGGCAGATGAGGCTGAGCAACAGCTTTCCAGGATAGCACCTTCTGCCTGCCAGCTATGTGCAGACGTTCGCACTTTCGGAGCAGGGCTGTGATAGGAGCCTGGCAGGGACACCACCATTCCCAGCATGCGTTTGAAGTTTCAAGTGGCAAGATAAGCAAGCAGCCCCATTCTCTGTGCCTCTATGCGAACAGTGCCATAGGCAGATGAGGCTGAGCAACAGCTTTCCAGGCTAGCCCCTTCTGCCTGCCAGCTATCTGCAGACGTTCGCACTTTCGGAGCAGGGCGGCGAAAGGAGCCTGGCTGGGACACCAACTTTCCCAGGCTACGTTTGAAGTTTGAGGTGGCAAGACGAGCAAGCAGCCCCATTCTCTGTGCCTCTATGCGAACAGTGCCATGGGCAGATGAGGCTGAGCAACAGCTTTCCAGGATAGCCCCTTCTGGCTGCCAGCTATCTGCAGACGTTCGCATTTCAAGAGCAGGGCTGCGAAAGGAGCCTAGCAGGTACACCATCTTTCCGAGGCTACGTTTGAAGTTTGAGGTGACAAGACAAGCAAGCAGCCCCATTCTCTGTGCCTCTGTGCGAGCACTGCCATGGGCAGATGAGGCTGAGCAACAGCTTTCCAGGCTAGCACCTTCTGCCTGCCAGCTATCTGCAGACGTTCGCACTTTCAGAGCAGGGCTGCGAAAGGAGCCTGGCTGGGACACCAACTTTCCCAGGCTACGTTTGAAGTTTGAGGTGGCAAGACAAGCAAGCAGGCCCATTCTCTGTGCCTCTGTGCGCGCACTGCCATGGGCAGATGAGGCTGAGCAACAGCTTTCCAGGCTAGCCCCTTCTGCCTGCCAGCTATCTGCAGACGTTCGCACTTTCGGAGCAGGGCTGCGAAAGGAGCCTGGCTGGGACACCAACTTTCCCAGGCTACGTTTGAAGTTTGAGGTGGCAAGACAAGCAAGCAGCCCCATTCTCTGTGCCTCTGTGCGAGCACTGCCATGGGCAGATGAGGCTGAGCAACAGCTTTCCAGGATAGCCCCTTCTGGCTGCCAGCTATCTGCAGACGTTCGCACTTTTGGGGCAGGGCTGTGATAGGAGCCTGGCAGGGACACCACCATTCCCAGCATGCGTTTGAAGTTTCAAGTGACAAGATAAGCAAGCAGCCCCATTCTCTGTGCCTCTCTGCGAACAGTGCCATGGGCAGATGAGGCTGAGCAACAGCTTTCCAGGCTAGCCCCTTCTGCCTGCCAGCTATCTGCAGACGTTCGCACTTTCGGAGCAGGGCTGCGAAAGGAGCCTGGCTGGGACACCAACTTTCCCAGGCTACGTTAGAAGTTTGAGGTGGCAAGACAAGCAAGCAGCCCCATTCTCTGTGCCTCTGTGCGAGCACTGCCATGGGCAGATGAGGCTGAGCAACAGCTTTCCAGGATAGCCCCTTCTGCCTGCCAGCTATCTGGAGACGTTCGCACTTTCGGAGCAGGGCTGTGATAGGAGCCTGGCAGGGACACCACCATTCCCAGCATGCGTTTGAAGTTTCAAGTGGCAAGATAAGCAAGCAGCCCCATTCTCTGTGCCTCTGTGCGAGCACTGCCATGGGCAGATGAGGCTGAGCAACAGCTTTCCAGGCTAGCCCCTTCTGGCTGCCAGCTATCTGCAGACGTTCGCACTTTCGGAGCAGGGCTGCGAAAGGAGCCTGCCTGGGACACCAACTTTCCCAGGCTACGTTTGAAGTTTCAAGTGGCAAGACAAGCAAGCAGCCCCATTCTCTGTGCCTCTGTGCGAGCACTGCCATGGGCAGATGAGGCTGAGCAACAGCTTTCCAGGCTAGCCCCTTCTGCCTGCCAGCTATGTGCAGACGTTCGCACTTTCGGAGCAGGGCTGTGATAGGAGCCTGGCAGGGACACCACCATTCCCAGCATGCGTTTGAAGTTTCAAGTGGCAAGATAAGCAAGCAGCCCCATTCTCTGTGCATCTATGCGAACAGTGCCATGGGCAGATGAGGCTGAGCAACAGCTTTCCAGGCTAGCCCCTTCTGCCTGCCAACTATCTGCAGACGTTCGCATTTCAAGAGCAGGGCTGCGAAAGGAACCTAGCAGGTACACCATCTTTCCCAGGCTACGTTGAAGTTTGAGGTGGCAAGACAAGCAAGCAGCCCCATTCTCTGTGCCTCTGTGCGAGCACTGCCATGGGCAGATGAGGCTGAGCAACAGCTTTCCAGGCTAGCACCTTCTGGCTGCCAGCTATCTGCAGACGTTTGCACTTTCGGAGCAGGGCTGCGAAAGGAGCCTGGCTGGGACACCAACTTTCCCAGGCTACGTTTGAAGTTTGAGGTGGCAAGACAAGCAAGCAGCCCCATTCTCTGTGCCTCTGTGCGCGCACTGCCATGGGCAGATGAGGCTGAGCAACAGCTTTCCAGGCTAGTCCCTTCTGCCTGCCAGCTATTTGCAGACGTTCGCACTTTCGGAGCAGGGCTGTGATAGGAGCCTGGCAGGGACACCACCATTCCCAGCATGCGTTTGAAGTTTCAAGTGGCAAGATAAGCAAGTATCCCCATTCTCTGTGCCTCTCTGCGAACAGTGCCATGGGCAGATGAGGCTGAGCAACAGCTTTCCAGGATAGCCCCTTCTGCCTGCCAGCTATCTGCAGACGTTCTCATTTCAAGAGCAGGGCTGCGAAAGGAGCCTGGCAGGGACACCAACTTTCCCAGGCTACGTTGGAAGTTTCAAGTGGCAAGATAAGCAAGTATCCCCATTCTCTGTGCCTCTCTGCGAACAGTGCCATGGGCAGATGAGGCTGAGCAACAGCTTTCCAGGCTAGCCCCTTCTGGCTGCCAGCTATCTGCAGACGTTCGCACTTTCGGAGCAGGGCTGCGAAAGGAGCCTGGCTGGGACACCAACTTTCCCAGGCTACGTTTGAAGTTTGAGGTGGCAAGACAAGCAAGCAGCCCCGTTCTCTGTGCCTCTGTGCGAGCACTGCCATGGGCAGATGAGGCTGAGCAACAGCTTTCCAGGATAGCCCCTTCTGGCTGCCAGCTATATGCAGATGTTCGCACTTTCGGAGCAGGGCAGCGAAAGGAGCCTGGCTGCAACACCATCTTTCCCAGGCTACGTTTGAAGTTTGAGGTGGCAAGACAAGCATGCAGCCCCATTCTCTGTGCCTCTGTGCGAGCACTGCCATGGGCAGATGAGGCTGAGCAACAGCTTTCCAGGCTAGCCCCTTCTGCCTGCCAGCTATCTGCAGACATTCGCACTTTCGGAGCAGGGCTGCGAAAGGAGCCTGGCTGGGACACCAACTTTCCCAGGCTACGTTTGAAGTTTGAGGTGGCAAGACAAGCAAGCAGCCCCATTCTCTGTGCCTCTATGCGAACAGTGCCATGGGCAGATGAGGCTGAGCAACAGCTTTCCAGGCTAGCACCTTCTGCCTGCCAGCTATGTGCAGACGTTCGCACTTTCGGAGCAGGGCTGTGATAGGAGCCTGGCAGGGACACCACCATTCCCAGCATGCGTTTGAAGTTTCAAGTGGCAAGATAAGCAAGCAGCCCCATTCTCTGTGCCTCTATGCGAACAGTGCCATAGGCAGATGAGGCTGAGCAACAGCTTTCCAGGATAGCCCCTTCTGCCTGCCAGCTATCTGCAGACGTTCGCACTTTCGGAGCAGGGCTGCGAAAGGAGCCTGGCTGGGACACCAACTTTCCCAGACTACGTTTGAAGTTTGAGGTGGCAAGACAAGCAAGCAGCCCCATTCTCTGTGCCTCTGTGCGCGCACTGCCATGGGCAGATGAGGCTGAGCAACAGCTTTCCAGGATAGTCCCTTCTGGCTGCCAGCTATCTGCAGACGTTCGCACTTTTGGGGCAGGGCTGTGATAGGAGCCTGGCAGGGACACCACCATTCCCAGCATGCGTTTGAAGTTTCAAGTGACAAGATAAGCAAGCAGCCCCATTCTCTGTGCCTCTCTGCGAACAGTGCCATGGGCAGATGAGGCTGAGCAACAGCTTTCCAGGCTAGCCCCTTCTGGCTGCCAGCTATCTGCAGACGTTCGCACTTTCGGAGCAGGGCTGCGAAAGGAGACTGGCAGGGACACCACCATTCCCAGGATACGTTTGAAGTTTGAGGTGGCAAGACAAGCAAGCAGCCCCATTCTCTGTGCCTCTGTGCGAGCAGTGCCATGGGCAGATGAGGCTGAGCAACAGCTTTCCAGGATAGCCCCTTCTGCCTGCCAGCTATCTGCAGACGTTCGCACTTTCGGAGCAGGGCTGTGATAGGAGCCTGGCAGGGACACCACCATTCCCAGCATGCGTTTGAAGTTTCAAGTGGAAAGACAAGCAAGCAGCCCCATTCTCTGTGCCTCTCTGCGAGCACTGCCATGGGCAGATGAGGCTGAGCAACAGCTGTCCAGGCTAGCCCCTTCTGCCTGCCAGCTATCTGCAGACGTTCTCATTTCAAGAGCAGGGCTGCGAAAGGAGCCTGGCTGGGACACCAACTTTCCCAGGCTACGTTTGAAGTTTGAGGTGGCAAGACAAGCAAGCAGCCCCGTACTCTGTGCCTCTGTGCGAGCACTGCCATGGGCAGATGAGGCTGAGCAACAGCTTTCCAGGATAGCCCCTTCTGCCTTCCAGCTATCTGCAGACGTTCGCACTTTCGGAGCAGGGCTGTGATAGGAGCCTGGCAGGGACACCACCATTCCCAGCATGCGTTTGAAGTTTCAAGTGGCAAGATAAGCAAGCAGCCCCATTCTCTGTGCCTCTATGCGAACAGTGCCATGGGCAGATGAGGCTGAGCAACAGCTTTCCAGGATAGCCCCTTCTGCCTGCCAACTATCTGCAGACGTTCGCATTTCAAGAGCAGGGCTGCGAAAGGAACCTAGCAGGTACACCATCTTTCCCAGGCTACGTTGAAGTTTGAGGTGGCAAGACAAGCAAGCAGCCCCATTCTCTGTGCCTCTGTGCGAGCACTGCCATGGGCAGATGAGGCTGAGCAACAGCTTTCCAGGATAGCACCTTCTGGCTGCCAGCTATCTGCAGACGTTTGCACTTTCGGAGCAGGGCTGCGAAAGGAGCCTGGCTGGGACACCAACTTTCCCAGGCTACGTTTGAAGTTTGAGGTGGCAAGACAAGCAAGCAGCCCCATTCTCTGTGCCTCTGTGCGCGCACTGCCATGGGCAGATGAGGCTGAGCAACAGCTTTCCAGGCTAGTCCCTTCTGCCTGCCAGCTATTTGCAGACGTTCGCACTTTCGGAGCAGGGCTGTGATAGGAGCCTGGCAGGGACACCACCATTCCCAGCATGCGTTTGAAGTTTCAAGTGGCAAGATAAGCAAGTATCCCCATTCTCTGTGCCTCTCTGCGAACAGTGCCATGGGCAGATGAGGCTGAGCAACAGCTTTCCAGGATAGCCCCTTCTGTCTGCCAGCTATCTGCAGACGTTCTCATTTCAAGAGCAGGGCTGCGAAAGGAGCCTGGCTGGGACACCAACTTTCCCAGGCTACGTTTGAAGTTTGAGGTGGCAAGACAAGCAAGCAGCCCCATTCTCTGTGCCTCTGTGCGAGCACTGCCATGGGCAGATGAGGCTGAGCAACAGCTTTCCAGGATAGCACCTTCTGCCTGCCAGCTATGTGCAGACGTTCGCACTTTCGGAGCAGGGCTGTGATAGGAGCCTGGCAGGGACACCACCATTCCCAGCATGCGTTTGAAGTTTCAAGTGGCAAGATAAGCAAGCAGCCCCATTCTCTGTGCCTCTATGCGAACAGTGCCATAGGCAGATGAGGCTGAGCAACAGCTTTCCAGGCTAGCCCCTTCTGCCTGCCAGCTATCTGCAGACGTTCGCACTTTCGGAGCAGGGCGGCGAAAGGAGCCTGGCTGGGACACCAACTTTCCCAGGCTACGTTTGAAGTTTGAGGTGGCAAGACGAGCAAGCAGCCCCATTCTCTGTGCCTCTATGCGAACAGTGCCATGGGCAGATGAGGCTGAGCAACAGCTTTCCAGGATAGCCCCTTCTGGCTGCCAGCTATCTGCAGACGTTCGCATTTCAAGAGCAGGGCTGCGAAAGGAGCCTAGCAGGTACACCATCTTTCCGAGGCTACGTTTGAAGTTTGAGGTGACAAGACAAGCAAGCAGCCCCATTCTCTGTGCCTCTGTGCGAGCACTGCCATGGGCAGATGAGGCTGAGCAACAGCTTTCCAGGCTAGCACCTTCTGCCTGCCAGCTATCTGCAGACGTTCGCACTTTCAGAGCAGGGCTGCGAAAGGAGCCTGGCTGGGACACCAACTTTCCCAGGCTACGTTTGAAGTTTGAGGTGGCAAGACAAGCAAGCAGGCCCATTCTCTGTGCCTCTGTGCGCGCACTGCCATGGGCAGATGAGGCTGAGCAACAGCTTTCCAGGCTAGCCCCTTCTGCCTGCCAGCTATCTGCAGACGTTCGCACTTTCGGAGCAGGGCTGCGAAAGGAGCCTGGCTGGGACACCAACTTTCCCAGGCTACGTTTGAAGTTTGAGGTGGCAAGACAAGCAAGCAGCCCCATTCTCTGTGCCTCTGTGCGAGCACTGCCATGGGCAGATGAGGCTGAGCAACAGCTTTCCAGGATAGCCCCTTCTGGCTGCCAGCTATCTGCAGACGTTCGCACTTTTGGGGCAGGGCTGTGATAGGAGCCTGGCAGGGACACCACCATTCCCAGCATGCGTTTGAAGTTTCAAGTGACAAGATAAGCAAGCAGCCCCATTCTCTGTGCCTCTCTGCGAACAGTGCCATGGGCAGATGAGGCTGAGCAACAGCTTTCCAGGATAGCCCCTTCTGCCTGCCAGCTATCTGCAGACGTTCGCACTTTCGGAGCAGGGCTGCGAAAGGAGCCTGGCAGGGACACCACCATTCCCAGGATACGTTTGAAGTTTGAGGTGGCAAGACGAGCAAGCAGCCCCATTCTCTGTGCCTCTATGCGAAGAGTGCCATCGGCAGATGAGGCTGAGCAACAGCTTTCCAGGATAGCCCCTTCTGGCTGCCAGCTATCTGCAGACGTTCGCATTTCAAGAGCAGGGCTGCGAAAGGAGCCTAGCAGGTACACCATCTTTCCGAGGCTACGTTTGAAGTTTGAGGTGACAAGACAAGCAAGCAGCCCCATTCTCTGTGCCTCTGTGCGAGCACTGCCATGGGCAGATGAGGCTGAGCAACAGCTTTCCAGGCTAGCACCTTCTGCCTGCCAGCTATCTGCAGACGTTCGCACTTTCAGAGCAGGGCTGCGAAAGGAGCCTGGCTGGGACACCAACTTTCCCAGGCTACGTTTGAAGTTTGAGGTGGCAAGACAAGCAAGCAGGCCCATTCTCTGTGCCTCTGTGCGCGCACTGCCATGGGCAGATGAGGCTGAGCAACAGCTTTCCAGGCTAGCCCCTTCTGCCTGCCAGCTATCTGCAGACGTTCGCACTTTCGGAGCAGGGCTGCGAAAGGAGCCTGGCTGGGACACCAACTTTCCCAGGCTACGTTTGAAGTTTGAGGTGGCAAGACAAGCAAGCAGCCCCATTCTCTGTGCCTCTGTGCGAGCACTGCCATGGGCAGATGAGGCTGAGCAACAGCTTTCCAGGATAGCCCCTTCTGGCTGCCAGCTATCTGCAGACGTTCGCACTTTTGGGGCAGGGCTGTGATAGGAGCCTGGCAGGGACACCACCATTCCCAGCATGCGTTTGAAGTTTCAAGTGACAAGATAAGCAAGCAGCCCCATTCTCTGTGCCTCTCTGCGAACAGTGCCATGGGCAGATGAGGCTGAGCAACAGCTTTCCAGGATAGCCCCTTCTGCCTGCCAGCTATCTGCAGACGTTCGCACTTTCGGAGCAGGGCTGCGAAAGGAGCCTGGCAGGGACACCACCATTCCCAGGATACGTTTGAAGTTTGAGGTGGCAAGACAAGCAAGCAGCCCCATTCTCTGTGCCTCTGTGCGAGCAGTGCCATGGGCAGATGAGGCTGAGCAACAGCTTTCCAGGCTAGCCCCTTCTGCCTGCCAGCTATCTGCAGACGTTCGCACTTTCGGAGCAGGGCTGTGATAGGAGCCTGGCAGGGACACCACCATTCCCAGCATGCGTTTGAAGTTTCAAGTGGAAAGACAAGCAAGCAGCCCCATTCTCTGTGCCTCTGTGCGAGCACTGCCATGGGCAGATGAGGCTGAGCAACAGCTTTCCAGGCTAGCCCCTTCTGCCTGCCAGCTATCTGCAGACGTTCGCACTTTCGGAGCAGGGCTGTGATAGGAGCCTGGCAGGGACACCACCATTCCCAGCATGCGTTTGAAGTTTCAAGTGGCAAGATAAGCAAGCAGCCCCATTCTCTGTGCCTCTCTGCGAACAGTGCCATGGGCAGATGAGGCTGAGCAACAGCTTTCCAGGCTAGCCCCTTCTGGCTGCCAGCTATCTGCAGACGTTCGCACTTTCGGAGCAGGGCTGCGAAAGGAGCCTGGCTGGGACACCAACTTTCCCAGGCTACGTTAGAAGTTTGAGGTGGCAAGACAAGCAAGCAGCCCCATTCTCTGTGCCTCTGTGCGAGCACTGCCATGGGCAGATGAGGCTGAGCAACAGCTTTCCAGGATAGCCCCTTCTGCCTGCCAGCTATCTGGAGACGTTCGCACTTTCGGAGCAGGGCTGTGATAGGAGCCTGGCAGGGACACCACCATTCCCAGCATGCGTTTGAAGTTTCAAGTGGCAAGATAAGCAAGCAGCCCCATTCTCTGTGCCTCTGTGCGAGCACTGCCATGGGCAGATGAGGCTGAGCAACAGCTTTCCAGGCTAGCCCCTTCTGGCTGCCAGCTATCTGCAGACGTTCGCACTTTCGGAGCAGGGCTGCGAAAGGAGCCTGCCTGGGACACCAACTTTCCCAGGCTACGTTTGAAGTTTCAAGTGGCAAGACAAGCAAGCAGCCCCATTCTCTGTGCCTCTGTGCGAGCACTGCCATGGGCAGATGAGGCTGAGCAACAGCTTTCCAGGCTAGCCCCTTCTGCCTGCCAGCTATGTGCAGACGTTCGCACTTTCGGAGCAGGGCTGTGATAGGAGCCTGGCAGGGACACCACCATTCCCAGCATGCGTTTGAAGTTTCAAGTGGCAAGATAAGCAAGCAGCCCCATTCTCTGTGCCTCTATGCGAACAGTGCCATGGGCAGATGAGGCTGAGCAACAGCTTTCCAGGCTAGCCCCTTCTGCCTGCCAACTATCTGC
The DNA here is from genome assembly GCF_030867145.1 of Opisthocomus hoazin. NCBI lineage: Eukaryota > Metazoa > Chordata > Aves > Opisthocomiformes > Opisthocomidae > Opisthocomus > Opisthocomus hoazin. Next base: position 794,878 of record NC_134441.1, read on the forward strand.
AGACGTTCGCATTTCAAGAGCAGGGCTGCGAAAGGAACCTAGCAGGTACACCATCTTTCCCAGGCTACGTTGAAGTTTGAGGTGGCAAGACAAGCAAGCAGCCCCATTCTCTGTGCCTCTGTGCGAGCACTGCCATGGGCAGATGAGGCTGAGCAACAGCTTTCCAGGCTAGCACCTTCTGGCTGCCAGCTATCTGCAGACGTTTGCACTTTCGGAGCAGGGCTGCGAAAGGAGCCTGGCTGGGACACCAACTTTCCCAGGCTACGTTTGAAGTTTGAGGTGGCAAGACAAGCAAGCAGCCCCATTCTCTGTGCCTCTGTGCGCGCACTGCCATGGGCAGATGAGGCTGAGCAACAGCTTTCCAGGCTAGTCCCTTCTGCCTGCCAGCTATTTGCAGACGTTCGCACTTTCGGAGCAGGGCTGTGATAGGAGCCTGGCAGGGACACCACCATTCCCAGCATGCGTTTGAAGTTTCAAGTGGCAAGATAAGCAAGTATCCCCATTCTCTGTGCCTCTCTGCGAACAGTGCCATGGGCAGATGAGGCTGAGCAACAGCTTTCCAGGATAGCCCCTTCTGCCTGCCAGCTATCTGCAGACGTTCTCATTTCAAGAGCAGGGCTGCGAAAGGAGCCTGGCAGGGACACCAACTTTCCCAGGCTACGTTGGAAGTTTCAAGTGGCAAGATAAGCAAGTATCCCCATTCTCTGTGCCTCTCTGCGAACAGTGCCATGGGCAGATGAGGCTGAGCAACAGCTTTCCAGGCTAGCCCCTTCTGGCTGCCAGCTATCTGCAGACGTTCGCACTTTCGGAGCAGGGCTGCGAAAGGAGACTGGCAGGGACACCACCATTCCCAGGATACGTTTGAAGTTTGAGGTGGCAAGACAAGCAAGCAGCCCCATTCTCTGTGCCTCTGTGCGAGCAGTGCCATGGGCAGATGAGGCTGAGCAACAGCTTTCCAGGATAGCCCCTTCTGCCTGCCAGCTATCTGCAGACGTTCGCACTTTCGGAGCAGGGCTGTGATAGGAGCCTGGCAGGGACACCACCATTCCCAGCATGCGTTTGAAGTTTCAAGTGGAAAGACAAGCAAGCAGCCCCATTCTCTGTGCCTCTCTGCGAGCACTGCCATGGGCAGATGAGGCTGAGCAACAGCTGTCCAGGCTAGCCCCTTCTGCCTGCCAGCTATCTGCAGACGTTCTCATTTCAAGAGCAGGGTTGCGAAAGGAGCCTGGCTGGGACACCAACTTTCCCAGGCTACGTTTGAAGTTTGAGGTGGCAAGACAAGCAAGCAGCCCCGTACTCTGTGCCTCTGTGCGAGCACTGCCATGGGCAGATGAGGCTGAGCAACAGCTTTCCAGGATAGCCCCTTCTGCCTTCCAGCTATCTGCAGACGTTCGCACTTTCGGAGCAGGGCTGTGATAGGAGCCTGGCAGGGACACCACCATTCCCAGCATGCGTTTGAAGTTTCAAGTGGCAAGATAAGCAAGCAGCCCCATTCTCTGTGCCTCTATGCGAACAGTGCCATGGGCAGATGAGGCTGAGCAACAGCTTTCCAGGATAGCCCCTTCTGCCTGCCAACTATCTGCAGACGTTCGCATTTCAAGAGCAGGGCTGCGAAAGGAACCTAGCAGGTACACCATCTTTCCCAGGCTACGTTGAAGTTTGAGGTGGCAAGACAAGCAAGCAGCCCCATTCTCTGTGCCTCTGTGCGAGCACTGCCATGGGCAGATGAGGCTGAGCAACAGCTTTCCAGGATAGCACCTTCTGGCTGCCAGCTATCTGCAGACGTTTGCACTTTCGGAGCAGGGCTGCGAAAGGAGCCTGGCTGGGACACCAACTTTCCCAGGCTACGTTTGAAGTTTGAGGTGGCAAGACAAGCAAGCAGCCCCATTCTCTGTGCCTCTGTGCGCGCACTGCCATGGGCAGATGAGGCTGAGCAACAGCTTTCCAGGCTAGTCCCTTCTGCCTGCCAGCTATTTGCAGACGTTCGCACTTTCGGAGCAGGGCTGTGATAGGAGCCTGGCAGGGACACCACCATTCCCAGCATGCGTTTGAAGTTTCAAGTGGCAAGATAAGCAAGTATCCCCATTCTCTGTGCCTCTCTGCGAACAGTGCCATGGGCAGATGAGGCTGAGCAACAGCTTTCCAGGATAGCCCCTTCTGTCTGCCAGCTATCTGCAGACGTTCTCATTTCAAGAGCAGGGCTGCGAAAGGAGCCTGGCTGGGACACCAACTTTCCCAGGCTACGTTTGAAGTTTGAGGTGGCAAGACAAGCAAGCAGCCCCATTCTCTGTGCCTCTGTGCGAGCACTGCCATGGGCAGATGAGGCTGAGCAACAGCTTTCCAGGATAGCACCTTCTGCCTGCCAGCTATGTGCAGACGTTCGCACTTTCGGAGCAGGGCTGTGATAGGAGCCTGGCAGGGACACCACCATTCCCAGCATGCGTTTGAAGTTTCAAGTGGCAAGATAAGCAAGCAGCCCCATTCTCTGTGCCTCTATGCGAACAGTGCCATAGGCAGATGAGGCTGAGCAACAGCTTTCCAGGCTAGCCCCTTCTGCCTGCCAGCTATCTGCAGACGTTCGCACTTTCGGAGCAGGGCGGCGAAAGGAGCCTGGCTGGGACACCAACTTTCCCAGGCTACGTTTGAAGTTTGAGGTGGCAAGACGAGCAAGCAGCCCCATTCTCTGTGCCTCTATGCGAACAGTGCCATGGGCAGATGAGGCTGAGCAACAGCTTTCCAGGATAGCCCCTTCTGGCTGCCAGCTATCTGCAGACGTTCGCATTTCAAGAGCAGGGCTGCGAAAGGAGCCTAGCAGGTACACCATCTTTCCGAGGCTACGTTTGAAGTTTGAGGTGACAAGACAAGCAAGCAGCCCCATTCTCTGTGCCTCTGTGCGAGCACTGCCATGGGCAGATGAGGCTGAGCAACAGCTTTCCAGGCTAGCACCTTCTGCCTGCCAGCTATCTGCAGACGTTCGCACTTTCAGAGCAGGGCTGCGAAAGGAGCCTGGCTGGGACACCAACTTTCCCAGGCTACGTTTGAAGTTTGAGGTGGCAAGACAAGCAAGCAGGCCCATTCTCTGTGCCTCTGTGCGCGCACTGCCATGGGCAGATGAGGCTGAGCAACAGCTTTCCAGGCTAGCCCCTTCTGCCTGCCAGCTATCTGCAGACGTTCGCACTTTCGGAGCAGGGCTGCGAAAGGAGCCTGGCTGGGACACCAACTTTCCCAGGCTACGTTTGAAGTTTGAGGTGGCAAGACAAGCAAGCAGCCCCATTCTCTGTGCCTCTGTGCGAGCACTGCCATGGGCAGATGAGGCTGAGCAACAGCTTTCCAGGATAGCCCCTTCTGGCTGCCAGCTATCTGCAGACGTTCGCACTTTTGGGGCAGGGCTGTGATAGGAGCCTGGCAGGGACACCACCATTCCCAGCATGCGTTTGAAGTTTCAAGTGACAAGATAAGCAAGCAGCCCCATTCTCTGTGCCTCTCTGCGAACAGTGCCATGGGCAGATGAGGCTGAGCAACAGCTTTCCAGGATAGCCCCTTCTGCCTGCCAGCTATCTGCAGCCGTTCGCACTTTCGGAGCAGGGCTGCGAAAGGAGCCTGGCAGGGACACCACCATTCCCAGGATACGTTTGAAGTTTGAGGTGGCAAGACAAGCAAGCAGCCCCATTCTCTGTGCCTCTGTGCGAGCAGTGCCATGGGCAGATGAGGCTGAGCAACAGCTTTCCAGGCTAGCCCCTTCTGCCTGCCAGCTATCTGCAGACGTTCGCACTTTCGGAGCAGGGCTGTGATAGGAGCCTGGCAGGGACACCACCATTCCCAGCATGCGTTTGAAGTTTCAAGTGGAAAGACAAGCAAGCAGCCCCATTCTCTGTGCCTCTGTGCGAGCACTGCCATGGGCAGATGAGGCTGAGCAACAGCTTTCCAGGCTAGCCCCTTCTGCCTGCCAGCTATCTGCAGACGTTCGCACTTTCGGAGCAGGGCTGTGATAGGAGCCTGGCAGGGACACCACCATTCCCAGCATGCGTTTGAAGTTTCAAGTGGCAAGATAAGCAAGCAGCCCCATTCTCTGTGCCTCTCTGCGAACAGTGCCATGGGCAGATGAGGCTGAGCAACAGCTTTCCAGGCTAGCCCCTTCTGGCTGCCAGCTATCTGCAGACGTTCGCACTTTCGGAGCAGGGCTGCGAAAGGAGCCTGGCTGGGACACCAACTTTCCCAGGCTACGTTAGAAGTTTGAGGTGGCAAGACAAGCAAGCAGCCCCATTCTCTGTGCCTCTGTGCGAGCACTGCCATGGGCAGATGAGGCTGAGCAACAGCTTTCCAGGATAGCCCCTTCTGCCTGCCAGCTATCTGGAGACGTTCGCACTTTCGGAGCAGGGCTGTGATAGGAGCCTGGCAGGGACACCACCATTCCCAGCATGCGTTTGAAGTTTCAAGTGGCAAGATAAGCAAGCAGCCCCATTCTCTGTGCCTCTGTGCGAGCACTGCCATGGGCAGATGAGGCTGAGCAACAGCTTTCCAGGCTAGCCCCTTCTGGCTGCCAGCTATCTGCAGACGTTCGCACTTTCGGAGCAGGGCTGCGAAAGGAGCCTGGCTGGGACACCAACTTTCCCAGGCTACGTTTGAAGTTTCAAGTGGCAAGACAAGCAAGCAGCCCCATTCTCTGTGCCTCTGTGCGAGCACTGCCATGGGCAGATGAGGCTGAGCAACAGCTTTCCAGGCTAGCCCCTTCTGCCTGCCAGCTATGTGCAGACGTTCGCACTTTCGGAGCAGGGCTGTGATAGGAGCCTGGCAGGGACACCACCATTCCCAGCATGCGTTTGAAGTTTCAAGTGGCAAGATAAGCAAGCAGCCCCATTCTCTGTGCCTCTATGCGAACAGTGCCATGGGCAGATGAGGCTGAGCAACAGCTTTCCAGGCTAGCCCCTTCTGCCTGCCAACTATCTGCAGACGTTCGCATTTCAAGAGCAGGGCTGCGAAAGGAACCTAGCAGGTACACCATCTTTCCCAGGCTACGTTGAAGTTTGAGGTGGCAAGACAAGCAAGCAGCCCCATTCTCTGTGCCTCTGTGCGAGCACTGCCATGGGCAGATGAGGCTGAGCAACAGCTTTCCAGGCTAGCACCTTCTGGCTGCCAGCTATCTGCAGACGTTTGCACTTTCGGAGCAGGGCTGCGAAAGGAGCCTGGCTGGGACACCAACTTTCCCAGGCTACGTTTGAAGTTTGAGGTGGCAAGACAAGCAAGCAGCCCCATTCTCTGTGCCTCTGTGCGCGCACTGCCATGGGCAGATGAGGCTGAGCAACAGCTTTCCAGGCTAGTCCCTTCTGCCTGCCAGCTATTTGCAGACGTTCGCACTTTCGGAGCAGGGCTGTGATAGGAGCCTGGCAGGGACACCACCATTCCCAGCATGCGTTTGAAGTTTCAAGTGGCAAGATAAGCAAGTATCCCCATTCTCTGTGCCTCTCTGCGAACAGTGCCATGGGCAGATGAGGCTGAGCAACAGCTTTCCAGGATAGCCCCTTCTGCCTGCCAGCTATCTGCAGACGTTCTCATTTCAAGAGCAGGGCTGCGAAAGGAGCCTGGCAGGGACACCAACTTTCCCAGCATACGTTGGAAGTTTCAAGTGGCAAGATAAGCAAGTATCCCCATTCTCTGTGCCTCTCTGCGAACAGTGCCATGGGCAGATGAGGCTGAGCAACAGCTTTCCAGGCTAGCCCCTTCTGGCTGCCAGCTATCTGCAGACGTTCGCACTTTCGGAGCAGGGCTGCGAAAGGAGCCTGGCTGGGACACCAACTTTCCCAGGCTACGTTTGAAGTTTGAGGTGGCAAGACAAGCAAGCAGCCCCGTTCTCTGTGCCTCTGTGCGAGCACTGCCATGGGCAGATGAGGCTGAGCAACAGCTTTCCAGGATAGCCCCTTCTGGCTGCCAGCTATATGCAGATGTTCGCACTTTCGGAGCAGGGCAGCGAAAGGAGCCTGGCTGCAACACCATCTTTCCCAGGCTACGTTTGAAGTTTGAGGTGGCAAGACAAGCATGCAGCCCCATTCTCTGTGCCTCTGTGCGAGCACTGCCATGGGCAGATGAGGCTGAGCAACAGCTTTCCAGGCTAGCCCCTTCTGCCTGCCAGCTATCTGCAGACATTCGCACTTTCAGAGCAGGGCTGCGAAAGGAGCCTGGCTGGGACACCAACTTTCCCAGGCTACGTTTGAAGTTTGAGGTGGCAAGACAAGCAAGCAGCCCCATTCTCTGTGCCTCTATGCGAACAGTGCCATGGGCAGATGAGGCTGAGCAACAGCTTTCCAGGCTAGCACCTTCTGCCTGCCAGCTATGTGCAGACGTTCGCACTTTCGGAGCAGGGCTGTGATAGGAGCCTGGCAGGGACACCACCATTCCCAGCATGCGTTTGAAGTTTCAAGTGGCAAGATAAGCAAGCAGCCCCATTCTCTGTGCCTCTATGCGAACAGTGCCATAGGCAGATGAGGCTGAGCAACAGCTTTCCAGGATAGCCCCTTCTGCCTGCCAGCTATCTGCAGACGTTCGCACTTTCGGAGCAGGGCTGCGAAAGGAGCCTGGCTGGGACACCAACTTTCCCAGACTACGTTTGAAGTTTGAGGTGGCAAGACAAGCAAGCAGCCCCATTCTCTGTGCCTCTGTGCGAGCACTGCCATGGGCAGATGAGGCTGAGCAACAGCTTTCCAGGATAGTCCCTTCTGGCTGCCAGCTATCTGCAGACGTTCGCACTTTTGGGGCAGGGCTGTGATAGGAGCCTGGCAGGGACACCACCATTCCCAGCATGCGTTTGAAGTTTCAAGTGACAAGATAAGCAAGCAGCCCCATTCTCTGTGCCTCTCTGCGAAAAGTGCCATGGGCAGATGAGGCTGAGCAACAGCTTTCCAGGCTAGCCCCTTCTGGCTGCCAGCTATCTGCAGACGTTCGCACTTTCGGAGCAGGGCTGCGAAAGGAGACTGGCAGGGACACCACCATTCCCAGGATACGTTTGAAGTTTGAGGTGGCAAGACAAGCAAGCAGCCCCATTCTCTGTGCCTCTGTGCGAGCAGTGCCATGGGCAGATGAGGCTGAGCAACAGCTTTCCAGGATAGCCCCTTCTGCCTGCCAGCTATCTGCAGACGTTCGCACTTTCGGAGCAGGGCTGTGATAGGAGCCTGGCAGGGACACCACCATTCCCAGCATGCGTTTGAAGTTTCAAGTGGAAAGACAAGCAAGCAGCCCCATTCTCTGTGCCTCTCTGCGAGCACTGCCATGGGCAGATGAGGCTGAGCAACAGCTGTCCAGGCTAGCCCCTTCTGCCTGCCAGCTATCTGCAGACGTTCTCATTTCAAGAGCAGGGCTGCGAAAGGAGCCTGGCTGGGACACCAACTTTCCCAGGCTACGTTTGAAGTTTGAGGTGGCAAGACAAGCAAGCAGCCCCGTACTCTGTGCCTCTGTGCGAGCACTGCCATGGGCAGATGAGGCTGAGCAACAGCTTTCCAGGATAGCCCCTTCTGCCTTCCAGCTATCTGCAGACGTTCGCACTTTCGGAGCAGGGCTGTGATAGGAGCCTGGCAGGGACACCACCATTCCCAGCATGCGTTTGAAGTTTCAAGTGGCAAGATAAGCAAGCAGCCCCATTCTCTGTGCCTCTATGCGAACAGTGCATTGGGCAGATGAGGCTGAGCAACAGCTTTCCAGGATAGCCCCTTCTGCCTGCCAACTATCTGCAGACGTTCGCATTTCAAGAGCAGGGCTGCGAAAGGAACCTAGCAGGTACACCATCTTTCCCAGGCTACGTTGAAGTTTGAGGTGGCAAGACAAGCAAGCAGCCCCATTCTCTGTGCCTCTGTGCGAGCACTGCCATGGGCAGATGAGGCTGAGCAACAGCTTTCCAGGATAGCACCTTCTGGCTGCCAGCTATCTGCAGACGTTTGCACTTTCGGAGCAGGGCTGCGAAAGGAGCCTGGCTGGGACACCAACTTTCCCAGGCTACGTTTGAAGTTTGAGGTGGCAAGACAAGCAAGCAGCCCCATTCTCTGTGCCTCTGTGCGCGCACTGCCATGGGCAGATGAGGCTGAGCAACAGCTTTCCAGGCTAGTCCCTTCTGCCTGCCAGCTATTTGCAGACGTTCGCACTTTCGGAGCAGGGCTGTGATAGGAGCCTGGCAGGGACACCACCATTCCCAGCATGCGTTTGAAGTTTCAAGTGGCAAGATAAGCAAGTATCCCCATTCTCTGTGCCTCTCTGCGAACAGTGCCATGGGCAGATGAGGCTGAGCAACAGCTTTCCAGGATAGCCCCTTCTGTCTGCCAGCTATCTGCAGACGTTCTCATTTCAAGAGCAGGGCTGCGAAAGGAGCCTGGCAGGGACACCAACTTTCCCAGGCTACGTTGGAAGTTTCAAGTGGCAAGATAAGCAAGTATCCCCATTCTCTGTGCCTCTCTGCGAACAGTGCCATGGGCAGATGAGGCTGAGCAACAGCTTTCCAGGCTAGCCCCTTCTGGCTGCCAGCTATCTGCAGACGTTCGCACTTTCGGAGCAGGGCTGCGAAAGGAGCCTGGCTGGGACACCAACTTTCCCAGGCTACGTTTGAAGTTTGAGGTGGCAAGACAAGCAAGCAGCCCCGTTATCTGTGCCTCTGTGCGAGCACTGCCATGGGCAGATGAGGCTGAGCAACAGCTTTCCAGGATAGCCCCTTCTGGCTGCCAGCTATATGCAGATGTTCGCACTTTCGGAGCAGGGCAGCGAAAGGAGCCTGGCTGCGACACCATCTTTCCCAGGCTACGTTTGAAGTTTGAGGTGGCAAGACAAGCAAGCAGCCCCATTCTCTGTGCCTCTGTGCGAGCACTGCCATGGGCAGATGAGGCTGAGCAACAGCTTTCCAGGCTAGCACCTTCTGGCTGCCAGCTATCTGCAGACGTTTGCACTTTCGGAGCAGGGCTGCGAAAGGAGCCTGGCTGGGACACCAACTTTCCCAGGCTACGTTTGAAGTTTGAGGTGGCAAGACAAGCAAGCAGCCCCATTCTCTGTGCCTCTGTGCGCGCACTGCCATGGGCAGATGAGGCTGAGCAACAGCTTTCCAGGCTAGTCCCTTCTGCCTGCCAGCTATTTGCAGACGTTCGCACTTTCGGAGCAGGGCTGTGATAGGAGCCTGGCAGGGACACCACCATTCCCAGCATGCGTTTGAAGTTTCAAGTGGCAAGATAAGCAAGTATCCCCATTCTCTGTGCCTCTCTGCGAACAGTGCCATGGGCAGATGAGGCTGAGCAACAGCTTTCCAGGATAGCCCCTTCTGCCTGCCAGCTATCTGCAGACGTTCTCATTTCAAGAGCAGGGCTGCGAAAGGAGCCTGGCAGGGACACCAACTTTCCCAGGCTACGTTGGAAGTTTCAAGTGGCAAGATAAGCAAGTATCCCCATTCTCTGTGCCTCTCTGCGAACAGTGCCATGGGCAGATGAGGCTGAGCAACAGCTTTCCAGGCTAGCCCCTTCTGGCTGCCAGCTATCTGCAGACGTTCGCACTTTCGGAGCAGGGCTGCGAAAGGAGCCTGGCTGGGACACCAACTTTCCCAGGCTACGTTTGAAGTTTGAGGTGGCAAGACAAGCAAGCAGCCCCGTTCTCTGTGCCTCTGTGCGAGCACTGCCATGGGCAGATGAGGCTGAGCAACAGCTTTCCAGGATAGCCCCTTCTGGCTGCCAGCTATATGCAGATGTTCGCACTTTCGGAGCAGGGCAGCGAAAGGAGCCTGGCTGCAACACCATCTTTCCCAGGCTACGTTTGAAGTTTGAGGTGGCAAGACAAGCATGCAGCCCCATTCTCTGTGCCTCTGTGCGAGCACTGCCATGGGCAGATGAGGCTGAGCAACAGCTTTCCAGGCTAGCCCCTTCTGCCTGCCAGCTATCTGCAGACATTCGCACTTTCGGAGCAGGGCTGCGAAAGGAGCCTGGCTGGGACACCAACTTTCCCAGGCTACGTTTGAAGTTTGAGGTGGCAAGACAAGCAAGCAGCCCCATTCTCTGTGCCTCTATGCGAACAGTGCCATGGGCAGATGAGGCTGAGCAACAGCTTTCCAGGCTAGCACCTTCTGCCTGCCAGCTATGTGCAGACGTTCGCACTTTCGGAGCAGGGCTGTGATAGGAGCCTGGCAGGGACACCACCATTCCCAGCATGCGTTTGAAGTTTCAAGTGGCAAGATAAGCAAGCAGCCCCATTCTCTGTGCCTCTATGCGAACAGTGCCATAGGCAGATGAGGCTGAGCAACAGCTTTCCAGGATAGCCCCTTCTGCCTGCCAGCTATCTGCAGACGTTCGCACTTTCGGAGCAGGGCTGCGAAAGGAGCCTGGCTGGGACACCAACTTTCCCAGACTACGTTTGAAGTTTGAGGTGGCAAGACAAGCAAGCAGCCCCATTCTCTGTGCCTCTGTGCGAGCACTGCCATGGGCAGATGAGGCTGAGCAACAGCTTTCCAGGATAGTCCCTTCTGGCTGCCAGCTATCTGCAGACGTTCGCACTTTTGGGGCAGGGCTGTGATAGGAGCCTGGCAGGGACACCACCATTCCCAGCATGCGTTTGAAGTTTCAAGTGACAAGATAAGCAAGCAGCCCCATTCTCTGTGCCTCTCTGCGAAAAGTGCCATGGGCAGATGAGGCTGAGCAACAGCTTTCCAGGCTAGCCCCTTCTGGCTGCCAGCTATCTGCAGACGTTCGCACTTTCGGAGCAGGGCTGCGAAAGGAGACTGGCAGGGACACCACCATTCCCAGGATACGTTTGAAGTTTGAGGTGGCAAGACAAGCAAGCAGCCCCATTCTCTGTGCCTCTGTGCGAGCAGTGCCATGGGCAGATGAGGCTGAGCAACAGCTTTCCAGGATAGCCCCTTCTGCCTGCCAGCTATCTGCAGACGTTCGCACTTTCGGAGCAGGGCTGTGATAGGAGCCTGGCAGGGACACCACCATTCCCAGCATGCGTTTGAAGTTTCAAGTGGAAAGACAAGCAAGCAGCCCCATTCTCTGTGCCTCTCTGCGAGCACTGCCATGGGCAGATGAGGCTGAGCAACAGCTGTCCAGGCTAGCCCCTTCTGCCTGCCAGCTATCTGCAGACGTTCTCATTTCAAGAGCAGGGCTGCGAAAGGAGCCTGGCTGGGACACCAACTTTCCCAGGCTACGTTTGAAGTTTGAGGTGGCAAGACAAGCAAGCAGCCCCGTACTCTGTGCCTCTGTGCGAGCACTGCCATGGGCAGATGAGGCTGAGCAACAGCTTTCCAGGATAGCCCCTTCTGCCTTCCAGCTATCTGCAGACGTTCGCACTTTCGGAGCAGGGCTGTGATAGGAGCCTGGCAGGGACACCACCATTCCCAGCATGCGTTTGAAGTTTCAAGTGGCAAGATAAGCAAGCAGCCCCATTCTCTGTGCCTCTATGCGAACAGTGCCATGGGCAGATGAGGCTGAGCAACAGCTTTCCAGGATAGCCCCTTCTGCCTGCCAACTATCTGCAGACGTTCGCATTTCAAGAGCAGGGCTGCGAAAGGAACCTAGCAGGTACACCATCTTTCCCAGGCTACGTTGAAGTTTGAGGTGGCAAGACAAGCAAGCAGCCCCATTCTCTGTGCCTCTGTGCGAGCACTGCCATGGGCAGATGAGGCTGAGCAACAGCTTTCCAGGATAGCACCTTCTGGCTGCCAGCTATCTGCAGACATTTGCACTTTCGGAGCAGGGCTGCGAAAGGAGCCTGTCTGGGACACCAACTTTCCCAGGCTACGTTTGAAGTTTGAGGTGGCAAGACAAGCAAGCAGCCCCATTCTCTGTGCCTCTGTGCGCGCACTGCCATGGGCAGATGAGGCTGAGCAACAGCTTTCCAGGCTAGTCCCTTCTGCCTGCCAGCTATTTGCAGACGTTCGCACTTTCGGAGCAGGGCTGTGATAGGAGCCTGGCAGGGACACCACCATTCCCAGCATGCGTTTGAAGTTTCAAGTGGCAAGATAAGCAAGTATCCCCATTCTCTGTGCCTCTCTGCGAACAGTGCCATGGGCAGATGAGGCTGAGCAACAGCTTTCCAGGATAGCCCCTTCTGTCTGCCAGCTATCTGCAGACGTTCTCATTTCAAGAGCAGGGCTGCGAAAGGAGCCTGGCAGGGACACCAACTTTCCCAGGCTACGTTGGAAGTTTCAAGTGGCAAGATAAGCAAGTATCCCCATTCTCTGTGCCTCTCTGCGAACAGTGCCATGGGCAGATGAGGCTGAGCAACAGCTTTCCAGGCTAGCCCCTTCTGGCTGCCAGCTATCTGCAGACGTTCGCACTTTCGGAGCAGGGCTGCGAAAGGAGCCTGGCTGGGACACCAACTTTCCCAGGCTACGTTTGAAGTTTGAGGTGGCAAGACAAGCAAGCAGCCCCGTTCTCTGTGCCTCTGTGCGAGCACTGCCATGGGCAGATGAGGCTGAGCAACAGCTTTCCAGGATAGCCCCTTCTGGCTGCCAGCTATATGCAGATGTTCGCACTTTCGGAGCAGGGCAGCGAAAGGAGCCTGGCTGCGACACCATCTTTCCCAGGCTACGTTTGAAGTTTGAGGTGGCAAGACAAGCAAGCAGCCCCATTCTCTGTGCCTCTGTGCGAGCACTGCCATGGGCAGATGAGGCTGAGCAACAGCTTTCCAGGATAGCCCCTTCTGCCTGCCAGCTATCTGCAGACATTCGCACTTTCGGAGCAGGGCTGCGAAAGGAGCCTGGCTAGGACACCAACTTTCCCAGGCTACGTTTGAAGTTTGAGGTGGCAAGACAAGCAAGGAGCCCCATTCTCTGTGCCTCTATGCGAACAGTGCCATGGGCAGATGAGGCTGAGCAACAGCTTTCCAGGATAGCCCCTTCTGGCTGCCAGCTATCTGCAGACGTTCGCAGTTGAAGAGCAGGGCTGCGAAAGGACCCTAGCAGGTACACCATCCTTCCCAGGCTACGTTTGAAGTTTGAGGTGGCAAGACAAGCAAGCAGCCCCATTCTCTGTGCCTCTGTGCGAGCACTGCCATGGGCAGATGAGGCTGAGCAACAGCTTTCCAGGCTACCACCTTCTGCCTGCCTGCTATCTGCAGACGTTCGCACTTTCGGAGCAGGGCTGTGATAGAAGCCTGGCAGGGACACCACCATTCCCAGCATGCGTTTGAAGTTTCAAGTGGCAAGATAAGCAAGCAGCCCCATTCTCTGTGCCTCTATGCGAACAGTGCCATGGGCAGATGAGGCTGAGCAACAGCTTTCCAGGATAGCCCCTTTTGCCTGCCAGCTATCTGCAGACGTTCGCATTTGAAGAGCAGGGCTGCGAAAGGACCCTAGCAGGTACACCATCTTTCCCAGGCTACGTTTGAAGTTTGAGGTGGCAAGACGAGCAAGCAGCCCCATTCTCTGTGCCTCTGTGCGAGCACTGCCATGGGCAGATGAGGCTGAGCAACAGCTTTCCAGGCTAGCACCTTCTGCCTGCCTGCTATCTGCAGACGTTCGCACTTTCGGAGCAGGGCTGTGATAGAAGCCTGGCAGGGACACCACCATTCCCAGCATGCGTTTGAAGTTTCAAGTGGCAAGATAAGCAAGCAGCCCCATTCTCTGTGCCTCTATGCGAACAGTGCCATGGGCAGATGAGGCTGAGCAACAGCTTTCCAGGCTAGCCCCCTCTGCCTGCCAACTATCTGCAGACGTTCACATTTCAAGAGCAGGGCTGCGAAAGGAGCCTGGCAGGGACACCAACTTTCCCAGGCTACGTTGGAAGTTTCAAGTGGCAAGATAAGCAAGTATCCCCATTCTCTGTGCCTCTCTGCGAACAGTGCCATGGGCAGATGAGGCTGAGCAACAGCTTTCCAGGCTAGCCCCTTCTGGCTGCCAGCTATCTGCAGACGTTCGCACTTTCGGAGCAGGGCTGCGAAAGGAGCCTGGCTGGGACACCAACTTTCCCAGGCTACGTTTGAAGTTTGAGGTGGCAAGACAAGCAAGCAGCCCCGTTCTCTGTGCCTCTGTGCGAGCACTGCCATGGGCAGATGAGGCTGAGCAACAGCTTTCCAGGATAGCACCTTCTGCCTGCCTGCTATCTGCAGATGTTCGCACTTTCGGAGCAGGGCAGCGAAAGGAGCCTGGCTGCGACACCATCTTTCCCAGGCTACGTTTGAAGTTTGAGGTGGCAAGACAAGCAAGCAGCCCCATTCTCTGTGCCTCTGTGCGAGCACTGCCATGGGCAGATGAGGCTGAGCAACAGCTTTCCAGGCTAGCCCCTTCTGCCTGCCAGCTATCTGCAGACGTTCGCACTTTCGGAGCAGGGCTGTGATAGGAGCCTGGCAGGGACACCACCATTCCCAGCATGCGTTTGAAGTTTCAAGTGGAAAGACAAGCAAGCAGCCCCATTCTCTGTGCCTCTGTGCGAGCACTGCCATGGGCAGATGAGGCTGAGCAACAGCTTTCCAGGATAGCCCCTTCTGCCTGCCAGCTATCTGCAGACGTTCGCACTTTCGGAGCAGGGCTGTGATAGGAGCCTGGCAGGGACACCACCATTCCCAGCATGCGTTTGAAGTTTCAAGTGGCAAGATAAGCAAGCAGCCCCATTCTCTGTGCCTCTCTGCGAACAGTGCCATGGGCAGATGAGGCTGAGAAACAGCTTTCCAGGATAGCCCCTTCTGGCTGCCAGCTATCTGCAGACGTTCGCACTTTCGGAGCAGGGCTGCGAAAGGAGCCTGGCTGGGACACCAACTTTCCCAGGCTACGTTTGAAGTTTGAGGTGGCAAGACAAGCAAGCAGCCCCATTCTCTGTGCCTCTGTGCGAGCACTGCCATGGGCAGATGAGGCTGAGCAACAGCTTTCCAGGATAGCCCCTTCTGCCTGCCAGCTATCTGGAGACGTTCGCACTTTCGGAGCAGGGCTGTGATAGGAGCCTGGCAGGGACACCACCATTCCCAGCATGCGTTTGAAGTTTCAAGTGGCAAGATAAGCAAGCAGCCCCATTCTCTGTGCCTCTGTGCGAGCACTGCCATGGGCAGATGAGGCTGAGCAACAGCTTTCCAGGCTAGCCCCTTCTGGCTGCCAGCTATCTGCAGACGTTCGCACTTTCGGAGCAGGGCTGCGAAAGGAGCCTGGCTGGGACACCAACTTTCCCAGGCTACGTTTGAAGTTTGAGGTGGCAAGACAAGCAAGCAGCCCCGTTCTCTGTGCCTCTGTGCGAGCACTGCCATGGGCAGATGAGGCTGAGCAACAGCTTTCCAGGATAGCCCCTTCTGGCTGCCAGCTATCTGCAGATGTTCGCACTTTCGGAGCAGGGCAGCGAAAGGAGCCTGGCTGGGACACCAACTTTCCCAGGCTACGTTTGAAGTTTGAGGTGGCAAGACAAGCAAGCAGCCCCATTCTCTGTGCCTCTGTGCGAGCACTGCCATGGGCAGATGAGGCTGAGCAACAGCTTTCCAGGATAGCCCCTTCTGGCTGCCAGCTATCTGCAGACGTTCGCACTTTCGGAGCAGGGCTGCGAAAGGAGCCTGGCTGGGACACCAACTTTCCCAGGGTACGTTTGAAGTTTCAAGTGGCAAGACAAGCAAGCAGCCCCATTCTCTGTGCCTCTCTGCGAGCACTGCCATGGGCAGATGAGGCTGAGCAACAGCTGTCCAGTCTAGCCCCTTCTGCCTGCCAGCTATCTGCAGACGTTCTCATTTCAAGAGCAGGGCTGCGAAAGGAGCCTGGCAGGGACACCAACTTTCCCAGGCTACGTTTGAAGTTTGAGGTGGCAAGACAAGCAAGCAGCCCCATTCTCTGTGCCTCTATGCGAACAGTGCCATGGGCAGATGAGGCTGAGCAACAGCTTTCCAGGATAGCCCCTTCTGGCTGCCAGCTATCTGCAGACGTTCGCACTTTCGGAGCAGGGCTGCGAAAGGAGCCTGGCTGGGACACCAACTTTCCCAGGCTACGTTTGAAGTTTGAGGTGGCAAGACGAGCAAGCAGCCCCATTCTCTGTGCCTCTGTGCGAGCACTGCCATGGGCAGATGAGGCTGAGCAACAGCTTTCCAGGCTAGCACCTTCTGCCTGCCTGCTATCTGCAGACGTTCGCACTTTCGGAGCAGGGCTGTGATAGAAGCCTGGCAGGGACACCACCATTCCCAGCATGCGTTTGAAGTTTCAAGTGGCAAGATAAGCAAGCAGCCCCATTCTCTGTGCCTCTATGCGAACAGTGCCATGGGCAGATGAGGCTGAGCAACAGCTTTCCAGGCTAGCCCCTTCTGCCTGCCAACTATCTGCAGACGTTCGCATTTCAAGAGCAGGGTTGCGAAAGGAGCCTAGCAGGTACACCATCTTTCCCACGCTACGTTTGAAGTTTGAGGTGGCAAGACAAGCAAGCAGCCCCATTCTCTGTGCCTCTGTGCGCGCACTGCCATGGGCAGATGAGGCTGAGCAACAGCTTTCCAGGCTAGCACCTTCTGCCTGCCAGCTATTTGCAGACGTTCGCACTTTCGGAGCAGGGCTGTGATAGAAGCCTGGCAGGGACACCAACTTTCCCAGCATGCGTTTGAAGTTTCAAGTGGCAAGATAAGCAAGTATCCCCATTATCTGTGCCTCTCTGCGAACAGTGCCATGGGCAGATGAGGCTGAGCAACAGCTTTCCAGGATAGCCCCTTCTGTCTGCCAGCTATCTGCAGACGTTCTCATTTCAAGAGCAGGGCTGCGAAAGGAGCCTGGCAGGGACACCACCATTCCCAGCATGCGTTTGAAGTTTCAAGTGGCAAGATAAGCAAGTATCCCCATTCTCTGTGCCTCTCTGCGAACAGTGCCATGGGCAGATGAGGCTGAGCAACAGCTTTCCAGGATAGCCCCTTCTGCCTGCCAGCTATCTGCAGACGTTCGCACTTTCGGAGCAGGGCTGCGAAAGGAGCCTGGCTGGGACACCAACTTTCCCAGGCTACGTTTGAAGTTTGAGGTGGCAAGACAAGCAAGCAGCCCCGTTCTCTGTGCCTCTGTGCGAGCACTGCCATGGGCAGATGAGGCTGAGCAACAGCTTTCCAGGATAGCCCCTTCTGGCTGCCAGCTATCTGCAGATGTTCGCACTTTCGGAGCAGGGCAGCGAAAGGAGCCTGGCTGCGACACCATCTTTCCCAGGCTACGTTTGAAGTTTGAGGTGGCAAGACAAGCAAGCAGGCCCATTCTCTGTGCCTCTGTGCGCGCACTGCCATGGGCAGATGAGGCTGAGCAACAGCTTTCCAGGATAGCCCCTTCTGGCTGCCAGCTATCTGCAGACGTTCGCACTTTTGGGGCAGGGCTGTGATAGGAGCCTGGCAGGGACACCACCATTCCCAGCATGCGTTTGAAGTTTCAAGTGAAAAGATAAGCAAGCAGCCCCATTCTCTGTGCCTCTCTGCGAACAGTGCCATGGGCAGATGAGGCTGAGCAACAGCTTTCCAGGCTAGCCCCTTCTGGCTGCCAGCTATCTGCAGACGTTCGCACTTTCGGAGCAGGGCTGCGAAAGGAGCCTGGCAGGGACACCACCATTCCCAGGATACGTTTGAAGTTTGAGGTGGCAAGACAAGCAAGCAGCCCCATTCTCTGTGCCTCTGTGCGAGCAGTGCCATGGGCAGATGAGGCTGAGCAACAGCTTTCCAGGCTAGCCCCTTCTGCCTGCCAGCTATGTGCAGACGTTCGCACTTTCGGAGCAGGGCTGTGATAGGAGCCTGGCAGGGACACCACCATTCCCAGCATGCGTTTCAAGTTTCAAGTGGAAAGACAAGCAAGCAGCCCCATTCTCTGTGCCTCTGTGCGAGCACTGCCATGGGCAGATGAGGCTGAGCAACAGCTTTCCAGGCTAGCCCCTTCTGCCTGCCAGCTATCTGCAGACGTTCGCACTTTCGGAGCAGGGCTGTGATAGGAGCCTGGCAGGGACACCACCATTCCCAGCATGCGTTTGAAGTTTCAAGTGGCAAGATAAGCAAGCAGCCCCATTCTCTGTGCCTCTCTGCGAACAGTGCCATGGGCAGATGAGGCTGAGCAACAGCTGTCCAGGCTAGCCCCTTCTGGCTGCCATCCATCTGCAGACGTTCGCACTTTCGGAACAGGGCTGCGAAAGGAGCCTGGCTGGGACACCAACTTTCCCAGGCTACGTTTGAAGTTTGAGGTGGCAAGACAAGCAAGCAGCCCCATTCTCTGTGCCTCTGTGCGAGCACTGCCATGGGCAGATGAGGCTGAGCAACAGCTTTCCAGGATAGCCCCTTCTGCCTGTCAGCTATCTGCAGATGTTCGCACTTTCGGAGCAGGGCAGCGAAAGGAGCCTGGCTGGGACACCAACTTTCCCAGGCTACGTTTGAAGTCTGAGGTGGCAAGACAAGCAAGCAGCCCCATTCTCTGTGCCTCTGTGCGAGCACTGCCATGGGCAGATGAGGCTGAGCAACAGCTTTCCAGGATAGCCCCTTCTGCCTGCCAGCTATCTGGAGACGTTCGCACTTTCGGAGCAGGGCTGTGATAGGAGCCTGGCAGGGACACCACCATTCCCAGCATGCGTTTGAAGTTTCAAGTGGCAAGATAAGCAAGCAGCCCCATTCTCTGTGCCTCTGTGCGAGCACTGCCATGGGCAGATGAGGCTGAGCAACAGCTTTCCAGGATAGCCCCTTCTGGCTGCCAGCTATCTGCAGACGTTTGCACTTTCGGAGCAGGGCTGCGAAAGGAGCCTGGCTGGGACACCAACTTTCCCAGGCTACGTTTGAAGTTTCAAGTGGCAAGACAAGCAAGCAGCCCCATTCTCTGTGCCTCTGTGCGAGCACTGCCATGGGCAGATGAGGCTGAGCAACAGCTTTCCAGGCTAGCCCCTTCTGCCTGCCAGCTATCTGCAGACGTTCTCATTTCAAGAGCAGGGCTGCGAAAGGAGCCTGGCTGGGACACCAACTTTCCCAGGCTACGTTTGAAGTTTGAGGTGGCAAGACAAGCAAGCAGCCCCATTCTCTGTGCCTCTGTGCGAGCACTGCCATGGGCAGATGAGGCTGAGCAACAGCTTTCCAGGCTAGCCCCTTCTGGCTGCCAGCTATCTGCAGACGTTCGCATTTGAAGAGCAGGGCTGCGAAAGGACCCTAGCAGGTACACCATCCTTCCCAGGCTACGTTTGAAGTTTGAGGTGGCAAGACAAGCAAGCAGCCCCATTCTCTGTGCCTCTGTGCGAGCACTGCCATGGGCAGATGAGGCTGAGCAACAGCTTTCCAGGCTAGCACCTTCTGCCTGCCTGCTATCTGCAGACGTTCGCACTTTCGGAGCAGGGCTGTGATAGAAGCCTGGCAGGGACACCACCATTCCCAGCATGCGTTTGAAGTTTCAAGTGGCAAGATAAGCAAGCAGCCCCATTCTCTGTGCCTCTGTGCGAGCACTGCCATGGGCAGATGAGGCTGAGCAACAGCTTTCCAGGCTAGCCCCTTCTGCCTGCCTGCTATCTGCAGACGTTCGCACTTTCGGAGCAGGGCTGTGATAGAAGCCTGTCAGGGACACCAACATTCCCAGCATGCGTTTGAAGTTTCAAGTGGCAAGATAAGCAAGCAGCCCCATTCTCTGTGCCTCTGTGCGAGCACTGCCATGGGCAGATGAGGCTGAGCAACAGCTTTCCAGGCTAGCCCCTTCTGGCTGCCAGCTATCTGCAGACGTTCGCACTTTCGGAGCAGGGCTGCGAAAGGAGCCTGGCTGGGACACCAACTTTCCCAGGCTACGTTTGAAGTTTGAGGTGGCAAGACAAGCAAGCAGCCCCGTTCTCTGTGCCTCTGTGCGAGCACTGCCATGGGCAGATGAGGCTGAGCAACAGCTTTCCAGGATAGCCCCTTCTGGCTGCCAGCTATCTGCAGATGTTCGCACTTTCGGAGCAGGGCTGCGAAAGGAGCCTGGCTGGGACACCAACTTTCCCAGGCTACGTTTGAAGTTTCAAGTGGCAAGACAAGCAAGCAGCCCCATTCTCTGTGCCTCTGTGCGAGCACTGCCATGGGCAGATGAGGCTGAGCAACAGCTTTCCAGGATAGCCCCTTCTGCCTGCCAGCTATCTGCAGACGTTCTCATTTCAAGAGCAGGGCTGCGAAAGGAGCCTGGCTGGGACACCAACTTTCCCAGGCTACGTTTGAAGTTTGAGGTGGCAAGACAAGCAAGCAGCCCCATTCTCTGTGCCTCTATGCGAACAGTGCCATGGGCAGATGAGGCTGAGCAACAGCTTTCCAGGATAGCCCCTTCTGCCTGCCAGCTATCTGCAGACGTTCGCATTTCAAGAGCAGGGCTGCGAAAGGACCCTAGCAGGTACACCATCCTTCCCAGGCTACGTTTGAAGTTTGAGGTGGCAAGACAAGCAAGCAGCCCCATTCTCTGTGCCTCTGTGCGAGCACTGCCATGGGCAGATGAGGCTGAGCAACAGCTTTCCAGGCTAGCACCTTCTGCCTGCCTGCTATCTGCAGACGTTCGCACTTTCGGAGCAGGGCTGTGATAGAAGCCTGGCAGGGACACCACCATTCCCAGCATGCGTTTGAAGTTTCAAGTGGCAAGATAAGCAAGCAGCCCCATTCTCTGTGCCTCTGTGCGAGCACTGCCATGGGCAGATGAGGCTGAGCAACAGCTTTCCAGGCTAGCCCCTTCTGCCTGCCTGCTATCTGCAGACGTTCGCACTTTCGGAGCAGGGCTGTGATAGAAGCCTGTCAGGGACACCACCATTCCCAGCATGCGTTTGAAGTTTGAGGTGGCAAGACAAGCAAGCAGCCCCATTCTCTGTGCCTCTGTGCGAGCACTGCCATGGGCAGATGAGGCTGAGCAACAGCTTTCCAGGCTAGCCCCTTCTGGCTGCCAGCTATCTGCAGACGTTCGCACTTTCGGAGCAGGGCTGCGAAAGGAGCCTGGCTGGGACACCAACTTTCCCAGGCTACGTTTGAAGTTTGAGGTGGCAAGACAAGCAAGCAGCCCCATTCTCTGTGCCTCTGTGCGAGCACTGCCATGGGCAGATGAGGCTGAGCAACAGCTTTCCAGGATAGCCCCTTCTGCCTGCCAGCTATCTGGAGACGTTCGCACTTTCGGAGCAGGGCTGTGATAGGAGCCTGGCAGGGACACCACCATTCCCAGCATGCGTTTGAAGTTTCAAGTGGCAAGATAAGCAAGCAGCCCCATTCTCTGTGCCTCTGTGCGAGCACTGCCATGGGCAGATGAGGCTGAGCAACAGCTTTCCAGGATAGCCCCTTCTGGCTGCCAGCTATCTGCAGACGTTTGCACTTTCGGAGCAGGGCTGCGAAAGGAGCCTGGCTGGGACACCAACTTTCCCAGGCTACGTTTGAAGTTTCAAGTGGCAAGACAAGCAAGCAGCCCCATTCTCTGTGCCTCTGTGCGAGCACTGCCATGGGCAGATGAGGCTGAGCAACAGCTTTCCAGGCTAGCCCCTTCTGCCTGCCAGCTATCTGCAGACGTTCTCATTTCAAGAGCAGGGCTGCGAAAGGAGCCTGGCTGGGACACCAACTTTCCCAGGCTACGTTTGAAGTTTGAGGTGGCAAGACAAGCAAGCAGCCCCATTCTCTGTGCCTCTGTGCGAGCACTGCCATGGGCAGATGAGGCTGAGCAACAGCTTTCCAGGCTAGCCCCTTCTGGCTGCCAGCTATCTGCAGACGTTCGCATTTGAAGAGGAGGGCTGCGAAAGGACCCTAGCAGGTACACCATCCTTCCCAGGCTACGTTTGAAGTTTGAGGTGGCAAGACAAGCAAGCAGCCCCATTCTCTGTGCCTCTGTGCGAGCACTGCCATGGGCAGATGAGGCTGAGCAACAGCTTTCCAGGCTAGCCCCTTCTGCCTGCCAGCTATCTGCAGACGTTCGCACTTTCGGAGCAGGGCTGTGATAGAAGCCTTGCAGGGACACCACCATTCCCAGCATGCGTTTGAAGTTTCAAGTGGCAAGATAAGCAAGCAGCCCCATTCTCTGTGCCTCTGTGCGAGCACTGCCATGGGCAGATGAGGCTGAGCAACAGCTTTCCAGGCTAGCCCCTTCTGCCTGCCTGCTATCTGCAGACGTTCGCACTTTCGGAGCAGGGCTGTGATAGAAGCCTGTCAGGGACACCAACATTCCCAGCATGCGTTTGAAGTTTCAAGTGGCAAGATAAGCAAGCAGCCCCATTCTCTGTGCCTCTGTGCGAGCACTGCCATGGGCAGATGAGGCTGAGCAACAGCTTTCCAGGCTAGCCCCTTCTGGCTGCCAGCTATCTGCAGACGTTCGCACTTTCGGAGCAGGGCTGCGAAAGGAGCCTGGCTGGGACACCAACTTTCCCAGGCTACGTTTGAAGTTTGAGGTGGCAAGACAAGCAAGCAGCCCCGTTCTCTGTGCCTCTGTGCGAGCACTGCCATGGGCAGATGAGGCTGAGCAACAGCTTTCCAGGATAGCCCCTTCTGGCTGCCAGCTATCTGCAGATGTTCGCACTTTCGGAGCAGGGCTGCGAAAGGAGCCTGGCTGGGACACCAACTTTCCCAGGCTACGTTTGAAGTTTCAAGTGGCAAGACAAGCAAGCAGCCCCATTCTCTGTGCCTCTGTGCGAGCACTGCCATGGGCAGATGAGGCTGAGCAACAGCTTTCCAGGATAGCCCCTTCTGCCTGCCAGCTATCTGCAGACGTTCTCATTTCAAGAGCAGGGCTGCGAAAGGAGCCTGGCTGGGACACCAACTTTCCCAGGCTACGTTTGAAGTTTGAGGTGGCAAGACAAGCAAGCAGCCCCATTCTCTGTGCCTCTATGCGAACAGTGCCATGGGCAGATGAGGCTGAGCAACAGCTTTCCAGGATAGCCCCTTCTGGCTGCCAGCTATCTGCAGACGTTCGCATTTGAAGAGCAGGGCTGCGAAAGGACCCTAGCAGGTACACCATCCTTCCCAGGCTACGTTTGAAGTTTGAGGTGGCAAGACAAGCAAGCAGCCCCATTCTCTGTGCCTCTGTGCGAGCACTGCCATGGGCAGATGAGGCTGAGCAACAGCTTTCCAGGCTAGCACCTTCTGCCTGCCTGCTATCTGCAGACGTTCGCACTTTCGGAGCAGGGCTGTGATAGAAGCCTGGCAGGGACACCACCATTCCCAGCATGCGTTTGAAGTTTCAAGTGGCAAGATAAGCAAGCAGCCCCATTCTCTGTGCCTCTATTTGAACAGTGCCATGGGCAGATGAGGCTGAGCAACAGCTTTCCAGGCTAGCCCCTTTTGCCTGCCAGCTATCTGCAGACTTTCGCATTTCAAGAGCAGGGCTGCGAAAGGAGCCTAGCAGGTACACCATCTTTCCCAGGCTACGTTTGATGTTTGAGGTGGCAAGACAAGCAAGCAGCCCCATTCTCTGTGCCTCTGTGCGAGCACTGCCATGGGCAGATGAGGCTGAGCAACAGCTTTCCAGGCTAGCACCTTCTGCCTGCCTGCTATCTGCAGACGTTCGCACTTTCGGAGCAGGGCTGTGATAGAAGCCTGGCAGGGACACCACCATTCCCAGCATGCGTTTGAAGTTTCAAGTGGCAAGATAAGCAAGCAGCCCCATTCTCTGTGCCTCTATGCGAACAGTGCCATGGGCAGATGAGGCTGAGCAACAGCTTTCCAGGCTAGCCCCTTCTGCCTGCCAACTATCTGCAGACGTTCGCATTTCAAGAGCAGGGCTGCGAAAGGAGCCTAGCAGGTACACCATCTTTCCCACGCTACGTTGAAGTTTGAGGTGGCAAGACAAGCAAGCAGCCCCATTCTCTGTGCCTCTGTGCGAGCACTGCCATGGGCAGATGAGGCTGAGCAACAGCTTTCCAGGCTAGCACCTTCTGGCTGCCAGCTATCTGCAGACGTTTGCACTTTCGGAGCAGGGCTGCGAAAGGAGCCTGGCTGGGACACCAACTTTCCCAGGCTACGTTTGAAGTTTGAGGTGGCAAGACAAGCAAGCAGCCCCATTCTCTGTGCCTCTGTGCGCGCACTGCCATGGGCAGATGAGGCTGAGCAACAGCTATCCAGGCTAGTCCCTTCTGCCTGCCAGCTATGTGCAGACGTTCACACTTTCGGAGCAGGGCTGTGATAGGAGCCTGGCAGGGACACCACCATTCCCAGCATGCGTTTGAAGTTTCAAGTGGCAAGATAAGCAAGCAGCCCCATTCTCTGTGCCTCTATGCGAACAGTGCCATGGGCAGATGAGGCTGAGCAACAGCTTTCCAGGCTAGCCCCTTCTGGCTGCCAGCTATCTGCAGACGTTCGCACTTTCGGAGCAGGGCTGCGAAAGGAGCCTGGCTGGGACACCAACTTTTCCAGGCTACGATGGAAGTTTCAAGTGGCAAGATAAGCAAGTATCCCCATTCTCTGTGCCTCTCTGCGAACAGTGCCATGGGCAGATGAGGCTGAGCAACAGCTTTCCAGGATAGCCCCTTCTGTCTGCCAGCTATCTGCAGACGTTCTCATTTCAAGAGCAGGGCTGTGATAGGAGCCTGGCAGGGACACCAACTTTCCCAGGCTACGTTGGAAGTTTCAAGTGGCAAGATAAGCAAGTATCCCCATTCTCTGTGCCTCTCTGCGAACAGTGCCATGGGCAGATGAGGCTGAGCAACAGCTTTCCAGGATAGCCCCTTCTGGCTGCCAGCTATCTGCATACGTTCGCACTTTCGGAGCAGGGCAGCGAAAGGAGCCTGGCTGGGACACCAACTTTCCCAGGCTACGTTTGAAGTTTGAGGTGGCAAGACAAGCAAGCAGCCCCGTTCTCTGTGCCTCTGTGCGAGCACTGCCATGGGCAGATGAGGCTGAGCAACAGCTTTCCAGGATAGCCCCTTCTGGCTGCCAGCTATATGCAGATGTTCGCACTTTCGGAGCAGGGCAGCGAAAGGAGCCTGGCTGCGACACCATCTTTCCCAGGTTACGTTTGAAGTTTGAGGTGGCAAGACAAGCATGCAGCACCATTCTCTGTGCCTCTGTGCGAGCACTGCCATGGGCAGATGAGGCTGAGCAACAGCTTTCCAGGCTAGCCCCTTCTGCCTGCCAGCTATCTGCAGACATTCGCACTTTCGGAGCAGGGCTGCGAAAGGAGCCTGGCTGGGACACCAACTTTCCCAGGCTACGTTTGAAGTTTGAGGTGGCAAGACAAGCAAGGAGCCCCATTCTCTGTGCCTCTATGCGAACAGTGCCATGGGCAGATGAGGCTGAGCAACAGCTTTCCAGGATAGCCCCTTCTGGCTGCCAGCTATCTGCAGACGTTCGCATTTGAAGAGCAGGGCTGCGAAAGGACCCTAGCAGGTACACCATCCTTCCCAGGCTACGTTTGAAGTTTGAGGTGGCAAGACAAGCAAGCAGCCCCATTCTCTGTGCCTCTGTGCGAGCACTGCCATGGGCAGATGAGGCTGAGCAACAGCTTTCCAGGCTAGCACCTTCTGCCTGCCTGCTATCTGCAGACGTTCGCACTTTCGGAGCAGGGCTGTGATAGAAGCCTGGCAGGGACACCACCATTCCCAGCATGCGTTTGAAGTTTCAAGTGGCAAGATAAGCAAGCAGCCCCATTCTCTGTGCCTCTATGCGAACAGTGCCATGGGCAGATGAGGCTGAGCAACAGCTTTCCAGGATAGCCCCTTTTGCCTGCCAGCTATCTGCAGATGTTCGCATTTCAAGAGCAGGGCTGCGAAAGGAGCCTGGCAGGGACACCATCTTTCCCAGGCTACGTTTGAAGTTTGAGGTGGCAAGACGAGCAAGCAGCCCCATTCTCTGTGCCTCTGTGCGAGCACTGCCATGGGCAGATGAGGCTGAGCAACAGCTTTCCATGCTAGCACCTTCTGCCTGCCTGCTATCTGCAGACGTTCGCACTTTCGGAGCAGGGCTGTGATAGAAGCCTGGCAGGGACACCACCATTCCCAGCATGCGTTTGAAGTTTCAAGTGGCAAGATAAGCAAGCAGCCCCATTCTCTGTGCCTCTATGCGAACAGTGCCATGGGCAGATGAGGCTGAGCAACAGCTTTCCAGGCTAGCCCCTTCTGCCTGCCAACTATCTGCAGACGTTCGCATTTCAAGAGCAGGGCTGCGAAAGGAGCCTAGCAGGTACACCATCTTTCCCACGCTACGTTGAAGTTTGAGGTGGCAAGACAAGCAAGCAGCCCCCCCATTCTCTGTGCCTCTGTGCGAGCACTGCCATGGGCAGATGAGGCTGAGCAACAGCTTTCCAGGCTAGCACCTTCTGGCTGCCAGCTATCTGCAGACGTTTGCACTTTCGGAGCAGGGCTGCGAAAGGAGCTTGGCTGGGACACCAACATTCCCAGGCTACGTTTGAAGTTTGAGGTGGCAAGACAAGCAAGCAGCCCCATTCTCTGTGCCTCTGTGCGCGCACTGCCATGGGCAGATGAGGCTGAGCAACAGCTTTCCAGGCTAGTCCCTTCTGCCTGCCAGCTATTTGCAGACGTTCGCACTTTCGGAGCAGGGCTGTGATAGGAGCCTGGCAGGGACACCACCATTCCCAGCATGCGTTTGAAGTTTCAAGTGGCAAGATAAGCAAGCAGCCCCATTCTCTGTGCCTCTATGCGAACAGTGCCATGGGCAGATGAGGCTGAGCAACAGCTTTCCAGGCTAGCCCCTTCTGGCTGCCAGCTATCTGCAGACGTTCGCACTTTCGGAGCAGGGCTGCGAAAGGAGCCTGGCTGGGACACCAACTTTCCCAGGCTACGTTGGAAGTTTCAAGTGGCAAGATAAGCAAGTATCCCCATTCTCTGTGCCTCTCTGCGAACAGTGCCATGGGCAGATGAGGCTGAGCAACAGCTTTCCAGGCTAGCCCCTTCTGTCTGCCAGCTATCTGCAGACGTTCTCATTTCAAGAGCAGGGCTGCGAAAGGAGCCTGGCAGGGACACCAACTTTCCCAGGCTACGTTGGAAGTTTCAAGTGGCAAGATAAGCAAGTATCCCCATTCTCTGTGCCTCTTTGCGAACAGTGCCATGGGCAGATGAGGCTGAGCAACAGCTTTCCAGGCTAGCACCTTCTGGCTGCCAGCTATCTGCAGACGTTCGCATTTGAAGAGCAGGGCTGCGAAAGGACCCTAGCAGGTACACCATCCTTCCCAGGCTACGTTTGAAGTTTGAGGTGGCAAGACAAGCAAGCAGCCCCATTCTCTGTGCCTCTGTGCGAGCACTGCCATGGGCAGATGAGGCTGAGCAACAGCTTTCCAGGCTAGCACCTTCTGCCTGCCAGCTATCTACAGACGTTCGCACTTTCGGAGCAGGGCTGTGGTAGGAGCCTGGCAGGGACACCACCATTCCCAGCATGCGTTTGAAGTTTCAAGTGGCAAGATAAGCAAGCAGCCCCATTCTCTGTGCCTCTATGCGAACAGTGCCATGGGCAGATGAGGCTGAGCAACAGCTTTCCAGGCTAGCCCCTTCTGCCTGCCAGCTATCTGCAGACGTTCGCACTTTCGAAGCAGGGCTGCGAAAGGAGCCTGGCTGGGACACCAACTTTCCCAGGCTACGTTGGAAGTTTCAAGTGGCAAGATAAGCAAGTATCCCCATTCTCTGTGCCTCTCTGCGAACAGTGCCATGGGCAGATGAGGCTGAGCAACAGCTTTCCAGGCTAGCCCCTTCTGTCTGCCAGCTATCTGCAGACGTTCTCATTTCAAGAGCAGGGCTGCGAAAGGAGCCTGGCAGGGACACCACGATTCCCAGGCTACGTTTGAAGTTTGAGGTGGCAAGACAAGCAAGCAGCCCCATTCTCTGTGCCTCTGTGCGAGCACTGCCATGGGCAGATGAGGCTGAGCAACAGCTTTCCAGGCTAGCCCCTTCTGCCTGCCAGCTATCTGCAGACGTTCGCACTTTCGGAGCAGGGCTGCGAAAGGAGCCTGGCTGGGACACCAACTTTCCCAGGCTACGTTTGAAGTTTCAAGTGGCAAGACAAGCAAGCAGCCCCATTCTCTGTGCCTCTCTGCGAGCACTGCCATGGGCAGATGAGGCTGAGCAACAGCTGTCCAGGCTAGCCCCTTCTTCCTGCCAGCTATCTGCAGACGTTCTCATTTCAAGAGCAGGGCTGCGAAAGGAGCCTGGCTTTGACACCACCTTTCCCAGGCTACGTTTGAAGTTTGAGGTTGCAAGACAAGCAGTCAGCCCCGTTCTCTGTGCCTCTGTGCGAGCACTGCCATGGGCAGATGAGGCTGAGCAACAGCTTTCCAGGATAGCCCCTTCTGCCTGCCAGCTATCTGCAGACGTTCGCACTTTCGGAGCAGGGCTGTGATAGGAGCCTGGCAGGGACACCACCATTCCCAGCATGCGTTTGAAGTTTCAAGTGGCAAGATAAGCAAGCAGCCCCATTCTCTGTGCCTCTATGCGAACAGTGCCATGGGCAGATGAGGCTGAGCAACAGCTTTCCAGGCTAGCCCCTTCTGCCTGCCAGCTATCTGCAGACGTTCGCATTTGAAGAGCAGGGCTGCGAAAGGAGCCTAGCAGGTACACCATCCTTCCCAGGCTACGTTTGAGGTTTGAGGTGGCAAGACGAGCAAGCAGCCCCATTTTCTGTGCCTCTGTGCGAGCACTGCCATGGGCAGATGAGGCTGAGCTACAGCTTTCCAGGCTAGCACCTTCTGCCTGCCTGCTATCTGCAGACGTTCGCACTTTCGGAGCAGGGCTGTGATAGAAACCTGGCAGGGACACCACCATTCCCAGCATGCGTTTGAAGTTTCAAGTGGCAAGATAAGCAAGCAGCCCCATTCTCTGTGCCTCTATGCGAACAGTGCCATGGGCAGATGAGGCTGAGCAACAGCTTTCCAGGCTAGCCCCTTCTGCCTGCCAACTATCTGCAGACGTTCGCATTTCAAGAGCAGGGCTGCGAAAGGAGCCTAGCAGGTACACCATCTTTCCCAGGCTACATTTGAAGTTTGAGGTGGCAAAGACAAGCAAGCAGCCCCATTCTCTGTGCCTCTGTGCGAGCACTGCCATGGGCAGATGAGGCTGAGCAACAGCTTTCCAGGCTAGCACCTTCTGGCTGCCAGCTATCTGCAGACGATTGCACTTTCGGAGCAGGGCTGCGAAAGGAGCCTGGCTGGGACACCAACTTTCCCAGGCTACGTTTGAAGTTTGAGGTGGCAAGACAAGCAAGCAGCCCCATTCTCTGTGCCTCTGTGCACGCACTGCCATGGGCAGATGAGGCTGAGCAACAGCTTTCCAGGCTAGTCCCTTCTGCCTGCCAGCTATGTGCAGACGTTCGCACTTTCGGAGCAGGGCTGTGATAGGAGCCTGGCAGGGACACCACCATTCCCAGCATGCGTTTGAAGTTTCAAGTGGCAAGATAAGCAAGCAGCCCCATTCTCTGTGCCTCTATGCGAACAGTGCCATGGGCAGATGAGGCTGAGCAACAGCTTTCCAGGCTAGCCCCTTCTGGCTGCCAGCTATCTGCAGACGTTCGCACTTTCGGAGCAGGGCTGTGATAGGAGCCTGGCAGGGACACCAACTTTCCCAGGCTACGTTGGAAGTTTCAAGTGGCAAGATAAGCAAGTATCCCCATTCTCTGTGCCTCTCTGCGAACAGTGCCATGGGCAGATGAGGCTGAGCAACAGCTTTCCAGGATAGCCCCTTCTGTCTGCCTGCTATCTGCAGACGTTCTCATTTCAAGAGCAGGGCTGCGAAAGGAGCCTGGCAGGGACACCAACTTTCCCAGGCTACGTTTGAAGTTTGAGGTGGCAAGATAAGCAAGTATCCCCATTCTCTGTGCCTCTCTGCGAACAGTGCCATGGGCAGATGAGGCTGAGCAACAGCTTTCCAGGATAGCCCCTTCTGCCTGCCAGCTATCTGCAGATGTTCGCACTTTCGGAGCAGGGCAGCGAAAGCAGCCTGGCTGGGACACCATCTTTCCCAGGCTACGTTTGAAGTTTGAGGTGGCAAGACAAGCAAGCAGCCCCATTCTCTGTGCCTCTGTGCGAGCACTGCCATGGGCAGATGAGGCTGAGCAACAGCTTTCCAGGATAGCCCCTTCTGCCTGCCAGCTATCTGCAGACATTCGCACTTTCAGAGCAGGGCTGCGAAAGGAGCCTGGCTGGGACACCAACTTTCCCAGGCTACGTTTGAAGTTTGAGGTGGCAAGACAAGCAAGCAGCCCCATTCTCTGTGCCTCTATGCGAACAGTGCCATGGGCAGATGAGGCTGAGCAACAGCTTTCCAGGATAGCCCCTTCTGGCTGCCAGCTATCTGCAGACGTTCGCATTTGAAGAGCAGGGCTGCGAAAGGACCCTAGCAGGTACACCATCCTTCCCAGGCTACGTTTGAAGTTTGAGGTGGCAAGACAAGCAAGCAGCCCCATTCTCTGTGCCTCTGTGCGAGCACTGCCATGGGCAGATGAGGCTGAGCAACAGCTTTCCAGGCTAGCGCCTTCTGCCTGCCTGCTATCTTCAGACGTTCGCACTTTCGGAGCAGGGCTGTGATAGAAGCCTGGCAGGGACACCACCATTCCCAGCATGCGTTTGAAGTTTCAAGTGGCAAGATAAGCAAGCAGCCCCATTCTCTGTGCCTCTATGCGAACAGTGCCATGGGCAGATGAGGCTGAGCAACAGCTTTCCAGGCTAGCCCCTTTTGCCTGCCAACTATCTGCAGACGTTCGCATTTCAAGAGCAGGGCTGCGAAAGGAGCCTAGCAGGTACACCATCTTTCCCAGGCTACGTTTGAATTTTGAGGTGGCAAGACAAGCAAGCAGCCCCATTCTCTGTGCCTCTGTGCGAGCACTGCCATGGGCAGATGAGGCTGAGCAACAGCTTTCCAGGCTAGCACCTTCTGGCTGCCAGCTATCTGCAGACGTTTGCACTTTCGGAGCAGGGCTGCGAAAGGAGCCTGGCTGGGACACCAACTTTCCCAGGCTACGTTTGAAGTTTGAGGTGGCAAGACAAGCAAGCAGCCCCATTCTCTGTGCCTCTGTGCGCGCACTGCCATGGGCAGATGAGGCTGAGCAACAGCTTTCCAGGCTAGTCCCTTCTGCCTGCCAGCTATCTACAGACGTTCGCACTTTCGGAGCAGGGCTGTGATAGAAGCCTGGCAGGGACACCACCATTCCCAGCATGCGTTTGAAGTTTCAAGTGGCAAGATAAGCAAGCAGCCCCATTCTCTGTGCCTCTATGCGAACAGTGCCATGGGCAGATGAGGCTGAGCAACAGCTTTCCAGGATAGCCCCTTCTGGCTGCCAGCTATCTGCAGACGTTCGCACTTTCGGAGCAGGGCTGCGAAAGGAGCCTGGCTGGGACACCAACTTTCCCAGGCTACGTTGGAAGTTTGAGGTGGCAAGACAAGCAAGCAGCCCCGTTCTCTGTGCCTCTGTGCGAGCACTGGCATGGGCAGATGAGGCTGAGCAACAGCTTTCCAGGATAGCCCCTTCTGGCTGCCAGCTATATGCAGATGTTCGCACTTTCGGAGCAGGGCAGCGAAAGGAGCCTGGCTGCGACACCATCTTTCCCAGGCTACGTTTGAAGTTTGAGGTGGCAAGACAAGCAAGCAGCCCCATTCTCTGTGCCTCTGTGCGAGCACTGCCATGGGCAGATGAGGCTGAGCAACAGCTTTCCAGGATAGCCCCTTCTGCCTGCCAGCTATCTGCAGACGTTTTTAATTTCGGAGCAGGGCTGCGAAAGGAGCCTGGCTGGGACACCAAATTTCCCAGGCTACGTTTGAAGTTTGAGGTGGCAAGACAAGCAAGCAGCCCCATTCTCTGTGCCTCTGTGCGAGCACTGCCATGGGCAGATGAGGCTGAGCAACAGCTTTCCAGGATAGCCCCTTCTGCCTGCCAGCTATCTGCAGACGTTCGCACTTTCGGAGCAGGGCTGCGAAAGGAGCCTGGCTGGGACACCAACTTTCCCAGGCTACGTTTGAAATTTGAGGTGGCAAGACAAGCAAGCAGCCCCATTCTCTGTGCCTCTGTGCGCGCACTGCCATGGGCAGATGAGGCTGAGCAACAGCTTTCCAGGCTAGCCCCTTCTGCCTGCCAGCTATCCTCAGACGTTCGCTCTTTCGGAGCAGGGCTGCGAAAGGAGCCTGGCTGGGACACCACCATTCCCAGCATGCGTTTGAAGTTTCAAGTGGCAAGATAAGCAAGCAGCCCCATTCTCTGTGCCTCTCTGCGAACAGTGCCATGGGCAGATGAGGCTGAGCAACAGCTTTCCAGGCTAGCCCCTTCTGTCTGCCAGCTATCTGCAGACGTTCTCATTTCAAGAGCAGAGCTGCGAAAGGAGCCTGGCAGGGACACCACCATTCCCAGCATGCGTTTGAAGTTTCAAGTGGCAAGATAAGCAAGCAGCCCCATTCTCTGTGCCTCTATGCGAACAGTGCCATGGGCAGATGAGGCTGAGCAACAGCTTTCCAGGATAGCCCCTTCTGCCTGCCAGCTATCTGCAGACGTTCGCACTTTCGGAGCAGGGCGGCGAAAGGAGCCTGGCTGGGACACCAACTTTCCCAGGCTACGTTGGAAGTTTCAAGTGGCAAGATAAGCAAGTATCCCCATTCTCTGTGCCTCTCTGCGAACAGTGCCATGGGCAGATGAGGCTGAGCAACAGCTTTCCAGGATAGCCCCTTCTGCCTGCAAGCTATCTGCAGACGTTCGCACTTTCGGAGCAGGGCTGCGAAAGGAGCCTGGCTGGGACACCAACTTTTCCAGGCTACGTTTGAAGTTTGAGGTGGCAAGACAAGCAAGCAGCCCCATTCTCTGTGCCTCTGTGCGAGCACTGCCATGGGCAGATGAGGCTGAGCAACAGCTTTCCAGGATAGCCCCTTCTGGCTGCCAGCTATCTGCAGACGTTCGCACTTTCGGAGCAGGGCTGCGAAAGGAGCCTGGCTGGGACACCAACAGTCCCAATCTACGTTTGAAGTTTGAGGTGGCAAGACAAGCAAGCAGCCCCATTCTCTGTGCCTCTGTGCGAGCACTGCCATGGGCAGATGAGGCTGAGCAACAGCTTTCCAGGCTAGCCCCTTCTGCCTGCCAGCTATCCTCAGACGTTCGCACTTTCGGAGCAGGGCTGCGAAAGGAGCCTGGCTGGGACACCAACTTTCCCAGGCTACGTTTGAAGTTTGAGGTGGCAAGACAAGCAAGCAGCCCCATTCTCTGTGCCTCTGTGCGAGCACTGCCATGGGCAGATGAGGCTGAGCAACAGCTTTCCAGGATAGCCCCTTCTGCCTGCCAACTATCTGCAGACGTTCGCATTTCAAGAGCAGGGCTGCGAAAGGAGCCTAGCAGGTACACCATCTTTCCCAGGCTACGTTTGAAGTTTGAGGTGGCAAGACAAGCAAGCAGCCCCATTCTCTGTGCCTCTGTGCGAGCACTGCCATGGGCAGATGAGGCTGAGCAACAGCTTTCCAGGCTAGCACCTTCTGGCTGCCAGCTATCTGCAGACGTTTGCACTTTCGAAGCAGGGCTGCGAAAGGAGCCTGGCTGGGACACCAACTTTCCCAGGCTACGTTTGAAGTTTGAGGTGGCAAGACAAGCAAGCAGCCCCATTCTCTGTGCCTCTGTGCGCGCACTGCCATGGGCAGATGAGGCTGAGCAACAGCTTTCTAGGCTAGCCCCTTCTGCCTGCCAGCTATCTGCAGACGTTCGCACTTTCGGAGCAGTGCTGTGATAGGAGCCTGGCAGGGACACCACCATTCCCAGCATGCGTTTGAAGTTTCAAGTGGCAAGATAAGCAAGCAGCCCCATTCTCTGTGCCTCTATGCGAACAGTGCCATGGGCAGATGAGGCTGAGCAACAGCTTTCCAGGCTAGACACTTCTGCCTGCCAGCTATCTGCAGACGTTCGCACTTTCGGAGCAGGGCTGCGAAAGGAGCCTGGCTGGGACACCAACTTTCCCAGGCTACGTTGGAAGTTTCAAGTGGCAAGATAAGCAAGTATGCCCATTCTCTGTGCCTCTCTGCGAACAGTGCCATGGGCAGATGAGGCTGAGCAACAGCTTTCCAGGCTAGCCCCTTCTGCCTGCCAGCTATCTGCAGACGTTCTCATTTCAAGAGCAGGGCTGCGAAAGGAGCCTGGCAGGGACACCACCATTCCCAGCATGCGTTTGAAGTTTCAAGTGGCAAGATAAGCAAGCAGCCCCATTCTCTGTGCCTCTATGCGAACAGTGCCATGGGCAGATGAGGCTGAGCAACAGCTTTCCAGGCTAGCCCCTTCTGCCTGCCAGCTATCTGCAGACGTCCGCACCTTCGGAGCAGAGCGGCGAAAGAAGCCTGGCTGGGACACCAACTTTCCCAGGCTACGTTTGAAGTTTGAGGTGGCAAGACAAGCAAGCAGCCCCGTTCTCTGTGCCTCTGTGCGAGCACTGCCATGGGCAGATGAGGCTGAGCAACAGCTTTCCAGGCTAGCCCCTTCTGGCTGCCAGCTATCTGCAGACGTTCGCACTTTCGCAGCAGGGCTGCGAAAGGAGCATGGCTGGGACACCAACTTTCCCAGGCTACGTTTGAAGTTTGAGGTGGCAAGACAAGCAAGCAGCCCCATTCTCTGTGCCTCTGTGCGCGCACTGCCATGGGCAGATGAGGCTGAGCAACAGCTTTCCAGGCTAGCCCCTTCTGCCTGCCAGCTATCTGCAGACGTTCGCACTTTCGGAGCAGGGCTGTGATAGGAGCCTGGCAGGGACACGACCATTCCCAGCATGCGTTTGAAGTTTCAAGTGGCAAGATAAGCAAGCAGCCCCATTCTCTGTGCCTCTATGCGAACAGTGCCATGGGCAGATGAGGCTGAGCAACAGCTTTCCAGGCTAGCCCCTTCTGCCTGCCAGCTATCTGCAGACGTTCGCACTTTCGGAGCAGGGCTGCGAAAGGAGCCTGGCTGGGACACCAACTTTCCCAGGCTACGTTGGAAGTTTCAAGTGGCAAGATAAGCAAGTATGCCCATTCTCTGTGCCTCTCTGCGAACAGTGCCATGGGCAGATGAGGCTGAGCAACAGCTTTCCAGGCTAGCCCCTTCTGCCTGCCAGCTATCTGCAGACGTTCTCATTTCAAGAGCAGGGCTGCGAAAGGAGCCTGGCAGGGACACCACCATTCCCAGCATGCGTTTGAAGTTTCAAGTGGCAAGATAAGCAAGCAGCCCCATTCTCTGTGCCTCTATGCGAACAGTGCCATGGGCAGATGAGGCTGAGCAACAGCTTTCCAGGCTAGCCCCTTCTGCCTGCCAGCTATCTGCAGACGTTCGCACTTTCGGAGCAGGGCGGCGAAAGAAGCCTGGCTGGGACACCAACTTTCCCAGGCTACGTTTGAAGTTTGAGGTGGCAAGACAAGCAAGCAGCCCCGTTCTCTGTGCCTCTGTGCGAGCACTGCCATGGGCAGATGAGGCTGAGCAACAGCTTTCCAGGCTAGCCCCTTCTGGCTGCCAGCTATCTGCAGACGTTCGCACTTTCGGAGCAGGGCTGCGAAAGGAGCCTGGCTGGGACACCAACTTTCCCAGGCTACGTTTGAAGTTTGAGGTGGCAAGACAAGCAAGCAGCCCCGTTCTCTGTGCCTCTGTGCGAGCACTGCCATGGGCAGATGAGGCTGAGCAACAGCTTTCCAGGATAGCCCCTTCTGCCTGCCAGCTATCTGCAGACGTTCGCACTTTCGGAGCAGGGCTGCGAAAGGAGCCTGGCTGGGACACCAACTTTCCCAGGCTACGTTGGAAGTTTCAAGCGGCAAGACAAGCAAGCAGCCCCATTCTCTGTGCCTCTGTGCGAGCACTGCCATGGGCAGATGAGGCTGAGCAACAGCTTTCCAGGATAGCCCCTTCTGGCTGCCAGCTATCTGCAGACGTTCGCACTTTCGGAGCAGGGCTGCGAAAGGAGCCTGGCTGGGACACCAACTTTCCCAGGCTACGTTGGAAGTTTCAAGTGGCAAGACAAGCAAGCAGCCCCATTCTCTGTGCCTCTGTGCGAGCACTGCCATGGGCAGATGAGGCTGAGCAACAGCTTTCCAGGATAGCCCCTTCTGGCTGCCAGCTATGTGCAGACGTTCGCACTTTCGGAGCAGGGCTGTGATAGGAGCCTGGCTGGGACACCAACTTTCCCAGGCTACGTTTGAAGTTTGAGGTGGCAAGACAAGCAAGCAGCTCCATTCTCTGTGCCTCTGTGCGAGCACTGCCATGGGCAGATGAGGCTGAGCAACAGCTTTCCAGGCTAGCCCCTTCTGCCTGCCAGCTATCTGCAGACGTTCGCACTTTCGGAGCAGGGCCGCGAAAGGAGCCTGGCTGGGACACCAACTTTCCCAGGCTACGTTTGAAGTTTGAGGTGGCAAGACAAGCAAGTATCCCCATTCTCTGTGCCTCTGTGCGAGCACTGCCATGGGCAGATGAGGCTGAGCAACAGCTTTCCAGGCTAGCCCCTTCTGCCTGCCAGCTATCTGCAGACGTTCGCACTTTCGGAGCAGGGCTGCGAAAGGAGCCTGGCTGGGACACCAACTTTCCCAGGTTACGTTTGAAGTTTGAGGTGGCAAGACAAGCAAGCAGCCCCATTCTCTGTGCCTCTGTGCACGCACTGCCATGGGCAGATGAGGCTGAGCAACAGCTTTCCAGGCTAGCCCCTTCTGCCTGCCAGCTATCTGCAGACGTTCGCACTTTCGGAGCAGGGCTGCGAAAGGAGCCTGGCTGGGACACCAACATTCCCAGGCTACGTTTGAAGTTTGAGGTGGCAAGACAAGCAAGCAGCCCCATTCTCTGTGCCTCTGTGCGAGCACTGCCATGGGCAGATGAGGCTGAGCAACAGCTTTCCAGGCTACCCCTTCTGCCTGCCAGCTATCTGCAGACGTTCGCACTTTCGGAGCAGGGCTGCGAAAGGAGCCTGGCTGGGACACCAACTTTCCCAGGCTACGTTTGAAGTTTGAGGTGGCAAGACAAGCAAGCAGCCCCATTCTCTGTGCCTCTGTGCGAGCACTGCCATGGGCAGATGAGGCTGAGCAACAGCTTTCCAGGCTAGCCCCTTCTGCCTGCCAGCTATCCTCAGACGTTCGCACTTTCGGAGCAGGGCTGCGAAAGGAGCCTGGCAGGGACACCACCATTCCCAGCATGCGTTTGAAGTTTCAAGTGGCAAGATAAGCAAGCAGCCCCATTCTCTGTGCCTCTATGCGAACAGTGCCATGGGCAGATGAGGCTGAGCAACAGCTTTCCAGGCTAGCCCCTTCTGCCTGCCAACTATCTGCAGACGTTCGCATTTCAAGAGCAGGGCTGCGAAAGGAGCCTAGCAGGTACACCATCTTTCCCAGGCTACGTTTGAAGTTTGAGGTGGCAAGACAAGCAAGCAGCCCCATTCTCTGTGCCTCTGTGCGAGCACTGCCATGGGCAGATGAGGCTGAGCAACAGCTTTCCAGGCTAGCACCTTCTGGCTGCCAGCTATCTGCAGACGTTTGCACTTTCGAAGCAGGGCTGCGAAAGGAGCCTGGCTGGGACACCAACTTTCCCAGGCTACGTTTGAAGTTTGAGGTGGCAAGACAAGCAAGCAGCCCCATTCTCTGTGCCTCTGTGCGCGCACTGCCATGGGCAGATGAGGCTGAGCAACAGCTTTCCAGGCTAGCCCCTTCTGCCTGCCAGCTATCTGCAGACGTTCGCACTTTCGGAGCAGGGCTGTGATAGGAGCCTGGCAGGGACACCACCATTCCCAGCATGCGTTTGAAGTTTCAAGTGGCAAGATAAGCAAGCAGCCCCATTCTCTGTGCCTCTATGCGAACAGTGCCATGGGCAGATGAGGCTGAGCAACAGCTTTCCAGGCTAGCCCCTTCTGCCTGCCAGCTATCTGCAGACGTTCGCACTTTCGGAGCAGGGCTGCGAAAGGAGCCTGGCTGGGACACCAACTTTCCCAGGCTACGTTGGAAGTTTCAATTGGCAAGATAAGCAAGCAGCCCCATTCTCTGTGCCTCTCTGCGAACAGTGCCATGGGCAGATGAGGCTGAGCAACAGCTTTCCAGGCTAGCCCCTTCTGTCTGCCAGCTATCTGCAGACGTTCTCATTTCAAGAGCAGGGCTGCGAAAGGAGCCTGGCAGGGACACCACCATTCCCAGCATGCGTTTGAAGTTTCAAGTGGCAAGATAAGCAAGCAGCCCCATTCTCTGTGCCTCTATGCGAACAGTGCCATGGGCAGATGAGGCTGAGCAACAGCTTTCCAGGCTAGCCCCTTCTGCCTGCCAGCTATCTGCAGACGTTCGCACTTTCGGAGCAGAGCGGCGAAAGAAGCCTGGCTGGGACACCAACTTTCCCAGGCTACGTTTGAAGTTTGAGGTGGCAAGACAAGCAAGCAGCCCCGTTCTCTGTGCCTCTGTGCGAGCACTGCCATGGGCAGATGAGGCTGAGCAACAGCTTTCCAGGCTAGCCCCTTCTGGCTGCCAGCTATCTGCAGACGTTCGCATTTCAAGAGCAGGGCTGCGAAAGGAGCCTAGCAGGTACACCATCTTTCCCAGGCTACGTTTGAAGTTTGAGGTGGCAAGACAAGCAAGCAGCCCCATTCTCTGTGCCTCTGTGCGAGCACTGCCATGGGCAGATGAGGCTGAGCAACAGCTTTCCAGGCTAGCCCCTTCTGCCTGCCAGCTATCTGCAGACGTTCGCACTTTCGGAGCAGGGCTGTGATAGGAGCCTGGCAGGGACACCACCATTCCCATCATGCGTTTGAAGTTTGAGGTGGCAAGACAAGCAAGCAGCCCCATTCTCTGTGCCTCTGTGCGAGCACTGCCATGGGCAGATGAGGCTGAGCAACAGCTTTCCAGGCTAGCCCCTTCTGCCTGCCAGCTATCTGCAGACGTTCGCACTTTCGGAGCAGGGCTGCGAAAGGAGCCTGGCTGGGACACAAATTTTCCCAGGCTACGTTTGAAGTTTGAGGTGGCAAGACAAGCAAGCAGCCCCATTCTCTGTGCCTCTGTGCGAGCACTGCCATGGGCAGATGAGGCTGAGCAACAGCTTTCCAGGCTAGCCCCTTCTGCCTGCCAGCTATCTGCAGACGTTCGCACTTTCGGAGCAGGTCTGTGATAGGAGCCTGGCAGGGACACCACCATTCCCAGCATGCGTTTGAAGTTTCAAGTGGCAAGATAAGCAAGCAGCCCCATTCTCTGTGCCTCTATGCGAACAGTGCCATGGGCAGATGAGGCTGAGCAACAGCTTTCCAGGCTAGCCCCTTCTGCCTGCCAGCTATCTGCAGACGTTCGCACTTTCGGAGCAGGGCTGTGATAGGAGCCTGGCTGGGACACCACCATTCCCAGCATACGTTTGAAGTTTCAAGTGGCAAGATAAGCAAGCAGCCCCATTCTCTGTGCCTCTCTGCGAACAGTGCCATGGGCAGATGAGGCTGAGCAACAGCTTTCCAGGCTAGCCCCTTCTGGCTGCCAGCTATCTGCAGACGTTCGCATTTCAAGAGCAGGGCTGCGAAAGGAGCCTAGCAGGTACACCATCTTTCCCAGGCTACGTTTGAAGTTTGAGGTGGCAAGACAAGCAAGCAGCCCCATTCTCTGTGCCTCTGTGCGAGCACTGCCATGGGCAGATGAGGCTGAGCAACAGCTTTCCAGGCTAGCCCCTTCTGGCTGCCAACTATCTGCAGACGTTCGCACTTTCAGAGCAGGGCTGCGAAAGGAGCCTGGCAGGGACACCACCATTCCCAGGATACGTTTGAAGTTTGAGGTGGCAAGACAAGCAAGCAGCCCCATTCTCTGTGCCTCTGTGCGAGCACTGCCATGGGCAGATGAGGCTGAGCAACAGCTTTCCAGGATAGCCCCTTCTGGCTGCCAGCTATCTGCAGACGTTCGCACTTTCGGAGCAGGGCTGCGAAAGGAGCCTGGCAGGGACACCACCATTCCCAGGCTACGTTTGAAGTTTGAGGTGGCAAGACAAGCAAGCACCCCCATTCTCTGTGCCTCTGTGCGAGCACTGCCATGGGCAGATGAGGCTGAGCAACAGCTTTCCAGGCTAGCCCCTTCTGCCTGCCAGCTATCTGCAGACGTTCGCACTTTCGGAGCAGGTCTGTGATAGAAGCCTGGCAGGGACACCACCATTCCCAGCATGCGTTTGAAGTTTCAAGTGGCAAGATAAGCAAGCAGCCCCATTCTCTGTGCCTCTATGCGAACAGTGCCATGGGCAGATGAGGCTGAGCAACAGCTTTCCAGGCTAGCCCCTTCTGGCTGCCAGCTATCTGCAGACGTTCGCATTTCAAGAGCAGGGCTGCGAAAGGAGCCTAGCAGGTACACCATCTTTCCCAGGCTACGTTTGAAGTTTGAGGTGGCAAGACAAGCAAGCAGCCCCGTTCTCTGTGCCTCTGTGCGAGCACTGCCATGGGCAGATGAGGCTGAGCAACAGCTTTCCAGGCTAGCCCCTTCTGGCTGCCAACTATCTGCAGACGTTCGCACTTTCGGAGCAGGGCTGCGAAAGGAGCCTGGCAGGGACACCACCATTCCCAGGATACGTTTGAAGTTTGAGGTGGCAAGACAAGCAAGCAGCCCCATTCTCTGTGCCTCTGTGCGAGCACTGCCATGGGTAGATGAGGCTGAGCAACAGCTTTCCAGGATAGCCCCTTCTGCCTGCCAGCTATCTGCAGACGTTCGCACTTTCGGAGCAGGGCTGTGATAGGAGCCTGGCAGGGACACCACCATTCCCAGCATGCGTTTGAAGTTTCAAGTGGCAAGGTAAGCAAGCAGCCCCATTCTCTGTGCCTCTGTGCGAGCACTGCCATGGGCAGATGAGGCTGAGCAACAGCTTTCCAGGATAGCCCCTTCTGGCTGCCAGCTATCTGCAGACGTTCGCACTTTTGGAGCAGGGCTGTGATAGGAGCCTGGCAGGGACACCACCATTCCCAGCATGCGTTTGAAGTTTCAAGTGGCAAGATAAGCAAGCAGCCCCATTCTCTGTGCCTCTCTGCGAACAGTGCCATGGGCAGATGAGGCTGAGCAACAGCTTTCCAGGCTAGCCCCTTCTGGCTGCCAGCTATCTGCAGACGTTCGCACTTTCGGAGCAGGGCTGCGAAAGGAGCCTGGCTGGGACACCACCATTCCCAGGCTACGTTTGAAGTTTGAGGTGGCAAGACAAGCAAGCAGCCCCATTCTCTGTGCCTCTGTGCGAGCACTGCCATGGGCAGATGAGGCTGAGCAACAGCTTTCCAGGATAGCCCCTTCTGCCTGCCAGCTATCTGCAGACGTTCGCACTTTCGGAGCAGGGCTGCGAAAGGAGCCTGGCAGGGACACCACCATTCCCAGGCTACGTTTGAAGTTTGAGGTGGCAAGACAAGCAAGCAGCCCCATTCTCTGTGCCTCTGTGCGAGCACTGCCATGGGCAGATGAGGCTGAGCAACAGCTTTCCAGGCTAGCCCCTTCTGCCTGCCAGCTATCTGCAGACGTTCGCACTTTCGGAGCAGGTCTGTGATAGGAGCCTGGCAGGGACACCACCATTCCCAGCATGCGTTTGAAGTTTCAAGTGGCAAGATAAGCAAGCAGCCCCATTCTCTGTGCCTCTCTGCGAACAGTGCCATGGGCAGATGAGGCTGAGCAACAGCTTTCCAGGCTAGCCCCTTCTGGCTGCCAGCTATCTGCACACGTTCGCATTTCAAGAGCAGGGCTGCGAAAGGAGCCTAGCAGGTACACCATCTTTCCCAGGATACGTTTGAAGTTTGAGGTGGCAAGACAAGCAAGCAGCCCCATTCTCTGTGCCTCTGTGCGAGCACTGCCATGGGCAGATGAGGCTGAGCAACAGCTTTCCAGGCTAGCCCCTTCTGGCTGCCAACTATCTGCAGACGTTCGCACTTTCGGAGCAGGGCTGCGAAAGGAGCCTGGCAGGGACACCACCATTCCCAGGATACGTTTGAAGTTTGAGGTGGCAAGACAAGCAAGCAGCCCCATTCTCTGTGCCTCTGTGCGAGCACTGCCATGGGTAGATGAGGCTGAGCAACAGCTTTCCAGGATAGCCCCTTCTGCCTGCCAGCTATCTGCAGACGTTCGCACTTTCGGAGCAGGGCTGTGATAGGAGCCTGGCAGGGACACCACCATTCCCAGCATACGTTTGAAGTTTCAAGTGGCAAGATAAGCAAGCAGCCCCATTCTCTGTGCCTCTGTGCGAGCACTGCCATGGGCAGATGAGGCTGAGCAACAGCTTTCCAGGCTAGCCCCTTCTGGCTGCCAGCTATCTGCAGACGTTCGCACTTTTGGAGCAGGGCTGTGATAGGAGCCTGGCAGGGACACCACCATTCCCAGCATGCGTTTGAAGTTTCAAGTGGCAAGATAAGCAAGCAGCCCCATTCTCTGTGCCTCTATGCGAACAGTGCCATGGACAGATGAGGCTGAGCAACAGCTTTCCAGGATAGCCCCTTCTGCCTGCCAGCTATCTGCAGACGTTCGCACTTTTGGAGCAGGGCTGTGATAGGAGCCTGGCAGGGACACCACCATTCCCAGCATGCGTTTGAAGTTTCAAGTGGCAAGATAAGCAAGCAGCCCCATTCTCTGTGCCTCTCTGCGAACAGTGCCGTGGGCAGATGAGGCTGAGCAACAGCTTTCCAGGCTAGCCCCTTCTGCCTGCCAGCTATCTGCAGACGTTCGCACTTTCGGAGCAGGGCTGCGAAAGGAGCCTGGCAGGGACACCACCATTCCCAGGATACTTTTGAAGTTTGAGGTGGCAAGACAAGCAAGCAGCCCCATTCTCTGTGCCTCTGTGCGAGCACTGCCATGGGCAGATGAGGCTGAGCAACAGCTTTCCAGGCTAGCCCCTTCTGCCTGCCAGCTATCTGCAGACGTTCGCACTTTCGGAGCAGGTCTGTGATAGGAGCCTGGCAGGGACACCACCATTCCCAGCATGCGTTTGAAGTTTCAAGTGGCAAGATAAGCAAGCAGCCCCATTCTCTGTGCCTCTATGCGAACAGTGCCATGGGCAGATGAGGCTGAGCAACAGCTTACCAGGATAGCCCCTTCTGCCTGCCAGCTATCTGCAGACGTTCGCACTTTCGGAGCAGGGCTGTGATAGGAGCCTGGCTGGGACACCACCATTCCCAGCATACGTTTGAAGTTTCAAGTGGCAAGATAAGCAAGCAGCCCCATTCTCTGTGCCTCTGTGCGAGCAGTGCCA
This sequence comes from Opisthocomus hoazin, assembly GCF_030867145.1. Classification (NCBI taxonomy): domain Eukaryota; kingdom Metazoa; phylum Chordata; class Aves; order Opisthocomiformes; family Opisthocomidae; genus Opisthocomus; species Opisthocomus hoazin. Next base: position 837,778 of record NC_134441.1, read on the forward strand.
TGGGCAGATGAGGCTGAGCAACAGCTTTCCAGGCTAGCCCCTTCTGGCTGCCAGCTATCTGCAGACGTTCGCATTTCAAGAGCAGGGCTGCGAAAGGAGCCTAGCAGGTACACCATCTTTCCCAGGCTACGTTTGAAGTTTGAGGTGGCAAGACAAGCAAGCAGCCCCATTCTCTGTGCCTCTGTGCGAGCACTGCCATGGGCAGATGAGGCTGAGAAACAGCTTTCCAGGATAGCCCCTTCTGGCTGCCAACTATCTGCAGACGTTCGCACTTTCGGAGCAGGGCTGCGAAAGGAGCCTGGCAGGGACACCACCATTCCCAGGATACGTTTGAAGTTTGAGGTGGCAAGACAAGCAAGCAGCCCCATTCTCTGTGCCTCTGTGCGAGCACTGCCATGGGCAGATGAGGCTGAGCAACAGCTTTCCAGGATAGACCCTTCTGGCTGCCAGCTATCTGCAGACGTTCGCACTTTTGGAGCAGGGCTGTGATAGGAGCCTGGCAGGGACACCACCATTCCCAGCATGCGTTTGAAGTTTCAAGTGGCAAGATAAGCAAGCAGCCCCATTCTCTGTGCCTCTCTGCGAACAGAGCCATGGGCAGATGAGGCTGAGCAACAGCTTTCCAGGCTAGCCCCTTCTGGCTGCCAGCTATCTGCAGACGTTCGCACTTTCGGAGCAGGGCTGCGAAAGGAGCCTGGCAGGGACACCACCATTCCCAGGATACTTTTGAAGTTTGAGGTGGCAAGACAAGCAAGCAGCCCCATTCTCTGTGCCTCTGTGCGAGCACTGCCATGGGCAGATGAGGCTGAGCAACAGCTTTCCAGGCTAGCCCCTTCTGCCTGCCAGCTATCTGCAGACGTTCGCACTTTCGGAGCAGGTCTGTGATAGGAGCCTGGCAGGGACACCACCATTCCCAGCATGCGTTTGAAGTTTCAAGTGGCAAGATAAGCAAGCAGCCCCATTCTCTGTGCCTCTATGCGAACAGTGCCATGGGCAGATGAGGCTGAGCAACAGCTTACCAGGATAGCCCCTTCTGCCTGCCAGCTATCTGCAGACGTTCGCACTTTCGGAGCAGGGCTGTGATAGGAGCCTGGCTGGGACACCACCATTCCCAGCATGCGTTTGAAGTTTCAAGTGGCAAGATAAGCAAGCAGCCCCATTCTCTGTGCCTCTGTGCGAGCAGTGCCATGGGCAGATGAGGCTGAGCAACAGCTTTCCAGGCTAGCCCCTTCTGGCTGCCAGCTATCTGCAGACGTTCGCATTTCAAGAGCAGGGCTGTGAAAGGAGCCTAGCAGGTACACCATCTTTCCCAGGCTACGTTTGAAGTTTGAGGTGGCAAGACAAGCAAGCAGCCCCATTCTCTGTGCCTCTGTGCGAGCACTGCCATGGGCAGATGAGGCTGAGAAACAGCTTTCCAGGATAGCCCCTTCTGGCTGCCAACTATCTGCAGACGTTCGCACTTTCGGAGCAGGGCTGCGAAAGGAGCCTGGCAGGGACACCACCATTCCCAGGATACGTTTGAAGTTTGAGGTGGCAAGACAAGCAAGCAGCCCCATTCTCTGTGCCTCTGTGCGAGCACTGCCATGGGCAGATGAGGCTGAGCAACAGCTTTCCAGGATAGCCCCTTCTGCCTGCCAGCTATCTGCAGACGTTCGCACTTTCGGAGCAGGTCTGTGATAGGAGCCTGGCAGGGACACCACCATTCCCAGCATGCGTTTGAAGTTTCAAGTGGCAAGATAAGCAAGCAGCCCCATTCTCTGTGCCTCTATGCGAACAGTGCCATGGGCAGATGAGGCTGAGCAACAGCTTACCAGGATAGCCCCTTCTGCCTGCCAGCTATCTGCAGACGTTCGCACTTTCGGAGCAGGGCTGTGATAGGAGCCTGGCTGGGACACCACCATTCCCAGCATGCGTTTGAAGTTTCAAGTGGCAAGATAAGCAAGCAGCCCCATTCTCTGTGCCTCTCTGCGAACAGTGCCATGGGCAGATGAGGCTGAGCAACAGATTTCCAGGCTAGCCCTTTCTGGCTGCCAGCTATCTGCAGACGTTCGCATTTCAAGAGCAGGGCTGCGAAAGGAGCCTAGCAGGTACACCATCTTTCCCAGGCTACGTTTGAAGTTTGAGGTGGCAAGACAAGCAAGCAGCCCCATTCTCTGTGCCTCTGTGCGAGCACTGCCATGGGCAGATGAGGCTGAGCAACAGCTTTCCAGGCTAGCCCCTTCTGCCTGCCAGCTATCTGCAGACGTTCGCACTTTCGGAGCAGGGCTGCGAAAGGAGCCTGGCAGGGACACCACCATTCCCAGGATACGTTTGAAGTTTGAGGTGGCAAGACAAGCAAGCAGCCCCATTCTCTGTGCCTCTGTGCAAGCACTGCCATGGGCAGATGAGGCTGAGCAACAGCTTTCCAGGCTAGCCCCTTCTGGCTGCCAGCTATCTGCAGACGTTCGCACTTTCGGAGCAGGGCTGCGAAAGGAGCCTGGCAGGGACACCACCATTCCCAGGCTACGTTTGAAGTTTGAGGTGGCAAGACAAGTAAGCACCCCCATTCTCTGTGCCTCTGTGCGAGCACTGCCATGGGCAGATGAGGCTGAGCAACAGCTTTCCAGGCTAGCCCCTTCTGCCTGCCAGCTATCTGCAGACGTTCGCACTTTCGGAGCAGGTCTGTGATAGGAGCCTGGCAGGGACACCACCATTCCCAGCATGCGTTTGAAGTTTCAAGTGGCAAGACAAGCAAGCAGCCCCATTCTCTGTGCCTCTATGCGAACAGTGCCATGGGCAGATGAGGCTGAGCAACAGCTTACCAGGATAGCCCCTTCTGCCTGCCAGCTATCTGCAGACGTTCGCACTTTCGGAGCAGGGCTGTGATAGGAGCCTGGCTGGGACACCACCATTCCCAGCATACGTTTGAAGTTTCAAGTGGCAAGATAAGCAAGCAGCCCCATTCTCTGTGCCTCTCTGCGAACAGTGCCATGGGCAGATGAGGCTGAGCAACAGCTTTCCAGGCTAGCCCCTTCTGGCTGCCAGCTATCTGCAGACGTTCGCATTTCAAGAGCAGGGCTGCGAAAGGAGCCTAGCAGGTACACCATCTTTCCCAGGCTACATTTGAAGTTTGAGGTGGCAAGACAAGCAAGCAGCCCCATTCTCTGTGCCTCTGTGCGAGCACTGCCATGGGCAGATGAGGCTGAGCAACAGCTTTCCAGGCTAGCCCCTTCTGGCTGCCAACTATCTGCAGACGTTCGCATTTTCGGAGCAGGGCTGCAAAAGGAGCCTGGCAGGGACACCACCATTCCCAGGATACGTTTGAAGTTTGAGGTGGCAAGACAACCAAGCAGCCCCATTCTCTGTGCCTCTGTGCGAGCACTGCCATGGGCAGATGAGGCTGAGCAACAGCTTTCCAGGCTAGCCCCTTCTGCCTGCCAGCTATCTGCAGAAGTTCGCACTTTCGGAGCAGGGCTGCGAAAGGAGCCTGGCAGGGACACCACCATTCCCAGCATGCGTTTGAAGTTTCAAGTGGCAAGATAAGCAAGCAGCCCCATTCTCTGTGCCTCTATGCGAACAGTGCCATGGGCAGATGAGGCTGAGCAACAGCCTACCAGGATAGCCCCTTCTGCCTGCCAGCTATCTGCAGACGTTCGCACTTTCGGAGCAGGGCTGTGATAGGAGCCTGGCTGGGACACCACCATTCCCAGCATACGTTTGAAGTTTCAAGTGGCAAGATAAGCAAGCAGCCCCATTCTCTGTGCCTCTCTGCGAACAGTGCCATGGGCAGATGAGGCTGAGCAACAGCTTTCCAGGCTAGCCCCTTCTGGCTGCCAGCTATCTGCAGACGTTCGCATTTCAAGAGCAGGGCTGTGAAAGGAGCCTAGCAGGTACACCATCTTTCCCAGGATACGTTTGAAGTTTGAGGTGGCAAGACAAGCAAGCAGCCCCATTCTCTGTGCCTCTGTGCGAGCACTGCCATGGGCAGATGAGGCTGAGCAACAGCTTTCCAGGCTAGCCCCTTCTGCCTGCCAGATATCTGCAGACGTTCGCACTTTCGGAGCAGGGCTGCGAAAGGAGCCTGGCAGGGACACCACCATTCCCAGGCTACGTTTGAAGTTTGAGGTGGCAAGACAAGCAAGCAGCCCCATTCTCTGTGCCTCTGTGCGAGCACTGCCATGGGCAGATGAGGCTGAGCAACAGCTTTCCAGGCTAGCCCCTTCTGCCTGCCAGCTATCTGCAGACGTTCGCACTTTCGGAGCAGGGCTGTGATAGGAGCCTGGCAGGGACACCACCATTCCCAGCATGCGTTTGAAGTTTCAAGTGGCAAGATAAGCAAGCAGCCCCATTCTCTGTGCCTCTATGCGAACAGTGCCATGGGCAGATGAGGCTGAGCAACAGCTTACCAGGATAGCCCCTTCTGCCTGCCAGCTATCTGCAGACGTTCGCACTTTCGGAGCAGGGCTGTGATAGGAGCCTGGCTGGGACACCACCATTCCCAGCATACGTTTGAAGTTTCAAGTGGCAAGATAAGCAAGCAGCCCCATTCTCTGTGCCTCTATGCGAACAGTGCCATGGGCAGATGAGGCTGAGCAACAGCTTTCCAGGCTAGCCCCTTCTGGCTGCCAGCTATCTGCAGACGTTCACATTTCAAGAGCAGGGCTGCGAAAGGAGCCTAGCAGGTACACCATCTTTCCCAGGCTACGTTTGAAGTTTGAGGTGGCAAGACAAGCAAGCAGCCCCATTCTCTGTGCCTCTGTGCGAGCACTGCCATGGGCAGATGAGGCTGAGCAACAGCTTTCCAGGCTAGCCCCTTCTGGCTGCCAACTATCTGCAGACGTTCGCACTTTTGGAGCAGGGCTGCGAAAGGAGCCTGGCAGGGACACCACCATTCCCAGGATACGTTTGAAGTTTGAGGTGGCAAGACAAGCAAGCAGCCCCATTCTCTGTGCCTCTGTGCGAGCACTGCCATGGGCAGATGAGGCTGAGCAACAGCTTTCCAGGATAGCCCCTTCTGCCTGCCAGCTATCTGCAGACGTTCGCACTTTCGGAGCAGGGCTGTGATAGGAGCCTGGCAGGGACACCACCATTCCCAGCATGCGTTTCAAGTTTCAAGTGGCAAGATAAGCAAGCAGCCCCATTCTCTGTGCCTCTATGCGAACAGTGCCATGGACAGATGAGGCTGAGCAACAGCTTACCAGGATAGCCCCTTCTGCCTGCCAGCTATCTGCAGACGTTCGCACTTTCGGAGCAGGTCTGTGATAGGAGCCTGGCAGGGACACCACCATTCCCAGCATGCGTTTGAAGTTTCAAGTGGCAAGATAAGCAAGCAGCCCCATTCTCTGTGCCTCTATGCGAACAGTGCCATGGGCAGATGAGGCTGAGCAACAGCTTACCAGGATAGCCCCTTCTGCCTGCCAGCTATCTGCAGACGTTCGCACTTTCGGAGCAGGGCTGTGATAGGAGCCTGGCTGGGACACCACCATTCCCAGCATGCGTTTGAAGTTTCAAGTGGCAAGATAAGCAAGCAGCCCCATTCTCTGTGCCTCTCTGCGAACAGTGCCATGGGCAGATGAGGCTGAGCAACAGCTTTCCAGGCTAGCCCCTTCTGGCTGCCAGCTATCTGCAGACGTTCGCATTTCAAGAGCAGGGCTGCGAAAGGAGCCTAGCAGGTACACCATCTTTCCCAGGCTACATTTGAAGTTTGAGGTGGCAAGACAAGCAAGCAGCCCCATTCTCTGTGCCTCTGTGCGAGCACTGCCATGGGCAGATGAGGCTGAGCAACAGCTTTCCAGGCTAGCCCCTTCTGGCTGCCAACTATCTGCAGACGTTCGCATTTTCGGAGCAGGGCTGCAAAAGGAGCCTGGCAGGGACACCACCATTCCCAGGATACGTTTGAAGTTTGAGGTGGCAAGACAACCAAGCAGCCCCATTCTCTGTGCCTCTGTGCGAGCACTGCCATGGGCAGATGAGGCTGAGCAACAGCTTTCCAGGCTAGCCCCTTCTGCCTGCCAGCTATCTGCAGAAGTTCGCACTTTCGGAGCAGGGCTGCGAAAGGAGCCTGGCAGGGACACCACCATTCCCAGCATGCGTTTGAAGTTTCAAGTGGCAAGATAAGCAAGCAGCCCCATTCTCTGTGCCTCTATGCGAACAGTGCCATGGGCAGATGAGGCTGAGCAACAGCCTACCAGGATAGCCCCTTCTGCCTGCCAGCTATCTGCAGACGTTCGCACTTTCGGAGCAGGGCTGTGATAGGAGCCTGGCTGGGACACCACCATTCCCAGCATACGTTTGAAGTTTCAAGTGGCAAGATAAGCAAGCAGCCCCATTCTCTGTGCCTCTCTGCGAACAGTGCCATGGGCAGATGAGGCTGAGCAACAGCTTTCCAGGCTAGCCCCTTCTGGCTGCCAGCTATCTGCAGACGTTCGCATTTCAAGAGCAGGGCTGTGAAAGGAGCCTAGCAGGTACACCATCTTTCCCAGGATACGTTTGAAGTTTGAGGTGGCAAGACAAGCAAGCAGCCCCATTCTCTGTGCCTCTGTGCGAGCACTGCCATGGGCAGATGAGGCTGAGCAACAGCTTTCCAGGCTAGCCCCTTCTGCCTGCCAGATATCTGCAGACGTTCGCACTTTCGGAGCAGGGCTGCGAAAGGAGCCTGGCAGGGACACCACCATTCCCAGGCTACGTTTGAAGTTTGAGGTGGCAAGACAAGCAAGCAGCCCCATTCTCTGTGCCTCTGTGCGAGCACTGCCATGGGCAGATGAGGCTGAGCAACAGCTTTCCAGGCTAGCCCCTTCTGCCTGCCAGCTATCTGCAGACGTTCGCACTTTCGGAGCAGGGCTGTGATAGGAGCCTGGCAGGGACACCACCATTCCCAGCATGCGTTTGAAGTTTCAAGTGGCAAGATAAGCAAGCAGCCCCATTCTCTGTGCCTCTATGCGAACAGTGCCATGGGCAGATGAGGCTGAGCAACAGCTTACCAGGATAGCCCCTTCTGCCTGCCAGCTATCTGCAGACGTTCGCACTTTCGGAGCAGGGCTGTGATAGGAGCCTGGCTGGGACACCACCATTCCCAGCATACGTTTGAAGTTTCAAGTGGCAAGATAAGCAAGCAGCCCCATTCTCTGTGCCTCTATGCGAACAGTGCCATGGGCAGATGAGGCTGAGCAACAGCTTTCCAGGCTAGCCCCTTCTGGCTGCCAGCTATCTGCAGACGTTCACATTTCAAGAGCAGGGCTGCGAAAGGAGCCTAGCAGGTACACCATCTTTCCCAGGCTACGTTTGAAGTTTGAGGTGGCAAGACAAGCAAGCAGCCCCATTCTCTGTGCCTCTGTGCGAGCACTGCCATGGGCAGATGAGGCTGAGCAACAGCTTTCCAGGCTAGCCCCTTCTGGCTGCCAACTATCTGCAGACGTTCGCACTTTTGGAGCAGGGCTGCGAAAGGAGCCTGGCAGGGACACCACCATTCCCAGGATACGTTTGAAGTTTGAGGTGGCAAGACAAGCAAGCAGCCCCATTCTCTGTGCCTCTGTGCGAGCACTGCCATGGGCAGATGAGGCTGAGCAACAGCTTTCCAGGATAGCCCCTTCTGCCTGCCAGCTATCTGCAGACGTTCGCACTTTCGGAGCAGGGCTGTGATAGGAGCCTGGCAGGGACACCACCATTCCCAGCATGCGTTTCAAGTTTCAAGTGGCAAGATAAGCAAGCAGCCCCATTCTCTGTGCCTCTATGCGAACAGTGCCATGGACAGATGAGGCTGAGCAACAGCTTACCAGGATAGCCCCTTCTGCCTGCCAGCTATCTGCAGACGTTCGCACTTTCGGAGCAGGTCTGTGATAGGAGCCTGGCAGGGACACCACCATTCCCAGCATGCGTTTGAAGTTTCAAGTGGCAAGATAAGCAAGCAGCCCCATTCTCTGTGCCTCTATGCGAACAGTGCCATGGGCAGATGAGGCTGAGCAACAGCTTACCAGGATAGCCCCTTCTGCCTGCCAGCTATCTGCAGACGTTCGCACTTTCGGAGCAGGGCTGTGATAGGAGCCTGGCTGGGACACCACCATTCCCAGCATGCGTTTGAAGTTTCAAGTGGCAAGATAAGCAAGCAGCCCCATTCTCTGTGCCTCTCTGCGAACAGTGCCATGGGCAGATGAGGCTGAGCAACAGATTTCCAGGCTAGCCCTTTCTGGCTGCCAGCTATCTGCAGACGTTCGCATTTCAAGAGCAGGGCTGCGAAAGGACCCTAGCAGGTACACCATCCTTCCCAGGCTACGTTTGAAGTTTGAGGTGGCAAGACAAGCAAGCAGCCCCATTCTCTGTGCCTCTGTGCGAGCACTGCCATGGGCAGATGAGGCTGAGCAACAGCTTTCCAGGCTAGCCCCTTCTGCCTGCCAGCTATCTGCAGACGTTTGCACTTTTGGAGCAGGGCTGTGATAGGAGCCTGGCAGGGACACCACCATTCCCAGCATGCGTTTGAAGTTTCAAGTGGCAAGATAAGCAAGCAGCCCCATTCTCTGTGCCTCTCTGCGAACAGTGCCATGGGCAGATGAGGCTGAGCAACAGCTTTCCAGGCTAGCCCCTTCTGGCTGCCAGCTATCTGCAGACGTTCGCACTTTCGGAGCAGGGCTGCGAAAGGAGCCTGGCAGGGACACCACCATTCCCAGGATACGTTTGAAGTTTGAGGTGGCAAGACAAGCAAGCAGCCCCATTCTCTGTGCCTCTGTGCGAGCACTGCCATGGGCAGATGAGGCTGAGCAACAGCTTTCCAGGCTAGCCCCTTCTGCCTGCCAGATATCTGCAGACATTCGCACTTTCGGAGCAGGGCTGCGAAAGGAGCCTGGCAGGGACACCACCATTCCCAGGCTACGTTTGAAGTTTGAGGTGGCAAGACAAGTAAGCACCCCCATTCTCTGTGCCTCTGTGCGAGCACTGCCATGGGCAGATGAGGCTGAGCAACAGCTTTCCAGGCTAGCCCCTTCTGCCTGCCAGCTATCTGCAGACGTTCGCACTTTCGGAGCAGGGCTGTGATAGGAGCCTGGCAGGGACACCACCATTCCCAGCATGCGTTTGAAGTTTCAAGTGGCAAGATAAGCAAGCAGCCCCATTCTCTGTGCCTCTATGCGAACAGTGCCATGGGCAGATGAGGCTGAGCAACAGCTTACCAGGATAGCCCCTTCTGCCTGCCAGCTATCTGCAGACGTTCGCACTTTCGGAGCAGGGCTGTGATAGGAGCCTGGCTGGGACACCACCATTCCCAGCATACGTTTGAAGTTTCAAGTGGCAAGATAAGCAAGCAGCCCCATTCTCTGTGCCTCTCTGCGAACAGTGCCATGGGCAGATGAGGCTGAGCAACAGCTTTCCAGGCTAGCCCCTTCTGCCTGCCAGCTATCTGCAGACGTTCGCATTTCAAGAGCAGGGCTGCGAAAGGAGCCTAGCAGGTACACCATCTTTCCCAGGCTACATTTGAAGTTTGAGGTGGCAAGACAAGCAAGCAGCCCCATTCTCTGTGCCTCTGTGCGAGCACTGCCATGGGCAGATGAGGCTGAGCAACAGCTTTCCAGGCTAGCCCCTTCTGCCTGCCAGATATCTGCAGACATTCGCACTTTCGGAGCAGGGCTGCGAAAGGAGCCTGGCAGGGACACCACCATTCCCAGCATACGTTTGAAGTTTCAAGTGGCAAGATAAGCAAGCAGCCCCATTCTCTGTGCCTCTCTGCGAACAGTGCCATGGGCAGATGAGGCTGAGCAACAGCTTTCCAGGCTAGCCCCTTCTGCCTGCCAGCTATCTGCAGACGTTCGCATTTCAAGAGCAGGGCTGCGAAAGGAGCCTAGCAGGTACACCATCTTTCCCAGGCTACGTTTGAAGTTTGAGGTGGCAAGACAAGCAAGCAGCCCCATTCTCTGTGCCTCTGTGCGAGCACTGCCATGGGCAGATGAGGCTGAGCAACAGCTTTCCAGGCTAGCCCCTTCTGGCTGCCAGCTATCTGCAGACGTTCGCACTTTCGGAGCAGGGCTGCGAAAGGAGCCTGGCAGGGACACCACCATTCCCAGGCTACGTTTGAAGTTTGAGGTGGCAAGACAAGTAAGCACCCCCATTCTCTGTGCCTCTGTGCGAGCACTGCCATGGGCAGATGAGGCTGAGCAACAGCTTTCCAGGCTAGCCCCTTCTGCCTGCCAGCTATCTGCAGACGTTCGCACTTTCGGAGCAGGGCTGTGATAGGAGCCTGGCAGGGACACCACCATTCCCAGCATGCGTTTGAAGTTTCAAGTGGCAAGACAAGCAAGCAGCCCCATTCTCTGTGCCTCTCTGCGAACAGTGCCATGGGCAGATGAGGCTGAGCAACAGCTTTCCAGGCTAGCCCCTTCTGGCTGCCAGCTATCTGCAGACGTTCGCATTTCAAGAGCAGGGCAGCGAAAGGAGCCTGGCAGGGACACCACCATTCCCAGCATGCGTTTGAAGTTTGAGGTGGCAAGACAAGCAAGCAGCCCCATTCTCTGTGCCTCTGTGCGAGCACTGCCATGGGCAGATGAGGCTGAGCAACAGCTTTCCAGGCTAGCCCCTTCTGGCTGCCAACTATCTGCAGACGTTCGCATTTTCGGAGCAGGGCTGCGAAAGGAGCCTGGCAGGGACACCACCATTCCCAGGATACGTTTGAAGTTTGAGGTGGCAAGACAAGCAAGCAGCCCCATTCTCTGTGCCTCTGTGCGAGCACTGCCATGGGCAGATGAGGCTGAGCAACAGCTTTCCAGGCTAGCCCCTTCTGCCTGCCAGCTATCTGCAGACGTTCGCACTTTCGGAGCAGGGCTGTGATAGGAGCCTGGCAGGGACACCACCATTCCCAGCATGCGTTTGAAGTTTCAAGTGGCAAGATAAGCAAGCAGCCCCATTCTCTGTGCCTCTATGCGAACAGTGCCATGGGCAGATGAGGCTGAGCAACAGCTTACCAGGATAGCCCCTTCTGCCTGCCAGCTATCTGCAGACGTTCGCACTTTCGGAGCAGGGCTGTGATAGGAGCCTGGCTGGGACACCACCATTCCCAGCATACGTTTGAAGTTTCAAGTGGCAAGATAAGCAAGCAGCCCCATTCTCTGTGCCTCTCTGCGAACAGTGCCATGGGCAGATGAGGCTGAGCAACAGCTTTCCAGGCTAGCCCCTTCTGCCTGCCAGCTATCTGCAGACGTTCGCATTTCAAGAGCAGGGCTGCGAAAGGAGCCTAGAAGGTACACCATCTTTCCCAGGCTACGTTTGAAGTTTGAGGTGGCAAGACAAGCAAGCAGCCCCATTCTCTGTGCCTCTGTGCGAGCACTGCCATGGGCAGATGAGGCTGAGCAACAGCTTTCCAGGCTAGCCCCTTCTGGCTGCCAACTATCTGCAGACGTTCGCATTTTCGGAGCAGGGCTGCGAAAGGAGCCTGGCAGGGACACCACCATTCCCAGGATACGTTTGAAGTTTGAGGTGGCAAGACAAGCAAGCAGCCCCATTCTCTGTGCCTCTGTGCGAGCACTGCCATGGGCAGATGAGGCTGAGCAACAGCTTTCCAGGCTAGCCCCTTCTGCCTGCCAGCTATCTGCAGACGTTCGCACTTTCGGAGCAGGGCTGTGATAGGAGCCTGGCAGGGACACCACCATTCCCAGCATGCGTTTGAAGTTTCAAGTGGCAAGATAAGCAAGCAGCCCCATTCTCTGTGCCTCTCTGCGAACAGTGCCATGGGCAGATGAGGCTGAGCAACAGCTTTCCAGGATAGCCCCTTCTGCCTGCCAGCTATCTGCAGACGTTCGCATTTCAAGAGCAGGGCTGCGAAAGGAGCCTAGCAGGTACACCATCTTTCCCAGGCTACGTTTGAAGTTTGAGGTGGCAAGATAAGCAAGCAGCCCCATTCTCTGTGCCTCTCTGCGAACAGTGCCATGGGCAGATGAGGCTGAGCAACAGCTTTCCAGGCTAGCCCCTTCTGGCTGCCAGCTATCTGCAGACGTTCGCATTTCAAGAGCAGGGCTGCGAAAGGAGCCTGGCAGGTACACCACCATTCCCAGGATACGTTTGAAGTTTGAGGTGGCAAGACAAGCAAGCAGCCCCATTCTCTGTGCCTCTGTGCGAGCACTGCCATGGGCAGATGAGGCTGAGCAACAGCTTTCCAGGATAGCCCCTTCTGGCTGCCAGCTATCTGCAGACGTTCGCACTTTCGGAGCAGGGCTGTGATAGGAGCCTGGCAGGGACACCACCATTCCCAGCATGCGTTTGAAGTTTCAAGTGGCAAGATAAGCAAGCAGCCCCATTCTCTGTGCCTCTATGCGAACAGTGCCATGGGCAGATGAGGCTGAGCAACAGCTTACCAGGATAGCCCCTTCTGCCTGCCAGCTATCTGCAGACGTTCGCACTTTCGGAGCAGGGCTGTGATAGGAGCCTGGCTGGGACACCACCATTCCCAGCATACGTTTGAAGTTTCAAGTGGCAAGATAAGCAAGCAGCCCCATTCTCTGTGCCTCTCTGCGAACAGTGCCATGGGCAGATGAGGCTGAGCAACAGCTTTCCAGGCTAGCCCCTTCTGGCTGCCAGCTATCTGCAGACGTTCGCATTTCAAGAGCAGGGCTGCGAAAGGAGCCTAGCAGGTACACCATCTTTCCCAGGCTACGTTTGAAGTTTGAGGTGGCAAGACAAGCAAGCAGCCCCATTCTCTGTGCCTCTGTGCGAGCACTGCCATGGGCAGATGAGGCTGAGCAACAGCTTTCCAGGCTAGCCCCTTCTGGCTGCCAACTATCTGCAGACGTTCGCACTTTCGGAGCAGGGCTGCGAAAGGAGCCTGGCAGGGACACCACCATTCCCAGGATACGTTTGAAGTTTGAGGTGGCAAGACAAGCAAGCAGCCCCATTCTCTGTGCCTCTGTGCGAGCACTGCCATGGGCAGATGAGGCTGAGCAACAGCTTTCCAGGATAGCCCCTTCTGCCTGCCAGCTATCTGCAGACGTTCGCACTTTCGGAGCAGGGCTGTGATAGGAGCCTGGCAGGGACACCACCATTCCCAGCATGCGTTTGAAGTTTCAAGTGGCAAGATAAGCAAGCAGCCCCATTCTCTGTGCCTCTATGCGAACAGTGCCATGGGCAGATGAGGCTGAGCAACAGCTTACCAGGATAGCCCCTTCTGCCTGCCAGCTATCTGCAGACGTTCGCACTTTCGGAGCAGGGCTGTGATAGGAGCCTGGCTGGGACACCACCATTCCCAGCATACGTTTGAAGTTTCAAGTGGCAAGACAAGCAAGCAGCCCCATTCTCTGTGCCTCTCTGCGAACAGTGCCATGGGCAGATGAGGCTGAGCAACAGCTTTCCAGGCTAGCCCCTTCTGCCTGCCAGCTATCTGCAGACGTTCGCATTTCAAGAGCAGGGCTGCGAAAGGAGCCTAGCAGGTACACCATCTTTCCCAGGCTACGTTTGAAGTTTGAGGTGGCAAGACAAGCAAGCAGCCCCATTCTCTGTGCCTCTGTGCGAGCACTGCCATGGGCAGATGAGGCTGAGCAACAGCTTTCCAGGCTAGCACCTTCTGGCTGCCAGCTATCTGCAGACGTTCGCATTTCAAGAGCAGGGCTGCGAAAGGAGCCTAGCAGGTACACCATCTTTCCCAGGCTACGTTTGAAGTTTGAGGTGGCAAGACAAGCAAGCAGCCCCATTCTCTGTGCCTCTGTGCGAGCACTGCCATGGGCAGATGAGGCTGAGCAACAGCTTTCCAGGCTAGCCCCTTCTGCCTGCCAGCTATCTGCAGACGTTTGCACTTTTGGAGCAGGGCTGTGATAGGAGCCTGGCAGGGACACCACCATTCCCAGCATGCGTTTGAAGTTTCAAGTGGCAAGATAAGCAAGCAGCCCCATTCTCTGTGCCTCTGTGCGAGCACTGCCATGGGCAGATGAGGCTGAGCAACAGCTTTCCAGGATAGCCCCTTCTGGCTGCCCGCTATCTGCAGACGTTCGCACTTTTGGAGCAGGGCTGTGATAGGAGCCTGGCAGGGACACCACCATTCCCAGCATGCGTTTGAAGTTTCAAGTGGCAAGATAAGCAAGCAGCCCCATTCTCTGTGCCTCTCTGCGAACAGTGCCATGGGCAGATGAGGCTGAGCAACAGCTTTCCAGGCTAGCCCCTTCTGCCTGCCAGCTATCTGCAGACGTTCGCACTTTCGGAGCAGGGCTGCGAAAGGAGCCTGGCAGGGACACCACCATTCCCAGGATACGTTTGAAGTTTGAGGTGGCAAGACAAGCAAGCAGCCCCATTCTCTGTGCCTCTGTGCGAGCACTGCCATGGGCAGATGAGGCTGAGCAACAGCTTTCCAGGCTAGCCCCTTCTGGCTGCCAGCTATCTGTAGAAGTTCGCACTTTCGGAGCAGGGCTGTGATAGGAGCCTGGCAGGGACACCACCATTCCCAGGCTACGTTTGAAGTTTGAGGTGGCAAGACAAGTAAGCACCCCCATTCTCTGTGCCTCTGTGCGAGCACTGCCATGGGCAGATGAGGCTGAGCAACAGCTTTCCAGGCTAGCCCCTTCTGCCTGCCAGCTATCTGCAGACGTTCGCACTTTCGGAGCAGGTCTGTGATAGGAGCCTGGCAGGGACACCACCATTCCCAGCATGCGTTTGAAGTTTCAAGTGGCAAGACAAGCAAGCAGCCCCATTCTCTGTGCCTCTATGCGAACAGTGCCATGGGCAGATGAGGCTGAGCAACAGCTTACCAGGATAGCCCCTTCTGCCTGCCAGCTATCTGCAGACGTTCGCACTTTCGGAGCAGGGCTGTGATAGGAGCCTGGCTGGGACACCACCATTCCCAGCATACGTTTGAAGTTTCAAGTGGCAAGATAAGCAAGCAGCCCCATTCTCTGTGCCTCTCTGCGAACAGTGCCATGGGCAGATGAGGCTGAGCAACAGCTTTCCAGGCTAGCCCCTTCTGGCTGCCAGCTATCTGCAGACGTTCGCATTTCAAGAGTAGGGCTGCGAAAGGAGCCTAGCAGGTACACCATCTTTCCCAGGCTACATTTGAAGTTTGAGGTGGCAAGACAAGCAAGCAGCCCCATTCTCTGTGCCTCTGTGTGAGCACTGCCATGGGCAGATGAGGCTGAGCAACAGCTTTCCAGGCTAGCCCCTTCTGGCTGCCAACTATCTGCAGACGTTCGCATTTTCGGAGCAGGGCTGCGAAAGGAGCCTGGCAGGGACACCACCATTCCCAGGATACGTTTGAAGTTTGAGGTGGCAAGACAAGCAAGCAGCCCCATTCTCTGTGCCTCTGTGCGAGCACTGCCATGGGCAGATGAGGCTGAGCAACAGCTTTCCAGGATAGCCCCTTCTGCCTGCCAGCTATCTGCAGACGTTCGCACTTTCGGAGCAGGGCTGTGATAGGAGCCTGGCAGGGACACCACCATTCCCAGCATGCGTTTGAAGTTTCAAGTGGCAAGATAAGCAAGCAGCCCCATTCTCTGTGCCTCTATGCGAACAGTGCCATGGGCAGATGAGGCTGAGCAACAGCTTACCAGGATAGCCCCTTCTGCCTGCCAGCTATCTGCAGACGTTCGCACATTCGGAGCAGGGCTGTGATAGGAGCCTGGCTGGGACACCACCATTCCCAGCATACGTTTGAAGTTTCAAGTGGCAAGATAAGCAAGCAGCCCCATTCTCTGTGCCTCTCTGCGAACAGTGCCATGGGCAGATGAGGCTGAGCAACAGCTTTCCAGGCTAGCCCCTTCTGCCTGCCAGCTATCTGCAGACGTTCGCATTTCAAGAGCAGGGCTGCGAAAGGAGCCTAGAAGGTACACCATCTTTCCCAGGCTACGTTTGAAGTTTGAGGTGGCAAGACAAGCAAGCAGCCCCATTCTCTGTGCCTCTGTGCGAGCACTGCCATGGGCAGATGAGGCTGAGCAACAGCTTTCCAGGCTAGCCCCTTCTGGCTGCCAACTATCTGCAGACGTTCGCATTTTCGGAGCAGGGCTGCGAAAGGAGCCTGGCAGGGACACCACCATTCCCAGGATACGTTTGAAGTTTGAGGTGGCAAGACAAGCAAGCAGCCCCATTCTCTGTGCCTCTGTGCGAGCACTGCCATGGGCAGATGAGGCTGAGCAACAGCTTTCCAGGCTAGCCCCTTCTGCCTGCCAGCTATCTGCAGACGTTCGCACTTTCGGAGCAGGGCTGTGATAGGAGCCTGGCAGGGACACCACCATTCCCAGCATGCGTTTGAAGTTTCAAGTGGAAAGATAAGCAAGCAGCCCCATTCTCTGTGCCTCTCTGCGAACAGTGCCATGGGCAGATGAGGCTGAGCAACAGCTTTCCAGGATAGCCCCTTCTGCCTGCCAGCTATCTGCAGACGTTCGCATTTCAAGAGCAGGGCTGCGAAAGGAGCCTAGCAGGTACACCATCTTTCCCAGGCTACGTTTGAAGTTTGAGGTGGCAAGATAAGCAAGCAGCCCCATTCTCTGTGCCTCTCTGCGAACAGTGCCATGGGCAGATGAGGCTGAGCAACAGCTTTCCAGGCTAGCCCCTTCTGGCTGCCAGCTATCTGCAGACGTTCGCATTTCAAGAGCAGGGCTGCGAAAGGAGCCTAGCAGGTACACCACCATTCCCAGGATACGTTTGAAGTTTGAGGTGGCAAGACAAGCAAGCAGCCCCATTCTCTGTGCCTCTGTGCGAGCACTGCCATGGGCAGATGAGGCTGAGCAACAGCTTTCCAGGATAGCCCCTTCTGCCTGCCAGCTATCTGCAGACGTTCGCACTTTCGGAGCAGGGCTGTGATAGGAGCCTGGCAGGGACACCACCATTCCCAGCATGCGTTTGAAGTTTCAAGTGGCAAGATAAGCAAGCAGCCCCATTCTCTGTGCCTCTATGCGAACAGTGCCATGGGCAGATGAGGCTGAGCAACAGCTTACCAGGATAGCCCCTTCTGCCTGCCAGCTATCTGCAGACGTTCGCACTTTCGGAGCAGGGCTGTGATAGGAGCCTGGCTGGGACACCACCATTCCCAGCATACGTTTGAAGTTTCAAGTGGCAAGATAAGCAAGCAGCCCCATTCTCTGTGCCTCTATGCGAACAGTGCCATGGGCAGATGAGGCTGAGCAACAGCTTTCCAGGCTAGCCCCTTCTGGCTGCCAGCTATCTGCAGACGTTCGCATTTCAAGAGCAGGGCTGCGAAAGGAGCCTAGCAGGTACACCATCTTTCCCAGGCTACGTTTGAAGTTTGAGGTGGCAAGACAAGCAAGCAGCCCCATTCTCTGTGCCTCTGTGCGAGCACTGCCATGGGCAGATGAGGCTGAGCAACAGCTTTCCAGGCTAGCCCCTTCTGGCTGCCAACTATCTGCAGACGTTCGCACTTTCGGAGCAGGGCTGCGAAAGGAGCCTGGCAGGGACACCACCATTCCCAGGATACGTTTGAAGTTTGAGGTGGCAAGACAAGCAAGCAGCCCCATTCTCTGTGCCTCTGTGCGAGCACTGCCATGGGCAGATGAGGCTGAGCAACAGCTTTCCAGGATAGCCCCTTCTGCCTGCCAGCTATCTGCAGACGTTCGCACTTTCGGAGCAGGGCTGTGATAGGAGCCTGGCAGGGACACCACCATTCCCAGCATGCGTTTGAAGTTTCAAGTGGCAAGATAAGCAAGCAGCCCCATTCTCTGTGCCTCTATGCGAACAGTGCCATGGGCAGATGAGGCTGAGCAACAGCTTACCAGGATAGCCCCTTCTGCCTGCCAGCTATCTGCAGACGTTCGCACTTTCGGAGCAGGGCTGTGATAGGAGCCTGGCTGGGACACCACCATTCCCAGCATACGTTTGAAGTTTCAAGTGGCAAGACAAGCAAGCAGCCCCATTCTCTGTGCCTCTCTGCGAACAGTGCCATGGGCAGATGAGGCTGAGCAACAGCTTTCCAGGCTAGCCCCTTCTGCCTGCCAGCTATCTGCAGACGTTCGCATTTCAAGAGCAGGGCTGCGAAAAAAGCCTAGCAGGTACACCATCTTTCCCAGGCTACGTTTGAAGTTTGAGGTGGCAAGACAAGCAAGCAGCCCCATTCTCTGTGCCTCTGTGCGAGCACTGCCATGGGCAGATGAGGCTGAGCAACAGCTTTCCAGGCTAGCACCTTCTGGCTGCCAGCTATCTGCAGACGTTCGCATTTCAAGAGCAGGGCTGCGAAAGGAGCCTAGCAGGTACACCATCTTTCCCAGGCTACGTTTGAAGTTTGAGGTGGCAAGACAAGCAAGCAGCCCCATTCTCTGTGCCTCTGTGCGAGCACTGCCATGGGCAGATGAGGTTGAGCAACAGCTTTCCAGGCTAGCCCCTTCTGCCTGCCAGCTATCTGCAGACGTTTGCACTTTTGGAGCAGGGCTGTGATAGGAGCCTGGCAGGGACACCACCATTCCCAGCATGCGTTTGAAGTTTCAAGTGGCAAGATAAGCAAGCAGCCCCATTCTCTGTGCCTCTGTGCGAGCACTGCCATGGGCAGATGAGGCTGAGCAACAGCTTTCCAGGATAGCCCCTTCTGGCTGCCCGCTATCTGCAGACGTTCGCACTTTTGGAGCAGGGCTGTGATAGGAGCCTGGCAGGGACACCACCATTCCCAGCATGCGTTTGAAGTTTCAAGTGGCAAGATAAGCAAGCAGCCCCATTCTCTGTGCCTCTCTGCGAACAGTGCCATGGGCAGATGAGGCTGAGCAACAGCTTTCCAGGCTAGCCCCTTCTGCCTGCCAGCTATCTGCAGACGTTCGCACTTTCGGAGCAGGGCTGCGAAAGGAGCCTGGCAGGGACACCACCATTCCCAGGATACGTTTGAAGTTTGAGGTGGCAAGACAAGCAAGCAGCCCCATTCTCTGTGCCTCTGTGCGAGCACTGCCATGGGCAGATGAGGCTGAGCAACAGCTTTCCAGGCTAGCCCCTTCTGGCTGCCAGCTATCTGTAGAAGTTCGCACTTTCGGAGCAGGGCTGCGAAAGGAGCCTGGCAGGGACACCACCATTCCCAGGCTACGTTTGAAGTTTGAGGTGGCAAGACAAGTAAGCACCCCCATTCTCTGTGCCTCTGTGCGAGCACTGCCATGGGCAGATGAGGCTGAGCAACAGCTTTCCAGGCTAGCCCCTTCTGGCTGCCAGCTATCTGCAGACGTTCGCACTTTCGGAGCAGGTCTGTGATAGGAGCCTGGCAGGGACACCACCATTCCCAGCATGCGTTTGAAGTTTCAAGTGGCAAGACAAGCAAGCAGCCCCATTCTCTGTGCCTCTATGCGAACAGTGCCATGGGCAGATGAGGCTGAGCAACAGCTTACCAGGATAGCCCCTTCTGCCTGCCAGCTATCTGCAGACGTTCGCACTTTCGGAGCAGGGCTGTGATAGGAGCCTGGCTGGGACACCACCATTCCCAGCATACGTTTGAAGTTTCAAGTGGCAAGATAAGCAAGCAGCCCCATTCTCTGTGCCTCTCTGCGAACAGTGCCATGGGCAGATGAGGCTGAGCAACAGCTTTCCAGGCTAGCCCCTTCTGGCTGCCAGCTATCTGCAGACGTTCGCATTTCAAGAGCAGGGCTGCGAAAGGAGCCTAGCAGGTACACCATCTTTCCCAGGCTACATTTGAAGTTTGAGGTGGCAAGACAAGCAAGCAGCCCCATTCTCTGTGCCTCTGTGCGAGCACTGCCATGGGCAGATGAGGCTGAGCAACAGCTTTCCAGGCTAGCCCCTTCTGGCTGCCAACTATCTGCAGACGTTCGCATTTTCGGAGCAGGGCTGCGAAAGGAGCCTGGCAGGGACACCACCATTCCCAGGATACGTTTGAAGTTTGAGGTGGCAAGACAAGCAAGCAGCCCCATTCTCTGTGCCTCTGTGCGAGCACTGCCATGGGCAGATGAGGCTGAGCAACAGCTTTCCAGGCTAGCCCCTTCTGCCTGCCAGCTATCTGCAGACGTTCGCACTTTCGGAGCAGGGCTGTGATAGGAGCCTGGCAGGGACACCACCATTCCCAGCATGCGTTTGAAGTTTCAAGTGGCAAGATAAGCAAGCAGCCCCATTCTCTGTGCCTCTATGCGAACAGTGCCATGGGCAGATGAGGCTGAGCAACAGCTTTCCAGGCTAGCCCCTTCTGCCTGCCAGCTATCTGCAGACGTTCGCACTTTCGGAGCAGGGCTGTGATAGGAGCCTGGCTGGGACACCACCATTCCCAGCATACGTTTGAAGTTTCAAGTGGCAAGATAAGCAAGCAGCCCCATTCTCTGTGCCTCTCTGCGAACAGTGCCATGGGCAGATGAGGCTGAGCAACAGCTTTCCAGGCTAGCCCCTTCTGCCTGCCAGCTATCTGCAGACGTTCGCATTTCAAGAGCAGGGCTGCGAAAGGAGCCTAGCAGGTACACCATCTTTCCGAGGCTACGTTTGAAGTTTGAGGTGGCAAGACAAGCAAGCAGCCCCATTCTCTGTGCCTCTGTGCGAGCACTGCCATGGGCAGATGAGGCTGAGCAACAGCTTTCCAGGCTAGCCCCTTCTGGCTGCCAACTATCTGCAGACGTTCGCATTTTCGGAGCAGGGCTGCGAAAGGAGCCTGGCAGGGACACCACCATTCCCAGGATACGTTTGAAGTTTGAGGTGGCAAGACAAGCAAGCAGCCCCATTCTCTGTGCCTCTGTGCGAGCACTGCCATGGGCAGATGAGGCTGAGCAACAGCTTTCCAGGCTAGCCCCTTCTGCCTGCCAGCTATCTGCAGACGTTCGCACTTTCGGAGCAGGGCTGTGATAGGAGCCTGGCAGGGACACCACCATTCCCAGCATGCGTTTGAAGTTTCAAGTGGCAAGATAAGCAAGCAGCCCCATTCTCTGTGCCTCTATGCGAACAGTGCCATGGGCAGATGAGGCTGAGCAACAGCTTACCAGGATAGCCCCTTCTGCCTGCCAGCTATCTGCAGACGTTCGCACTTTCGGAGCAGGGCTGTGATAGGAGCCTGGCTGGGACACCACCATTCCCAGCATACGTTTGAAGTTTCAAGTGGCAAGATAAGCAAGCAGCCCCATTCTCTGTGCCTCTCTGCGAACAGTGCCATGGGCAGATGAGGCTGAGCAACAGCTTTCCAGGCTAGCCCCTTCTGGCTGCCAGCTATCTGCAGACGTTCGCATTTCAAGAGCAGGGCTGCGAAAGGAGCCTAGCAGGTACACCATCTTTCCCAGGCTACGTTTGAAGTTTGAGGTGGCAAGACAAGCAAGCAGCCCCATTCTCTGTGCCTCTGTGCGAGCACTGCCATGGGCAGATGAGGCTGAGCAACAGCTTTCCAGGCTAGCCCCTTCTGACTGCCAACTATCTGCAGATGTTCGCACTTTCGGAGCAGGGCTGCGAAAGGAGCCTGGCAGGGACACCACCATTCCCAGGATACGTTTGAAGTTTGAGGTGGCAAGACAAGCAAGCAGCCCCATACTCTGTGCCTCTGTGCGAGCACTGCCATGGGCAGATGAGGCTGAGCAACAGCTTTCCAGGATAGCCCCTTCTGCCTGCCAGCTATCTGCAGACGTTCGCACTTTCGGAGCAGGGCTGTGATAGGAGCCTGGCTGGGACACCACCATTCCCAGCATGCGTTTGAAGTTTCAAGTGGCAAGATAAGCAAGCAGTCCCATTCTCTGTGCCTCTATGCGAACAGTGCCATGGGCAGATGAGGCTGAGCAACAGCTTACCAGGATAGCCCCTTCTGCCTGCCAGCTATCTGCAGACGTTGGCACTTTCGGAGCAGGGCTGTGATAGGAGCCTGGCTGGGACACCACCATTCCCAGCATACGTTTGAAGTTTCAAGTGGCAAGATAAGCAAGCAGCCCCATTCTCTGTGCCTCTCTGCGAACAGTGCCATGGGCAGATGAGGCTGAGCAACAGCTTTCCAGGCTAGCCCCTTCTGCCTGCCAGCTATCTGCAGACGTTCGCATTTCAAGAGCAGGGCTGCGAAAGGAGCCTAGCAGGTACACCATCTTTCCCAGGCTACGTTTGAAGTTTGAGGTGGCAAGACAAGCAAGCAGCCCCATTCTCTGTGCCTCTGTGCGAGCACTGCCATGGGCAGATGAGGCTGAGCAACAGCTTTCCAGGCTAGCACCTTCTGCCTGCCAGCTTATCTGCAGACGTTTGCACTTTTGGAGCAGGGCTGTGATAGGAGCCTGGCAGGGACACCACCATTCCCAGCATGCGTTTGAAGTTTCAAGTGGCAAGATAAGCAAGCAGCCCCATTCTCTGTGCCTCTGTGCGAGCACTGCCATGGGCAGATGAGGCTGAGCAACAGCTTTCCAGGATAGCCCCTTCTGGCTGCCAGCTATCTGCAGACATTCGCACTTTTGGAGCAGGGCTGTGATAGGAGCCTGGCAGGGACACCACCATTCCCAGCATGCGTTTGAAGTTTCAAGTGGCAAGATAAGCAAGCAGCCCCATTCTCTGTGCCTCTCTGCGAACAGTGCCATGGGCAGATGAGGCTGAGCAACAGCTTTCCAGGCTAGCCCCTTCTGGCTGCCAGCTATCTGCAGACGTTCGCACTTTCGGAGCAGGGCTGCGAAAGGAGCCTGGCAGGGACACCACCATTCCCAGGATACGTTTGAAGTTTGAGGTGGCAAGACAAGCAAGCAGCCCCATTCTCTGTGCCTCTGTGCGAGCACTGCCATGGGCAGATGAGGCTGAGCAACAGCTTTCCAGGCTAGCCCCTTCTGGCTGCCAGCTATCTGCAGACGTTCGCACTTTCGGAGCAGGGCTGTGATAGGAGCCTGGCTGGGACACCACCATTCCCAGCATACGTTTGAAGTTTCAAGTGGCAAGATAAGCAAGCAGCCCCATTCTCTGTGCCTCTGTGCGAGCACTGCCATGGGCAGATGAGGCTGAGCAACAGCTTTCCAGGATAGCCCCTTCTGCCTGCCAGCTATCTGCAGACGTTCGCATTTCAAGAGCAGGGCTGCGAAAGGAGCCTAGCAGGTACACCATCTTTCCCAGGCTACGTTTGAAGTTTGAGGTGGCAAGACAAGCAAGCAGCCCCATTCTCTGTGCCTCTGTGCGAGCACTGCCATGGGCAGATGAGGCTGAGCAACAGCTTTCCAGGCTAGCCCCTTCTGGCTGCCAACTATCTGCAGACGTTCGCACTTTCGGAGCAGGGCTGCGAAAGGAGCCTGGCAGGGACACCACCATTCCCAGGATACGTTTGAAGTTTGAGGTGGCAAGACAAGCAAGCAGCCCCATTCTCTGTGCCTCTGTGCGAGCACTGCCATGGGCAGATGAGGCTGAGCAACAGCTTTCCAGGCTAGCCCCTTCTGCCTGCCAGCTATCTGCAGACGTTCGCATTTCAAGAGCAGGGCTGCGAAAGGAGCCTAGCAGGTACACCATCTTTCCCAGGCTACCTTTGAAGTTTGAGGTGGCAAGACAAGCAAGCAGCCCCATTCTCTGTGCCTCTGTGCGAGCACTGCCATGGGCAGATGAGGCTGAGCAACAGCTTTCCAGGCTAGCCCCTACTGCCTGCCAGCTATCTGCAGACGTTCGCACTTTCGGAGCAGGGCTGCGAAAGGAGCCTGGCAGGGACACCACAATTCCCAGGCTACGTTTGAAGTTTGAGGTGGCAAGACAAGCAAGCAGCCCCATTCTCTGTGCCTCTGTGCGAGCACTGCCATGGGCAGATGAGGCTGAGCAACAGCTTTCCAGGCTAGAAACTTCTGCCTGCCAGCTATCTGCAGACGTTCGCACTTTCGGAGCAGGGCTGTGATAGGAGCCTGGCAGGGACACCACCATTCCCAGCATGCGTTTGAAGTTTCAAGTGGCAAGATAAGCAAGCAGCCCCATTCTCTGTGCCTCTATGCGAGCAGTGCCATGGGCAGATGAGGCTGAGCAACAGCTTTCCAGGCTAGCCCCTTCTGGCTGCCAGCTATCTGCAGACGTTCGCACTTTCGGAGCAGGGCTGTGATAGGAGCCTGGCAGGGACATCACCATTCCCAGCATGCGTTTGAAGTTTCAAGTGGCAAGATAAACAAGTATCCCCATTCTCTGTGCCTCTCTGCGAACAGTGCCATGGGCAGATGAGGCTGAGCAACAGCTTTCCAGGCTAGCCCCTTCTGCCTGCCAGCTATCTGCAGACGTTCGCATTTCAAGAGCAGGGCTGCGAAAGGAGCCTAGCAGGTACACCATCTTTCCCAGGCTACGTTTGAAGTTTGAGGTGGCAAGACAAGCAAGGAGCCCCATTCTCTGTGCCTCTGTGCGAGCACTGCCATGGGCAGATGAGGCTGAGCAACAGCTTTCCAGGCTAGCACCTTCTGGCTGCCAGCTATCTGCAGACGTTCGCACTTTCGGAGCAGGGCTGCGAAAGGAGCCTGGCTGGGACACCAACTTTCCCAGGCTACGTTTGAAGTTTGAGGTGGCAAGACAAGCAAGCAGCCCCATTCTCTGTGCCTCTGTGCGAGCACTGCCATGGGCAGATGAGGCTGAGCAACAGCTTTCCAGGATAGCCCCTTCTGGCTGCCAGCTATCTGCAGACGTTCGCACTTTTGGAGCAGGGCTGTGATAGGAGCCTGGCAGGGACACCACCATTCCCAGCATGCGTTTGAAGTTTCAAGTGGCAAGATAAGCAAGCAGCCCCATTGTCTGTGCCTCTGTGCGAACAGTGCCATGGGCAGATGAGGCTGAGCAACAGCTTTCCAGGATAGCCCCTTCTGCCTGCCAGCTATCTGCAGACGTTCGCACTTTCGGAGCAGGGCTGCGAAAGGAGCCTGGCTGGGACACCAACTTTCCCAGGCTACGTTTGAAGTTTGAGGTGGCAAGACAAGCAAGCAGCCCCATTCTCTGTGCCTCTGTGCGAGCACTGCCATGGGCAGATGAGGCTGAGCAACAGCTTTCCAGGATAGCCCCTTCTGCCTGCCAGCTATCTGCAGACGTTCGCACTTTCGGAGCAGGGCTGCGAAAGGAGCCTGGCTGGGACACCAACTTTCCCAGCATACGTTTGAAGTTTGAGGTGGCAAGACGAGCAAGCAGCCCCATTCTCTGTGCCTCTGTGCGAGCACTGCCATGGGCAGATGAGGCTGAGAAACAGCTTTCCAGGCTAGCCCCTTCTGCCTGCCAGCTATGAGCAGACGTTCGCACTTTTGGAGCAGGGCTGTGATAGGAGCCTGGCAGGGACACCACCATTCCCAGCATGCGTTTGAAGTTTCAAGTGGCAAGATAAGCAAGCAGCCCCATTCTCTGTGCCTCTATGCGAACAGTGCCATGGGCAGATGAGGCTGAGCAACAGCTTTCCAGGCTAGCCCCTTCTGGCTGCCAGCTATCTGCACACGTTCGCATTTCAAGAGCAGGGCTGCGAAAGGAGCCTAGCAGGTACACCATCTTTCCCAGGCTACGTTTGAAGTTTGAGGTGGCAAGACAAGCAAGCAGCCCCATTCTCTGTGCCTCTGTGCGAGCACTGCCATGGGCAGATGAGGCTGAGCAACAGCTTTCCAGGCTAGCCCCTTCTGGCTGCCAGCTATCTGCAGACGTTCGCATTTTCGGAGCAGGGCTGCGAAAGGAGCCTGGCAGGGACACCACCATTCCCAGGATACGTTTGAAGTTTGAGGTGGCAAGACAAGCAAGCAGCCCCATTCTCTGTGCCTCTGTGCGAACAGTGCCATGGGCAGATGAGGCTGAGCAACAGCTTTCCAGGCTAGCCCCTTCTGGCTGCCAGCTATCTGCAGACGTTCGCACTTTCGGAGCAGGGCTGTGATAGGAGCCTGGCAGGGACACCACCATTCCCAGCATGCGTTTGAAGTTTCAAGTGGCAAGATAAGCAAGCAGCCCCATTCTCTGTGCCTCTATGCGAACAGTGCCATGGGCAGATGAGGCTGAGCAACAGCTTACCAGGATAGCCCCTTCTGCCTGCCAGCTATCTGCAGACGTTCGCACTTTCGGAGCAGGGCTGTGATAGGAGCCTGGCTGGGACACCACCATTCCCAGCATACGTTTGAAGTTTCAAGTGGCAAGATAAGCAAGCAGCCCCATTCTCTGTGCCTCTCTGCGAACAGTGCCATGGGCAGATGAGGCTGAGCAACAGCTTTCCAGGCTAGCCCCTTCTGGCTGCCAGCTATCTGCAGACGTTCGCACTTTCGGAGCAGGGCTGCGAAAGGAGCCTGGCTGGGACACCATCTTTCCCAGGCTACGTTTGAAGTTTGAGGTGGCAAGACAAGCAAGCAGCCCCATTCTCTGTGCCTCTGTGCGAGCACTGCCATGGGCAGATGAGGCTGAGCAACAGCTTTCCAGGCTAGCCCCTTCTGGCTGCCAACTATCTGCAGACGTTCGCACTTTCGGAGCAGGGCTGCGAAAGGAGCCTGGCAGGGACACCACCATTCCCAGGATACGTTTGAAGTTTGAGGTGGCAAGACAAGCAAGCAGCCCCATTCTCTGTGCCTCTGTGCGAGCACTGCCATGGGCAGATGAGGCTGAGCAACAGCTTTCCAGGATAGCCCCTTCTGCCTGCCAGCTATCTGCAGACGTTCGCACTTTCGGAGCAGGGCTGTGATAGGAGCCTGGCAGGGACACCACCATTCCCAGCATGCGTTTGAAGTTTCAAGTGTCAAGATAAGCAAGCAGCCCCATTCTCTGTGCCTCTATGCGAACAGTGCCATGGGCAGATGAGGCTGAGCAACAGCTTACCAGGATAGCCCCTTCTGCCTGCCAGCTATCTGCAGACGTTCGCACTTTCGGAGCAGGGCTGTGATAGGAGCCTGGCTGGGACACCACCATTCCCAGCATACGTTTGAAGTTTCAAGTGGCAAGACAAGCAAGCAGCCCCATTCTCTGTGCCTCTCTGCGAACAGTGCCATGGGCAGATGAGGCTGAGCAACAGCTTTCCAGGCTAGCCCCTTCTGCCTGCCAGCTATCTGCAGACGTTCGCATTTCAAGAGCAGGGCTGCGAAAGGAGCCTAGCAGGTACACCATCTTTCCCAGGCTACGTTTGAAGTTTGAGGTGGCAAGACAAGCAAGCAGCCCCATTCTCTGTGCCTCTGTGCGAGCACTGCCATGGGCAGATGAGGCTGAGCAACAGCTTTCCAGGCTAGCACCTTCTGGCTGCCAGCTATCTGCAGACGTTCGCACTTTTGGAGCAGGGCTGTGATAGGAGCCTGGCAGGGACACCACCATTCCCAGCATGCGTTTGAAGTTTCACGTGGCAAAATAAGCAAGCAGCCCCATTCTCTGTGCCTCTGTGCGAGCACTGCCATGGGCAGATGAGGCTGAGCAACAGCTTTCCAGGATAGCCCCTTCTGGCTGCCAGCTATCTGCAGACGTTCGCACTTTCGGAGCAGGGCTGTGATAGGAGCCTGGCAGGGACACCACCATTCCCAGCATGCGTTTGAAGTTTCAAGTGGCAAGATAAGCAAGCAGCCCCATTCTCTGTGCCTCTCTGCGAACAGTGCCATGGGCAGATGAGGCTGAGCATCAGCTTTCCAGGCTAGCCCCTTCTGCCTGCCAGCTATCTGCAGACGTTCGCACTTTCGGAGCAGGGCTGCGAAAGGAGCCTGGCAGGGACACCACCATTCCCAGGATACGTTTGAAGTTTGAGGTGGCAAGATAAGCAAGCAGCCCCATTCTCTGTGCCTCTGTGCGAGCACTGCCATGGGCAGAT
Organism: Opisthocomus hoazin; assembly: GCF_030867145.1. Classification (NCBI taxonomy): domain Eukaryota; kingdom Metazoa; phylum Chordata; class Aves; order Opisthocomiformes; family Opisthocomidae; genus Opisthocomus; species Opisthocomus hoazin. The sequence goes on from NC_134441.1 coordinate 865,310, forward strand.
GAGGCTGAGCAACAGCTTTCCAGGCTAGCCCCTTCTGCCTGCCAGCTATCTGCAGACGTTCGCACTTTCGGAGCAGGGCTGTGATAGGAGCCTGGCAGGGACACCACCATTCCCAGCATGCGTTTGAAGTTTCAAGTGGCAAGATAAGCAAGCAGTCCCATTCTCTGTGCCTCTATGCGAACAGTGCCATGGGCAGATGAGGCTGAGCAACAGCTTACCAGGATAGCCCCTTCTGCCTGCCAGCTATCTGCAGACGTTCGCACTTTCGGAGCAGGGCTGTGATAGGAGCCTGGCTGGGACACCACCATTCCCAGCATACGTTTGAAGTTTCAAGTGGCAAGATAAGCAAGCAGCCCCATTCTCTGTGCCTCTATGCGAACAGTGCCATGGGCAGATGAGGCTGAGCAACAGCTTACCAGGATAGCCCCTTCTGCCTGCCAGCTATCTGCAGACGTTCGCACTTTCGGAGCAGGGCTGTGATAGGAGCCTGGCTGGGACACCACCATTCCCAGCATACGTTTGAAGTTTCAAGTGGCAAGATAAGCAAGCAGCCCCATTCTCTGTGCCTCTCTGCGAACAGTGCCATGGGCAGATGAGGCTGAGCAACAGCTTTCCAGGCTAGCCCCTTCTGGCTGCCAGCTATCTGCAGACGTTCGCACTTTCGGAGCAGGGCTGCGAAAGGAGCCTGGCTGGGACACCATCTTTCCCAGGCTACGTTTGAAGTTTGAGGTGGCAAGACAAGCAAGCAGCCCCATTCTCTGTGCCTCTGTGCGAGCACTGCCATGGGCAGATGAGGCTGAGCAACAGCTTTCCAGGCTAGCCCCTTCTGGCTGCCAACTATCTGCAGACGTTCGCACTTTCGGAGCAGGGCTGCGAAAGGAGCCTGGCAGGGACACCACCATTCCCAGGATACGTTTGAAGTTTGAGGTGGCAAGACAAGCAAGCAGCCCCATTCTCTGTGCCTCTGTGCGAGCACTGCCATGGGCAGATGAGGCTGAGCAACAGCTTTCCAGGATAGCCCCTTCTGCCTGCCAGCTATCTGCAGACGTTCGCACTTTCGGAGCAGGGCTGTGATAGGAGCCTGGCAGGGACACCACCATTCCCAGCATGCGTTTGAAGTTTCAAGTGGCAAGATAAGCAAGCAGCCCCATTCTCTGTGCCTCTATGCGAACAGTGCCATGGGCAGATGAGGCTGAGCAACAGCTTACCAGGATAGCCCCTTCTGCCTGCCAGCTATCTGCAGACGTTCGCACTTCAAGAGCAGGGCTGTGATAGGAGCCTGGCTGGGACACCACCATTCCCAGCATACGTTTGAAGTTTCAAGTGGCAAGACAAGCAAGCAGCCCCATTCTCTGTGCCTCTCTGCGAACAGTGCCATGGGCAGATGAGGCTGAGCAACAGCTTTCCAGGCTAGCCCCTTCTGCCTGCCAGCTATCTGCAGACGTTCGCATTTCAAGAGCAGGGCTGCGAAAGGAGCCTAGCAGGTACACCATCTTTCCCAGGCTACGTTTGAAGTTTGAGGTGGCAAGACAAGCAAGCAGCCCCATTCTCTGTGCCTCTGTGCGAGCACTGCCATGGGCAGATGAGGCTGAGCAACAGCTTTCCAGGCTAGCACCTTCTGGCTGCCAGCTATCTGCAGACATTCGCACTTTTGGAGCAGGGCTGTGATAGGAGCCTGGCAGGGACACCACCATTCCCAGCATGCGTTTGAAGTTTCACGTGGCAAAATAAGCAAGCAGCCCCATTCTCTGTGCCTCTGTGCGAGCACTGCCATGGGCAGATGAGGCTGAGCAACAGCTTTCCAGGATAGCCCCTTCTGGCTGCCAGCTATCTGCAGACGTTCGCACTTTCGGAGCAGGGCTGTGATAGGAGCCTGGCAGGGACACCACCATTCCCAGCATGCGTTTGAAGTTTCAAGTGGCAAGATAAGCAAGCAGCCCCATTCTCTGTGCCTCTCTGCGAACAGTGCCATGGGCAGATGAGGCTGAGCATCAGCTTTCCAGGCTAGCCCCTTCTGCCTGCCAGCTATCTGCAGACGTTCGCACTTTCGGAGCAGGGCTGCGAAAGGAGCCTGGCAGGGACACCACCATTCCCAGGATACGTTTGAAGTTTGAGGTGGCAAGATAAGCAAGCAGCCCCATTCTCTGTGCCTCTGTGCGAGCACTGCCATGGGCAGATGAGGCTGAGCAACAGCTTTCCAGGCTAGCCCCTTCTGCCTGCCAGCTATCTGCAGACGTTTGCACTTTCGGAGCAGGGCTGTGATAGGAGCCTGGCAGGGACACCACCATTCCCAGCATGCGTTTGAAGTTTCAAGTGGCAAGATAAGCAAGCAGTCCCATTCTCTGTGCCTCTATGCGAACAGTGCCATGGGCAGATGAGGCTGAGCAACAGCTTACCAGGATAGCCCCTTCTGCCTGCCAGCTATCTGCAGACGTTCGCACTTTCGGAGCAGGGCTGTGATAGGAGCCTGGCTGGGACACCACCATTCCCAGCATACGTTTGAAGTTTCAAGTGGCAAGATAAGCAAGCAGCCCCATTCTCTGTGCCTCTCTGCGAACAGTGCCATGGGCAGATGAGGCTGAGCAACAGCTTTCCAGGCTAGCCCCTTCTGCCTGCCAGCTATCTGCAGACGTTCGCATTTCAAGAGCAGGGCTGCGAAAGGAGCCTAGCAGGTACACCATCTTTCCCAGGCTACGTTTGAAGTTTGAGGTGGCAAGACAAGCAAGCAGCCCCATTCTCTGTGCCTCTGTGCGAGCACTGCCATGGGCAGATGAGGCTGAGCAACAGCTTTCCAGGCTAGCACCTTCTGGCTGCCAGCTTATCTGCAGACGTTTGCACTTTTGGAGCAGGGCTGTGATAGGAGCCTGGCAGGGACACCACCATTCCCAGCATGCGTTTGAAGTTTCAAGTGGCAAGATAAGCAAGCAGCCCCATTCTCTGTGCCTCTGTGCGAGCACTGCCATGGGCAGATGAGGCTGAGCAACAGCTTTCCAGGATAGCCCCTTCTGGCTGCCAGCTATCTGCAGACATTCGCACTTTTGGAGCAGGGCTGTGATAGGAGCCTGGCAGGGACACCACCATTCCCAGCATGCGTTTGAAGTTTCAAGTGGCAAGATAAGCAAGCAGCCCCATTCTCTGTGCCTCTCTGTGAACAGTGCCATGGGCAGATGAGGCTGAGCAACAGCTTTCCAGGCTAGCCCCTTCTGCCTGCCAGCTATCTGCAGACGTTCGCACTTTCGGAGCAGGGCTGCGAAAGGAGCCTGGCAGGGACACCACCATTCCCAGGATACGTTTGAAGTTTGAGGTGGCAAGACAAGCAAGCAGCCCCATTCTCTGTGCCTCTGTGCGAGCACTGCCATGGGCAGATGAGGCTGAGCAACAGCTTTCCAGGCTAGCCCCTTCTGGCTGCCAGCTATCTGCAGACGTTCGCACTTTCGGAGCAGGGCTGTGATAGGAGCCTGGCTGGGACACCACCATTCCCAGCATACGTTTGAAGTTTCAAATGGCAAAATAAGCAAGCAGCCCCATTCTCTGTGCCTCTGTGCGAGCACTGCCATGGGCAGATGAGGCTGAGCAACAGCTTTCCAGGATAGCCCCTTCTGGCTGCCAGCTATCAGCAGACGTTCGCACTTTTGGAGCAGGTCTGTGATAGAAGCCTGGCAGGGACACCACCATTCCCAGCATGCGTTTGAAGTTTCAAGTGGCAAGATAAGCAAGCAGCCCCATTCTCTGTGCCTCTCTGCGAACAGTGCCATGGGCAGATGAGGCTGAGCATCAGCTTTCCAGGCTAGCCCCTTCTGCCTGCCAGCTATCTGCAGACGTTCGCACTTTCGGAGCAGGGCTGCGAAAGGAGCCTGGCAGGGACACCACCATTCCCAGGATACGTTTGAAGTTTGAGGTGGCAAGACAAGCAAGCAGCCCCATTCTCTGTGCCTCTGTGCGAGCACTGCCATGGGCAGATGAGGCTGAGCAACAGCTTTCCAGGCTAGCCCCTTCTGCCTGCCAGCTATCTGCAGACGTTCGCACTTTCGGAGCAGGGCTGTGATAGGAGCCTGGCTGGGACACCACCATTCCCAGCATACGTTTGAAGTTTCAAGTGGCAAGATAAGCAAGCAGCCCCATTCTCTGTGCCTCTCTGCGAACAGTGCCATGGGCAGATGAGGCTGAGCAACAGCTTTCCAGGCTAGCCCCTTCTGCCTGCCAGCTATCTGCAGACGTTCGCATTTCAAGAGCAGGGCTGCGAAAGGAGCCTAGCAGGTACACCATCTTTCCCAGGCTACGTTTGAAGTTTGAGGTGGCAAGACAAGCAAGCAGCCCCATTCTCTGTGCCTCTGTGCGAGCACTGCCATGGGCAGATGAGGCTGAGCAACAGCTTTCCAGGCTAGCCCCTTCTGGCTGCCAACTATCTGCAGACGTTCGCACTTTCGGAGCAGGGCTGCGAAAGGAGCCTGGCAGGGACACCACCATTCCCAGGATACGTTTGAAGTTTGAGGTGGCAAGACAAGCAAGCAGCCCCATTCTCTGTGCCTCTGTGCGAGCACTGCCATGGGCAGATGAGGCTGAGCAACAGCTTTCCAGGCTAGACCCTTCTGCCTGCCAGCTATCTGCAGACGTTCGCATTTCAAGAGCAGGGCTGCGAAAGGAGCCTAGCAGGTACACCATCTGTCCCAGGCTACATTTGAAGTTTGAGGTGGCAAGACAAGCAAGCAGCCCCATTCTCTGTGCCTCTGTGCGAGCACTGCCATGGGCAGATGAGGCTGAGCAACAGCTTTCCAGGCTAGCCCCTACTGCCTGCCAGCTATCTGCAGACGTTCGCACTTTCGGAGCAGGGCTACGAAAGGAGCCTGGCAGGGACACCACAATTCCCAGGATACGTTTGAAGTTTGAGGTGGCAAGACAAGCAAGCAGCCCCATTCTCTGTGCCTCTGTGCGAGCACTGCCATGGGCAGATGAGGCTGAGCAACAGCTTTCCAGGCTAGCCCCTTCTGGCTGCCAGCTATCTGCAGACGTTCGCACTTTCGGAGCAGGGCTGTGATAGGAGCCTGGCAGGGACACCACCATTCCCAGCATGCGTTTGAAGTTTCAAGTGGCAAGATAAGCAAGCAGCCCCATTCTCTGTGCCTCTGTGCGAGCACTGCCATGGGCAGATGAGGCTGAGCAACAGCTTTCCAGGCTAGAAACGTCTGCCTGCCAGCTATCTGCAGACGTTCGCACTTTCGGAGCAGGGCTGTGATAGGAGCCTGGCTGGGACACCACCATTCCCAGCATACGTTTGAAGTTTCAAGTGGCAAGATAAGCAAGCAGCCCCATTCTCTGTGCCTCTCTGCGAACAGTGCCATGGGCAGATGAGGCTGAGCAACAGCTTTCCAGGCTAGCCCCTTCTGCCTGCCAGCTATCTGCAGACGTTCGCATTTCAAGAGCAGGGCTGCGAAAGGAGCCTAGCAGGTACACCATCTTTCCCAGGCTACGTTTGAAGTTTGAGGTGGCAAGACAAGCAAGGAGCCCCATTCTCTGTGCCTCTGTGCGAGCACTGCCATGGGCAGATGAGGCTGAGCAACAGCTTTCCAGGCTAGCACCTTCTGGCTGCCAGCTATCTGCAGACGTTCGCACTTTCGGAGCAGGGCTGCGAAAGGAGCCTGGCTGGGACACCAACTTTCCCAGGCTACGTTTGAAGTTTGAGGTGGCAAGACAAGCAAGCAGCCCCATTCTCTGTGCCTCTGTGCGAGCACTGCCATGGGCAGATGAGGCTGAGCAACAGCTTTCCAGGATAGCCCCTTCTGGCTGCCAGCTATCTGCAGACGTTCGCACTTTCGGAGCAGGGCTGCGAAAGGAGCCTGGCTGGGACACCAACTTTCCCAGGATACGTTTGAAGTTTGAGGTGGCAAGACGAGCAAGCAGCCCCATTCTCTGTGCCTCTGTGCGAGCACTGCCATGGGCAGATGAGGCTGAGCAACAGCTTTCCAGGATAGCCCCTTCTGGCTGCCAGCTATCTGCAGACGTTCCCACCTTTGGAGCAGGGCTGTGATAGGAGTCTGGCAGGGACACCACCATTCCCAGCATGCGTTTGAAGTTTCAAGTGGCAAGATAAGCAAGCAGCCCCATTCTCTGTGCCTCTCTGCGAACAGTGCCATGGGCAGATGAGGCTGAGCAACAGCTTACCAGGATAGCCCGTTCTGCCTGCCAGCTATCTGCAGACGTTCGCACTTTCGGAACAGGGCTGTGATAGGAGCCTGGCTGGGACACCACCATTCCCAGCATACGTTTGAAGTTTCAAGTGGCAAGATAAGCAAGCAGCCCCATTCTCTGTGCCTCTCTGCGAACAGTGCCATGGGCAGATGAGGCTGAGCAACAGCTTTCCAGGCTAGCCCCTTCTGGCTGCCAGCTATCTGCACACGTTCGCATTTCAAGAGCAGGGCTGCGAAAGGAGCCTAGCAGGTACACCATCTTTCCCAGGCTACGTTTGAAGTTTGAGGTGGCAAGACAAGCAAGCAGCCCCATTCTCTGTGCCTCTGTGCGAGCACTGCCATGGGCAGATGAGGCTGAGCAACAGCTTTCCAGGCTAGCACCTTCTTGCTGCCAGCTTATCTGCAGACGTTTGCACTTTTGGAGCAGGGCTGTGATAGGAGCCTGGCAGGGACACCACCATTCCCAGCATGCGTTTGAAGTTTCAAGTGGCAAGATAAGCAAGCAGCCCCATTCTCTGTGCCTCTGTGCGAGCACTGCCATGGGCAGATGAGGCTGAGCAACAGCTTTCCAGGATAGCCCCTTCTGGCTGCCAGCTATCTTCAGACATTCGCACTTTTGGAGCAGGGCTGTGATAGGAGCCTGGCAGGGACACCACCATTCCCAGCATGCGTTTGAAGTTTCAAGTGGCAAGATAAGCAAGCAGCCCCATTCTCTGTGCCTCTCTGCGAACAGTGCCATGGGCAGATGAGGCTGAGCAACAGCTTTCCAGGCTAGCCCCTTCTGGCTGCCAGCTATCTGCAGACGTTCGCACTTTCGGAGCAGGGCTGCGAAAGGAGCCTGGCAGGGACACCACCATTCCCAGGATACGTTTGAAGTTTGAGGTGGCAAGACAAGCAAGCAGCCCCATTCTCTGTGCCTCTGTGCGAGCACTGCCATGGGCAGATGAGGCTGAGCAACAGCTTTCCAGGCTAGCCCCTTCTGCCTGCCAGCTATCTGCAGACGTTTGCACTTTCGGAGCAGGGCTGTGATAGGAGCCTGGCTGGGACACCACCATTCCCAGCATACGTTTGAAGTTTCAAGTGGCAAGATAAGCAAGCAGCCCCATTCTCTGTGCCTCTGTGCGAACAGTGCCATGGGCAGATGAGGCTGAGCAACAGCTTTCCAGGCTAGCCCCTTCTGCCTGCCAGCTATCTGCAGACGTTCGCATTTCAAGAGCAGGGCTGCGAAAGGAGCCTAGCAGGTACACCATCTTTCCCAGGCTACGTTTGAAGTTTGAGGTGGCAAGACAAGCAAGCAGCCCCATTCTCTGTGCCTCTGTGCGAGCACTGCCATGGGCAGATGAGGCTGAGCAACAGCTTTCCAGGCTAGCCCCTTCTGGCTGCCAACTATCTGCAGACGTTCGCACTTTCGGAGCAGGGCTGTGATAGGAGCCTGGCAGGGACACCACCATTCCCAGCATGCGTTTGAAGTTTCAAGTGGCAAGATAAGCAAGCAGCCCCATTCTCTGTGCCTCTATGCGAACAGTGCCATGGGCAGATGAGGCTGAGCAACAGCTTACCAGGATAGCCCCTTCTGCCTGCCAGCTATCTGCAGACGTTCGCACTTTCGGAGCAGGGCTGTGATAGGAGCCTGGCTGGGACACCACCATTCCCAGCATACGTTTGAAGTTTGAGGTGGCAAGATAAGCAAGCAGCCCCATTCTCTGTGCCTCTCTGCGAACAGTGCCATGGGCAGATGAGGCTGAGCAACAGCTTTCCAGGCTAGCCCCTTCTGCCTGCCAGCTATCTGCAGACGTTCGCATTTCAAGAGCAGGGCTGCGAAAGGAGCCTGGCTGGGACACCAACTTTCCCAGGCTACGTTTGAAGTTTGAGGTGGCAAGACAAGCAAGCAGCCCCATTCTCTGTGCCTCTCTGCGAACAGTGCCATGGGCAGATGAGGCTGAGCAACAGCTTTCCAGGCTAGCCCCTTCTGGCTGCCAACTATCTGCAGACGTTCGCACTTTCGGAGCAGGGCTGCGAAAGGAGCCTGGCTGGGACACCAACTTTCCCAGGATACGTTTGAAGTTTGAGGTGGCAAGACAAGCAAGCAGCCCCATTCTCTGTGCCTCTGTGCGAGCACTGCCATGGGCAGATGAGGCTGAGCAACAGCTTTCCAGGCTAGCGCCTTCTGGCTGCCACCTATCTGCAGACGTTTGCACTTTCGGAGCAGGGCTGTGATAGGAGCCTGGCAGGGACACCACCATTCCCAGGATACGTTTGAAGTTTGAGGTGGCAAGACAAGCAAGCAGCCCCATTCTCTGTGCCTCTCTGCGAACAGTGCCATGGGCAGATGAGGCTGAGCAACAGCTTTCCAGGATAGCCCCTTCTGCCTGCCACCTATCTGCAGACGTTTGCACTTTCGGAGCAGGGCTGTGATAGGAGCCTGGCTGGGACACCACCATTCCCAGCATGCGTTTGAAGTTTGAGGTGGCAAGATAAGCAAGCAGCCCCATTCTCTGTGCCTCTGTGCGAGCACTGCCATGGGCAGATGAGGCTGAGCAACAGCTTTCCAGGCTAGCCCCTTCTGCCTGCCAGCTATCTGCAGACGTTGGCACTTTCGCAGCAGGTCTGTGATAGGAGCCTGGCAGGGACACCACCATTCCCAGCATGCGTTTGAAGTTTCAAGTGGCAAGATAAGCAAGCAGCCCCATTCTCTGTGCCTCTGTGCGAGCACTGCCATGGGCAGATGAGGCTGAGCAACAGCTTTCCAGGCTAGAAACTTCTGCCTGCCAGCTATCTGCAGACGTTCGCACTTTCGGAGCAGGGCTGTGATAGGAGCCTGGCAGGGACACCACCATTCCCAGCATGCGTTTGAAGTTTCAAGTGGCAAGATAAGCAAGCAGCCCCATTCTCTGTGCCTCTATGCGAACAGTGCCATGGGCAGATGAGGCTGAGCAACAGCTTTCCAGGATAGCCCCTTCTGCCTGCCAGCTATCTGCAGACGTTCGCACTTTCGGAGCAGGGCTGTGATAGGAGCCTGGCAGGGACACCACCATTCCCAGCATGCGTTTGAAGTTTCAAGTGGCAAGATAAGCAAGCAGCCCCATTCTCTGTGCCTCTATGCGAACAGTGCCATGGGCAGATGAGGCTGAGCAACAGCTTTCCAGGCTAGCCCCTTCTGGCTGCCAGCTATCTGCAGACGTTCGCACTTTCGGAGCAGGGCTGCGAAAGGAGCCTGGCAGGGACACCACCATTCCCAGGATACGTTTGAAGTTTGAGGTGGCAAGACAAGCAAGCAGCCCCATTCTCTGTGCCTCTGTGCGAGCACTGCCATGGGCAGATGAGGCTGAGCAACAGCTTTCCAGGCTAGCCCCTTCTGCCTGCCAGCTATCTGCAGACGTTTGCACTTTCGGAGCAGGGCTGTGATAGGAGCCTGGCTGGGACACCACCATTCCCAGCATACGTTTGAAGTTTCAAGTGGCAAGATAAGCAAGCAGCCCCATTCTCTGTGCCTCTGTGCGAACAGTGCCATGGGCAGATGAGGCTGAGCAACAGCTTTCCAGGCTAGCCCCTTCTGCCTGCCAGCTATCTGCAGACGTTCGCATCTCAAGAGCAGGGCTGCGAAAGGAGCCTAGCAGGTACACCATCTTTCCCAGGCTACGTTTGAAGTTTGAGGTGGCAAGACAAGCAAGCAGCCCCATTCTCTGTGCCTCTGTGCGAGCACTGCCATGGGCAGATGAGGCTGAGCAACAGCTTTCCAGGCTAGCCCCTTCTGGCTGCCAACTATCTGCAGACGTTCGCACTTTCGGAGCAGGGCTGTGATAGGAGCCTGGCTGGGACACCACCATTCCCAGCATGCGTTTGAAGTTTCAAGTGGCAAGATAAGCAAGCAGCCCCATTCTCTGTGCCTCTATGCGAACAGTGCCATGGGCAGATGAGGTTGAGCAACAGCTTTCCAGGATAGCCCCTTCTGGCTGCCAGCTATCTGCAGACGTTCGCACTTTCGGAGCAGGGCTGTGATAGGAGCCTGGCAGGGACACCACCATTCCCAGCATGCGTTTGAAGTTTCAAGTGGCAAGATAAACAAGTATCCCCATTCTCTGTGCCTCTCTGCGAACAGTGCCATGGGCAGATGAGGCTGAGCAACAGCTTTCCAGGCTAGCCCCTTCTGCCTGCCAGCTATCTGCAGACGTTCGCATTTCAAGAGCAGGGCTGCGAAAGGAGCCTAGCAGGTACACCATCTTTCCCAGGCTACGTTTGAAGTTTGAGGTGGCAAGACAAGCAAGGAGCCCCATTCTCTGTGCCTCTGTGCGAGCACTGCCATGGGCAGATGAGGCTGAGCAACAGCTTTCCAGGATAGCACCTTCTGGCTGCCAGCTATCTGCAGACGTTTGCACTTTCGGAGCAGGGCTGCGAAAGGAGCCTGGCTGGGACACCAACTTTCCCAGGCTACGTTTGAAGTTTGAGGTGGCAAGACAAGCAAGCAGCCCCATTCTCTGTGCCTCTGTGCGCGCACTGCCATGGGCAGATGAGGCTGAGCAACAGCTTTCCAGGATAGCCCCTTCTGCCTGCCAGCTATCTGCAGACGTTCGCACTTTCGGAGCAGGGCTGCGAAAGGAGCCTGGCAGGGACACCACCATTCCCAGGATACGTTTGAAGTTTGAGGTGGCAAGACAAGCAAGCAGCCCCATTCTCTGTGCCTCTGTGCGAGCACTGCCATGGGCAGATGAGGCTGAGCAACAGCTTTCCAGGCTAGCCCCTTCTGCCTGCCAGCTATCTGCAGACGTTTGCACTTTCGGAGCAGGGCTGTGATAGGAGCCTGGCTGGGACACCACCATTCCCAGCATACGTTTGAAGTTTCAAGTGGCAAGATAAGCAAGCAGCCCCATTCTCTGTGCCTCTGTGCGAACAGTGCCATGGGCAGATGAGGCTGAGCAACAGCTTTCCAGGCTAGCCCCTTCTGCCTGCCAGCTATCTGCAGACGTTCGCATCTCAAGAGCAGGGCTGCGAAAGGAGCCTAGCAGGTACACCATCTTTCCCAGGCTACGTTTGAAGTTTGAGGTGGCAAGACAAGCAAGCAGCCCCATTCTCTGTGCCTCTGTGCGAGCACTGCCATGGGCAGATGAGGCTGAGCAACAGCTTTCCAGGCTAGCCCCTTCTGGCTGCCAACTATCTGCAGACGTTCGCACTTTCGGAGCAGGGCTGTGATAGGAGCCTGGCTGGGACACCACCATTCCCAGCATGCGTTTGAAGTTTCAAGTGGCAAGATAAGCAAGCAGCCCCATTCTCTGTGCCTCTATGCGAACAGTGCCATGGGCAGATGAGGTTGAGCAACAGCTTTCCAGGATAGCCCCTTCTGGCTGCCAGCTATCTGCAGACGTTCGCACTTTCGGAGCAGGGCTGTGATAGGAGCCTGGCAGGGACACCACCATTCCCAGCATGCGTTTGAAGTTTCAAGTGGCAAGATAAACAAGTATCCCCATTCTCTGTGCCTCTCTGCGAACAGTGCCATGGGCAGATGAGGCTGAGCAACAGCTTTCCAGGCTAGCCCCTTCTGCCTGCCAGCTATCTGCAGACGTTCGCATTTCAAGAGCAGGGCTGCGAAAGGAGCCTAGCAGGTACACCATCTTTCCCAGGCTACGTTTGAAGTTTGAGGTGGCAAGACAAGCAAGGAGCCCCATTCTCTGTGCCTCTGTGCGAGCACTGCCATGGGCAGATGAGGCTGAGCAACAGCTTTCCAGGATAGCACCTTCTGGCTGCCAGCTATCTGCAGACGTTTGCACTTTCGGAGCAGGGCTGCGAAAGGAGCCTGGCTGGGACACCAACTTTCCCAGGCTACGTTTGAAGTTTGAGGTGGCAAGACAAGCAAGCAGCCCCATTCTCTGTGCCTCTGTGCGCGCACTGCCATGGGCAGATGAGGCTGAGCAACAGCTTTCCAGGATAGCCCCTTCTGCCTGCCAGCTATCTGCAGACGTTCGCACTTTCGGAGCAGGGCTGCGAAAGGAGCCTGGCTGGGACACCAACTTTCCCAGGCTACGTTTGAAGTTTGAGGTGGCAAGACAAGCAAGCAGCCCCATTCTCTGTGCCTCTGTGCGAGCACTGCCATGGGCAGATGAGGCTGAGCAACAGCTTTCCAGGATAGCCCCTTCTGCCTGCCAGCTATCTGCAGACGTTTGCACTTTCGGAGCAGGGCTGCGAAAGGAGCCTGGCTGGGACACCAACTTTCCCAGGATACGTTTGAAGTTTGAGGTGGCAAGACAAGCAAGCAGCCCCATTCTCTGTGCCTCTGTGCGAGCACTGCCATGGGCAGATGAGGCTGAGCAACAGCTTTCCAGGATAGCCCCTTCTGGCTGCCACCTATCTGCAGAAGTTTGCACTTTCGGAGCAGGGCTGTGATAGGAGCCTGGCAGGGACACCACCATTCCCAGCATGCGTTTGAAGTTTCAAGTGGCAAGATAAGCAAGCAGCCCCATTCTCTGTGCCTCTCTGCGAACAGTGCCATGGGCAGATGAGGCTGAGCAACAGCTTTCCAGGCTAGCCCCTTCTGGCTGCCAGCTATCTGCAGACGTTCGCACTTTCGGAGCAGGGCTGCGAAAGGAGCCTGGCTGGGACACCAACTTTCCCAGGCTACGTTTGAAGTTTGAGGTGGCAAGACAAGCAAGCAGCCCCATTCTCTGTGCCTCTGTGCGAGCACTGCCATGGGCAGATGAGGCTGAGCAACAGCTTTCCAGGCTAGCCCCTTCTGCCTGCCAGCTATCTGCAGACGTTGGCACTTTCGGAGCAGGGCTGTGATAGGAGCCTGGCAGGGACACCACCATTCCCAGCATGCGTTTGAAGTTTCAAGTGGCAAGATAAGCAAGCAGCCCCATTCTCTGTGCCTCTGTGCGAGCACTGCCATGGGCAGATGAGGCTGAGCAACAGCTTTCCAGGCTAGAAACTTCTGCCTGCCAGCTATCTGCAGACGTTCGCACTTTCGGAGCAGGGCTGTGATAGGAGCCTGGCAGGGACACCACCATTCCCAGCATGCGTTTGAAGTTTCAAGTGGCAAGATAAGCAAGCAGCCCCATTCTCTGTGCCTCTATGCGAACAGTGCCATGGGCAGATGAGGCTGAGCAACAGCTTTCCAGGATAGCCCCTTCTGGCTGCCAGCTATCTGCAGACGTTCGCACTTTCGGAGCAGGGCTGTGATAGGAGCCTGGCAGGGACACCACCATTCCCAGCATGCGTTTGAAGTTTCAAGTGGCAAGATAAACAAGTATCCCCATTCTCTGTGCCTCTCTGCGAACAGTGCCATGGGCAGATGAGGCTGAGCAACAGCTTTCCAGGATAGCCCCTTCTGCCTGCCAGCTATCTGCAGACGTTCGCATTTCAAGAGCAGGGCTGCGAAAGGAGCCTAGCAGGTACACCATCTTTCCCACGCTACGTTTGAAGTTTGAGGTGGCAAGACAAGCAAGCAGCCCCATTCTCTGTGCCTCTGTGCGCGCACTGCCATGGGCAGATGAGGCTGAGCAACAGCTTTCCAGGATAGCCCCTTCTGCCTGCCAGCTATCTGCAGACGTTCGCACTTTCGGAGCAGGGCTGCGAAAGGAGCCTGGCTGGGACACCAACTTTCCCAGGCTACGTTTGAAGTTTGAGGTGGCAAGACAAGCAAGCAGCCCCATTCTCTGTGCCTCTGTGCGAGCACTGCCATGGGCAGATGAGGCTGAGCAACAGCTTTCCAGGATAGCCCCTTCTGCCTGCCAGCTATCTGCAGACGTTTGCACTTTCGGAGCAGGGCTGCGAAAGGAGCCTGGCTGGGACACCAACTTTCCCAGGATACGTTTGAAGTTTGAGGTGGCAAGACAAGCAAGCAGCCCCATTCTCTGTGCCTCTGTGCGAGCACTGCCATGGGCAGATGAGGCTGAGCAACAGCTTTCCAGGATAGCCCCTTCTGGCTGCCACCTATCTGCAGAAGTTTGCACTTTCGGAGCAGGGCTGTGATAGGAGCCTGGCAGGGACACCACCATTCCCAGCATGCGTTTGAAGTTTCAAGTGGCAAGATAAGCAAGCAGCCCCATTCTCTGTGCCTCTCTGCGAACAGTGCCATGGGCAGATGAGGCTGAGCAACAGCTTTCCAGGCTAGCCCCTTCTGGCTGCCAGCTATCTGCAGACGTTCGCACTTTCGGAGAAGGGCTGCGAAAGGAGCCTGGCTGGGACACCAACTTTCCCAGGCTACGTTTGAAGTTTGAGGTGGCAAGACAAGCAAGCAGCCCCATTCTCTGTGCCTCTGTGCGAGCACTGCCTTGGGCAGATGAGGCTGAGCAACAGCTTTCCAGGCTAGCCCCTTCTGCCTGCCAGCTATCTGCAGACGTTGGCACTTTCGGAGCAGGGCTGTGATAGGAGCCTGGCAGGGACACCACCATTCCCAGCATGCGTTTGAAGTTTCAAGTGGCAAGATAAGCAAGCAGCCCCATTCTCTGTGCCTCTGTGCGAGCACTGCCATGGGCAGATGAGGCTGAGCAACAGCTTTCCAGGCTAAAAACTTCTGCCTGCCAGCTATCTGCAGACGTTCGCACTTTCGGAGCAGGGCTGTGATAGGAGCCTGGCAGGGACACCACCATTCCCAGCATGCGTTTGAAGTTTCAAGTGGCAAGATAAGCAAGCAGCCCCATTCTCTGTGCCTCTATGCGAACAGTGCCATGGGCAGATGAGGCTGAGCAACAGCTTTCCAGGATAGCCCCTTCTGGCTGCCAGCTATCTGCAGACGTTCGCACTTTCGGAGCAGGGCTGTGATAGGAGCCTGGCAGGGACACCACCATTCCCAGCATGCGTTTGAAGTTTCAAGTGGCAAGATAAACAAGTATCCCCATTCTCTGTGCCTCTCTGTGAACAGTGCCATTGGCAGATGAGGCTGAGCAACAGCTTTCCAGGATAGCCCCTTCTGCCTGCCAGCTATCTGCAGACGTTCGCATTTCAAGAGCAGGGCTGCGAAAGGAGCCTAGCAGGTACACCATCTTTCCCAGGCTACGTTTGAAGTTTGAGGTGGCAAGACAAGCAAGGAGCCCCATTCTCTGTGCCTCTGTGCGAGCACTGCCATGGGCAGATGAGGCTGAGCAACAGCTTTCCAGGCTAGCACCTTCTGGCTGCCATCTATCTGCAGACGTTTGCACTTTCGGAGCAGGGCTGCGAAAGGAGCCTGGCTGGGACACCAACTTTCCCAGGCTACGTTTGAAGTTTGAGGTGGCAAGACAAGCAAGCAGCCCCATTCTCTGTGCCTCTGTGCGCGCACTGCCATGGGCAGATGAGGCTGAGCAACAGCTTTCCAGGCTAGCCCCTTCTGCCTGCCAGCTATCTGCAGACGTTCGCACTTTCGGAGCAGGGCTGCGAAAGGAGCCTGGCTGGGACACCAACTTTCCCAGGCTACGTTTGAAGTTTGAGGTGGCAAGACGAGCAAGCAGCCCCATTCTCTGTGCCTCTGTGCGAGCACTGCCATGGGCAGATGAGGCTGAGCAACAGCTTTCCAGGATAGCCCCTTCTGCCTGCCAGCTATCTGCAGACGTTGGCACTTTCGGAGCAGGGCTGTGATAGGAGCCTGGCAGGGACACCACCATTCCCAGCATGCGTTTGAAGTTTCAAGTGGCAAGATAAGCAAGCAGCCCCATTCTCTGTGCCTCTGTGCGAGCACTGCCATGGGCAGATGAGGCTGAGCAACAGCTTTCCAGGCTAGAAACTTCTGCCTGCCAGCTATCTGCAGACGTTCGCACTTTCGGAGCAGGGCTGTGATAGGAGCCTGGCAGGGACACCACCATTCCCAGCATGCGTTTGAAGTTTCAAGTGGCAAGATAAGCAAGCAGCCCCATTCTCTGTGCCTCTATGCGAACAGTGCCATGGGCAGATGAGGCTGAGCAACAGCTTTCCAGGATAGCCCCTTCTGGCTGCCAGCTATCTGCAGACGTTCGCACTTTCGGAGCAGGGCTGTGATAGGATCCTGGCAGGGACACCACCATTCCCAGCATGCGTTTGAAGTTTCAAGTGGCAAGATAAACAAGTATCCCCATTCTCTGTGCCTCTCTGCGAACAGTGCCATGGGCAGATGAGGCTGAGCAACAGCTTTCCAGGCTAGCCCCTTCTGCCTGCCAGCTATCTGCAGACGTTCGCATTTCAAGAGCAGGGCTGCGAAAGGAGCCTAGCAGGTACACCATCTTTCCCAGGCTACGTTTGAAGTTTGAGGTGGCAAGACAAGCAAGGAGCCCCATTCTCTGTGCCTCTGTGCGAGCACTGCCATGGGCAGATGAGGCTGAGCAACAGCTTTCCAGGCTAGCACCTTCTGGCTGCCAGCTATCTGCAGACGTTTGCACTTTCGGAGCAGGGCTGCGAAAGGAGCCTGGCTGGGACACCAACTTTCCCAGGCTACGTTTGAAGTTTGAGGTGGCAAGACAAGCAAGCAGCCCCATTCTCTGTGCCTCTGTGCGCGCACTGCCATGGGCAGATGAGGCTGAGCAACAGCTTTCCAGGATAGCCCCTTCTGCCTGCCAGCTATCTGCAGACGTTCGCACTTTCGGAGCAGGGCTGCGAAAGGAGCCTGGCTGGGACACCAACTTTCCCAGGCTGCGTTTGAAGTTTGAGGTGGCAAGACAAGCAAGCAGCCCCATTCTCTGTGCCTCTGTGCGAGCACTGCCATGGGCAGATGAGGCTGAGCAACAGCTTTCCAGGATAGCCCCTTCTGCCTGCCAGCTATCTGCAGACGTTCGCACTTTCGGAGCAGGGCTGCGAAAGGAGCCTGGCTGGGACACCAACTTTCCCAGGATACGTTTGAAGTTTGAGGTGGCAAGACAAGCAAGCAGCCCCATTCTCTGTGCCTCTGTGCGAGCACTGCCATGGGCAGATGAGGCTGAGCAACAGCTTTCCAGGATAGCCCCTTCTGGCTGCCACCTATCTGCAGAAGTTTGCACTTTCGGAGCAGGGCTGTGATAGGAGCCTGGCAGGGACACCACCATTCCCAGCATGCGTTTGAAGTTTCAAGTGGCAAGATAAGCAAGCAGCCCCATTCTCTGTGCCTCTCTGCGAACAGTGCCATGGGCAGATGAGGCTGAGCAACAGCTTTCCAGGCTAGCCCCTTCTGCCTGCCAGCTATCTGCAGACGTTCGCACTTTCGGAGCAGGGCTGCGAAAGGAGCCTGGCTGGGACACCAACTTTCCCAGGCTACGTTTGAAGTTTGAGGTGGCAAGACAAGCAAGCAGCCCCATTCTCTGTGCCTCTGTGCGAGCACTGCCATGGGCAGATGAGGCTGAGCAACAGCTTTCCAGGCTAGAAACTTCTGCCTGCCAGCTATCTGCAGACGTTCGCACTTTCGGAGCAGGGCTGTGATAGGAGCCTGGCAGGGACACCACCATTCCCAGCATGCGTTTGAAGTTTCAAGTGGCAAGATAAGCAAGCAGCCCCATTCTCTGTGCCTCTATGCGAACAGTGCCATGGGCAGATGAGGCTGAGCAACAGCTTTCCAGGCTAGCCCCTTCTGGCTGCCAGCTATGTGCAGACGTTCGCACTTTCGGAGCAGGGCTGTGATAGGAGCCTGGCAGGGACACCACCATTCCCAGCATGCGTTTGAAGTTTCAAGTGGCAAGATAAACAAGTATCCCCATTCTCTGTGCCTCTCTGCGAACAGTGCCATGGGCAGATGAGGCTGAGCAACAGCTTTCCAGGCTAGCCCCTTCTGCCTGCCAGCTATCTGCAGACGTTCGCATTTCAAGAGCAGGGCTGCGAAAGGAGCCTAGCAGGTACACCATCTTTCCCAGGCTACGTTTGAAGTTTGAGGTGGCAAGACAAGCAAGGAGCCCCATTCTCTGTGCCTCTGTGCGAGCACTGCCATGGGCAGATGAGGCTGAGCAACAGCTTTCCAGGCTAGCACCTTCTGGCTGCCATCTATCTGCAGACGTTTGCACTTTCGGAGCAGGGCTGCGAAAAGAGCCTGGCTGGGACACCACCATTCCCAGGCTACGTTTGAAGTTTGAGGTGGCAAGACAAGCAAGCAGACCCATTCTCTGTGCCTCTGTGCGAGCACTGCCATGGGCAGATGAGGCTGAGCAACAGCTTTCCAGGATAGCCCCTTCTGGCTGCCAGCTATCTGCAGACGTTCGCACTTTCGGAGCAGGGCTGCGAAAGGAGCCTGGCTGGGACACCAACTTTCCCAGGCTACGTTTGAAGTTTCAAGTGGCAAGACAAGCAAGCAGCCCCATTCTCTGTGCCTCTCTGCGAGCACTGCCATGGGCAGATGAGGCTGAGCAACAGCTGTCCAGGCTAGCCCCTTCTTCCTGCCAGCTATCTGCAGACGTTCTCATTTCAAGAGCAGGGCTGCGAAAGGAGCCTGGCTTTGACACCACCTTTCCCAGGCTACGTTTGAAGTTTGAGGTGGCAAGACAAGCAAGCAGCCCCGTTCTCTGTGCCTCTGTGCGAGCACTGCCATGGGCAGATGAGGCTGAGCAACAGCTTTCCAGGATAGCCCCTTCTGCCTGCCAGCTATCTGCAGACGTTCGCACTTTCGGAGCAGGGCTGTGATAGGAGCCTGGCAGGGACACCACCATTCCCAGCATGCGTTTGAAGTTTCAAGTGGCAAGATAAGCAAGCAGCCCCATTCTCTGTGCCTCTATGCGAACAGTGCCATGGGCAGATGAGGCTGAGCAACAGCTTTCCAGGCTAGCCCCTTCTGCCTGACAGCTATCTGCAGACGTTCTCATTTCAAGAGCAGGGCTGCGAAAGGAGCCTAGCAGGTACACCATCCTTCCCAGGCTACGTTTGAAGTTTGAGGTGGCAAGACGAGCAAGCAGCCCCATTTTCTGTGCGTCTGTGCGAGCACTGCCATGGGCAGATGAGGCTGAGCTACAGCTTTCCACGCTAGCACCTTCTGCCTGCCTGCTATCTGCAGACGTTCGCACTTTCGGAGCAGGGCTGTGATAGAAACCTGGCAGGGACACCACCATTCCCAGCATGCGTTTGAAGTTTCAAGTGGCAAGATAAGCAAGCAGCCCCATTCTCTGTGCCTCTATGCGAACAGTGCCATGGGCAGATGAGGCTGAGCAACAGCTTTCCAGGCTAGCCCCTTCTGCCTGCCAACTATCTGCAGACGTTCGCATTTCAAGAGCAGGGCTGCGAAAGGAGCCTAGCAGGTACACCATCTTTCCCAGGCTACGTTTGAAGTTTGAGGTGGCAAAGACAAGCAAGCAGCCCCATTCTCTGTGCCTCTGTGCGAGCACTGCCATGGGCAGATGAGGCTGAGCAACAGCTTTCCAGGCTAGCACCTTCTGGCTGCCAGCTATCTGCAGACGATTGCACTTTCGGAGCAGGGCTGCGAAAGGAGCCTGGCTGGGACACCAACTTTCCCAGGCTACGTTTGAAGTTTGAGGTGGCAAGACAAGCAAGCAGCCCCATTCTCTGTGCCTCTGTGCGCGCACTGCCATGGGCAGATGAGGCTGAGCAACAGCTTTCCAGGCTAGTCCCTTCTTCCTGCCAGCTATGTGCAGACGTTCGCACTTTCGGAGCAGGGCTGTGATAGGAGCCTGGCAGGGACACCACCATTCCCAGCATGCGTTTGAAGTTTCAAGTGGCAAGATAAGCAAGCAGCCCCATTCTCTGTGCCTCTATGCGAACAGTGCCATGGGCAGATGAGGCTGAGCAACAGCTTTCCAGGCTAGCCCCTTCTGGCTGCCAGCTATCTGCAGACGTTCGCACTTTCGGAGCAGGGCTGTGATAGGAGCCTGGCAGGGACACCAACTTTCCCAGGCTACGTTGGAAGTTTCAAGTGGCAAGATAAGCAAGTATCCCCATTCTCTGTGCCTCTCTGCGAACAGTGCCATGGGCAGATGAGGCTGAGCAACAGCTTTCCAGGATATCCCCTTCTGTCTGCCAGCTATCTGCAGACGTTCTCATTTCAAGAGCAGGGCTGCGAAAGGAGCCTGGCAGGGACACCAACTTTCCCAGGCTACGTTTGAAGTTTGAGGTGGCAAGATAAGCAAGTATCCCCATTCTCTGTGCCTCTCTGCGAACAGTGCCATGGGCAGATGAGGCTGAGCAACAGCTTTCCAGGCTAGCCCCTTCTGGCTGCCAGCTATCTGCAGATGTTCGCACTTTCGGAGCAGGGCAGCGAAAGGAGCCTGGCTGGGACACCATCTTTCCCAGGCTACGTTTGAAGTTTGAGGTGGCAAGACAAGCAAGCAGCCCCATTCTCTGTGCCTCTGTGCGAGCACTGCCATGGGCAGATGAGGCTGAGCAACAGCTTTCCAGGCTAGCCCCTTCTGCCTGCCAGCTATCTGCAGACATTCGCACTTTCGGAGCAGGGCTGCGAAAGGAGCCTGGCTGGGACACCAACTTTCCCAGGCTACGTTTGAAGTTTGAGGTGGCAAGACAAGCAAGCAGCCCCATTCTCTGTGCCTCTATGCGAACAGTGCCATGGGCAGATGAGGCTGAGCAACAGCTTTCCAGGATAGCCCCTTCTGGCTGCCAGCTATCTGCAGATGTTCGCACTTTCGGAGCAGGGCAGCGAAAGGAGCCTGGCTGGGACACCAACTTTCCCAGGCTACGTTTTAAGTTTGAGGTGGCAAGACAAGCAAGCAGCCCCATTCTCTGTGCCTCTGTGCGAGCACTGCCATGGGCAGATGAGGCTGAGCAACAGCTTTCCACGCTAGCGCCTTCTGCCTGCCTGCTATCTTCAGACGTTCGCACTTTCGGAGCAGGGCTGTGATAGAAGCCTGGCAGGGACACCACCATTCCCAGCATGCGTCTGAAGTTTCAAGTGGCAAGATAAGCAAGCAGCCCCATTCTCTGTGCCTCTATGCGAACAGTGCCATGGGCAGATGAGGCTGAGCAACAGCTTTCCAGGCTAGCCCCTTTTGCCTGCCAGCTATCTGCAGACGTTCGCATTTCAAGAGCAGGGCTGCGAAAGCAGCCTAGCAGGTACACCATCTTTCCCAGGCTACGTTTGAATTTTGAGGTGGCAAGACAAGCAAGCAGCCCCATTCTCTGTGCCTCTGTGCGAGCACTGCCATGGGCAGATGAGGCTGAGCAACAGCTTTCCAGGCTAGCACCTTCTGGCTGCCAGCTATCTGCAGACGTTTGCACTTTCGGAGCAGGGCTGCGAAAGGAGCCTGGCTGGGACACCAACTTTCCCAGGCTACGTTTGAAGTTTGAGGTGGCAAGACAAGCAAGCAGCCCCATTCTCTGTGCCTCTGTGCGCGCACTGCCATGGGCAGATGAGGCTGAGCAACAGCTTTCCAGGCTAGTCCCTTCTGCCTGCCAGCTATCTACAGACGTTCGCACTTTCGGAGCAGGGCTGTGATAGAAGCCTGGCAGGGACACCACCATTCCCAGCATGCGTTTGAAGTTTCAAGTGGCAAGATAAGCAAGCAGCCCCATTCTCTGTGCCTCTATGCGAACAGTGCCATGGGCAGATGAGGCTGAGCAACAGCTTTCCAGGATAGCCCCTTCTGGCTGCCAGCTATCTGCAGACGTTCGCACTTTCGGAGCAGGGCTGCGAAAGGAGCCTGGCTGGGACACCAACTTTCCCAGGCTACATTGGAAGTTTTAAGTGGCAAGATAAGCAAGTATCCCCATTCTCTGTGCCTCTCTGCGAACAGTGCCATGGGCAGATGAGGCTGAGCAACAGCTTTCCAGGATAGCCCCTTCTGGCTGCCAGCTATCTGCAGACGTTCGCACTTTCGGAGCAGGGCTGCGAAAGGAGCCTGGCTGCGACACCAACTTTCCCAGGCTGCGTTTGAAGTTTGAGGTGGCAAGACAAGCAAGCAGCCCCGTTCTCTGTGCCTCTGTGCGAGCACTGGCATGGGCAGATGAGGCTGAGCAACAGCTTTCCAGGATAGCCCCTTCTGGCTGCCAGCTATATGCAGATGTTCGCACTTTCGGAGCAGGGCAGCGAAAGGAGCCTGGCTGCGACACCATCTTTCCCAGGCTACGTTTGAAGTTTGAGGTGGCAGGACAAGCAAGCAGCCCCATTCTCTGTGCCTCTGTGCGAGCACTGCCATGGGCAGATGAGGCTGAGCAACAGCTTTCCAGGATAGCCCCTTCTGGCTGCCAGCTATCTGCAGACGTTCGCACTTTCGGAGCAGGGCTGCGAAAGGAGCCTGGCTGGGACACCAAATTTCCCAGGCTACGTTTGAAGTTTGAGGTGGCAAGACAAGCAAGCAGCCCCATTCTCTGTGCCTCTGTGCGAGCACTGCCATGGGCAGATGAGGCTGAGCAACAGCTTTCCAGGATAGCCCCTTCTGCCTGCCAGCTATCTGCAGACGTTCGCACTTTCGGAGCAGGGCTGCGAAAGGAGCCTGGCTGGGACACCAACTTTCCCAGGCTACGTTTGAAGTTTGAGGTGGCAAGACAAGCAAGCAGCCCCATTCTCTGTGCCTCTGTGCGCGCACTGCCATGGGCAGATGAGGCTGAGCAACAGCTTTCCAGGCTAGCCCCTTCTGCCTGCCAGCTATCCTCAGACGTTCGCTCTTTCGGAGCAGGGCTGTGAAAGGAGCCTGGCAGGGACACCACCATTCCCAGCATGCGTTTGAAGTTTCAAGTGGCAAGATAAGCAAGCAGCCCCATTCTCTGTGCCTCTCTGCGAACAGTGCCATGGGCATATGAGGCTGAGCAACAGCTTTCCAGGCTAGCCCCTTCTGTCTGCCAGCTATCTGCAGACGTTCTCATTTCAAGAGCAGAGCTGCGAAAGGAGCCTGGCAGGGACACCCCCATTCCCAGCATGCGTTTGAAGTTTCAAGTGGCAAGATAAGCAAGCAGCCCCATTCTCTGTGCCTCTATGCGAACAGTGCCATGGGCAGATGAGGCTGAGCAACAGCTTTCCAGGCTAGCCCCTTCTGCCTGCCAGCTATCTGCAGACGTTCGCACTTTCGGAGCAGGGCGGCGAAAGAAGCCTGGCTGGGACACCAACTTTCCCAGGCTACGTTGGAAGTTTCAAGTGGCAAGATAAGCAAGTATCCCCATTCTCTGTGCCTCTCTGCGAACAGTGCCATGGGCAGATGAGGCTGAGCAACAGCTTTCCAGGCTAGTCCCTTCTGCCTGCAAGCTATCTGCAGACGTTCGCACTTTCGGAGCAGGGCTGCGAAAGGAGCCTGGCTGGGACACCAACTTTCCCAGGCTACGTTTGAAGTTTGAGGTGGCAAGACAAGCAAGCAGCCCCGTTCTCTGTGCCTCTGTGCTAGCACTGCCATGGGCAGATGAGGCTGAGCTACAGCTTTCCAGGCTAGCCCCTCTGGCTGCCAGCTATCTGCAGACGTTCGCACTTTCGGAGCAGGGCTGCGAAAGGAGCCTGGCTGGGACACCAATTTTCCCAGGCTACGTTGGAAGTTTCAAGTGGCAAGATAAGCAAGTATCCCCATTCTCTGTGCCTCTCTGCGAACAGTGCCATGGGCAGATGAGGCTGAGCAACAGCTTTCCAGGCTAGCCCCTTCTGGCTGCCAGCTATCTGCAGACGTTCGCACTTTCGGAGCAGGGCAGCGAAAGGAGCCTGGGTGCGACACCATCTTTCCCAGGCTACGTTTGAAGTTTGAGGTGGCAAGACAAGCAAGCAGCCCCATTCTCTGTGCCTCTGTGCGAGCACTGCCATGAGCAGATGAGGCTGAGCAACAGCTTTCCAGGATAGCCCCTTCTGCCTGCCAGCTATCTGCAGACGTTCGCACTTTCGGAGCAGGGCTGCGAAAGGAGCCTGGCTGGGACACCAACAGTCCCAATCTACGTTTGAAGTTTGAGGTGGCAAGACAAGCAAGCAGCCCCATTCTCTGTGCCTCTGTGCGAGCACTGCCATGGGCAGATGAGGCTGAGCAACAGCTTTCCAGGCTAGCCCCTTCTGCCTGCCAGCTATCTGCAGACGTTCGCACTTTCGGAGCAGGGCTGCGAAAGGAGCCTGGCTGGGACACCAACTTTCCCAGGCTACGTTTGAAGTTTGAGGTGGCAAGACAAGCAAGCAGCCCCATTCTCTGTGCCTCTGTGCGAGCACTGCCATGGGCAGATGAGGCTGAGCAACAGCTTTCCAGGATAGCCCCTTCTGCCTGCCAGCTATCTGCAGACGTTCGCACTTTCGGAGCAGGGCTGCGAAAGGAGCCTGGCTGGGACACCAACTTTCCCAGGCTACGTTTGAAGTTTGAGGTGGCAAGACAAGCAAGCAGCCCCATTCTCTGTGCCTCTGTGCACGCACTGCCATGGGCAGATGAGGCTGAGCAACAGCTTTCCAGGCTAGCCCCTTCTGCCTGCCAGCTATCCTCAGACGTTCGCACTTTCGGAGCAGGGCTGCGAAACGAGCCTGGCAGGGACACCACCATTCCCAGCATGCGTTTGAAGTTTCAAGTGGCAAGATAAGCAAGCAGCCCCATTCTCTGTGCCTCTATGCGAACAGTGCCATGGGCAGATGAGGCTGAGCAACAGCTTTCCAGGCTAGCCCCTTCTGCCTGCCAACTATCTGCAGACGTTCGCATTTCAAGAGCAGGGCTGCGAAAGGAGCCTAGCAGGTACACCATCTTTCCCAGGCTACGTTTGAAGTTTGAGGTGGCAAGACAAGCAAGCAGCCCCATTCTCTGTGCCTCTGTGCGAGCACTGCCATGGGCAGATGAGGCTGAGCAACAGCTTTCCAGGCTAGCACCTTCTGGCTGCCAGCTATCTGCAGACGTTTGCACTTTCGAAGCAGGGCTGCGAAAGGAGCCTGGCTGGGACACCAACTTTCCCAGGCTACGTTTGAAGTTTGAGGTGGCAAGACAAGCAAGCAGCCCCATTCTCTGTGCCTCTGTGCGCGCACTGCCATGGGCAGATGAGGCTGAGCAACAGCTTTCCAGGCTAGCCCCTTCTGCCTGCCAGCTATCTGCAGACGTTCGCACTTTCGGAGCAGGGCTGTGATAGGAGCCTGGCAGGGACACCACCATTCCCAGCATGCATTTGAAGTTTCAAGTGGCAAGATAAGCAAGCAGCCCCATTCTCTGTGCCTCTATGCGAACAGTGCCATGGGCAGATGAGGCTGAGCAACAGCTTTCCAGGCTAGACCCTTCTGCCTGCCAGCTATCTGCAGACGTTCGCACTTTCGGAGCAGGGCTGCGAAAGGAGCCTGGCTGGGACACCAACTTTCCCAGGCTACGTTGGAAGTTTCAAGTGGCAAGAT
Organism: Opisthocomus hoazin; assembly: GCF_030867145.1. Classification (NCBI taxonomy): domain Eukaryota; kingdom Metazoa; phylum Chordata; class Aves; order Opisthocomiformes; family Opisthocomidae; genus Opisthocomus; species Opisthocomus hoazin. The sequence goes on from NC_134441.1 coordinate 890,603, forward strand.
AAGCAAGTATGCCCATTCTCTGTGCCTCTCTGCGAACAGTGCCATGGGCAGATGAGGCTGAGCAACAGCTTTCCAGGCTAGCCCCTTCTGTCTGCCAGCTATCTGCAGACGTTCTCATTTCAAGAGCAGGGCTGCGAAAGGAGCCTGGCAGGGACACCACCATTCCCAGCATGCGTTTGAAGTTTCAAGTGGCAAGATAAGCAAGCAGCCCCATTCTCTGTGCCTCTATGCGAACAGTGCCATGGGCAGATGAGGCTGAGCAACAGCTTTCCAGGCTAGCCCCTTCTGCCTGCCAGCTATCTGCAGACGTCCGCACTTTCGGAGCAGAGCGGCGAAAGAAGCCTGGCTGGGACACCAACTTTCCCAGGCTACGTTTGATGTTTGAGGTGGCAAGACAAGCAAGCAGCCCCGTTCTCTGTGCCTCTGTGCGAGCACTGCCATGGGCAGATGAGGCTGAGCAACAGCTTTCCAGGCTAGCCCCTTCTGCCTGCCAGCTATCTGCAGACGTTCGCACTTTCGGAGCAGGGCTGCGAAAGGAGCCTGGCTGGGACACCAACTTTCCCAGGCTACGTTTGAAGTTTGAGGTGGCAAGACAAGCAAGCAGCCCCATTCTCTGTGCCTCTGTGCGCGCACTGCCATGGGCAGATGAGGCTGAGCAACAGCTTTCCAGGCTAGCCCCTTCTGTCTGCCAGCTATCTGCAGACGTTCGCACTTTCGGAGCAGGGCTGTGATAGGAGCCTGGCAGGGACACGACCATTCCCAGCATGCGTTTGAAGTTTCAAGTGGCAAGATAAGCAAGCAGCCCCATTCTCTGTGCCTCTATGCGAACAGTGCCATGGGCAGATGAGGCTGAGCAACAGCTTTCCAGGCTAGCCCCTTCTGCCTGCCAGCTATCTGCAGACGTTCGCACTTTCGGAGCAGGGCTGCGAAAGGAGCCTGGCTGGGACACCAACTTTCCCAGGCTACGTTGGAAGTTTCAAGTGGCAAGATAAGCAAGTATGCCCATTCTCTGTGCCTCTCTGCGAACAGTGCCATGGGCAGATGAGGCTGAGCAACAGCTTTCCAGGCTAGCCCCTTCTGGCTGCCAGCTATCTGCAGACGTTCGCATTTCAAGAGCAGGGCTGCGAAAGGAGCCTGGCAGGGACACCACCATTCCCAGCATGCGTTTGAAGTTTCAAGTGGCAAGATAAGCAAGCAGCCCCATTCTCTGTGCCTCTATGCGAACAGTGCCATGGGCAGATGAGGCTGAGCAACAGCTTTCCAGGATAGCCCCTTCTGTCTGCCAGCTATCTGCAGACGTTCTCATTTCAAGAGCAGGGCTGCGAAAAGAGCCTGGCTGGGACACCAACTTTCCCAGGCTACGTTTGAAGTTTGAGGTGGCAAGATAAGCAAGTATCCCCATTCTCTGTGCCTCTCTGCGAACAGTGCCATGGGCAGATGAGGCTGAGCAACAGCTTTCCAGGCTAGCCCCTTCTGGCTGCCAGCTATCTGCAGATGTTCGCACTTTCGGAGCAGGGCAGCGAAAGGAGCCTGGCTGGGACACCATCTTTCCCAGGCTACGTTTGAAGTTTGAGGTGGCAAGACAAGCAAGCAGCCCCATTCTCTGTGCCTCTGTGCGAGCACTGCCATGGGCAGATGAGGCTGAGCAACAGCTTTCCAGGCTAGCCCCTTCTGCCTGCCAGCTATCTGCAGACATTCGCACTTTCGGAGCAGGGCTGCGAAAGGAGCCTGGCTGGGACACCAACTTTCCCAGGCTACGTTTGAAGTTTGAGGTGGCAAGACAAGCAAGCAGCCCCATTCTCTGTGCCTCTATGCGAACAGTGCCATGGGCAGATGAGGCTGAGCAACAGCTTTCCAGGATAGCCCCTTCTGGCTGCCAGCTATCTGCAGACGTTCGCATTTGAAGAGCAGGGCTGCGAAAGGACCCTAGCAGGTACACCATCCTTCCCAGGCTACGTTTGAAGTTTGAGGTGGCAAGACAAGCAAGCAGCCCCATTCTCTGTGCCTCTGTGCGAGCACTGCCATGGGCAGATGAGGCTGAGCAACAGCTTTCCACGCTAGCGCCTTCTGCCTGCCTGCTATCTTCAGACGTTCGCACTTTCGGAGCAGGGCTGTGATAGAAGCCTGGCAGGGACACCACCATTCCCAGCATGCGTTTGAAGTTTCAAGTGGCAAGATAAGCAAGCAGCCCCATTCTCTGTGCCTCTATGCGAACAGTGCCATGGGCAGATGAGGCTGAGCAACAGCTTTCCAGGATAGCCCCTTTTGCCTGCCAGCTATCTGCAGACGTTCGCATTTCAAGAGCAGGGCTGCGAAAGCAGCCTAGCAGGTACACCATCTTTCCCAGGCTACGTTTGAATTTTGAGGTGGCAAGACAAGCAAGCAGCCCCATTCTCTGTGCCTCTGTGCGAGCACTGCCATGGGCAGATGAGGCTGAGCAACAGCTTTCCAGGCTAGCACCTTCTGGCTGCCAGCTATCTGCAGACGTTTGCACTTTCGGAGCAGGGCTGCGAAAGGAGCCTGGCTGGGACACCAACTTTCCCAGGCTACGTTTGAAGTTTGAGGTGGCAAGACAAGCAAGCAGCCCCATTCTCTGTGCCTCTGTGCGCGCACTGCCATGGGCAGATGAGGCTGAGCAACAGCTTTCCAGGCTAGTCCCTTCTGCATGCCAGGTATCTACAGACGTTCGCACTTTCGGAGCAGGGCTGTGATAGAAGCCTGGCAGGGACACCACCATTCCCAGCATGCGTTTGAAGTTTCAAGTGGCAAGATAAGCAAGCAGCCCCATTCTCTGTGCCTCTATGCGAACAGTGCCATGGGCAGATGAGGCTGAGCAACAGCTTTCCAGGATAGCCCCTTCTGGCTGCCAGCTATCTGCAGACGTTCGCACTTTCGGAGCAGGGCTGCGAAAGGAGCCTGGCTGGGACACCAACTTTCCCAGGCTACGTTGGAAGTTTTAAGTGGCAAGATAAGCAAGTATCCCCATTCTCTGTGCCTCTCTGCGAACAGTGCCATGGGCAGATGAGGCTGAGCAACAGCTTTCCAGGCTAGCCCCTTCTGGCTGCCAGCTATCTGCAGACGTTCGCACTTTCGGAGCAGGGCAGCGAAAGGAGCCTGGGTGCGACACCATCTTTCCCAGGCTACGTTTGAAGTTTGAGGTGGCAAGACAAGCAAGCAGCCCCATTCTCTGTGCCTCTGTGCGAGCACTGCCATGAGCAGATGAGGCTGAGCAACAGCTTTCCAGGATAGCCCCTTCTGCCTGCCAGCTATCTGCAGACGTTCGCACTTTCGGAGCAGGGCTGCGAAAGGAGCCTGGCTGGGACACCAACAGTCCCAATCTACGTTTGAAGTTTGAGGTGGCAAGATAAGCAAGCAGCCCCATTCTCTGTGCCTCTGTGCGAGCACTGCCATGGGCAGATGAGGCTGAGCAACAGCTTTCCAGGCTAGACCCTTCTGCCTGCCAGCTATCTGCAGACGTTCGCACTTTCGGAGCAGGGCTGCGAAAGGAGCCTGGCTGGGACACCAACTTTCCCAGGCTACGTTGGAAGTTTCAAGTGGCAAGATAAGCAAGTATGCCCATTCTCTGTGCCTCTCTGCGAACAGTGCCATGGGCAGATGAGGCTGAGCAACAGCTTTCCAGGCTAGCCCCTTCTGTCTGCCAGCTATCTGCAGACGTTCTCATTTCAAGAGCAGGGCTGCGAAAGGAGCCTGGCAGGGACACCACCATTCCCAGCATGCGTTTGAAGTTTCAAGTGGCAAGATAAGCAAGCAGCCCCATTCTCTGTGCCTCTATGCGAACAGTGCCATGGGCAGATGAGGCTGAGCAACAGCTTTCCAGGCTAGCCCCTTCTGCCTGCCAGCTATCTGCAGACGTCCGCACTTTCGGAGCAGAGCGGCGAAAGAAGCCTGGCTGGGACACCAACTTTCCCAGGCTACGTTTGATGTTTGAGGTGGCAAGACAAGCAAGCAGCCCCGTTCTCTGTGCCTCTGTGCGAGCACTGCCATGGGCAGATGAGGCTGAGCAACAGCTTTCCAGGCTAGCCCCTTCTGCCTGCCAGCTATCTGCAGACGTTCGCACTTTCGGAGCAGGGCTGCGAAAGGAGCCTGGCTGGGACACCAACTTTCCCAGGCTACGTTTGAAGTTTGAGGTGGCAAGACAAGCAAGCAGCCCCATTCTCTGTGCCTCTGTGCGCGCACTGCCATGGGCAGATGAGGCTGAGCAACAGCTTTCCAGGCTAGCCCCTTCTGTCTGCCAGCTATCTGCAGACGTTCGCACTTTCGGAGCAGGGCTGTGATAGGAGCCTGGCAGGGACACGACCATTCCCAGCATGCGTTTGAAGTTTCAAGTGGCAAGATAAGCAAGCAGCCCCATTCTCTGTGCCTCTATGCGAACAGTGCCATGGGCAGATGAGGCTGAGCAACAGCTTTCCAGGCTAGCCCCTTCTGCCTGCCAGCTATCTGCAGACGTTCGCACTTTCGGAGCAGGGCTGCGAAAGGAGCCTGGCTGGGACACCAACTTTCCCAGGCTACGTTGAAAGTTTCAAGTGGCAAGATAAGCAAGTATGCCCATTCTCTGTGCCTCTCTGCGAACAGTGCCATGGGCAGATGAGGCTGAGCAACAGCTTTCCAGGCTAGCCCCTTCTGTCTGCCAGCTATCTGCAGACGTTCTCATTTCAAGAGCAGGGCTGCGAAAGGAGCCTGGCAGGGACACCACCATTCCCAGCATGCGTTTGAAGTTTCAAGTGGCAAGATAAGCAAGCAGCCCCATTCTCTGTGCCTCTATGCGAACAGTGCCATGGGCAGATGAGGCTGAGCAACAGCTTTCCAGGATAGCCCCTTCTGTCTGCCAGCTATCTGCAGACGTTCTCATTTCAAGAGCAGGGCTGCGAAAAGAGCCTGGCAGGGACACCAACTTTCCCAGGCTACGTTTGAAGTTTGAGGTGGCAAGATAAGCAAGTATCCCCATTCTCTGTGCCTCTCTGCGAACAGTGCCATGGGCAGATGAGGCTGAGCAACAGCTTTCCAGGCTAGCCCCTTCTGGCTGCCAGCTATCTGCAGATGTTCGCACTTTCGGAGCAGGGCAGCGAAAGGAGCCTGGCTGGGACACCATCTTTCCCAGGCTACGTTTGAAGTTTGAGGTGGCAAGACAAGCAAGCAGCCCCATTCTCTGTGCCTCTGTGCGAGCACTGCCATGGGCAGATGAGGCTGAGCAACAGCTTTCCAGGCTAGCCCCTTCTGCCTGCCAGCTATCTGCAGACATTCGCACTTTCGGAGCAGGGCTGCGAAAGGAGCCTGGCTGGGACACCAACTTTCCCAGGCTACGTTTGAAGTTTGAGGTGGCAAGACAAGCAAGCAGCCCCATTCTCTGTGCCTCTATGCGAACAGTGCCATGGGCAGATGAGGCTGAGCAACAGCTTTCCAGGATAGCCCCTTCTGGCTGCCAGCTATCTGCAGACGTTCGCATTTGAAGAGCAGGGCTGCGAAAGGACCCTAGCAGGTACACCATCCTTCCCAGGCTACGTTTGAAGTTTGAGGTGGCAAGACAAGCAAGCAGCCCCATTCTCTGTGCCTCTGTGCGCGCACTGCCATGGGCAGATGAGGCTGAGCAACAGCTTTCCAGGCTAGTCCCTTCTGCCTGCCAGCTATCTACAGACGTTCGCACTTTCGGAGCAGGGCTGTGATAGAAGCCTGGCAGGGACACCACCATTCCCAGCATGCGTTTGAAGTTTCAAGTGGCAAGATAAGCAAGCAGCCCCATTCTCTGTGCCTCTATGCGAACAGTGCCATGGGCAGATGAGGCTGAGCAACAGCTTTCCAGGATAGCCCCTTCTGGCTGCCAGCTATCTGCAGACGTTCGCACTTTCGGAGCAGGGCTGCGAAAGGAGCCTGGCTGGGACACCAACTTTCCCAGGCTACATTGGAAGTTTTAAGTGGCAAGATAAGCAAGTATCCCCATTCTCTGTGCCTCTCTGCGAACAGTGCCATGGGCAGATGAGGCTGAGCAACAGCTTTCCAGGATAGCCCCTTCTGGCTGCCAGCTATCTGCAGACGTTCGCACTTTCGGAGCAGGGCTGCGAAAGGAGCCTGGCTGCGACACCAACTTTCCCAGGCTGCGTTTGAAGTTTGAGGTGGCAAGACAAGCAAGCAGCCCCGTTCTCTGTGCCTCTGTGCGAGCACTGGCATGGGCAGATGAGGCTGAGCAACAGCTTTCCAGGATAGCCCCTTCTGGCTGCCAGCTATATGCAGATGTTCGCACTTTCGGAGCAGGGCAGCGAAAGGAGCCTGGCTGCGACACCATCTTTCCCAGGCTACGTTTGAAGTTTGAGGTGGCAGGACAAGCAAGCAGCCCCATTCTCTGTGCCTCTGTGCGAGCACTGCCATGGGCAGATGAGGCTGAGCAACAGCTTTCCAGGATAGCCCCTTCTGGCTGCCAGCTATCTGCAGACGTTCGCACTTTCGGAGCAGGGCTGCGAAAGGAGCCTGGCTGGGACACCAAATTTCCCAGGCTACGTTTGAAGTTTGAGGTGGCAAGACAAGCAAGCAGCCCCATTCTCTGTGCCTCTGTGCGAGCACTGCCATGGGCAGATGAGGCTGAGCAACAGCTTTCCAGGATAGCCCCTTCTGCCTGCCAGCTATCTGCAGACGTTCGCACTTTCGGAGCAGGGCTGCGAAAGGAGCCTGGCTGGGACACCAACTTTCCCAGGCTACGTTTGAAGTTTGAGGTGGCAAGACAAGCAAGCAGCCCCATTCTCTGTGCCTCTGTGCGCGCACTGCCATGGGCAGATGAGGCTGAGCAACAGCTTTCCAGGCTAGCCCCTTCTGCCTGCCAGCTATCCTCAGACGTTCGCTCTTTCGGAGCAGGGCTGTGAAAGGAGCCTGGCAGGGACACCACCATTCCCAGCATGCGTTTGAAGTTTCAAGTGGCAAGATAAGCAAGCAGCCCCATTCTCTGTGCCTCTCTGCGAACAGTGCCATGGGCATATGAGGCTGAGCAACAGCTTTCCAGGCTAGCCCCTTCTGTCTGCCAGCTATCTGCAGACGTTCTCATTTCAAGAGCAGAGCTGCGAAAGGAGCCTGGCAGGGACACCCCCATTCCCAGCATGCGTTTGAAGTTTCAAGTGGCAAGATAAGCAAGCAGCCCCATTCTCTGTGCCTCTATGCGAACAGTGCCATGGGCAGATGAGGCTGAGCAACAGCTTTCCAGGCTAGCCCCTTCTGCCTGCCAGCTATCTGCAGACGTTCGCACTTTCGGAGCAGGGCGGCGAAAGAAGCCTGGCTGGGACACCAACTTTCCCAGGCTACGTTGGAAGTTTCAAGTGGCAAGATAAGCAAGTATCCCCATTCTCTGTGCCTCTCTGCGAACAGTGCCATGGGCAGATGAGGCTGAGCAACAGCTTTCCAGGCTAGTCCCTTCTGCCTGCAAGCTATCTGCAGACGTTCGCACTTTCGGAGCAGGGCTGCGAAAGGAGCCTGGCTGGGACACCAACTTTCCCAGGCTACGTTTGAAGTTTGAGGTGGCAAGACAAGCAAGCAGCCCCGTTCTCTGTGCCTCTGTGCTAGCACTGCCATGGGCAGATGAGGCTGAGCTACAGCTTTCCAGGCTAGCCCCTCTGGCTGCCAGCTATCTGCAGACGTTCGCACTTTCGGAGCAGGGCTGCGAAAGGAGCCTGGCTGGGACACCAATTTTCCCAGGCTACGTTGGAAGTTTCAAGTGGCAAGATAAGCAAGTATCCCCATTCTCTGTGCCTCTCTGCGAACAGTGCCATGGGCAGATGAGGCTGAGCAACAGCTTTCCAGGCTAGCCCCTTCTGGCTGCCAGCTATCTGCAGACGTTCGCACTTTCGGAGCAGGGCAGCGAAAGGAGCCTGGGTGCGACACCATCTTTCCCAGGCTACGTTTGAAGTTTGAGGTGGCAAGACAAGCAAGCAGCCCCATTCTCTGTGCCTCTGTGCGAGCACTGCCATGAGCAGATGAGGCTGAGCAACAGCTTTCCAGGATAGCCCCTTCTGCCTGCCAGCTATCTGCAGACGTTCGCACTTTCGGAGCAGGGCTGCGAAAGGAGCCTGGCTGGGACACCAACAGTCCCAATCTACGTTTGAAGTTTGAGGTGGCAAGACAAGCAAGCAGCCCCATTCTCTGTGCCTCTGTGCGAGCACTGCCATGGGCAGATGAGGCTGAGCAACAGCTTTCCAGGCTAGCCCCTTCTGCCTGCCAGCTATCTGCAGACGTTCGCACTTTCGGAGCAGGGCTGCGAAAGGAGCCTGGCTGGGACACCAACTTTCCCAGGCTACGTTTGAAGTTTGAGGTGGCAAGACAAGCAAGCAGCCCCATTCTCTGTGCCTCTGTGCGAGCACTGCCATGGGCAGATGAGGCTGAGCAACAGCTTTCCAGGATAGCCCCTTCTGCCTGCCAGCTATCTGCAGACGTTCGCACTTTCGGAGCAGGGCTGCGAAAGGAGCCTGGCTGGGACACCAACTTTCCCAGGCTACGTTTGAAGTTTGAGGTGGCAAGACAAGCAAGCAGCCCCATTCTCTGTGCCTCTGTGCACGCACTGCCATGGGCAGATGAGGCTGAGCAACAGCTTTCCAGGCTAGCCCCTTCTGCCTGCCAGCTATCCTCAGACGTTCGCACTTTCGGAGCAGGGCTGCGAAACGAGCCTGGCAGGGACACCACCATTCCCAGCATGCGTTTGAAGTTTCAAGTGGCAAGATAAGCAAGCAGCCCCATTCTCTGTGCCTCTATGCGAACAGTGCCATGGGCAGATGAGGCTGAGCAACAGCTTTCCAGGCTAGCCCCTTCTGCCTGCCAACTATCTGCAGACGTTCGCATTTCAAGAGCAGGGCTGCGAAAGGAGCCTAGCAGGTACACCATCTTTCCCAGGCTACGTTTGAAGTTTGAGGTGGCAAGACAAGCAAGCAGCCCCATTCTCTGTGCCTCTGTGCGAGCACTGCCATGGGCAGATGAGGCTGAGCAACAGCTTTCCAGGCTAGCACCTTCTGGCTGCCAGCTATCTGCAGACGTTTGCACTTTCGAAGCAGGGCTGCGAAAGGAGCCTGGCTGGGACACCAACTTTCCCAGGCTACGTTTGAAGTTTGAGGTGGCAAGACAAGCAAGCAGCCCCATTCTCTGTGCCTCTGTGCGCGCACTGCCATGGGCAGATGAGGCTGAGCAACAGCTTTCCAGGCTAGCCCCTTCTGCCTGCCAGCTATCTGCAGACGTTCGCACTTTCGGAGCAGGGCTGTGATAGGAGCCTGGCAGGGACACCACCATTCCCAGCATGCATTTGAAGTTTCAAGTGGCAAGATAAGCAAGCAGCCCCATTCTCTGTGCCTCTATGCGAACAGTGCCATGGGCAGATGAGGCTGAGCAACAGCTTTCCAGGCTAGACCCTTCTGCCTGCCAGCTATCTGCAGACGTTCGCACTTTCGGAGCAGGGCTGCGAAAGGAGCCTGGCTGGGACACCAACTTTCCCAGGCTACGTTGGAAGTTTCAAGTGGCAAGATAAGCAAGTATGCCCATTCTCTGTGCCTCTCTGCGAACAGTGCCATGGGCAGATGAGGCTGAGCAACAGCTTTCCAGGCTAGCCCCTTCTGTCTGCCAGCTATCTGCAGACGTTCTCATTTCAAGAGCAGGGCTGCGAAAGGAGCCTGGCAGGGACACCACCATTCCCAGCATGCGTTTGAAGTTTCAAGTGGCAAGATAAGCAAGCAGCCCCATTCTCTGTGCCTCTATGCGAACAGTGCCATGGGCAGATGAGGCTGAGCAACAGCTTTCCAGGCTAGCCCCTTCTGCCTGCCAGCTATCTGCAGACGTCCGCACTTTCGGAGCAGAGCGGCGAAAGAAGCCTGGCTGGGACACCAACTTTCCCAGGCTACGTTTGATGTTTGAGGTGGCAAGACAAGCAAGCAGCCCCGTTCTCTGTGCCTCTGTGCGAGCACTGCCATGGGCAGATGAGGCTGAGCAACAGCTTTCCAGGCTAGCCCCTTCTGCCTGCCAGCTATCTGCAGACGTTCGCACTTTCGGAGCAGGGCTGCGAAAGGAGCCTGGCTGGGACACCAACTTTCCCAGGCTACGTTTGAAGTTTGAGGTGGCAAGACAAGCAAGCAGCCCCATTCTCTGTGCCTCTGTGCGCGCACTGCCATGGGCAGATGAGGCTGAGCAACAGCTTTCCAGGCTAGCCCCTTCTGTCTGCCAGCTATCTGCAGACGTTCGCACTTTCGGAGCAGGGCTGTGATAGGAGCCTGGCAGGGACACGACCATTCCCAGCATGCGTTTGAAGTTTCAAGTGGCAAGATAAGCAAGCAGCCCCATTCTCTGTGCCTCTATGCGAACAGTGCCATGGGCAGATGAGGCTGAGCAACAGCTTTCCAGGCTAGCCCCTTCTGCCTGCCAGCTATCTGCAGACGTTCGCACTTTCGGAGCAGGGCTGCGAAAGGAGCCTGGCTGGGACACCAACTTTCCCAGGCTACGTTGGAAGTTTCAAGTGGCAAGATAAGCAAGTATGCCCATTCTCTGTGCCTCTCTGCGAACAGTGCCATGGGCAGATGAGGCTGAGCAACAGCTTTCCAGGCTAGCCCCTTCTGGCTGCCAGCTATCTGCAGACGTTCGCATTTCAAGAGCAGGGCTGCGAAAGGAGCCTGGCAGGGACACCACCATTCCCAGCATGCGTTTGAAGTTTCAAGTGGCAAGATAAGCAAGCAGCCCCATTCTCTGTGCCTCTATGCGAACAGTGCCATGGGCAGATGAGGCTGAGCAACAGCTTTCCAGGATAGCCCCTTCTGTCTGCCAGCTATCTGCAGACGTTCTCATTTCAAGAGCAGGGCTGCGAAAAGAGCCTGGCTGGGACACCAACTTTCCCAGGCTACGTTTGAAGTTTGAGGTGGCAAGATAAGCAAGTATCCCCATTCTCTGTGCCTCTCTGCGAACAGTGCCATGGGCAGATGAGGCTGAGCAACAGCTTTCCAGGATAGCCCCTTCTGCCTGCCAGCTATCTGCAGATGTTCGCACTTTCGGAGCAGGGCAGCGAAAGGAGCCTGGCTGGGACACCATCTTTCCCAGGCTACGTTTGAAGTTTGAGGTGGCAAGACAAGCAAGCAGCCCCATTCTCTGTGCCTCTGTGCGAGCACTGCCATGGGCAGATGAGGCTGAGCAACAGCTTTCCAGGCTAGCCCCTTCTGCCTGCCAGCTATCTGCAGACATTCGCACTTTCGGAGCAGGGCTGCGAAAGGAGCCTGGCTGGGACACCAACTTTCCCAGGCTACGTTTGAAGTTTGAGGTGGCAAGACAAGCAAGCAGCCCCATTCTCTGTGCCTCTATGCGAACAGTGCCATGGGCAGATGAGGCTGAGCAACAGCTTTCCAGGATAGCCCCTTCTGGCTGCCAGCTATCTGCAGACGTTCGCATTTGAAGAGCAGGGCTGCGAAAGGACCCTAGCAGGTACACCATCCTTCCCAGGCTACGTTTGAAGTTTGAGGTGGCAAGACAAGCAAGCAGCCCCATTCTCTGTGCCTCTGTGCGAGCACTGCCATGGGCAGATGAGGCTGAGCAACAGCTTTCCACGCTAGCGCCTTCTGCCTGCCTGCTATCTTCAGACGTTCGCACTTTCGGAGCAGGGCTGTGATAGAAGCCTGGCAGGGACACCACCATTCCCAGCATGCGTTTGAAGTTTCAAGTGGCAAGATAAGCAAGCAGCCCCATTCTCTGTGCCTCTATGCGAACAGTGCCATGGGCAGATGAGGCTGAGCAACAGCTTTCCAGGATAGCCCCTTTTGCCTGCCAGCTATCTGCAGACGTTCGCATTTCAAGAGCAGGGCTGCGAAAGCAGCCTAGCAGGTACACCATCTTTCCCAGGCTACGTTTGAATTTTGAGGTGGCAAGACAAGCAAGCAGCCCCATTCTCTGTGCCTCTGTGCGAGCACTGCCATGGGCAGATGAGGCTGAGCAACAGCTTTCCAGGCTAGCACCTTCTGGCTGCCAGCTATCTGCAGACGTTTGCACTTTCGGAGCAGGGCTGCGAAAGGAGCCTGGCTGGGACACCAACTTTCCCAGGCTACGTTTGAAGTTTGAGGTGGCAAGACAAGCAAGCAGCCCCATTCTCTGTGCCTCTGTGCGCGCACTGCCATGGGCAGATGAGGCTGAGCAACAGCTTTCCAGGCTAGTCCCTTCTGCATGCCAGGTATCTACAGACGTTCGCACTTTCGGAGCAGGGCTGTGATAGAAGCCTGGCAGGGACACCACCATTCCCAGCATGCGTTTGAAGTTTCAAGTGGCAAGATAAGCAAGCAGCCCCATTCTCTGTGCCTCTATGCGAACAGTGCCATGGGCAGATGAGGCTGAGCAACAGCTTTCCAGGATAGCCCCTTCTGGCTGCCAGCTATCTGCAGACGTTCGCACTTTCGGAGCAGGGCTGCGAAAGGAGCCTGGCTGGGACACCAACTTTCCCAGGCTACGTTGGAAGTTTTAAGTGGCAAGATAAGCAAGTATCCCCATTCTCTGTGCCTCTCTGCGAACAGTGCCATGGGCAGATGAGGCTGAGCAACAGCTTTCCAGGCTAGCCCCTTCTGGCTGCCAGCTATCTGCAGACGTTCGCACTTTCGGAGCAGGGCAGCGAAAGGAGCCTGGGTGCGACACCATCTTTCCCAGGCTACGTTTGAAGTTTGAGGTGGCAAGACAAGCAAGCAGCCCCATTCTCTGTGCCTCTGTGCGAGCACTGCCATGAGCAGATGAGGCTGAGCAACAGCTTTCCAGGATAGCCCCTTCTGCCTGCCAGCTATCTGCAGACGTTCGCACTTTCGGAGCAGGGCTGCGAAAGGAGCCTGGCTGGGACACCAACAGTCCCAATCTACGTTTGAAGTTTGAGGTGGCAAGATAAGCAAGCAGCCCCATTCTCTGTGCCTCTGTGCGAGCACTGCCATGGGCAGATGAGGCTGAGCAACAGCTTTCCAGGCTAGACCCTTCTGCCTGCCAGCTATCTGCAGACGTTCGCACTTTCGGAGCAGGGCTGCGAAAGGAGCCTGGCTGGGACACCAACTTTCCCAGGCTACGTTGGAAGTTTCAAGTGGCAAGATAAGCAAGTATGCCCATTCTCTGTGCCTCTCTGCGAACAGTGCCATGGGCAGATGAGGCTGAGCAACAGCTTTCCAGGCTAGCCCCTTCTGTCTGCCAGCTATCTGCAGACGTTCTCATTTCAAGAGCAGGGCTGCGAAAGGAGCCTGGCAGGGACACCACCATTCCCAGCATGCGTTTGAAGTTTCAAGTGGCAAGATAAGCAAGCAGCCCCATTCTCTGTGCCTCTATGCGAACAGTGCCATGGGCAGATGAGGCTGAGCAACAGCTTTCCAGGCTAGCCCCTTCTGCCTGCCAGCTATCTGCAGACGTCCGCACTTTCGGAGCAGAGCGGCGAAAGAAGCCTGGCTGGGACACCAACTTTCCCAGGCTACGTTTGATGTTTGAGGTGGCAAGACAAGCAAGCAGCCCCGTTCTCTGTGCCTCTGTGCGAGCACTGCCATGGGCAGATGAGGCTGAGCAACAGCTTTCCAGGCTAGCCCCTTCTGCCTGCCAGCTATCTGCAGACGTTCGCACTTTCGGAGCAGGGCTGCGAAAGGAGCCTGGCTGGGACACCAACTTTCCCAGGCTACGTTTGAAGTTTGAGGTGGCAAGACAAGCAAGCAGCCCCATTCTCTGTGCCTCTGTGCGCGCACTGCCATGGGCAGATGAGGCTGAGCAACAGCTTTCCAGGCTAGCCCCTTCTGTCTGCCAGCTATCTGCAGACGTTCGCACTTTCGGAGCAGGGCTGTGATAGGAGCCTGGCAGGGACACGACCATTCCCAGCATGCGTTTGAAGTTTCAAGTGGCAAGATAAGCAAGCAGCCCCATTCTCTGTGCCTCTATGCGAACAGTGCCATGGGCAGATGAGGCTGAGCAACAGCTTTCCAGGCTAGCCCCTTCTGCCTGCCAGCTATCTGCAGACGTTCGCACTTTCGGAGCAGGGCTGCGAAAGGAGCCTGGCTGGGACACCAACTTTCCCAGGCTACGTTGAAAGTTTCAAGTGGCAAGATAAGCAAGTATGCCCATTCTCTGTGCCTCTCTGCGAACAGTGCCATGGGCAGATGAGGCTGAGCAACAGCTTTCCAGGCTAGCCCCTTCTGTCTGCCAGCTATCTGCAGACGTTCTCATTTCAAGAGCAGGGCTGCGAAAGGAGCCTGGCAGGGACACCACCATTCCCAGCATGCGTTTGAAGTTTCAAGTGGCAAGATAAGCAAGCAGCCCCATTCTCTGTGCCTCTATGCGAACAGTGCCATGGGCAGATGAGGCTGAGCAACAGCTTTCCAGGATAGCCCCTTCTGTCTGCCAGCTATCTGCAGACGTTCTCATTTCAAGAGCAGGGCTGCGAAAAGAGCCTGGCAGGGACACCAACTTTCCCAGGCTACGTTTGAAGTTTGAGGTGGCAAGATAAGCAAGTATCCCCATTCTCTGTGCCTCTCTGCGAACAGTGCCATGGGCAGATGAGGCTGAGCAACAGCTTTCCAGGCTAGCCCCTTCTGGCTGCCAGCTATCTGCAGATGTTCGCACTTTCGGAGCAGGGCAGCGAAAGGAGCCTGGCTGGGACACCATCTTTCCCAGGCTACGTTTGAAGTTTGAGGTGGCAAGACAAGCAAGCAGCCCCATTCTCTGTGCCTCTGTGCGAGCACTGCCATGGGCAGATGAGGCTGAGCAACAGCTTTCCAGGCTAGCCCCTTCTGCCTGCCAGCTATCTGCAGACATTCGCACTTTCGGAGCAGGGCTGCGAAAGGAGCCTGGCTGGGACACCAACTTTCCCAGGCTACGTTTGAAGTTTGAGGTGGCAAGACAAGCAAGCAGCCCCATTCTCTGTGCCTCTATGCGAACAGTGCCATGGGCAGATGAGGCTGAGCAACAGCTTTCCAGGATAGCCCCTTCTGGCTGCCAGCTATCTGCAGACGTTCGCATTTGAAGAGCAGGGCTGCGAAAGGACCCTAGCAGGTACACCATCCTTCCCAGGCTACGTTTGAAGTTTGAGGTGGCAAGACAAGCAAGCAGCCCCATTCTCTGTGCCTCTGTGCGAGCACTGCCATGGGCAGATGAGGCTGAGCAACAGCTTTCCACGCTAGCGCCTTCTGCCTGCCTGCTATCTTCAGACGTTCGCACTTTCGGAGCAGGGCTGTGATAGAAGCCTGGCAGGGACACCACCATTCCCAGCATGCGTTTGAAGTTTCAAGTGGCAAGATAAGCAAGCAGCCCCATTCTCTGTGCCTCTATGCGAACAGTGCCATGGGCAGATGAGGCTGAGCAACAGCTTTCCAGGCTAGCCCCTTTTGCCTGCCAGCTATCTGCAGACGTTCGCATTTCAAGAGCAGGGCTGCGAAAGCAGCCTAGCAGGTACACCATCTTTCCCAGGCTACGTTTGAATTTTGAGGTGGCAAGACAAGCAAGCAGCCCCATTCTCTGTGCCTCTGTGCGAGCACTGCCATGGGCAGATGAGGCTGAGCAACAGCTTTCCAGGCTAGCACCTTCTGGCTGCCAGCTATCTGCAGACGTTTGCACTTTCGGAGCAGGGCTGCGAAAGGAGCCTGGCTGGGACACCAACTTTCCCAGGCTACGTTTGAAGTTTGAGGTGGCAAGACAAGCAAGCAGCCCCATTCTCTGTGCCTCTGTGCGCGCACTGCCATGGGCAGATGAGGCTGAGCAACAGCTTTCCAGGCTAGTCCCTTCTGCCTGCCAGCTATCTACAGACGTTCGCACTTTCGGAGCAGGGCTGTGATAGAAGCCTGGCAGGGACACCACCATTCCCAGCATGCGTTTGAAGTTTCAAGTGGCAAGATAAGCAAGCAGCCCCATTCTCTGTGCCTCTATGCGAACAGTGCCATGGGCAGATGAGGCTGAGCAACAGCTTTCCAGGATAGCCCCTTCTGGCTGCCAGCTATCTGCAGACGTTCGCACTTTCGGAGCAGGGCTGCGAAAGGAGCCTGGCTGGGACACCAACTTTCCCAGGCTACGTTGGAAGTTTTAAGTGCCAAGATAAGCAAGTATCCCCATTCTCTGTGCCTCTCTGCGAACAGTGCCATGGGCAGATGAGGCTGAGCAACAGCTTTCCAGGCTAGCCCCTTCTGGCTGCCAGCTATCTGCAGACGTTCGCACTTTCGGAGCAGGGCAGCGAAAGGAGCCTGGGTGCGACACCATCTTTCCCAGGCTACGTTTGAAGTTTGAGGTGGCAAGACAAGCAAGCAGCCCCATTCTCTGTGCCTCTGTGCGAGCACTGCCATGAGCAGATGAGGCTGAGCAACAGCTTTCCAGGATAGCCCCTTCTGCCTGCCAGCTATCTGCAGACGTTCGCACTTTCGGAGCAGGGCTGCGAAAGGAGCCTGGCTGGGACACCAACAGTCCCAATCTACGTTTGAAGTTTGAGGTGGCAAGACAAGCAAGCAGCCCCATTCTCTGTGCCTCTGTGCGAGCACTGCCATGGGCAGATGAGGCTGAGCAACAGCTTTCCAGGCTAGCCCCTTCTGCCTGCCAGCTATCTGCAGACGTTCGCACTTTCGGAGCAGGGCTGCGAAAGGAGCCTGGCTGGGACACCAACTTTCCCAGGCTACGTTTGAAGTTTGAGGTGGCAAGACAAGCAAGCAGCCCCATTCTCTGTGCCTCTGTGCGAGCACTGCCATGGGCAGATGAGGCTGAGCAACAGCTTTCCAGGCTAGCCCCTTCTGCCTGCCAGCTATCTGCAGACGTTTGCACTTTCGGAGCAGGGCTGCGAAAGGAGCCTGGCTGGGACACCAACTTTCCCAGGCTACGTTTGAAGTTTGAGGTGGCAAGACAAGCAAGCAGCCCCATTCTCTGTGCCTCTGTGCACGCACTGCCATGGGCAGATGAGGCTGAGCAACAGCTTTCCAGGCTAGCCCCTTCTGCCTGCCAGCTATCCTCAGACGTTCGCACTTTCGGAGCAGGGCTGCGAAAGGAGCCTGGCAGGGACACCACCATTCCCAGCATGCGTTTGAAGTTTCAAGTGGCAAGATAAGCAAGCAGCCCCATTCTCTGTGCCTCTATGCGAACAGTGCCATGGGCAGATGAGGCTGAGCAACAGCTTTCCAGGCTAGCCCCTTCTGCCTGCCAACTATCTGCAGACGTTCGCATTTCAAGAGCAGGGCTGCGAAAGGAGCCTGGCAGGGACACCACCATTCCCAGCATGCGTTTGAAGTTTCAAGTGGCAAGATAAGCAAGCAGCCCCATTCTCTGTGCCTCTATGCGAACAGTGCCATGGGCAGATGAGGCTGAGCAACAGCTTTCCAGGCTAGCCCCTTCTGCCTGCCAGCTATCTGCAGACGTCCGCACTTTCGGAGCAGAGCGGCGAAAGAAGCCTGGCTGGGACACCAACTTTCCCAGGCTACGTTTGATGTTTGAGGTGGCAAGACAAGCAAGCAGCCCCATTCTCTGTGCCTCTATGCGAACAGTGCCATGGGCAGATGAGGCTGAGCAACAGCTTTCCAGGATAGCCCCTTCTGGCTGCCAGCTATCTGCAGACGTTCGCATTTGAAGAGCAGGGCTGCGAAAGGAGCCTGGCTGGGACACCAACTTTCCCAGGCTACGTTTGAAGTTTGAGGTGGCAAGACAAGCAAGCAGCCCCATTCTCTGTGCCTCTATGCGAACAGTGCCATGGGCAGATGAGGCTGAGCAACAGCTTTCCAGGATAGCCCCTTCTGGCTGCCAGCTATCTGCAGACGTTCGCATTTCAAGAGCAGGGCTGCGAAAGCAGCCTAGCAGGTACACCATCTTTCCCAGGCTACGTTTGAATTTTGAGGTGGCAAGACAAGCAAGCAGCCCCATTCTCTGTGCCTCTGTGCGAGCACTGCCATGGGCAGATGAGGCTGAGCAACAGCTTTCCAGGCTAGCACCTTCTGGCTGCCAGCTATCTGCAGACGTTTGCACTTTCGGAGCAGGGCTGCGAAAGGAGCCTGGCTGGGACACCAACTTTCCCAGGCTACGTTTGAAGTTTGAGGTGGCAAGACAAGCAAGCAGCCCCATTCTCTGTGCCTCTGTGCGCGCACTGCCATGGGCAGATGAGGCTGAGCAACAGCTTTCCAGGCTAGTCCCTTCTGCCTGCCAGCTATCTACAGACGTTCGCACTTTCGGAGCAGGGCTGTGATAGAAGCCTGGCAGGGACACCACCATTCCCAGCATGCGTTTGAAGTTTCAAGTGGCAAGATAAGCAAGCAGCCCCATTCTCTGTGCCTCTATGCGAACAGTGCCATGGGCAGATGAGGCTGAGCAACAGCTTTCCAGGATAGCCCCTTCTGGCTGCCAGCTATCTGCAGACGTTCGCACTTTCGGAGCAGGGCTGCGAAAGGAGCCTGGCTGGGACACCAACTTTCCCAGGCTACGTTGGAAGTTTTAAGTGGCAAGATAAGCAAGTATCCCCATTCTCTGTGCCTCTCTGCGAACAGTGCCATGGGCAGATGAGGCTGAGCAACAGCTTTCCAGGCTAGCCCCTTCTGGCTGCCAGCTATCTGCAGACGTTCGCACTTTCGGAGCAGGGCAGCGAAAGGAGCCTGGGTGCGACACCATCTTTCCCAGGCTACGTTTGAAGTTTGAGGTGGCAAGACAAGCAAGCAGCCCCATTCTCTGTGCCTCTGTGCGAGCACTGCCATGAGCAGATGAGGCTGAGCAACAGCTTTCCAGGATAGCCCCTTCTGCCTGCCAGCTATCTGCAGACGTTCGCACTTTCGGAGCAGGGCTGCGAAAGGAGCCTGGCTGGGACACCAACAGTCCCAATCTACGTTTGAAGTTTGAGGTGGCAAGACAAGCAAGCAGCCCCATTCTCTGTGCCTCTGTGCGAGCACTGCCATGGGCAGATGAGGCTGAGCAACAGCTTTCCAGGCTAGCCCCTTCTGCCTGCCAGCTATCTGCAGACGTTCGCACTTTCGGAGCAGGGCTGCGAAAGGAGCCTGGCTGGGACACCAACTTTCCCAGGCTACGTTTGAAGTTTGAGGTGGCAAGACAAGCAAGCAGCCCCATTCTCTGTGCCTCTGTGCGAGCACTGCCATGGGCAGATGAGGCTGA
This sequence comes from Opisthocomus hoazin, assembly GCF_030867145.1. NCBI lineage: Eukaryota > Metazoa > Chordata > Aves > Opisthocomiformes > Opisthocomidae > Opisthocomus > Opisthocomus hoazin. The sequence goes on from NC_134441.1 coordinate 909,671, forward strand.
GCAACAGCTTTCCAGGATAGCCCCTTCTGCCTGCCAGCTATCTGCAGACGTTTGCACTTTCGGAGCAGGGCTGCGAAAGGAGCCTGGCTGGGACACCAACTTTCCCAGGCTACGTTTGAAGTTTGAGGTGGCAAGACAAGCAAGCAGCCCCATTCTCTGTGCCTCTGTGCACGCACTGCCATGGGCAGATGAGGCTGAGCAACAGCTTTCCAGGCTAGCCCCTTCTGCCTGCCAGCTATCCTCAGACGTTCGCACTTTCGGAGCAGGGCTGCGAAAGGAGCCTGGCAGGGACACCACCATTCCCAGCATGCGTTTGAAGTTTCAAGTGGCAAGATAAGCAAGCAGCCCCATTCTCTGTGCCTCTATGCGAACAGTGCCATGGGCAGATGAGGCTGAGCAACAGCTTTCCAGGCTAGCCCCTTCTGCCTGCCAACTATCTGCAGACGTTCGCATTTCAAGAGCAGGGCTGCGAAAGGAGCCTGGCAGGGACACCACCATTCCCAGCATGCGTTTGAAGTTTCAAGTGGCAAGATAAGCAAGCAGCCCCATTCTCTGTGCCTCTATGCGAACAGTGCCATGGGCAGATGAGGCTGAGCAACAGCTTTCCAGGCTAGCCCCTTCTGCCTGCCAGCTATCTGCAGACGTCCGCACTTTCGGAGCAGAGCGGCGAAAGAAGCCTGGCTGGGACACCAACTTTCCCAGGCTACGTTTGATGTTTGAGGTGGCAAGACAAGCAAGCAGCCCCATTCTCTGTGCCTCTATGCGAACAGTGCCATGGGCAGATGAGGCTGAGCAACAGCTTTCCAGGATAGCCCCTTCTGGCTGCCAGCTATCTGCAGACGTTCGCATTTGAAGAGCAGGGCTGCGAAAGGAGCCTGGCTGGGACACCAACTTTCCCAGGCTACGTTTGAAGTTTGAGGTGGCAAGACAAGCAAGCAGCCCCATTCTCTGTGCCTCTATGCGAACAGTGCCATGGGCAGATGAGGCTGAGCAACAGCTTTCCAGGATAGCCCCTTCTGGCTGCCAGCTATCTGCAGACGTTCGCATTTGAAGAGCAGGGCTGCGAAAGGACCCTAGCAGGTACACCATCCTTCCCAGGCTACGTTTGAAGTTTGAGGTGGCAAGACAAGCAAGCAGCCCCATTCTCTGTGCCTCTGTGCGAGCACTGCCATGGGCAGATGAGGCTGAGCAACAGCTTTCCAGGATAGCCCCTTCTGCCTGCCTGCTATCTTCAGACGTTCGCACTTTCGGAGCAGGGCTGTGATAGAAGCCTGGCAGGGACACCACCATTCCCAGCATGCGTTTGAAGTTTCAAGTGGCAAGATAAGCAAGCAGCCCCATTCTCTGTGCCTCTATGCGAACAGTGCCATGGGCAGATGAGGCTGAGCAACAGCTTTCCAGGCTAGCCCCTTTTGCCTGCCAGCTATCTGCAGACGTTCGCATTTCAAGAGCAGGGCTGCGAAAGCAGCCTAGCAGGTACACCATCTTTCCCAGGCTACGTTTGAATTTTGAGGTGGCAAGACAAGCAAGCAGCCCCATTCTCTGTGCCTCTGTGCGAGCACTGCCATGGGCAGATGAGGCTGAGCAACAGCTTTCCAGGCTAGCACCTTCTGGCTGCCAGCTATCTGCAGACGTTTGCACTTTCGGAGCAGGGCTGCGAAAGGAGCCTGGCTGGGACACCAACTTTCCCAGGCTACGTTTGAAGTTTGAGGTGGCAAGACAAGCAAGCAGCCCCATTCTCTGTGCCTCTGTGCGCGCACTGCCATGGGCAGATGAGGCTGAGCAACAGCTTTCCAGGCTAGCCCCTTCTGTCTGCCAGCTATCTGCAGACGTTCGCACTTTCGGAGCAGGGCTGTGATAGGAGCCTGGCAGGGACACGACCATTCCCAGCATGCGTTTGAAGTTTCAAGTGGCAAGATAAGCAAGCAGCCCCATTCTCTGTGCCTCTATGCGAACAGTGCCATGGGCAGATGAGGCTGAGCAACAGCTTTCCAGGCTAGCCCCTTCTGCCTGCCAGCTATCTGCAGACGTTCGCACTTTCGGAGCAGGGCTGCGAAAGGAGCCTGGCTGGGACACCAACTTTCCCAGGCTACGTTGGAAGTTTCAAGTGGCAAGATAAGCAAGTATGCCCATTCTCTGTGCCTCTCTGCGAACAGTGCCATGGGCAGATGAGGCTGAGCAACAGCTTTCCAGGCTAGCCCCTTCTGGCTGCCAGCTATCTGCAGACGTTCGCATTTCAAGAGCAGGGCTGCGAAAGGAGCCTGGCAGGGACACCACCATTCCCAGCATGCGTTTGAAGTTTCAAGTGGCAAGATAAGCAAGCAGCCCCATTCTCTGTGCCTCTATGCGAACAGTGCCATGGGCAGATGAGGCTGAGCAACAGCTTTCCAGGATAGCCCCTTCTGTCTGCCAGCTATCTGCAGACGTTCTCATTTCAAGAGCAGGGCTGCGAAAAGAGCCTGGCTGGGACACCAACTTTCCCAGGCTACGTTTGAAGTTTGAGGTGGCAAGATAAGCAAGTATCCCCATTCTCTGTGCCTCTCTGCGAACAGTGCCATGGGCAGATGAGGCTGAGCAACAGCTTTCCAGGCTAGCCCCTTCTGGCTGCCAGCTATCTGCAGATGTTCGCACTTTCGGAGCAGGGCAGCGAAAGGAGCCTGGCTGGGACACCATCTTTCCCAGGCTACGTTTGAAGTTTGAGGTGGCAAGACAAGCAAGCAGCCCCATTCTCTGTGCCTCTGTGCGAGCACTGCCATGGGCAGATGAGGCTGAGCAACAGCTTTCCAGGCTAGCCCCTTCTGCCTGCCAGCTATCTGCAGACATTCGCACTTTCGGAGCAGGGCTGCGAAAGGAGCCTGGCTGGGACACCAACTTTCCCAGGCTACGTTTGAAGTTTGAGGTGGCAAGACAAGCAAGCAGCCCCATTCTCTGTGCCTCTATGCGAACAGTGCCATGGGCAGATGAGGCTGAGCAACAGCTTTCCAGGATAGCCCCTTCTGGCTGCCAGCTATCTGCAGACGTTCGCATTTGAAGAGCAGGGCTGCGAAAGGACCCTAGCAGGTACACCATCCTTCCCAGGCTACGTTTGAAGTTTGAGGTGGCAAGACAAGCAAGCAGCCCCATTCTCTGTGCCTCTGTGCGAGCACTGCCATGGGCAGATGAGGCTGAGCAACAGCTTTCCACGCTAGCGCCTTCTGCCTGCCTGCTATCTTCAGACGTTCGCACTTTCGGAGCAGGGCTGTGATAGAAGCCTGGCAGGGACACCACCATTCCCAGCATGCGTTTGAAGTTTCAAGTGGCAAGATAAGCAAGCAGCCCCATTCTCTGTGCCTCTATGCGAACAGTGCCATGGGCAGATGAGGCTGAGCAACAGCTTTCCAGGCTAGCCCCTTTTGCCTGCCAGCTATCTGCAGACGTTCGCATTTCAAGAGCAGGGCTGCGAAAGCAGCCTAGCAGGTACACCATCTTTCCCAGGCTACGTTTGAATTTTGAGGTGGCAAGACAAGCAAGCAGCCCCATTCTCTGTGCCTCTGTGCGAGCACTGCCATGGGCAGATGAGGCTGAGCAACAGCTTTCCAGGCTAGCACCTTCTGGCTGCCAGCTATCTGCAGACGTTTGCACTTTCGGAGCAGGGCTGCGAAAGGAGCCTGGCTGGGACACCAACTTTCCCAGGCTACGTTTGAAGTTTGAGGTGGCAAGACAAGCAAGCAGCCCCATTCTCTGTGCCTCTGTGCGCGCACTGCCATGGGCAGATGAGGCTGAGCAACAGCTTTCCAGGCTAGTCCCTTCTGCATGCCAGGTATCTACAGACGTTCGCACTTTCGGAGCAGGGCTGTGATAGAAGCCTGGCAGGGACACCACCATTCCCAGCATGCGTTTGAAGTTTCAAGTGGCAAGATAAGCAAGCAGCCCCATTCTCTGTGCCTCTATGCGAACAGTGCCATGGGCAGATGAGGCTGAGCAACAGCTTTCCAGGATAGCCCCTTCTGGCTGCCAGCTATCTGCAGACGTTCGCACTTTCGGAGCAGGGCTGCGAAAGGAGCCTGGCTGGGACACCAACTTTCCCAGGCTACGTTGGAAGTTTTAAGTGGCAAGATAAGCAAGTATCCCCATTCTCTGTGCCTCTCTGCGAACAGTGCCATGGGCAGATGAGGCTGAGCAACAGCTTTCCAGGCTAGCCCCTTCTGGCTGCCAGCTATCTGCAGACGTTCGCACTTTCGGAGCAGGGCAGCGAAAGGAGCCTGGGTGCGACACCATCTTTCCCAGGCTACGTTTGAAGTTTGAGGTGGCAAGACAAGCAAGCAGCCCCATTCTCTGTGCCTCTGTGCGAGCACTGCCATGAGCAGATGAGGCTGAGCAACAGCTTTCCAGGATAGCCCCTTCTGCCTGCCAGCTATCTGCAGACGTTCGCACTTTCGGAGCAGGGCTGCGAAAGGAGCCTGGCTGGGACACCAACAGTCCCAATCTACGTTTGAAGTTTGAGGTGGCAAGATAAGCAAGCAGCCCCATTCTCTGTGCCTCTGTGCGAGCACTGCCATGGGCAGATGAGGCTGAGCAACAGCTTTCCAGGCTAGACCCTTCTGCCTGCCAGCTATCTGCAGACGTTCGCACTTTCGGAGCAGGGCTGCGAAAGGAGCCTGGCTGGGACACCAACTTTCCCAGGCTACGTTGGAAGTTTCAAGTGGCAAGATAAGCAAGTATGCCCATTCTCTGTGCCTCTCTGCGAACAGTGCCATGGGCAGATGAGGCTGAGCAACAGCTTTCCAGGCTAGCCCCTTCTGTCTGCCAGCTATCTGCAGACGTTCTCATTTCAAGAGCAGGGCTGCGAAAGGAGCCTGGCAGGGACACCACCATTCCCAGCATGCGTTTGAAGTTTCAAGTGGCAAGATAAGCAAGCAGCCCCATTCTCTGTGCCTCTATGCGAACAGTGCCATGGGCAGATGAGGCTGAGCAACAGCTTTCCAGGCTAGCCCCTTCTGCCTGCCAGCTATCTGCAGACGTCCGCACTTTCGGAGCAGAGCGGCGAAAGAAGCCTGGCTGGGACACCAACTTTCCCAGGCTACGTTTGATGTTTGAGGTGGCAAGACAAGCAAGCAGCCCCGTTCTCTGTGCCTCTGTGCGAGCACTGCCATGGGCAGATGAGGCTGAGCAACAGCTTTCCAGGCTAGCCCCTTCTGCCTGCCAGCTATCTGCAGACGTTCGCACTTTCGGAGCAGGGCTGCGAAAGGAGCCTGGCTGGGACACCAACTTTCCCAGGCTACGTTTGAAGTTTGAGGTGGCAAGACAAGCAAGCAGCCCCATTCTCTGTGCCTCTGTGCGCGCACTGCCATGGGCAGATGAGGCTGAGCAACAGCTTTCCAGGCTAGCCCCTTCTGTCTGCCAGCTATCTGCAGACGTTCGCACTTTCGGAGCAGGGCTGTGATAGGAGCCTGGCAGGGACACGACCATTCCCAGCATGCGTTTGAAGTTTCAAGTGGCAAGATAAGCAAGCAGCCCCATTCTCTGTGCCTCTATGCGAACAGTGCCATGGGCAGATGAGGCTGAGCAACAGCTTTCCAGGCTAGCCCCTTCTGCCTGCCAGCTATCTGCAGACGTTCGCACTTTCGGAGCAGGGCTGCGAAAGGAGCCTGGCTGGGACACCAACTTTCCCAGGCTACGTTGAAAGTTTCAAGTGGCAAGATAAGCAAGTATGCCCATTCTCTGTGCCTCTCTGCGAACAGTGCCATGGGCAGATGAGGCTGAGCAACAGCTTTCCAGGCTAGCCCCTTCTGTCTGCCAGCTATCTGCAGACGTTCTCATTTCAAGAGCAGGGCTGCGAAAGGAGCCTGGCAGGGACACCACCATTCCCAGCATGCGTTTGAAGTTTCAAGTGGCAAGATAAGCAAGCAGCCCCATTCTCTGTGCCTCTATGCGAACAGTGCCATGGGCAGATGAGGCTGAGCAACAGCTTTCCAGGATAGCCCCTTCTGTCTGCCAGCTATCTGCAGACGTTCTCATTTCAAGAGCAGGGCTGCGAAAAGAGCCTGGCAGGGACACCAACTTTCCCAGGCTACGTTTGAAGTTTGAGGTGGCAAGATAAGCAAGTATCCCCATTCTCTGTGCCTCTCTGCGAACAGTGCCATGGGCAGATGAGGCTGAGCAACAGCTTTCCAGGCTAGCCCCTTCTGGCTGCCAGCTATCTGCAGATGTTCGCACTTTCGGAGCAGGGCAGCGAAAGGAGCCTGGCTGGGACACCATCTTTCCCAGGCTACGTTTGAAGTTTGAGGTGGCAAGACAAGCAAGCAGCCCCATTCTCTGTGCCTCTGTGCGAGCACTGCCATGGGCAGATGAGGCTGAGCAACAGCTTTCCAGGCTAGCCCCTTCTGCCTGCCAGCTATCTGCAGACATTCGCACTTTCGGAGCAGGGCTGCGAAAGGAGCCTGGCTGGGACACCAACTTTCCCAGGCTACGTTTGAAGTTTGAGGTGGCAAGACAAGCAAGCAGCCCCATTCTCTGTGCCTCTATGCGAACAGTGCCATGGGCAGATGAGGCTGAGCAACAGCTTTCCAGGATAGCCCCTTCTGGCTGCCAGCTATCTGCAGACGTTCGCATTTGAAGAGCAGGGCTGCGAAAGGACCCTAGCAGGTACACCATCCTTCCCAGGCTACGTTTGAAGTTTGAGGTGGCAAGACAAGCAAGCAGCCCCATTCTCTGTGCCTCTGTGCGAGCACTGCCATGGGCAGATGAGGCTGAGCAACAGCTTTCCACGCTAGCGCCTTCTGCCTGCCTGCTATCTTCAGACGTTCGCACTTTCGGAGCAGGGCTGTGATAGAAGCCTGGCAGGGACACCACCATTCCCAGCATGCGTTTGAAGTTTCAAGTGGCAAGATAAGCAAGCAGCCCCATTCTCTGTGCCTCTATGCGAACAGTGCCATGGGCAGATGAGGCTGAGCAACAGCTTTCCAGGCTAGCCCCTTTTGCCTGCCAGCTATCTGCAGACGTTCGCATTTCAAGAGCAGGGCTGCGAAAGCAGCCTAGCAGGTACACCATCTTTCCCAGGCTACGTTTGAATTTTGAGGTGGCAAGACAAGCAAGCAGCCCCATTCTCTGTGCCTCTGTGCGAGCACTGCCATGGGCAGATGAGGCTGAGCAACAGCTTTCCAGGCTAGCACCTTCTGGCTGCCAGCTATCTGCAGACGTTTGCACTTTCGGAGCAGGGCTGCGAAAGGAGCCTGGCTGGGACACCAACTTTCCCAGGCTACGTTTGAAGTTTGAGGTGGCAAGACAAGCAAGCAGCCCCATTCTCTGTGCCTCTGTGCGCGCACTGCCATGGGCAGATGAGGCTGAGCAACAGCTTTCCAGGCTAGTCCCTTCTGCCTGCCAGCTATCTACAGACGTTCGCACTTTCGGAGCAGGGCTGTGATAGAAGCCTGGCAGGGACACCACCATTCCCAGCATGCGTTTGAAGTTTCAAGTGGCAAGATAAGCAAGCAGCCCCATTCTCTGTGCCTCTATGCGAACAGTGCCATGGGCAGATGAGGCTGAGCAACAGCTTTCCAGGATAGCCCCTTCTGGCTGCCAGCTATCTGCAGACGTTCGCACTTTCGGAGCAGGGCTGCGAAAGGAGCCTGGCTGGGACACCAACTTTCCCAGGCTACGTTGGAAGTTTTAAGTGCCAAGATAAGCAAGTATCCCCATTCTCTGTGCCTCTCTGCGAACAGTGCCATGGGCAGATGAGGCTGAGCAACAGCTTTCCAGGCTAGCCCCTTCTGGCTGCCAGCTATCTGCAGACGTTCGCACTTTCGGAGCAGGGCAGCGAAAGGAGCCTGGGTGCGACACCATCTTTCCCAGGCTACGTTTGAAGTTTGAGGTGGCAAGACAAGCAAGCAGCCCCATTCTCTGTGCCTCTGTGCGAGCACTGCCATGAGCAGATGAGGCTGAGCAACAGCTTTCCAGGATAGCCCCTTCTGCCTGCCAGCTATCTGCAGACGTTCGCACTTTCGGAGCAGGGCTGCGAAAGGAGCCTGGCTGGGACACCAACAGTCCCAATCTACGTTTGAAGTTTGAGGTGGCAAGACAAGCAAGCAGCCCCATTCTCTGTGCCTCTGTGCGAGCACTGCCATGGGCAGATGAGGCTGAGCAACAGCTTTCCAGGCTAGCCCCTTCTGCCTGCCAGCTATCTGCAGACGTTCGCACTTTCGGAGCAGGGCTGCGAAAGGAGCCTGGCTGGGACACCAACTTTCCCAGGCTACGTTTGAAGTTTGAGGTGGCAAGACAAGCAAGCAGCCCCATTCTCTGTGCCTCTGTGCGAGCACTGCCATGGGCAGATGAGGCTGAGCAACAGCTTTCCAGGCTAGCCCCTTCTGCCTGCCAGCTATCTGCAGACGTTTGCACTTTCGGAGCAGGGCTGCGAAAGGAGCCTGGCTGGGACACCAACTTTCCCAGGCTACGTTTGAAGTTTGAGGTGGCAAGACAAGCAAGCAGCCCCATTCTCTGTGCCTCTGTGCGAGCACTGCCATGGGCAGATGAGGCTGAGCAACAGCTTTCCAGGCTAGCCCCTTCTGCCTGCCAGCTATCCTCAGACGTTCGCACTTTCGGAGCAGGGCTGCGAAAGGAGCCTGGCAGGGACACCACCATTCCCAGCATGCGTTTGAAGTTTCAAGTGGCAAGATAAGCAAGCAGCCCCATTCTCTGTGCCTCTATGCGAACAGTGCCATGGGCAGATGAGGCTGAGCAACAGCTTTCCAGGCTAGCCCCTTCTGCCTGCCAACTATCTGCAGACGTTCGCATTTCAAGAGCAGGGCTGCGAAAGGAGCCTGGCAGGGACACCACCATTCCCAGCATGCGTTTGAAGTTTCAAGTGGCAAGATAAGCAAGCAGCCCCATTCTCTGTGCCTCTATGCGAACAGTGCCATGGGCAGATGAGGCTGAGCAACAGCTTTCCAGGCTAGCCCCTTCTGCCTGCCAGCTATCTGCAGACGTCCGCACTTTCGGAGCAGAGCGGCGAAAGAAGCCTGGCTGGGACACCAACTTTCCCAGGCTACGTTTGATGTTTGAGGTGGCAAGACAAGCAAGCAGCCCCATTCTCTGTGCCTCTATGCGAACAGTGCCATGGGCAGATGAGGCTGAGCAACAGCTTTCCAGGATAGCCCCTTCTGGCTGCCAGCTATCTGCAGACGTTCGCATTTGAAGAGCAGGGCTGCGAAAGGAGCCTGGCTGGGACACCAACTTTCCCAGGCTACGTTTGAAGTTTGAGGTGGCAAGACAAGCAAGCAGCCCCATTCTCTGTGCCTCTATGCGAACAGTGCCATGGGCAGATGAGGCTGAGCAACAGCTTTCCAGGATAGCCCCTTCTGGCTGCCAGCTATCTGCAGACGTTCGCATTTCAAGAGCAGGGCTGCGAAAGCAGCCTAGCAGGTACACCATCTTTCCCAGGCTACGTTTGAATTTTGAGGTGGCAAGACAAGCAAGCAGCCCCATTCTCTGTGCCTCTGTGCGAGCACTGCCATGGGCAGATGAGGCTGAGCAACAGCTTTCCAGGCTAGCACCTTCTGGCTGCCAGCTATCTGCAGACGTTTGCACTTTCGGAGCAGGGCTGCGAAAGGAGCCTGGCTGGGACACCAACTTTCCCAGGCTACGTTTGAAGTTTGAGGTGGCAAGACAAGCAAGCAGCCCCATTCTCTGTGCCTCTGTGCGCGCACTGCCATGGGCAGATGAGGCTGAGCAACAGCTTTCCAGGCTAGTCCCTTCTGCCTGCCAGCTATCTACAGACGTTCGCACTTTCGGAGCAGGGCTGTGATAGAAGCCTGGCAGGGACACCACCATTCCCAGCATGCGTTTGAAGTTTCAAGTGGCAAGATAAGCAAGCAGCCCCATTCTCTGTGCCTCTATGCGAACAGTGCCATGGGCAGATGAGGCTGAGCAACAGCTTTCCAGGATAGCCCCTTCTGGCTGCCAGCTATCTGCAGACGTTCGCACTTTCGGAGCAGGGCTGCGAAAGGAGCCTGGCTGGGACACCAACTTTCCCAGGCTACGTTGGAAGTTTTAAGTGGCAAGATAAGCAAGTATCCCCATTCTCTGTGCCTCTCTGCGAACAGTGCCATGGGCAGATGAGGCTGAGCAACAGCTTTCCAGGCTAGCCCCTTCTGGCTGCCAGCTATCTGCAGACGTTCGCACTTTCGGAGCAGGGCAGCGAAAGGAGCCTGGGTGCGACACCATCTTTCCCAGGCTACGTTTGAAGTTTGAGGTGGCAAGACAAGCAAGCAGCCCCATTCTCTGTGCCTCTGTGCGAGCACTGCCATGAGCAGATGAGGCTGAGCAACAGCTTTCCAGGATAGCCCCTTCTGCCTGCCAGCTATCTGCAGACGTTCGCACTTTCGGAGCAGGGCTGCGAAAGGAGCCTGGCTGGGACACCAACAGTCCCAATCTACGTTTGAAGTTTGAGGTGGCAAGACAAGCAAGCAGCCCCATTCTCTGTGCCTCTGTGCGAGCACTGCCATGGGCAGATGAGGCTGAGCAACAGCTTTCCAGGCTAGCCCCTTCTGCCTGCCAGCTATCTGCAGACGTTCGCACTTTCGGAGCAGGGCTGCGAAAGGAGCCTGGCTGGGACACCAACTTTCCCAGGCTACGTTTGAAGTTTGAGGTGGCAAGACAAGCAAGCAGCCCCATTCTCTGTGCCTCTGTGCGAGCACTGCCATGGGCAGATGAGGCTGAGCAACAGCTTTCCAGGATAGCCCCTTCTGCCTGCCAGCTATCTGCAGACGTTTGCACTTTCGGAGCAGGGCTGCGAAAGGAGCCTGGCTGGGACACCAACTTTCCCAGGCTACGTTTGAAGTTTGAGGTGGCAAGACAAGCAAGCAGCCCCATTCTCTGTGCCTCTGTGCACGCACTGCCATGGGCAGATGAGGCTGAGCAACAGCTTTCCAGGCTAGCCCCTTCTGCCTGCCAGCTATCCTCAGACGTTCGCACTTTCGGAGCAGGGCTGCGAAAGGAGCCTGGCAGGGACACCACCATTCCCAGCATGCGTTTGAAGTTTCAAGTGGCAAGATAAGCAAGCAGCCCCATTCTCTGTGCCTCTATGCGAACAGTGCCATGGGCAGATGAGGCTGAGCAACAGCTTTCCAGGCTAGCCCCTTCTGCCTGCCAACTATCTGCAGACGTTCGCATTTCAAGAGCAGGGCTGCGAAAGGAGCCTGGCAGGGACACCACCATTCCCAGCATGCGTTTGAAGTTTCAAGTGGCAAGATAAGCAAGCAGCCCCATTCTCTGTGCCTCTATGCGAACAGTGCCATGGGCAGATGAGGCTGAGCAACAGCTTTCCAGGCTAGCCCCTTCTGCCTGCCAGCTATCTGCAGACGTCCGCACTTTCGGAGCAGAGCGGCGAAAGAAGCCTGGCTGGGACACCAACTTTCCCAGGCTACGTTTGATGTTTGAGGTGGCAAGACAAGCAAGCAGCCCCATTCTCTGTGCCTCTATGCGAACAGTGCCATGGGCAGATGAGGCTGAGCAACAGCTTTCCAGGATAGCCCCTTCTGGCTGCCAGCTATCTGCAGACGTTCGCATTTGAAGAGCAGGGCTGCGAAAGGAGCCTGGCTGGGACACCAACTTTCCCAGGCTACGTTTGAAGTTTGAGGTGGCAAGACAAGCAAGCAGCCCCATTCTCTGTGCCTCTATGCGAACAGTGCCATGGGCAGATGAGGCTGAGCAACAGCTTTCCAGGATAGCCCCTTCTGGCTGCCAGCTATCTGCAGACGTTCGCATTTGAAGAGCAGGGCTGCGAAAGGACCCTAGCAGGTACACCATCCTTCCCAGGCTACGTTTGAAGTTTGAGGTGGCAAGACAAGCAAGCAGCCCCATTCTCTGTGCCTCTGTGCGAGCACTGCCATGGGCAGATGAGGCTGAGCAACAGCTTTCCAGGATAGCCCCTTCTGCCTGCCTGCTATCTTCAGACGTTCGCACTTTCGGAGCAGGGCTGTGATAGAAGCCTGGCAGGGACACCACCATTCCCAGCATGCGTTTGAAGTTTCAAGTGGCAAGATAAGCAAGCAGCCCCATTCTCTGTGCCTCTATGCGAACAGTGCCATGGGCAGATGAGGCTGAGCAACAGCTTTCCAGGCTAGCCCCTTTTGCCTGCCAGCTATCTGCAGACGTTCGCATTTCAAGAGCAGGGCTGCGAAAGCAGCCTAGCAGGTACACCATCTTTCCCAGGCTACGTTTGAATTTTGAGGTGGCAAGACAAGCAAGCAGCCCCATTCTCTGTGCCTCTGTGCGAGCACTGCCATGGGCAGATGAGGCTGAGCAACAGCTTTCCAGGCTAGCACCTTCTGGCTGCCAGCTATCTGCAGACGTTTGCACTTTCGGAGCAGGGCTGCGAAAGGAGCCTGGCTGGGACACCAACTTTCCCAGGCTACGTTTGAAGTTTGAGGTGGCAAGACAAGCAAGCAGCCCCATTCTCTGTGCCTCTGTGCGCGCACTGCCATGGGCAGATGAGGCTGAGCAACAGCTTTCCAGGCTAGTCCCTTCTGCCTGCCAGCTATCTACAGACGTTCGCACTTTCGGAGCAGGGCTGTGATAGAAGCCTGGCAGGGACACCACCATTCCCAGCATGCGTTTGAAGTTTCAAGTGGCAAGATAAGCAAGCAGCCCCATTCTCTGTGCCTCTATGCGAACAGTGCCATGGGCAGATGAGGCTGAGCAACAGCTTTCCAGGATAGCCCCTTCTGCCTGCCAGCTATCTGCAGACGTTCGCACTTTCGGAGCAGGGCTGCGAAAGGAGCCTGGCTGGGACACCAACTTTCCCAGGCTACGTTGGAAGTTTTAAGTGGCAAGATAAGCAAGTATCCCCATTCTCTGTGCCTCTCTGCGAACAGTGCCATGGGCAGATGAGGCTGAGCAACAGCTTTCCAGGCTAGCCCCTTCTGGCTGCCAGCTATCTGCAGACGTTCGCACTTTCGGAGCAGGGCAGCGAAAGGAGCCTGGGTGCGACACCATCTTTCCCAGGCTACGTTTGAAGTTTGAGGTGGCAAGACAAGCAAGCAGCCCCATTCTCTGTGCCTCTGTGCGAGCACTGCCATGAGCAGATGAGGCTGAGCAACAGCTTTCCAGGATAGCCCCTTCTGCCTGCCAGCTATCTGCAGACGTTCGCACTTTCGGAGCAGGGCTGCGAAAGGAGCCTGGCTGGGACACCAACAGTCCCAATCTACGTTTGAAGTTTGAGGTGGCAAGACAAGCAAGCAGCCCCATTCTCTGTGCCTCTGTGCGAGCACTGCCATGGGCAGATGAGGCTGAGCAACAGCTTTCCAGGCTAGCCCCTTCTGCCTGCCAGCTATCTGCAGACGTTCGCACTTTCGGAGCAGGGCTGCGAAAGGAGCCTGGCTGGGACACCAACTTTCCCAGGCTACATTTGAAGTTTGAGGTGGCAAGACAAGCAAGCAGCCCCATTCTCTGTGCCTCTGTGCACGCACTGCCATGGGCAGATGAGGCTGAGCAACAGCTTTCCAGGCTAGCCCCTTCTGCCTGCCAGCTATCCTCAGACGTTCGCACTTTCGGAGCAGGGCTGCGAAAGGAGCCTGGCAGGGACACCACCATTCCCAGCATGCGTTTGAAGTTTCAAGTGGCAAGATAAGCAAGCAGCCCCATTCTCTGTGCCTCTATGCGAACAGTGCCATGGGCAGATGAGGCTGAGCAACAGCTTTCCAGGCTAGCCCCTTCTGCCTGCCAACTATCTGCAGACGTTCGCATTTCAAGAGCAGGGCTGCGAAAGGAGCCTGGCAGGGACACCACCATTCCCAGCATGCGTTTGAAGTTTCAAGTGGCAAGATAAGCAAGCAGCCCCATTCTCTGTGCCTCTATGCGAACAGTGCCATGGGCAGATGAGGCTGAGCAACAGCTTTCCAGGCTAGCCCCTTCTGCCTGCCAGCTATCTGCAGACGTCCGCACTTTCGGAGCAGAGCGGCGAAAGAAGCCTGGCTGGGACACCAACTTTCCCAGGCTACGTTTGATGTTTGAGGTGGCAAGACAAGCAAGCAGCCCCATTCTCTGTGCCTCTATGCGAACAGTGCCATGGGCAGATGAGGCTGAGCAACAGCTTTCCAGGATAGCCCCTTCTGGCTGCCAGCTATCTGCAGACGTTCGCATTTGAAGAGCAGGGCTGCGAAAGGAGCCTGGCTGGGACACCAACTTTCCCAGGCTACGTTTGAAGTTTGAGGTGGCAAGACAAGCAAGCAGCCCCATTCTCTGTGCCTCTATGCGAACAGTGCCATGGGCAGATGAGGCTGAGCAACAGCTTTCCAGGATAGCCCCTTCTGGCTGCCAGCTATCTGCAGACGTTCGCATTTGAAGAGCAGGGCTGCGAAAGGACCCTAGCAGGTACACCATCCTTCCCAGGCTACGTTTGAAGTTTGAGGTGGCAAGACAAGCAAGCAGCCCCATTCTCTGTGCCTCTGTGCGAGCACTGCCATGGGCAGATGAGGCTGAGCAACAGCTTTCCAGGATAGCCCCTTCTGCCTGCCTGCTATCTTCAGACGTTCGCACTTTCGGAGCAGGGCTGTGATAGAAGCCTGGCAGGGACACCACCATTCCCAGCATGCGTTTGAAGTTTCAAGTGGCAAGATAAGCAAGCAGCCCCATTCTCTGTGCCTCTATGCGAACAGTGCCATGGGCAGATGAGGCTGAGCAACAGCTTTCCAGGCTAGCCCCTTTTGCCTGCCAGCTATCTGCAGACGTTCGCATTTCAAGAGCAGGGCTGCGAAAGCAGCCTAGCAGGTACACCATCTTTCCCAGGCTACGTTTGAATTTTGAGGTGGCAAGACAAGCAAGCAGCCCCATTCTCTGTGCCTCTGTGCGAGCACTGCCATGGGCAGATGAGGCTGAGCAACAGCTTTCCAGGCTAGCACCTTCTGGCTGCCAGCTATCTGCAGACGTTTGCACTTTCGGAGCAGGGCTGCGAAAGGAGCCTGGCTGGGACACCAACTTTCCCAGGCTACGTTTGAAGTTTGAGGTGGCAAGACAAGCAAGCAGCCCCATTCTCTGTGCCTCTGTGCGCGCACTGCCATGGGCAGATGAGGCTGAGCAACAGCTTTCCAGGCTAGTCCCTTCTGCCTGCCAGCTATCTACAGACGTTCGCACTTTCGGAGCAGGGCTGTGATAGAAGCCTGGCAGGGACACCACCATTCCCAGCATGCGTTTGAAGTTTCAAGTGGCAAGATAAGCAAGCAGCCCCATTCTCTGTGCCTCTATGCGAACAGTGCCATGGGCAGATGAGGCTGAGCAACAGCTTTCCAGGATAGCCCCTTCTGCCTGCCAGCTATCTGCAGACGTTCGCACTTTCGGAGCAGGGCTGCGAAAGGAGCCTGGCTGGGACACCAACTTTCCCAGGCTACGTTGGAAGTTTTAAGTGGCAAGATAAGCAAGTATCCCCATTCTCTGTGCCTCTCTGCGAACAGTGCCATGGGCAGATGAGGCTGAGCAACAGCTTTCCAGGCTAGCCCCTTCTGGCTGCCAGCTATCTGCAGACGTTCGCACTTTCGGAGCAGGGCAGCGAAAGGAGCCTGGGTGCGACACCATCTTTCCCAGGCTACGTTTGAAGTTTGAGGTGGCAAGACAAGCAAGCAGCCCCATTCTCTGTGCCTCTGTGCGAGCACTGCCATGAGCAGATGAGGCTGAGCAACAGCTTTCCAGGATAGCCCCTTCTGCCTGCCAGCTATCTGCAGACGTTCGCACTTTCGGAGCAGGGCTGCGAAAGGAGCCTGGCTGGGACACCAACAGTCCCAATCTACGTTTGAAGTTTGAGGTGGCAAGACAAGCAAGCAGCCCCATTCTCTGTGCCTCTGTGCGAGCACTGCCATGGGCAGATGAGGCTGAGCAACAGCTTTCCAGGCTAGCCCCTTCTGCCTGCCAGCTATCTGCAGACGTTCGCACTTTCGGAGCAGGGCTGCGAAAGGAGCCTGGCTGGGACACCAACTTTCCCAGGCTACGTTTGAAGTTTGAGGTGGCAAGACAAGCAAGCAGCCCCATTCTCTGTGCCTCTGTGCGAGCACTGCCATGGGCAGATGAGGCTGAGCAACAGCTTTCCAGGATAGCCCCTTCTGCCTGCCAGCTATCTGCAGACGTTTGCACTTTCGGAGCAGGGCTGCGAAAGGAGCCTGGCTGGGACACCAACTTTCCCAGGCTACGTTTGAAGTTTGAGGTGGCAAGACAAGCAAGCAGCCCCATTCTCTGTGCCTCTGTGCACGCACTGCCATGGGCAGATGAGGCTGAGCAACAGCTTTCCAGGCTAGCCCCTTCTGCCTGCCAGCTATCCTCAGACGTTCGCACTTTCGGAGCAGGGCTGCGAAAGGAGCCTGGCAGGGACACCACCATTCCCAGCATGCGTTTGAAGTTTCAAGTGGCAAGATAAGCAAGCAGCCCCATTCTCTGTGCCTCTATGCGAACAGTGCCATGGGCAGATGAGGCTGAGCAACAGCTTTCCAGGCTAGCCCCTTCTGCCTGCCAACTATCTGCAGACGTTCGCATTTCAAGAGCAGGGCTGCGAAAGGAGCCTGGCAGGGACACCACCATTCCCAGCATGCGTTTGAAGTTTCAAGTGGCAAGATAAGCAAGCAGCCCCATTCTCTGTGCCTCTATGCGAACAGTGCCATGGGCAGATGAGGCTGAGCAACAGCTTTCCAGGCTAGCCCCTTCTGCCTGCCAGCTATCTGCAGACGTCCGCACTTTCGGAGCAGAGCGGCGAAAGAAGCCTGGCTGGGAAACCAACTTTCCCAGGCTACGTTTGATGTTTGAGGTGGCAAGACAAGCAAGCAGCCCCGTTCTCTGTGCCTCTGTGCGAGCACTGCCATGGGCAGATGAGGCTGAGCAACAGCTTTCCAGGCTAGCCCCTTCTGGCTGCCAGCTATCTGCAGACGTTCGCACTTTCGGAGCAGGGCTGCGAAAGGAGCCTGGCTGGGACACCAACTTTCCCAGGCTACGTTTGAAGTTTGAGGTGGCAAGACAAGCAAGCAGCCCCATTCTCTGTGCCTCTGTGCGCGCACTGCCATGGGCAGATGAGGCTGAGCAACAGCTTTCCAGGCTAGCCCCTTCTGTCTGCCAGCTATCTGCAGACGTTCTCATTTCAAGAGCAGAGCTGCGAAAGGAGCCTGGCAGGGACACCACCATTCCCAGCATGCGTTTGAAGTTTCAAGTGGCAAGATAAGCAAGCAGCCCCATTCTCTGTGCCTCTATGCGAACAGTGCCATGGGCAGATGAGGCTGAGCAACAGCTTTCCAGGCTAGCCCCTTCTGCCTGCCAGCTATCTGCAGACGTTCGCACTTTCGGAGCAGGGCTGCGAAAGGAGCCTGGCTGGGACACCAACTTTCCCAGGCTACGTTGGAAGTTTCAAGTGGCAAGATAAGCAAGTATGCCCATTCTCTGTGCCTCTCTGCGAACAGTGCCATGGGCAGATGAGGCTGAGCAACAGCTTTCCAGGCTAGCCCCTTCTGTCTGCCAGCTATCTGCAGACGTTCTCATTTCAAGAGCAGGGCTGCGAAAAGAGCCTGGCAGGGACACCAACTTTCCCAGGCTACGTTTGAAGTTTGAGGTGGCAAGATAAGCAAGTATCCCCATTCTCTGTGCCTCTCTGCGAACAGTGCCATGGGCAGATGAGGCTGAGCAACAGCTTTCCAGGCTAGCCCCTTCTGGCTGCCAGCTATCTGCAGATGTTCGCACTTTCGGAGCAGGGCAGCGAAAGGAGCCTGGCTGGGACACCATCTTTCCCAGGCTACGTTTGAAGTTTGAGGTGGCAAGACAAGCAAGCAGCCCCGTTCTCTGTGCCTCTGTGCTAGCACTGCCATGGGCAGATGAGGCTGAGCTACAGCTTTCCAGGCTAGCCCCTCTGGCTGCCAGCTATCTGCAGACGTTCGCACTTTCGGAGCAGGGCTGCGAAAGGAGCCTGGCTGGGACACCAATTTTCCCAGGCTACGTTGGAAGTTTCAAGTGGCAAGATAAGCAAGTATCCCCATTCTCTGTGCCTCTCTGCGAACAGTGCCATGGGCAGATGAGGCTGAGCAACAGCTTTCCAGGCTAGCCCCTTCTGGCTGCCAGCTATCTGCAGACGTTCGCACTTTCGGAGCAGGGCAGCGAAAGGAGCCTGGGTGCGACACCATCTTTCCCAGGCTACGTTTGAAGTTTGAGATGGCAAGACAAGCAAGCAGCCCCATTCTCTGTGCCTCTGTGCGAGCACTGCCATGGGCAGATGAGGCTGAGCAACAGCTTTCCAGGCTAGCACCTTCTGGCTGCCAGCTATCTGCAGACGTTTGCACTTTCGAAGCAGGGCTGCGAAAGGAGCCTGGCTGGGACACCAACTTTCCCAGGCTACGTTTGAAGTTTGAGGTGGCAAGACAAGCAAGCAGCCCCATTCTCTGTGCCTCTGTGCGCGCACTGCCATGGGCAAATGAGGCTGAGCAACAGCTTTCCAGGCTAGCCCCTTCTGCCTGCCAGCTATCTGCAGACGTTCGCACTTTCGGAGCAGGGCTGCGAAAGGAGCCTGGCAGGGACACCACCATTCCCAGCATGCGTTTGAAGTTTCAAGTGGCAAGATAAGCAAGCAGCCCCATTCTCTGTGCCTCTATGCGAACAGTGCCATGGGCAGATGAGGCTGAGCAACAGCTTTCCAGGCTAGACCCTTCTGCCTGCCAGCTATCTGCAGACGTTCGCACTTTCGGAGCAGGGCTGCGAAAGGAGCCTGGCTGGGACACCAACTTTCCCAGGCTACGTTGGAAGTTTCAAGTGGCAAGATAAGCAAGTATGCCCATTCTCTGTGCCTCTCTGCGAACAGTGCCATGGGCAGATGAGGCTGAGCAACAGCTTTCCAGGCTAGCCCCTTCTGTCTGCCAGCTATCTGCAGACGTTCTCATTTCAAGAGCAGGGCTGCGAAAGGAGCCTGGCAGGGACACCACCATTCCCAGCATGCGTTTGAAGTTTCAAGTGGCAAGATAAGCAAGCAGCCCCATTCTCTGTGCCTCTATGCGAACAGTGCCATGGGCAGATGAGGCTGAGCAACAGCTTTCCAGGCTAGCCCCTTCTGCCTGCCAGCTATCTGCAGACGTCCGCACTTTCGGAGCAGAGCGGCGAAAGAAGCCTGGCTGGGACACCAACTTTCCCAGGCTACGTTTGAAGTTTGAGGTGGCAAGACAAGCAAGCAGCCCCGTTCTCTGTGCCTCTGTGCGAGCACTGCCATGGGCAGATGAG
Source organism: Opisthocomus hoazin (assembly GCF_030867145.1). Taxonomy (NCBI): domain Eukaryota; kingdom Metazoa; phylum Chordata; class Aves; order Opisthocomiformes; family Opisthocomidae; genus Opisthocomus; species Opisthocomus hoazin. Next base: position 928,871 of record NC_134441.1, read on the forward strand.
GCTGAGCAACAGCTTTCCAGGCTAGCCCCTTCTGGCTGCCAGCTATCTGCAGACGTTCGCACTTTCGGAGCAGGGCTGCGAAAGGAGCCTGGCTGGGACACCAACTTTCCCAGGCTACGTTTGAAGTTTGAGGTGGCAAGACAAGCAAGCAGCCCCATTCTCTGTGCCTCTGTGCGCGCACTGCCATGGGCAGATGAGGCTGAGCAACAGCTTTCCAGGCTAGCCCCTTCTGTCTGCCAGCTATCTGCAGACGTTCGCACTTTCGGAGCAGGGCTGCGAAAGGAGCCTGGCTGGGACACCAACTTTCCCAGGCTACGTTTGAAGTTTGAGGTGGCAAGACAAGCAAGTATCCCCATTCTCTGTGCCTCTGTGCGAGCACTGCCATGGGCAGATGAGGCTGAGCAACAGCTTTCCAGGATAGCCCCTTCTGCCTGCCAGCTATCTGCAGACGTTCGCACTTTCGGAGCAGGGCTGCGAAAGGAGCCTGGCTGGGACACCAACTTTCCCAGGCTACGTTGGAAGTTTCAAGTGGCAAGACAAGCAAGCAGCCCCATTCTCTGTGCCTCTGTGCGAGCACTGCCATGGGCAGATGAGGCTGAGCAACAGCTTTCCAGGATAGCCCCTTCTGGCTGCCAGCTATCTGCAGACATTCGCACTTTCGGAGCAGGGCTGCGAAAGGAGCCTGGCTGGGACACCAACTTTCCCAGGCTACGTTTGAAGTTTGAGGTGGCAAGACAAGCAAGCAGCTCCATTCTCTGTGCCTCTGTGCGAGCACTGCCATGGGCAGATGAGGCTGAGCAACAGCTTTCCAGGCTAGCCCCTTCTGCCTGCCAGCTATCTGCAGACGTTTGCACTTTCGGAGCAGGGCCGCGAAAGGAGCCTGGCTGGGACACCAACTTTCCCAGGCTACGTTTGAAGTTTGAGGTGGCAAGACAAGCAAGTATCCCCATTCTCTGTGCCTCTGTGCGAGCACTGCCATGGGCAGATGAGGCTGAGCAACAGCTTTCCAGGATAGCACCTTCTGGCTGCCAGCTATCTGCAGACGTTCGCACTTTCGGAGCAGGGCTGCGAAAGGAGCCTGGCAGGGACACCACCATTCCCAGCATGCGTTTGAAGTTTCAAGTGGCAAGATAAGCAAGCAGCCCCATTCTCTGTGCCTCTATGCGAACAGTGCCATGGGCAGATGAGGCTGAGCAACAGCTTTCCAGGCTAGCCCCTTCTGCCTGCCAACTATCTGCAGACGTTCGCATTTCAAGAGCAGGGCTGCGAAAGGAGCCTAGCAGGTACACCATCTTTCCCAGGCTACGTTTGAAGTTTGAGGTGGCAAGACAAGCAAGCAGCCCCATTCTCTGTGCCTCTGTGCGAGCACTGCCATGGGCAGATGAGGCTGAGCAACAGCTTTCCAGGCTAGCACCTTCTGGCTGCCAGCTATCTGCAGACGTTTGCACTTTCGAAGCAGGGCTGCGAAAGGAGCCTGGCTGGGACACCAACTTTCCCAGGCTACGTTTGAAGTTTGAGGTGGCAAGACAAGCAAGCAGCCCCATTCTCTGTGCCTCTGTGCGCGCACTGCCATGGGCAGATGAGGCTGAGCAACAGCTTTCCAGGCTAGCCCCTTCTGCCTGCCAGCTATCTGCAGACGTTCGCACTTTCGGAGCAGGGCTGCGAAAGGAGCCTGGCTGGGACACCAACTTTCCCAGGCTACGTTGGAAGTTTCAAGTGGCAAGATAAGCAAGTATGCCCATTCTCTGTGCCTCTCTGCGAACAGTGCCATGGGCAGATGAGGCTGAGCAACAGCTTTCCAGGCTAGCCCCTTCTGTCTGCCAGCTATCTGCAGACGTTCTCATTTCAAGAGCAGGGCTGCGAAAGGAGCCTGGCAGGGACACCACCATTCCCAGCATGCGTTTGAAGTTTCAAGTGGCAAGATAAGCAAGCAGCCCCATTCTCTGTGCCTCTATGCGAACAGTGCCATGGGCAGATGAGGCTGAGCAACAGCTTTCCAGGCTAGCCCCTTCTGCCTGCCAGCTATCTGCAGACGTTCGCACTTTCGGAGCAGGGCCGCGAAAGAAGCCTGGCTGGGACACCAACTTTCCCAGGCTACGTTTGAAGTTTGAGGTGGCAAGACAAGCAAGCAGCCCCGTTCTGTGTGCCTCTGTGCGAGCACTGCCATGGGCAGATGAGGCTGAGCAACAGCTTTCCAGGCTAGCCCCTTCTGGCTGCCAGCTATCTGCAGACGTTCGCACTTTCGGAGCAGGGCTGCGAAAGGAGCCTGGCTGGGACACCAACTTTCCCAGGCTACGTTTGAAGTTTGAGGTGGCAAGACAAGCAAGCAGCCCCATTCTCTGTGCCTCTGTGCGCGCACTGCCATGGGCAGATGAGGCTGAGCAACAGCTTTCCAGGCTAGCCCCTTCTGCCTGCCAGCTATCTGCAGACGTTCGCACTTTCGGAGCAGGGCTGTGATAGGAGCCTGGCAGGGACACCACCATTCCCAGCATGCGTTTGAAGTTTCAAGTGGCAAGATAAGCAAGCAGCCCCATTCTCTGTGCCTCTATGCGAACAGTGCCATGGGCAGATGAGGCTGAGCAACAGCTTTCCAGGCTAGCCCCTTCTGCCTGCCAGCTATCTGCAGACATTCGCACTTTCGGAGCAGGGCTGCGAAAGGAGCCTGGCTGGGACACCAACTTTCCCAGGCTACGTTGGAAGTTTCAAGTGGCAAGATAAGCAAGTATGCCCATTCTCTGTGACTCTCTGCGAACAGTGCCATGGGCAGATGAGGCTGAGCAACAGCTTTCCAGGCTAGCCCCTTCTGTCTGCCAGCTATCTGCAGACGTTCTCATTTCAAGAGCAGGGCTGCGAAAGGAGCCTGGCAGGGACACCACCATTCCCAGCATGCGTTTGAAGTTTCAAGTGGCAAGATAAGCAAGCAGCCCCATTCTCTGTGCCTCTATGCGAACAGTGCCATGGGCAGATGAGGCTGAGCAACAGCTTTCCAGGATAGCCCCTTCTGCCTGCCAGCTATCTGCAGATGTTCGCACTTTCGGAGCAGGGCGGCGAAAGAAGCCTGGCTGGGACACCAACTTTCCCAGGCTACGTTTGAAGTTTGAGGTGGCAAGACAAGCAAGCAGCCCCGTTCTCTGTGCCTCTGTGCGAGCACTGCCATGGGCAGATGAGGCTGAGCAACAGCTTTCCAGGATAGCCCCTTCTGCCTGCCAGCTATCTGCAGACGTTCGCACTTTCGGAGCAGGGCTGCGAAAGGAGCCTGGCTGGGACACCAACTTTCCCAGGATACTTTGGAAGTTTCAAGTGGCAAGACAAGCAAGCAGCCCCATTCTCTGTGCCTCTGTGCGAGCACTGCCATGGGCAGATGAGGCTGAGCAACAGCTTTCCAGGATAGCCCCTTCTGGCTGCCAGCTATCTGCAGACGTTCGCACTTTCGGAGCAGGGCTGCGAAAGGAGCCTGGCTGGGACACCAACTTTCCCAGGCTACGTTGGAAGTTTCAAGTGGCAAGACAAGCAAGCAGCCCCATTCTCTGTGCCTCTGTGCGAGCACTGCCATGGGCAGATGAGGCTGAGCAACAGCTTTCCAGGATAGCCCCTTCTGGCTGCCAGCTATCTGCAGACGTTCGCACTTTCGGAGCAGGGCTGCGAAAGGAGCCTGGCTGGGACACCAACTTTCCCAGGCTACGTTTGAAGTTTGAGGTGGCAAGACAAGCAAGCAGCCCCATTCTCTGTGCCTCTGTGCGCGCACTGCCATGGGCAGATGAGGCTGAGCAACAGCTTTCCAGGCTAGCCCCTTCTGCCTGCCAGCTATCTGCAGACGTTCGCACTTTCGGAGCAGGGCTGTGATAGGAGCCTGGCAGGGACACCACCATTCCCAGCATGCGTTTGAAGTTTCAAGTGGCAAGATAAGCAAGCAGCCCCATTCTCTGTGCCTCTATGCGAACAGTGCCATGGGCAGATGAGGCTGAGCAACAGCTTTCCAGGCTAGCCCCTTCTGCCTGCCAGCTATCTGCAGACGTTCGCACTTTCGGAGCAGGGCTGCGAAAGGAGCCTGGCTGGGACACCAACTTTCCCAGGCTACGTTGGAAGTTTCAAGTGGCAAGATAAGCAAGTATGCCCATTCTCTGTGACTCTCTGCGAACAGTGCCATGGGCAGATGAGGCTGAGCAACAGCTTTCCAGGCTAGCCCCTTCTGTCTGCCAGCTATCTGCAGACGTTCTCATTTCAAGAGCAGTGCTGCGAAAGGAGCCTGGCAGGGACACCACCATTCCCAGCATGCGTTTGAAGTTTCAAGTGGCAAGATAAGCAAGCAGCCCCATTCTCTGTGCCTCTATGCGAACAGTGCCATGGGCAGATGAGGCTGAGCAACAGCTTTCCAGGATAGCCCCTTCTGGCTGCCAGCTATCTGCAGACGTTCGCACTTTCGGAGCAGGGCGGCGAAAGAAGCCTGGCTGGGACACCAACTTTCCCAGGCTACGTTTGAAGTTTGAGGTGGCAAGACAAGCAAGCAGCCCCGTTCTCTGTGCCTCTGTGCGAGCACTGCCATGGGCAGATGAGGCTGAGCAACAGCTTTCCAGGCTAGCCCCTTCTGCCTGCCAGCTATCTGCAGACTTTCGCGCTTTCGGAGCAGGGCTGCGAAAGGAGCCTGGCTGGGACACCAACTTTCCCAGGCTACGTTGGAAGTTTCAAGTGGCAAGACAAGCAAGCAGCCCCATTCTCTGTGCCTCTGTGCGAGCACTGCCATGGGCAGATGAGGCTGAGCAACAGCTTTCCAGGATAGCCCCTTCTGGCTGCCAGCTATCTGCAGACGTTCGCACTTTCGGAGCAGGGCTGCGAAAGGAGCCTGGCTGGGACACCAACTTTCCCAGGCTACGTTGGAAGTTTCAAGTGGCAAGACAAGCAAGCAGCCCCATTCTCTGTGCCTCTGTGCGAGCACTGCCATGGGCAGATGAGGCTGAGCAACAGCTTTCCAGGATAGCCCCTTCTGGCTGCCAGCTATCTGCAGACGTTCGCACTTTCGGAGCAGGGCAGCGAAAGGAGCCTGGCTGGGACACCACCTTTCCCAGGCTACGTTGGAAGTTTGAGGTGGCAAGACAAGCAAGCAGCTCCATTCTCTGTGCCTCTGTGCGAGCACTGCCATGGGCAGATGAGGCTGAGCAACAGCTTTCCAGGCTAGCCCCTTCTGCCTGCCAGCTATCCTCAGACGTTCGCACTTTCGGAGCAGGGCTGCGAAAGGAGCCTGGCAGGGACACCACCATTCCCAGCATGCGTTTGAAGTTTCAAGTGGCAAGATAAGCAAGTATCCCCATTCTCTGTGCCTCTCTGCGAACAGTGCCATGGGCAGATGAGGCTGAGCAACAGCTTTCCAGGATAGCCCCTTCTGCCTGCCAGCTATCTGCAGACGTTCGCACTTTCGGAGCAGGGCTGCGAAAGGAGCCTGGCTGGGACACCAACTTTCCCAGGCTACGTTTGAAGTTTGAGGTGGCAAGTCAAGCAAGCAGCCCCGTTCTCTGTGCCTCTGTGCGAGCACTGCCATGGGCAGATGAGGCTGAGCAACAGCTTTCCAGGATAGCCCCTTCTGGCTGCCAGCTATCTGCAGACGTTCGCACTTTCAGAGCAGGACTGCGAAAGGAGCCTGGCTGGGACACAAACTTTCCCAGGCTACGTTTGAAGTTTGAGGTGGCAAGACAAGCAAGCAGCCCCGTCCTCTGTGCCTCTGTGCGAGCACAGCCATGGGCAGATGAGGCTGAGCAACAGCTTTCCAGGATAGCCCCTTCTGCCTGCCAGCTATCTGCAGACGTTCGCACTTTCGGAGCAGGGCAGCGAAAGGAGCCTGGCTGGGACACCATCTTTCCCAGGCTACGTTTGAAGTTTGAGGTGGCAAGACAAGCAAGCAGCCCCTTTCTCTGTGCCTCTGTGCGAGCACTGCCATGGGCAGATGAGGCTGAGCAACAGCTTTCCAGGATAGCCCCTTCTGCCTGCCAGCTATCTGCAGACGTTCGCACTTTCGGAACAGGGCTGCGAAAGGAGCCTGGCTGGGACACCAACTTTCCCAGGCTACGTTTGAAGTTTGAGGTGGCAAGACAAGCAAGCAGCCCCGTTCTCTGTGCCTCTGTGCGAGCACTGCCATGGGCAGATGAGACTGAGCAACAGCTTTCCAGGATAGCCCCTTCTGCCTGCCAGCTATATGCAGACGTTCGCACTTTCGGAGCAGGGCAGCGAAAGGAGCCTGGCTGCGACACCATCTTTCCCAGGCTACGTTTGAAGTTTGAGGTGGCAAGACAAGCAAGCAGCCCCATTCTCTGTGCCTCTGTGCGAGCACTGCCATGGGCAGATGAGGCTGAGCAACAGCTTTCCAGGATAGCCCCTTCTGGCTGCCAGCTATCTGCAGACGTTCGCACTTTCGGAGCAGGGCTGCGAAAGGAGCCTGGCTGGGACACCATCTTTCCCAGGCTACGTTTGAAGTTTGAGGTGGCAAGACAAGCAAGCAGCCCCGTTCTCTGTGCCTCTGTGCGAGCACTGCCATGGGCAGATGAGGCTGAGCAACAGCTTTCCAGGATAGCCCCTTCTGCCTGCCAGCTATCTGCAGACGTTCGCACTTTCGGAGCAGGGCAGCGAAAGGAGCCTGGCTGGGACACCATCTTTCCCAGGCTACGTTTGAAGTTTGAGGTGGCAAGACAAGCAAGCAGCCCCATTCTCTGTGCCTCTGTGCGAGCACTGCCATGGGCAGATGAGGCTGAGCAACAGCTTTCCAGGCTAGCCCCTTCTGCCTGCCAGCTATCTGCAGACGTTCGCACTTTCGGAGCAGGGCTGCGAAAGGAGCCTGGCTGGGACACCAACTTTCCCAGGCTACGTTGGAAGTTTCAAGTGGCAAGATAAGCAAGTATGCCCATTCTCTGTGACTCTCTGCGAACAGTGCCATGGGCAGATGAGGCTGAGCAACAGCTTTCCAGGCTAGCCCCTTCTGTCTGCCAGCTATCTGCAGACGTTCTCATTTCAAGAGCAGTGCTGCGAAAGGAGCCTGGCAGGGACACCACCATTCCCAGCATGCGTTTGAAGTTTCAAGTGGCAAGATAAGCAAGCAGCCCCATTCTCTGTGCCTCTATGCGAACAGTGCCATGGGCAGATGAGGCTGAGCAACAGCTTTCCAGGATAGCCCCTTCTGGCTGCCAGCTATCTGCAGACGTTCGCACTTTCGGAGCAGGGCGGCGAAAGAAGCCTGGCTGGGACACCAACTTTCCCAGGCTACGTTTGAAGTTTGAGGTGGCAAGACAAGCAAGCAGCCCCGTTCTCTGTGCCTCTGTGCGAGCACTGCCATGGGCAGATGAGGCTGAGCAACAGCTTTCCAGGCTAGCCCCTTCTGCCTGCCAGCTATCTGCAGACTTTCGCGCTTTCGGAGCAGGGCTGCGAAAGGAGCCTGGCTGGGACACCAACTTTCCCAGGCTACGTTGGAAGTTTCAAGTGGCAAGACAAGCAAGCAGCCCCATTCTCTGTGCCTCTGTGCGAGCACTGCCATGGGCAGATGAGGCTGAGCAACAGCTTTCCAGGATAGCCCCTTCTGGCTGCCAGCTATCTGCAGACGTTCGCACTTTCGGAGCAGGGCTGCGAAAGGAGCCTGGCTGGGACACCAACTTTCCCAGGCTACGTTGGAAGTTTCAAGTGGCAAGACAAGCAAGCAGCCCCATTCTCTGTGCCTCTGTGCGAGCACTGCCATGGGCAGATGAGGCTGAGCAACAGCTTTCCAGGATAGCCCCTTCTGGCTGCCAGCTATCTGCAGACGTTCGCACTTTCGGAGCAGGGCAGCGAAAGGAGCCTGGCTGGGACACCACCTTTCCCAGGCTACGTTGGAAGTTTGAGGTGGCAAGACAAGCAAGCAGCTCCATTCTCTGTGCCTCTGTGCGAGCACTGCCATGGGCAGATGAGGCTGAGCAACAGCTTTCCAGGCTAGCCCCTTCTGCCTGCCAGCTATCCTCAGACGTTCGCACTTTCGGAGCAGGGCTGCGAAAGGAGCCTGGCAGGGACACCACCATTCCCAGCATGCGTTTGAAGTTTCAAGTGGCAAGATAAGCAAGTATCCCCATTCTCTGTGCCTCTCTGCGAACAGTGCCATGGGCAGATGAGGCTGAGCAACAGCTTTCCAGGATAGCCCCTTCTGCCTGCCAGCTATCTGCAGACGTTCGCACTTTCGGAGCAGGGCTGCGAAAGGAGCCTGGCTGGGACACCAACTTTCCCAGGCTACGTTTGAAGTTTGAGGTGGCAAGTCAAGCAAGCAGCCCCGTTCTCTGTGCCTCTGTGCGAGCACTGCCATGGGCAGATGAGGCTGAGCAACAGCTTTCCAGGATAGCCCCTTCTGGCTGCCAGCTATCTGCAGACGTTCGCACTTTCAGAGCAGGACTGCGAAAGGAGCCTGGCTGGGACACAAACTTTCCCAGGCTACGTTTGAAGTTTGAGGTGGCAAGACAAGCAAGCAGCCCCGTCCTCTGTGCCTCTGTGCGAGCACAGCCATGGGCAGATGAGGCTGAGCAACAGCTTTCCAGGATAGCCCCTTCTGCCTGCCAGCTATCTGCAGACGTTCGCACTTTCGGAGCAGGGCAGCGAAAGGAGCCTGGCTGGGACACCATCTTTCCCAGGCTACGTTTGAAGTTTGAGGTGGCAAGACAAGCAAGCAGCCCCTTTCTCTGTGCCTCTGTGCGAGCACTGCCATGGGCAGATGAGGCTGAGCAACAGCTTTCCAGGATAGCCCCTTCTGCCTGCCAGCTATCTGCAGACGTTCGCACTTTCGGAACAGGGCTGAGAAAGGAGCCTGGCTGGGACACCAACTTTCCCAGGCTACGTTTGAAGTTTGAGGTGGCAAGACAAGCAAGCAGCCCCGTTCTCTGTGCCTCTGTGCGAGCACTGCCATGGGCAGATGAGACTGAGCAACAGCTTTCCAGGATAGCCCCTTCTGCCTGCCAGCTATATGCAGACGTTCGCACTTTCGGAGCAGGGCAGCGAAAGGAGCCTGGCTGCGACACCATCTTTCCCAGGCTACGTTTGAAGTTTGAGGTGGCAAGACAAGCAAGCAGCCCCATTCTCTGTGCCTCTGTGCGAGCACTGCCATGGGCAGATGAGGCTGAGCAACAGCTTTCCAGGATAGCCCCTTCTGGCTGCCAGCTATCTGCAGACGTTCGCACTTTCGGAGCAGGGCTGCGAAAGGAGCCTGGCTGGGACACCATCTTTCCCAGGCTACGTTTGAAGTTTGAGGTGGCAAGACAAGCAAGCAGCCCCGTTCTCTGTGCCTCTGTGCGAGCACTGCCATGGGCAGATGAGGCTGAGCAACAGCTTTCCAGGATAGCCCCTTCTGCCTGCCAGCTATCTGCAGACGTTCGCACTTTCGGAGCAGGGCAGCGAAAGGAGCCTGGCTGGGACACCATCTTTCCCAGGCTACGTTTGAAGTTTGAGGTGGCAAGACAAGCAAGCAGCCCCATTCTCTGTGCCTCTGTGCGAGCACTGCCATGGGCAGATGAGGCTGAGCAACAGCTTTCCAGGCTAGCCCCTTCTGCCTGCCAGCTATCTGCAGACGTTCGCACTTTCGGAGCAGGGCTGCGAAAGGAGCCTGGCTGGGACACAAACTTTCCCAGGCTACGTTTGAAGTTTGAGGTGGCAAGACAAGCAAGCAGCCCCGTTCTCTGTGCCTCTGTGCGAGCACTGCCATGGGCAGATGAGGCTGAGCAACAGCTTTCCAGGATAGCCCCTTCTGCCTGCCAGCTATCTGCAGACGTTCGCACTTTCGGAGCAGGGCAGCGAAAGGAGCCTGGCTGGGACACCATCTTTCCCAGGCTACGTTTGAAGTTTGAGGTGGCAAGACAAGCAAGCAGCCCCATTCTCTGTGCCTCTATGCGAACAGTGCCATGGGCAGATGAGGCTGAGCAACAGCTTTCCAGGCTAGCCCCTTCTGCCTGCCAGCTATCTGCAGACGTTCGCACTTTCGGAGCAGGGCTGCGAAAGGAGCCTGGCTGGGACACCAACTTTCCCAGGCTACGTTGGAAGTTTCAAGTGGCAAGATAAGCAAGTATCCCCATTCTCTGTGCCTCTATGCGAACAGTGCCATGGGCAGATGAGTCTGAGCAACAGCTTTCCAGGCTAGCCTCTTCTGGCTGCCAGCTATCTGCAGACGTTCTCATTTCAAGAGCAGGGCTGCGAAAGGAGCCTGGCTGGGACACCAACTTTCCCAGGCTACGTTTGAAGTTTGAGGTGGCAAGACAAGCAAGCAGCCCCATTCTCTGTGCCTCTGTGCGAGCACTGCCATGGGCAGATGAGGCTGAGCAACAGCTTTCCAGGATAGCCCCTTCTGCCTGCCAGCTATCTGCAGATGTTCGCACTTTCGGAGCAGGGCAGCTAAAGGAGCCTGGCTGGGACACCAACTTTCCCAGGCTACGTTTGAAGTTTGAGGTGGCAAGACAAGCAAGCAGCCCCATTCTCTGTGCCTCTGTGCGAGCACTGCCATGGGCAGATGAGGCTGAGCAACAGCTTTCCAGGCTAGCCCCTTCTGCCTGCCAGCTATCTGCAGACGTTCGCACTTTCGGAGCAGGGCCGCGAAAGGAGCCTGGCTGGGACACCATCTTTCCCGGGCTACGTTTGAAGTTTGAGGTGGCAAGACTAGCAAGCAGCCCCATTCTCTGTGCCTCTGTGCGAGCACTGCCATGGGCAGATGAGGCTGAGCAACAGCTTTCCAGGCTAGCCCCTTCTGCCTGCCAGCTATCTGCAGAAGTTCGCACTTTCGGAGCAGGGCTGCGAAAGGAGCCTGGCTGGGACACCAACTTTCCCAGGCTACGTTTGAAGTTTGAGGTGGCAAGACAAGCAAGCAGCCCCGTTCTCTGTGCCTCTGTGCGAGCACTGCCATGGGCAGATGAGGCTGAGCAACAGCTTTCCAGGCTAGCCCCTTCTGGCTGCCAGCTATCTGCAGACGTTCGCACTTTCGGAGTAGGGCTGCGAAAGGAGCCTGGCTGGGACACCAACTTTCCCAGGCTACGTTTGAAGTTTGAGGTGGCAAGACAAGCAAGCAGCCCCATTCTCTGTGCCTCTGTGCGAGCACTGCCATGGGCAGATGAGGCTGAGCAACAGCTTTCCAGGCTAGCCCCTTCTGGCTGCCAGCTATCTGCAGACGTTCGCACTTTCGGAGCAGGGCTGCGAAAGGAGCCTGGCTGGGACACCAACTTTCCCAGGCTACGTTTGAAGTTTGAGGTGGCAAGACAAGCAAGCAGCTCCATTCTCTGTGCCTCTGTGCGCGCACTGCCATGGGCAGATGAGGCTGAGCAACAGCTTTCCAGGCTAGCCCCTTCTGCCTGCCAGCTATCCTCAGACGTTCGCACTTTCGGAGCAGGGCTGCGAAAGGAGCCTGGCAGGGACACCACCATTCCCAGCATGCGTTTGAAGTTTCAAGTGGCAAGATAAGCAAGTATCCCCATTCTCTGTGCCTCTCTGCGAACAGTGCCATGGGCAGATGAGGCTGAGCAACAGCTTTCCAGGATAGCCCCTTCTGCCTGCCAGCTATCTGCAGACGTTCGCACTTTCGGAACAGGGCTGCGAAAGGAGCCTGGCTGGGACACCAACTTTCCCAGGCTACGTTTGAAGTTTGAGGTGGCAAGACAAGCAAGCAGCCCCGTTCTCTGTGCCTCTGTGCGAGCACTGCCATGGGCAGATGAGACTGAGCAACAGCTTTCCAGGATAGACCCTTCTGGCTGCCAGCTATATGCAGATGTTCGCACTTTCGGAGCAGGGCAGCGAAAGGAGCCTGGCTGCGACACCATCTTTCCCAGGCTACGTTTGAAGTTTGAGGTGGCAAGACAAGCAAGCAGCCCCATTCTCTGTGCCTCTGTGCGAGTACTGCCATGGGCAGATGAGGCTGAGCAACAGCTTTCCAGGCTAGCCCCTTCTGCCTGCCAGCTATCTGCAGACGTTCGCACTTTCGGAGCAGGGCTGCGAAAGGAGCCTGGCTGGGACACCAACTTTCCCAGGCTACGTTTGAAGTTTGAGGTGGCAAGACAAGCAAGCAGCCCCGTTCTCTGTGCCTCTGTGCGAGCACTGCCATGGGCAGATGAGGCTGAGCAACAGCTTTCCAGGATAGCCCCTTCTGGCTGCCAGCTATCTGCAGACGTTCGCACTTTCGGAGCAGGGCTGCGAAAGGAGCCTGGCTGGGACACAAACTTTCCCAGGCTACGTTTGAAGTTTGAGGTGGCAAGACAAGCAAGCAGCCCCGTTCTCTGTGCCTCTGTGCGAGCACTGCCATGGGCAGATGAGGTTGAGCAACAGCTTTCCAGGATAGCCCCTTCTGCCTGCCAGCTATCTGCAGACGTTCGCACTTTCGGAGCAGGGCAGCGAAAGGAGCCTGGCTGGGACACCATCTTTCCCAGGCTACGTTTGAAGTTTGAGGTGGCAAGACAAGCAAGCAGCCCCATTCTCTGTGCCTCTGTGCGAGCACTGCCATGGGCAGATGAGGCTGAGCAACAGCTTTCCAGGCTAGCCCCTTCTGGCTGCCAGCTATCTGCAGACGTTCGCACTTTCGGAGCAGGGCTGCGAAAGGAGCCTGGCTGGGACACAAACTTTCCCAGGCTACGTTTGAAGTTTGAGGTGGCAAGACAAGCAAGCAGCCCCGTTCTCTGTGCCTCTGTGCGAGCACTGCCATGGGCAGATGAGGCTGAGCAACAGCTTTCCAGGATAGTCCCTTCTGCCTGCCAGCTATCTGCAGACGTTCGCACTTTCGGAGCAGGGCAGCGAAAGGAGCCTGGCTGGGACACCATCTTTCCCAGGCTACGTTTGAAGTTTCAAGTGGCAAGACAAGCAAGCAGCCCCATTCTCTGTGCCTCTATACGAACAGTGCCATGGGCAGATGAGGCTGAGCAACAGCTTTCCAGGATAGCCCCTTCTGCCTGCCAGCTATCTGCAGACGTTCGCACTTTCGGAGCAGGGCTGCGAAAGGAGCCTGGCTGGGACACCAACTTTCCCAGGCTACGTTGGAAGTTTCAAGTGGCAAGATAAGCAAGTATCCCCATTCTCTGTGCCTCTATGCGAACAGTGCCATGGGCAGATGACGCTGAGCAACAGCTTTCCAGGCTAGCCCCTTCTGGCTGCCAGCTATCTGCAGACGTTCTCATTTCAAGAGCAGGGCTGCGAAAGGAGCCTGGCTGGGACACCAACTTTCCCAGGCTACGTTTGAAGTTTGAGGTGGCAAGACAAGCAAGCAGCTCCATTCTCTGTGCCTCTGTGCGAGCACTGCCATGGGCAGATGAGGCTGAGCAACAGCTTTCCAGGCTAGCCCCTTCTGCCTGCCAGCTATCCTCAGACGTTCGCACTTTCGGAGCAGGGCTGCGAAAGGAGCCTGGCAGGGACACCACCATTCCCAGCATGCGTTTGAAGTTTCAAGTGGCAAGATAAGCAAGTATCCCCATTCTCTGTGCCTCTCTGCGAACAGTGCCATGGGCAGATGAGGCTGAGCAACAGCTTTCCAGGATAGCCCCTTCTGCCTGCCAGCTATCTGCAGATGTTCGCACTTTCGGAGCAGGGCAGCTAAAGGAGCCTGGCTGGGACACCATCTTTCCCAGGCTACGTTTGAAGTTTGAGGTGGCAAGACAAGCAAGCAGCCCCATTCTCTGTGCCTCTGTGCGAGCACTGCCATGGGCAGATGAGGCTGAGCAACAGCTTTCCAGGCTAGCCCCTTCTGCCTGCCAGCTATCTGCAGACGTTCGCACTTTCGGAGCAGGGCCGCGAAAGGAGCCTGGCTGGGACACCAACTTTCCCAGGCTACGTTTGAAGTTTGAGGTGGCAAGACAAGCAAGCAGCCCCGTTCTCTGTGCCTCTGTGCGAGCACTGCCATGGGCAGATGAGGCTGAGCAACAGCTTTCCAGGATAGCCCCTTCTGCCTGCCAGCTATCTGCAGACGTTCGCACTTTCGGAGCAGGGCTGCGAAAGGAGCCTGGCTGGGACACAAACTTTCCCAGGCTACGTTTGAAGTTTGAGGTGGCAAGACAAGCAAGCAGCCCTGTTCTCTGTGCCTCTGTGCGAGCACTGCCATGGGCAGATGAGGCTGAGCAACAGCTTTCCAGGATAGCCCCTTCTGGCTGCCAGCTATCTGCAGACGTTCGCACTTTCGGAGCAGGGCAGCGAAAGGAGCCTGGCTGGGACACCATCTTTCCCAGGCTACGTTTGAAGTTTGAGGTGGCAAGACAAGCAAGCAGCCCCATTCTCTGTGCCTCTGTGCGAGCACTGCCATGGGCAGATGAGGCTGAGCAACAGCTTTCCAGGCTAGCCCCTTCTGGCTGCCAGCTATCTGCAGAAGTTCGCACTTTCGGAGCAGGGCTGCGAAAGGAGCCTGGCTGGGACACAAACGTTCCCAGGCTACGTTTGAAGTTTGAGGTGGCAAGACAAGCAAGCAGCCCCGTTCTCTGTGCCTCTGTGCGAGCACTGCCATGGGCAGATGAGGCTGAGCAACAGCTTTCCAGGCTAGCCCCTTCTGCCTGCCAGCTATCTGCAGACGTTCGCACTTTCGGAGCAGGGCAGCGAAAGGAGCCTGGCTGGGACACCATCTTTCCCAGGCTACGTTTGAAGTTTGAGGTGGCAAGACAAGCAAGCAGCCCCATTCTCTGTGCCTCTATGCGAACAGTGCCATGGGCAGATGAGGCTGAGCAACAGCTTTCCAGGCTAGCCCCTTCTGCCTGCCAGCTATCTGCAGACGTTCGCACTTTCGGAGCAGGGCGGCGAAAGAAGCCTGGCTGGGACACCACCATTCCCAGGCTACGTTGGAAGTTTCAAGTGGCAAGATAAGAAAGTATCCCCATTCTCTGTGCCTCTCTGCGAACAGTGCCATGGGCAGATGAGGCTGAGCAACAGCTTTCCAGGATAGCCCCTTCTGCCTGCCAGCTATCTGCAGACGTTCGCACTTTCGGAGCAGGGCTGCGAAAGGAGCCTGGCTGGGACACCAACTTTCCCAGGCTACGTTCGAAGTTTCAAGTGGCAAGATAAGCAAGTGTCCCCATTCTCTGTGCCTCTCTGCGAACAGAGCCATGGGCAGATGAGGCTGAGCAACAGCTTTCCAGGATAGCCCCTTCTGGCTGCCAGCTATCTGCAGACGTTCGCACTTTCGGAGCAGGGCAGCGAAAGGAGCCTGGCTGGGACACCATCTTTCCCAGGCTACGTTTGAAGTTTGAGGTGGCAAGACAAGCAAGCAGCCCCTTTATCTGTGCCTCTGTGCGAGCACTGCCATGGGCAGATGAGGCTGAGCAACAGCTTTCCAGGCTAGCACCTTCTGGCTGCCAGCTATCTGCAGACGTTCGCACTTTCGGAGCAGGGCTGCGAAAGGAGCCTGGCTGGGACACCAACTTTCCCAGGCTACGTTTGAAGTTTGAGGTGGCAAGACAAGCAAGCAGCCCCGTTCTCTGTGCCTCTGTGCGAGCACTGCCATGGGCAGATGAGGCTGAGCAACAGCTTTCCAGGATAGCCCCTTCTGCCTGCCAGCTATCTGCAGACGTTCGCACTTTCGGAGCAGGGCTGCGAAAGGAGCCTGGCTGGGACACCAACTTTCCCAGGATACGTTCTCATTTCAAGTGACAAGACAAGCAAGCAGCCCCATTCTCTGTGCCTCTGTGCGAGCACTGCCATGGGCAGATGAGGCTGAGCAACAGCTTTCCAGGCTAGCCCCTTCTGCCTGCCAGCTATCTGCAGACGTTCGCACTTTCGGAGCAGGGCTGCGAAAGGAGCCTGGCTGGGACACCAACTTTCCCAGGCTACGTTTGAAGTTTGAGGTGGCAAGACAAGCAAGCAGCTCCATTCTCTGTGCCTCTGTGCGCGCACTGCCATGGGCAGATGAGGCTGAGCAACAGCTTTCCAGGCTAGCCCCTTCTGCCTGCCAGCTATCCTCAGACGTTCGCACTTTCGGAACAGGGTTGCGAAAGGAGCCTGGCAGGGACACCACCATTCCCAGCATGCGTTTGAAGTTTCAAGTGGCAAGATAAGCAAGTATCCCCATTCTCTGTGCCTCTCTGCGAACAGTGCCATGGGCAGATGAGGCTGAGCAACAGCTTTCCAGGATAGCCCCTTCTGCCTGCCAGCTATCTGCAGACGTTCGCACTTTCGGAGCAGGGCTGCGAAAGGAGCCTGGCTGGGACACCAACTTTCCCAGGCTACGTTTGAAGTTTGAGGTGGCAAGACAAGCAAGCAGCCCCGTTCTCTGTGCCTCTGTGCGAGCACTGCCATGGGCAGATGAGGCTGAGCAACAGCTTTCCAGGATAGCCCCTTCTGGCTGCCAGCTATATGCAGATGTTCACACTTTCGGAGCAGGGCAGCGAAAGGAGCCTGGCTGGGACACCATCTTTCCCAGGCTACGTTTGAAGTTTGAGGTGGCAAGACAAGCAAGCAGCCCCATTCTCTGTGCCTCTGTGCGAGCACTGCCATGGGCAGATGAGGCTGAGCAACAGCTTTCCAGGCTAGCCCCTTCTGCCTGCCAGCTATCTGCAGACGTTCGCACTTTCGGAGCAGGGCTGCGAAAGGAGCCTGGCTGGGACACCATCTTTCCCAGGCTACGTTTGAAGTTTGAGGAGGCAAGACAAGCAAGCAGCCCCATTCTCTGTGCCTCTGTGCGAGCACTGCCATGGGCAGATGAGGCTGAGCAACAGCTTTCCAGGCTAGCCCCTTCTGGCTGCCAGCTATCTGCAGACGTTCGCACTTTCGGAGCAGGGCTGCGAAAGGAGCCTGGCTGGGACACCATCTTTCCCAGGCTACGTTTGAAGTTTGAGGAGGCAAGACAAGCAAGCAGCCCCATTCTCTGTGCCTCTGTGCGAGCACTGCCATGGGCAGATGAGGCTGAGCAACAGCTTTCCAGGCTAGCCCCTTCTGGCTGCCAGCTATCTGCAGACGTTAGCACTTTCGGAGCAGGGCTGCGAAAGGAGCCTGGCAGGGACACCACCATTCCCAGGCTACGTTGGAAGTTTCAAGTGGCAAGACAAGCAAGCAGCCCCATTCTCTGTGACTCTGTGCGAGCACTGCCATGGGCAGATGAGGCTGAGCAACAGCTTTCCAGGATAGCCCCTTCTGCCTGCCAGCTATCTGCAGACGTTCGCACTTTCGGAGCAGGGCTGCGAAAGGAGCCTGGCTGGGACACCAACTTTCCCAGGCTACGTTTGAAGTTTGAGGTGGCAAGACAAGCAAGCAGCTCCATTATCTGTGCCGCTGTGCGCGCACTGCCATGGGCAGATGAGGCTGAGCAACAGCTTTCCAGGCTAGCCCCTTCTGCCTGCCAGCTATCCTCAGACGTTCGCACTTTCGGAGCAGGGCTGTGAAAGGAGCCTGGCAGGGACACCACCATTCCCAGCATGCGTTTGAAGTTTCAAGTGGCAAGATAAGCAAGTATCCCCATTCTCTGTGCCTCTCTGCGAACAGTGCCATGGGCAGATGAGGCTGAGCAACAGCTTTCCAGGCTAGCCCCTTCTGGCTGCCAGCTATCTGCAGACGTTCGCACTTTCGGAGCAGGGCTGCGAAAGGAGCCTGGCTGGGACACCAACTTTCCCAGGCTACGTTTGAAGTTTGAGGTGGCAAGACAAGCAAGCAGCCCCGTCCTCTGTGCCTCTGTGCGAGCACTGCCATGGGCAGATGAGGCTGAGCAACAGCTTTCCAGGATAGCCCCTTCTGGCTGCCAGCTATCTGCAGATGTTCGCACTTTCGGAGCAGGGCAGCGAAAGGAGCCTGGCAGGGACACCAACTTTCCCAGGCTACGTTTGAAGTTTGAGGTGGCAAGACAAGCAAGCAGCCCCATTCTCTGTGCCTCTGTGCGAGCACTGCCATGGGCAGATGAGGCTGAGCAACAGCTTTCCAGGCTAGCCCCTTCTGCCTGCCAGCTATCTGCAGACGTTCGCACTTTCGGAGCAGGGCTGCGAAAGGAGCCTGGCTGGGACACCAACTTTCCCAGGCTACGTTTGAAGTTTGAGGTGGCAAGACAAGCAAGCAGCCCCGTTCTCTGTGCCTCTGTGCGAGCACTGCCATGGGCAGATGAGGCTGAGCAACAGCTTTCCAGGATAGCCCCTTCTGGCTGCCAGCTATCTGCAGACGTTCGCACTTTCGGAGCAGGGCAGCGAAAGGAGCCTGGCTGGGACACCATCTTTCCCAGGCTACATTTGAAGTTTGAGGTGGCAAGACAAGCAAGCAGCCCCATTCTCTGTGCCTCTGTGCGAGCACTGCCATGGGCAGATGAGGCTGAGCAACAGCTTTCCAGGCTAGCCCCTTCTGCCTGCCAGCTATCTGCAGACGTTCGCACTTTCGGAGCAGGGCTGCGAAAGGAGCCTGGCTGGGACACAAACTTTCCCAGGCTACGTTTGAAGTTTGAGGTGGCAAGACAAGCAAGCAGCCCCGTTCTCTGTGCCTCTGTGCGAGCACTGCCATGGGCAGATGAGGCTGAGCAACAGCTTTCCAGGATAGCCCCTTCTGCCTGCCAGCTATCTGCAGACGTTCGCACTTTCGGAGCAGGGCAGCGAAAGGAGCCTGGCTGGGACACCATCTTTCCCAGGCTACGTTTGAAGTTTGAGGTGGCAAGACAAGCAAGCAGCCCCATTCTCTGTGCCTCTGTGCGAGCACTGCCATGGGCAGATGAGGCTGAGCAACAGCTTTCCAGGCTAGCCCCTTCTGGCTGCCAGCTATCTGCAGAAGTTCGCACTTTCGGAGCAGGGCTGCGAAAGGAGCCTGGCTGGGACACCAACTTTCCCAGGCTACGTTTGAAGTTTGAGGTGGCAAGACAAGCAAGCAGCCCCGTTCTCTGTGCCTCTGTGCGAGCACTGCCATGGGCAGATGAGGCTGAGCAACAGCTTTCCAGGATAGCCCCTTCTGGCTGCCAGCTATCTGCAGACGTTCGCACTTTCGGAGCAGGGCTGCGAAAGGAGCCTGGCTGGGACACCATCTTTCCCAGGCTACGTTTGAAGTTTGAGGTGGCAAGACAAGCAAGCAGCCCCATTCTCTGTGCCTCTGTGCGAGCACTGCCATGGGCAGATGAGGTTGAGCAACAGCTTTCCAGGATAGCCCCTTCTGCCTGCCAGCTATCTGCAGACGTTCGCACTTTCGGAGCAGGGCTGCGAAAGGAGCCTGGCTGGGACACCAACTTTCCCAGGCTACGTTTGAAGTTTGAGGTGGCAAGACAAGCAAGCAGCTCCATTCTCTGTGCCTCTGTGCGCGCACTGCCATGGGCAGATGAGGCTGAGCAACAGCTTTCCAGGCTAGCCCCTTCTGCCTGCCAGCTATCCTCAGACGTTCGCACTTTCGGAGCAGGGCTGCGAAAGGAGCCTGGCAGGGACACCACCATTCCCAGCATGCGTTTGAAGTTTCAAGTGGCAAGATAAGCAAGTATCCCCATTCTCTGTGCCTCTCTGCGAACAGTGCCATGGGCAGATGAGGCTGAGCAACAGCTTTCCAGGCTAGCCCCTTCTGCCTGCCAGCTATCTGCAGACGTTCGCACTTTCGAAGCAGGGCAGCGAAAGGAGCCTGGCTGGGACACCATCTTTCCCAGGCTACGTTTGAAGTTTGAGGTGGCAAGACAAGCAAGCAGCCCCATTCTCTGTGCCTCTATGCGAACAGTGCCATGGGCAGATGAGGCTGAGCAACAGCTTTCCAGGCTAGCCCCTTCTGGCTGCCAGCTATCTGCAGACGTTCGCACTTTCGAAGCAGGGCAGCGAAAGGAGCCTGGCTGGGACACCAACTTTCCCAGGCTACGTTTGAAGTTTGAGGTGGCAAGTCAAGCAAGCAGCCCCGTTCTCTGTGCCTCTGTGCGAGCACTGCCATGGGCAGATGAGGCTGAGCAACAGCTTTCCAGGCTAGCCCCTTCTGGCTGCCAGCTATCTGCAGACGTTCGCACTTTCGGAGCAGGACTGCGAAAGGAGCCTGGCTGGGACACCAACTTTCCCAGGCTACGTTGGAAGTTTCAAGTGGCAAGACAAGCAAGCAGCCCCATTCTCTGTGCCTCTGTGCGCGCACTGCCATGGGCAGATGAGGCTGAGCAACAGCTTTCCAGGCTAGCCCCTTCTGCCTGCCAGCTATCCTCAGACGTTCGCACTTTCGGAGCAGGGCTGCGAAAGGAGCCTGGCAGGGACACCACCATTCCCAGCATGCGTTTGAAGTTTCAAGTGGCAAGATAAGCAAGTATCCCCATTCTCTGTGCCTCTCTGCGAACAGTGCCATGGGCAGATGAGGCTGAGCAACAGCTTTCCAGGATAGCCCCTTCTGCCTGCCAGCTATCTGCAGACGTTCGCACTTTTGGAGCAGGGCTGCGAAAGGAGCCTGGCTGGGACACCAACTTTCCCAGGCTACGTTTGAAGTTTGAGGTGGCAAGACAAGCAAGCAGCCCCGTTCTCTGTGCCTCTGTGCGAGCACTGCCATGGGCAGATGAGGCTGATCAACAGCTTTCCAGGATAGCCCCTTCTGGCTGCCAGCTATCTGCAGAAGTTCGCACTTTCGGAGCAGGGCAGCGAAAGGAGCCTGGCTGGGACACCATCTTTCCCAGGCTACGTTTGAAGTTTGAGGTGGCAATACAAGCAAGCAGCGCCTTTATCTGTGCCTCTGTGCGAGCACTGCCATGGGCAGATGAGGCTGAGCAACAGCTTTCCAGGCTAGCCCCTTCTGGCTGCCAGCTATCTGCAGACGTTCGCACTTTCGGAGCAGGGCTGCGAAAGGAGCCTGGCTGGGACACCAACTTTCCCAGGCTACGTTTGAAGTTTGAGGTGGCAAGACAAGCAAGCAGCCCCGTTCTCTGTGCCTCTGTGCGAGCACTGCCATGGGCAGATGAGGCTGAGCAACAGCTTTCCAGGATAGCCCCTTCTGGCTGCCAGCTATCTGCAGACGTTCGCACTTTCGGAGCAGGGCTGCGAAAGGAGCCTGGCTGGGACACCAATTTTCCCAGCATACGTTTGAAGTTTCAAGTGGCAAGACAAGCAAGCAGCCCCATTCTCTGTGCCTCTGTGCGCGCACTGCCATGGGCAGATGAGGCTGAGCAACAGCTTTCCAGGCTAGCCCCTTCTGCCTGCCAGCTATCCTCAGACGTTCGCACTTTCGGAGCAGGGCTGCGAAAGGAGCCTGGCAGGGACACCACCATTCCCAGCATGCGTTTGAAGTTTCAAGTGGCAAGATAAGCAAGTATCCCCATTCTCTGTGCCTCTCTGCGAACAGTGCCATGGGCAGATGAGGCTGAGCAACAGCTTTCCAGGATAGCCCCTTCTGCCTGCCAGCTATCTGCAGACGTTCGCACTTTCGGAGCAGGGCTGCGAAAGGAGCCTGGCTGGGACACCAACTTTCCCAGGCTACGTTGGAAGTTTCAAGTGGCAAGACAAGCAAGCAGCCCCATTCTCTGTGCCTCTGTGCGAGCACTGCCATGGGCAGATGAGGCTGAGCAACAGCTTTCCAGGATAGCCCCTTCTGGCTGCCAGCTATCTGCAGACGTTCGCACTTTCGGAGCAGGGCTGCGAAAGGAGCCTGGCTGGGACACCAACTTTCCCAGGCTACGTTTGAAGTTTGAGGTGGCAAGACAAGCAAGCAGCTCCATTCTCTGTGCCTCTGTGCGCGCACTGCCATGGGCAGATGAGGCTGAGCAACAGCTTTCCAGGCTAGCCCCTTCTGCCTGCCAGCTATCCTCAGACGTTCGCACTTTCGGAGCAGGGCTGCGAAAGGAGCCTGGCTGGGACACCAACTTTCCCAGGCTACGTTGGAAGTTTCAAGTGGCAAGATAAGCAAGTATCCCCATTCTCTGTGCCTCTGTGCGAGCACTGCCATGGGCAGATGAGGCTGAGCAACAGCTTTCCAGGCTAGCCCCTTCTGTCTGCCAGCTATCTGCAGACGTTCTCATTTCAAGAGCAGGGCTGCAAAAGGAGCCTGGCAGGGACACCACCATTCCCAGCATGCGTTTGAAGTTTCAAGTGGCAAGATAAGCAAGCAGCCCCATTCTCTGTGCCTCTATGCGAACAGTGCCATGGGCAGATGAGGCTGAGCAACAGCTTTCCAGGATAGACCCTTCTGCCTGCCAGCTATCTGCAGACGTTCGCACTTTCGGAGCAGGGCGGCGAAAGAAGCCTGGCTGGGACACCACCATTCCCAGGCTACGTTGGAATTTTCAAGTGGCAAGATAAGAAAGTATCCCCATTCTCTGTGCCTCTCTGCGAACAGTGCCATGGGCAGATGAGGCTGAGCAACAGCTTTCCAGGCTAGCCCCTTCTGCCTGCCAGCTATCCTCAGACGCTCGCACTTTCGGAGCAGGGCTGCGAAAGGAGCCTGGCAGGGACACCACCATTCCCAGCATGCGTTTGAAGTTTCAAGTGGCAAGATAAGCAAGTATCCCCATTCTCTGTGCCTCTCTGCGAACAGTGCCATGGGCAGATGAGGCTGAGCAACAGCTTTCCAGGCTAGCCCCTTCTGGCTGCCAGCTATCTGCAGACGTTCGCACTTTCGGAGCAGGGCTGCGAAAGGAGCCTGGCTGGGACACCAACTTTCCCAGGCTACGTTTGAAGTTTGAGGTGGCAAGACAAGCAAGCAGCCCCGTTCTCTGTGCCTCTGTGCGAGCACTGCCATGGGCAGATGAGGCTGATCAACAGCTTTCCAGGATAGCCCCTTCTGGCTGCCAGCTATCTGCAGATGTTCGCACTTTCGGAGCAGGGCAGCGAAAGGAGCCTGGCTGGGACACCATCTTTCCCAGGCTACGTTTGAAGTTTGAGGTGGCAAGACAAGCAAGCAGCCCCATTCTCTGTGCCTCTGTGCGAGCACTGCCATGGGCAGATGAGGCTGAGCAACAGCTTTCCAGGCTAGCCCCTTCTGCCTGCCAGCTATCTGCAGACGTTCGCACTTTCGGAGCAGGGCTGCGAAAGGAGCCTGGCTGGGACACCAACTTTCCCAGGCTACGTTTGAAGTTTGAGGTGGCAAGACAAGCAAGCAGCCCCGTTCTCTGTGCCTCTGTGCGAGCACTGCCATGGGCAGATGAGGCTGAGCAACAGCTTTCCAGGCTAGCCCCTTCTGGCTGCCAGCTATCTGCAGACGTTCGCACTTTCGGAGCAGGGCTGCGAAAGGAGCCTGGCTGGGACACCAACTTTCCCAGGCTACGTTGGAAGTTTCAAGTGGCAAGACAAGCAAGCAGCCCCATTCTCTGTGCCTCTGTGCGCGCACTGCCATGGGCAGATGAGGCTGAGCAACAGCTTTCCAGGCTAGCCCCTTCTGCCTGCCAGCTATCCTCAGACGTTCGCACTTTCGGAGCAGGGCTGCGAAAGGAGCCTGGCAGGGACACCACCATTCCCAGCATGCGTTTGAAGTTTCAAGTGGCAAGATAAGCAAGTATCCCCATTCTCTGTGCCTCTCTGCGAACAGTGCCATGGGCAGATGAGGCTGAGCAACAGCTTTCCAGGCTAGCCCCTTCTGGCTGCCAGCTATCTGCAGACGTTCGCACTTTCGGAGCAGGGCTGCGAAAGGAGCCTGGCTGGGACACCAACTTTCCCAGGCTACGTTTGAAGTTTGAGGTGGCAAGACAAGCAAGCAGCCCCGTTCTCTGTGCCTCTGTGCGAGCACTGCCATGGGCAGATGAGGCTGATCAACAGCTTTCCAGGATAGCCCCTTCTGGCTGCCAGCTATCTGCAGATGTTCGCACTTTCGGAGCAGGGCAGCGAAAGGAGCCTGGCTGGGACACCATCTTTCCCAGGCTACGTTTGAAGTTTGAGGTGGCAAGACAAGCAAGCAGCCCCATTCTCTGTGCCTCTGTGCGAGCACTGCCATGGGCAGATGAGGCTGAGCAACAGCTTTCCAGGCTAGCCCCTTCTGCCTGCCAGCTATCTGCAGACGTTCGCACTTTCGGAGCAGGGCTGCGAAAGGAGCCTGGCTGGGACACCAACTTTCCCAGGCTACGTTTGAAGTTTGAGGTGGCAAGACAAGCAAGCAGCCCCGTTCTCTGTGCCTCTGTGCGAGCACTGCCATGGGCAGATGAGGCTGAGCAACAGCTTTCCAGGCTAGCCCCTTCTGGCTGCCAGCTATCTGCAGACGTTCGCACTTTCGGAGCAGGGCTGCGAAAGGAGCCTGGCTGGGACACCAACTTTCCCAGGCTACGTTGGAAGTTTCAAGTGGCAAGACAAGCAAGCAGCCCCATTCTCTGTGCCTCTGTGCGCGCACTGCCATGGGCAGATGAGGCTGAGCAACAGCTTTCCAGGCTAGCCCCTTCTGCCTGCCAGCTATCCTCAGACGTTCGCACTTTCGGAGCAGGGCTGCGAAAGGAGCCTGGCAGGGACACCACCATTCCCAGCATGCGTTTGAAGTTTCAAGTGGCAAGATAAGCAAGTATCCCCATTCTCTGTGCCTCTCTGCGAACAGTGCCATGGGCAGATGAGGCTGAGCAACAGCTTTCCAGGATAGCCCCTTCTGCCTGCCAGCTATCTGCAGACGTTCGCACTTTCGGAGCAGGGCTGCGAAAGGAGCCTGGCTGGGACACCAACTTTCCCAGGCTACATTGGAAGTTTCAAGTGGCAAGACAAGCAAGCAGCCCCATTCTCTGTGCCTCTGTGCGAGCACTGCCATGGGCAGATGAGGCTGAGCAACAGCTTTCCAGGCTAGCCCCTTCTGCCTGCCAGCTATCCTCAGACGTTCGCACTTTCGGAGCAGGGTTGCGAAAGGAGCCTGGAAGGGACACCACCATTCCCAGCATGCGTTTGAAGTTTCAAGTGGCAAGATAAGCAAGTATCCCCATTCTCTGTGCCTCTCTGCGAACAGTGCCATGGGCAGATGAGGCTGAGCAACAGCTTTCCAGGATAGCCCCTTCTGCCTGCCAGCTATCTGCAGACGTTCGCACTTTCGGAGCAGGGCTGCGAAAGGAGCCTGGCTGGGACACCAACTTTCCCAGGCTACTTTTGAAGTTTGAGGTGGCAAGACAAGCAAGCAGCCCCGTTCTCTGTGCCTCTGTGCGAGCACTGCCATGGGCAGATGAGGCTGAGCAACAGCTTTCCAGGATAGCCCCTTCTGGCTGCCAGCTATCTGCAGACGTTTGCACTTTCGGAGCAGGGCTGCGAAAGGAGCCTGGCTGGGACACCAACTTTCCCAGGCTACGTTGGAAGTTTCAAGTGGCAAGATAAGCAAGTATCCCCATTCTCTGTGCCTCTCTGCGAACAGTGCCATGGGCAGATGAGGCTGAGCAACAGCTTTCCAGGCTAGCCCCTTCTGCCTGCCAGCTATCTGCAGACGTTCTCATTTCAAGAGCAGGGCTGCAAAAGGAGCCTGGCAGGGACACCACCATTCCCAGCATGCGTTTGAAGTTTCAAGTGGCAAGATAAGCAAGCAGCCCCATTCTCTGTGCCTCTATGCGAACAGTGCCATGGGCAGATGAGGCTGAGCAACAGCTTTCCAGGCTAGCCCCTTCTGCCTGCCAGCTATCTGCAGACGTTCGCACTTTCGGAGCAGGGCTGCGAAAGGAGCCTGGCTGGGACACCAACTTTCCCAGGCTACGTTGGAAGTTTCAAGTGGCAAGACAAGCAAGCAGCCCCATTCTCTGTGCCTCTGTGCGCGCACTGCCATGGGCAGATGAGGCTGAGCAACAGCTTTCCAGGCTAGCCCCTTCTGGCTGCCAGCTATCCTCAGACGTTCGCACTTTCGGAGCAGGGCTGCGAAAGGAGCCTGGCAGGGACACCACCATTCCCAGCATGCGTTTGAAGTTTCAAGTGGCAAGATAAGCAAGTATCCCCATTCTCTGTGCCTCTCTGCGAACAGTGCCATGGGCAGATGAGGCTGAGCAACAGCTTTCCAGGATAGCCCCTTCTGCCTGCCAGCTATCTGCAGACGTTCGCACTTTCGGAGCAGGGCTGCGAAAGGAGCCTGGCTGGGACACCAACTTTCCCAGGCTACATTGGAAGTTTCAAGTGGCAAGACAAGCAAGCAGCCCCATTCTCTGTGCCTCTGTGCGAGCACTGCCATGGGCAGATGAGGCTGAGCAACAGCTTTCCAGGCTAGCCCCTTCTGGCTGCCAGCTATCTGCAGACGTTCGCACTTTCGGAGCAGGGCTGCGAAAGGAGCCTGGCTGGGACACCAACTTTCCCAGGCTACGTTTGAAGTTTGAGGTGGCAAGACAAGCAAGCAGCCCCGTTCTCTGTGCCTCTGTGCGAGCACTGCCATGGGCAGATGAGGCTGATCAACAGCTTTCCAGGATAGCCCCTTCTGGCTGCCAGCTATCTGCAGATGTTCGCACTTTCGGAGCAGGGCAGCGAAAGGAGCCTGGCTGGGACACCATCTTTCCCAGGCTACGTTTGAAGTTTGAGGTGGCAAGACAAGCAAGCAGCCCCATTCTCTGTGCCTCTGTGCGAGCACTGCCATGGGCAGATGAGGCTGAGCAACAGCTTTCCAGGCTAGCCCCTTCTGCCTGCCAGCTATCTGCAGACGTTCGCACTTTCGGAGCAGGGCTGCGAAAGGAGCCTGGCTGGGACACCAACTTTCCCAGGCTACGTTTGAAGTTTGAGGTGGCAAGACAAGCAAGCAGCCCCGTTCTCTGTGCCTCTGTGCGAGCACTGCCATGGGCAGATGAGGCTGAGCAACAGCTTTCCAGGCTAGCCCCTTCTGGCTGCCAGCTATCTGCAGACGTTCGCACTTTCGGAGCAGGGCTGCGAAAGGAGCCTGGCTGGGACACCAACTTTCCCAGGCTACGTTGGAAGTTTCAAGTGGCAAGACAAGCAAGCAGCCCCATTCTCTGTGCCTCTGTGCGCGCACTGCCATGGGCAGATGAGGCTGAGCAACAGCTTTCCAGGCTAGCCCCTTCTGCCTGCCAGCTATCCTCAGACGTTCGCACTTTCGGAGCAGGGCTGCGAAAGGAGCCTGGCAGGGACACCACCATTCCCAGCATGCGTTTGAAGTTTCAAGTGGCAAGATAAGCAAGTATCCCCATTCTCTGTGCCTCTCTGCGAACAGTGCCATGGGCAGATGAGGCTGAGCAACAGCTTTCCAGGCTAGCCCCTTCTGGCTGCCAGCTATCTGCAGACGTTCGCACTTTCGGAGCAGGGCTGCGAAAGGAGCCTGGCTGGGACACCAACTTTCCCAGGCTACGTTTGAAGTTTGAGGTGGCAAGACAAGCAAGCAGCCCCGTTCTCTGTGCCTCTGTGCGAGCACTGCCATGGGCAGATGAGGCTGATCAACAGCTTTCCAGGATAGCCCCTTCTGGCTGCCAGCTATCTGCAGATGTTCGCACTTTCGGAGCAGGGCAGCGAAAGGAGCCTGGCTGGGACACCATCTTTCCCAGGCTACGTTTGAAGTTTGAGGTGGCAAGACAAGCAAGCAGCCCCATTCTCTGTGCCTCTGTGCGAGCACTGCCATGGGCAGATGAGGCTGAGCAACAGCTTTCCAGGCTAGCCCCTTCTGCCTGCCAGCTATCTGCAGACGTTCGCACTTTCGGAGCAGGGCTGCGAAAGGAGCCTGGCTGGGACACCAACTTTCCCAGGCTACGTTTGAAGTTTGAGGTGGCAAGACAAGCAAGCAGCCCCGTTCTCTGTGCCTCTGTGCGAGCACTGCCATGGGCAGATGAGGCTGAGCAACAGCTTTCCAGGCTAGCCCCTTCTGGCTGCCAGCTATCTGCAGACGTTCGCACTTTCGGAGCAGGGCTGCGAAAGGAGCCTGGCTGGGACACCAACTTTCCCAGGCTACGTTGGAAGTTTCAAGTGGCAAGACAAGCAAGCAGCCCCATTCTCTGTGCCTCTGTGTTTCGGTTTCGGCTGCCGCCGGCAACAAAAGCGCCACGCGGCCGCCCCTCCCCCCGCCGGCGTGCGGAGGAGAATGGAAAGAAACAGGCAGAAAACTGGTGGGTCGGGATAAGGGCAGTTTAACAGAACAGCAAACAGAGGGAAAACAGGAACAACAACGATACAAATAAGGAGAAAACACAACCACGAACCGTACACAGCCGCTCTCCCGAAACCGGACCGGCGCTGCGCCCGCCCAAGCCGCGAGTGCCTTCCCGCCGCACCGCCCCCCCCCCCCCCACCGGAACCCAGCGTGACGGCACATGGTATGGAATACCAGGCTCTGTTTGGCCAGGTGGGGTCAGCCCCCACCCACTGGCTGTGCCCCTTCCTGGATTCCAGTGAAAATTAACCCTGTTCTGGCCAAACCCAGGACATTATCCACCCCTTATTCCATACCATCTACGTCATGCCCAGGTCCCCCATTGTCCAGTTGATCACCACCACTTCTCCTGTCTCCAGATATCATTCCTTTAGTCTATGGATCATCACTCTAAAGTGTCCATTGAGTTCATTTAATCCATGACTTCAGGCTCCATCTGTCGTTATGGTCTTCCGTGGCAGGGGAGGTGATGTGTGGTGATGGGCGGTCACTTGCTGCATCCGGAGCTCACGGCTGATGTATCTGGTGCAGCCCGTGCCCACAGTCTGCAGGAGATGTTGATCTTGATGAAGTTGCTGGATGCCAGTTGTTGAAAACCAGGTCCAGTTCCATCATCGCTGTGCTCTGCTAGGTTTTCATCGAAAAAGTCCATCCTTCTTTAATCTGGACAATTCTTACTATGCTACTACTGGTACAAACTATAACAATTATAACAGTGATAACAGACAGTGACAGGGTTATTTAACAACTAACTTTATACAATTTATTTATGGACTATTCTCGCCCAAAATTAAATCCCCATGAGGTACACATCGGACTTCCCCATCCTTCCGCATTACCCACCAGGTACACCCAGGTCCTTGAGCAAAGGCAATCCCGCGGACAGGCTTGCCTGTGCCCGAGGCAGGACTAACCCAAACCGTCTTCCCTAACATGTTCCGCATGTGCACTACAGGGACTTTATCCCCTTCTACTGGGCGCTGAGGTTTTGACTGGGCAGGACCAGCCCGGTTGGTGGACCCTCTGGTGTTAACCAACCAGGTGGCCTTTGCTAAATGGGTATCCCAATTTTTGAAAGTCCCACCCCCCATTGCCCTCAAAGTGGTTTTTAGCAGCCCATTGTAACGTTCGATCTTTCCAGAGGCTGGTGCATGGTAGGGGATGTGATACACCCACTCAATACCGTGTTCTTTGGCCCAGGTGTCTATGAGGCTGTTGCGAAAATGAGTCCCGTTGTCCGACTCAATTCTTTCGGGAGTGCCATGTCGCCACAGGACTTGTTTTTCCAGGCCCAGGATGGTATTCCGGGCAGTGGCATGGGGCACAGGGTAGGTTTCCAGCCATCCGGTGGTGGCCTCCACCATTGTGAGCACATAGCGCTTGCCTTGGCGGGTTTGTGGCAGTGTGATGTAGTCAATCTGCCAAGCCTCCCCATATTTATATTTTAGCCATCGTCCTCCATACCACTGAGGCTTTACCCGCTTGGCTTGCTTGATTGCAGCGCATGTCTCACATTCATGGATAACCTGTGCAATAGTGTCCATGGTCAAGTCCACCCCTCGGTCACGAGCCCATCTGTATGTCGCGTCTCTTCCTTGGTGGCCCGAGGTGTCATGGGCCCACCGAGCTATAAAGAGTTCACCCTTATGTTGCCAGTCCAGATCCACCTGAGCCACTTCAATCTTAGCAGCCTGATCTACCTGGTGGTTGTTTTGATGTTCTTCAGTGGCCCGACTCTTAGGGACGTGGGCGTCCACGTGACGGACTTTTACAGGCAACTGCTCTAGCCGGGCAGCAATATCTTGCCACAATGGGGCAGCCCAGATAGGTTTGCCTCTGCGCTGCCAGTTGTTCTTCTTCCATTGCTGCAGCCACCCCCACAAGGCATTGGCCACCATCCAAGAGTCAGTGTAAAGATAGAGCACTGGCCACTTCTCTCGACTGGCAATGTCTAAAGCCAGCTGGATGGCTTTCACCTCTGCAAACTGGCTGGACTCACCTTCTCCCTCGGCAGTTTCCGCGACTTGTCGTGTAGGGCTCCATACAGCAGCCTTCCACCTCCGCTGCTTCCCCACAATGCGACAGGACCCATCCGTGAACAGGGCATACTGTTTCTTATCTTCTGGCAGCTGGTTATACAGTGGGGCCTCTTCAGCACGTGTCACCTCCTCCTCTGGTGATGCTCCGAAATCTTTGCCTTCTGGCCAGTCCATGATTACCTCCAGAATTCCTGGGCGACTGGGGTTTCCCATTCGGGCACGCTGGGTGATCAGAGCGACCCACTTACTCCACGTAGCATCGGTGGCATGATGCGTAGAAGGGACCCTCTCTTTGAACATCCAGCCCAGGACCGGCAATCGTGGAGCTAGGAGGAGCTGTGCTTCAGTGCCGACCACTTCTGAAGCAGCTCGAACGCCTTCATATGCTGCCAGAATCTCTTTTTCAGTGGGAGTATAGCGGGCCTCGGATCCTTTGTATCCCCGGCTCCAGAACCCCAGGGGTCGACCTCGAGTCTCCCCTGGTGCTTTCTGCCAGAGACTCCAGGTTGGGCCATTCTCCCCGGCTGCGGTGTAGAGCACGTTTTTAACATCTTGCCCTGACCGGACTGGACCAAGGGCTACGGCATGAACTATCTCCCGTTTAATTTGTTCAAATGCCTGTCGTTGCTCAGGGCCCCATTCAAAATCATTCTTCTTCCGGGTCACGTGGTACAGAGGACTCACAATTTGGCTGTAATTTGGGATGTGCATCCTCCAAAAACCCACAACACCCAGGAAGGCCTGTGCTTCCTTTTTGCTGGTGGGTGGAGACATAGCTGCTATTTTGTTGATGACATCCATTGGGATTTGACGGCGCCCATCCTGCCATTTTATTCCCAAAAACTGGATCTCTTGCGCAGGTCCCTTGACTTTACTTCGCTTAATGGCGAAACCGGCTTTCAGAAGGATTTGAACTATTTTCTCCCCTTTCTCAAAAACTTCCTCCGCTGTGTCGCCCCATACAATGATGTCATCGATGTACTGCAGATGTTCTGGGGCTTCACCCTTTTCCAGTGCAGTCTGGATTAGTCCATGGCAAATGGTGGGACTGTGTTTCCACCCCTGGGGCAGTCGATTCCAGGTGTACTGGATGCCCCTCCAGGTGAAAGCAAACTGTGGCCTGCACTCTGCTGCCAAAGGGATGGAGAAGAATGCATTAGCGATGTCAATTGTCGCATACCACTTGGCTGCCTTTGACTCCAGCTGATATTGAAGTTCTAGCATGTCTGGCACAGCAGCACTCAGCGGTGGTGTGACTTCATTCAGGCCACGGTAGTCTATTGTCAGTCTCCACTCTCCAGTAGATTTTCTCACTGGCCATATGGGACTATTAAAGGGTGAGCGAGTTTTACTGATCACTCCTTGACTCTCCAGCTGGCGGATCAGCTGATGAATGGGGAGAAGGGAGTCTCGGTTGGTACGATACTGTCGCCGGTGCACCGTTGTGGTCGCGATGGGTACCTGTTGTTCTTCAACCCTCAGCAACCCCACAACGGAAGGATCCTCCGAGAGACCAGGCAAAATGGACAGCTGTTTAATTTCTTCCGTCTCCACAGCAGCTATGCCAAAAGCCCACCGATACCCCTTTGGGTCCTTGAAATAGCCTCTCCTAAGATAGTCTATCCCAAGGATGCACGGAGCCTCGGGGCCAGTTACAATGGGGTGCTTCTGCCAGTCCTGCCCAGTGAGGCTCACTTCAGCCTCCAGTAGACTCAGCTCTTGGGACCCCCCTGTCACTCCCGAAATGCAAATGGACTCTGACCCTTTGAACTCTGATGGCATTAAAGTACACTGTGCACCAGTGTCCACTAGAGCTTTATACTCTTGTGGATCTGACGTGCCAGGCCACCGAATCCACACCGTCCAATAGACACGGTTGTCCCTTTCCTCCACCTGGCTGGAGGCAGGGCCCCTCTAATCCTCGTCAGAGAAATTGCTGCTCACCTGCTGTAAAAATGACTTGGAGGTCCCCTCCAGAGGATCGGAATCAAGGTCAAACTGTCTACCTGGTCTGGAGAGCTGGCTTTTGGAAACTGGGGCGGCACTTTTCCTAACAGAATCCCCTTTTGTGATTGTTTTACCTCGCAACTCACGTACTCGTGCCTCTAGACTTGAGGTGGGTTTTCCATCCCACTTCCTCATGTCCTCTCCGTGGTCACGCAGGTAAAACCACAGGGTGCCCCGGGGTGTATAGCCTCTGTATTCCCTCTCCTGAGCAGAGAAACGCCTGCCCCTAATAGCTGAGATGCGGGCCCGCACAGGTGGGGAGTAGGACATATTCCTGTCTAGTCGCTTGACCAGTTTCTCCACAGCTGAGACAAGGGAGGAAGAGATACTTTCCTCATATTGGCGGAGTCTGACAGCCACCTCGTCTACTGTTGGTGTGTCTTTACCTTTCCAGTTTACAACTGCCAGTGAGTTGGCATGCGAGGAGGGTGCGCTCCGCACAAACTTCCTCCACATGGATTGTGAGCACTGGAGTTCATCTGGGTCTGTGGGTACCTGCTCATCATCTGTGTCACAGTAAACCAGCTCCCGCACAGCTAATTCCCTCAAGTACTGAATACCCCTTTCCATATTGGTCCACTTGCCAGGATAGCATACAAAATCGTCACTGAAGGGGTATCTCTCCCTCACCCCTGAGAGAAGTCTCCTCCAGAGGCTGAGGACTTGTTCCTTTTTCCCAATGGCCTTGTCAATGCCCCCATCCCTGGCCAGGGATCCCAGCTGCTTGGCTTCCTTGCCCTCTAACTCCAAGCTGCTGGCCCCGTTATCCCAGCACCGCAGCAGCCAGGTGGCAATGTGCTCTCCTGGATGGCGGCTGAAATCTTTCCGCATGTCTCGCAGCTCGCCCAGGGACAGGGACCGGGTGATGATCTCTGTCTCTATCTCCCGTGATGACCCTGGCTCATCGTCATCCCTCCCGGAGCGATCTGCTCTCTTTGCGTCTTTCTTTAGTTTTACAGGGGCGACTGCTACCTGCACAGGTTGGTCATTGGGCTCAGTCACTGTGCCTGTGGCTGGAGCTGGGGCTGGAGCAGCTGCTGTGCCCGCTGGGGAAATCGAGGCAGACCCTGCAGCTGTGGCTGCAGCAGCCGTGGTGCCAGTCGGGGGGGCTGGGACTGCCTGCTGGGCTGGAGGGGCTGCAGGGCCGGCTGGGGAGGCAGCGCCAGCTGCAGTGCCTGCCGCTTCATTTCCCCCCCTTTCCCTCCTAAGGCACTGAACAGTGTTGAACAGGGCTCGGTAGGCGTGGGCCAGACCCCAGCACATTGTGGTGATCTGTGTCTCTCTGGAGTTCCCAGGGTGGCAGCACACTTTTTTCAGATATTTTACCAGATTGTCCGGATTCTGTATTTGTTCAGGGGTGAGTTTAAAACACACCGCAGGTGCCCACTGCTCTAGACATCTGCCCATGCTGTCCCACACACCCAGCCACTCACAGCTATCCAGCCCCGGGGCAGGTCTCTGCAGGATGTTCTTAACGACTTGCTTAACCCTAAACAAAACCTGCAACCCATTCAGGAGGCATAACAAAAGGAGAGTGCTGCCCTGAGCATCCCACGGGTACTCAAAATTCTCAAAAGCCGTTAGGACCAGCCTGAGGGAGAGAGGGGGGGCGAAAGAGTGGGGGAAGGTATCCCCTTCGGTTTTCCCCACAGATTGGGTTTGATTATTAACAAAATCTAAGACATAGGATCCGAGGTACGGAAATGACCGCAGTGCCGCATGCAAATAAAAGACTAATTTCATGCACAGTGATGTTATCATATCATAAGTCGATATCGTACAGTACAGCAAAATCATCATCCTGATCTTCTTTCCCGAGGTAACAAACAGCACGGCGGCAAACACATACAGCAAGTAAGGATTTACGTAGCAGAGATATTTGATCAAAGTCAGAAACATTTTTACCGGCGACTATTTTAACACAGAAAAATGCGTATAACAAAATTTAACAAAATCTAAGAAAGCAGTTTTAACACCCGCTGCTCAGCCCTGCCGTTATCCCCGCTCCACGTCTGGGCGCCAATTAAATGTTTCGGTTTCGGCTGCCGCCGGCAACAAAAGCGCCACGCGGCCGCCCCTCCCCCCGCCGGCGTGCGGAGGAGAATGGAAAGAAACAGGCAGAAAACTGGTGGGTCGGGATAAGGGCAGTTTAACAGAACAGCAAACAGAGGGAAAACAGGAACAACAACGATACAAATAAGGAGAAAACACAACCACGAACCGTACACAGCCGCTCTCCCGAAACCGGACCGGCGCTGCGCCCGCCCAAGCCGCGAGTGCCTTCCCGCCGCACCGCCCCCCCCCCCCACCGGAACCCAGCGTGACGGCACATGGTATGGAATACCAGGCTCTGTTTGGCCAGGTGGGGTCAGCCCCCACCCACTGGCTGTGCCCCTTCCTGGATTCCAGTGAAAATTAACCCTGTTCTGGCCAAACCCAGGACACTCTGTGCGCGCACTGCCATGGGCAGATGAGGCTGAGCAACAGCTTTCCAGGCTAGCCCCTTCTGCCTGCCAGCTATCCTCAGACGTTCGCACTTTCGGAGCAGGGCTGCGAAAGGAGCCTGGCAGGGACACCACCATTCCCAGCATGCGTTTGAAGTTTCAAGTGGCAAGATAAGCAAGTATCCCCATTCTCTGTGCCTCTCTGCGAACAGTGCCATGGGCAGATGAGGCTGAGCAACAGCTTTCCAGGCTAGCCCCTTCTGCCTGCCAGCTATCTGCAGACGTTCGCACTTTCGGAGCAGGGCTGCGAAAGGAGCCTGGCTGGGACACCAACTTTCCCAGGCTACATTGGAAGTTTCAAGTGGCAAGACAAGCAAGCAGCCCCATTCTCTGTGCCTCTGTGCGAGCACTGCCATGGGCAGATGAGGCTGAGCAACAGCTTTCCAGGCTAGCCCCTTCTGCCTGCCAGCTATCCTCAGACGTTCGCACTTTCGGAGCAGGGTTGCGAAAGGAGCCTGGAAGGGACACCACCATTCCCAGCATGCGTTTGAAGTTTCAAGTGGCAAGATAAGCAAGTATCCCCATTCTCTGTGCCTCTCTGCGAACAGTGCCATGGGCAGATGAGGCTGAGCAACAGCTTTCCAGGATAGCCCCTTCTGCCTGCCAGCTATCTGCAGACGTTCGCACTTTCGGAGCAGGGCTGCGAAAGGAGCCTGGCTGGGACACCAACTTTCCCAGGCTACGTTTGAAGTTTGAGGTGGCAAGACAAGCAAGCAGCCCCGTTCTCTGTGCCTCTGTGCGAGCACTGCCATGGGCAGATGAGGCTGAGCAACAGCTTTCCAGGATAGCCCCTTCTGGCTGCCAGCTATCTGCAGACGTTTGCACTTTCGGAGCAGGGCTGCGAAAGGAGCCTGGCTGGGACACCAACTTTCCCAGGCTACGTTGGAAGTTTCAAGTGGCAAGATAAGCAAGTATCCCCATTCTCTGTGCCTCTCTGCGAACAGTGCCATGGGCAGATGAGGCTGAGCAACAGCTTTCCAGGCTAGCCCCTTCTGCCTGCCAGCTATCTGCAGACGTTCTCATTTCAAGAGCAGGGCTGCAAAAGGAGCCTGGCAGGGACACCACCATTCCCAGCATGCGTTTGAAGTTTCAAGTGGCAAGATAAGCAAGCAGCCCCATTCTCTGTGCCTCTATGCGAACAGTGCCATGGGCAGATGAGGCTGAGCAACAGCTTTCCAGGCTAGCCCCTTCTGCCTGCCAGCTATCTGCAGACGTTCGCACTTTCGGAGCAGGGCTGCGAAAGGAGCCTGGCTGGGACACCAATTTTCCCAGGCTACGTTGGAAGTTTCAAGTGGCAAGACAAGCAAGCAGCCCCATTCTCTGTGCCTCTGTGCGCGCACTGCCATGGGCAGATGAGGCTGAGCAACAGCTTTCCAGGCTAGCCCCTTCTGCCTGCCAGCTATCCTCAGACGTTCGCACTTTCGGAGCAGGGCTGCGAAAGGAGCCTGGCAGGGACACCACCATTCCCAGCATGCGTTTGAAGTTTCAAGTGGCAAGATAAGCAAGTATCCCCATTCTCTGTGCCTCTCTGCGAACAGTGCCATGGGCAGATGAGGCTGAGCAACAGCTTTCCAGGATAGCCCCTTCTGCCTGCCAGCTATCTGCAGACGTTCGCACTTTCGGAGCAGGGCTGCGAAAGGAGCCTGGCTGGGACACCAACTTTCCCAGGCTACATTGGAAGTTTCAAGTGGCAAGACAAGCAAGCAGCCCCATTCTCTGTGCCTCTGTGCGAGCACTGCCATGGGCAGATGAGGCTGAGCAACAGCTTTCCAGGCTAGCCCCTTCTGCCTGCCAGCTATCCTCAGACGTTCGCACTTTCGGAGCAGGGTTGCGAAAGGAGCCTGGAAGGGACACCACCATTCCCAGCATGCGTTTGAAGTTTCAAGTGGCAAGATAAGCAAGTATCCCCATTCTCTGTGCCTCTCTGCGAACAGTGCCATGGGCAGATGAGGCTGAGCAACAGCTTTCCAGGATAGCCCCTTCTGCCTGCCAGCTATCTGCAGACGTTCGCACTTTCGGAGCAGGGCTGCGAAAGGAGCCTGGCTGGGACACCAACTTTCCCAGGCTACGTTTGAAGTTTGAGGTGGCAAGACAAGCAAGCAGCCCCGTTCTCTGTGCCTCTGTGCGAGCACTGCCATGGGCAGATGAGGCTGAGCAACAGCTTTCCAGGATAGCCCCTTCTGGCTGCCAGCTATCTGCAGACGTTTGCACTTTCGGAGCAGGGCTGCGAAAGGAGCCTGGCTGGGACACCAACTTTCCCAGGCTACGTTGGAAGTTTCAAGTGGCAAGATAAGCAAGTATCCCCATTCTCTGTGCCTCTCTGCGAACAGTGCCATGGGCAGATGAGGCTGAGCAACAGCTTTCCAGGCTAGCCCCTTCTGCCTGCCAGCTATCTGCAGACGTTCTCATTTCAAGAGCAGGGCTGCAAAAGGAGCCTGGCAGGGACACCACCATTCCCAGCATGCGTTTGAAGTTTCAAGTGGCAAGATAAGCAAGCAGCCCCATTCTCTGTGCCTCTGTGCGAACAGTGCCATGGGCAGATGAGGCTGAGCAACAGCTTTCCAGGCTAGCCCCTTCTGCCTGCCAGCTATCTGCAGACGTTCGCACTTTCGGAGCAGGGCTGCGAAAGGAGCCTGGCTGGGACACCACCATTCCCAGGCTACGTTGGAAGTTTCAAGTGGCAAGACAAGCAAGCAGCCCCATTCTCTGTGCCTCTGTGCGCGCACTGCCATGGGCAGATGAGGCTGAGCAACAGCTTTCCAGGCTAGCCCCTTCTGCCTGCCAGCTATCCTCAGACGTTCGCACTTTCGGAGCAGGGCTGCGAAAGGAGCCTGGCAGGGACACCACCATTCCCAGCATGCGTTTGAAGTTTCAAGTGGCAAGATAAGCAAGTATCCCCATTCTCTGTGCCTCTCTGCGAACAGTGCCATGGGCAGATGAGGCTGAGCAACAGCTTTCCAGGATAGCCCCTTCTGCCTGCCAGCTATCTGCAGACGTTCGCACTTTCGGAGCAGGGCTGCGAAAGGAGCCTGGCTGGGACACCAACTTTCCCAGGCTACATTGGAAGTTTCAAGTGGCAAGACAAGCAAGCAGCCCCATTCTCTGTGCCTCTGTGCGAGCACTGCCATGGGCAGATGAGGCTGAGCAACAGCTTTCCAGGCTAGCCCCTTCTGCCTGCCAGCTATCCTCAGACGTTCGCACTTTCGGAGCAGGGTTGCGAAAGGAGCCTGGAAGGGACACCACCATTCCCAGCATGCGTTTGAAGTTTCAAGTGGCAAGATAAGCAAGTATCCCCATTCTCTGTGCCTCTCTGCGAACAGTGCCATGGGCAGATGAGGCTGAGCAACAGCTTTCCAGGATAGCCCCTTCTGCCTGCCAGCTATCTGCAGACGTTCGCACTTTCGGAGCAGGGCTGCGAAAGGAGCCTGGCTGGGACACCAACTTTCCCAGGCTACGTTTGAAGTTTGAGGTGGCAAGACAAGCAAGCAGCCCCGTTCTCTGTGCCTCTGTGCGAGCACTGCCATGGGCAGATGAGGCTGAGCAACAGCTTTCCAGGATAGCCCCTTCTGGCTGCCAGCTATCTGCAGACGTTTGCACTTTCGGAGCAGGGCTGCGAAAGGAGCCTGGCTGGGACACCACCTTTCCCAGGCTACGTTGGAAGTTTCAAGTGGCAAGATAAGCAAGTATCCCCATTCTCTGTGCCTCTCTGCGAACAGTGCCATGGGCAGATGAGGCTGAGCAACAGCTTTCCAGGCTAGCCCCTTCT
This sequence comes from Opisthocomus hoazin, assembly GCF_030867145.1. Lineage (NCBI taxonomy): Eukaryota > Metazoa > Chordata > Aves > Opisthocomiformes > Opisthocomidae > Opisthocomus > Opisthocomus hoazin. The sequence continues at coordinate 967,024 of NC_134441.1, forward strand.
GCCTGCCAGCTATCTGCAGACGTTCTCATTTCAAGAGCAGGGCTGCAAAAGGAGCCTGGCAGGGACACCACCATTCCCAGCATGCGTTTGAAGTTTCAAGTGGCAAGATAAGCAAGCAGCCCCATTCTCTGTGCCTCTATGCGAACAGTGCCATGGGCAGATGAGGCTGAGCAACAGCTTTCCAGGCTAGCCCCTTCTGCCTGCCAGCTATCTGCAGACGTTCGCACTTTCGGAGCAGGGCTGCGAAAGGAGCCTGGCTGGGACACCACCATTCCCAGGCTACGATGGAAGTTTCAAGTGGCAAGACAAGCAAGCAGCCCCATTCTCTGTGCCTCTGTGCGCGCACTGCCATGGGCAGATGAGGCTGAGCAACAGCTTTCCAGGCTAGCCCCTTCTGCCTGCCAGCTATCCTCAGACGTTCGCACTTTCGGAGCAGGGCTGCGAAAGGAGCCTGGCAGGGACACCACCATTCCCAGCATGCCTTTGAAGTTTCAAGTGGCAAGATAAGCAAGTATCCCCATTCTCTGTGCCTCTCTGCGAACAGTGCCATGGGCAGATGAGGCTGAGCAACAGCTTTCCAGGATAGCCCCTTCTGCCTGCCAGCTATCTGCAGACGTTCGCACTTTCGGAGCAGGGCTGCGAAAGGAGCCTGGCTGGGACACCAACTTTCCCAGGCTACATTGGAAGTTTCAAGTGGCAAGACAAGCAAGCAGCCCCATTCTCTGTGCCTCTGTGCGAGCACTGCCATGGGCAGATGAGGCTGAGCAACAGCTTTCCAGGCTAGCCCCTTCTGCCTGCCAGCTATCCTCAGACGTTCGCACTTTCGGAGCAGGGTTGCGAAAGGAGCCTGGAAGGGACACCACCATTCCCAGCATGCGTTTGAAGTTTCAAGTGGCAAGATAAGCAAGTATCCCCATTCTCTGTGCCTCTCTGCGAACAGTGCCATGGGCAGATGAGGCTGAGCAACAGCTTTCCAGGATAGCCCCTTCTGCCTGCCAGCTATCTGCAGACGTTCGCACTTTCGGAGCAGGGCTGCGAAAGGAGCCTGGCTGGGACACCAACTTTCCCAGGCTACGTTTGAAGTTTGAGGTGGCAAGACAAGCAAGCAGCCCCGTTCTCTGTGCCTCTGTGCGAGCACTGCCATGGGCAGATGAGGCTGAGCAACAGCTTTCCAGGATAGCCCCTTCTGGCTGCCAGCTATCTGCAGACGTTTGCACTTTCGGAGCAGGGCTGCGAAAGGAGCCTGGCTGGGACACCACCTTTCCCAGGCTACGTTGGAAGTTTCAAGTGGCAAGATAAGCAAGTATCCCCATTCTCTGTGCCTCTCTGCGAACAGTGCCATGGGCAGATGAGGCTGAGCAACAGCTTTCCAGGCTAGCCCCTTCTGCCTGCCAGCTATCTGCAGACGTTCTCATTTCAAGAGCAGGGCTGCAAAAGGAGCCTGGCAGGGACACCACCATTCCCAGCATGCGTTTGAAGTTTCAAGTGGCAAGATAAGCAAGCAGCCCCATTCTCTGTGCCTCTATGCGAACAGTGCCATGGGCAGATGAGGCTGAGCAACAGCTTTCCAGGCTAGCCCCTTCTGCCTGCCAGCTATCTGCAGACGTTCGCACTTTCGGAGCAGGGCTGCAAAAGGAGCCTGGCTGGGACACCAACTTTCCCAGGCTACGTTTGAAGTTTGAGGTGGCAAGATAAGAAAGTATCCCCAGTCTCTGTGCCTCTCTGCGAACAGTGCCATGGGCAGATGAGGCTGAGCAACAGCTTTCCAGGATAGCCCCTTCTGCCTGCCAGCTATCTGCAGACGCTCGCACTTTCGGAGCAGGGCAGCGAAAGGAGCCTGGCTGGGACACCAACTTTCCCAGGCTACGTTTGAAGTTTGAGTTGGCAAGACAAGCAAGAAGCCCCGTTCTCTGTGCCTTTGTGCGAGCACTGCCATGGGCAGATGAGGCTGAGCAACAGCTTTCCAGGATAGCCCCTTCTGGCTGCCAGCTATCTGCAGATGTTCGCACTTTCGGAGCAGGGCAGCGAAAGGAGCCTGGCTGGGACACCATCTTTCCCAGGCTACGTTTGAAGTTTGAGGTGGCAAGACAAGCAAGCAGCCCCTTTATCTGTGCCTCTGTGCGAGCACTGCCATGGGCAGATGAGGCTGAGCAACAGCTTTCCAGGCTAGCCCCTTCTGGCTGCCAGCTATCTGCAGACGTTCGCACTTTTGGAGCAGGGCTGCGAAAGGAGCCTGGCTGGGACACCAACTTTCCCAGGCTACGTTTGAAGTTTGAGGTGGCAAGACAAGCAAGCAGCCCCGTTCTCTGTGCCTCTGTGCGAGCACTGCCATGGGCAGATGAGGCTGAGCAAGAGCTTTCCAGGCTAGCCCCTTCTGGCTGCCAGCTATCTGCAGACGTTCGCACTTTCGGAGCAGGGCTGCGAAAGGAGCCTGGCTGGGACACCAACTTTCCCAGGCTACGTTGGAAGTTTCAAGTGGCAAGACAAGCAAGCAGCCCCATTCTCTGTGCCTCTGTGCGAGCACTGCCATGGGCAGATGAGGCTGAGCAACAGCTTTCCAGGCTAGCCCCTTCTGCCTGCCAGCTATCTGCAGACGTTCGCACTTTCGGAGCAGGGCTGCGAAAGGAGCCTGGCAGGGACACCACCATTCCCAGCATGCGTTTGAAGTTTCAAGTGGCAAGATAAGCAAGTATCCCCATTCTCTGTGCCTCTCTGCGAACAGTGCCATGGGCAGATGAGGCTGAGCAACAGCTTTCCAGGCTAGCCCCTTCTGGCTGCCAGCTATCTGCAGACGTTCGCACTTTCGGAGCAGGGCTGCGAAAGGAGCCTGGCTGGGACACCAACTTTCCCAGGATACGTTTGAAGTTTGAGGTGGCAAGACAAGCAAGCAGCCCCGTTCTCTGTGCCTCTGTGCGAGCACTGCCATGGGCAGATGAGGCTGATCAACAGCTTTCCAGGATAGCCCCTTCTGGCTGCCAGCTATCTGCAGATGTTCGCACTTTCGGAGCAGGGCAGCGAAAGGAGCCTGGCTGGGACACCATCTTTCCCAGGCTACGTTTGAAGTTTGAGGTGGCAAGACAAGCAAGCAGCCCCGTTCTCTGTGCCTCTGTGCGAGCACTGCCATGGGCAGATGAGGCTGAGCAACAGCTTTCCAGGCTAGCCCCTTCTGGCTGCCAGCTATCTGCAGACGTTCGCACTTTCGGAGCAGGGCTGCGAAAGGAGCCTGGCTGGGACACCAACTTTCCCAGGCTACGTTTGAAGTTTGAGGTGGCAAGACAAGCAAGCAGCCCCGTTCTCTGTGCCTCTGTGCGAGCACTGCCATGGGCAGATGAGGCTGAGCAACAGCTTTCCAGGCTAGCCCCTTCTGGCTGCCAGCTATCTGCAGACGTTCGCACTTTCGGAGCAGGGCTGCGAAAGGAGCCTGGCTGGGACACCAACTTTCCCAGGCTACGTTGGAAGTTTCAAGTGGCAAGACAAGCAAGCAGCCCCATTCTCTGTGCCTCTGTGCGCGCACTGCCATGGGCAGATGAGGCTGAGCAACAGCTTTCCAGGCTAGCCCCTTCTGCCTGCCAGCTATCCTCAGACGTTCGCACTTTCGGAGCAGGGCTGCGAAAGGAGCCTGGCAGGGACACCACCATTCCCAGCATGCGTTTGAAGTTTCAAGTGGCAAGATAAGCAAGTATCCCCATTCTCTGTGCCTCTCTGCGAACAGTGCCATGGGCAGATGAGGCTGAGCAACAGCTTTCCAGGCTAGCCCCTTCTGCCTGCCAGCTATCTGCAGACGTTCGCACTTTCGGAGCAGGGCTGCGAAAGGAGCCTGGCTGGGACACCAACTTTCCCAGGCTACGTTGGAAGTTTCAAGTGGCAAGACAAGCAAGCAGCCCCATTCTCTGTGCCTCTGTGCGAGCACTGCCATGGGCAGATGAGGCTGAGCAACAGCTTTCCAGGATAGCCCCTTCTGGCTGCCAGCTATCTGCAGACGTTCGCACTTTCGGAGCAGGGCAGCGAAAGGAGCCTGGCTGCGACACCATCTTTCCCAGGCTACGTTTGAAGTTTGAGGTGGCAAGACAAGCAAGCAGCCCCATTCTCTGTGCCTCTGTGCGAGCACTGCCATGGGCAGATGAGGCTGAGCAACAGCTTTCCAGGCTAGCCCCTTCTGCCTGCCAGCTATCTGCAGACGTTCGCACTTTCGGAGCAGGGCTGCGAAAGGAGCCTGGCTGGGACACAAACTTTCCCAGGCTACGTTTGAAGTTTGAGGTGGCAAGACAAGCAAGCAGCTCCATTCTCTGTGCCGCTGTGCGCGCACTGCCATGGGCAGATGAGGCTGAGCAACAGCTTTCCAGGCTAGCCCCTTCTGCCTGCCAGCTATCCTCAGACGTTCGCACTTTCGGAGCAGGGCTGCGAAAGGAGCCTGGCAGGGACACCACCATTCCCAGCATGCGTTTGAAGTTTCAAGTGGCAAGATAAGCAAGTATCCCCATTCTCTGTGCCTCTCTGCGAACAGTGCCATGGGCAGATGAGGCTGAGCAACAGCTTTCCAGGCTAGCCCCTTCTGGCTGCCAGCTATCTGCAGACGTTCGCACTTTCGGAGCAGGGCTGCGAAAGGAGCCTGGCTGGGACACCAACTTTCCCAGGCTACGTTTGAAGTTTGAGGTGGCAAGACAAGCAAGCAGCCCCGTTCTCTGTGCCTCTGTGCCAGCACTGCCATGGGCAGATGAGGCTGAGCAACAGCTTTCCAGGATAGCCCCTTCTGGCTGCCAGCTATATGCAGATGTTCACACTTTCGGAGCAGGGCAGCGAAAGGAGCCTGGCAGGGACACCATCTTTCCCAGGCTACGTTTGAAGTTTGAGGTGGCAAGACAAGCAAGCAGCCCCATTCTCTGTGCCTCTGTGCGAGCACTGCCATGGGCAGATGAGGCTGAGCAACAGCTTTCCAGGCTAGCCCCTTCTGCCTGCCAGCTATCTGCAGACGTTCGCACTTTCGGAGCAGGGCTGCGAAAGGAGCCTGGCTGGGACACCAACTTTCCCAGGCTACGTTTGAAGTTTGAGGTGGCAAGACAAGCAAGCAGCCCCGTTCTCTGTGCCTCTGTGCGAGCACTGCCATGGGCAGATGAGGCTGAGCAACAGCTTTCCAGGATAGCCCCTTCTGCCTGCCAGCTATCTGCAGACGTTCGCACTTTCGGAGCAGGGCAGCGAAAGGAGCCTGGCTGGGACACCATCTTTCCCAGGCTACGTTTGAAGTTTGAGGTGGCAAGACAAGCAAGCAGCCCCATTCTCTGTGCCTCTGTGCGAGCACTGCCATGGGCAGATGAGGCTGAGCAACAGCTTTCCAGGATAGCCCCTTCTGCCTGCCAGCTATCTGCAGACGTTCGCACTTTCGGAGCAGGGCAGCGAAAGGAGCCTGGCTGGGACACCATCTTTCCCAGGCTACGTTTGAAGTTTGAGGTGGCAAGACAAGCAAGCAGCCCCATTCTCTGTGCCTCTGTGCGAGCACTGCCATGGGCAGATGAGGCTGAGCAACAGCTTTCCAGGCTAGCCCCTTCTGCCTGCCAGCTATCTGCAGACGTTCGCACTTTCGGAGCAGGGCTGCGAAAGGAGCCTGGCTGGGACACCATCTTTCCCAGGCTACGTTTGAAGTTTGAGGTGGCAAGACAAGCAAGCAGCCCCATTCTCTGTGCCTCTGTGCGAGCACTGCCATGGGCAGATGAGGCTGAGCAACAGCTTTCCAGGCTAGCCCCTTCTGCCTGCCAGCTATCTGCAGACGTTCGCACTTTCGGAGCAGGGCTGCGAAAGGAGCCTGGCTGGGACACCAACTTTCCCAGGCTACGTTTGAAGTTTGAGGTGGCAAGACAAGCAAGCAGCTCCATTCTCTTTGCCGCTGTGCGCGCACTGCCATGGGCAGATGAGGCTGAGCAACAGCTTTCCAGGCTAGCCCCTTCTGCCTGCCAGCTATCCTCAGACGTTCGCACTTTCGGAGCAGGGCTGCGAAAGGAGCCTGGCAGGGACACCACCATTCCCAGCATGCGTTTGAAGTTTCAAGTGGCAAGATAAGAAAGTATCCCCATTCTCTGTGCCTCTCTGCGAACAGTGCCATGGGCAGATGAGGCTGAGCAACAGCTTTCCAGGCTAGCCCCTTCTGCCTGCCAGCTATCTGCAGACGTTCGCACTTTCGGAGCAGGCCTGCGAAAGGAGCCTGGCTGGGACACCAACTTTCCCAGGCTACGTTTGAAGTTTGAGGTGGCAAGACAAGCAAGCAGCCCCGTTCTCTGTGCCTCTGTGCGAGCACTGCCATGGGCAGATGAGGCTGAGCAATAGCTTTCCAGGATAGCCCCTTCTGCCTGCCAGCTATCTGCAGACGTTCGCACTTTCGGAGCAGGGCAGCGAAAGGAGCCTGGCTGGGACACCATCTTTCCCAGGCTGCGTTTGAAGTTTGAGGTGGCAAGACAAGCAAGCAGCCCCATTCTCTGTGCCTCTGTGCGAGCACTGCCATGGGCAGATGAGGCTGAGCAACAGCTTTCCAGGATAGCCCCTTCTGCCTGCCAGCTATCTGCAGACGTTCGCACTTTCGGAGCAGGGCTGCGAAAGGAGCCTGGCTGGGACACCAACTTTCCCAGGCTACGTTTGAAGTTTGAGGTGGCAAGACAAGCAAGCAGCCCCGTTCTCTGTGCCTCTGTGCGAGCACTGCCATGGGCAGATGAGGCTGAGCAACAGCTTTCCAGGATAGCCCCTTCTGCCTGCCAGCTATCTGCAGACGTTCGCACTTTAGGAGCAGGGCTGCGAAAGGAGCCTGGCTGGGACACCAACTTTCCCAGGCTACGTTGGAAGTTTCAAGTGGCAAGACAAGCAAGCAGCCCCATTCTCTGTGCCTCTGTGCGAGCACTGCCATGGGCAGATGAGGCTGAGCAACAGCTTTCCAGGATAGCCCCTTCTGGCTGCCAGCTATCTGCAGACGTTCGCACTTTCGGAGCAGGGCTGCGAAAGGAGCCTGGCTGGGACACCAACTTTCGCAGGCTACGTTTGAAGTTTGAGGTGGCAAGACGAGCAAGCAGCTCCATTCTCTGTGCCTCTGTGCGCGCACTGCCATGGGCAGATGAGGCTGAGCAACAGCTTTCCAGGCTAGCCCCTTCTGGCTGCCAGCTATCTGCAGACGTTCGCACTTTCGGAGCAGGGCTGCGAAAGGAGCCTGGCTGGGACACCAACTTTCCCAGGCTACGTTTGAAGTTTGAGGTGGCAAGACAAGCAAGCAGCCCCATTCTCTGTGCCTCTGTGCGCGCACTGCCATGGGCAGATGAGGCTGAGCAACAGCTTTCCAGGCTAGCCCCTTCTGCCTGCCAGCTATCCTCAGACGTTCGCACTTTCGGAGCAGGGCTGCGAAAGGAGCCTGGCAGGGACACCACCATTCCCAGCATGCGTTTGAAGTTTCAAGTGGCAAGATAAGCAAGCAGCCCCATTCTCTGTGCCTCTGTGCGAACAGTGCCATGGGCAGATGAGGCTGAGCAACAGCTTTCCAGGCAAGCCCCTTCTGTCTGCCAGCTATCTGCAGACGTTCTCATTTCAAGAGCAGGGCTGCGAAAGGAGCCTGGCTGGGACACCAACTTTCCCAGGCTACGTTTGAAGTTTGAGGTGGCAAGAGAAGCAAGCAGCCCCGTTCTCTGTGCCTCTGTGCCAGCACTGCCATGGGCAGATGAGGCTGAGCAACAGTTTTCCAGGATAGCCCCTTCTGGCTGCCAGCTATCTGCAGACGTTCGCACTTTCGGAGCAGGGCTGCGAAAGGAGCCTGGCTGGGACACCAACTTTCCCAGGCTACGTTGGAAGTTTCAAGTGGCAAGATAAGCAAGTGTCCCCATTCTCTGTGCCTCTGTGCGAACAGTGCCATGGGCAGATGAGGTTGAGCAACAGCTTTCCAGGCTAGCCCCTTCTGCCTGCCAGCTATCCTCAGACGTTCGCACTTTCGGAGCAGGGCTGCGAAAGGAGCCTGGCAGGGACACCACCATTCCCAGCATGCGTTTGAAGTTTCAAGTGGCAAGATAAGCAAGTATCCCCATTCTCTGTGCCTCTCTGCGAACAGTGCCATGGGCAGATGAGGCTGAGCAACAGCTTTCCAGGATAGCCCCTTCTGCCTGCCAGCTATCTGCAGACGTTCGCACTTTCGGAGCAGGGCTGCGAAAGGAGCCTGGCTGGGACACCAACTTTCCCAGGCTACGTTTGAAGTTTGAGGTGGCAAGACAAGCAAGCAGCCCCGTTCTCTGTGCCTCTGTGCGAGCACTGCCATGGGCAGATGAGGCTGAGCAACAGCTTTCCAGGATAGCCCCTTCTGGCTGCCAGCTATCTGCAGATGTTCGCACTTTCGGAGCAGGGCAGCGAAAGGAGCCTGGCAGGGACACCATCTTTCCCAGGCTACGTTTGAAGTTTGAGGTGGCAAGACAAGCAAGCAGCCCCATTCTCTGTGCCTCTGTGCGAGCACTGCCATGGGCAGATGAGGCTGAGCAACAGCTTTCCAGGATAGCCCCTTCTGCCTGCCAGCTATCTGCAGACGTTCGCACTTTCGGAGCAGGGCTGCGAAAGGAGCCTGGCTGGGACACCAACTTTCCCAGGCTACGTTTGAAGTTTGAGGTGGCAAGACAAGCAAGCAGCCCCATTCTCTGTGCCTCTGTGCGAGCACTGCCATGGGCAGATGAGGCTGAGCAACAGCTTTCCAGGATAGCCCCTTCTGGCTGCCAGCTATCTGCAGACGTTCGCACTTTCGGAGCAGGGCTGCGAAACGAGCCTGGCTGGGACACCAACTTTCCCAGGCTACGTTTGAAGTTTGAGGTGGCAAGACAAGCAAGCAGCTCCATTCTCTGTGCCTCTGTGCGAGCACTGCCATGGGCAGATGAGGCTGAGCAACAGCTTTCCAGGCTAGCCCCTTCTGGCTGCCAGCTATCTGCAGACGTTCGCACTTTCGGAGCAGGGCTGCGAAAGGAGCCTGGCAGGGACACCACCATTCCCAGCATGCGTTTGAAGTTTCAAGTGGCAAGATAAGCAAGTATCCCCATTCTCTGTGCCTCTCTGCGAACAGTGCCATGGGCAGATGAGGCTGAGCAACAGCTTTCCAGGCTAGCCCCTTCTGCCTGCCAGCTATCTGAAGACGTTCGCACTTTCGGAGCAGGGCGGCGAAAGGAGCCTGGCTGGGACACCAACTTTCCCAGGCTACGTTTGAAGTTTGAGGTGGCAAGACAAGCAAGCAGCCCCGTTCTCTGTGCCTCTGTGCGAGCACTGCCATGGGCAGATGAGGCTGAGCAACAGCTTTCCAGGATAGCCCCTTCTGGCTGCCAGCTATCTGCAGACGTTCGCACTTTCGGAGTAGGGCTGCGAAAGGAGCCTGGCTGGGACACCATCTTTCCCAGGCTACGTTTGAAGTTTGAGGTGGCAAGACAAGCAAGCAGCCCCATTCTCTGTGCCTCTGTGCGAGCACTGCCATGGGCAGATGAGGCTGAGCAACAGCTTTCCAGGCTAGCCCCTTCTGCCTGCCAGCTATCTGCAGACGTTCGCACTTTCGGAGCAGGGCTGCGAAAGGAGCCTGGCTGGGACACCAACTTTCCCAGGCTACGTTTGAAGTTTGAGCTGGCAAGACAAGCAAGCAGCCCCGTTCTCTGTGCCTCTGTGCGAGCACTGCCATGGGCAGATGAGGCTGAGCAACAGCTTTCCAGGATAGCCCCTTCTGGCTGCCAGCTATCTGCAGACGTTCGCACTTTCGGAGCAGGGCTGCGAAAGGAGCCTGGCTGGGACACCAACTTTCCCAGGCTACGTTTGAAGTTTGAGGTGGCAAGACAAGCAAGCAGCCCCGTTCTCTGTGCCTCTGTGCCAGCACTGCCATGGGCAGATGAGGCTGAGCAACAGCTTTCCAGGATAGCCCCTTCTGCCTGCCAGCTATCTGCAGACGTTCGCACTTTCGGAGCAGGGCTGCGAAAGGAGCCTGGCTGGGACACCACCTTTCCCAGGCTACGTTGGAAGTTTCAAGTGGCAAGATAAGCAAGTGTCCCCATTCTCTGTGCCTCTCTGCGAACAGTGCCATGGGCAGATGAGGCTGAGCAACAGCTTTCCAGGCTAGCCCCTTCTGGCTGCCAGGTATCTGCAGACGTTTGCACTTTCGGAGCAGGGCTGCGAAAGGAGCCTGGCTGGGACACCATCTTTCCCAGGCTACGTTGGAAGTTTCAAGTGGCAAGACAAGCAAGCAGCCCCGTTCTCTGTGCCTCTGTGCGCGCACTGCCATGGGCAGATGAGGCTGAGCAACAGCTTTCCAGGATAGCCCCTTCTGGCTGCCAGCTATCTGCAGACGTTCGCACTTTCGGAGCAGGGCAGCGAAAGGAGCCTGGCTGGGACACCAACTTTCCCAGGCTACGTTTGAAGTTTGAGGTGGCAAGACAAGCAAGCAGCTCCATTCTCTGTGCCTCTGTGCGCGCACTGCCATGGGCAGATGAGGCTGAGCAACAGCTTTCCAGGCTAGCCCCTTCTGCCTGCCAGCTATCTGCAGACGTTCGCACTTTCGGAGCAGGGCTGCGAAAGGAGCCTGGCTGGGACACCAACTTTCCCAGGCTACGTTTGAAGTTTGAGGTGGCAAGACAAGCAAGCAGCTCCATTCTCTGTGCCTCTGTGCGCGAACTGCCATGGGCAGATGAGGCTGAGCAACAGCTTTCCAGGCTAGCCCCTTCTGCCTGCCAGCTATCCTCAGACGTTCGCACTTTCGGAGCAGGGCTGCGAAAGGAGCCTGGCAGGGACACCACCATTCCCAGCATGCGTTTGAAGTTTCAAGTGGCAAGATAAGCAAGCAGCCCCATTCTCTGTGCCTCTATGCGAACAGTGCCATGGGCAGATGAGGCTGAGCAACAGCTTTCCAGGCAAGCCCCTTCTGTCTGCCAGCTATCTGCAGACGTTCTCATTTCAAGAGCAGGGCTGCGAAAGGAGCCTGGCTGGGACACCAACTTTCCCAGGCTACGTTTGAAGTTTGAGGTGGCAAGACAAGCAAGCAGCCCCGTTCTCTGTGCCTCTGTGCCAGCACTGCCATGGGCAGATGAGGCTGAGCAACAGCTTTCCAGGATAGCCCCTTCTGGCTGCCAGCTATCTGCAGACGTTCGCACTTTCGGAGCAGGGCTGCGAAAGGAGCCTGGCTGGGACACCAACTTTCCCAGGCTACGTTGGAAGTTTCAAGTGGCAAGATAAGCAAGTGTCCCCATTCTCTGTGCCTCTCTGCGAACAGTGCCATGGGCAGATGAGGCTGAGCAACAGCTTTCCAGGCTAGACCCTTCTGCCTGCCAGCTATCTGCAGACGTTTGCACTTTCGGAGCAGGGCGGCGAAAGAAGCCTGGCTGAGACACCAACTTTCCCAGGCTACGTTGGAAGTTTCAAGTGGCAAGATAAGCAAGTATCCCCATTCTCTGTGCCTCTCTGCGAACAGTGCCATGGGCAGATGAGGCTGAGCATCAGCTTTCCAGGATAGCCCCTTCTGCCTGCCAGCTATCTGCAGACGTTCGCACTTTCGGAGCAGGGCTGCGAAAGGAGCCTGGCTGGGACACCAACTTTCCCAGGCTACGTTTGAAGTTTGAGGTGGCAAGACAAGCAAGCAGCCCCGTTCTCTGTGCCTCTGTGCGAGCACTGCCATGGGCAGATGAGGCTGAGAAACAGCTTTCCAGGATAGCCCCTTCTGGCTGCCAGCTATATGCAGATGTTCGCACTTTCGGAGCAGGGCAGCGAAAGGAGCCTGGCAGGGACACCATCTTTCCCAGGCTACGTTTGAAGTTTGAGGTGGCAAGACAAGCAAGCAGCCCCATTCTCTGTGCCTCTGTGCGAGCACTGCCATGGGCAGATGAGGCTGAGCAACAGCTTTCCAGGATAGCCACTTCTGGCTGCCAGCTATCTGCAGACGTTCGCACTTTCGGAGCAGGGCTGCGAAAGGAGCCTGGCTGGGACACCAACTTTCCCAGGCTACGTTTGAAGTTTGAGGTGGCAAGACAAGCAAGCAGCTCCATTCTCTGTGCCTCTGTGCGAGCACTGCCATGGGCAGATGAGGCTGAGCAACAGCTTTCCAGGCTAGCCCCTTCTGCCTGCCAGCTATCTGCAGACGTTCGCACTTTCGGAGCAGGGCTGCGAAAGGAGCCTGGCAGGGACACCACCATTCCCAGCATGCGTTTGAAGTTTCAAGTGGCAAGATAAGCAAGTATCCCCATTCTCTGTGCCTCTCTGCGAACAGTGCCATGGGCAGATGAGGCTGAGCAACAGCTTTCCAGGCTAGCCCCTTCTGCCTGCCAGCTATCTGAAGACGTTCGCACTTTCGGAGCAGGGCGGCGAAAGGAGCCTGGCTGGGACACCAACTTTCCCAGGCTACGTTTGAAGTTTGAGGTGGCAAGACAAGCAAGCAGCCCCGTTCTCTGTGCCTCTGTGCGAGCACTGCCATGGGCAGATGAGGCTGAGCAACAGCTTTCCAGGATAGCCCCTTCTGGCTGCCAGCTATCTGCAGACGTTCGCACTTTCGGAGCAGGGCTGCGAAAGGAGCCTGGCTGGGACACCAACTTTCCCAGGCTACGTTTGAAGTTTGAGGTGGCAAGACAAGCAAGCAGCCCCGTTCTCTGTGCCTCTGTGCCAGCACTGCCATGGGCAGATGAGGCTGAGCAACAGCTTTCCAGGATAGCCCCTTCTGCCTGCCAGCTATCTGCAGACGTTCGCACTTTCGGAGCAGGGCTGCGAAAGGAGCCTGGCTGGGACACCATCTTTCCCAGGCTACGTTGGAAGTTTCAAGTGGCAAGACAAGCAAGCAGCCCCGTTCTCTGTGCCTCTGTGCGAGCACTGCCATGGGCAGATGAGGCTGAGCAACAGCTTTCCAGGATAGCCCCTTCTGGCTGCCAGGTATCTGCAGACGTTCGCACTTTCGGAGCAGGGCTGCGAAAGGAGCCTGGCTGGGACACCAACTTTCCCAGGCTACGTTTGAAGTTTGAGGTGGCAAGACAAGCAAGCAGCCCCGTTCTCTGTGCCTCTGTGCCAGCACTGCCATGGGCAGATGAGGCTGAGCAACAGCTTTCCAGGATAGCCCCTTCTGCCTGCCAGCTATCTGCAGACGTTCGCACTTTCGGAGCAGGGCTGCGAAAGGAGCCTGGCTGGGACACCACCTTTCCCAGGCTACGTTGGAAGTTTCAAGTGGCAAGATAAGCAAGTGTCCCCATTCTCTGTGCCTCTCTGCGAACAGTGCCATGGGCAGATGAGGCTGAGCAACAGCTTTCCAGGCTAGCCCCTTCTGCCTGCCAGCTATCTGCAGACGTTTGCACTTTCGGAGCAGGGCTGCGAAAGGAGCCTGGCTGGGACACCATCTTTCCCAGGCTACGTTGGAAGTTTCAAGTGGCAAGACAAGCAAGCAGCCCCGTTCTCTGTGCCTCTGTGCGAGCACTGCCATGGGCAGATGAGGCTGAGAAACAGCTTTCCAGGATAGCCCCTTCTGGCTGCCAGCTATATGCAGATGTTCGCACTTTCGGAGCAGGGCAGCGAAAGGAGCCTGGCAGGGACACCATCTTTCCCAGGCTACGTTTGAAGTTTGAGGTGGCAAGACAAGCAAGCAGCCCCATTCTCTGTGCCTCTGTGCGAGCACTGCCATGGGCAGATGAGGCTGAGCAACAGCTTTCCAGGCTAGCCCCTTCTGCCTGCCAGCTATCTGCAGACGTTCGCACTTTCGGAGCAGGGCTGTGATAGAAGCCTGGCAGGGACACCACCATTCCCAGCATGCGTTTGAAGTTTCAAGTGGCAAGATAAGCAAGCAGCCCCATTCTCTGTGCCTCTATGCGAACAGTGCCATGGGCAGATGAGGCTGAGAAACAGCTTTCCAGGCTAGCCCCTTCTGCCTGCCAACTATCTGCAGACGTTCGCATTTCAAGAGCAGGGCTGCGAAAGGAGCCTAGCAGGTACACCATCTTTCCCAGGCTACGTTTGAAGTTTGAGGTGGCAAGACAAGCAAGCAGCCCCATTCTCTGTGCCTCTGTGCGAGCACTGCCATGGGCAGATGAGGCTGAGCAACAGGTTTCCAGGATAGCCCCTTCTGCCTGCCAGCTATCTGCAGACGTTTGTACTTTCGGAGCAGGGCTGCGAAAGGAGCCTGGCTGGGACACCAACTTTCCCAGGCTACGTTTGAAGTTTGAGGTGGCAAGACAAGCAAGCAGCCCCATTCTCTGTGCCTCTGTGCGCGCACTGCCATGGGCAGATGAGGCTGAGCAACAGCTTTCCAGGCTAGTCCCTTCTGCCTGCCATCTATCTGCAGACGTTCGCACTTTCGGAGCAGGGCTGTGATAGGAGCCTGGCAGGGACACCACCATTCCCAGCATGCGTTTGACGTTTCAAGTGGCAAGATAAGCAAGCAGCCCCATTCTCTGTGCCTCTATGCGAACAGTGCCATGGGCAGATGAGGCTGAGCAACAGCTTTCCAGGCTAGCCACTTCTGGCTGCCAGCTATCTGCAGACGTTCGCACTTTCGGAGCAGGGCTGCGAAAGGAGCCTGGCTGGGACACCAACTTTCCCAGGCTACGTTGGAAGTTTCAAGTGGCAAGATAAGCAAGTATCCCCATTCTCTGTGCCTCTCTGCGAACAGTGCCATGGGCAGATGAGGCTGAGCAACAGCTTTCCAGGCTAACCCCTTCTGTCTGCCAGCTATCTGCAGACGTTCTCATTTCAAGAGCAGGGCTGCGAAAGGAGCCTGGCAGGGACACCACCATTCCCAGCATGCGTTTGAAGTTTCAAGTGGCAAGATAAGCAAGCAGCCCCATTCTCTGTGCCTCTATGCGAACAGTGCCATGGGCAGATGAGGCTGAGAAACAGCTTTCCAGGCTAGCCCCTTCTGCCTGCCAACTATCTGCAGACGTTCGCATTTCAAGAGCAGGGCTGCGAAAGGAGCCTAGCAGGTACACCATCTTTCCCAGGCTACGTTTGAAGTTTGAGGTGGCAAGACAAGCAAGCAGCCCCATTCTCTGTGCCTCTGTGCGAGCACTGCCATGGGCAGATGAGGCTGAGCAACAGCTTTCCAGGGTAGCACCTTCTGGCTGCCAGCTATCTGCAGACGTTCGCACTTTCGGAGCAGGGCTGCGAAAGGAGCCTGGCTGGGACACCAACTTTCCCAGGCTACGTTTGAAGTTTGAGGTGGCAAGACAAGCAAGCAGCCCCATTCTCTGTGCCTCTGTGCGTGCACTGCCATGGGCAGATGAGGCTGAGCAACAGCTTTCCAGGCTAGTCCCTTCTGCCTGCCAGCTATCTGCAGACGTTCGCACTTTCGGAGCAGGGCTGTGATAGGAGCCTGGCAGGGACACCACCATTCCCAGCATGCGTTTGAAGTTTCAAGTGGCAAGATAAGCAAGTGTCCCCATTCTCTGTGCCTCTCTGCGAACAGTGCCATGGGCAGATGAGGCTGAGCAACAGCTTTCCAGGCTAGCCCCTTCTGCCTGCCAGCTATCTGCAGACGTTTGCACTTTCGGAGCAGGGCTGCGAAAGGAGCCTGGCTGGGACACCATCTTTCCCAGGCTACGTTGGAAGTTTCAAGTGGCAAGACAAGCAAGCAGCCCCACTCTCTGTGCCTCTGTGCGCGCACTGCCATGGGCAGATGAGGCTGAGCAACAGCTTTCCAGGCTAGCCCCTTCTGGCTGCCAGCTATCTGCAGACGTTCGCACTTTCGGAGCAGGGCAGCGAAAGGAGCCTGGCTGGGACACCAACTTTCCCAGGCTACGTTTGAAGTTTGAGGTGGCAAGACAAGCAAGCAGCTCCATTCTCTGTGCCTCTGTGCGCGCACTGCCATGGGCAGATGAGGCTGAGCAACAGCTTTCCAGGCTAGTCCCTTCTGCCTGCCAGCTATCTGCAGACGTTCGCACTTTCGGAGCAGGGCTGCGAAAGGAGCCTGGCTGGGACACCAACTTTCCCAGGCTACGTTTGAAGTTTGAGGTGGCAAGACAAGCAAGCAGCTCCATTCTCTGTGCCTCTGTGCGAACAGTGCCATGGGCAGATGAGGCTGAGCAACAGCTTTCCAGGCTAGCCCCTTCTGCCTGCCAGCTATCCTCAGACGTTCGCACTTTCGGAGCAGGGCTGCGAAAGGAGCCTGGCAGGGACACCACCATTCCCAGCATGCGTTTGAAGTTTCAAGTGGCAAGATAAGCAAGCAGCCCCATTCTCTGTGCCTCTATGCGAACAGTGCCATGGGCAGATGAGGCTGAGCATCAGCTTTCCAGGCAAGCCCCTTCTGTCTGCCAGCTATCTGCAGACGTTCTCATTTCAAGAGCAGGGCTGCGAAAGGAGCCTGGCTGGGACACCAACTTTCCCAGGCTACGTTTGAAGTTTGAGGTGGCAAGACAAGCAAGCAGCCCCGTTCTCTGTGCCTCTGTGCCAGCACTGCCATGGGCAGATGAGGCTGAGCAACAGCTTTCCAGGATAGCCCCTTCTGGCTGCCAGCTATCTGCAGACGTTCGCACTTTCGGAGCAGGGCTGCGAAAGGAGCCTGGCTGGGACACCATCTTTCCCAGGCTACGTTGGAAGTTTCAAGTGGCAAGATAAGCAAGTGTCCCCATTCTCTGTGCCTCTCTGCGAACAGTGCCATGGGCAGATGAGGCTGAGCAACAGCTTTCCAGGCTAGACCCTTCTGCCTGCCAGCTATCTGCAGACGTTTGCACTTTCGGAGCAGGGCGGCGAAAGAAGCCTGGCTGAGACACCAACTTTCCCAGGCTACGTTGGAAGTTTCAAGTGGCAAGATAAGCAAGTATCCCCATTCTCTGTGCCTCTCTGCGAACAGTGCCATGGGCAGATGAGGCTGAGCATCAGCTTTCCAGGATAGCCCCTTCTGCCTGCCAGCTATCTGCAGACGTTCGCACTTTCGGAGCAGGGCTGCGAAAGGAGCCTGGCTGGGACACCAACTTTCCCAGGCTACGTTTGAAGTTTGAGGTGGCAAGACAAGCAAGCAGCCCCGTTCTCTGTGCCTCTGTGCGAGCACTGCCATGGGCAGATGAGGCTGAGCAACAGCTTTCCAGGATAGCCCCTTCTGGCTGCCAGCTATATGCAGATGTTCGCACTTTCGGAGCAGGGCAGCGAAAGGAGCCTGGCAGGGACACCATCTTTCCCAGGCTACGTTTGAAGTTTGAGGTGGCAAGACAAGCAAGCAGCCCCATTCTCTGTGCCTCTGTGCGCGCACTGCCATGGGCAGATGAGGCTGAGCAACAGCTTTCCAGGCTAGCCCCTTCTGGCTGCCAGCTATCTGCAGACGTTCGCACTTTCGGAGCAGGGCTGTGATAGAAGCCTGGCAGGGACACCACCATTCCCAGCATGCGTTTGAAGTTTCAAGTGGCAAGATAAGCAAGCAGCCCCATTCTCTGTGCCTCTATGCGAACAGTGCCATGGGCAGATGAGGCTGAGAAACAGCTTTCCAGGCTAGCCCCTTCTGCCTGCCAACTATCTGCAGACGTTCGCATTTCAAGAGCAGGGCTGCGAAAGGAGCCTAGCAGGTACACCATCTTTCCCAGGCTACGTTTGAAGTTTGAGGTGGCAAGACAAGCAAGCAGCCCCATTCTCTGTGCCTCTGTGCGAGCACTGCCATGGGCAGATGAGGCTGAGCAACAGCTTTCCAGGCTAGCACCTTCTGGCTGCCAGCTATCTGCAGACGTTTGCACTTTCGGAGCAGGGCTGCGAAAGGAGCCTGGCTGGGACACCAACTTTCCCAGGCTACGTTTGAAGTTTGAGGTGGCAAGACAAGCAAGCAGCCCCATTCTCTGTGCCTCTCTGCGCGCACTGCCATGGGCAGATGAGGCTGAGCAACAGCTTTCCAGGCTAGTCCCTTCTGCCTGCCAGCTATCTGCAGACGTTCGCACTTTCGGAGCAGGGCTGTGATAGGAGCCTGGCAGGGACACCACCATTCCCAGCATGCGTTTGAAGTTTCAAGTGGCAAGATAAGCAAGCAGCCCCATTCTCTGTGCCTCTATGCGAACAGTGCCATGGGCAGATGAGGCTGAGCAACAGCTTTCCAGGCTAGCCACTTCTGGCTGCCAGCTATCTGCAGACGTTCGCACTTTCGGAGCAGGGCTGCGAAAGGAGCCTGGCTGGGACACCAACTTTCCCAGGCTACGTTGGAAGTTTCAAGTGGCAAGATAAGCAAGTATCCCCATTCTCTGTGCCTCTCTGCGAACAGTGCCATGGGCAGATGAGGCTGAGCAACAGCTTTCCAGGCTAACCCCTTCTGTCTGCCAGCTATCTGCAGACGTTCTCATTTCAAGAGCAGGGCTGCGAAAGGAGCCTGGCAGGGACACCACCATTCCCAGCATGCGTTTGAAGTTTCAAGTGGCAAGATAAGCAAGCAGCCCCATTCTCTGTGCCTCTATGCGAACAGTGCCATGGGCAGATGAGGCTGAGCAACAGCTTTCCAGGCTAGCCCCTTCTGCCTGCCAGCTATCTGCAGACGTTCGCACTTTCGGAGCAGGGCGGCGAAAGAAGCCTGGCTGGGACACCAACTTTCCCAGGCTACGTTGGAAGTTTCAAGTGGCAAGATAAGCAAGTATCCCCATTCTCTGTGCCTCTCTGCGAACAGTGCCATGGGCAGATGAGGCTGAGCAACAGCTTTCCAGGCTAGCCCCTTCTGCCTGCCAGCTATCTGCAGACGTTCGCACTTTCGGAGCAGGGCTGTGATAGAAGCCTGGCAGGGACACCACCATTCCCAGCATGCGTTTGAAGTTTCAAGTGGCAAGATAAGCAAGCAGCCCCATTCTCTGTGCCTCTATGCGAACAGTGCCATGGGCAGATGAGGCTGAGAAACAGCTTTCCAGGCTAGCCCCTTCTGCCTGCCAACTATCTGCAGACGTTCGCATTTCAAGAGCAGGGCTGCGAAAGGAGCCTAGCAGGTACACCATCTTTCCCAGGCTACGTTTGAAGTTTGAGGTGGCAAGACAAGCAAGCAGCCCCATTCTCTGTGCCTCTGTGCGAGCACTGCCATGGGCAGATGAGGCTGAGCAACAGCTTTCCAGGGTAGCACCTTCTGGCTGCCAGCTATCTGCAGACGTTTGCACTTTCGGAGCAGGGCTGCGAAAGGAGCCTGGCTGGGACACCAACTTTCCCAGGCTACGTTTGAAGTTTGAGGTGGCAAGACAAGCAAGCAGCCCCATTCTCTGTGCCTCTGTGCGTGCACTGCCATGGGCAGATGAGGCTGAGCAACAGCTTTCCAGGCTAGTCCCTTCTGCCTGCCAGCTATCTGCAGACGTTCGCACTTTCGGAGCAGGGCTGTGATAGGAGCCTGGCAGGGACACCACCATTCCCAGCATGCGTTTGAAGTTTCAAGTGGCAAGATAAGCAAGTGTCCCCATTCTCTGTGCCTCTCTGCGAACAGTGCCATGGGCAGATGAGGCTGAGCAACAGCTTTCCAGGCTAGCCCCTTCTGCCTGCCAGCTATCTGCAGACGTTTGCACTTTCGGAGCAGGGCTGCGAAAGGAGCCTGGCTGGGACACCATCTTTCCCAGGCTACGTTGGAAGTTTCAAGTGGCAAGACAAGCAAGCAGCCCCACTCTCTGTGCCTCTGTGCGCGCACTGCCATGGGCAGATGAGGCTGAGCAACAGCTTTCCAGGCTAGCCCCTTCTGGCTGCCAGCTATCTGCAGACGTTCGCACTTTCGGAGCAGGGCAGCGAAAGGAGCCTGGCTGGGACACCAACTTTCCCAGGCTACGTTTGAAGTTTGAGGTGGCAAGACAAGCAAGCAGCTCCATTCTCTGTGCCTCTGTGCGCGCACTGCCATGGGCAGATGAGGCTGAGCAACAGCTTTCCAGGATAGCCCCTTCTGGCTGCCAGCTATCTGCAGACGTTCGCACTTTCGGAGCAGGGCTGCGAAAGGAGCCTGGCTGGGACACCAACTTTCCCAGGCTACGTTTGAAGTTTGAGGTGGCAAGACAAGCAAGCAGCTCCATTCTCTGTGCCTCTGTGCGCGCACTGCCATGGGCAGATGAGGCTGAGCAACAGCTTTCCAGGCTAGCCCCTTCTGCCTGCCAGCTATCCTCAGACGTTCGCACTTTCGGAGCAGGGCTGCGAAAGGAGCCTGGCAGGGACACCACCATTCCCAGCATGCGTTTGAAGTTTCAAGTGGCAAGATAAGCAAGCAGCCCCATTCTCTGTGCCTCTATGCGAACAGTGCCATGGGCAGATGAGGCTGAGCAACAGCTTTCCAGGCAAGCCCCTTCTGTCTGCCAGCTATCTGCAGACGTTCTCATTTCAAGAGCAGGGCTGCGAAAGGAGCCTGGCTGGGACACCAACTTTCCCAGGCTACGTTTGAAGTTTGAGGTGGCAAGACAAGCAAGCAGTCCCGTTCTCTGTGCCTCTGTGCCAGCACTGCCATGGGCAGATGAGGCTGAGCAACAGCTTTCCAGGATAGCCCCTTCTGGCTGCCAGCTATCTGCAGACGTTCGCACTTTCGGAGCAGGGCTGCGAAAGGAGCCTGGCAGGGACACCATCTTTCCCAGGCTACGTTTGAAGTTTGAGGTGGCAAGACAAGCAAGCAGCCCCATTCTCTGTGCCTCTGTGCGAGCACTGCCATGGGCAGATGAGGCTGAGCAACAGCTTTCCAGGCTAGCCCCTTCTGCCTGCCAGCTATCTGCAGACGTTCGCACTTTCGGAGCAGGGCTGTGATAGAAGCCTGGCAGGGACACCACCATTCCCAGCATGCGTTTGAAGTTTCAAGTGGCAAGATAAGCAAGCAGCCCCATTCTCTGTGCCTCTATGCGAACAGTGCCATGGGCAGATGAGGCTGAGAAACAGCTTTCCAGGCTAGCCCCTTCTGCCTGCCAACTATCTGCAGACGTTCGCATTTCAAGAGCAGGGCTGCGAAAGGAGCCTAGCAGGTACACCATCTTTCCCAGGCTACGTTTGAAGTTTGAGGTGGCAAGACAAGCAAGCAGCCCCATTCTCTGTGCCTCTGTGCGAGCACTGCCATGGGCAGATGAGGCTGAGCAACAGGTTTCCAGGATAGCCCCTTCTGCCTGCCAGCTATCTGCAGACGTTTGTACTTTCGGAGCAGGGCTGCGAAAGGAGCCTGGCTGGGACACCAACTTTCCCAGGCTACGTTTGAAGTTTGAGGTGGCAAGACAAGCAAGCAGCCCCATTCTCTGTGCCTCTCTGCGCGCACTGCCATGGGCAGATGAGGCTGAGCAACAGCTTTCCAGGCTAGTCCCTTCTGCCTGCCAGCTATCTGCAGACGTTCGCACTTTCGGAGCAGGGCTGTGATAGGAGCCTGGCAGGGACACCACCATTCCCAGCATGCGTTTGAAGTTTCAAGTGGCAAGATAAGCAAGCAGCCCCATTCTCTGTGCCTCTATGCGAACAGTGCCATGGGCAGATGAGGCTGAGCAACAGCTTTCCAGGCTAGCCACTTCTGGCTGCCAGCTATCTGCAGACGTTCGCACTTTCGGAGCAGGGCTGCGAAAGGAGCCTGGCTGGGACACCAACTTTCCCAGGCTACGGTGGAAGTTTCAAGTGGCAAGATAAGCAAGTATCCCCATTCTCTGTGCCTCTCTGCGAACAGTGCCATGGGCAGATGAGGCTGAGCAACAGCTTTCCAGGCTAACCCCTTCTGTCTGCCAGCTATCTGCAGACGTTCTCATTTCAAGAGCAGGGCTGCGATAGGAGCCTGGCAGGGACACCACCATTCCCAGCATGCGTTTGAAGTTTCAAGTGGCAAGATAAGCAAGCAGCCCCATTCTCTGTGCCTCTATGCGAACAGTGCCATGGGCAGATGAGGCTGAGCAACAGCTTTCCAGGCTAGCCCCTTCTGCCTGCCAGCTATCTGCAGACGTTCGCACTTTCGGAGCAGGGCGGCGAAAGAAGCCTGGCTGGGACACCAACTTTCCCAGGCTACGTTGGAAGTTTCAAGTGGCAAGATAAGCAAGTATCCCCATTCTCTGTGCCTCTCTGCGAACAGTGCCATGGGCAGATGAGGCTGAGCAACAGCTTTCCAGGCTAGCCCCTTCTGCCTGCCAGCTATCTGCAGACGTTCGCACTTTCGGAGCAGGGCTGTGATAGAAGCCTGGCAGGGACACCACCATTCCCAGCATGCGTTTGAAGTTTCAAGTGGCAAGATAAGCAAGCAGCCCCATTCTCTGTGCCTCTATGCGAACAGTGCCATGGGCAGATGAGGCTGAGAAACAGCTTTCCAGGCTAGCCCCTTCTGCCTGCCAACTATCTGCAGACGTTCGCATTTCAAGAGCAGGGCTGCGAAAGGAGACTAGCAGGTACACCATCTTTCCCAGGCTACGTTTGAAGTTTGAGGTGGCAAGACAAGCAAGCAGCCCCATTCTCTGTGCCTCTGTGCGAGCACTGCCATGGGCAGATGAGGCTGAGCAACAGCTTTCCAGGGTAGCACCTTCTGGCTGCCAGCTATCTGCAGACGTTTGCACTTTCGGAGCAGGGCTGCGAAAGGAGCCTGGCTGGGACACCAACTTTCCCAGGCTACGTTTGAAGTTTGAGGTGGCAAGACAAGCAAGCAGCCCCATTCTCTGTGCCTCTGTGCGTGCACTGCCATGGGCAGATGAGGCTGAGCAACAGCTTTCCAGGCTAGACCCTTCTGCCTGCCAGCTATCTGCAGACGTTCGCACTTTCGGAGCAGGGCTGTGATAGGAGCCTGGCAGGGACACCACCATTCCCAGCATGCGTTTGAAGTTTCAAGTGGCAAGATAAGCAAGTGTCCCCATTCTCTGTGCCTCTCTGCGAACAGTGCCATGGGCAGATGAGGCTGAGCAACAGCTTTCCAGGCTAGCCCCTTCTGCCTGCCAGCTATCTGCAGACGTTTGCACTTTCGGAGCAGGGCTGCGAAAGGAGCCTGGCTGGGACACCATCTTTCCCAGGCTACGTTGGAAGTTTCAAGTGGCAAGACAAGCAAGCAGCCCCACTCTCTGTGCCTCTGTGCGCGCACTGCCATGGGCAGATGAGGCTGAGCAACAGCTTTCCAGGCTAGCCCCTTCTGGCTGCCAGCTATCTGCAGACGTTCGCACTTTCGGAGCAGGGCTGCGAAAGGAGCCTGGCTGGGACACCAACTTTCCCAGGCTACGTTTGAAGTTTGAGGTGGCAAGACAAGCAAGCAGCTCCATTCTCTGTGCCTCTGTGCGCGCACTGCCATGGGCAGATGAGGCTGAGCAACAGCTTTCCAGGCTAGCCCCTTCTGCCTGCCAGCTATCCTCAGACGTTCGCACTTTCGGAGCAGGGCTGCGAAAGGAGCCTGGCAGGGACACCACCATTCCCAGCATGCGTTTGAAGTTTCAAGTGGCAAGATAAGCAAGCAGCCCCATTCTCTGTGCCTCTATGCGAACAGTGCCATGGGCAGATGAGGCTGAGCATCAGCTTTCCAGGCAAGCCCCTTCTGTCTGCCAGCTATCTGCAGACGTTCTCATTTCAAGAGCAGGGCTGCGAAAGGAGCCTGGCTGGGACACCAACTTTCCCAGGCTACGTTTGAAGTTTCAAGTGGCAAGACAAGCAAGCAGCCCCACTCTCTGTGCCTCTGTGCGCGCACTGCCATGGGCAGATGAGGCTGAGCAACAGCTTTCCAGGCTAGCCCCTTCTGGCTGCCAGCTATCTGCAGACGTTCGCACTTTCGGAGCAGGGCAGCGAAAGGAGCCTGGCTGGGACACCAACTTTCCCAGGCTACGTTTGAAGTTTGAGGTGGCAAGACAAGCAAGCAGCTCCATTCTCTGTGCCTCTGTGCGCGCACTGCCATGGGCAGATGAGGCTGAGCAACAGCTTTCCAGGCTAGCCCCTTCTGGCTGCCAGCTATCTGCAGACGTTCGCACTTTCGGAGCAGGGCTGCGAAAGGAGCCTGGCTGGGACACCAACTTTCCCAGGCTACGTTTGAAGTTTGAGGTGGCAAGACAAGCAAGCAGCTCCATTCTCTGTGCCTCTGTGCGCGCACTGCCATGGGCAGATGAGGCTGAGCAACAGCTTTCCAGGCTAGCCCCTTCTGCCTGCCAGCTATCCTCAGACGTTCGCACTTTCGGAGCAGGGCTGCGAAAGGAGCCTGGCAGGGACACCACCATTCACAGCATGCGTTTGAAGTTTCAAGTGGCAAGATAAGCAAGCAGCCCCATTCTCTGTGCCTCTATGCGAACAGTGCCATGGGCAGATGAGGCTGAGCATCAGCTTTCCAGGCAAGCCCCTTCTGTCTGCCAGCTATCTGCAGACGTTCTCATTTCAAGAGCAGGGCTGCGAAAGGAGCCTGGCTGGGACACCAACTTTCCCAGGCTACGTTTGAAGTTTGAGGTGGCAAGACAAGCAAGCAGCCCCGTTCTCTGTGCCTCTGTGCCAGCACTGCCATGGGCAGATGAGGCTGAGCAACAGCTTTCCAGGATAGCCCCTTCTGGCTGCCAGCTATCTG
This sequence comes from Opisthocomus hoazin, assembly GCF_030867145.1. Classification (NCBI taxonomy): domain Eukaryota; kingdom Metazoa; phylum Chordata; class Aves; order Opisthocomiformes; family Opisthocomidae; genus Opisthocomus; species Opisthocomus hoazin. The sequence continues at coordinate 991,394 of NC_134441.1, forward strand.
CAGACGTTCGCACTTTCGGAGCAGGGCTGCGAAAGGAGCCTGGCTGGGACACCAACTTTCCCAGGCTACGTTGGAAGTTTCAAGTGGCAAGATAAGCAAGTGTCCCCATTCTCTGTGCCTCTCTGCGAACAGTGCCATGGGCAGATGAGGCTGAGCAACAGCTTTCCAGGCTAGACCCTTCTGCCTGCCAGCTATCTGCAGACGTTTGCACTTTCGGAGCAGGGCGGCGAAAGAAGCCTGGCTGAGACACCAACTTTCCCAGGCTACGTTGGAAGTTTCAAGTGGCAAGATAAGCAAGTATCCCCATTCTCTGTGCCTCTCTGCGAACAGTGCCATGGGCAGATGAGGCTGAGCATCAGCTTTCCAGGATAGCCCCTTCTGCCTGCCAGCTATCTGCAGACGTTCGCACTTTCGGAGCAGGGCTGCGAAAGGAGCCTGGCTGGGACACCAACTTTCCCAGGCTACGTTTGAAGTTTGAGGTGGCAAGACAAGCCAGCAGCCCCGTTCTCTGTGCCTCTGTGCGAGCACTGCCATGGGCAGATGAGGCTGAGAAACAGCTTTCCAGGATAGCCCCTTCTGGCTGCCAGCTATATGCAGATGTTCGCACTTTCGGAGCAGGGCAGCGAAAGGAGCCTGGCAGGGACACCATCTTTCCCAGGCTACGTTTGAAGTTTGAGGTGGCAAGACAAGCAAGCAGCCCCATTCTCTGTGCCTCTGTGCGCGCACTGCCATGGGCAGATGAGGCTGAGCAACAGCTTTCCAGGCTAGCCCCTTCTGCCTGCCAGCTATCTGCAGACGTTCGCACTTTCGGAGCAGGGCTGTGATAGAAGCCTGGCAGGGACACCACCATTCCCAGCATGCGTTTGAAGTTTCAAGTGGCAAGATAAGCAAGCAGCCCCATTCTCTGTGCCTCTATGCGAACAGTGCCATGGGCAGATGAGGCTGAGAAACAGCTTTCCAGGCTAGCCCCTTCTGCCTGCCAACTATCTGCAGACGTTCGCATTTCAAGAGCAGGGCTGCGAAAGGAGCCTAGCAGGTACACCATCTTTCCCAGGCTACGTTTGAAGTTTGAGGTGGCAAGACAAGCAAGCAGCCCCATTCTCTGTGCCTCTGTGCGCGCACTGCCATGGGCAGATGAGGCTGAGCAACAGCTTTCCAGGCTAGCACCTTCTGGCTGCCAGCTATCTGCAGACGTTTGCACTTTCGGAGCAGGGCTGCGAAAGGAGCCTGGCTGGGACACCAACTTTCCCAGGCTACGTTTGAAGTTTGAGGTGGCAAGACAAGCAAGCAGCCCCATTCTCTGTGCCTCTCTGCGCGCACTGCCATGGGCAGATGAGGCTGAGCAACAGCTTTCCAGGCTAGTCCCTTCTGCCTGCCAGCTATCTGCAGACGTTCGCACTTTCGGAGCAGGGCTGTGATAGGAGCCTGGCAGGGACACCACCATTCCCAGCATGCGTTTGAAGTTTCAAGTGGCAAGATAAGCAAGCAGCCCCATTCTCTGTGCCTCTATGCGAACAGTGCCATGGGCAGATGAGGCTGAGCAACAGCTTTCCAGGCTAGCCACTTCTGGCTGCCAGCTATCTGCAGACGTTCGCACTTTCGGAGCAGGGCTGCGAAAGGAGCCTGGCTGGGACACCAACTTTCCCAGGCTACGTTGGAAGTTTCAAGTGGCAAGATAAGCAAGTATCCCCATTCTCTGTGCCTCTCTGCGAACAGTGCCATGGGCAGATGAGGCTGAGCAACAGCTTTCCAGGCTAACCCCTTCTGTCTGCCAGCTATCTGCAGACGTTCTCATTTCAAGAGCAGGGCTGCGAAAGGAGCCTGGCAGGGACACCACCATTCCCAGCATGCGTTTGAAGTTTCAAGTGGCAAGATAAGCAAGCAGCCCCATTCTCTGTGCCTCTATGCGAACAGTGCCATGGGCAGATGAGGCTGAGCAACAGCTTTCCAGGCTAGCCCCTTCTGCCTGCCAGCTATCTGCAGACGTTCGCACTTTCGGAGCAGGGCGGCGAAAGAAGCCTGGCTGGGACACCAACTTTCCCAGGCTACGTTTGAAGTTTGAGGTGGCAAGACAAGCAAGTATCCCCATTCTCTGTGCCTCTCTGCGAACAGTGCCATGGGCAGATGAGGCTGAGCAACAGCTTTCCAGGCTAGCCCCTTCTGCCTGCCAGCTATCTGCAGACGTTCGCACTTTCGGAGCAGGGCTGTGATAGAAGCCTGGCAGGGACACCACCATTCCCAGCATGCGTTTGAAGTTTCAAGTGGCAAGATAAGCAAGCAGCCCCATTCTCTGTGCCTCTATGCGAACAGTGCCATGGGCAGATGAGGCTGAGAAACAGCTTTCCAGGCTAGCCCCTTCTGCCTGCCAACTATCTGCAGACGTTCGCACTTTCGGAGCAGGGCTGTGATAGGAGCCTGGCAGGGACACCACCATTCCCAGCATGCGTTTGAAGTTTCAAGTGGCAAGATAAGCAAGTGTCCCCATTCTCTGTGCCTCTCTGCGAACAGTACCATGGGCAGATGAGGCTGAGCAACAGCTTTCCAGGCTAGCCCCTTCTGCCTGCCAGCTATCTGCAGACGTTTGCACTTTCGGAGCAGGGCTGCGAAAGGAGCCTGGCTGGGACACCATCTTTCCCAGGCTACGTTGGAAGTTTCAAGTGGCAAGACAAGCAAGCAGCCCCACTCTCTGTGCCTCTGTGCGCGCACTGCCATGGGCAGATGAGGCTGAGCAACAGCTTTCCAGGCTAGCCCCTTCTGGCTGCCAGCTATCTGCAGACGTTCGCACTTTCGGAGCAGGGCAGCGAAAGGAGCCTGGCTGGGACACCAACTTTCCCAGGCTACGTTTGAAGTTTGAGGTGGCAAGACAAGCAAGCAGCTCCATTCTCTGTGCCTCTGTGCGCGCACTGCCATGGGCAGATGAGGCTGAGCAACAGCTTTCCAGGATAGCCCCTTCTGGCTGCCAGCTATCTGCAGACGTTCGCACTTTCGGAGCAGGGCTGCGAAAGGAGCCTGGCTGGGACACCAACTTTCCCAGGCTACGTTTGAAGTTTGAGGTGGCAAGACAAGCAAGCAGCTCCATTCTCTGTGCCTCTGTGCGCGCACTGCCATGGGCAGATGAGGCTGAGCAACAGCTTTCCAGGATAGCCCCTTCTGGCTGCCAGCTATCTGCAGACGTTCGCACTTTCGGAGCAGGGCTGCGAAAGGAGCCTGGCTGGGACACCAACTTTCCCAGGCTACGTTTGAAGTTTGAGGTGGCAAGACAAGCAAGCAGCCCCATTCTCTGTGCCTCTGTGCGTGCACTGCCATGGGCAGATGAGGCTGAGCAACAGCTTTCCAGGCTAGTCCCTTCTGCCTGCCAGCTATCTGCAGACGTTCGCACTTTCGGAGCAGGGCTGTGATAGGAGCCTGGCAGGGACACCACCATTCCCAGCATGCGTTTGAAGTTTCAAGTGGCAAGATAAGCAAGTGTCCCCATTCTCTGTGCCTCTCTGCGAACAGTGCCATGGGCAGATGAGGCTGAGCAACAGCTTTCCAGGCTAGCCCCTTCTGCCTGCCAGCTATCTGCAGACGTTTGCACTTTCGGAGCAGGGCTGCGAAAGGAGCCTGGCTGGGACACCATCTTTCCCAGGCTACGTTGGAAGTTTCAAGTGGCAAGACGAGCAAGCAGCCCCACTCTCTGTGCCTCTGTGCGCGCACTGCCATGGGCAGATGAGGCTGAGCAACAGCTTTCCAGGCTAGCCCCTTCTGGCTGCCAGCTATCTGCAGACGTTCGCACTTTCGGAGCAGGGCAGCGAAAGGAGCCTGGCTGGGACACCAACTTTCCCAGGCTACGTTTGAAGTTTGAGGTGGCAAGACAAGCAAGCAGCTCCATTCTCTGTGCCTCTGTGCGCGCACTGCCATGGGCAGATGAGGCTGAGCAACAGCTTTCCAGGCTAGCCCCTTCTGGCTGCCAGCTATCTGCAGACGTTCGCACTTTCGGAGCAGGGCTGCGAAAGGAGCCTGGCAGGGACACCACCATTCCCAGCATGCGTTTGAAGTTTCAAGTGGCAAGATAAGCAAGCAGCCCCATTCTCTGTGCCTCTATGCGAACAGTGCCATGGGCAGATGAGGCTGAGAAACAGCTTTCCAGGCTAGCCCCTTCTGCCTGCCAGCTATCTGCAGACGTTCGCATTTCAAGAGCAGGGCTGCGAAAGGAGCCTAGCAGGTACACCATCTTTCCCAGGCTACGTTTGAAGTTTGAGGTGGCAAGACAAGCAAGCAGCCCCATTCTCTGTGCCTCTGTGCGAGCACTGCCATGGGCAGATGAGGCTGAGCAACAGCTTTCCAGGGTAGCACCTTCTGGCTGCCAGCTATCTGCAGACGTTTGCACTTTCGGAGCAGGGCTGCGAAAGGAGCCTGGCTGGGACACCAACTTTCCCAGGCTACGTTTGAAGTTTGAGGTGGCAAGACAAGCAAGCAGCCCCATTCTCTGTGCCTCTCTGCGCGCACTGCCATGGGCAGATGAGGCTGAGCAACAGCTTTCCAGGCTAGTCCCTTCTGCCTGCCAGCTATCTGCAGACGTTCGCACTTTCGGAGCAGGGCTGTGATAGGAGCCTGGCAGGGACACCACCATTCCCAGCATGCGTTTGAAGTTTCAAGTGGCAAGATAAGCAAGCAGCCCCATTCTCTGTGCCTCTATGCGAACAGTGCCATGGGCAGATGAGGCTGAGCAACAGCTTTCCAGGCTAGCCACTTCTGGCTGCCAGCTATCTGCAGACGTTCGCACTTTCGAAGCAGGGCTGCGAAAGGAGCCTGGCTGGGACACCAACTTTCCCAGCGTGCGTTTGAAGTTTCAAGTGGCAAGATAAGCAAGTATCCCCATTCTCTGTGCCTCTCTGCGAACAGTGCCATGGGCAGATGAGGCTGAGCAACAGCTTTCCAGGCTAACCCCTTCTGTCTGCCAGCTATCTGCAGACGTTCTCATTTCAAGAGCAGGGCTGCGAAAGGAGCCTGGCAGGGACACCACCATTCCCAGCATGCGTTTGAAGTTTCAAGTGGCAAGATAAGCAAGCAGCCCCATTCTCTGTGCCTCTATGCGAACAGTGCCATGGGCAGATGAGGCTGAGCAACAGCTTTCCAGGCTAGCCCCTTCTGCCTGCCAGCTATCTGCAGACGTTCGCACTTTCGGAGCAGGGCTGTGATAGAAGCCTGGCAGGGACACCACCATTCCCAGCATGCGTTTGAAGTTTCAAGTGGCAAGATAAGCAAGTGTCCCCATTCTCTGTGCCTCTCTGCGAACAGTGCCATGGGCAGATGAGGCTGAGAAACAGCTTTCCAGGCTAGCCCCTTCTGCCTGCCAACTATCTGCAGACGTTCGCACTTTCGGAGCAGGGCTGCGAAAGGAGCCTGGCAGGGACACCACCATTCCCAGCATGCGTTTGAAGTTTCAAGTGGCAAGATAAGCAAGTGTCCCCATTCTCTGTGCCTCTCTGCGAACAGTGCCATGGGCAGATGAGGCTGAGCAACAGCTTTCCAGGCTAGCCCCTTCTGCCTGCCAGCTATCTGCAGACGTTTGCACTTTCGGAGCAGGGCTGCGAAAGGAGCCTGGCTGGGACACCATCTTTCCCAGGCTACGTTGGAAGTTTCAAGTGGCAAGACAAGCAAGCAGCCCCACTCTCTGTGCCTCTGTGCGCGCACTGCCATGGGCAGATGAGGCTGAGCAACAGCTTTCCAGGTTAGCCCCTTCTGGCTGCCAGCTATCTGCAGACGTTCGCACTTTCGGAGCAGGGCAGCGAAAGGAGCCTGGCTGGGACACCAACTTTCCCAGGCTACGTTTGAAGTTTGAGGTGGCAAGACAAGCAAGCAGCTCCATTCTCTGTGCCTCTGTGCGCGCACTGCCATGGGCAGATGAGGCTGAGCAACAGCTTTCCAGGATAGCCCCTTCTGGCTGCCAGCTATCTGCAGACGTTCGCACTTTCGGAGCAGGGCTGCGAAAGGAGCCTGGCTGGGACACCAACTTTCCCAGGCTACGTTTGAAGTTTGAGGTGGCAAGACAAGCAAGCAGCTCCATTCTCTGTGCCTCTGTGCGCGCACTGCCATGGGCAGATGAGGCTGAGCAACAGCTTTCCAGGATAGCCCCTTCTGGCTGCCAGCTATCTGCAGACGTTCGCACTTTCGGAGCAGGGCTGCGAAAGGAGCCTGGCTGGGACACCAACTTTCCCAGGCTACGTTTGAAGTTTGAGGTGGCAAGACAAGCAAGCAGCCCCATTCTCTGTGCCTCTGTGCGTGCACTGCCATGGGCAGATGAGGCTGAGCAACAGCTTTCCAGGCTAGTCCCTTCTGCCTGCCAGCTATCTGCAGACGTTCGCACTTTCGGAGCAGGGCTGTGATAGGAGCCTGGCAGGGACACCACCATTCCCAGCATGCGTTTGAAGTTTCAAGTGGCAAGATAAGCAAGTGTCCCCATTCTCTGTGCCTCTCTGCGAACAGTGCCATGGGCAGATGAGGCTGAGCAACAGCTTTCCAGGCTAGCCCCTTCTGCCTGCCAGCTATCTGCAGACGTTTGCACTTTCGGAGCAGGGCTGCGAAAGGAGCCTGGCTGGGACACCATCTTTCCCAGGCTACGTTGGAAGTTTCAAGTGGCAAGACAAGCAAGCAGCCCCACTCTCTGTGCCTCTGTGCGCGCACTGCCATGGGCAGATGAGGCTGAGCAACAGCTTTCCAGGCTAGCCCCTTCTGGCTGCCAGCTATCTGCAGACGTTCGCACTTTCGGAGCAGGGCAGCGAAAGGAGCCTGGCTGGGACACCAACTTTCCCAGGCTACGTTTGAAGTTTGAGGTGGCAAGACAAGCAAGCAGCTCCATTCTCTGTGCCTCTGTGCGCGCACTGCCATGGGCAGATGAGGCTGAGCAACAGCTTTCCAGGCTAGCCCCTTCTGCCTGCCAGCTATCCTCAGACGTTCGCACTTTCGGAGCAGGGCTGCGAAAGGAGCCTGGCAGGGACACCACCATTCCCAGCATGCGTTTGAAGTTTCAAGTGGCAAGATAAGCAAGCAGCCCCATTCTCTGTGCCTCTATGCGAACAGTGCCATGGGCAGATGAGGCTGAGAAACAGCTTTCCAGGCTAGCCCCTTCTGCCTGCCAACTATCTGCAGACGTTCGCATTTCAAGAGCAGGGCTGCGAAAGGAGCCTAGCAGGTACACCATCTTTCCCAGGCTACGTTTGAAGTTTGAGGTGGCAAGACAAGCAAGCAGCCCCATTCTCTGTGCCTCTGTGCGAGCACTGCCATGGGCAGATGAGGCTGAGCAACAGCTTTCCAGGCTAGCACCTTCTGGCTGCCAGCTATCTGCAGACGTTTGCACTTTCGGAGCAGGGCTGCGAAAGGAGCCTGGCTGGGACACCAACTTTCCCAGGCTACGTTTGAAGTTTGAGGTGGCAAGACAAGCAAGCAGCCCCATTCTCTGTGCCTCTCTGCGCGCACTGCCATGGGCAGATGAGGCTGAGCAACAGCTTTCCAGGCTAGTCCCTTCTGCCTGCCAGCTATCTGCAGACGTTCGCACTTTCGGAGCAGGGCTGTGATAGGAGCCTGGCAGGGACACCACCATTCCCAGCATGCGTTTGAAGTTTCAAGTGGCAAGATAAGCAAGCAGCCCCATTCTCTGTGCCTCTATGCGAACAGTGCCATGGGCAGATGAGGCTGAGCAACAGCTTTCCAGGCTAGCCACTTCTGGCTGCCAGCTATCTGCAGAAGTTCGCACTTTCGGAGCAGGGCTGCGAAAGGAGCCTGGCTGGGACACCAACTTTCCCAGGCTACGTTGGAAGTTTCAAGTGGCAAGATAAGCAAGTATCCCCATTCTCTGTGCCTCTCTGCGAACAGTGCCATGGGCAGATGAGGCTGAGCAACAGCTTTCCAGGCTAACCCCTTCTGTCTGCCAGCTATCTGCAGACGTTCTCATTTCAAGAGCAGGGCTGCGAAAGGAGCCTGGCAGGGACACCACCATTCCCAGCATGCGTTTGAAGTTTCAAGTGGCAAGATAAGCAAGCAGCCCCATTCTCTGTGCCTCTATGCGAACAGTGCCATGGGCAGATGAGGCTGAGCAACAGCTTTCCAGGCTAGCCCCTTCTGCCTGCCAGCTATCTGCAGACGTTCGCACTTTCGGAGCAGGGCTGTGATAGGAGCCTGGCAGGGACACCACCATTCCCAGCATGCGTTTGAAGTTTCAAGTGGCAAGATAAGCAAGCAGCCCCATTCTCTGTGCCTCTATGCGAACAGTGCCATGGGCAGATGAGGCTGAGAAACAGCTTTCCAGGCTAGCCCCTTCTGCCTGCCAACTATCTGCAGACGTTCGCATTTCAAGAGCAGGGCTGCGAAAGGAGCCTAGCAGGTACACCATCTTTCCCAGGCTACGTTTGAAGTTTGAGGTGGCAAGACAAGCAAGCAGCCCCATTCTCTGTGCCTCTGTGCGAGCACTGCCATGGGCAGATGAGGCTGAGCAACAGCTTTCCAGGGTAGCACCTTCTGGCTGCCAGCTATCTGCAGACGTTTGCACTTTCGGAGCAGGGCTGCGAAAGGAGCCTGGCTGGGACACCAACTTTCCCAGGCTACGTTTGAAGTTTGAGGTGGCAAGACAAGCAAGCAGCCCCATTCTCTGTGCCTCTGTGCGTGCACTGCCATGGGCAGATGAGGCTGAGCAACAGCTTTCCAGGCTAGTCCCTTCTGCCTGCCAGCTATCTGCAGACGTTCGCACTTTCGGAGCAGGGCTGTGATAGGAGCCTGGCAGGGACACCACCATTCCCAGCATGCGTTTGAAGTTTCAAGTGGCAAGATAAGCAAGTGTCCCCATTCTCTGTGCCTCTCTGCGAACAGTGCCATGGGCAGATGAGGCTGAGCAACAGCTTTCCAGGCTAGCCCCTTCTGCCTGCCAGCTATCTGCAGACGTTTGCACTTTCGGAGCAGGGCTGCGAAAGGAGCCTGGCTGGGACACCATCTTTCCCAGGCTACGTTTGAAGTTTGAGGTGGCAAGACAAGCAAGCAGCCCCATTCTCTGTGCCTCTGTGCGTGCACTGCCATGGGCAGATGAGGCTGAGCAACAGCTTTCCAGGCTAGCCCCTTCTGCCTGCCAGCTATCCTCAGACGTTCGCACTTTCGGAGCAGGGCTGCGAAAGGAGCCTGGCAGGGACACCACCATTCCCAGCATGCGTTTGAAGTTTCAAGTGGCAAGATAAGCAAGCAGCCCCATTCTCTGTGCCTCTATGCGAACAGTGCCATGGGCAGATGAGGCTGAGAAACAGCTTTCCAGGCTAGCCCCTTCTGCCTGCCAGCTATCTGCAGACGTTCGCATTTCAAGAGCAGGGCTGCGAAAGGAGCCTAGCAGGTACACCATCTTTCCCAGGCTACGTTTGAAGTTTGAGGTGGCAAGACAAGCAAGCAGCCCCATTCTCTGTGCCTCTGTGCGAGCACTGCCATGGGCAGATGAGGCTGAGCAACAGCTTTCCAGGGTAGCACCTTCTGGCTGCCAGCTATCTGCAGACGTTTGCACTTTCGGAGCAGGGCTGCGAAAGGAGCCTGGCTGGGACACCAACTTTCCCAGGCTACGTTTGAAGTTTGAGGTGGCAAGACAAGCAAGCAGCCCCATTCTCTGTGCCTCTCTGCGCGCACTGCCATGGGCAGATGAGGCTGAGCAACAGCTTTCCAGGCTAGTCCCTTCTGCCTGCCAGCTATCTGCAGACGTTCGCACTTTCGGAGCAGGGCTGTGATAGGAGCCTGGCAGGGACACCACCATTCCCAGCATGCGTTTGAAGTTTCAAGTGGCAAGATAAGCAAGCAGCCCCATTCTCTGTGCCTCTATGCGAACAGTGCCATGGGCAGATGAGGCTGAGCAACAGCTTTCCAGGCTAGCCACTTCTGGCTGCCAGCTATCTGCAGACGTTCGCACTTTCGAAGCAGGGCTGCGAAAGGAGCCTGGCTGGGACACCAACTTTCCCAGCGTGCGTTTGAAGTTTCAAGTGGCAAGATAAGCAAGTATCCCCATTCTCTGTGCCTCTCTGCGAACAGTGCCATGGGCAGATGAGGCTGAGCAACAGCTTTCCAGGCTAACCCCTTCTGTCTGCCAGCTATCTGCAGACGTTCTCATTTCAAGAGCAGGGCTGCGAAAGGAGCCTGGCAGGGACACCACCATTCCCAGCATGCGTTTGAAGTTTCAAGTGGCAAGATAAGCAAGCAGCCCCATTCTCTGTGCCTCTATGCGAACAGTGCCATGGGCAGATGAGGCTGAGCAACAGCTTTCCAGGCTAGCCCCTTCTGCCTGCCAGCTATCTGCAGACGTTCGCACTTTCGGAGCAGGGCTGTGATAGAAGCCTGGCAGGGACACCACCATTCCCAGCATGCGTTTGAAGTTTCAAGTGGCAAGATAAGCAAGTGTCCCCATTCTCTGTGCCTCTCTGCGAACAGTGCCATGGGCAGATGAGGCTGAGAAACAGCTTTCCAGGCTAGCCCCTTCTGCCTGCCAACTATCTGCAGACGTTCGCACTTTCGGAGCAGGGCTGCGAAAGGAGCCTGGCAGGGACACCACCATTCCCAGCATGCGTTTGAAGTTTCAAGTGGCAAGATAAGCAAGTGTCCCCATTCTCTGTGCCTCTCTGCGAACAGTGCCATGGGCAGATGAGGCTGAGCAACAGCTTTCCAGGCTAGCCCCTTCTGCCTGCCAGCTATCTGCAGACGTTTGCACTTTCGGAGCAGGGCTGCGAAAGGAGCCTGGCTGGGACACCATCTTTCCCAGGCTACGTTGGAAGTTTCAAGTGGCAAGACAAGCAAGCAGCCCCACTCTCTGTGCCTCTGTGCGCGCACTGCCATGGGCAGATGAGGCTGAGCAACAGCTTTCCAGGCTAGCCCCTTCTGGCTGCCAGCTATCTGCAGACGTTCGCACTTTCGGAGCAGGGCAGCGAAAGGAGCCTGGCTGGGACACCAACTTTCCCAGGCTACGTTTGAAGTTTGAGGTGGCAAGACAAGCAAGCAGCTCCATTCTCTGTGCCTCTGTGCGCGCACTGCCATGGGCAGATGAGGCTGAGCAACAGCTTTCCAGGATAGCCCCTTCTGGCTGCCAGCTATCTGCAGACGTTCGCACTTTCGGAGCAGGGCTGCGAAAGGAGCCTGGCTGGGACACCAACTTTCCCAGGCTACGTTTGAAGTTTGAGGTGGCAAGACAAGCAAGCAGCTCCATTCTCTGTGCCTCTGTGCGCGCACTGCCATGGGCAGATGAGGCTGAGCAACAGCTTTCCAGGATAGCCCCTTCTGGCTGCCAGCTATCTGCAGACGTTCGCACTTTCGGAGCAGGGCTGCGAAAGGAGCCTGGCTGGGACACCAACTTTCCCAGGCTACGTTTGAAGTTTGAGGTGGCAAGACAAGCAAGCAGCCCCATTCTCTGTGCCTCTCTGCGCGCACTGCCATGGGCAGATGAGGCTGAGCAACAGCTTTCCAGGCTAGTCCCTTCTGCCTGCCAGCTATCTGCAGACGTTCGCACTTTCGGAGCAGGGCTGTGATAGGAGCCTGGCAGGGACACCACCATTCCCAGCATGCGTTTGAAGTTTCAAGTGGCAAGATAAGCAAGTGTCCCCATTCTCTGTGCCTCTCTGCGAACAGTGCCATGGGCAGATGAGGCTGAGCAACAGCTTTCCAGGCTAGCCCCTTCTGCCTGCCAGCTATCTGCAGACGTTTGCACTTTCGGAGCAGGGCTGCGAAAGGAGCCTGGCTGGGACACCATCTTTCCCAGGCTACGTTGGAAGTTTCAAGTGGCAAGACAAGCAAGCAGCCCCACTCTCTGTGCCTCTGTGCGCGCACTGCCATGGGCAGATGAGGCTGAGCAACAGCTTTCCAGGCTAGCCCCTTCTGGCTGCCAGCTATCTGCAGACGTTCGCACTTTCGGAGCAGGGCAGCGAAAGGAGCCTGGCTGGGACACCAACTTTCCCAGGCTACGTTTGAAGTTTGAGGTGGCAAGACAAGCAAGCAGCTCCATTCTCTGTGCCTCTGTGCGCGCACTGCCATGGGCAGATGAGGCTGAGCAACAGCTTTCCAGGCTAGCCCCTTCTGCCTGCCAGCTATCCTCAGACGTTCGCACTTTCGGAGCAGGGCTGCGAAAGGAGCCTGGCAGGGACACCACCATTCCCAGCATGCGTTTGAAGTTTCAAGTGGCAAGATAAGCAAGCAGCCCCATTCTCTGTGCCTCTATGCGAACAGTGCCATGGGCAGATGAGGCTGAGAAACAGCTTTCCAGGCTAGCCCCTTCTGCCTGCCAACTATCTGCAGACGTTCGCATTTCAAGAGCAGGGCTGCGAAAGGAGCCTAGCAGGTACACCATCTTTCCCAGGCTACGTTTGAAGTTTGAGGTGGCAAGACAAGCAAGCAGCCCCATTCTCTGTGCCTCTGTGCGAGCACTGCCATGGGCAGATGAGGCTGAGCAACAGCTTTCCAGGCTAGCACCTTCTGGCTGCCAGCTATCTGCAGACGTTTGCACTTTCGGAGCAGGGCTGCGAAAGGAGCCTGGCTGGGACACCAACTTTCCCAGGCTACGTTTGAAGTTTGAGGTGGCAAGACAAGCAAGCAGCCCCATTCTCTGTGCCTCTCTGCGCGCACTGCCATGGGCAGATGAGGCTGAGCAACAGCTTTCCAGGCTAGTCCCTTCTGCCTGCCAGCTATCTGCAGACGTTCGCACTTTCGGAGCAGGGCTGTGATAGGAGCCTGGCAGGGACACCACCATTCCCAGCATGCGTTTGAAGTTTCAAGTGGCAAGATAAGCAAGCAGCCCCATTCTCTGTGCCTCTATGCGAACAGTGCCATGGGCAGATGAGGCTGAGCAACAGCTTTCCAGGCTAGCCACTTCTGGCTGCCAGCTATCTGCAGAAGTTCGCACTTTCGGAGCAGGGCTGCGAAAGGAGCCTGGCTGGGACACCAACTTTCCCAGGCTACGTTGGAAGTTTCAAGTGGCAAGATAAGCAAGTATCCCCATTCTCTGTGCCTCTCTGCGAACAGTGCCATGGGCAGATGAGGCTGAGCAACAGCTTTCCAGGCTAACCCCTTCTGTCTGCCAGCTATCTGCAGACGTTCTCATTTCAAGAGCAGGGCAGCGAAAGGAGCCTGGCAGGGACACCACCATTCCCAGCATGCGTTTGAAGTTTCAAGTGGCAAGATAAGCAAGCAGCCCCATTCTCTGTGCCTCTATGCGAACAGTGCCATGGGCAGATGAGGCTGAGCAACAGCTTTCCAGGCTAGCCCCTTCTGCCTGCCAGCTATCTGCAGACGTTCGCACTTTCGGAGCAGGGCTGTGATAGGAGCCTGGCAGGGACACCACCATTCCCAGCATGCGTTTGAAGTTTCAAGTGGCAAGATAAGCAAGCAGCCCCATTCTCTGTGCCTCTATGCGAACAGTGCCATGGGCAGATGAGGCTGAGAAACAGCTTTCCAGGCTAGCCCCTTCTGCCTGCCAACTATCTGCAGACGTTCGCATTTCAAGAGCAGGGCTGCGAAAGGAGCCTAGCAGGTACACCATCTTTCCCAGGCTACGTTTGAAGTTTGAGGTGGCAAGACAAGCAAGCAGCCCCATTCTCTGTGCCTCTGTGCGAGCACTGCCATGGGCAGATGAGGCTGAGCAACAGCTTTCCAGGGTAGCACCTTCTGGCTGCCAGCTATCTGCAGACGTTTGCACTTTCGGAGCAGGGCTGCGAAAGGAGCCTGGCTGGGACACCAACTTTCCCAGGCTACGTTTGAAGTTTGAGGTGGCAAGACAAGCAAGCAGCCCCATTCTCTGTGCCTCTGTGCGTGCACTGCCATGGGCAGATGAGGCTGAGCAACAGCTTTCCAGGCTAGTCCCTTCTGCCTGCCAGCTATCTGCAGACGTTCGCACTTTCGGAGCAGGGCTGTGATAGGAGCCTGGCAGGGACACCACCATTCCCAGCATGCGTTTGAAGTTTCAAGTGGCAAGATAAGCAAGTGTCCCCATTCTCTGTGCCTCTCTGCGAACAGTGCCATGGGCAGATGAGGCTGAGCAACAGCTTTCCAGGCTAGCCCCTTCTGCCTGCCAGCTATCTGCAGACGTTTGCACTTTCGGAGCAGGGCTGCGAAAGGAGCCTGGCTGGGACACCATCTTTCCCAGGCTACGTTGGAAGTTTCAAGTGGCAAGACAAGCAAGCAGCCCCACTCTCTGTGCCTCTGTGTGCGCACTGCCATGGGCAGATGAGGCTGAGCAACAGCTTTCCAGGCTAGCCCCTTCTGGCTGCCAGCTATCTGCAGACGTTCGCACTTTCGGAGCAGGGCAGCGAAAGGAGCCTGGCTGGGACACCAACTTTCCCAGCCTACGTTTGAAGTTTGAGGTGGCAAGACAAGCAAGCAGCTCCATTCTCTGTGCCTCTGTGCGCGCACTGCCATGGGCAGATGAGGCTGAGCAACAGCTTTCCAGGATAGCCCCTTCTGGCTGCCAGCTATCTGCAGACGTTCGCACTTTCGGAGCAGGGCTGCGAAAGGAGCCTGGCTGGGACACCAACTTTCCCAGGCTACGTTTGAAGTTTGAGGTGGCAAGACAAGCAAGCAGCTCCATTCTCTGTGCCTCTGTGCGCGCACTGCCATGGGCAGATGAGGCTGAGCAACAGCTTTCCAGGATAGCCCCTTCTGGCTGCCAGCTATCTGCAGACGTTCGCACTTTCGGAGCAGGGCTGCGAAAGGAGCCTGGCTGGGACACCAACTTTCCCAGGCTACGTTTGAAGTTTGAGGTGGCAAGACAAGCAAGCAGCCCCATTCTCTGTGCCTCTGTGCGTGCACTGTCATGGGCAGATGAGGCTGAGCAACAGCTTTCCAGGCTAGTCCCTTCTGCCTGCCAGCTATCTGCAGACGTTCGCACTTTCAGAGCAGGGCTGTGATAGGAGCCTGGCAGGGACACCACCATTCCCAGCATGCGTTTGAAGTTTCAAGTGGCAAGATAAGCAAGTGTCCCCATTCTCTGTGCCTCTATGCGAACAGTGCCATGGGCAGATGAGGCTGAGCAACAGCTTTCCAGGCTAGCCCCTTCTGCCTGCCAGCTATCTGCAGACGTTTGCACTTTCGGAGCAGGGCTGCGAAAGGAGCCTGGCTGGGACACCATCTTTCCCAGGCTACGTTGGAAGTTTCAAGTGGCAAGACAAGCAAGCAGCCCCACTCTCTGTGCCTCTGTGCGCGCACTGCCATGGGCAGATGAGGCTGAGCAACAGCTTTCCAGGCTAGCCCCTTCTGGCTGCCAGCTATCTGCAGACGTTCGCACTTTCGGAGCAGGGCAGCGAAAGGAGCCTGGCTGGGACACCAACTTTCCCAGGCTACGTTTGAAGTTTGAGGTGGCAAGACAAGCAAGCAGCTCCATTCTCTGTGCCTCTGTGCGCGCACTGCCATGGGCAGATGAGGCTGAGCAACAGCTTTCCAGGCTAGCCCCTTCTGGCTGCCAGCTATCTGCAGACGTTCGCACTTTCGGAGCAGGGCTGCGAAAGGAGCCTGGCTGGGACACCAACTTTCCCAGGCTACGTTTGAAGTTTGAGGTGGCAAGACAAGCAAGCAGCTCCATTCTCTGTGCCTCTGTGCGCGCACTGCCATGGGCAGATGAGGCTGAGCAACAGCTTTCCAGGCTAGCCCCTTCTGCCTGCCAGCTATCCTCAGACGTTCGCACTTTCGGAGCAGGGCTGCGAAAGGAGCCTGGCAGGGACACCACCATTCCCCGCATGCGTTTGAAGTTTCAAGTGGCAAGATAAGCAAGCAGCCCCATTCTCTGTGCCTCTATGCGAACAGTGCCATGGGCAGATGAGGCTGAGCATCAGCTTTCCAGGCAAGCCCCTTCTGTCTGCCAGCTATCTGCAGACGTTCTCATTTCAAGAGCAGGGCTGCGAAAGGAGCCTGGCTGGGACACCAACTTTCCCAGGCTACGTTTGAAGTTTGAGGTGGCAAGACAAGCAAGCAGCCCCGTTCTCTGTGCCTCTGTGCCAGCACTGCCATGGGCAGATGAGGCTGAGCAACAGCTTTCCAGGATAGCCCCTTCTGGCTGCCAGCTATCTGCAGACGTTCGCACTTTCGGAGCAGGGCTGCGAAAGGAGCCTGGCTGGGACACCAACTTTCCCAGGCTACGTTTGAAGTTTCAAGTGGCAAGATAAGCAAGTGTCCCCATTCTCTGTGCCTCTCTGCGAACAGTGCCATGGGCAGATGAGGCTGAGCAACAGCTTTCCAGGCTAGACCCTTCTGCCTGCCAGCTATCTGCAGACGTTTGCACTTTCGGAGCAGGGCGGCGCAAGAAGCCTGGCTGAGACACCAACTTTCCCAGGCTACGTTGGAAGTTTCAAGTGGCAAGATAAGCAAGTATCCCCATTCTCTGTGCCTCTCTGCGAACAGTGCCATGGGCAGATGAGGCTGAGCATCAGCTTTCCAGGATAGCCCCTTCTGCCTGCCAGCTATCTGCAGACGTTCGCACTTTCGGAGCAGGGCTGCGAAAGGAGCCTGGCTGGGACACCAACTTTCCCAGGCTACGTTTGAAGTTTGAGGTGGCAAGACAAGCCAGCAGCCCCGTTCTCTGTGCCTCTGTGCGAGCACTGCCATGGGCAGATGAGGCTGAGAAACAGCTTTCCAGGATAGCCCCTTCTGGCTGCCAGCTATATGCAGATGTTCGCACTTTCGGAGCAGGGCAGCGAAAGGAGCCTGGCAGGGACACCATCTTTCCCAGGCTACGTTTGAAGTTTGAGGTGGCAAGACAAGCAAGCAGCCCCATTCTCTGTGCCTCTGTGCGCGCACTGCCATGGGCAGATGAGGCTGAGCAACAGCTTTCCAGGCTAGCCCCTTCTGCCTGCCAGCTATCTGCAGACGTTCGCACTTTCGGAGCAGGGCTGTGATAGAAGCCTGGCAGGGACACCACCATTCCCAGCATGCGTTTGAAGTTTCAAGTGGCAAGATAAGCAAGCAGCCCCATTCTCTGTGCCTCTATGCGAACAGTGCCATGGGCAGATGAGGCTGAGAAACAGCTTTCCAGGCTAGCCCCTTCTGCCTGCCAACTATCTGCAGACGTTCGCATTTCAAGAGCAGGGCTGCGAAAGGAGCCTAGCAGGTACACCATCTTTCCCAGGCTACGTTTGAAGTTTGAGGTGGCAAGACAAGCAAGCAGCCCCATTCTCTGTGCCTCTCTGCGCGCACTGCCATGGGCAGATGAGGCTGAGCAACAGCTTTCCAGGCTAGTCCCTTCTGCCTGCCAGCTATCTGCAGACGTTCGCACTTTCGGAGCAGGGCTGTGATAGGAGCCTGGCAGGGACACCACCATTCCCAGCATGCGTTTGAAGTTTCAAGTGGCAAGATAAGCAAGCAGCCCCATTCTCTGTGCCTCTATGCGAACAGTGCCATGGGCAGATGAGGCTGAGCAACAGCTTTCCAGGCTAGCCACTTCTGGCTGCCAGCTATCTGCAGAAGTTCGCACTTTCGGAGCAGGGCTGCGAAAGGAGCCTGGCTGGGACACCAACTTTCCCAGGCTACGTTGGAAGTTTCAAGTGGCAAGATAAGCAAGTATCCCCATTCTCTGTGCCTCTCTGCGAACAGTGCCATGGGCAGATGAGGCTGAGCAACAGCTTTCCAGGCTAACCCCTTCTGTCTGCCAGCTATCTGCAGACGTTCTCATTTCAAGAGCAGGGCTGCGAAAGGAGCCTGGCAGGGACACCACCATTCCCAGCATGCGTTTGAAGTTTCAAGTGGCAAGATAAGCAAGCAGCCCCATTCTCTGTGCCTCTATGCGAACAGTGCCATGGGCAGATGAGGCTGAGCAACAGCTTTCCAGGCTAGCCCCTTCTGCCTGCCAGCTATCTGCAGACGTTCGCACTTTCGGAGCAGGGCTGTGATAGGAGCCTGGCAGGGACACCACCATTCCCAGCATGCGTTTGAAGTTTCAAGTGGCAAGATAAGCAAGCAGCCCCATTCTCTGTGCCTCTATGCGAACAGTGCCATGGGCAGATGAGGCTGAGAAACAGCTTTCCAGGCTAGCCCCTTCTGCCTGCCAACTATCTGCAGACGTTCGCATTTCAAGAGCAGGGCTGCGAAAGGAGCCTAGCAGGTACACCATCTTTCCCAGGCTACGTTTGAAGTTTGAGGTGGCAAGACAAGCAAGCAGCCCCATTCTCTGTGCCTCTGTGCGAGCACTGCCATGGGCAGATGAGGCTGAGCAACAGCTTTCCAGGGTAGCACCTTCTGGCTGCCAGCTATCTGCAGACGTTTGCACTTTCGGAGCAGGGCTGCGAAAGGAGCCTGGCTGGGACACCAACTTTCCCAGGCTACGTTTGAAGTTTGAGGTGGCAAGACAAGCAAGCAGCCCCATTCTCTGTGCCTCTGTGCGTGCACTGCCATGGGCAGATGAGGCTGAGCAACAGCTTTCCAGGCTAGTCCCTTCTGCCTGCCAGCTATCTGCAGACGTTCGCACTTTCGGAGCAGGGCTGTGATAGGAGCCTGGCAGGGACACCACCATTCCCAGCATGCGTTTGAAGTTTCAAGTGGCAAGATAAGCAAGTGTCCCCATTCTCTGTGCCTCTCTGCGAACAGTGCCATGGGCAGATGAGGCTGAGCAACAGCTTTCCAGGCTAGCCCCTTCTGCCTGCCAGCTATCTGCAGACGTTTGCACTTTCGGAGCAGGGCTGCGAAAGGAGCCTGGCTGGGACACCATCTTTCCCAGGCTACGTTGGAAGTTTCAAGTGGCAAGACAAGCAAGCAGCCCCACTCTCTGTGCCTCTGTGTGCGCACTGCCATGGGCAGATGAGGCTGAGCAACAGCTTTCCAGGCTAGCCCCTTCTGGCTGCCAGCTATCTGCAGACGTTCGCACTTTCGGAGCAGGGCAGCGAAAGGAGCCTGGCTGGGACACCAACTTTCCCAGCCTACGTTTGAAGTTTGAGGTGGCAAGACAAGCAAGCAGCTCCATTCTCTGTGCCTCTGTGCGCGCACTGCCATGGGCAGATGAGGCTGAGCAACAGCTTTCCAGGATAGCCCCTTCTGGCTGCCAGCTATCTGCAGACGTTCGCACTTTCGGAGCAGGGCTGCGAAAGGAGCCTGGCTGGGACACCAACTTTCCCAGGCTACGTTTGAAGTTTGAGGTGGCAAGACAAGCAAGCAGCTCCATTCTCTGTGCCTCTGTGCGCGCACTGCCATGGGCAGATGAGGCTGAGCAACAGCTTTCCAGGATAGCCCCTTCTGGCTGCCAGCTATCTGCAGACGTTCGCACTTTCGGAGCAGGGCTGCGAAAGGAGCCTGGCTGGGACACCAACTTTCCCAGGCTACGTTTGAAGTTTGAGGTGGCAAGACAAGCAAGCAGCCCCATTCTCTGTGCCTCTGTGCGTGCACTGTCATGGGCAGATGAGGCTGAGCAACAGCTTTCCAGGCTAGTCCCTTCTGCCTGCCAGCTATCTGCAGACGTTCGCACTTTCAGAGCAGGGCTGTGATAGGAGCCTGGCAGGGACACCACCATTCCCAGCATGCGTTTGAAGTTTCAAGTGGCAAGATAAGCAAGTGTCCCCATTCTCTGTGCCTCTATGCGAACAGTGCCATGGGCAGATGAGGCTGAGCAACAGCTTTCCAGGCTAGCCCCTTCTGCCTGCCAGCTATCTGCAGACGTTTGCACTTTCGGAGCAGGGCTGCGAAAGGAGCCTGGCTGGGACACCATCTTTCCCAGGCTACGTTGGAAGTTTCAAGTGGCAAGACAAGCAAGCAGCCCCACTCTCTGTGCCTCTGTGCGCGCACTGCCATGGGCAGATGAGGCTGAGCAACAGCTTTCCAGGCTAGCCCCTTCTGGCTGCCAGCTATCTGCAGACGTTCGCACTTTCGGAGCAGGGCAGCGAAAGGAGCCTGGCTGGGACACCAACTTTCCCAGGCTACGTTTGAAGTTTGAGGTGGCAAGACAAGCAAGCAGCTCCATTCTCTGTGCCTCTGTGCGCGCACTGCCATGGGCAGATGAGGCTGAGCAACAGCTTTCCAGGCTAGCCCCTTCTGGCTGCCAGCTATCTGCAGACGTTCGCACTTTCGGAGCAGGGCTGCGAAAGGAGCCTGGCTGGGACACCAACTTTCCCAGGCTACGTTTGAAGTTTGAGGTGGCAAGACAAGCAAGCAGCTCCATTCTCTGTGCCTCTGTGCGCGCACTGCCATGGGCAGATGAGGCTGAGCAACAGCTTTCCAGGCTAGCCCCTTCTGCCTGCCAGCTATCCTCAGACGTTCGCACTTTCGGAGCAGGGCTGCGAAAGGAGCCTGGCAGGGACACCACCATTCCCCGCATGCGTTTGAAGTTTCAAGTGGCAAGATAAGCAAGCAGCCCCATTCTCTGTGCCTCTATGCGAACAGTGCCATGGGCAGATGAGGCTGAGCATCAGCTTTCCAGGCAAGCCCCTTCTGTCTGCCAGCTATCTGCAGACGTTCTCATTTCAAGAGCAGGGCTGCGAAAGGAGCCTGGCTGGGACACCAACTTTCCCAGGCTACGTTTGAAGTTTGAGGTGGCAAGACAAGCAAGCAGCCCCGTTCTCTGTGCCTCTGTGCCAGCACTGTCATGGGCAGATGAGGCTGAGCAACAGCTTTCCAGGATAGCCCCTTCTGGCTGCCAGCTATCTGCAGACGTTCGCACTTTCGGAGCAGGGCTGTGAAAGGAGCCTGGCTGGGACACCAACTTTCCCAGGCTACGTTGGAAGTTTCAAGTGGCAAGATAAGCAAGTGTCCCCATTCTCTGTGCCTCTCTGCGAACAGTGCCATGGGCAGATGAGGCTGAGCAACAGCTTTCCAGGCTAGACCCTTCTGCCTGCCAGCTATCTGCAGACGTTTGCACTTTCGGAGCAGGGCGGCGCAAGAAGCCTGGCTGAGACACCAACTTTCCCAGGCTACGTTGGAAGTTTCAAGTGGCAAGATAAGCAAGTATCCCCATTCTCTGTGCCTCTCTGCGAACAGTGCCATGGGCAGATGAGGCTGAGCATCAGCTTTCCAGGATAGCCCCTTCTGCCTGCCAGCTATCTGCAGACGTTCGCACTTTCGGAGCAGGGCTGCGAAAGGAGCCTGGCTGGGACACCAACTTTCCCAGGCTACGTTTGAAGTTTGAGGTGGCAAGACAAGCCAGCAGCCCCGTTCTCTGTGCCTCTGTGCGAGCACTGCCATGGGCAGATGAGGCTGAGAAACAGCTTTCCAGGATAGCCCCTTCTGGCTGCCAGCTATATGCAGATGTTCGCACTTTCGGAGCAGGGCAGCGAAAGGAGCCTGGCAGGGACACCATCTTTCCCAGGCTACGTTTGAAGTTTGAGGTGGCAAGACAAGCAAGCAGCCCCATTCTCTGTGCCTCTGTGCACGCACTGCCATGGGCAGATGAGGCTGAGCAACAGCTTTCCAGGCTAGCCCCTTCTGCCTGCCAGCTATCTGCAGACGTTCGCACTTTCGGAGCAGGGCTGTGATAGAAGCCTGGCAGGGACACCACCATTCCCAGCATGCGTTTGAAGTTTCAAGTGGCAAGATAAGCAAGCAGCCCCATTCTCTGTGCCTCTATGCGAACAGTGCCATGGGCAGATGAGGCTGAGAAACAGCTTTCCAGGCTAGCCCCTTCTGCCTGCCAACTATCTGCAGACGTTCGCATTTCAAGAGCAGGGCTGCGAAAGGAGCCTAGCAGGTACACCATCTTTCCCAGGCTACGTTTGAAGTTTGAGGTGGCAAGACAAGCAAGCAGCCCCATTCTCTGTGCCTCTGTGCGAGCACTGCCATGGGCAGATGAGGCTGAGCAACAGCTTTCCAGGCTAGCACCTTCTGGCTGCCAGCTATCTGCAGACGTTCGCACTTTCGGAGCAGGGCTGCGAAAGGAGCCTGGCTGGGACACCAACTTTCCCAGGCTACGTTTGAAGTTTGAGGTGGCAAGACAAGCAAGCAGCCCCATTCTCTGTGCCTCTCTGCGCGCACTGCCATGGGCAGATGAGGCTGAGCAACAGCTTTCCAGGCTAGTCCCTTCTGCCTGCCAGCTATCTGCAGACGTTCGCACTTTCGGAGCAGGGCTGTGATAGGAGCCTGGCAGGGACACCACCATTCCCAGCATGCGTTTGAAGTTTCAAGTGGCAAGATAAGCAAGCAGCCCCATTCTCTGTGCCTCTATGCGAACAGTGCCATGGGCAGATGAGGCTGAGCAACAGCTTTCCAGGCTAGCCACTTCTGGCTGCCAGCTATCTGCAGACGTTCGCACTTTCGGAGCAGGGCGGCGAAAGGAGCCTGGCTGGGACACCAACTTTCCCAGGCTACGTTGGAAGTTTCAAGTGGCAAGATAAGCAAGTATCCCCATTCTCTGTGCCTCTCTGCGAACAGTGCCATGGGCAGATGAGGCTGAGCAACAGCTTTCCAGGCTAACCCCTTCTGTCTGCCAGCTATCTGCAGACGTTCTCATTTCAAGAGCAGGGCTGCGAAAGGAGCCTGGCAGGGACACCACCATTCCCAGCATGCGTTTGAAGTTTCAAGTGGCAAGATAAGCAAGCAGCCCCATTCTCTGTGCCTCTATGCGAACAGTGCCATGGGCAGATGAGGCTGAGAAACAGCTTTCCAGGCTAGCCCCTTCTACCTGCCAACTATCTGCAGACGTTCGCATTTCAAGAGCAGGGCTGCGAAAGGAGCCTAGCAGGTACACCATCTTTCCCAGGCTACGTTTGAAGTTTGAGGTGGCAAGACAAGCAAGCAGCCCCATTCTCTGTGCCTCTGTGCGAGCACTGCCATGGGCAGATGAGGCTGAGCAACAGCTTTCCAGGGTAGCACCTTCTGGCTGCCAGCTATCTGCAGACGTTTGCACTTTCGGAGCAGGGCTGCGAAAGGAGCCTGGCTGGGACACCAACTTTCCCAGGCTACGTTTGAAGTTTGAGGTGGCAAGACAAGCAAGCAGCCCCATTCTCTGTGCCTCTGTGCGTGCACTGCCATGGGCAGATGAGGCTGAGCAACAGCTTTCCAGGCTAGTCCCTTCTGCCTGCCAGCTATCTGCAGACGTTCGCACTTTCGGAGCAGGGCTGTGATAGGAGCCTGGCAGGGACACCACCATTCCCAGCATGCGTTTGAAGTTTCAAGTGGCAAGATAAGCAAGTGTCCCCATTCTCTGTGCCTCTCTGCGAACAGTGCCATGGGCAGATGAGGCTGAGCAACAGCTTTCCAGGCTAGCCCCTTCTGCCTGCCAGCTATCTGCAGACGTTTGCACTTTCGGAGCAGGGCTGCGAAAGGAGCCTGGCTGGGACACCATCTTTCCCAGGCTACGTTGGAAGTTTCAAGTGGCAAGACAAGCAAGCAGCCCCACTCTCTGTGCCTCTGTGCGTGCACTGCCATGGGCAGATGAGGCTGAGCAACAGCTTTCCAGGCTAGCCCCTTCTGGCTGCCAGCTATCTGCAGACGTTCGCACTTTCGGAGCAGGGCAGCGAAAGGAGCCTGGCTGGGACACCAACTTTCCCAGGCTACGTTTGAAGTTTGAGGTGGCAAGACAAGCAAGCAGCTCCATTCTCTGTGCCTCTGTGCGCGCACTGCCATGGGCAGATGAGGCTGAGCAACAGCTTTCCAGGCTAGCCCCTTCTGGCTGCCAGCTATCTGCAGACGTTCGCACTTTCGGAGCAGGGCTGCGAAAGGAGCCTGGCTGGGACACCAACTTTCCCAGGCTACGTTTGAAGTTTGAGGTGGCAAGACAAGCAAGCAGCTCCATTCTCTGTGCCTCTGTGCGCGCACTGCCATGGGCAGATGAGGCTGAGCAACAGCTTTCCAGGCTAGCCCCTTCTGCCTGCCAGCTATCCTCAGACGTTCGCACTTTCGGAGCAGGGCTGCGAAAGGAGCCTGGCAGGGACACCACCATTTCCAGCATGCGTTTGAAGTTTCAAGTGGCAAGATAAGCAAGCAGCCCCATTCTCTGTGCCTCTATGCGAACAGTGCCATGGGCAGATGAGGCTGAGCATCAGCTTTCCAGGCAAGCCCCTTCTGTCTGCCAGCTATCTGCAGACGTTCTCATTTCAAGAGCAGGGCTGCGAAAGGAGCCTGGCTGGGACACCAACTTTCCCAGGCTACGTTTGAAGTTTGAGGTGGCAAGACAAGCTAGCAGCCCCGTTCTCTGTGCCTCTGTGCCAGCACTGCCATGGGCAGATGAGGCTGAGCAACAGCTTTCCAGGATAGCCCCTTCTGGCTGCCAGCTATCTGCAGACGTTCGCACTTTCGGAGCAGGGCTGCGAAAGGAGCCTGGCTGGGACACCAACTTTCCCAGGCTACGTTGGAAGTTTCAAGTGGCAAGATAAGCAAGTGTCCCCATTCTCTGTGCCTCTCTGCGAACAGTGCCATGGGCAGATGAGGCTGAGCAACAGCTTTCCAGGCTAGACCCTTCTGCCTGCCAGCTATCTGCAGACGTTTGCACTTTCGGAGCAGGGCGGCGAAAGAAGCCTGGCTGAGACACCAACTTTCCCAGGCTACGTTGGAAGTTTCAAGTGGCAAGATAAGCAAGTATCCCCATTCTCTGTGCCTCTCTGCGAACAGTGCCATGGGCAGATGAGGCTGAGCATCAGCTTTCCAGGATAGCCCCTTCTGCCTGCCAGCTATCTGCAGACGTTCGCACTTTCGGAGCAGGGCTGCGAAAGGAGCCTGGCTGGGACACCAACTTTCCCAGGCTACGTTTGAAGTTTGAGGTGGCAAGACAAGCAAGCAGCTCCATTCTCTGTGCCTCTGTGCGCGCACTGCCATGGGCAGATGAGGCTGAGCAACAGCTTTCCAGGCTAGCCCCTTCTGCCTGCCAGCTATCCTCAGACGTTCGCACTTTCGGAGCAGGGCTGCGAAAGGAGCCTGGCAGGGACACCACCATTCCCAGCATGCGTTTGAAGTTTCAAGTGGCAAGATAAGCAAGCAGCCCCATTCTCTGTGCCTCTATGCGAACAGTGCCATGGGCAGATGAGGCTGAGCATCAGCTTTCCAGGCAAGCCCCTTCTGTCTGCCAGCTATCTGCAGACGTTCTCATTTCAAGAGCAGGGCTGCGAAAGGAGCCTGGCTGGGACACCAACTTTCCCAGGCTACGTTTGAAGTTTGAGGTGGCAAGACAAGCAAGCAGCCCCGTTCTCTGTGCCTCTGTGCCAGCACTGCCATGGGCAGATGAGGCTGAGCAACAGCTTTCCAGGCTAGCCCCTTCTGGCTGCCAGCTATCTGCAGACGTTCGCACTTTCGGAGCAGGGCTGCGAAAGGAGCCTGGCTGGGACACCAACTTTCCCAGGCTACGTTGGAAGTTTCAAGTGGCAAGATAAGCAAGTGTCCCCATTCTCTGTGCCTCTCTGCGAACAGTGCCATGGGCAGATGAGGCTGAGCAACAGCTTTCCAGGCTAGCCCCTTCTGCCTGCCAGCTATCTGCAGACGTTTGCACTTTCGGAGCAGGGCGGAGAAAGAAGCCTGGCTGAGACACCAACTTTCCCAGGCTACGTTGGAAGTTTCAAGTGGCAAGATAAGCAAGTATCCCCATTCTCTGTGCCTCTCTGCGAACAGTGCCATGGGCAGATGAGGCTGAGCATCAGCTTTCCAGGATAGCCCCTTCTGCCTGCCAGCTATCTGCAGACGTTCGCACTTTCGGAGCAGGGCTGCGAAAGGAGCCTGGCTGGGACACCAACTTTCCCAGGCTACGTTTGAAGTTTGAGGTGGCAAGACAAGCCAGCAGCCCCGTTCTCTGTGCCTCTGTGCGAGCACTGCCATGGGCAGATGAGGCTGAGAAACAGCTTTCCAGGATAGCCCCTTCTGGCTGCCAGCTATATGCAGATGTTCGCACTTTCGGAGCAGGGCAGCGAAAGGAGCCTGGCAGGGACACCATCTTTCCCAGGCTACGTTTGAAGTTTGAGGTGGCAAGACAAGCAAGCAGCCCCATTCTCTGTGCCTCTGTGCGCGCACTGCCATGGGCAGATGAGGCTGAGCAACAGCTTTCCAGGATAGCCCCTTCTGCCTGCCAGCTATCTGCAGACGTTCGCACTTTCGGAGCAGGGCTGTGATAGAAGCCTGGCAGGGACACCACCATTCCCAGCATGCGTTTGAAGTTTCAAGTGGCAAGATAAGCAAGCAGCCCCATTCTCTGTGCCTCTATGCGAACAGTGCCATGGGCAGATGAGGCTGAGAAACAGCTTTCCAGGCTAGCCCCTTCTGCCTGCCAACTATCTGCAGACGTTCGCATTTCAAGAGCAGGGCTGCGAAAGGAGCCTAGCAGGTACACCATCTTTCCCAGGCTACGTTTGAAGTTTGAGGTGGCAAGACAAGCAAGCAGCCCCATTCTCTGTGCCTCTGTGCGAGCACTGCCATGGGCAGATGAGGCTGAGCAACAGCTTTCCAGGCTAGCACCTTCTGGCTGCCAGCTATCTGCAGACGTTTGCACTTTCGGAGCAGGGCAGCGAAAGGAGCCTGGCAGGGACACCAACTTTCCCAGGCTACGTTTGAAGTTTGAGGTGGCAAGACAAGCAAGCAGCCCCATTCTCTGTGCCTCTCTGCGCGCACTGCCATGGGCAGATGAGGCTGAGCAACAGCTTTCCAGGCTAGTCCCTTCTGCCTGCCAGCTATCTGCATACGTTCGCACTTTCGGAGCAGGGCTGTGATAGGAGCCTGGCAGGGACACCACCATTCCCAGCATGCGTTTGAAGTTTCAAGTGGCAAGATAAGCAAGCAGCCCCATTCTCTGTGCCTCTATGCGAACAGTGCCATGGGCAGATGAGGCTGAGCAACAGCTTTCCAGGCTAGCCACTTCTGGCTGCCAGCTATCTGCAGACGTTCGCACTTTCGGAGCAGGGCTGCGAAAGGAGCCTGGCTGGGACACCAACTTTCCCAGGCTACGGTGGAAGTTTCAAGTGGCAAGATAAGCAAGTATCCCCATTCTCTGTGCCTCTCTGCGAACAGTGCCATGGGCAGATGAGGCTGAGCAACAGCTTTCCAGGCTAACCCCTTCTGTCTGCCAGCTATCTGCAGACGTTCTCATTTCAAGAGCAGGGCTGCGAAAGGAGCCTGGCAGGGACACCACCATTCCCAGGCTACGTTTGAAGTTTCAAGTGGCAAGATAAGCAAGCAGCCCCATTCTCTGTGCCTCTATGCGAACAGTGCCATGGGCAGATGAGGCTGAGCAACAGCTTTCCAGGCTAGCCCCTTCTGCCTGCCAGCTATCTGCAGACGTTCGCACTTTCGGAGCAGGGCGGCGAAAGAAGCCTGGCTGGAACACCAACTTTCCCAGGCTACGTTGGAAGTTTCAAGTGGCAAGATAAGCAAGTATCCCCATTCTCTGTGCCTCTCTGCGAACAGTGCCATGGGCAGATGAGGCTGAGCAACAGCTTTCCAGGCTAGCCCCTTCTGCCTGCCAGCTATCTGCAGACGTTCGCACTTTCGGAGCAGGGCTGTGATAGAAGCCTGGCAGGGACACCACCATTCCCAGCATGCGTTTGAAGTTTCAAGTGGCAAGATAAGCAAGCAGCCCCATTCTCTGTGCCTCTATGCGAACAGTGCCATGGGCAGATGAGGCTGAGAAACAGCTTTCCAGGCTAGCCCCTTCTGCCTGCCAACTATCTGCAGACGTTCGCATTTCAAGAGCAGGGCTGCGAAAGGAGCCTAGCAGGTACACCATCTTTCCCAGGCTACGTTTGAAGTTTGAGGTGGCAAGACAAGCAAGCAGCCCCATTCTCTGTGCCTCTGTGCGAGCACTGCCATGGGCAGATGAGGCTGAGCAACAGCTTTCCAGGGTAGCCCCTTCTGGCTGCCAGCTATCTGCAGACGTTCGCACTTTCGGAGCAGGGCTGCGAAAGGAGCCTGGCTGGGACACCAACTTTCCCAGGCTACGTTTGAAGTTTGAGGTGGCAAGACAAGCAAGCAGCCCCATTCTCTGTGCCTCTGTGCGTGCACTGCCATGGGCAGATGAGGCTGAGCAACAGCTTTCCAGGCTAGTCCCTTCTGCCTGCCAGCTATCTGCAGACGTTCGCACTTTCGGAGCAGGGCTGTGATAGGAGCCTGGCAGGGACACCACCATTCCCAGCATGCGTTTGAAGTTTCAAGTGGCAAGATAAGCAAGTGTCCCCATTCTCTGTGCCTATCTGCGAACAGTGCCATGGGCAGATGAGGCTGAGCAACAGCTTTCCAGGCTAGCCCCTTCTGCCTGCCAGCTATCTGCAGACGTTTGCACTTTCGGAGCAGGGCTGCGAAAGGAGCCTGGCTGGGACACCATCTTTCCCTGTCTACGTTGGAAGTTTCAAGTGGCAAGACAAGCAAGCAGCCCCACTCTCTGTGCCTCTGTGCGCGCACTGCCATGGGCAGATGAGGCTGAGCAACAGCTTTCCAGGCTAGCCCCTTCTGGCTGCCAGCTATCTGCAGACGTTCGCACTTTCGGAGCAGGGCAGCGAAAGGAGCCTGGCTGGGACACCAACTTTCCCAGGCTACGTTTGAAGTTTGAGGTGGCAAGACAAGCAAGCAGCTCCATTCTCTGTGCCTCTGTGCGCGCACTGCCATGGGCAGATGAGGCTGAGCAACAGCTTTCCAGGATAGCCCCTTCTGGCTGCCAGCTATCTGCAGACGTTCGCACTTTCGGAGCAGGGCTGCGAAAGGAGCCTGGCTGGGACACCAACTTTCCCAGGCTACGTTTGAAGTTTGAGGTGGCAAGACAAGCAAGCAGCTCCATTCTCTGTGCCTCTGTGCGCGCACTGCCATGGGCAGATGAGGCTGAGCAACAGCTTTCCAGGCTAGCCCCTTCTGCCTGCCAGCTATCCTCAGACGTTCGCACTTTCGGAGCAGGGCTGCGAAAGGAGCCTGGCAGGGACACCACCATTCCCAGCATGCGATTGAAGTTTCAAGTGGCAAGATAAGCAAGCAGCCCCATTCTCTGTGCCTCTATGCGAACAGTGCCATGGGCAGATGAGGCTGAGCATCAGCTTTCCAGGCAAGCCCCTTCTGTCTGCCAGCTATCTGCAGACGTTCTCATTTCAAGAGCAGGGCTGCGAAAGGAGCCTGGCTGGGACACCAACTTTCCCAGGCTACGTTTGAAGTTTGAGGTGGCAAGACAAGCAAGCAGCCCCGTTCTCTGTGCCTCTGTGCCAGCACTGCCATGGGCAGATGAGGCTGAGCAACAGCTTTCCAGGATAGCCCCTTCTGGCTGCCAGCTATCTGCAGACGTTCGCACTTTCGGAGCAGGGCTGCGAAAGGAGCCTGGCTGGGACACCAACTTTCCCAGGCTACGTTGGAAGTTTCAAGTGGCAAGATAAGCAAGTGTCCCCATTCTCTGTGCCTCTCTGCGAACAGTGCCATGGGCAGATGAGGCTGAGCAACAGCTTTCCAGGCTAGACCCTTCTGCCTGCCAGCTATCTGCAGACGTTTGCACTTTCGGAGCAGGGCTGCGAAAGGAGCCTGGCTGGGACACCATCTTTCCCAGGCTACGTTGGAAGTTTCAAGTGGCAAGACAAGCAAGCAGCCCCACTCTCTGTGCCTCTGTGCGCGCACTGCCATGGGCAGATGAGGCTGAGCAACAGCTTTCCAGGCTAGCCCCTTCTGGCTGCCAGCTATCTGCAGACGTTCGCACTTTCGGAGCAGGGCTGCGAAAGGAGCCTGGCTGGGACACCAACTTTCCCAGGCTACGTTTGAAGTTTGAGGTGGCAAGACAAGCAAGCAGCTCCATTCTCTGTGCCTCTGTGCGCGCACTGCCATGGGCAGATGAGGCTGAGCAACAGCTTTCCAGGCTAGCCCCTTCTGCCTGCCAGCTATCCTCAGACGTTCGCACTTTCGGAGCAGGGCTGTGATAGGAGCCTGGCAGGGACACCACCATTCCCAGCATGCGTTTGAAGTTTCAAGTGGCAAGATAAGCAAGCAGCCCCATTCTCTGTGCCTCTCTGCGAACAGTGCCATGGGCAGATGAGGCTGAGCAACAGCTTTCCAGGCTAGCCCCTTCTGTCTGCCAGCTATCTGCAGACGTTCTCATTTCAAGAGCAGGGCTGCGAAAGGAGCCTGGCAGGGACACCACCATTCCCAGCATGCGTTTGAAGTTTCAAGTGGCAAGATAAGCAAGGAGCCCCATTCTCTGTGCCTCTATGCGAACAGTGCCATGGGCAGATGAGGCTGAGCAACAGCTTTCCAGGCTAGCCCCTTCTGCCTGCCAGCTATCTGCAGACGTTCGCACTTTCGGAGCAGGGCGGCGAAAGAAGCCTGGCTGGAACACCAACTTTCCCAGGCTACGTTGGAAGTTTCAAGTGGCAAGATAAGCAAGTATCCCCATTCTCTGTGCCTCTCTGCGAACAGTGCCATGGGCAGATGAGGCTGAGCAACAGCTTTCCAGGCTAGCCCCTTCTGCCTGCCAGCTATCTGCAGACGTTCGCACTTTCGGAGCAGGGCTGTGATAGAAGCCTGGCAGGGACACCACCATTCCCAGCATGCGTTTGAAGTTTCAAGTGGCAAGATAAGCAAGCAGCCCCATTCTCTGTGCCTCTATGCGAACAGTGCCATGGGCAGATGAGGCTGAGAAACAGCTTTCCAGGCTAGCCCCTTCTGCCTGCCAACTATCTGCAGACGTTCGCATTTCAAGAGCAGGGCTGCGAAAGGAGCCTAGCAGGTACACCATCTTTCCCAGGCTACGTTTGAAGTTTGAGGTGGCAAGACAAGCAAGCAGCCCCATTCTCTGTGCCTCTGTGCGAGCACTGCCATGGGCAGATGAGGCTGAGCAACAGCTTTCCAGGGTAGCACCTTCTGGCTGCCAGCTATCTGCAGACGTTCGCACTTTCGGAGCAGGGCTGCGAAAGGAGCCTGGCTGGGACACCAACTTTCCCAGGCTACGTTTGAAGTTTGAGGTGGCAAGACAAGCAAGCAGCCCCATTCTCTGTGCCTCTGTGCGTGCACTGCCATGGGCAGATGAGGCTGAGCAACAGCTTTCCAGGCTAGTCCCTTCTGCCTGCCAGCTATCTGCAGACGTTTGCACTTTCGGAGCACGGCTGCGAAAGGAGCCTGGCTGGGACACCATCTTTCCCAGGCTACGTTGGAAGTTTCAAGTGGCAAGACAAGCAAGCAGCCCCACTCTCTGTGCCTCTGTGCGCGCACTGCCATGGGCAGATGAGGCTGAGCAACAGCTTTCCAGGCTAGCCCCTTCTGGCTGCCAGCTATCTGCAGACGTTCGCACTTTCGGAGCAGGGCAGCGAAAGGAGCCTGGCTGGGACACCAACTTTCCCAGGCTACGTTTGAAGTTTGAGGTGGCAAGACAAGCAAGCAGCCCCATTCTCTGTGCCTCTGTGCGAGCACTGCCATGGGCAGATGAGGCTGAGCAACAGCTTTCCAGGCTAGCCCCTTCTGCCTGCCAGCTATCCTCAGACGTTCGCACTTTCGGAGCAGGGCTGCGAAAGGAGCCTGGCAGGGACACCACCATTCCCAGCATGCGTTTGAAGTTTCAAGTGGCAAGATAAGCAAGCAGCCCCATTCTCTGTGCCTCTATGCGAACAGTGCCATGGGCAGATGAGGCTGAGCATCAGCTTTCCAGGCAAGCCCCTTCTGTCTGCCAGCTATCTGCAGACGTTCTCATTTCAAGAGCAGGGCTGCGAAAGGAGCCTGGCTGGGACACCAACTTTCCCAGGCTACGTTTGAAGTTTGAGGTGGCAAGAAAAGCAAGCAGCCCCGTTCTCTGTGCCTCTGTGCCAGCACTGCCATGGGCAGATGAGGCTGAGCAACAGCTTTCCAGGATAGCCCCTTCTGGCTGCCAGCTATCTGCAGACGTTCGCACTTTCGGAGCAGGGCTGCGAAAGGAGCCTGGCTGGGACACCAACTTTCCCAGGCTACGTTGGAAGTTTCAAGTGGCAAGATAAGCAAGTGTCCCCATTCTCTGTGCCTCTGTGCGCGCACTGCCATGGGCAGATGAGGCTGAGCAACAGCTTTCCAGGCTAGCCCCTTCTGGCTGCCTGCTATCTGCAGACGTTCGCACTTTCGGAGCAGGGCTGTGATAGAAGCCTGGCAGGGACACCACCATTCCCAGCATGCGTTTGAAGTTTCAAGTGGCAAGATAAGCAAGCAGCCCCATTCTCTGTGCCTCTATGCGAACAGTGCCATGGGCAGATGAGGCTGAGAAACAGCTTTCCAGGCTAGCCCCTTCTGCCTGCCAACTATCTGCAGACGTTCGCATTTCAAGAGCAGGGCTGCGAAAGGAGCCTAGCAGGTACACCATCTTTCCCAGGCTACGTTTGAAGTTTGAGGTGGCAAGACAAGCAAGCAGCCCCATTCTCTGTGCCTCTGTGCGAGCACTGCCATGGGCAGATGAGGCTGAGCAACAGCTTTCCAGGGTAGCACCTTCTGGCTGCCAGCTATCTGCAGACGTTTGCACTTTCGGAGCAGGGCTGCGAAAGGAGCCTGGCTGGGACACCAACTTTCCCAGGCTACGTTTGAAGTTTGAGGTGGCAAGACAAGCAAGCAGCCCCATTCTCTGTGCCTCTGTGCGCGCACTGCCATGGGCAGATGAGGCTGAGCAACAGCTTTCCAGGCTAGTCCCTTCTGCCTGCCAGCTATCTGCAGACGTTCGCACTTTCGGAGCAGGGCTGTGATAGGAGCCTGGCAGGGACACCACCATTCCCAGCATGCGTTTGAAGTTTCAAGTGGCAAGATAAGCAAGCAGCCCCATTCTCTGTGCCTCTATGCGAACAGTGCCATGGGCAGATGAGGCTGAGCAACAGCTTTCCAGGCTAGCCACTTCTGGCTGCCAGCTATCTGCAGACGTTCGCACTTTCGGAGCAGGGCTGCGAAAGGAGCCTGGCTGGGACACCAACTTTCCCAGGCTACGTTGGAAGTTTCAAGTGGCAAGATAAGCAAGTATCCCCATTCTCTGTGCCTCTCTGCGAACAGTGCCATGGGCAGATGAGGCTGAGCAACAGCTTTCCAGGCTAACCCCTTCTGTCTGCCAGCTATCTGCAGACGTTCTCATTTCAAGAGCAGGGCTGCGAAAGGAGCCTGGCAGGGACACCACCATTCCCAGCATGCGTTTGAAGTTTCAAGTGGCAAGATAAGCAAGCAGCCCCATTCTCTGTGCCTCTATGCGAACAGTGCCATGGGCAGATGAGGCTGAGCAACAGCTTTCCAGGCTAGCCCCTTCTGCCTGCCAGCTATCTGCAGACGTTCGCACTTTCGGAGCAGGGCGGCGAAAGAAGCCTGGCTGGGACACCAACTTTCCCAGGCTACGTTGGAAGTTTCAAGTGGCAAGATAAGCAAGTATCCCCATTCTCTGTGCCTCTCTGCGAACAGTGCCATGGGCAGATGAGGCTGAGCAACAGCTTTCCAGGCTAGCCCCTTCTGCCTGCCAGCTATCTGCAGACGTTCGCACTTTCGGAGCAGGGCTGTGATAGAAGCCTGGCAGGGACACCACCATTCCCAGCATGCGTTTGAAGTTTCAAGTGGCAAGATAAGCAAGCAGCCCCATTCTCTGTGCCTCTATGCGAACAGTGCCATGGGCAGATGAGGCTGAGAAACAGCTTTCCAGGCTAGCCCCTTCTGCCTGCCAACTATCTGCAGACGTTCGCATTTCAAGAGCAGGGCTGCGAAAGGAGCCTAGCAGGTACACCATCTTTCCCAGGCTACGTTTGAAGTTTGAGGTGGCAAGACAAGCAAGCAGCCCCATTCTCTGTGCCTCTGTGCGAGCACTGCCATGGGCAGATGAGGCTGAGCAACAGCTTTCCAGGGTAGCACCTTCTGGCTGCCAGCTATCTGCAGACGTTCGCACTTTCGGAGCAGGGCTGTGATAGGAGCCTGGCAGGGACACCACCATTCCCAGCATGCGTTTGAAGTTTCAAGTGGCAAGATAAGCAAGCAGCCCCATTCTCTGTGCCTCTATGCGAACAGTGCCATGGGCAGATGAGGCTGAGCAACAGCTTTCCAGGCTAGCCACTTCTGGCTGCCAGCTATCTGCAGACGTTCGCACTTTCGGAGCAGGGCTGCGAAAGGAGCCTGGCTGGGACACCAACTTTCCCAGGCTACGTTGGAAGTTTCAAGTGGCAAGATAAGCAAGTATCCCCATTCTCTGTGCCTCTCTGCGAACAGTGCCATGGGCAGATGAGGCTGAGCAACAGCTTTCCAGGCTAGCCCCTTCTGTCTGCCAGCTATCTGCAGACGTTCTCATTTCAAGAGCAGGGCTGCGAAAGAAGCCTGGCAGGGACACCACCATTCCCAGCATGCGTTTGAAGTTTCAAGTGGCAAGATAAGCAAGGAGCCCCATTCTCTGTGCCTCTCTGCGAACAGTGCCATGGGCAGATGAGGCTGAGCAACAGCTTTCCAGGCTAGCCCCTTCTGCCTGCCAGCTATCTGCAGACGTTCGCACTTTCGGAGCAGGGCGGCGAAAGAAGCCTGGCTGAGACACCAACTTTCCCAGGCTACGTTTGAAGTTTCAAGTGGCAAGATAAGCAAGTATCCCCATTCTCTGTGCCTCTCTGCGAACAGTGCCATGGGCAGATGAGGCTGAGCATCAGCTTTCCAGGATAGCCCCTTCTGCCTGCCAGCTATCTGCAGACGTTCGCACTTTCGGAGCAGGGCTGCGAAAGGAGCCTGGCTGGGACACCAACTTTCCCAGGCTACGTTTGAAGTTTGAGGTGGCAAGACAAGCAAGCAGCCCCGTTCTCTGTGCCTCTGTGCGAGCACTGCCATGGGCAGATGAGGCTGAGAAACAGCTTTCCAGGATAGCCCCTTCTGTCTGCCAGCTATCTGCAGACGTTCTCATTTCAAGAGCAGGGCTGCGAAAGGAGCCTGGCAGGGACACCACCATTCCCAGCATGCGTTTGAAGTTTCAAGTGGCAAGATAAGCAAGCAGCCCCATTCTCTGTGCCTCTATGCGAACAGTGCCATGGGCAGATGAGGCTGAGCAACAGCTTTCCAGGCTAGCCCCTTCTGGCTGCCAGCTATCTGCAGACGTTCGCACTTTCGGAGCAGGGCGGCGAAAGAAGCCTGGCTGGGACACCAACTTTCCCAGGCTACGTTGGAAGTTTCAAGTGGCAAGATAAGCAAGTATCCCCATTCTCTGTGCCTCTCTGCGAACAGTGCCATGGGCAGATGAGGCTGAGCAACAGCTTTCCAGGCTAGCCCCTTCTGCCTGCCAGCTATCTGCAGACGTTCGCACTTTCGGAGCAGGGCTGTGATAGAAGCCTGGCAGGGACACCACCATTCCCAGCATGCGTTTGAAGTTTCAAGTGGCAAGATAAGCAAGCAGCCCCATTCTCTGTGCCTCTGTGCGAACAGTGCCATGGGCAGATGAGGCTGAGAAACAGCTTTCCAGGCTAGCCCCTTCTGCCTGCCAACTATCTGCAGACGTTCGCATTTCAAGAGCAGGGCTGCGAAAGGAGCCTAGCAGGTACACCATCTTTCCCAGGCTACGTTTGAAGTTTGAGGTGGCAAGACAAGCAAGCAGCCCCATTCTCTGTGCCTCTGTGCGAGCACTGCCATGGGCAGATGAGGCTGAGCAACAGCTTTCCAGGGTAGCACCTTCTGGCTGCCAGCTATCTGCAGACGTTTGCACTTTCGGAGCAGGGCTGCGAAAGGAGCCTGGCTGGGACACCAACTTTCCCAGGCTACGTTTGAAGTTTGAGGTGGCAAGACAAGCAAGCAGCCCCATTCTCTGTGCCTCTGTGCGTGCACTGCCATGGGCAGATGAGGCTGAGCAACAGCTTTCCAGGCTAGTCCCTTCTGCCTGCCAGCTATCTGCAGACGTTCGCACTTTCGGAGCAGGGCTGTGATAGGAGCCTGGCAGGGACACCACCATTCCCAGCATGCGTTTGAAGTTTCAAGTGGCAAGATAAGCAAGCAGCCCCATTCTCTGTGCCTCTATGCGAACAGTGCCATGGCCAGATGAGGCTGAGCAACAGCTTTCCAGGCTAGCCCCTTCTGGCTGCCAGCTATCTGCAGACGTTCGCACTTTCGGAGCAGGGCTGCGAAAGGAGCCTGGCTGGGACACCAACTTTCCCAGGCTACGTTGGAAGTTTCAAGTGGCAAGATAAGCAAGTATCCCCATTCTCTGTGCCTCTCTGCGAACAGTGCCATGGGCAGATGAGGCTGAGCAACAGCTTTCCAGGCTAGCCCCTTCTGTCTGCCAGCTATCTGCAGACGTTCTCATTTCAAGAGCAGGGCTGCGAAAGGAGCCTGGCAGGGACACCACCATTCCCAGCATGCGTTTGAAGTTTCAAGTGGCAAGATAAGCAAGGAGCCCCATTCTCTGTGCCTCTATGCGAACAGTGCCATGGGCAGATGAGGCTGAGCAACAGCTTTCCAGGCTAGCCCCTTCTGTCTGCCAGCTACCTGCAGACGTTCGCACTTTCGGAGCAGGGCTGCGAAAGGAGCCTGGCTGGGACACCAACTTTCCCAGGCTACGTTTGAAGTTTGAGGTGGCAAGACAAGCAAGCAGCCCCGTTCTCTGTGCCTCTGTGCGAGCACTGCCATGGGCAGATGAGGCTGAGCAACAGCTTTCCAGGATAGCCCCTTCTGCCTGCCAGCTATCTGCAGATGTTCGCACTTTCAAGAGCAGGGCAGCGAAAAAAGCCTGGCTGCGACACCATCTTTCCCAGCATGCGTTTGAAGTTTGAGGTGGCAAGACAAGCAAGCAGCCCCATTCTCTGTGCCTCTGTGCGCGCACTGCCATGGGCAGATGAGGCTAAGCAACAGCTTTCCAGGCTAGCCCCTTCTGCCTGCCAGCTATCCTCAGACGTTCGCACTTTCGGAGCAGGGCTGCGAAAGGAGCCTGGCAGGGACACCACCATTCCCAGCATGCGTTTGAAGTTTCAAGTGGCAAGATAAGCAAGCAGCCCCATTCTCTGTGCCTCTATGCGAACAGTGCCATGGGCAGATGAGGCTGAGCAACAGCTTTCCAGGCTAGCCCCTTCTGCCTGCCAGCTATCTGCAGACGTTCGCACTTTCGGAGCAGGGCTGCGAAAGGAGCCTGGCTGGGACACCAACTTTCCCAGGCTACGTTTGAAGTTTGAGGTGGCAAGACAAGCAAGCAGCCCCATTCTCTGTGCCTCTGTGCGAGCACTGCCATGGGCAGATGAGGCTGAGCAACAGCTTTCCAGGCTAGCCCCTTCTGCCTGCCAGCTATCTGCAGACGTTCTCATTTCAAGAGCAGGGCTGCGAAAGGAGCCTAGCAGGTACACCATCTTTCCCAGGCTACGTTTGAAGTTTGAGGTGGCAAGACAAGCAAGCAGCCCCATTCTCTGTGCCTCTGTGCCAGCACTGCCATGGGCAGATGAGGCTGAGCAACAGCTTTCCAGGCTAGCCCCTTCTGTCTGCCAGCTATCTGCAGACGTTCGCACTTTCGGAGCAGGGCTGCGAAAGGAGCCTGGCTGGGACACCAACTTTCCCAGGCTACGTTGGAAGTTTCAAGTGGCAAGATAAGCAAGTGTCCCCATTCTCTGTGCCTCTCTGCGAACAGTGCCATGGGCAGATGAGGCTGAGCAACAGCTTTCCAGGATAGCCCCTTCTGGCTGCCAGCTATCTGCAGATGTTCGCACTTTCAAGAGCAGGGCAGCGAAAAAGCCTGGCTGCGACACCATCTTTCCCAGGCTACGTTTGAAGTTTGAGGTGGCAAGACAAGGAAGCAGCCCCATTCTCTGTGCCTCTGTGCGAGCACTGCCATGGGCAGATGAGGCTGAGCAACAGCTTTCCAGGATAGCCCCTTCTGGCTGCCAGCTATCTGCAGACGTTCGCACTTTCGGAGCAGGGCGGCGAAAGAAGCCTGGCTGGGACACCAACTTTCCCAGGCTACGTTGGAAGTTTCAAGTGGCAAGATAAGCAAGTATCCCCATTCTCTGTGCCTCTCTGCGAACAGTGCCATGGGCAGATGAGGCTGAGCAACAGCTTTCCAGGCTAGCCCCTTCTGCCTGCCAGCTATCTGCAGACGTTCGCACTTTCGGAGCAGGGCTGTGATAGAAGCCTGGCAGGGACACCACCATTCCCAGCATGCGTTTGAAGTTTCAAGTGGCAAGATAAGCAAGCAGCCCCATTCTCTGTGCCTCTGTGCGAACAGTGCCATGGGCAGATGAGGCTGAGAAACAGCTTTCCAGGCTAGCCCCTTCTGCCTGCCAACTATCTGCAGACGTTCGCATTTCAAGAGCAGGGCTGCGAAAGGAGCCTAGCAGGTACACCATCTTTCCCAGGCTACGTTTGAAGTTTGAGGTGGCAAGACAAGCAAGCAGCCCCATTCTCTGTGCCTCTGTGCGAGCACTGCCATGGGCAGATGAGGCTGAGCAACAGCTTTCCAGGGTAGCACCTTCTGGCTGCCAGCTATCTGCAGACGTTTGCACTTTCGGAGCAGGGCTGCGAAAGGAGCCTGGCTGGGACACCAACTTTCCCAGGCTACGTTTGAAGTTTGAGGTGGCAAGACAAGCAAGCAGCCCCATTCTCTGTGCCTCTGTGCGTGCACTGCCATGGGCAGATGAGGCTGAGCAACAGCTTTCCAGGCTAGTCCCTTCTGCCTGCCAGCTATCTGCAGACGTTCGCACTTTCGGAGCAGGGCTGTGATAGGAGCCTGGCAGGGACACCACCATTCCCAGCATGCGTTTGAAGTTTCAAGTGGCAAGATAAGCAAGCAGCCCCATTCTCTGTGCCTCTATGCGAACAGTGCCATGGCCAGATGAGGCTGAGCAACAGCTTTCCAGGCTAGCCCCTTCTGGCTGCCAGCTATCTGCAGACGTTCGCA
Organism: Opisthocomus hoazin; assembly: GCF_030867145.1. Classification (NCBI taxonomy): domain Eukaryota; kingdom Metazoa; phylum Chordata; class Aves; order Opisthocomiformes; family Opisthocomidae; genus Opisthocomus; species Opisthocomus hoazin. The sequence continues at coordinate 1,030,017 of NC_134441.1, forward strand.
CTTTCGGAGCAGGGCTGCGAAAGGAGCCTGGCTGGGACACCAACTTTCCCAGGCTACGTTGGAAGTTTCAAGTGGCAAGATAAGCAAGTATCCCCATTCTCTGTGCCTCTCTGCGAACAGTGCCATGGGCAGATGAGGCTGAGCAACAGCTTTCCAGGCTAGCCCCTTCTGTCTGCCAGCTATCTGCAGACGTTCTCATTTCAAGAGCAGGGCTGCGAAAGGAGCCTGGCAGGGACACCACCATTCCCAGCATGCGTTTGAAGTTTCAAGTGGCAAGATAAGCAAGGAGCCCCATTCTCTGTGCCTCTATGCGAACAGTGCCATGGGCAGATGAGGCTGAGCAACAGCTTTCCAGGCTAGCCCCTTCTGTCTGCCAGCTATCTGCAGACGTTCGCACTTTCGGAGCAGGGCTGCGAAAGGAGCCTGGCTGGGACACCAACTTTCCCAGGCTACGTTTGAAGTTTGAGGTGGCAAGACAAGCAAGCAGCCCCGTTCTCTGTGCCTCTGTGCGAGCACTGCCATGGGCAGATGAGGCTGAGCAACAGCTTTCCAGGATAGCCCCTTCTGCCTGCCAGCTATCTGCAGATGTTCGCACTTTCAAGAGCAGGGCAGCGAAAAAAGCCTGGCTGCGACACCATCTTTCCCAGCATGCGTTTGAAGTTTGAGGTGGCAAGACAAGCAAGCAGCCCCATTCTCTGTGCCTCTGTGCGCGCACTGCCATGGGCAGATGAGGCTAAGCAACAGCTTTCCAGGCTAGCCCCTTCTGCCTGCCAGCTATCCTCAGACGTTCGCACTTTCGGAGCAGGGCTGCGAAAGGAGCCTGGCAGGGACACCACCATTCCCAGCATGCGTTTGAAGTTTCAAGTGGCAAGATAAGCAAGCAGCCCCATTCTCTGTGCCTCTATGCGAACAGTGCCATGGGCAGATGAGGCTGAGCAACAGCTTTCCAGGCTAGCCCCTTCTGCCTGCCAGCTATCTGCAGACGTTCGCACTTTCGGAGCAGGGCTGCGAAAGGAGCCTGGCTGGGACACCAACTTTCCCAGGCTACGTTTGAAGTTTGAGGTGGCAAGACAAGCAAGCAGCCCCATTCTCTGTGCCTCTGTGCGAGCACTGCCATGGGCAGATGAGGCTGAGCAACAGCTTTCCAGGCTAGCCCCTTCTGCCTGCCAGCTATCTGCAGATGTTCGCACTTTCAAGAGCAGGGCAGCGAAAAAAGCCTGGCTGCGACACCATCTTTCCCAGCATGCGTTTGAAGTTTGAGGTGGCAAGACAAGCAAGCAGCCCCATTCTCTGTGCCTCTGTGCGCGCACTGCCATGGGCAGATGAGGCTAAGCAACAGCTTTCCAGGCTAGCCCCTTCTGCCTGCCAGCTATCCTCAGACGTTCGCACTTTCGGAGCAGGGCTGCGAAAGGAGCCTGGCAGGGACACCACCATTCCCAGCATGCGTTTGAAGTTTCAAGTGGCAAGATAAGCAAGCAGCCCCATTCTCTGTGCCTCTATGCGAACAGTGCCATGGGCAGATGAGGCTGAGCAACAGCTTTCCAGGCTAGCCCCTTCTGCCTGCCAGCTATCTGCAGACGTTCACACTTTCGGAGCAGGGCTGCGAAAGGAGCCTGGCTGGGACACCAACTTTCCCAGGCTACGTTTGAAGTTTGAGGTGGCAAGACAAGCAAGCAGCCCCATTCTCTGTGCCTCTGTGCGAGCACTGCCATGGGCAGATGAGGCTGAGCAACAGCTTTCCAGGCTAGCCCCTTCTGCCTGCCAGCTATCTGCAGACGTTCTCATTTCAAGAGCAGGGCTGCGAAAGGAGCCTAGCAGGTACACCATCTTTCCCAGGCTACGTTTGAAGTTTGAGGTGGCAAGACAAGCAAGCAGCCCCATTCTCTGTGCCTCTGTGCCAGCACTGCCATGGGCAGATGAGGCTGAGCAACAGCTTTCCAGACTAGCCCCTTCTGCCTGCCAGCTATCTGCAGACGTTCGCACTTTCGGAGCAGGGCGGCGAAAGAAGCCTGGCTGAGACACCAACTTTCCCAGGCTACGTTGGAAGTTTCAAGTGGCAAGATAAGCAAGTATCCCCATTCTCTGTGCCTCTCTGCGAACAGTGCCATGGGCAGATGAGGCTGAGCATCAGCTTTCCAGGATAGCCCCTTCTGCCTGCCAGCTATCTGCAGACGTTCGCACTTTCGGAGCAGGGCTGCGAAAGGAGCCTGGCTGGGACACCAACTTTCCCAGGCTACGTTTGAAGTTTGAGGTGGCAAGACAAGCAAGCAGCCCCGTTCTCTGTGCCTCTGTGCGAGCACTGCCATGGGCAGATGAGGCTGAGAAACAGCTTTCCAGGATAGCCCCTTCTGGCTGCCAGCTATATGCAGATGTTCGCACTTTCGGAGCAGGGCAGCGAAAGGAGCCTGGCAGGGACACCATCTTTCCCAGGCTACGTTTGAAGTTTGAGGTGGCAAGACAAGCAAGCAGCCCCATTCTCTGTGCCTCTGTGCGAGCACTGCCATGGGCAGATGAGGCTGAGCAACAGCTTTCCAGGCTAGCCCCTTCTGCCTGCCAGCTATCTGCAGACGTTCGCACTTTCGGAGCAGGGCTGTGATAGAAGCCTGGCAGGGACACCACCATTCCCAGCATGCGTTTGAAGTTTCAAGTGGCAAGATAAGCAAGCAGCCCCATTCGCTGTGCCTCTATGCGAACAGTGCCATGGGCAGATGAGGCTGAGAAACAGCTTTCCAGGCTAGCCCCTTCTGCCTGCCAACTATCTGCAGACGTTCGCATTTCAAGAGCAGGGCTGCGAAAGGAGCCTAGCAGGTACACCATCTTTCCCAGGCTACGTTTGAAGTTTGAGGTGGCAAGACAAGCAAGCAGCCCCATTGTCTGTGCCTCTATGCGAGCACTGCCATGGGGAGATGAGGCTGAGCAACAGCTTTCCAGGCTAGCCCCTTCTGGCTGCCAGCTATCTGCAGACGTTCGCACTTTCGGAGCAGGGCTGCGAAAGGAGCCTGGCTGGGACGCGAACTTTCCCAGGCTACTTTGGAAGTTTCAAGTGGCAAGATAAGCAAGTATCCCCATTCTCTGTGCCTCTCTGCGAACAGTGCCATGGGCAGATGAGGCTGAGCAACAGCTTTCCAGGCTAACCCCTTCTGTCTGCCAGCTATCTGCAGACGTTCTCATTTCAAGAGCAGGGCTGCGAAAGGAGCCTGGCAGGGACACCACCATTCCCAGCATGCGTTTGAAGTTTCAAGTGGCAAGATAAGCAAGCAGCCCCATTCTCTGTGCCTCTATGCGAACAGTGCCATGGGCAGATGAGGCTGAGCAACAGCTTTCCAGGCTAGCCCCTTCTGCCTGCCAGCTATCTGCAGACGTTCGCACTTTCGGAGCAGGGCGGCGAAAGAAGCCTGGCTGGGACACCAACTTTCCCAGGCTACGTTGGAAGTTTCAAGTGGCAAGATAAGCAAGTATCCCCATTCTCTGTGCCTCTCTGCGAACAGTGCCATGGGCAGATGAGGCTGAGCAACAGCTTTCCAGGCTAGCCCCTTCTGCCTGCCAGCTATCTGCAGACGTTCGCACTTTCGGAGCAGGGCTGTGATAGAAGCCTGGCAGGGACACCACCATTCCCAGCATGCGTTTGAAGTTTCAAGTGGCAAGATAAGCAAGCAGCCCCATTCTCTGTGCCTCTGTGCGAACAGTGCCATGGGCAGATGAGGCTGAGCAACAGCTTTCCAGGCTAGCCCCTTCTGCCTGCCAACTATCTGCAGACGTTCGCATTTCAAGAGCAGGGCTGCGAAAGGAGCCTAGCAGGTACACCATCTTTCCCAGGCTACGTTTGAAGTTTGAGGTGGCAAGACAAGCAAGCAGCCCCATTCTCTGTGCCTCTGTGCGAGCACTGCCATGGGCAGATGAGGCTGAGCAACAGCTTTCCAGGGTAGCACCTTCTGGCTGCCAGCTATCTGCAGACGTTTGCACTTTCGGAGCAGGGCTGCGAAAGGAGCCTGGCTGGGACACCAACTTTCCCAGGCTACGTTTGAAGTTTGAGGTGGCAAGACAAGCAAGCAGCCCCATTCTCTGTGCCTCTGTGCGTGCACTGCCATGGGCAGATGAGGCTGAGCAACAGCTTTCCAGGCTAGTCCCTTCTGCCTGCCAGCTATCTGCAGACGTTCGCACTTTCGGAGCAGGGCTGTGATAGGAGCCTGGCAGGGACACCACCATTCCCAGCATGCGTTTGAAGTTTCAAGTGGCAAGATAAGCAAGCAGCCCCATTCTCTGTGCCTCTATGCGAACAGTGCCATGGGCAGATGAGGCTGAGCAACAGCTTTCCAGGCTAGCCACTTCTGGCTGCCAGCTATCTGCAGACGTTCGCACTTTCGGAGCAGGGCTGCGAAAGGAGCCTGGCTGGGACACCAACTTTCCCAGGCTACGTTGGAAGTTTCAAGTGGCAAGATAAGCAAGTATCCCCATTCTCTGTGCCTCTCTGCGAACAGTGCCATGGGCAGATGAGGCTGAGCAACAGCTTTCCAGGCTAGCCCCTTCTGTCTGCCAGCTATCTGCAGACGTTCTCATTTCAAGAGCAGGGCTGCGAAAGGAGCCTGGCAGGGACACCACCATTCCCAGCATGCGTTTGAAGTTTCAAGTGGCAAGATAAGCAAGGAGCCCCATTCTCTGTGCCTCTATGCGAACAGTGCCATGGGCAGATGAGGCTGAGCAACAGCTTTCCAGGCTAGCCCCTTCTGCCTGCCAGCTATCTGCAGACGTTCGCACTTTCGGAGCAGGGCTGCGAAAGGAGCCTGGCTGGGACACCAACTTTCCCAGGCTACGTTTGAAGTTTGAGGTGGCAAGACAAGCAAGCAGCCCCGGTCTCTGTGCCTCTGTGCGAGCACTGCCATGGGCAGATGAGGCTGAGCAACAGCTTTCCAGGATAGCCCCTTCTGGCTGCCAGCTATATGCAGATGTTCGCACTTTCGTAGCAGGGCTGCGAAAGGAGCCTGGCTGCGACACCATCTTTCCCAGGCTACGTTTGAAGTTTGAGGTGGCAAGACAAGCAAGCAGCCCCATTCTCTGTGCCTCTATGCGAACAGTGCCATGGGCAGATGAGGCTGAGCAACAGCTTTCCAGGCTAGCCACTTCTGGCTGCCAGCTATCTGCAGACGTTCTCATTTCAAGAGCAGGGCAGCGAAAGGAGCCTAGCAGGTACACCATCTTTCCCAGGCTACGTTTGAAGTTTGAGGTGGCAAGACAAGCAAGCAGCCCCATTCTCTGTGCCTCTGTGCGAGCACTGCCATGGGCAGATGAGGCTGAGCAACAGCTTTCCAGGCTAGCCCCTTCTGCCTGCCAGCTATCTGCAGACGTTCGCACTTTCGGAGCAGGGCTGCGAAAGGAGCCTGGCTGGGACACCAACTTTCCCAGGCTACGTTCGAAGTTTCAAGTGGTAAGATAAGCAAGTGTCCCAATTCTCTGTGCCTCTCTGCGAACAGAGCCATGGGCAGATGAGGCTGAGCAACAGCTTTCCAGGCTAGCCCCTTCTGGCTGCCAGCTATCTGCAGACGTTCGCACTTTCGGAGCAGGGCGGCGAAAGAAGCCTGGCTGGGACACCAACTTTCCCAGGCTACGTTGGAAGTTTCAAGTGGCAAGATAAGCAAGTATCCTCATTCTCTGTGCCTCTCTGCTAACAGTGCCATGGGCAGATGAGGCTGAGCAACAGCTTTCCAGGCTAGCCCCTTCTGGCTGCCAGCTATCTGCAGACGTTCGCACTTTTGGAGCAGGGCTGCGAAAGGAGCCTGGCTGGGACACCAACTTTCCCAGGCTACGTTTGAAGCTTGAGGTGGCAAGACAAGCAAGCAGCCCCGTTCTCTGTGTCTCTGTGCGAGCACTGCCATGGGCAGATGAGGCTGAGCAACAGCTTTCCAGGCTAGCCCCTTCTGGCTGCCAGCTATCTGCAGATGTTCGCACTTTCAAGAGCAGGGCAGCGAAAAAAGCCTGGCTGCGACACCATCTTTCCCAGACTACGTTTGAAGTTTGAGGTGGCAAGACAAGCAAGCAGCCCCATTCTCTGTGCCTCTGTGCGCGCACTGCCATGGGCAGATGAGGCTAAGCAACAGCTTTCCAGGCTAGCCCCTTCTGCCTGCCAGCTATCCTCAGACGTTCGCACTTTCGGAGCAGGGCTGCGAAAGGAGCCTGGCAGGGACACCACCATTCCCAGCATGCGTTTGAAGTTTCAAGTGGCAAGATAAGCAAGCAGCCCCATTCTCTGTGCCTCTATGCGAACAGTGCCATGGGCAGATGAGGCTGAGCAACAGCTTTCCAGGCTAGCCCCTTCTGCCTGCCAGCTATCTGCAGACGTTCGCACTTTCGGAGCAGGGCTGCGAAAGGAGCCTGGCTGGGACACCAACTTTCCCAGGCTACGTTTGAAGTTTGAGGTGGCAAGACAAGCAAGCAGCCCCATTCTCTGTGCCTCTGTGCGAGCACTGCCATGGGCAGATGAGGCTGAGCAACAGCTTTCCAGGCTAGCCCCTTCTGCCTGCCAGCTATCTGCAGACGTTCTCATTTCAAGAGCAGGGCTGCGAAAGGAGCCTAGCAGGTATACCATCTTTCCCAGGCTACGTTTGAAGTTTGAGGTGGCAAGACAAGCAAGCAGCCCCATTCTCTGTGCCTCTGTGCCAGCACTGCCATGGGCAGATGAGGCTGAGCAACAGCTTTCCAGGCTAGCCCCTTCTGCCTGCCAGCTATCTGCAGACGTTCGCACTTTCGGAGCAGGGCTGCGAAAGGAGCCTGGCTGGGACACCAACTTTCCCAGGCTACGTTGGAAGTTTCAAGTGGCAAGATAAGCAAGTGTCCCCATTCTCTGTGCCTCTCTGCGAACAGTGCCATGGGCAGATGAGGCTGAGCAACAGCTTTCCAGGATAGCCCCTTCTGGCTGCCAGCTATCTGCAGATGTTCGCACTTTCAAGAGCAGGGCAGCGAAAAAGCCTGGCTGCGACACCATCTTTCCCAGGCTACGTTTGAAGTTTGAGGTGGCAAGACAAGGAAGCAGCCCCATTCTCTGTGCCTCTGTGCGAGCACTGCCATGGGCAGATGAGGCTGAGCAACAGCTTTCCAGGATAGCCCCTTCTGGCTGCCAGCTATCTGCAGACGTTGCACTTTCGGAGCAGGGCTGCGAAAGGAGCCTGGCTGGGACACCAACTTTCCCAGGCTACGTTTGAAGTTTGAGGTGGCAAGACAAGCAAGTATCCCCATTCTCTGTGCGCCTCTGCTAACAGTGCCATGGGCAGATGAGGCTGAGCAACAGCTTTCCAGGATAGCCCCTTCTGCCTGCCAGCTATCTGCAGACGTTCGCACTTTCGGAGCAGGGCTGCGAAAGGAGCCTGGCTGGGACTCCAAATTTCCCAGGCTACGCTGGAAGTTTGAGGTGGCAAGATAAGCAAGCAGCCCCATTCTCTGTGCCTCTATGCGAACAGTGCCATGGGCAGATGAGGCTGAGCAACAGCTTTCCAGGATAGCCCCTTCTGGCTGCCAGCTATCTGCAGACGTTCGCACTTTCGGAGCAGGGCTGCGAAAGGAGCCTGGCTGCGACACCAACTTTCCCAGGCTACGTTTGAAGTTTGAGGTGGCAAGACAAGCAAGCAGCCCCATTCTCTGTGCCTCTGTGCGAGCACTGCCATGGGCAGATGAGGCTGAGCAACAGCTTTCCAGGATAGCCCCTTCTGGCTGCCAGCTATCTGCAGACGTTCGCACTTTCGGAGCAGGGCTGCGAAAGGAGCCTGGCTGGGACACCAACTTTCCCAGGCTACGTTTGAAGTTTGAGGTGGCAAGACAAGCAAGCAGCCCCATTCTCTGTGCCTCTGTGCGAGCACTGCCATGGGCAGATGAGGCTGAGCAACAGCTTTCCAGGCTAGCCACTTCTGGCTGCCAGCTATCTGCAGACGTTCGCACTTTCGGAGCAGGGCTGCGAAAGGAGCCTGGCTGGGACACCAACTTTCCCAGGCTACGTTGGAAGTTTCAAGTGGCAAGATAAGCAAGTATCCCCATTCTCTGTGCCTCTCTGCGAACAGTGCCATGGGCAGATGAGGCTGAGCAACAGCTTTCCAGGCTAGCCCCTTCTGTCTGCCAGCTATCTGCAGACATTCTCATTTCAAGAGCAGGGCTGCGAAAGGAGCCTGGCAGGGACACCACCATTCCCAGCATGCGTTTGAAGTTTCAAGTGGCAAGATAAGCAAGGAGCCCCATTCTCTGTGCCTCTATGCGAACAGTGCCATGGGCAGATGAGGCTGAGCAACAGCTTTCCAGGCTAGCCCCTTCTGCCTGCCAGCTATCTGCAGACGTTCGCACTTTCGGAGCAGGGCTGCGAAAGGAGCCTGGCTGGGACACCAACTTTCCCAGGCTACGTTTGAAGTTTGAGGTGGCAAGACAAGCAAGCAGCCCCGGTCTCTGTGCCTCTGTGCGAGCACTGCCATGGGCAGATGAGGCTGAGCAACAGCTTTCCAGGATAGCCCCTTCTGGCTGCCAGCTATATGCAGATGTTCGCACTTTCGTAGCAGGGCTGCGAAAGGAGCCTGGCTGCGACACCATCTTTCCCAGGCTACGTTTGAAGTTTGAGGTGGCAAGACAAGCAAGCAGCCCCATTCTCTGTGCCTCTATGCGAACAGTGCCATGGGCAGATGAGGCTGAGCAACAGCTTTCCAGGCTAGCCACTTCTGGCTGCCAGCTATCTGCAGACGTTCTCATTTCAAGAGCAGGGCAGCGAAAGGAGCCTAGCAGGTACACCATCTTTCCCAGGCTACGTTTGAAGTTTGAGGTGGCAAGACAAGCAAGCAGCCCCATTCTCTGTGCCTCTGTGCCAGCACTGCCATGGGCAGATGAGGCTGAGCAACAGCTTTCCAGGCTAGCCCCTTCTGCCTGCCAGCTATCTGCAGACGTTCGCACTTTCGGAGCAGGGCTGCGAAAGGAGCCTGGCTGGGACACCAACTTTCCCAGGCTACGTTCGAAGTTTCAAGTGGTAAGATAAGCAAGTGTCCCAATTCTCTGTGCCTCTCTGCGAACAGAGCCATGGGCAGATGAGGCTGAGCAACAGCTTTCCAGGCTAGCCCCTTCTGGCTGCCAGCTATCTGCAGACGTTCGCACTTTCGGAGCAGGGCGGCGAAAGAAGCCTGGCTGGGACACCAACTTTCCCAGGCTACGTTGGAAGTTTCAAGTGGCAAGATAAGCAAGTATCCTCATTCTCTGTGCCTCTCTGCTAACAGTGCCATGGGCAGATGAGGCTGAGCAACAGCTTTCCAGGCTAGCCCCTTCTGGCTGCCAGCTATCTGCAGACGTTCGCACTTTTGGAGCAGGGCTGCGAAAGGAGCCTGGCTGGGACACCAACTTTCCCAGGCTACGTTTGAAGCTTGAGGTGGCAAGACAAGCAAGCAGCCCCGTTCTCTGTGTCTCTGTGCGAGCACTGCCATGGGCAGATGAGGCTGAGCAACAGCTTTCCAGGCTAGCCCCTTCTGGCTGCCAGCTATCTGCAGATGTTCGCACTTTCAAGAGCAGGGCAGCGAAAAAAGCCTGGCTGCGACACCATCTTTCCCAGACTACGTTTGAAGTTTGAGGTGGCAAGACAAGCAAGCAGCCCCATTCTCTGTGCCTCTGTGCGCGCACTGCCATGGGCAGATGAGGCTAAGCAACAGCTTTCCAGGCTAGCCCCTTCTGCCTGCCAGCTATCCTCAGACGTTCGCACTTTCGGAGCAGGGCTGCGAAAGGAGCCTGGCAGGGACACCACCATTCCCAGCATGCGTTTGAAGTTTCAAGTGGCAAGATAAGCAAGCAGCCCCATTCTCTGTGCCTCTATGCGAACAGTGCCATGGGCAGATGAGGCTGAGCAACAGCTTTCCAGGCTAGCCCCTTCTGCCTGCCAGCTATCTGCAGACGTTCGCACTTTCGGAGCAGGGCTGCGAAAGGAGCCTGGCTGGGACACCAACTTTCCCAGGCTACGTTTGAAGTTTGAGGTGGCAAGACAAGCAAGCAGCCCCATTCTCTGTGCCTCTGTGCGAGCACTGCCATGGGCAGATGAGGCTGAGCAACAGCTTTCCAGGCTAGCCCCTTCTGCCTGCCAGCTATCTGCAGACGTTCTCATTTCAAGAGCAGGGCTGCGAAAGGAGCCTAGCAGGTATACCATCTTTCCCAGGCTACGTTTGAAGTTTGAGGTGGCAAGACAAGCAAGCAGCCCCATTCTCTGTGCCTCTGTGCCAGCACTGCCATGGGCAGATGAGGCTGAGCAACAGCTTTCCAGGCTAGCCCCTTCTGCCTGCCAGCTATCTGCAGACGTTCGCACTTTCGGAGCAGGGCTGCGAAAGGAGCCTGGCTGGGACACCAACTTTCCCAGGCTACGTTGGAAGTTTCAAGTGGCAAGATAAGCAAGTGTCCCCATTCTCTGTGCCTCTCTGCGAACAGTGCCATGGGCAGATGAGGCTGAGCAACAGCTTTCCAGGATAGCCCCTTCTGGCTGCCAGCTATCTGCAGATGTTCGCACTTTCAAGAGCAGGGCAGCGAAAAAGCCTGGCTGCGACACCATCTTTCCCAGGCTACGTTTGAAGTTTGAGGTGGCAAGACAAGGAAGCAGCCCCATTCTCTGTGCCTCTGTGCGAGCACTGCCATGGGCAGATGAGGCTGAGCAACAGCTTTCCAGGATAGCCCCTTCTGGCTGCCAGCTATCTGCAGACGTTGCACTTTCGGAGCAGGGCTGCGAAAGGAGCCTGGCTGGGACACCAACTTTCCCAGGCTACGTTTGAAGTTTGAGGTGGCAAGACAAGCAAGTATCCCCATTCTCTGTGCGCCTCTGCTAACAGTGCCATGGGCAGATGAGGCTGAGCAACAGCTTTCCAGGATAGCCCCTTCTGCCTGCCAGCTATCTGCAGACGTTCGCACTTTCGGAGCAGGGCTGCGAAAGGAGCCTGGCTGGGACTCCAAATTTCCCAGGCTACGCTGGAAGTTTGAGGTGGCAAGATAAGCAAGCAGCCCCATTCTCTGTGCCTCTATGCGAACAGTGCCATGGGCAGATGAGGCTGAGCAACAGCTTTCCAGGATAGCCCCTTCTGGCTGCCAGCTATCTGCAGACGTTCGCACTTTCGGAGCAGGGCTGCGAAAGGAGCCTGGCTGCGACACCAACTTTCCCAGGCTACGTTTGAAGTTTGAGGTGGCAAGACAAGCAAGCAGCCCCATTCTCTGTGCCTCTGTGCGAGCACTGCCATGGGCAGATGAGGCTGAGCAACAGCTTTCCAGGATAGCCCCTTCTGGCTGCCAGCTATCTGCAGACGTTCGCACTTTCGGAGCAGGGCTGCGAAAGGAGCCTGGCTGGGACACCAACTTTCCCAGGCTACGTTTGAAGTTTGAGGTGGCAAGACAAGCAAGCAGCCCCATTCTCTGTGCCTCTGTGCGAGCACTGCCATGGGCAGATGAGGCTGAGCAACAGCTTTCCAGGCTAGCCACTTCTGGCTGCCAGCTATCTGCAGACGTTCGCACTTTCGGAGCAGGGCTGCGAAAGGAGCCTGGCTGGGACACCAACTTTCCCAGGCTACGTTGGAAGTTTCAAGTGGCAAGATAAGCAAGTATCCCCATTCTCTGTGCCTCTCTGCGAACAGTGCCATGGGCAGATGAGGCTGAGCAACAGCTTTCCAGGCTAGCCCCTTCTGTCTGCCAGCTATCTGCAGACATTCTCATTTCAAGAGCAGGGCTGCGAAAGGAGCCTGGCAGGGACACCACCATTCCCAGCATGCGTTTGAAGTTTCAAGTGGCAAGATAAGCAAGGAGCCCCATTCTCTGTGCCTCTATGCGAACAGTGCCATGGGCAGATGAGGCTGAGCAACAGCTTTCCAGGCTAGCCCCTTCTGCCTGCCAGCTATCTGCAGACGTTCGCACTTTCGGAGCAGGGCTGCGAAAGGAGCCTGGCTGGGACACCAACTTTCCCAGGCTACGTTTGAAGTTTGAGGTGGCAAGACAAGCAAGCAGCCCCGGTCTCTGTGCCTCTGTGCGAGCACTGCCATGGGCAGATGAGGCTGAGCAACAGCTTTCCAGGATAGCCCCTTCTGGCTGCCAGCTATATGCAGATGTTCGCACTTTCGTAGCAGGGCTGCGAAAGGAGCCTGGCTGCGACACCATCTTTCCCAGGCTACGTTTGAAGTTTGAGGTGGCAAGACAAGCAAGCAGCCCCATTCTCTGTGCCTCTATGCGAACAGTGCCATGGGCAGATGAGGCTGAGCAACAGCTTTCCAGGCTAGCCACTTCTGGCTGCCAGCTATCTGCAGACGTTCTCATTTCAAGAGCAGGGCAGCGAAAGGAGCCTAGCAGGTACACCATCTTTCCCAGGCTACGTTTGAAGTTTGAGGTGGCAAGACAAGCAAGCAGCCCCATTCTCTGTGCCTCTGTGCCAGCACTGCCATGGGCAGATGAGGCTGAGCAACAGCTTTCCAGGCTAGCCCCTTCTGCCTGCCAGCTATCTGCAGACGTTCGCACTTTCGGAGCAGGGCTGCGAAAGGAGCCTGGCTGGGACACCAACTTTCCCAGGCTACGTTCGAAGTTTCAAGTGGTAAGATAAGCAAGTGTCCCAATTCTCTGTGCCTCTCTGCGAACAGAGCCATGGGCAGATGAGGCTGAGCAACAGCTTTCCAGGCTAGCCCCTTCTGGCTGCCAGCTATCTGCAGACGTTCGCACTTTCGGAGCAGGGCGGCGAAAGAAGCCTGGCTGGGACACCAACTTTCCCAGGCTACGTTGGAAGTTTCAAGTGGCAAGATAAGCAAGTATCCTCATTCTCTGTGCCTCTCTGCTAACAGTGCCATGGGCAGATGAGGCTGAGCAACAGCTTTCCAGGCTAGCCCCTTCTGGCTGCCAGCTATCTGCAGACGTTCGCACTTTTGGAGCAGGGCTGCGAAAGGAGCCTGGCTGGGACACCAACTTTCCCAGGCTACGTTTGAAGCTTGAGGTGGCAAGACAAGCAAGCAGCCCCGTTCTCTGTGTCTCTGTGCGAGCACTGCCATGGGCAGATGAGGCTGAGCAACAGCTTTCCAGGCTAGCCCCTTCTGGCTGCCAGCTATCTGCAGATGTTCGCACTTTCAAGAGCAGGGCAGCGAAAAAAGCCTGGCTGCGACACCATCTTTCCCAGACTACGTTTGAAGTTTGAGGTGGCAAGACAAGCAAGCAGCCCCATTCTCTGTGCCTCTGTGCGCGCACTGCCATGGGCAGATGAGGCTAAGCAACAGCTTTCCAGGCTAGCCCCTTCTGCCTGCCAGCTATCCTCAGACGTTCGCACTTTCGGAGCAGGGCTGCGAAAGGAGCCTGGCAGGGACACCACCATTCCCAGCATGCGTTTGAAGTTTCAAGTGGCAAGATAAGCAAGCAGCCCCATTCTCTGTGCCTCTATGTGAACAGTGCCATGGGCAGATGAGGCTGAGCAACAGCTTTCCAGGCTAGCCCCTTCTGCCTGCCAGCTATCTGCAGACGTTCGCACTTTCGGAGCAGGGCTGCGAAAGGAGCCTGGCTGGGACACCAACTTTCCCAGGCTACGTTTGAAGTTTGAGGTGGCAAGACAAGCAAGCAGCCCCATTCTCTGTGCCTCTGTGCGAGCACTGCCATGGGCAGATGAGGCTGAGCAACAGCTTTCCAGGCTAGCCCCTTCTGGCTGCCAGCTATCTGCAGACGTTCTCATTTCAAGAGCAGGGCTGCGAAAGGAGCCTAGCAGGTGTACCATCTTTCCCAGGCTACGTTTGAAGTTTGAGGTGGCAAGACAAGCAAGCAGCCCCATTCTCTGTGCCTCTGTGCCAGCACTGCCATGGGCAGATGAGGCTGAGCAACAGCTTTCCAGGCTAGCCCCTTCTGCCTGCCAGCTATCTGCAGACGTTCGCACTTTCGGAGCAGGGCTGCGAAAGGAGCCTGGCTGGGACACCAACTTTCCCAGGCTACGTTGGAAGTTTCAAGTGGCAAGATAAGCAAGTGTCCCCATTCTCTGTGCCTCTCTGCGAACAGTGCCATGGGCAGATGAGGCTGAGCAACAGCTTTCCAGGATAGCCCCTTCTGGCTGCCAGCTATCTGCAGATGTTCGCACTTTCAAGAGCAGGGCAGCGAAAAAGCCTGGCTGCGACACCATCTTTCCCAGGCTACGTTTGAAGTTTGAGGTGGCAAGACAAGGAAGCAGCCCCATTCTCTGTGCCTCTGTGCGAGCACTGCCATGGGCAGATGAGGCTGAGCAACAGCTTTCCAGGATAGCCCCTTCTGGCTGCCAGCTATCTGCAGACGTTGCACTTTCGGAGCAGGGCTGCGAAAGGAGCCTGGCTGGGACACCAACTTTCCCAGGCTACGTTTGAAGTTTGAGGTGGCAAGACAAGCAAGTATCCCCATTCTCTGTGCGCCTCTGCTAACAGTGCCATGGGCAGATGAGGCTGAGCAACAGCTTTCCAGGATAGCCCCTTCTGCCTGCCAGCTATCTGCAGACGTTCGCACTTTCGGAGCAGGGCTGCGAAAGGAGCCTGGCTGGGACTCCAAATTTCCCAGGCTACGCTGGAAGTTTGAGGTGGCAAGATAAGCAAGCAGCCCCATTCTCTGTGCCTCTATGCGAACAGTGCCATGGGCAGATGAGGCTGAGCAACAGCTTTCCAGGATAGCCCCTTCTGGCTGCCAGCTATCTGCAGACGTTCGCACTTTCGGAGCAGGGCTGCGAAAGGAGCCTGGCTGCGACACCAACTTTCCCAGGCTACGTTTGAAGTTTGAGGTGGCAAGACAAGCAAGCAGCCCCATTCTCTGTGCCTCTGTGCGAGCACTGCCATGGGCAGATGAGGCTGAGCAACAGCTTTCCAGGATAGCCCCTTCTGGCTGCCAGCTATCTGCAGACGTTCGCACTTTCGGAGCAGGGCTGCGAAAGGAGCCTGGCTGGGACACCAACTTTCCCAGGCTACGTTTGAAGTTTGAGGTGGCAAGACAAGCAAGCAGCCCCATTCTCTGTGCCTCTGTGCGAGCACTGCCATGGGCAGATGAGGCTGAGCAACAGCTTTCCAGGCTAG
Organism: Opisthocomus hoazin; assembly: GCF_030867145.1. Lineage (NCBI taxonomy): Eukaryota > Metazoa > Chordata > Aves > Opisthocomiformes > Opisthocomidae > Opisthocomus > Opisthocomus hoazin. The sequence goes on from NC_134441.1 coordinate 1,045,031, forward strand.
CCCCTTCTGCCTGCCAGCTATCTGCAGACGTTCGCACTTTCGGAGCAGGGCTGCGAATGGAGCCTGGCTGGGACACCAACTTTCCCAGGCTACGTTTGAAGTTTGAGGTGGCAAGACAAGCAAGCAGCCCCATTCTCTGTGCCTCTGTGCGCGCACTGCCATGGGCAGATGAGGCTGAGCAACAGCTTTCCAGGCTAGCCCCTTCTGCCTGCCAGCTATCCTCAGACGTTCGCACTTTCGGAGCAGGGCTGCGAAAGGAGCCTGGCAGGGACACCACCTTTCCCAGCATGCGTTTGAAGTTTCAAGTGGCAAGATAAGCAAGCAGCCCCATTCTCTGTGCCTCTATGCGAACAGTGCCATGGGCAGATGAGGCTGAGCAACAGCTTTCCAGGCTAGCCCCTTCTGTCTGCCAGCTATCTGCAGACGTTCTCATTTCAAGAGCAGGGCTGCGAAAGGAGCCTAGCAGGTACACCATCTTTCCCAGGCTACTTTTGAAGTTTGAGGTGGCAAGACAAGCAAGCAGCCCCATTCTCTGTGCCTCTGTGCAAGCACTGCCATGGGCAGATGAGGCTGAGCAACAGCTTTCCAGGCTAGCCCCTTCTGGCTGCCAGCTATCTGCAGACGTTCGCACTTTCGGAGCAGGGCTGCGAAAGGAGCCTGGCTGGGACACCAACTTTCCCAGGCTACGTTTGAAGTTTGAGGTGGCAAGACAAGCAATCTGCCCCATTCTCTGTGCCTCTGTGCGCGCACTGCCATGGGCAGATGAGGCTGAGCAACAGCTTTCCAGGCTAGCCCCTTCTGCCTGCCAGCTATCCTCAGACCTTCGCACTTTCGGAGCAGGGCTGCGAAAGGAGCCTGGCAGGGACACCACCATTCCCAGCATGCGTTTGAAGTTTCAAGTGGCAAGATAAGCAAGCAGCCCCATTCTCTGTGCCTCTATGCGAACAGTGCCATGGGCAGATGAGGCTGAGCAACAGCTTTCCAGGCTAGCCCCTTCTGCCTGCCAGCTATCTGCAGACGTTCGCACTTTAGGAGCAGGGCGGCGAAAGAAGCCTGGCTGGGACACCAACTTTCCCAGGCTACGTTTGAAGTTTGAGGTGGCAAGACAAGCAAGCAGCCCCATTCTCTGTGCCTCTGTGCGAGCACTGCCATGGGCAGATGAGGCTGAGCAACAGCTTTCCAGGCTAGCCCCTTCTGGCTGCCAGCTATCTGCAGACGTTCGCACTTTCGGAGCAGGGCTGCGAAAGGAGCCTGGCTGGGACACCAACTTTCCCAGGCTACGTTTGAAGTTTGAGGTGGCAAGACAAGCAAGCAGCCCCATTCTCTGTGCCTCTGTGCGAGCACTGCCATGGGCAGATGAGGCTGAGCAACAGCTTTCCAGGCTAGCCCCTTCTGCCTGCCAGCTATCCTCAGACGTTCGCACTTTCGGAGCAGGGCTGCGAAAGGAGCCTGGCAGGGACACCACCATTCCCAGCATGCGTTTGAAGTTTCAAGTGGCAAGACAAGCAAGCAGCCCCATTCTCTGTGCCTCTGTGCGAGCACTGCCATGGGCAGATGAGGCTGAGCAACAGCTTTCCAGGATAGCCCCTTCTGGCTGCCAGCTATATGCAGATGTTCGCACTTTCGGAGCAGGGCAGCGAAAGGAGCCTGGCTGCGACACCATCTTTCCCAGGCTACGTTTGAAGTTTGAGGTGGCAAGACAAGCAAGCAGCCCCGTTCTCTGTGCCTCTGTGCGAGCACTGCCATGGGCAGATGAGGCTGAGCAACAGCTTTTCAGGATAGCCCCTTCTGCCTGCCAGCTATCTGCAGACATTCGCACTTTCGGAGCAGGGCTGCGAAAGGAGCCTGGCTGGGACACCAACTTTCCCAGGCTACGTTTGAAGTTTGAGGTGGCAAGACAAGCAATCTGCCCCATTCTCTGTGCCTCTATGCGAACAGTGCCATGGGCAGATGAGGCTGAGCAACAGCTTTCCAGGCTAGCCACTTCTGGCTGCCAGCTATCTGCAGACGTTCGCACTTTCGGAGCAGGGCTGCGAAAGGAGCCTGGCTGGGACACCAACTTTCCCAGGCTACGTTGGAAGTTTCAAGTGGCAAGATAAGCAAGTATCCCCATTCTCTGTGCCTCTCTGCGAACAGTGCCATGGGCAGATGAGGCTGAGCAACAGCTTTCCAGGATAGCCCCTTCTGTCTGCCAGCTATCTGCAGACGTTCTCATTTCAAGAGCAGGGCTGCGAAAGGAGCCTGGCAGGGACACCACCATTCCCAGCATGCGTTTGAAGTTTCAAGTGGCAAGATAAGCAAGGAGCCCCATTCTCTGTGCCTCTATGCGAACAGTGCCATGGGCAGATGAGGCTGAGCAACAGCTTTCCAGGCTAGCCCCTTCTGCCTGCCAGCTATCTGCAGACGTTCGCACTTTCGGAGCAGGGCGGCGAAAGAAGCCTGGCTGAGACACCAACTTTCCCAGGCTACGTTGGAAGTTTCAAGTGGCAAGATAAGCAAGTATCCCCATTCTCTGTGCCTCTCTGCGAACAGTGCCATGGGCAGATGAGGCTGAGCATCAGCTTTCCAGGATAGCCCCTTCTGCCTGCCAGCTATCTGCAGACGTTCGCACTTTCGGAGCAGGGCTGCGAAAGGAGCCTGGCTGGGACACCAACTTCCCAGGCTACGTTTGAAGTTTGAGGTGGCAAGACAAGCAAGCAGCCCCGTTCTCTGTGCCTCTGTGCGAACAGTGCCATGGGCAGATGAGGCTGAGAAACAGCTTTCCAGGATAGCCCCTTCTGGCTGCCAGCTATATGCAGATGTTCGCACTTTCGGAGCAGGGCAGCGAAAGGAGCCTGGCAGGGACACCATCTTTCCCAGGCTACGTTTGAAGTTTGAGGTGGCAAGACAAGCAAGCAGCCCCATTCTCTGTGCCTCTGTGCGAGCACTGCCATGGGCAGATGAGGCTGAGCAACAGCTTTCCAGGCTAGCCCCTTCTGCCTGCCAGCTATCTGCAGACGTTCGCACTTTCGGAGCAGGGCTGTGATAGAAGCCTGGCAGGGACACCACCATTCCCAGCATGCGTTTGAAGTTTCAAGTGGCAAGATAAGCAAGCAGCCCCATTCTCTGTGCCTCTATGCGAACAGTGCCATGGGCAGATGAGGCTGAGAAACAGCTTTCCAGGCTAGCCCCTTCTGCCTGCCAGCTATCTGCAGACGTTCGCACTTTAGGAGCAGGGCGGCGAAAGAAGCCTGGCTGGGACACCAACTTTCCCAGGCTACGTTTGAAGTTTGAGGTGGCAAGACAAGCAAGCAGCCCCATTCTCTGTGCCTCTGTGCGAGCACTGCCATGGGCAGATGAGGCTGAGCAACAGCTTTCCAGGCTAGCCCCTTCTGGCTGCCAGCTATCTGCAGACGTTCGCACTTTCGGAGCAGGGCTGCGAAAGGAGCCTGGCTGGGACACCAACTTTCCCAGGCTACGTTTGAAGTTTGAGGTGGCAAGACAAGCAAGCAGCCCCATTCTCTGTGCCTCTGTGCGAGCACTGCCATGGGCAGATGAGGCTGAGCAACAGCTTTCCAGGCTAGCCCCTTCTGCCTGCCAGCTATCCTCAGACGTTCGCACTTTCGGAGCAGGGCTGCGAAAGGAGCCTGGCAGGGACACCACCATTCCCAGCATGCGTTTGAAGTTTCAAGTGGCAAGACAAGCAAGCAGCCCCATTCTCTGTGCCTCTGTGCGAGCACTGCCATGGGCAGATGAGGCTGAGCAACAGCTTTCCAGGATAGCCCCTTCTGGCTGCCAGCTATATGCAGATGTTCGCACTTTCGGAGCAGGGCAGCGAAAGGAGCCTGGCTGCGACACCATCTTTCCCAGGCTACGTTTGAAGTTTGAGGTGGCAAGACAAGCAAGCAGCCCCGTTCTCTGTGCCTCTGTGCGAGCACTGCCATGGGCAGATGAGGCTGAGCAACAGCTTTTCAGGATAGCCCCTTCTGCCTGCCAGCTATCTGCAGACATTCGCACTTTCGGAGCAGGGCTGCGAAAGGAGCCTGGCTGGGACACCAACTTTCCCAGGCTACGTTTGAAGTTTGAGGTGGCAAGACAAGCAATCTGCCCCATTCTCTGTGCCTCTATGCGAACAGTGCCATGGGCAGATGAGGCTGAGCAACAGCTTTCCAGGCTAGCCACTTCTGGCTGCCAGCTATCTGCAGACGTTCGCACTTTCGGAGCAGGGCTGCGAAAGGAGCCTGGCTGGGACACCAACTTTCCCAGGCTACGTTGGAAGTTTCAAGTGGCAAGATAAGCAAGTATCCCCATTCTCTGTGCCTCTCTGCGAACAGTGCCATGGGCAGATGAGGCTGAGCAACAGCTTTCCAGGCTAGCCCCTTCTGTCTGCCAGCTATCTGCAGACGTTCTCATTTCAAGAGCAGGGCTGCGAAAGGAGCCTGGCAGGGACACCACCATTCCCAGCATGCGTTTGAAGTTTCAAGTGGCAAGATAAGCAAGGAGCCCCATTCTCTGTGCCTCTATGCGAACAGTGCCATGGGCAGATGAGGCTGAGCAACAGCTTTCCAGGCTAGCCCCTTCTGCCTGCCAGCTATCTGCAGACGTTCGCACTTTCGGAGCAGGGCGGCGAAAGAAGCCTGGCTGAGACACCAACTTTCCCAGGCTACGTTGGAAGTTTCAAGTGGCAAGATAAGCAAGTATCCCCATTCTCTGTGCCTCTCTGCGAACAGTGCCATGGGCAGATGAGGCTGAGCATCAGCTTTCCAGGATAGCCCCTTCTGCCTGCCAGCTATCTGCAGACGTTCGCACTTTCGGAGCAGGGCTGCGAAAGGAGCCTGGCTGGGACACCAACTTCCCAGGCTACGTTTGAAGTTTGAGGTGGCAAGACAAGCAAGCAGCCCCGTTCTCTGTGCCTCTGTGCGAACAGTGCCATGGGCAGATGAGGCTGAGAAACAGCTTTCCAGGATAGCCCCTTCTGGCTGCCAGCTATATGCAGATGTTCGCACTTTCGGAGCAGGGCAGCGAAAGGAGCCTGGCAGGGACACCATCTTTCCCAGGCTACGTTTGAAGTTTGAGGTGGCAAGACAAGCAAGCAGCCCCATTCTCTGTGCCTCTGTGCGAGCACTGCCATGGGCAGATGAGGCTGAGCAACAGCTTTCCAGGCTAGCCCCTTCTGCCTGCCAGCTATCTGCAGACGTTCGCACTTTCGGAGCAGGGCTGTGATAGAAGCCTGGCAGGGACACCACCATTCCCAGCATGCGTTTGAAGTTTCAAGTGGCAAGATAAGCAAGCAGCCCCATTCTCTGTGCCTCTATGCGAACAGTGCCATGGGCAGATGAGGCTGAGAAACAGCTTTCCAGGCTAGCCCCTTCTGCCTGCCAACTATCTGCAGACGTTCGCATTTCAAGAGCAGGGCTGCGAAAGGAGCCTAGCAGGTACACCATCTTTCCCAGGCTACGTTTGAAGTTTGAGGTGGCAAGACAAGCAAGCAGCCCCATTGTCTGTGCCTCTATGCGAGCACTGCCATGGGCAGATGAGGCTGAGCAACAGCTTTCCAGGCTAGCACCTTCTGGCTGCCAGCTATCTGCAGACGTTCGCACTTTCGGAGCAGGGCTGCGAAAGGAGCCTGGCTGGGACACCAACTTTCCCAGGCTACGTTTGAAGTTTGAGGTGGCAAGACAAGCAAGCAGCCCCGTTCTCTGTGCCTCTGTGCGAGCACTGCCATGGGCAGATGAGGCTGAGCAACAGCTTTCCAGGCTAGTCCCTTCTGCCTGCCAGCTATCTGCAGACGTTCGCACTTTCGGAGCAGGGCTGTGATAGGAGCCTGGCAGGGACACCACCATTCCCAGCATGCGTTTGAAGTTTCAAGTGGCAAGATAAGCAAGCAGCCCCATTCTCTGTGCCTCTATGCGAGCACTGCCATGGGCAGATGAGGCTGAGCAACAGCTTTCCAGGCTAGCCACTTCTGGCTGCCAGCTATCTGCAGACGTTCACACTTTCGGAGCAGGGCTGCGAAAGGAGCCTGGCTGGGACACCAACTTTCCCAGGCTACGTTGGAAGTTTCAAGTGGCAAGATAAGCAAGTATCCCCATTCTCTGTGCCTCTCTGCGAACAGTGCCATGGGCAGATGAGGCTGAGCAACAGCTTTCCAGGCTAACCCCTTCTGTCTGCCAGCTATCTGCAGACGTTCTCATTTCAAGAGCAGGGCTGCGAAAGGAGCCTGGCAGGGACACCACCATTCCCAGCATGCGTTTGAAGTTTCAAGTGGCAAGATAAGCAAGCAGCCCCATTCTCTGTGCCTCTATGCGAACAGTGCCATGGGCAGATGAGGCTGAGCAACAGCTTTCCAGGCTAGCCCCTTCTGCCTGCCAGCTATCTGCAGACGTTCGCACTTTCGGAGCAGGGCGGCGAAAGAAGCCTGGCTGGGACACCAACTTTCCCAGGCTACGTTGGAAGTTTCAAGTGGCAAGATAAGCAAGTATCCCCATTCTCTGTGCCTCTCTGCGAACAGTGCCATGGGCAGATGAGGCTGAGCAACAGCTTTCCAGGCTAGCCCCTTCTGCCTGCCAGCTATCTGCAGATGTTCGCACTTTCGGAGCAGGGCTGTGATAGAAGCCTGGCAGGGACACCACCATTCCCAGCATGCGTTTGAAGTTTCAAGTGGCAAGATAAGCAAGCAGCCCCATTCTCTGTGCCTCTGTGCGAACAGTGCCATGGGCAGATGAGGCTGAGAAACAGCTTTCCAGGCTAGCCCCTTCTGCCTGCCAACTATCTGCAGACGTTCGCATTTCAAGAGCAGGGCTGCGAAAGGAGCCTAGCAGGTACACCATCTTTCCCAGGCTACGTTTGAAGTTTGAGGTGGCAAGACAAGCAAGCAGCCCCATTCTCTGTGCCTCTGTGCGAGCACTGCCATGGGCAGATGAGGCTGAGCAACAGCTTTCCAGGGTAGCACCTTCTGGCTGCCAGCTATCTGCAGACGTTTGCACTTTCGGAGCAGGGCTGCGAAAGGAGCCTGGCTGGGACACCAACTTTCCCAGGCTACGTTTGAAGTTTGAGGTGGCAAGACAAGCAAGCAGCCCCATTCTCTGTGCCTCTGTGCGTGCACTGCCATGGGCAGATGAGGCTGAGCATCATCTTTCCAGGCTAGTCCCTTCTGCCTGCCAGCTATCTGCAGACGTTCGCACTTTCGGAGCAGGGCTGCGAAAGGAGCCTGGCTGGGACACCAACTTTCCCAGGCTACGTTGGAAGTTTCAAGTGGCAAGATAAGCAAGTATCCCCATTCTCTGTGCCTCTCTGCGAACAGTGCCATGGGCAGATGAGGCTGAGCAACAGCTTTCCAGGCTAGCCCCTTCTGTCTGCCAGCTATCTGCAGACGTTCTCATTTCAAGAGCAGGGCTGCGAAAGGAGCCTGGCAGGGACACCACCATTCCCAGCATGCGTTTGAAGTTTCAAGTGGCAAGATAAGCAAGGAGCCCCATTCTCTGTGCCTCTATGCGAACAGTGCCATGGGCAGATGAGGCTGAGCAACAGCTTTCCAGGCTAGCCCCTTCTGCCTGCCAGCTATCTGCAGACGTTCGCACTTTCGGAGCAGGGCTGCGAAAGGAGCCTGGCTGGGACACCAACTTTCCCAGGCTACGTTTGAAGTTTGAGGTGGCAAGACAAGCAAGCAGCCCCATTCTCTGTGCCTCTGTGCGAGCAATACCATGGGCAGATGAGGCTGAGCAACAGCTTTCCAGGATAGCCCCTTCTGGCTGCCAGCTATATGCAGATGTTCGCACTTTCGTAGCAGGGCTGCGAAAGGAGCCTGGCTGCGACACCATCTTTCCCAGGCTACGTTTGAAGTTTGAGGTGGCAAGACAAGCAAGCAGCCCCATTCTCTGTGCCTCTATGCGAACAGTGCCATGGGCAGATGAGGCTGAGCAACAGCTTTCCAGGCTAGCCACTTCTGGCTGCCAGCTATCTGCAGACGTTCTCATTTCAAGAGCAGGGCTGCGAAAGGAGCCTAGCAGGTACACCATCTTTCCCAGGCTACGTTTGAAGTTTGAGGTGGCAAGACAAGCAAGCAGCCCCATTCTCTGTGCCTCTGTGCCAGCACTGCCATGGGCAGATGAGGCTGAGCAACAGCTTTCCAGGCTAGCCCCTTCTGCCTGCCAGCTATCTGCAGACGTTCGCACTTTCGGAGCAGGGCTGCGAAAGGAGCCTGGCTGGGACACCAACTTTCCCAGGCTACGTTCGAAGTTTCAAGTGGTAAGATAAGCAAGTGTCCCCATTCTCTGTGCCTCTCTGCGAACAGAGCCATGGGCAGATGAGGCTGAGCAACAGCTTTCCAGGCTAGCCCCTTCTGGCTGCCAGCTATCTGCAGACGTTCGCACTTTCGGAGCAGGGCGGCGAAAGAAGCCTGGCTGGGACACCAACTTTCCCAGGCTACGTTGGAAGTTTCAAGTGGCAAGATAAGCAAGTATCCCCATTCTCTGTGCCTCTCTGCTAACAGTGCCATGGGCAGATGAGGCTGAGCAACAGCTTTCCAGGCTAGCCCCTTCTGGCTGCCAGCTATCTGCAGACGTTCACACTTTTGGAGCAGGGCTGCGAAAGGAGCCTGGCTGGGACACCAACTTGCCCAGGCTACGTTTGAAGTTTGAGGTGGCAAGACAAGCAAGCAGCCCCGTTCTCTGTGTCTCTGTGCGAGCACTGCCATGGGCAGATGAGGCTGAGCAACAGCTTTCCAGGCTAGCCCCTTCTGCCTGCCAGCTATCTGCAGATGTTCGCACTTTCAAGAGCAGGGCAGCGAAAAAAGCCTGGCTGCGACACCATCTTTCCCAGGCTACGTTTGAAGTTTGAGGTGGCAAGACAAGCAAGCAGCCCCATTCTCTGTGCCTCTGTGCGCGCACTGCCATGGGCAGATGAGGCTGAGCAACAGCTTTCCAGGCTAGCCCCTTCTGCCTGCCAGCTATCCTCAGACGTTCGCACTTTCGGAGCAGGGCTGCGAAAGGAGCCTGGCAGGGACACCACCATTCCCAGCATGCGTTTGAAGTTTCAAGTGGCAAGATAAGCAAGCAGCCCCATTCTCTGTGCCTCTATGCGAACAGTGCCATGGGCAGATGAGGCTGAGCAACAGCTTTCCAGGCTAGCCCCTTCTGCCTGCCAGCTATCTGCAGACGTTCGCACTTTCGGAGCAGGGCTGCGAAAGGAGCCTGGCTGGGACACCAACTTTCCCAGGCTACGTTTGAAGTTTGAGGTGGCAAGACAAGCAAGCAGCCCCATTCTCTGTGCCTCTGTGCGAGCACTGCCATGGGCAGATGAGGCTGAGCAACAGCTTTCCAGGCTAGCCCCTTCTGCCTGCCAGCTATCTGCAGACGTTCTCATTTCAAGAGCAGGGCTGCGAAAGGAGCCTAGCAGGTACACCATCTTTCCCAGGCTACGTTTGAAGTTTGAGGTGGCAAGACAAGCAAGCAGCCCCATTCTCTGTGCCTCTGTGCCAGCACTGCCATGGGCAGATGAGGCTGAGCAACAGCTTTCCAGGATAGCCCCTTCTGCCTGCCAGCTATCTGCAGACGTTCGCACTTTCGGAGCAGTGCTGCGAAAGGAGCCTGGCTGGGACACCAACTTTCCCAGGCTACGTTGGAAGTTTCAAGTGGCAAGATAAGCAAGTGTCCCCATTCTCTGTGCCTCTGTGCAAGCACTGCCATGGGCAGATGAGGCTGAGCAACAGCTTTCCAGGATAGCCCCTTCTGGCTGCCAGCTATCTGCAGATGTTCGCACTTTCAAGAGCAGGGCAGCGAAAAAGCCTGGCTGCGACACCATCTTTCCCAGGCTACGTTTGAAGTTTGAGGTGGCAAGACAAGCAAGCAGCCCCATTCTCTGTGCCTCTGTGCGAGCACTGCCATGGGCAGATGAGGCTGAGCAACAGCTTTCCAGGATAGCCCCTTCTGGCTGCCAGCTATCTGCAGACGTTCGCACTTTCGGAGCAGGGCTGCGAAAGGAGCCTGGCTGGGACTCCAAATTTCCCAGGCTACGCTGGAAGTTTCAAGTGGCAAGATAAGCAAGCAGCCCCATTCTCTGTGCCTCTATGCGAACACTGCCATGGGCAGATGAGGCTGAGCAACAGCTTTCCAGGCTAGCCCCTTCTGCCTGCCAGCTATCTGCAGACGTTCGCACTTTCGGAGCAGGGCGGCGAAAGAAGCCTGGCTGGGACACCAACTTTCCCAGGCTACGTTGGAAGTTTCAAGTGGCAAGATAAGCAAGTATCCCCATTCTCTGTGCCTCTCTGCGAACAGTGCCATGGGCAGATGAGGCTGAGCAACAGCTTTCCAGGCTAGCCCCTTCTGCCTGCCAGCTATCTGCAGATGTTCGCACTTTCGGAGCAGGGCTGTGATAGAAGCCTGGCAGGGACACCACCATTCCCAGCATGCGTTTGAAGTTTCAAGTGGCAAGATAAGCAAGCAGCCCCATTCTCTGTGCCTCTGTGCGAACAGTGCCATGGGCAGATGAGGCTGAGAAACAGCTTTCCAGGCTAGCCCCTTCTGCCTGCCAACTATCTGCAGACGTTCGCATTTCAAGAGCAGGGCTGCGAAAGGAGCCTAGCAGGTACACCATCTTTCCCAGGCTACGTTTGAAGTTTGAGGTGGCAAGACAAGCAAGCAGCCCCATTCTCTGTGCCTCTGTGCGAGCACTGCCATGGGCAGATGAGGCTGAGCAACAGCTTTCCAGGGTAGCACCTTCTGGCTGCCAGCTATCTGCAGACGTTTGCACTTTCGGAGCAGGGCTGCGAAAGGAGCCTGGCTGGGACACCAACTTTCCCAGGCTACGTTTGAAGTTTGAGGTGGCAAGACAAGCAAGCAGCCCCATTCTCTGTGCCTCTGTGCGTGCACTGCCATGGGCAGATGAGGCTGAGCATCATCTTTCCAGGCTAGTCCCTTCTGCCTGCCAGCTATCTGCAGACGTTCGCACTTTCGGAGCAGGGCTGCGAAAGGAGCCTGGCTGGGACACCAACTTTCCCAGGCTACGTTGGAAGTTTCAAGTGGCAAGATAAGCAAGTATCCCCATTCTCTGTGCCTCTCTGCGAACAGTGCCATGGGCAGATGAGGCTGAGCAACAGCTTTCCAGGCTAGCCCCTTCTGTCTGCCAGCTATCTGCAGACGTTCTCATTTCAAGAGCAGGGCTGCGAAAGGAGCCTGGCAGGGACACCACCATTCCCAGCATGCGTTTGAAGTTTCAAGTGGCAAGATAAGCAAGGAGCCCCATTCTCTGTGCCTCTATGCGAACAGTGCCATGGGCAGATGAGGCTGAGCAACAGCTTTCCAGGCTAGCCCCTTCTGCCTGCCAGCTATCTGCAGACGTTCGCACTTTCGGAGCAGGGCTGCGAAAGGAGCCTGGCTGGGACACCAACTTTCCCAGGCTACGTTTGAAGTTTGAGGTGGCAAGACAAGCAAGCAGCCCCATTCTCTGTGCCTCTGTGCGAGCACTACCATGGGCAGATGAGGCTGAGCAACAGCTTTCCAGGATAGCCCCTTCTGGCTGCCAGCTATATGCAGATGTTCGCACTTTCGTAGCAGGGCTGCGAAAGGAGCCTGGCTGCGACACCATCTTTCCCAGGCTACGTTTGAAGTTTGAGGTGGCAAGACAAGCAAGCAGCCCCATTCTCTGTGCCTCTATGCGAACAGTGCCATGGGCAGATGAGGCTGAGCAACAGCTTTCCAGGCTAGCCACTTCTGGCTGCCAGCTATCTGCAGACGTTCTCATTTCAAGAGCAGGGCTGCGAAAGGAGCCTAGCAGGTACACCATCTTTCCCAGGCTACGTTTGAAGTTTGAGGTGGCAAGACAAGCAAGCAGCCCCATTCTCTGTGCCTCTGTGCCAGCACTGCCATGGGCAGATGAGGCTGAGCAACAGCTTTCCAGGCTAGCCCCTTCTGCCTGCCAGCTATCTGCAGACGTTCGCACTTTCGGAGCAGGGCTGCGAAAGGAGCCTGGCTGGGACACCAACTTTCCCAGGCTACGTTCGAAGTTTCAAGTGGTAAGATAAGCAAGTGTCCCCATTCTCTGTGCCTCTCTGCGAACAGAGCCATGGGCAGATGAGGCTGAGCAACAGCTTTCCAGGCTAGCCCCTTCTGGCTGCCAGCTATCTGCAGACGTTCGCACTTTCGGAGCAGGGCGGCGAAAGAAGCCTGGCTGGGACACCAACTTTCCCAGGCTACGTTGGAAGTTTCAAGTGGCAAGATAAGCAAGTATCCCCATTCTCTGTGCCTCTCTGCTAACAGTGCCATGGGCAGATGAGGCTGAGCAACAGCTTTCCAGGCTAGCCCCTTCTGGCTGCCAGCTATCTGCAGACGTTCACACTTTTGGAGCAGGGCTGCGAAAGGAGCCTGGCTGGGACACCAACTTGCCCAGGCTACGTTTGAAGTTTGAGGTGGCAAGACAAGCAAGCAGCCCCGTTCTCTGTGTCTCTGTGCGAGCACTGCCATGGGCAGATGAGGCTGAGCAACAGCTTTCCAGGCTAGCCCCTTCTGCCTGCCAGCTATCTGCAGATGTTCGCACTTTCAAGAGCAGGGCAGCGAAAAAAGCCTGGCTGCGACACCATCTTTCCCAGGCTACGTTTGAAGTTTGAGGTGGCAAGACAAGCAAGCAGCCCCATTCTCTGTGCCTCTGTGCGCGCACTGCCATGGGCAGATGAGGCTGAGCAACAGCTTTCCAGGCTAGCCCCTTCTGCCTGCCAGCTATCCTCAGACGTTCGCACTTTCGGAGCAGGGCTGCGAAAGGAGCCTGGCAGGGACACCACCATTCCCAGCATGCGTTTGAAGTTTCAAGTGGCAAGATAAGCAAGCAGCCCCATTCTCTGTGCCTCTATGCGAACAGTGCCATGGGCAGATGAGGCTGAGCAACAGCTTTCCAGGCTAGCCCCTTCTGCCTGCCAGCTATCTGCAGACGTTCGCACTTTCGGAGCAGGGCTGCGAAAGGAGCCTGGCTGGGACACCAACTTTCCCAGGCTACGTTTGAAGTTTGAGGTGGCAAGACAAGCAAGCAGCCCCATTCTCTGTGCCTCTGTGCGAGCACTGCCATGGGCAGATGAGGCTGAGCAACAGCTTTCCAGGCTAGCCCCTTCTGCCTGCCAGCTATCTGCAGACGTTCTCATTTCAAGAGCAGGGCTGCGAAAGGAGCCTAGCAGGTACACCATCTTTCCCAGGCTACGTTTGAAGTTTGAGGTGGCAAGACAAGCAAGCAGCCCCATTCTCTGTGCCTCTGTGCCAGCACTGCCATGGGCAGATGAGGCTGAGCAACAGCTTTCCAGGCTAGCCCCTTCTGCCTGCCAGCTATCTGCAGACGTTCGCACTTTCGGAGCAGTGCTGCGAAAGGAGCCTGGCTGGGACACCAACTTTCCCAGGCTACGTTTGAAGTTTCAAGTGGCAAGATAAGCAAGTGTCCCCATTCTCTGTGCCTCTGTGCAAGCACTGCCATGGGCAGATGAGGCTGAGCAACAGCTTTCCAGGATAGCCCCTTCTGGCTGCCAGCTATCTGCAGATGTTCGCACTTTCGGAGCAGGGCAGCGAAAAAGCCTGGCTGGGACACCATCTTTCCCAGGCTGCGTTTGAAGTTTGAGGTGGCAAGACAAGCAAGCAGCCCCATTCTCTGTGCCTCTGTGCGAGCACTGCCATGGGCAGATGAGGCTGAGCAACAGCTTTCCAGGATAGCCCCTTCTGGCTGCCAGCTATCTGCAGACGTTCGCACTTTCGGAGCAGGGCTGCGAAAGGAGCCTGGCTGGGACTCCAAATTTCCCAGGCTACGCTGGAAGTTTGAGGTGGCAAGATAAGCAAGCAGCCCCATTCTCTGTGCCTCTATGCGAACAGTGCCATGGGCAGATGAGGCTGAGCAACAGCTTTCCAGGATAGCCCCTTCTGCCTGCCAGCTATCTGCAGACGTTCGCACTTTCGGAGCAGGGCTGCGAAAGGAGCCTGGCTGGGACACCAACTTTCCCAGGCTACGTTTGAAGTTTGAGGTGGCAAGACAAGCAAGCAGCCCCATTCTCTGTGCCTCTGTGCGAGCACTGCCATGGGCAGATGAGGCTGAGCAACAGCTTTCCAGGATAGCCCCTTCTGGCTGCCAGCTATCTGCAGACGTTCGCACTTTCGGAGCAGGGCTGCGAAAGGAGCCTGGCTGGGACACCAACTTTCCCAGGCTACGTTTGAAGTTTGAGGTGGCAAGACAAGCAAGCAGCCCCATTCTCTGTGCCTCTGTGCGAGCACTGCCATGGGCAGATGAGGCTGAGCAACAGCTTTCCAGGCTAGCCCCTTCTGCCTGCCAGCTATCTGCAGACGTTCGCACTTTCGGAGCAGGGCTGCGAAAGGAGCCTGGCTGGGACACCAACTTTCCCAGGCTACGTTTGAAGTTTGAGGTGGCAAGACAAGCAAGCAGCCCCATTCTCTGTGCCTCTGTGCGCGCACTGCCATGGGCAGATGAGGCTGAGCAACAGCTTTCCAGGCTAGCCCCTTCTGCCTGCCAGCTATCCTCAGACGTTCGCACTTTCGGAGCAGGGCTGCGAAAGGAGCCTGGCAGGGACACCACCTTTCCCAGCATGCGTTTGAAGTTTCAAGTGGCAAGATAAGCAAGCAGCCCCATTCTCTGTGCCTCTATGCGAACAGTGCCATGGGCAGATGAGGCTGAGAAACAGCTTTCCAGGCTAGCCCCTTCTGTCTGCCAGCTATCTGCAGACGTTCTCATTTCAAGAGCAGGGCTGCGAAAGGAGCCTAGCAGGTACACCATCTTTCCCAGGCTACGTTTGAAGTTTGAGGTGGCAAGACAAGCAAGCAGCCCCATTCTCTGTGCCTCTGTGCAAGCACTGCCATGGGCAGATGAGGCTGAGCAACAGCTTTCCAGGCTAGCCCCTTCTGGCTGCCAGCTATCTGCAGACGTTCGCACTTTCGGAGCAGGGCTGCGAAAGGAGCCTGGCTGGGACACCAACTTTCCCAGGCTACGTTTGAAGTTTGAGGTGGCAAGACAAGCAAGCAGCCCCATTCTCTGTGCCTCTGTGCGCGCACTGCCATGGGCAGATGAGGCTGAGCAACAGCTTTCCAGGCTAGCCCCTTCTGCCTGCCAGCTATCCTCAGACGTTCGCACTTTCGGAGCAGGGCTGCGAAAGGAGCCTGGCAGGGACACCACCATTCCCAGCATGCGTTTGAAGTTTCAAGTGGCAAGATAAGCAAGCAGCCCCATTCTCTGTGCCTCTATGCGAACAGTGCCATGGGCAGATGAGGCTGAGCAACAGCTTTCCAGGATAGCCCCTTCTGGCTGCCAGCTATCTGCAGACGTTCGCACTTTAGGAGCAGGGCGGCAAAAGAAGCCTGGCTGGGACACCAACTTTCCCAGGCTACGTTTGAAGTTTGAGGTGGCAAGACAAGCAAGCAGCCCCATTCTCTGTGCCTCTGTGCGAGCACTGCCATGGGCAGATGAGGCTGAGCAACAGCTTTCCAGGCTAGCCCCTTCTGGCTGCCAGCTATCTGCAGACATTCGCACTTTCGGAGCAGGGCTGCGAAAGGAGCCTGGCTGGGACACCAACTTTCCCAGGCTACGTTTGAAGTTTGAGGTGGCAAGACAAGCAAGCAGCCCCATTCTCTGTGCCTCTGTGCGAGCACTGCCATGGGCAGATGAGGCTGAGCAACAGCTTTCCAGGCTAGCCCCTTCTGCCTGCCAGCTATCCTCAGACGTTCGCACTTTCGGAGCAGGGCTGCGAAAGGAGCC
This sequence comes from Opisthocomus hoazin, assembly GCF_030867145.1. Lineage (NCBI taxonomy): Eukaryota > Metazoa > Chordata > Aves > Opisthocomiformes > Opisthocomidae > Opisthocomus > Opisthocomus hoazin. The sequence continues at coordinate 1,060,736 of NC_134441.1, forward strand.
TGGCAGGGACACCACCATTCCCAGCATGCGTTTGAAGTTTCAAGTGGCAAGATAAGCAAGCAGCCCCATTCTCTGTGCCTCTATGCGAACAGTGCCATGGGCAGATGAGGCTGAGCAACAGCTTTCCAGGCTAGCCCCTTCTGTCTGCCAGCTATCTGCAGACGTTCGCACTTTAGGAGCAGGGCGGCGAAAGAAGCCTGGCTGGGACACCAACTTTCCCAGGCTACGTTTGAAGTTTGAGGTGGCAAGACAAGCAAGCAGCCCCATTCTCTGTGCCTCTGTGCGAGCACTGCCATGGGCAGATGAGGCTGAGCAACAGCTTTCCAGGCTAGCCCCTTCTGCCTGCCAGCTATCTGCAGACGTTCGCATTTTCGGAGCAGGGCTGCGAAAGGAGCCTGGCTGGGACACCAACTTTCCCAGGCTACGTTTGAAGTTTGAGGTGGCAAGACAAGCATCATCCCCGTTCTCTGTGCCTCTGTGCGAGCACTGCCATGGGCAGATGAGGCTGAGCAACAGCTTTCCAGGATAGCCCCTTCTGCCTGCCAGCTATCTGCAGACGTTCGCACTTTCGGAGCAGGGCGGCGAAAGGAGCCTGGCTGGGACACCAACTTTCCCAGGCTACGTTGGAAGTTTCAAGTGGCAAGATAAGCAAGTATCCCCATTTTCTGTGCCTCTCTGCTAACAGTGCCATGGGCAGATGAGGCTGAGCAACAGCTTTCCAGGCTAGCCCCTTCTGGCTGCCAGCTATCTGCAGACGTTCGCACTTTCGGAGCAGGGCTGCAAAAGGAGCCTGGCTGGGACACCAACTTTCCCAGGCTATTTTTGAAGTTTGAGGTGGCAAGACAAGCAAGCAGCCCCGTTTCCTGTGCCTCTGTGCGAGCACTGCCATGGGCAGATGAGGCTGAGCAACAGCTTTCCAGGCTAGCCCCTTCTGCCTGCCAGCTATCCTCAGACGTTCGCACTTTCGGAGCAGGGCTGCGAAAGGAGCCTGGCAGGGACACCACCATTCCCAGCATGCGTTTGAAGTTTCAAGTGGCAAGATAAGCAAGCAGCCCCATTCTCTGTGCCTCTATGCGAACAGTGCCATGGGCAGATGAGGCTGAGCAACAGCTTTCCAGGCTAGCCCCTTCTGTCTGCCAGCTATCTGCATACGTTCGCACTTTCGGAGCAGGGCGGCGAAAGGAGCCTGGCTGGGACACCAACTTTCCCAGGCTACGTTTGAAGTTTGAGGTGGCAAGACAAGCAAGCAGCCCCATTCTCTGTGCCTCTGTGCGAGCACTGCCATGGGCAGATGAGGCTGAGCAACAGCTTTCCAGGCTAGCCCCTTCTGCCTGCCAGCTATCTGCAGACGTTCGCACTTTCGCAGCAGGGCGGCGAAAGGAGCCTGGCTGGGACACCAACTTTCCCAGGCTACGTTTGAAGTTTGAGGTGGCAAGACAAGCATCAGCCCCGTTCTCTGTGCCTCTGTGCGAGCACTGCCATGGGCAGATGAGGCTGAGCAACAGCTTTCCAGGCTAGCCCCTTCTGCCTGCCTGCTATCTGCAGACGTTCGCACTTTCGGAGCAGGGCTGTGATAGAAGCCTGGCAGGGACACCACCATTCCCAGCATGCGTTTGAAGTTTCAAGTGGCAAGATAAGCAAGCAGCCCCATTCTCTGTGCCTCTATGCGAACAGTGCCATGGGCAGATGAGGCTGAGCAACAGCTTTCCAGGCTAGCCCCTTCTGGCTGCCAGCTATCTGCAGACGTTCGCATTTCAAGAGCAGGGCTGCGAAAGGAGCCTAGCAGGTACACCATCTTTCCCAGGCTACGTTTGAAGTTTGAGGTGGCAAGACAAGCAAGCAGCCCCGTTCTCTGTGCCTCTGTGCGAGCACTGCCATGGGCAGATGAGGCTGAGCAACAGCTTTCCAGGCTAGCCCCTTCTGCCTGCCAGCTATCTGCAGACATTCGCACTTTCGGAGCAGGGCTGCGAAAGGAGCCTGGCTGGGACACCAACTTTCCCAGGCTACGTTTGAAGTTTGAGGTGGCAAGACAAGCAATCTGCCCCATTCTCTGTGCCTCTATGCGAGCACTGCCATGGGCAGATGAGGCTGAGCAACAGCTTTCCAGGCTAGCACCTTCTGCCTGCCTGCTATCTGCAGACGTTCGCACTTTCGGAGCAGGGCTGTGATAGAAGCCTGGCAGGGACACCACCATTCCCAGCATGCGTTTGAAGTTTCCAGTGGCAAGATAAGCAAGCAGCCCCATTCTCTGTGCCTCTATGCGAACAGTGCCATGGGCAGATGAGGCTGAGCAACAGCTTTCCAGGCTAGCCCCTTCTGTCCGCCAGCTATCTGCAGACGTTCTCATTTCAAGAGCAGGGCTGCGAAAAGAGCCTAGCAGGTACACCATCTTTCCCAGGCTACGTTTGAAGTTTGAGGTGGCAAGACAAGCAAGCAGCCCCATTCTCTGTGCCTCTGTGCGAGCACTGCCATGGGCAGATGAGGCTGAGCAACAGCTGTCCAGGCTAGCCCCTTCTGGCTGCCAGCTATCTGCAGACGTTCGCACTTTCGGAGCAGGGCTGCGAAAGGAGCCTGGCAGGGACACCAACTTTCCCAGGCTACATTTGAAGTTTGAGGTGGCAAGACAAGCAAGCAGCCCCATTCTCTGTGCCTCTGTGCGCGCACTGCCATGGACAGATGAGGCTGAGCAACAGCTTTCCAGGCTAGCCCCTTCTGCCTGCCAGCTATCCTCAGACGTTCGCACTTTCGGAGCAGGGCTGCGAAAGGAGCCTGGCAGGGACACCACCATTCCCAGCATGCGTTTGAAGTTTCAAGTGGCAAGATAAGCAAGCAGCCCCATTCTCTGTGCCTCTATGCGAACAGTGCCATGGGCAGATGAGGCTGAGCAACAGCTTTCCAGGCTAGCACCTTCTGCCTGCCAGCTATCTGCAGACGTTCGCACTTTAGGAGCAGGGCGGCGAAAGAAGCCTGGCTGGGACACCAACTTTCCCAGGCTACGTTTGAAGTTTGAGGTGGGAAGACAAGCAAGCAGCCCCATTCTCTGTGCCTCTGTGCGCGCACTGCCATGGGCAGATGAGGCTGAGCAACAGCTTTCCAGGCTAGCCCCTTCTGCCTGCCAGCTATCCTCAGACGTTCGCACTTTCGGAGCAGGGCTGCGAAAGGAGCCTGGCAGGGACACCACCATTCCCAGCATGCGTTTGAAGTTTCAAGTGGCAAGATAAGCAAGCAGCCCCATTCTCTGTGCCTCTATGCGAACAGTGCCATGGGCAGATGAGGCTGAGCAACAGCTTTCCAGGCTAGCCCCTTCTGTCTGCCAGCTATCTGCAGACGTTCGCACTTTCGGAGCAGGGCGGCGAAAGGAGCCTGGCTGGGACACCAACTTTCCCAGGCTACGTTTGAAGTTTGAGGTGGCAAGACAAGCAAGCAGCCCCATTCTCTGTGCCTCTGTGCGAGCACTGCCATGGGCAGATGAGGCTGAGCAACAGCTTTCCAGGCTAGCCCCTTCTGCCTGCCAGCTATCTGCAGACGTTCGCACTTTCGCAGCAGGGCGGCGAAAGGAGCCTGGCTGGGACACCAACTTTCCCAGGCTACGTTTGAAGTTTGAGGTGGCAAGACAAGCATCAGCCCCGTTCTCTGTGCCTCTGTGCGAGCACTGCCATGGGCAGATGAGGCTGAGCAACAGCTTTCCAGGCTAGCCCCTTCTGCCTGCCTGCTATCTGCAGACGTTCGCACTTTCGGAGCAGGGCTGTGATAGAAGCCTGGCAGGGACACCACCATTCCCAGCATGCGTTTGAAGTTTCAAGTGGCAAGATAAGCAAGCAGCCCCATTCTCTGTGCCTCTATGCGAACAGTGCCATGGGCAGATGAGGCTGAGCAACAGCTTTCCAGGCTAGCCCCTTCTGGCTGCCAGCTATCTGCAGACGTTCGCATTTCAAGAGCAGGGCTGCGAAAGGAGCCTAGCAGGTACACCATCTTTCCCAGGCTACGTTTGAAGTTTGAGGTGGCAAGACAAGCAAGCAGCCCCATTCTCTGTGCCTCTGTGCGAGCACTGCCATGGGCAGATGAGGCTGAGCAACAGCTTTCCAGGCTAGCACCTTCTGGCTGCCAGCTATCTGCAGCCGTTTGCACTTTCGGAGCAGGGCTGCGAAAGGAGCCTGGCTGGGACACCAACTTTCCCAGGCTACGTTTGAAGTTTGAGGTGGGAAGACAAGCAAGCAGCCCCATTCTCTGTGCCTCTGTGCGCGCACTGCCATGGGCAGATGAGGCTGAGCAACAGCTTTCCAGGCTAGTCCCTTCTGCCTGCCAGCTATCTGCAGACGTTCGCACTTTCGGAGCAGGGCTGTGATAGGAGCCTGGCAGGGACACCACCATTCCCAGCATGCTTTTGAAGTTTCAAGTGGCAAGATAAGCAAGCAGCCCCATTCTCTGTGCCTCTATGCGAACAGTGCCATGGGCAGATGAGGCTGAGCAACAGCTTTCCAGGCTAGCCACTTCTGGCTGCCAGCTATCTGCTGACGTTCGCACTTTCGGAGCAGGGCTGCGAAAGGAGCCTGGCAGGGACACCACCTTTCCCAGCATGCGTTTGAAGTTTCAAGTGGCAAGATAAGCAAGCAGCCCCATTCTCTGTGCCTCTATGCGAACAGTGCCATGGGCAGATGAGGCTGAGCAACAGCTTTCCAGGCTAGCCCCTTCTGGCTGCCAGCTATCTGCAGACGTTCGCACTTTCGGAGCAGGGCTGCAAAAGGAGCCTGGCTGGGACACCAACTTTCCCAGGCTATTTTTGAAGTTTCAAGTGGCAAGACAAGCAAGCAGCCCCGTTTCCTGTGCCTCTGTGCGAGCACTGCCATGGGCAGATGAGGCTGAGCAACAGCTTTCCAGGATAGCCCCTTCTGGCTGCCAGCTATATGCAGATGTTCGCACTTTCGGAGCAGGGCAGCGAAAGGAGCCTGGCTGCGACACCATCTTTCCCAGGCTACGTTTGAAGTTTGAGGTGGCAAGACAAGCAAGCAGCCCCGTTCTCTGTGCCTCTGTGCGAGCACTGCCATGGGCAGATGAGGCTGAGCAACAGCTTTCCAGGCTAGCCCCTTCTGCCTGCCAGCTATCTGCAGACATTCGCACTTTCGGAGCAGGGCTGCGAAAGGAGCCTGGCTGGGACACCAACTTTCCCAGGCTACGTTTGAAGTTTGAGGTGGCAAGACAAGCAATCTGCCCCATTCTCTGTGCCTCTATGCGAGCACTGCCATGGGCAGATGAGGCTGAGCAACAGCTTTCCAGGCTAGCACCTTCTGCCTGCCTGCTATCTGCAGACGTTCGCACTTTCGGAGCAGGGCTGTGATAGAAGCCTGGCAGGGACACCACCATTCCCAGCATGCGTTTGAAGTTTCCAGTGGCAAGATAAGCAAGCAGCCCCATTCTCTGTGCCTCTATGCGAACAGTGCCATGGGCAGATGAGGCTGAGCAACAGCTTTCCAGGCTAGCCCCTTCTGTCCGCCAGCTATCTGCAGACGTTCTCATTTCAAGAGCAGGGCTGCGAAAAGAGCCTAGCAGGTACACCATCTTTCCCAGGCTACGTTTGAAGTTTGAGGTGGCAAGACAAGCAAGCAGCCCCATTCTCTGTGCCTCTGTGCGAGCACTGCCATGGGCAGATGAGGCTGAGCAACAGCTTTCCAGGATAGCCCCTTCTGGCTGCCAGCTATCTGCAGACGTTCGCACTTTCGGAGCAGGGCTGCGAAAGGAGCCTGGCAGGGACACCAACTTTCCCAGGCTACATTTGAAGTTTGAGGTGGCAAGACAAGCAAGCAGCCCCATTCTCTGTGCCTCTGTGCGCGCACTGCCATGGGCAGATGAGGCTGAGCAACAGCTTTCCAGGCTAGCCCCTTCTGCCTGCCAGCTATCCTCAGACGTTCGCACTTTCGGAGCAGGGATGCGAAAGGAGCCTGGCAGGGACACCAACTTTCCCAGCATGCGTTTGAAGTTTCAAGTGGCAAGATAAGCAAGCAGCCCCATTCTCTGTGCCTCTATGCGAACAGTGCCATGGGCAGATGAGGCTGAGCAACAGCTTTCCAGGCTAGCCCCTTCTGTCTGCCAGCTATCTGCAGACGTTCGCACTTTCGGAGCAGGGCGGCGAAAGGAGCCTGGCTGGGACACCAACTTTCCCAGGCTACGTTTGAAGTTTGAGGTGGCAAGACAAGCAAGCAGCCCCATTCTCTGTGCCTCTGTGCGAGCACTGCCATGGGCAGATGAGGCTGAGCAACAGCTTTCCAGGCTAGCCCCTTCTGCCTGCCAGCTATCTGCAGACGTTCGCACTTTCGCAGCAGGGCTGCGAAAGGAGCCTGGCTGGGACACCAACTTTCCCAGGCTACGTTTGAAGTTTGAGGTGGCAAGACAAGCATCAGCCCCGTTCTCTGTGCCTCTGTGCGAGCACTGCCATGGGCAGATGAGGCTGAGCAACAGCTTTCCAGGCTAGCCCCTTCTGCCTGCCTGCTATCTGCAGACGTTCGCACTTTCGGAGCAGGGCTGTGATAGAAGCCTGGCAGGGACACCACCATTCCCAGCATGCGTTTGAAGTTTCAAGTGGCAAGATAAGCAAGCAGCCCCATTCTCTGTGCCTCTATGCGAACAGTGCCATGGGCAGATGAGGCTGAGCAACAGCTTTCCAGGCTAGCCCCTTCTGGCTGCCAGCTATCTGCAGACGTTCGCATTTCAAGAGCAGGGCTGCGAAAGGAGCCTAGCAGGTACACCATCTTTCCCAGGCTACGTTTGAAGTTTGAGGTGGCAAGACAAGCAAGCAGCCCCATTCTCTGTGCCTCTGTGCGAGCACTGCCATGGGCAGATGAGGCTGAGCAACAGCTTTCCAGGCTAGCACCTTCTGGCTGCCAGCTATCTGCAGCCGTTTGCACTTTCGGAGCAGGGCTGCGAAAGGAGCCTGGCTGGGACACCAACTTTCCCAGGCTACGTTTGAAGTTTGAGGTGGGAAGACAAGCAAGCAGCCCCATTCTCTGTGCCTCTGTGCGCGCACTGCCATGGGCAGATGAGGCTGAGCAACAGCTTTCCAGGCTAGTCCCTTCTGCCTGCCAGCTATCTGCAGACGTTCGCACTTTCGGAGCAGGGCTGTGATAGGAGCCTGGCAGGGACACCACCATTCCCAGCATGCTTTTGAAGTTTCAAGTGGCAAGATAAGCAAGAAGCCCCATTCTCTGTGCCTCTATGCGAACAGTGCCATGGGCAGATGAGGCTGAGCAACAGCTTTCCAGGCTAGCCACTTCTGGCTGCCAGCTATCTGCTGACGTTCGCACTTTCGGAGCAGGGCTGCGAAAGGAGCCTGGCAGGGACACCACCTTTCCCAGCATGCGTTTGAAGTTTCAAGTGGCAAGATAAGCAAGCAGCCCCATTCTCTGTGCCTCTATGCGAACAGTGCCATGGGCAGATGAGGCTGAGCAACAGCTTTCCAGGCTAGCCCCTTCTGGCTGCCAGCTATCTGCAGACGTTCGCACTTTCGGAGCAGGGCTGCGAAAGGAGCCTGGCAGGGACACCACCATTCCCAGCATGCGTTTGAAGTTTCAAGTGGCAAGATAAGCAAGCAGCCCCATTCTCTGTGCCTCTATGCGAACAGTGCCATGGGCAGATGAGGCTGAGCAACAGCTTTCCAGGCTAGCCCCTTCTGTCTGCCAGCTATCTGCAGACGTTCGCACTTTAGGAGCAGGGCGGCGAAAGAAGCCTGGCTGGGACACCAACTTTCCCAGGCTACGTTTGAAGTTTGAGGTGGCAAGACAAGCAAGCAGCCCCATTCTCTGTGCCTCTGTGCGAGCACTGCCATGGGCAGATGAGGCTGAGCAACAGCTTTCCAGGCTAGCCCCTTCTGGCTGCCAGCTATCTGCAGACGTTCGCACTTTCGGAGCAGGGCTGCGAAAGGAGCCTGGCTGGGACACCAACTTTCCCAGGCTACGTTTGAAGTTTGAGGTGGCAAGACAAGCAAGCAGCCCCATTCTCTGTGCCTCTGTGCGAGCACTGCCATGGGCAGATGAGGCTGAGCAACAGCTTTCCAGGCTAGCCCCTTCTGCCTGCCAGCTATCCTCAGACGTTCACACTTTCGGAGCAGGGCTGCGAAAGGAGCCTGGCAGGGACACCACCATTCCCAGCATGCGTTTGAAGTTTCAAGTGGCAAGATAAGCAAGCAGCCCCATTCTCTGTGCCTCTATGCGAACAGTGCCATGGGCAGATGAGGCTGAGCAACAGCTTTCCAGGCTAGCCCCTTCTGTCTGCCAGCTATCTGCAGACGTTCGCACTTTAGGAGCAGGGCGGCGAAAGAAGCCTGGATGGGACACCAACTTTCCCAGGCTACGTTTGAAGTTTGAGGTGGCAAGACAAGCAAGCAGCCCCATTCTCTGTGCCTCTGTGCGAGCACTGCCATGGGCAGATGAGGCTGAGCAACAGCTTTCCAGGCTAGCCCCTTCTGCCTGCCAGCTATCTGCAGACGTTCGCATTTTCGGAGCAGGGCTGCGAAAGGAGCCTGGCTGGGACACCAACTTTCCCAGGCTACGTTTGAAGTTTGAGGTGGCAAGACAAGCATCAGCCCCGTTCTCTGTGCCTCTGTGCGAGCACTGCCATGGGCAGATGAGGCTGAGCAACAGCTTTCCAGGATAGCCCCTTCTGCCTGCCAGCTATCTGCAGACGTTCGCACTTTCGGAGCAGGGCGGCGAAAGGAGCCTGGCTGGGACACCAACTTTCCCAGGCTACGTTGGAAGTTTCAAGTGGCAAGATAAGCAAGTATCCCCATTCTCTGTGCCTCTCTGCTAACAGTGCCATGGGCAGATGAGGCTGAGCAACAGCTTTCCAGGCTAGCCCCTTCTGTCTGCCAGCTATCTGCAGACGTTCGCACTTTCGGAGCAGGGCTGCAAAAGGAGCCTGGCTGGGACACCAACTTTCCCAGGCTATTTTTGAAGTTTCAAGTGGCAAGACAAGCAAGCAGCCCCGTTTCCTGTGCCTCTGTGCGAGCACTGCCATGGGCAGATGAGGCTGAGCAACAGCTTTCCAGGCTAGCCCCTTCTGCCTCCAGCTATCTGCAGACATTCGCACTTTCGGAGCAGGGCTGCGAAAGGAGCCTGGCTGGGACACCAACTTTCCCAGGCTACGTTTGAAGTTTGAGGTGGCAAGACAAGCAATCTGCCCCATTCTCTGTGCCTCTATGCGAACAGTGCCATGGGCAGATTAGGCTGAGCAACAGCTTTCCAGGATAGCCCCTTCTGCCTGCCAGCTATCTGCAGACGTTCGCACTTTAGGAGCAGGGCGGCGAAAGAAGCCTGGCTGGGACACCAACTTTCCCAGGCTACGTTGGAAGTTTCAAGTGGCAAGACAAGCAAGCAGCCCCATTCTCTGTGCCTCTGTGCGAGCACTGCCATGGGCAGATGAGGCTGAGCAACAGCTTTCCAGGCTAGCACCTTCTGCCTGCCTGCTATCTGCAGACGTTCGCACTTTCGGAGCAGGGCTGTGATAGAAGCCTGGCGGGGACACCACCATTCCCAGCATGCGTTTGAAGTTTCAAGTGGCAAGATAAGCAAGCAGCCCCATTCTCTGTGCCTCTATGCGAACAGTGCCATGGGCAGATGAGGCTGAGCAACAGCTTTCCAGGCTAGCCCCTTCTGTCCGCCAGCTATCTGCAGACGTTCTCATTTCAAGAGCAGGGCTGCGAAAGAAGCCTAGCAGGTACACCATCTTTCCCAGGCTACGTTTGAAGTTTGAGGTGGGAAGACAAGCAAGCAGCCCCATTCTCTGTGCCTCTGTGCGAGCACTGCCATGGGCAGATGAGGCTGAGCAACAGCTTTCCAGGCTAGCCCCTTCTGGCTGCCAGCTATCTGCAGACGTTCGCACTTTCGGAGCAGGGCTGCGAAAGGAGCCTGGCAGGGACACCAACTTTCCCAGGCTACATTTGAAGTTTGAGGTGGCAAGACAAGCAAGCAGCCCCATTCTCTGTGCCTCTGTGCGCGCACTGCCATGGGCAGATGAGGCTGAGCAACAGCTTTCCAGGCTAGCCCCTTCTTCCTGCCAGCTATCCTCAGACGTTCGCACTTTCGGAGCAGGGCTGCGAAAGGAGCCTGGCAGGGACACCACCATTCCCAGCATGCGTTTGAAGTTTCAAGTGGCAAGATAAGCAAGCAGCCCCATTCTCTGTGCCTCTATGCGAACAGTGCCATGGGCAGATGAGGCTGAGCAACAGCTTTCCAGGCTAGCCCCTTCTGTCTGCCAGCTATCTGCAGACGTTCGCACTTTAGGAGCAGGGCGGCGAAAGAAGCCTGGCTGGGACACCAACTTTCCCAGGCTACGTTTGAAGTTTGAGGTGGCAAGACAAGCAAGCAGCCCCATTCTCTGTGCCTCTGTGCGCGCACTGCCATGGGCAGATGAGGCTGAGCAACAGCTTTCCAGGCTAGCCCCTTCTGCCTGCCAGCTATCCTCAGACGTTCGCACTTTCGGAGCAGGGCAGCGAAAGGAGCCTGGCTGCGACACCATCTTTCCCAGGCTACGTTTGAAGTTTGAGGTGGCAAGACAAGCAAGCAGCCCCGTTCTCTGTGCCTCTGTGCGAGCACTGCCATGGGCAGATGAGGCTGAGCAACAGCTTTCCAGGCTAGCCCCTTCTGCCTGCCAGCTATCTGCAGACATTCGCACTTTCGGAGCAGGGCTGCGAAATGAGCCTGGCTGGGACACCAACTTTCCCAGGCTACGTTTGAAGTTTGAGGTGGCAAGATAAGCAATCTGCCCCATTCTCTGTGCCTCTGTGCGAGCACTGCCATGGGCAGATGAGGCTGAGCAACAGCTTTCCAGGCTAGCCCCTTCTGCCTGCCAGCTATCTGCAGACGTTCGCACTTTCGGAGCAGGGCTGCGAAAGGAGCCTGGCAGGGACACCAACTTTCCCAGGCTACATTTGAAGTTTGAGGTGGCAAGACAAGCAAGCAGCCCCATTCTCTGTGCCTCTGTGCGCGCACTGCCATGGACAGATGAGGCTGAGCAACAGCTTTCCAGGCTAGCCTATTCTGCCTGCCAGCTATCCTCAGACGTTCGCACTTTCGGAGCAGGGCTGCGAAAGGAGCCTGGCAGGGACACCACCATTCCCAGCATGCGTTTGAAGTTTCAAGTGGCAAGATAAGCAAGCAGCCCCATTCTCTGTGCCTCTATGCGAACAGTGCCATGGGCAGATGAGGCTGAGCAACAGCTTTCCAGGCTAGCCCCTTCTGTCTGCCAGCTATCTGCAGACGTTCGCACTTTCGGAGCAGGGCGGCGAAAGGAGCCTGGCTGGGACACCAACTTTCCCAGGCTACGTTTGAAGTTTGAGGTGGCAAGACAAGCATCAGCCCCGTTCTCTGTGCCTCTGTGCGAGCACTGCCATGGGCAGATGAGGCTGAGCAACAGCTTTCCAGGCTAGCCCCTTCTGCCTGCCTGCTATCTGCAGACGTTCGCACTTTCGGAGCAGGGCTGTGATAGAAGCCTGGCAGGGACACCACCATTCCCAGCATGCGTTTGAAGTTTCAAGTGGCAAGATAAGCAAGCAGCCCCATTCTCTGTGCCTCTATGCGAACAGTGCCATGGGCAGATGAGGCTGAGCAACAGCTTTCCAGGCTAGCCCCTTCTGGCTGCCAGCTATCTGCAGACGTTCGCATTTCAAGAGCAGGGCTGCGAAAGGAGCCTAGCAGGTACACCATCTTTCCCAGGCTACGTTTGAAGTTTGAGGTGGCAAGACAAGCAAGCAGCCCCATTCTCTGTGCCTCTGTGCGAGCACTGCCATGGGCAGATGAGGCTGAGCAACAGCTTTCCAGGCTAGCACCTTCTGGCTGCCAGCTATCTGCAGCCGTTTGCACTTTCGGAGCAGGGCTGCGAAAGGAGCCTGGCTGGGACACCAACTTTCCCAAGCTACGTTTGAAGTTTGAGGTGGGAAGACAAGCAAGCAGCCCCATTCTCTGTGCCTCTGTGCGCGCACTGCCATGGGCAGATGAGGCTGAGCAACAGCTTTCCAGGCTAGTCCCTTCTGCCTGCCAGCTATCTGCAGACGTTCGCACTTTCGGAGCAGGGCTGTGATAGGAGCCTGGCAGGGACACCACCATTCCCAGCATGCTTTTGAAGTTTCAAGTGGCAAGATAAGCAAGCAGCCCCATTCTCTGTGCCTCTATGCGAACAGTGCCATGGGCAGATGAGGCTGAGCAACAGCTTTCCAGGCTAGCCACTTCTGGCTGCCAGCTATCTGCTGACGTTCGCACTTTCAGAGCAGGGCTGCGAAAGGAGCCTGGCTGGGACACCACCTTTCCCAGCATGCGTTTGAAGTTTCAAGTGGCAAGATAAGCAAGCAGCCCCATTCTCTGTGCCTCTATGCGAACAGTGCCATGGGCAGATGAGGCTGAGCAACAGCTTTCCAGGCTAGCCCCTTCTGTCTGCCAGCTATCTGCAGACGTTCGCACTTTAGGAGCAGGGCGGCGAAAGAAGCCTGGCTGGGACACCAACTTTCCCAGGCTACGTTTGAAGTTTGAGGTGGCAAGACAAGCAAGCAGCCCCATTCTCTGTGCCTCTGTGCGAGCACTGCCATGGGCAGATGAGGCTGAGCAACAGCTTTCCAGGCTAGCCCCTTCTGGCTGCCAGCTATCTGCAGACGTTCGCACTTTCGGAGCAGGGCTGCGAAAGGAGCCTGGCTGGGACACCAACTTTCCCAGGCTACGTTTGAAGTTTGAGGTGGCAAGACAAGCAAGCAGCCCCATTCTCTGTGCCTCTGTGCGAGCACTGCCATGGGCAGATGAGGCTGAGCAACAGCTTTCCAGGCTAGCCCCTTCTGCCTGCCAGCTATCCTCAGACGTTCGCACTTTCGGAGCAGGGCTGCGAAAGGAGCCTGGCAGGGACACCACCATTCCCAGCATGCGTTTGAAGTTTCAAGTGGCAAGATAAGCAAGCAGCCCCATTCTCTGTGCCTCTATGCGAACAGTGCCATGGGCAGATGAGGCTGAGCAACAGCTTTCCAGGCTAGCCCCTTCTGTCTGCCAGCTATCTGCAGACGTTCGCACTTTAGGCGCAGGGCGGCGAAAGAAGCCTGGCTGGGACACCAACTTTCCCAGGCTACGTTTGAAGTTTGAGGTGGCAAGACAAGCAAGCAGCCCCATTCTCTGTGCCTCTGTGCGAGCACTGCCATGGGCAGATGAGGCTGAGCAACAGCTTTCCAGGCTAGCCCCTTCTGCCTGCCAGCTATCTGCAGACGTTCGCATTTTCGGAGCAGGGCTGCGAAAGGAGCCTGGCTGGGACACCAACTTTCCCAGGCTACGTTTGAAGTTTGAGGTGGCAAGACAAGCATCAGCCCCGTTCTCTGTGCCTCTGTGCGAGCACTGCCATGGGCAGATGAGGCTGAGCAACAGCTTTCCAGGCTAGCCCCTTCTGCCTGCCAGCTATCTGCAGACGTTCACACTTTCGGAGCAGGGCGGCGAAAGGAGCCTGGCTGGGACACCAACTTTCCCAGGCTACGTTGGAAGTTTCAAGTGGCAAGATAAGCAAGTATCCCCATTCTCTGTGCCTCTCTGCTAACAGTGCCATGGGCAGATGAGGCTGAGCAACAGCTTTCCAGGCTAGCCCCTTCTGGCTGCCAGCTATCTGCAGACGTTCGCACTTTCGGAGCAGGGCTGCGAAAGGAGCCTGGCTGGGACACCAACTTTCCCAGGCTATTTTTGAAGTTTCAAGTGGCAAGACAAGCAAGCAGCCCCGTTTCCTGTGCCTCTGTGCGAGCACTGCCATGGGCAGATGAGGCTGAGCAACAGCTTTCCAGGCTAGCCCCTTCTGCCTGCCAGCTATCTGCAGACATTCGCACTTTCGGAGCAGGGCTGCGAAAGGAGCCTGGCTGGGACACCAACTTTCCCAGGCTACGTTTGAAGTTTGAGGTGGCAAGACAAGCAATCTGCCCCATTCTCTGTGCCTCTATGCCAACAGTGCCATGGGCAGATGAGGCTGAGCAACAGCTTTCCAGGATAGCCCCTTCTGCCTGCCAGCTATCTGCAGACGTTCGCACTTTAGGAGCAGGGCGGCGAAAGAAGCCTGGCTGGGACACCAACTTTCCCAGGCTACGTTGGAAGTTTCAAGTGGCAAGACAAGCAAGCAGCCCCATTCTCTGTGCCTCTGTGCGAGCACTGCCATGGGCAGATGAGGCTGAGCAACAGCTTTCCAGGCTAGCACCTTCTGCCTGCCTGCTATCTGCAGACGTTCGCACTTTCGGAGCAGGGCTGTGATAGAAGCCTGGCAGGGACACCACCATTCCCAGCATGCGTTTGAAGTTTCAAGTGGCAAGATAAGCAAGCAGCCCCATTCTCTGTGCCTCTATGCGAACAGTGCCATGGGCAGATGAGGCTGAGCAACAGCTTTCCAGGCTAGCCCCTTCTGTCCGCCAGCTATCTGCAGACGTTCTCATTTCAAGAGCAGGGCTGCGAAAGAAGCCTAGAAGGTACACCATCTTTCCCAGGCTACGTTTGAAGTTTGAGGTGGGAAGACAAGCAAGCAGCCCCATTCTCTGTGCCTCTGTGCGAGCACTGCCATGGGCAGATGAGGCTGAGCAACAGCTTTCCAGGCTAGCCCCTTCTGGCTGCCATCTATCTGCAGACGTTCGCACTTTCGGAGCAGGGCTGCGAAAGGAGCCTGGCAGGGACACCAACTTTCCCAGGCTACATTTGAAGTTTGAGGTGGCAAGACAAGCAAGCAGCCCCATTCTCTGTGCCTCTGTGCGCGCACTGCCATGGGCAGATGAGGCTGAGCAACAGCTTTCCAGGCTAGCCCCTTCTGCCTGCCAGCTATCCTCAGACGTTCGCACTTTCGGAGCAGGGCTGCGAAAGGAGCCTGGCAGGGACACCACCATTCCCAGCATGCGTTTGAAGTTTCAAGTGGCAAGATAAGCAAGCAGCCCCATTCTCTGTGCCTCTATGCGAACAGTGCCATGGGCAGATGAGGCTGAGCAACAGCTTTCCAGGCTAGCCCCTTCTGTCTGCCAGCTATCTGCAGACGTTCGCACTTTAGGAGCAGGGCGGCGAAAGAAGCCTGGCTGGGACACCAACTTTCCCAGGCTACGTTTGAAGTTTGAGGTGGCAAGACAAGCAAGCAGCCCCATTCTCTGTGCCTCTGTGCGCGCACTGCCATGGGCAGATGAGGCTGAGCAACAGCTTTCCAGGCTAGCCCCTTCTGCCTGCCAGCTATCCTCAGACGTTCGCACTTTCGGAGCAGGGCTGCGAAAGGAGCCTGGCAGGGACACCACCATTCCCAGCATGCGTTTGAAGTTTCAAGT
Source organism: Opisthocomus hoazin (assembly GCF_030867145.1). NCBI lineage: Eukaryota > Metazoa > Chordata > Aves > Opisthocomiformes > Opisthocomidae > Opisthocomus > Opisthocomus hoazin. Next base: position 1,076,019 of record NC_134441.1, read on the forward strand.
GGCAAGATAAGCAAGCAGCCCCATTCTCTGTGCCTCTATGCGAACAGTGCCATGGGCAGATGAGGCTGAGCAACAGCTTTCCAGGCTAGCCCCTTCTGCCTGCCAGCTATCTGCAGACGTTCGCACTTTCGGAGCAGGGCTGCAAAAGGAGCCTGGCTGGGACACCAACTTTCCCAGGCTATTTTTGAAGTTTCAAGTGGCAAGACAAGCAAGCAGCCCCGTTTTCTGTGCCTCTGTGCGAGCACTGCCATGGGCAGATGAGGCTGAGCAACAGCTTTCCAGGATAGCCCCTTCTGGCTGCCAGCTATATGCAGATGTTCGCACTTTCGGAGCAGGGCAGCGAAAGGAGCCTGGCAGGGACACCACCATTCCCAGCATGCTTTTGAAGTTTCAAGTGGCAAGATAAGCAAGCAGCCCCATTCTCTGTGCCTCTATGCGAACAGTGCCATGGGCAGATGAGGCTGAGCAACAGCTTTCCAGGCTAGCCACTTCTGGCTGCCAGCTATCTGCAGACGTTCGCACTTTCGGAGCAGGGCTGCAAAAGGAGCCTGGCTGGGACACCAACTTTCCCAGGCTATTTTTGAAGTTTCAAGTGGCAAGACAAGCAAGCAGCCCCGTTCTCTGTGCCTCTGTGCGAGCACTGCCATGGGCAGATGAGGCTGAGCAACAGCTTTCCAGGATAGCCCCTTCTGCCTGCCAGCTATCTGCAGACGTTCGCACTTTCGGAGCAGGGCTGTGATAGGAGCCTGGCAGGGACACCACCATTCCCAGCATGCTTTTGAAGTTTCAAGTGGCAAGATAAGCAAGCAGCCCCATTCTCTGTGCCTCTATGCGAACAGTGCCATGGGCAGATGAGGCTGAGCAACAGCTTTCCAGGCTAGCCACTTCTGGCTGCCAGCTATCTGCTGACGTTCGCACTTTCGGAGCAGGGCTGCGAAAGGAGCCTGGCTGGGACACCAACTTTCCCAGGCTACGTTGGAAGTTTCAAGTGGCAAGATAAGCAAGTATCCCCATTCTCTGTGCCTCTCTGCGAACAGTGCCATGGGCAGATGAGGCTGAGCAACAGCTTTCCAGGCTAGCCCCTTCTGTCTGCCAGCTATCTGCAGACGTTCTCATTTCAAGAGCAGGGCTGCGAAAGGAGCCTGGCAGGGACACCACCATTCCCAGCATGCGTCTGAAGTTTGAGGTGGCAAGACAAGCAAGCAGCCCCATTCTCTGTGCCTCTCTGCGAACAGTGCCATGGGCAGATGAGGCTGAGCAACAGCTTTCCAGGCTAGCCCCTTCTGCCTGCCAGCTATCTGCAGACGTTCGCACTTTCGGAGCAGGGCGGCGAAAGAAGCCTGGCTGGGACACCAACTTTCCCAGGCTACGTTGGAAGTTTCAAGTGGCAAGATAAGCTAGTATCCCCATTCTCTGTGCCTCTCTGCGAACAGTGCCATGGGCAGATGAGGCTGAGCAACAGCTTTCCAGGATAGCCCCTTCTGCCTGCCAGCTATCTGCAGACGTTCGCATTTCAAGAGCAGGGCTGCGAAAGGAGCCTAGCAGGTACACCATCTTTCCCAGGTTACGTTTGAAATTTGAGGTGGCAAGACAAGCAAGCAGCCCCATTCTCTGTGCCTCTGTGCGAGCACTGCCATGGGCAGATGAGGCTGAGCAACAGCTTTCCAGGATAGCCCCTTCGGCCTGCCAGCTATCTGCAGATGTTCGCACTTTAGGAGCAGGGCGGCGAAAGAAGCCTGGCTGGGACACCAACTTTCCCAGGCTACGTTTGAAGTTTGAGGTGGCAAGACAAGCAAGCAGCCCCGTTCTCTGTGCCTCTGTGCGCGCACTGCCATGGGCAGATGAGGCTGAGCAACAGCTTTCCAGGATAGCCCCTTCTGCCTGCCAGCTATCTGCAGATGTTCGCACTTTCGGAGCAGGGCTGCGAAAGGAGCCTGGCAGGGACACCACCATTCCCAGCATGCGTTTGAAGTTTCAAGTGGCAAGATAAGCAAGCAGCCCCATTCTCTGTGCCTCTATGCGAACAGTGCCATGGGCAGATGAGGCTGAGCAACAGCTTTCCAGGATAGCACCTTCTGGCTGCCAGCTATCTGCAGACGATTGCACTTTCGGAGCAGGGCCGCGAAAGGAGCCTGGCAGGGACACCAACTTTCCCAGGCTACGTTTGAAGTTTGAGGTGGGAAGACAAGCAAGCAGCCCCATTCTCTGTGCCTCTGTGCGCGCACTGCCATGGGCAGATGAGGCTGAGCAACAGCTTTCCAGGATAGCCCCTTCTGCCTGCCAGCTATCTGCAGATGTTCGCACTTTCGGAGCAGGGCAGCGAAAGGAGCCTGGCAGGGACACCACCATTCCCAGCATGCGTTTGAAGTTTCAAGTGGCAAGATAAGCAAGCAGCCCCATTCTCTGTGCCTCTATGCGAACAGTGCCATGGGCAGATGAGGCTGAGCAACAGCTTTCCAGGATAGCCCCTTCTGCCTGCCAGCTCTCTGCAGACGTTCTCATTTCAAGAGCAGGGCTGCGAAAGGAGCCTAGCAGGTACACCATCTTTCCCAGGCTACGTTTGAAGTTTGAGGTGGCAAGACAAGCAAGCAGCCCCGTTCTCTGTGCCTCTGTGCGAGCACTGCCATGGGCAGATGAGGCTGAGCAACAGCTTTCCAGGATAGCCCCTTCTGGCTGCCAGCTATCTGCAGACGTTCGCACTTTCGGAGCAGGGCTGCGAAAGGAGCCTGGCTGGGACACCAACTTTCCCAGGCTACGTTTGAAGTTTGAGGTGGCAAGACAAGCAAGCAGCCCCATTCTCTGTGCCTCTGTGCGCGCACTGCCATGGGCAGATGAGGCTGAGCAACAGCTTTCCAGGCTAGCCCCTTCTGCCTGCCAGCTATCTGCAGACGTTCGCACTTTCAGAGCAGGGCTGCGAAAGGAGCCTGGCAGGGACACCACCATTCCCAGCATGCGTTTGAAGTTTCAAGTGGCAAGATAAGCAAGCAGCCCCATTCTCTGTGCCTCTATGCGAACAGTGCCATGGGCAGATGAGGCTGATCAACAGCTTTCCAGGATAGCCCCTTCTGGCTGCCAGCTATCTGCAGACGTTCGCACTTTCAGAGCAGGGCTGTGATAGGAGCCTGGCAGGGACACCACCATTCCCAGCATGCGTTTGAAGTTTCAAGTGGCAAGACAAGCAAGGAGCCCCATTCTCTGTGCCTCTCTGCGAACAGTGCCATGGGCAGATGAGGCTGAGCAACAGCTTTCCAGGCTAGCCCCTTCTGCCTGCCAGCTATCTGCAGACGTTCGCACTTTCGGAGCAGGGCTGCGAAAGGAGCCTGGCTGGGACACCAACTTTCCCAGGCTACGTTGGAAGTTTGAGGTGGCAAGATAAGCAAGCAGCCCCATTCTCTGTGCCTCTGTGCGAGCACTGCCATGGGCAGATGAGGCTGAGCAACAGCTTTCCAGGATAGCCCCTTCTGCCTGCCAGCTATCTGCAGACGTTCGCACTTTCGGAGCAGGGCTGCGAAAGGAGCCTGGCTGGGACACCAACTTTCCCAGGCTACGTTTGAAGTTTCAAGTGGCAAGACAAGCAATATGCCCCATTCTCTGTGCCTCTATGCGAACAGTGCCATGGGCAGATGAGGCTGAGAAACAGCTTTCCAGGCTAGCCACTTCTGGCTGCCAGCTATCTGCAGACGTTCGCATTTCAAGAGCAGGGCTGCGAAAGGAGCCTAGCAGGTACACCATCTTTCCCAGGTTACGTTTGAAATTTGAGGTGGCAAGATAAGCAAGCAGCCCCATTCTCTGTGCCTCTGTGCGAGCAGTGCCATGGGCAGATGAGGCTGAGCAACAGCTTTCCAGGATAGCCCCTTCGGCCTGCCAGCTATCTGCAGATGTTCGCACTTTAGGAGCAGGGCGGCGAAAGAAGCCTGTCTGGGACACCAACTTTCCCAGGCTACGTTTGACGTTTGAGGTGGCAAGACAAGCAAGCAGCCCCGTTCTCTGTGCCTCTGTGCGCGCACTGCCATGGGCAGATGAGGCTGAGCAACAGCTTTCCAGAATAGCCCCTTCTGCCTGCCAGCTATCTGCAGACGTTCGCACTTTCGGAGCAGGGCTGCGAAAGGAGCCTGGCAGGGACACCACCATTCCCAGCATGCGTTTGAAGTTTCAAGTGGCAAGATAAGCAAGCAGCCCCATTCTCTGTGCCTCTATGCGAACAGTGCCATGGGCAGATGAGGCTGAGCAACAGCTTTCCAGGATAGCACCTTCTGGCTGCCAGCTATCTGCAGACGATTGCACTTTCGGAGCAGGGCCGCGAAAGGAGCCTGGCAGGGACACCAACTTTCCCAGGCTACGTTTGAAGTTTGAGGTGGGAAGACAAGCAAGCAGCCCCATTCTCTGTGCCTCTGTGCGCGCACTGCCATGGGCAGATGAGGCTGAGCAACAGCTTTCCAGGATAGCCCCTTCTGCCTGCCAGCTATCTGCAGATGTTCGCACTTTCGGAGCAGGGCAGCGAAAGGAGCCTGGCTGGGACACCATCTTTCCCAGGCTGCGTTTGAAGTTTGAGGTGGCAAGACAAGCAAGCAGCCCCATTCTCTGTGCCTCTGTGCGAGCACTGCCATGGGCAGATGAGGCTGAGCAACAGCTTTCCAGGCTAGCCCCTTCTGCCTGCCAGCTATCCTCAGACGTTCGCACTTTCGGAGCAGGGCTGCGAAAGGAGCCTGGCAGGGACACCACCATTCCCAGCATGCGTTTGAAGTTTCAAGTGGCAAGATAAGCAAGCAGCCCCATTCTCTGTGCCTCTATGCGAACAGTGCCATGGGCAGATGAGGCTGAGCAACAGCTTTCCAGGATAGCCCCTTCTGCCTGCCAGCTCTCTGCAGACGTTCTCATTTCAAGAGCAGGGCTGCGAAAGGAGCCTAGCAGGTACACCATCTTTCCCAGGCTACGTTTGAAGTTTGAGGTGGCAAGACAAGCAAGCAGCCCCGTTCTCTGTGCCTCTGTGCGAGCACTGCCATGGGCAGATGAGGCTGAGCAACAGCTTTCCAGGATAGCCCCTTCTGGCTGCCAGCTATCTGCAGACGTTCGCACTTTCGGAGCAGGGCTGCGAAAGGAGCCTGGCTGGGACACCAACTTTCCCAGGCTACGTTTGAAGTTTGAGGTGGCAAGACAAGCAAGCAGCCCCATTCTCTGTGCCTCTGTGCGCGCACTGCCATGGGCAGATGAGGCTGAGCAACAGCTTTCCAGGCTAGCCCCTTCTGCCTGCCAGCTATCTGCAGACGTTCGCACTTTCAGAGCAGGGCTGCGAAAGGAGCCTGGCAGGGACACCACCATTCCCAGCATGCGTTTGAAGTTTCAAGTGGCAAGATAAGCAAGCAGCCCCATTCTCTGTGCCTCTATGCGAACAGTGCCATGGGCAGATGAGGCTGATCAACAGCTTTCCAGGATAGCCCCTTCTGGCTGCCAGCTATCTGCAGACGTTCGCACTTTCAGAGCAGGGCTGTGATAGGAGCCTGGCAGGGACACCACCATTCCCAGCATGCGTTTGAAGTTTCAAGTGGCAAGACAAGCAAGGAGCCCCATTCTCTGTGCCTCTCTGCGAACAGTGCCATGGGCAGATGAGGCTGAGCAACAGCTTTCCAGGCTAGCCCCTTCTGCCTGCCAGCTATCTGCAGACGTTCGCACTTTCGGAGCAGGGCTGCGAAAGGAGCCTGGCTGGGACACCAACTTTCCCAGGCTACGTTGGAAGTTTCAAGTGGCAAGATAAGCAAGTATCCCCACTCTCTGTGCCTCTCTGCGAGCACTGCCATGGGCAGATGAGGCTGAGCAACAGCTTTCCAGGATAGCCCCTTCTGCCTGCCAGCTATCTGCAGACGTTCTCATTTCAAGAGCAGGGCTGCGAAAGGAGCCTAGCAGGTACACCATCTTTCCCAGGCTACGTTTGAAGTTTGAGGTGGCAAGATAAGCAAGCAGCCCCATTCTCTGTGCCTCTGTGCGAGCACTGCCATGGGCAGATGAGGCTGAGCAACAGCTTTCCAGGATAGCCCCTTCTGCCTGCCAGCTATCTGCAGACGTTCGCACTTTCGGAGCAGGGCTGCGAAAGGAGCCTGGCTGGGACACCAACTTTCCCAGGCTACGTTTGAAGTTTCAAGTGGCAAGACAAGCAATATGCCCCATTCTCTGTGCCTCTATGCGAACAGTGCCATGGGCAGATGAGGCTGAGAAACAGCTTTCCAGGCTAGCCACTTCTGGCTGCCAGCTATCTGCAGACGTTCGCATTTCAAGAGCAGGGCTGCGAAAGGAGCCTAGCAGGTACACCATCTTTCCCAGGTTACGTTTGAAATTTGAGGTGGCAAGACAAGCAAGCAGCCCCATTCTCTGTGCCTCTGTGCGAGCAGTGCCATGGGCAGATGAGGCTGAGCAACAGCTTTCCAGGATAGCCCCTTCGGCCTGCCAGCTATCTGCAGATGTTCGCACTTTAGGAGCAGGGCGGCGAAAGAAGCCTGTCTGGGACACCAACTTTCCCAGGCTACGTTTGAAGTTTGAGGTGGCAAGACAAGCAAGCAGCCCCGTTCTCTGTGCCTCTGTGCGCGCACTGCCATGGGCAGATGAGGCTGAGCAACAGCTTTCCAGGATAGCCCCTTCTGCCTGCCAGCTATCTGCAGACGTTCGCACTTTCGGAGCAGGGCTGCGAAAGGAGCCTGGCAGGGACACCACCATTCCCAGCATGCGTTTGAAGTTTCAAGTGGCAAGATAAGCAAGCAGCCCCATTCTCTGTGCCTCTATGCGAACAGTGCCATGGGCAGATGAGGCTGAGCAACAGCTTTCCAGGATAGCACCTTCTGGCTGCCAGCTATCTGCAGACGATTGCACTTTCGGAGCAGGGCAGCGAAAGGAGCCTGGCTGGGACACCATCTTTCCCAGGCTGCGTTTGAAGTTTGAGGTGGCAAGACAAGCAAGCAGCCCCATTCTCTGTGCCTCTGTGCGAGCACTGCCATGGGCAGATGAGGCTGAGCAACAGCTTTCCAGGCTAGCCCCTTCTGCCTGCCAGCTATCCTCAGACGTTCGCACTTTCGGAGCAGGGCTGCGAAAGGAGCCTGGCAGGGACACCACCATTCCCAGCATGCGTTTGAAGTTTCAAGTGGCAAGATAAGCAAGCAGCCCCATTCTCTGTGCCTCTATGCGAACAGTGCCATGGGCAGATGAGGCTGAGCAACAGCTTTCCAGGATAGCCCCTTCTGCCTGCCAGCTCTCTGCAGACGTTCTCATTTCAAGAGCAGGGCTGCGAAAGGAGCCTAGCAGGTACACCATCTTTCCCAGGCTACGTTTGAAGTTTGAGGTGGCAAGACAAGCAAGCAGCCCCGTTCTCTGTGCCTCTGTGCGAGCACTGCCATGGGCAGATGAGGCTGAGCAACAGCTTTCCAGGATAGCCCCTTCTGCCTGCCAGCTATCTGCAGACGTTCGCACTTTCGGAGCAGGGCTGCGAAAGGAGCCTGGCTGGGACACCAACTTTCCCAGGCTACGTTTGAAGTTTGAGGTGGCAAGACAAGCAAGCAGCCCCATTCTCTGTGCCTCTGTGCGCGCACTGCCATGGGCAGATGAGGCTGAGCAACAGCTTTCCAGGCTAGCCCCTTCTGCCTGCCAGCTATCTGCAGACGTTCGCACTTTCAGAGCAGGGCTGCGAAAGGAGCCTGGCAGGGACACCACCATTCCCAGCATGCGTTTGAAGTTTCAAGTGGCAAGATAAGCAAGCAGCCCCATTCTCTGTGCCTCTATGCGAACAGTGCCATGGGCAGATGAGGCTGATCAACAGCTTTCCAGGATAGCCCCTTCTGGCTGCCAGCTATCTGCAGACGTTCGCACTTTCGGAGCAGGGCTGCGAAAGGAGCCTGGCTGGGACACCAACTTTCCCAGGCTACGTTGGAAGTTTGAGATGGCAAGACAAGCAAGCAGTCCCGTTCTCTTTGTCTCTGTGCGAGCACTGCCATGGGCAGATGAGGCTGAGCAACAGCTTTCCAGGCTAGCCCCTTCTGCCTGCCAGCTATCTGCAGACGTTCGCACTTTCGGAGCAGGGCCGCGAAAGGAGCCTGGCAGGGACACCAACTTTCCCAGGCTACGTTTGAAGTTTGAGGTGGGAAGACAAGCAAGCAGCCCCATTCTCTGTGCCTCTGTGCGAGCACTGCCATGGGCAGATGAGGCTGAGCAACAGCTTTCCAGGCTAGTCCCTTCTGCCTGCCAGCTATCTGCAGACGTTCGCACTTTCGGAGCAGGGCTGTGATAGGAGCCTGGCAGGGACACCACCATTCCCAGCATGCGTTTGAAGTTTCAAGTGGCAAGACAAGCAAGGAGCCCCATTCTCTGTGCCTCTCTGCGAACAGTGCCATGGGCAGATGAGGCTGAGCAACAGCTTTCCAGGCTAGCCCCTTCTGCCTGCCAGCTATCTGCAGACGTTCGCACTTTCGGAGCAGGGCTGCGAAAGGAGCCTGGCTGGGACACCAACTTTCCCAGGCTACGTTGGAAGTTTCAAGTGGCAAGATAAGCAAGTATCCCCACTCTCTGTGCCTCTCTGCGAGCACTGCCATGGGCAGATGAGGCTGAGCAACAGCTTTCTAGGCTAGCCCCTTCTGGCTGCCAGCTATCTGCAGACGTCCTCATTTCAAGAGCAGGGCTGCGAAAGGAGCCTAGCAGGTACACCATCTTTCCCAGGCTACGTTTGAAGTTTGAGGTGGCAAGATAAGCAAGCAGCCCCATTCTCTGTGCCTCTGTGCGAGCACTGCCATGGGCAGATGAGGCTGAGCAACAGCTTTCCAGGATAGCCCCTTCTGCCTGCCAGCTATCTGCAGACGTTCGCACTTTCGGAGCAGGGCTGCGAAAGGAGCCTGGCTGGGACACCAACTTTCCCAGGCTACGTTTGAAGTTTGAGGTGGCAAGACAAGCAAGCAGCCCCATTCTCTGTGCCTCTGTGCGCGCACTGCCATGGGCAGATGAGGCTGAGCAACAGCTTTCCAGGCTAGCCCCTTCTGCCTGCCAGCTATCTGCAGACGTTCGCACTTTCAGAGCAGGGCTGCGAAAGGAGCCTGGCAGGGACACCACCATTCCCAGCATGCGTTTGAAGTTTCAAGTGGCAAGATAAGCAAGCAGCCCCATTCTCTGTGCCTCTATGCGAACAGTGCCATGGGCAGATGAGGCTGATCAACAGCTTTCCAGGATAGCCCCTTCTGGCTGCCAGCTATCTGCAGACGTTCGCACTTTCGGAGCAGGGCTGCGAAAGGAGCCTGGCTGGGACACCAACTTTCCCAGGCTACGTTGGAAGTTTGAGATGGCAAGACAAGAAAGCAGTCCCGTTCTCTGTGTCTCTGTGCGAGCACTGCCATGGGCAGATGAGGCTGAGCAACAGCTTTCCAGGCTAGCCCCTTCTGGCTGCCAGCTATCTGCAGACGTTCTCATTTCAAGAGCAGTGCTGCGAAAGGAGCCTAGCAGGTACACCAACTTTCCCAGGCTACGTTTGAAGTTTGAGGTGGCAAGATAAGCAAGCAGCCCCATTCTCTGTGCCTCTGTGCGAGCACTGCCATGGGCAGATGAGGCTGAGCAACAGCTTTCCAGGATAGCCCCTTCTGCCTGCCAGCTATCTGCAGATGTTCGCACTTTCGGAGCAGGGCAGCGAAAGGAGCCTGGCAGGGACACCACCATTCCCAGCATGCGTTTGAAGTTTCAAGTGGCAAGATAAGCAAGCAGCCCCATTCTCTGTGCCTCTATGCGAACAGTGCCATGGGCAGATGAGGCTGAGCAACAGCTTTCCAGGATAGCCCCTTCTGCCTGCCAGCTCTCTGCAGACGTTCTCATTTCAAGAGCAGGGCTGCGAAAGGAGCCTAGCAGGTACACCATCTTTCCCAGGCTACGTTTGAAGTTTGAGGTGGCAAGACAAGCAAGCAGCCCCGTTCTCTGTGCCTCTGTGCGAGCACTGCCATGGGCAGATGAGGCTGAGCAACAGCTTTCCAGGATAGCCCCTTCTGGCTGCCAGCTATCTGCAGACGTTCGCACTTTCGGAGCAGGGCTGCGAAAGGAGCCTGGCTGGGACACCAACTTTCCCAGGCTACGTTTGAAGTTTGAGGTGGCAAGACAAGCAAGCAGCCCCATTCTCTGTGCCTCTGTGCGCGCACTGCCATGGGCAGATGAGGCTGAGCAACAGCTTTCCAGGCTAGCCCCTTCTGCCTGCCAGCTATCTGCAGACGTTCGCACTTTCAGAGCAGGGCTGCGAAAGGAGCCTGGCAGGGACACCACCATTCCCAGCATGCGTTTGAAGTTTCAAGTGGCAAGATAAGCAAGCAGCCCCATTCTCTGTGCCTCTATGCGAACAGTGCCATGGGCAGATGAGGCTGATCAACAGCTTTCCAGGATAGCCCCTTCTGGCTGCCAGCTATCTGCAGACGTTCGCACTTTCAGAGCAGGGCTGTGATAGGAGCCTGGCAGGGACACCACCATTCCCAGCATGCGTTTGAAGTTTCAAGTGGCAAGACAAGCAAGGAGCCCCATTCTCTGTGCCTCTCTGCGAACAGTGCCATGGGCAGATGAGGCTGAGCAACAGCTTTCCAGGCTAGCCCCTTCTGCCTGCCAGCTATCTGCAGACGTTCGCACTTTCGGAGCAGGGCTGCGAAAGGAGCCTGGCTGGGACACCAACTTTCCCAGGCTACGTTGGAAGTTTCAAGTGGCAAGATAAGCAAGTATCCCCACTCTCTGTGCCTCTCTGCGAGCACTGCCATGGGCAGATGAGGCTGAGCAACAGCTTTCCAGGATAGCCCCTTCTGCCTGCCAGCTATCTGCAGACGTTCTCATTTCAAGAGCAGGGCTGCGAAAGGAGCCTAGCAGGTACACCATCTTTCCCAGGCTACGTTTGAAGTTTGAGGTGGCAAGATAAGCAAGCAGCCCCATTCTCTGTGCCTCTGTGCGAGCACTGCCATGGGCAGATGAGGCTGAGCAACAGCTTTCCAGGATAGCCCCTTCTGCCTGCCAGCTATCTGCAGACGTTCGCACTTTCGGAGCAGGGCTGCGAAAGGAGCCTGGCTGGGACACCAACTTTCCCAGGCTACGTTTGAAGTTTCAAGTGGCAAGACAAGCAATATGCCCCATTCTCTGTGCCTCTATGCGAACAGTGCCATGGGCAGATGAGGCTGAGAAACAGCTTTCCAGGCTAGCCACTTCTGGCTGCCAGCTATCTGCAGACGTTCGCATTTCAAGAGCAGGGCTGCGAAAGGAGCCTAGCAGGTACACCATCTTTCCCAGGTTACGTTTGAAATTTGAGGTGGCAAGACAAGCAAGCAGCCCCATTCTCTGTGCCTCTGTGCGAGCAGTGCCATGGGCAGATGAGGCTGAGCAACAGCTTTCCAGGATAGCCCCTTCGGCCTGCCAGCTATCTGCAGATGTTCGCACTTTAGGAGCAGGGCGGCGAAAGAAGCCTGTCTGGGACACCAACTTTCCCAGGCTACGTTTGACGTTTGAGGTGGCAAGACAAGCAAGCAGCCCCGTTCTCTGTGCCTCTGTGCGCGCACTGCCATGGGCAGATGAGGCTGAGCAACAGCTTTCCAGGATAGCCCCTTCTGCCTGCCAGCTATCTGCAGACGTTCGCACTTTCGGAGCAGGGCTGCGAAAGGAGCCTGGCAGGGACACCACCATTCCCAGCATGCGTTTGAAGTTTCAAGTGGCAAGATAAGCAAGCAGCCCCATTCTCTGTGCCTCTATGCGAACAGTGCCATGGGCAGATGAGGCTGAGCAACAGCTTTCCAGGATAGCACCTTCTGGCTGCCAGCTATCTGCAGACGATTGCACTTTCGGAGCAGGGCCGCGAAAGGAGCCTGGCAGGGACACCAACTTTCCCAGGCTACGTTTGAAGTTTGAGGTGGGAAGACAAGCAAGCAGCCCCATTCTCTGTGCCTCTGTGCGCGCACTGCCATGGGCAGATGAGGCTGAGCAACAGCTTTCCAGGATAGCCCCTTCTGCCTGCCAGCTATCCTCAGATGTTCGCACTTTCGGAGCAGGGCAGCGAAAGGAGCCTGGCTGGGACACCATCTTTCCCAGGCTGCGTTTGAAGTTTGAGGTGGCAAGACAAGCAAGCAGCCCCATTCTCTGTGCCTCTGTGCGAGCACTGCCATGGGCAGATGAGGCTGAGCAACAGCTTTCCAGGCTAGCCCCTTCTGCCTGCCAGCTATCCTCAGACGTTCGCACTTTCGGAGCAGGGCTGCGAAAGGAGCCTGGCAGGGACACCACCATTCCCAGCATGCGTTTGAAGTTTCAAGTGGCAAGATAAGCAAGCAGCCCCATTCTCTGTGCCTCTATGCGAACAGTGCCATGGGCAGATGAGGCTGAGCAACAGCTTTCCAGGATAGCCCCTTCTGCCTGCCAGCTCTCTGCAGACGTTCTCATTTCAAGAGCAGGGCTGCGAAAGGAGCCTAGCAGGTACACCATCTTTCCCAGGCTACGTTTGAAGTTTGAGGTGGCAAGACAAGCAAGCAGCCCCGTTCTCTGTGCCTCTGTGCGAGCACTGCCATGGGCAGATGAGGCTGAGCAACAGCTTTCCAGGATAGCCCCTTCTGGCTGCCAGCTATCTGCAGACGTTCGCACTTTCGGAGCAGGGCTGCGAAAGGAGCCTGGCTGGGACACCAACTTTCCCAGGCTACGTTTGAAGTTTGAGGTGGCAAGACAAGCAAGCAGCCCCATTCTCTGTGCCTCTGTGCGCGCACTGCCATGGGCAGATGAGGCTGAGCAACAGCTTTCCAGGCTAGCCCCTTCTGCCTGCCAGCTATCTGCAGACGTTCGCACTTTCAGAGCAGGGCTGCGAAAGGAGCCTGGCAGGGACACCACCATTCCCAGCATGCGTTTGAAGTTTCAAGTGGCAAGATAAGCAAGCAGCCCCATTCTCTGTGCCTCTATGCGAACAGTGCCATGGGCAGATGAGGCTGATCAACAGCTTTCCAGGATAGCCCCTTCTGGCTGCCAGCTATCTGCAGACGTTCGCACTTTCAGAGCAGGGCTGTGATAGGAGCCTGGCAGGGACACCACCATTCCCAGCATGCGTTTGAAGTTTCAAGTGGCAAGACAAGCAAGGAGCCCCATTCTCTGTGCCTCTCTGCGAACAGTGCCATGGGCAGATGAGGCTGAGCAACAGCTTTCCAGGCTAGCCCCTTCTGCCTGCCAGCTATCTGCAGACGTTCGCACTTTCGGAGCAGGGCTGCGAAAGGAGCCTGGCTGGGACACCAACTTTCCCAGGCTACGTTGGAAGTTTCAAGTGGCAAGATAAGCAAGTATCCCCACTCTCTGTGCCTCTCTGCGAGCACTGCCATGGGCAGATGAGGCTGAGCAACAGCTTTCCAGGATAGCCCCTTCTGCCTGCCAGCTATCTGCAGACGTTCTCATTTCAAGAGCAGGGCTGCGAAAGGAGCCTAGCAGGTACACCATCTTTCCCAGGCTACGTTTGAAGTTTGAGGTGGCAAGATAAGCAAGCAGCCCCATTCTCTGTGCCTCTGTGCGAGCACTGCCATGGGCAGATGAGGCTGAGCAACAGCTTTCCAGGATAGCCCCTTCTGCCTGCCAGCTATCTGCAGACGTTCGCACTTTCGGAGCAGGGCTGCGAAAGGAGCCTGGCTGGGACACCAACTTTCCCAGGCTACGTTTGAAGTTTCAAGTGGCAAGACAAGCAATATGCCCCATTCTCTGTGCCTCTATGCGAACAGTGCCATGGGCAGATGAGGCTGAGAAACAGCTTTCCAGGCTAGCCACTTCTGGCTGCCAGCTATCTGCAGACGTTCGCATTTCAAGAGCAGGGCTGCGAAAGGAGCCTAGCAGGTACACCATCTTTCCCAGGTTACGTTTGAAATTTGAGGTGGCAAGACAAGCAAGCAGCCCCATTCTCTGTGCCTCTGTGCGAGCAGTGCCATGGGCAGATGAGGCTGAGCAACAGCTTTCCAGGATAGCCCCTTCGGCCTGCCAGCTATCTGCAGATGTTCGCACTTTAGGAGCAGGGCGGCGAAAGAAGCCTGTCTGGGACACCAACTTTCCCAGGCTACGTTTGAAGTTTGAGGTGGCAAGACAAGCAAGCAGCCCCGTTCTCTGTGCCTCTGTGCGCGCACTGCCATGGGCAGATGAGGCTGAGCAACAGCTTTCCAGGATAGCCCCTTCTGCCTGCCAGCTATCTGCAGACGTTCGCACTTTCGGAGCAGGGCTGCGAAAGGAGCCTGGCAGGGACACCACCATTCCCAGCATGCGTTTGAAGTTTCAAGTGGCAAGATAAGCAAGCAGCCCCATTCTCTGTGCCTCTATGCGAACAGTGCCATGGGCAGATGAGGCTGAGCAACAGCTTTCCAGGATAGCACCTTCTGGCTGCCAGCTATCTGCAGACGATTGCACTTTCGGAGCAGGGCCGCGAAAGGAGCCTGGCAGGGACACCAACTTTCCCAGGCTACGTTTGAAGTTTGAGGTGGGAAGACAAGCAAGCAGCCCCATTCTCTGTGCCTCTGTGCGCGCACTGCCATGGGCAGATGAGGCTGAGCAACAGCTTTCCAGGATAGCCCCTTCTGCCTGCCAGCTATCTGCAGATGTTCGCACTTTCGGAGCAGGGCAGCGAAAGGAGCCTGGCTGGGACACCATCTTTCCCAGGCTGCGTTTGAAGTTTGAGGTGGCAAGACAAGCAAGCAGCCCCATTCTCTGTGCCTCTGTGCGAGCACTGCCATGGGCAGATGAGGCTGAGCAACAGCTTTCCAGGCTAGCCCCTTCTGCCTGCCAGCTATCCTCAGACGTTCGCACTTTCGGAGCAGGGCTGCGAAAGGAGCCTGGCAGGGACACCACCATTCCCAGCATGCGTTTGAAGTTTCAAGTGGCAAGATAAGCAAGCAGCCCCATTCTCTGTGCCTCTATGCGAACAGTGCCATGGGCAGATGAGGCTGAGCAACAGCTTTCCAGGCTAGCCCCTTCTGCCTGCCAGCTCTCTGCAGACGTTCTCATTTCAAGAGCAGGGCTGCGAAAGGAGCCTAGCAGGTACACCATCTTTCCCAGGCTACGTTTGAAGTTTGAGGTGGCAAGACAAGCAAGCAGCCCCGTTCTCTGTGCCTCTGTGCGAGCACTGCCATGGGCAGATGAGGCTGAGCAACAGCTTTCCAGGATAGCCCCTTCTGCCTGCCAGCTATCTGCAGACGTTCGCACTTTCGGAGCAGGGCTGCGAAAGGAGCCTGGCTGGGACACCAACTTTCCCAGGCTACGTTTGAAGTTTGAGGTGGCAAGACAAGCAAGCAGCCCCATTCTCTGTGCCTCTGTGCGCGCACTGCCATGGGCAGATGAGGCTGAGCAACAGCTTTCCAGGCTAGCCCCTTCTGCCTGCCAGCTATCTGCAGACGTTCGCACTTTCAGAGCAGGGCTGCGAAAGGAGCCTGGCAGGGACACCACCATTCCCAGCATGCGTTTGAAGTTTCAAGTGGCAAGATAAGCAAGCAGCCCCATTCTCTGTGCCTCTATGCGAACAGTGCCATGGGCAGATGAGGCTGATCAACAGCTTTCCAGGATAGCCCCTTCTGGCTGCCAGCTATCTGCAGACGTTCGCACTTTCGGAGCAGGGCTGCGAAAGGAGCCTGGCTGGGACACCAACTTTCCCAGGCTACGTTGGAAGTTTGAGATGGCAAGACAAGCAAGCAGTCCCGTTCTCTTTGTCTCTGTGCGAGCACTGCCATGGGCAGATGAGGCTGAGCAACAGCTTTCCAGGCTAGCCCCTTCTGCCTGCCAGCTATCTGCAGACGTTCGCACTTTCGGAGCAGGGCCGCGAAAGGAGCCTGGCAGGGACACCAACTTTCCCAGGCTACGTTTGAAGTTTGAGGTGGGAAGACAAGCAAGCAGCCCCATTCTCTGTGCCTCTGTGCGAGCACTGCCATGGGCAGATGAGGCTGAGCAACAGCTTTCCAGGCTAGTCCCTTCTGCCTGCCAGCTATCTGCAGACGTTCGCACTTTCGGAGCAGGGCTGTGATAGGAGCCTGGCAGGGACACCACCATTCCCAGCATGCGTTTGAAGTTTCAAGTGGCAAGACAAGCAAGGAGCCCCATTCTCTGTGCCTCTCTGCGAACAGTGCCATGGGCAGATGAGGCTGAGCAACAGCTTTCCAGGCTAGCCCCTTCTGCCTGCCAGCTATCTGCAGACGTTCGCACTTTCGGAGCAGGGCTGCGAAAGGAGCCTGGCTGGGACACCAACTTTCCCAGGCTACGTTGGAAGTTTCAAGTGGCAAGATAAGCAAGTATCCCCACTCTCTGTGCCTCTCTGCGAGCACTGCCATGGGCAGATGAGGCTGAGCAACAGCTTTCTAGGCTAGCCCCTTCTGGCTGCCAGCTATCTGCAGACGTTCTCATTTCAAGAGCAGGGCTGCGAAAGGAGCCTAGCAGGTACACCATCTTTCCCAGGCTACGTTTGAAGTTTGAGGTGGCAAGATAAGCAAGCAGCCCCATTCTCTGTGCCTCTGTGCGAGCACTGCCATGGGCAGATGAGGCTGAGCAACAGCTTTCCAGGATAGCCCCTTCTGCCTGCCAGCTATCTGCAGACGTTCGCACTTTCGGAGCAGGGCTGCGAAAGGAGCCTGGCTGGGACACCAACTTTCCCAGGCTACGTTTGAAGTTTGAGGTGGCAAGACAAGCAAGCAGCCCCATTCTCTGTGCCTCTGTGCGCGCACTGCCATGGGCAGATGAGGCTGAGCAACAGCTTTCCAGGCTAGCCCCTTCTGCCTGCCAGCTATCTGCAGACGTTCGCACTTTCAGAGCAGGGCTGCGAAAGGAGCCTGGCAGGGACACCACCATTCCCAGCATGCGTTTGAAGTTTCAAGTGGCAAGATAAGCAAGCAGCCCCATTCTCTGTGCCTCTATGCGAACAGTGCCATGGGCAGATGAGGCTGATCAACAGCTTTCCAGGATAGCCCCTTCTGGCTGCCAGCTATCTGCAGACGTTCGCACTTTCGGAGCAGGGCTGCGAAAGGAGCCTGGCTGGGACACCAACTTTCCCAGGCTACGTTGGAAGTTTGAGATGGCAAGACAAGAAAGCAGTCCCGTTCTCTGTGTCTCTGTGCGAGCACTGCCATGGGCAGATGAGGCTGAGCAACAGCTTTCCAGGCTAGCCCCTTCTGGCTGCCAGCTATCTGCAGACGTTCTCATTTCAAGAGCAGTGCTGCGAAAGGAGCCTAGCAGGTACACCAACTTTCCCAGGCTACGTTTGAAGTTTGAGGTGGCAAGATAAGCAAGCAGCCCCATTCTCTGTGCCTCTGTGCGAGCACTGCCATGGGCAGATGAGGCTGAGCAACAGCTTTCCAGGATAGCCCCTTCTGCCTGCCAGCTATCTGCAGACGTTCGCACTTTCGGAGCAGGGCTGCGAAAGGAGCCTGGCTGGGACACCAACTTTCCCAGGCTACGTTTGAAGTTTCAAGTGGCAAGACAAGCAATCTGCCCCATTCTCTGTGCCTCTATGCGAACAGTGCCATGGGCAGATGAGGCTGAGCAACAGCTTTCCAGGCTAGCCCCTTCTGCCTGCCAGCTATCTGCAGACGTTCGCACTTTAGGAGCAGGGCGGCGAAAGACGCCTGGCTGGGACACCAACTTTCCCAGGCTACGTTGGAAGTTTCAAGTGGCAAGACAAGCAAGCAGCCCCATTCTCTGTGCCTCTGTGCGAGCACTGCCATGGGCAGATGAGGCTGAGCAACAGCTTTCCAGGCTAGCACCTTCTGCCTGCCTGCTATCTGCAGACGTTCGCAGTTTCGGAGCAGGGCTGTGATAGAAGCCTGGCAGGGACACCACCATTCCCAGCATGCGTTTGAAGTTTCAAGTGGCAAGATAAGCAAGCAGCCCCATTCTCTGTGCCTCTATGCGAACAGTGCCATGGGCAGATGAGGCTGAGCAACAGCTTTCCAGGCTAGCCCCTTCTGGCTGCCAGCTATCTGCAGACGTTCGCATTTCAAGAGCAGGGCTGCGAAAGGAGCCTAGCAGGTACACCATCTTTCCCAGGCTACGTTTGAAGTTTTAGGTGGCAAGACAAGCAAGCAGCCGCATTCTCTGTGCCTCTGTGCGAGCACTGCCATGGGCAGATGAGGCTGAGCAACAGCTTTCCAGGCTAGCACCTTCTGGCTGCCAGCTATCTGCAGCCGTTTGCACTTTCGGAGCAGGGCTGCGAAAGGAGCCTGGCTGGGACACCAACTTTCCCAGGCTACGTTTGAAGTTTGAGGTGGGAAGACAAGCAAGCAGCCCCATTCTCTGTGCCTCTGTGCGCGCACTGCCATGGGCAGATGAGGCTGAGCAACAGCTTTCCAGGCTAGTCCCTTCTGCCTGCCAGCTATCTGCAGACGTTCGCACTTTCGGAGCAGGGCTGTGATAGGAGCCTGGCAGGGACACCACCATTCCCAGCATGCTTTTGAAGTTTCAAGTGGCAAGATAAGCAAGCAGCCCCATTCTCTGTGCCTCTATGCGAACAGTGCCATGGGCAGATGAGGCTGAGCAACAGCTTTCCAGGCTAGCCACTTCTGGCTGCCAGCTATCTGCTGACGTTCGCACTTTCGGAGCAGGGCTGCGAAAGGAGCCTGGCTGGGACACCAACTTTCCCAGGCTACGTTGGAAGTTTCAAGTGGCAAGATAAGCAAGTATCCCCATTCTCTGTGCCTCTCTGCGAACAGTGCCATGGGCAGATGAGGCTGAGCAACAGCTTTCCAGGCTAGCCCCTTCTGGCTGCCAGCTATCTGCAGACGTTCTCATTTCAAGAGCAGGGCTGCGAAAGGAGCCTGGCAGGGACACCACCATTCCCAGCATGCGTCTGAAGTTTGAGGTGGCAAGACAAGCAAGCAGCCCCATTCTCTGTGCCTCTCTGCGAACAGTGCCATGGGCAGATGAGGCTGAGCAACAGCTTTCCAGGCTAGCCCCTTCTGCCTGCCAGCTATCTGCAGACGTTCGCACTTTCGGAGCAGGGCAGCGAAAGAAGCCTGGCTGGGACACCAACTTTCCCAGGCTACGTTGGAAGTTTCAAGTGGCAAGATAAGCAAGTATCCCCATTCTCTGTGCCTCTCTGCGAACAGTGCCATGGGCAGATGAGGCTGAGCAACAGCTTTCCAGGATAGCCCCTTCTGCCTGCCAGCTATCTGCAGACGTTCGCACTTTCGGAGCAGGGCTGCGAAAGGAGCCTGGCTGGGACACCAACTTTCCCAGGCTACGTTTGAAGTTTGAGGTGGCAAGACAAGCAAGCAGCCCCGTTCTCTGTGCCTCTGTGCGAGCACTGCCATGGGCAGATGAGGCTGAGCAACAGCTTTCCAGGATAGCCCCTTCTGCCTGCCAGCTATCCTCAGACGTTCGCACTTTCGGAGCAGGGCTGCGAAAGGAGCCTGGCAGGGACACCAACTTTCCCAGGCTACGTTTGAAGTTTGAGGTGGCAAGACAAGCAAGCAGCCCCGTTCTCTGTGCCTCTGTGCGAGCACTGCCATGGGCAGATGAGGCTGAGCAACAGCTTTCCAGGCTAGCCCTTTCTGCCTGCCAGCTATCTGCAGACGTTCGCACTTTCGGAGCAGGGCGGCGAAAGGAGCCTGGCTGGGACACCAACTTTCCCAGGCTACGTTTGAAGTTTCAAGTGGCAAGACAAGCAATATGCCCCATTCTCTGTGCCTCTATGCGAACAGTGCCATGGGCAGATGAGGCTGAGCAACAGCTTTCCAGGCTAGCCACTTCTGGCTGCCAGCTATCTGCAGACGTTCGCATTTCAAGAGCAGGGCTGCGAAAGGAGCCTAGCAGGTACACCATCTTTCCCAGGTTACGTTTGAAATTTGAGGTGGCAAGACAAGCAAGCAGCCCCATTCTCTGTGCCTCTGTGCGAGCAGTGCCATGGGCAGATGAGGCTGAGCAACAGCTTTCCAGGATAGCCCCTTCGGCCAGCCAGCTATCTGCAGATGTTCGCACTTTAGGAGCAGGGCGGCGAAAGAAGCCTGGCTGGGACACCAACTTTCCCAGGCTACGTTTGAAGTTTGAGGTGGCAAGACAAGCAAGCAGCCCCGTTCTCTGTGCCTCTGTGCGCGCACTGCCATGGGCAGATGAGGCTGAGCAACAGCTTTCCAGGATAGCCCCTTCTGCCTGCCAGCTATCTGCAGATGTTCGCACTTTCGGAGCAGGGCTGCGAAAGGAGCCTGGCAGGGACACCACCATTCCCAACATGCGTTTGAAGTTTCAAGTGGCAAGATAAGCAAGCAGCCCCATTCTCTGTGCCTCTATGCGAACAGTGCCATGGGCAGATGAGGCTGAGCAACAGCTTTCCAGGATAGCCCCTTCTGGCTGCCAGCTATCTGCAGACGATTGCACTTTCGGAGCAGGGCCGCGAAAGGAGCCTGGCAGGGACACCAACTTTCCCAGGCTACGTTTGAAGTTTGAGGTGGGAAGACAAGCAAGCAGCCCCATTCTCTGTGCCTCTGTGCGCGCACTGCCATGGGCAGATGAGGCTGAGCAACAGCTTTCCAGGATAGCCCCTTCTGCCTGCCAGCTATTTGCAGATGTTCGCACTTTCGGAGCAGGGCAGCGAAAGGAGCCTGGCTGGGACACCATCTTTCCCAGGCTGCGTTTGAAGTTTGAGGTGGCAAGACAAGCAAGCAGCCCCGTTCTCTGTGCCTCTGTGCGAGCACTGCCATGGGCAGATGAGGCTGAGCAACAGCTTTCCAGGCTAGCCCCTTCTGCCTGCCAGCTATCCTCAGACGTTCGCACTTTCGGAGCAGGGCTGCGAAAGGAGCCTGGCAGGGACACCACCATTCCCAGCATGCGTTTGAAGTTTCAAGTGGCAAGATAAGCAAGCAGCCCCATTCTCTGTGCCTCTATGCGAACAGTGCCATGGGCAGATGAGGCTGAGCAACAGCTTTCCAGGATAGCCCCTTCTGCCTGCCAGCTCTCTGCAGACGTTCTCATTTCAAGAGCAGGGCTGCGAAAGGAGCCTAGCAGGTACACCATCTTTCCCAGGCTACGTTTGAAGTTTGAGGTGGCAAGACAAGCAAGCAGCCCCGTTCTCTGTGCCTCTGTGCGAGCACTGCCATGGGCAGATGAGGCTGAGCAACAGCTTTCCAGGATAGCCCCTTCTGGCTGCCAGCTATCTGCAGACGTTCGCACTTTCGGAGCAGGGCTGCGAAAGGAGCCTGGCTGGGACACCAACTTTCCCAGGCTACGTTTGAAGTTTGAGGTGGCAAGACAAGCAAGCAGCCCCATTCTCTGTGCCTCTGTGCGCGCACTGCCATGGGCAGATGAGGCTGAGCAACAGCTTTCCAGGCTAGCCCCTTCTGCCTGCCAGCTATCTGCAGACGTTCGCACTTTCAGAGCAGGGCTGCGAAAGGAGCCTGGCAGGGACACCACCATTCCCAGCATGCGTTTGAAGTTTCAAGTGGCAAGATAAGCAAGCAGCCCCATTCTCTGTGCCTCTCTGCGAACAGTGCCATGGGCAGATGAGGCTGAGCAACAGCTTTCCAGGCTAGCCCCTTCTGGCTGCCAGCTATCTGCAGACGTTCTCATTTCAAGAGCAGGGCTGCGAAAGGAGCCTGGCAGGGACACCACCATTCCCAGCATGCGTCTGAAGTTTGAGGTGGCAAGACAAGCAAGCAGCCCCATTCTCTGTGCCTCTCTGCGAACAGTGCCATGGGCAGATGAGGCTGAGCAACAGCTTTCCAGGCTAGCCCCTTCTGCCTGCCAGCTATCTGCAGACGTTCGCACTTTCGGAGCAGGGCAGCGAAAGAAGCCTGGCTGGGACACCAACTTTCCCAGGCTACGTTGGAAGTTTCAAGTGGCAAGATAAGCAAGTATCCCCATTCTCTGTGCCTCTCTGCGAACAGTGCCATGGGCAGATGAGGCTGAGCAACAGCTTTCCAGGATAGCCCCTTCTGCCTGCCAGCTATCTGCCGACGTTCGCACTTTCGGAGCAGGGCTGCGAAAGGAGCCTGGCTGGGACACCAACTTTCCCAGGCTACGTTTGAAGTTTGAGGTGGCAAGACAAGCAAGCAGCCCCGTTCTCTGTGCCTCTGTGCGAGCACTGCCATGGGCAGATGAGGCTGAGCAACAGCTTTCCAGGATAGCCCCTTCTGCCTGCCAGCTATCCTCAGACGTTCGCACTTTCGGAGCAGGGCTGCGAAAGGAGCCTGGCAGGGACACCAACTTTCCCAGGCTACGTTTGAAGTTTGAGGTGGCAAGACAAGCAAGCAGCCCCGTTCTCTGTGCCTCTGTGCGAGCACTGCCATGGGCAGATGAGGCTGAGCAACAGCTTTCCAGGCTAGCCCTTTCTGCCTGCCAGCTATCTGCAGACGTTCGCACTTTCGGAGCAGGGCGGCGAAAGGAGCCTGGCTGGGACACCAACTTTCCCAGGCTACGTTTGAAGTTTCAAGTGGCAAGACAAGCAATATGCCCCATTCTCTGTGCCTCTATGCGAACAGTGCCATGGGCAGATGAGGCTGAGAAACAGCTTTCCAGGCTAGCCACTTCTGGCTGCCAGCTATCTGCAGACGTTCGCATTTCAAGAGCAGGGCTGCGAAAGGAGCCTAGCAGGTACACCATCTTTCCCAGGTTACGTTTGAAATTTGAGGTGGCAAGACAAGCAAGCAGCCCCATTCTCTGTGCCTCTGTGCGAGCAGTGCCATGGGCAGATGAGGCTGAGCAACAGCTTTCCAGGATAGCCCCTTCGGCCTGCCAGCTATCTGCAGATGTTCGCACTTTAGGAGCAGGGCGGCGAAAGAAGCCTGGCTGGGACACCAACTTTCCCAGGCTACGTTTGAAGTTTGAGGTGGCAAGACAAGCAAGCAGCCCCGTTCTCTGTGCCTCTGTGCGCGCACTGCCATGGGCAGATGAGGCTGAGCAACAGCTTTCCAGGATAGCC
Organism: Opisthocomus hoazin; assembly: GCF_030867145.1. NCBI lineage: Eukaryota > Metazoa > Chordata > Aves > Opisthocomiformes > Opisthocomidae > Opisthocomus > Opisthocomus hoazin. The sequence goes on from NC_134441.1 coordinate 1,098,880, forward strand.
CCTTCTGCCTGCCAGCTATCTGCAGATGTTCGCACTTTCGGAGCAGGGCTGCGAAAGGAGCCTGGCAGGGACACCACCATTCCCAGCATGCGTTTGAAGTTTCAAGTGGCAAGATAAGCAAGCAGCCCCATTCTCTGTGCCTCTATGCGAACAGTGCCATGGGCAGATGAGGCTGATCAACAGCTTTCCAGGATAGCCCCTTCTGGCTGCCAGCTATCTGCAGACGATTGCACTTTCGGAGCAGGGCCGCGAAAGGAGCCTGGCAGGGACACCAACTTTCCCAGGCTACGTTTGAAGTTTGAGGTGGGAAGACAAGCAAGCAGCCCCATTCTCTGTGCCTCTGTGCGCGCACTGCCATGGGCAGATGAGGCTGAGCAACAGCTTTCCAGGATAGCCCCTTCTGGCTGCCAGCTATTTGCAGATGTTCGCACTTTCGGAGCAGGGCAGCGAAAGGAGCCTGGCTGGGACACCATCTTTCCCAGGCTGCGTTTGAAGTTTGAGGTGGCAAGACAAGCAAGCAGCCCCATTCTCTGTGCCTCTGTGCGAGCACTGCCATGGGCAGATGAGGCTGAGCAACAGCTTTCCAGGCTAGCCCCTTCTGCCTGCCAGCTATCCTCAGACGTTCGCACTTTCGGAGCAGGGCTGCGAAAGGAGCCTGGCAGGGACACCACCATTCCCAGCATGCGTTTGAAGTTTCAAGTGGCAAGATAAGCAAGCAGCCCCATTCTCTGTGCCTCTATGCGAACAGTGCCATGGGCAGATGAGGCTGAGCAACAGCTTTCCAGGATAGCCCCTTCTGCCTGCCAGCTCTCTGCAGACGTTCTCATTTCAAGAGCAGGGCTGCGAAAGGAGCCTAGCAGGTACACCATCTTTCCCAGGCTACGTTTGAAGTTTGAGGTGGCAAGACAAGCAAGGAGCCCCATTCTCTGTGCCTCTGTGCGAGCACTGCCATGGGCAGATGAGGCTGAGCAACAGCTTTCCAGGATAGCCCCTTCTGCCTGCCAGCTATTTGCAGATGTTCGCACTTTCGGAGCAGGGCAGCGAAAGGAGCCTGGCTGGGACACCATCTTTCCCAGGCTGCGTTTGAAGTTTGAGGTGGCAAGACAAGCAAGCAGCCCCGTTCTCTGTGCCTCTGTGCGAGCACTGCCATGGGCAGATGAGGCTGAGCAACAGCTTTCCAGGCTAGCCCCTTCTGCCTGCCAGCTATCCTCAGACGTTCGCACTTTCGGAGCAGGGCTGCGAAAGGAGCCTGGCAGGGACACCACCATTCCCAGCATGCGTTTGAAGTTTCAAGTGGCAAGATAAGCAAGCAGCCCCATTCTCTGTGCCTCTATGCGAACAGTGCCATGGGCAGATGAGGCTGAGCAACAGCTTTCCAGGATAGCCCCTTCTGCCTGCCAGCTCTCTGCAGACATTCTCATTTCAAGAGCAGGGCTGCGAAAGGAGCCTAGCAGGTACACCATCTTTCCCAGGCTACGTTTGAAGTTTGAGGTGGCAAGACAAGCAAGCAGCCCCGTTCTCTGTGCCTCTGTGCGAGCACTGCCATGGGCAGATGAGGCTGAGCAACAGCTTTCCAGGATAGCCCCTTCTGGCTGCCAGCTATCTGCAGACGTTCGCACTTTCGGAGCAGGGCTGCGAAAGGAGCCTGGCTGGGACACCAACTTTCCCAGGCTACGTTTGAAGTTTGAGGTGGCAAGACAAGCAAGCAGCCCCATTCTCTGTGCCTCTGTGCGCGCACTGCCATGGGCAGATGAGGCTGAGCAACAGCTTTCCAGGCTAGCCCCTTCTGCCTGCCAGCTATCTGCAGACGTTCGCACTTTCAGAGCAGGGCTGCGAAAGGAGCCTGGCAGGGACACCACCATTCCCAGCATGCGTTTGAAGTTTCAAGTGGCAAGATAAGCAAGCAGCCCCATTCTCTGTGCCTCTCTGCGAACAGTGCCATGGGCAGATGAGGCTGAGCAACAGCTTTCCAGGCTAGCCCCTTCTGGCTGCCAGCTATCTGCAGACGTTCTCATTTCAAGAGCAGGGCTGCGAAAGGAGCCTGGCAGGGACACCACCATTCCCAGCATGCGTCTGAAGTTTGAGGTGGCAAGACAAGCAAGCAGCCCCATTCTCTGTGCCTCTCTGCGAACAGTGCCATGGGCAGATGAGGCTGAGCAACAGCTTTCCAGGCTAGCCCCTTCTGCCTGCCAGCTATCTGCAGACGTTCGCACTTTCGGAGCAGGGCAGCGAAAGAAGCCTGGCTGGGACACCACCATTCCCAGGCTACGTTGGAAGTTTCAAGTGGCAAGATAAGCAAGTATCCCCATTCTCTGTGCCTCTCTGCGAACAGTGCCATGGGCAGATGAGGCTGAGCAACAGCTTTCCAGGATAGCCCCTTCTGCCTGCCAGCTATCTGCAGACGTTCGCACTTTCGGAGCAGGGCTGCGAAAGGAGCCTGGCTGGGACACCAACTTTCCCAGGCTACGTTTGAAGTTTGAGGTGGCAAGACAAGCAAGCAGCCCCGTTCTCTGTGCCTCTGTGCGAGCACTGCCATGGGCAGATGAGGCTGAGCAACAGCTTTCCAGGCTAGCCCTTTCTGCCTGCCAGCTATCTGCAGACGTTCGCACTTTCGGAGCAGGGCGGCGAAAGGAGCCTGGCTGGGACACCAACTTTCCCAGGCTACGTTTGAAGTTTCAAGTGGCAAGACAAGCAATATGCCCCATTCTCTGTGCCTCTATGCGAACAGTGCCATGGGCAGATGAGGCTGAGAAACAGCTTTCCAGGCTAGCCACTTCTGGCTGCCAGCTATCTGCAGACGTTCGCATTTCAAGAGCAGGGCTGCGAAAGGAGCCTAGCAGGTACACCATCTTTCCCAGGTTACGTTTGAAATTTGAGGTGGCAAGACAAGCAAGCAGCCCCATTCTCTGTGCCTCTGTGCGAGCAGTGCCATGGGCAGATGAGGCTGAGCAACAGCTTTCCAGGCTAGCCCCTTCTGGCTGCCAGCTATCTGCAGACGTTCTCATTTCAAGAGCAGGGCTGCGAAAGGAGCCTGGCAGGGACACCACCATTCCCAGCATGCTTCTGAAGTTTGAGGTGGCAAGACAAGCAAGCAGCCCCATTCTCTGTGCCTCTCTGCGAACAGTGCCATGGGCAGATGAGGCTGAGCAACAGCTTTCCAGGCTAGCCCCTTCTGCCTGCCAGCTATCTGCAGACGTTCGCACTTTCGGAGCAGGGCAGCGAAAGAAGCCTGGCTGGGACACCACCATTCCCAGGCTACGTTGGAAGTTTCAAGTGGCAAGATAAGCAAGTATCCCCATTCTCTGTGCCTCTCTGCGAACAGTGCCATGGGCAGATGAGGCTGAGCAACAGCTTTCCAGGATAGCCCCTTCTGCCTGCCAGCTATCTGCAGACGTTCGCACTTTCGGAGCAGGGCTGCGAAAGGAGCCTGGCTGGGACACCAACTTTCCCAGGCTACGTTTGAAGTTTGAGGTGGCAAGACAAGCAAGCAGACCCGTTCTCTGTGCCTCTGTGCGAGCACTGCCATGGGCAGATGAGGCTGAGCAACAGCTTTCCAGGCTAGCCCTTTCTGCCTGCCAGCTATCTGCAGACGTTCGCACTTTCGGAGCAGGGCGGCGAAAGGAGCCTGGCTGGGACACCAACTTTCCCAGGCTACGTTTGAAGTTTCAAGTGGCAAGACAAGCAATATGCCCCATTCTCTGTGCCTCTATGCGAACAGTGCCATGGGCAGATGAGGCTGAGAAACAGCTTTCCAGGCTAGCCACTTCTGGCTGCCAGCTATCTGCAGACGTTCGCATTTCAAGAGCAGGGCTGCGAAAGGAGCCTAGCAGGTACACCATCTTTCCCAGGTTACGTTTGAAATTTGAGGTGGCAAGACAAGCAAGCAGCCCCATTCTCTGTGCCTCTGTGCGAGCAGTGCCATGGGCAGATGAGGCTGAGCAACAGCTTTCCAGGATAGCCCCTTCGGCCTGCCAGCTATCTGCAGATGTTCGCACTTTAGGAGCAGGGCGGCGAAAGAAGCCTGGCTGGGACACCAACTTTCCCAGGCTACGTTTGAAGTTTGAGGTGGCAAGACAAGCAAGCAGCCCCGTTCTCTGTGCCTCTGTGCGCGCACTGCCATGGGCAGATGAGGCTGAGCAACAGCTTTCCAGGATAGCCCCTTCTGCCTGCCAGCTATCTGCAGATGTTCGCACTTTCGGAGCAGGGCTGCGAAAGGAGCCTGGCAGGGACACCACCATTCCCAGCATGCGTTTGAAGTTTCAAGTGGCAAGATAAGCAAGCAGCCCCATTCTCTGTGCCTCTATGCGAACAGTGCCATGGGCAGATGAGGCTGAGCAACAGCTTTCCAGGATAGCCCCTTCTGGCTGCCAGCTATCTGCAGACGATTGCACTTTCGGAGCAGGGCCGCGAAAGGAGCCTGGCAGGGACACCAACTTTCCCAGGCTACGTTTGAAGTTTGAGGTGGGAAGACAAGCAAGCAGCCCCATTCTCTGTGCCTCTGTGCGCGCACTGCCATGGGCAGATGAGGCTGAGCAACAGCTTTCCAGGATAGCCCCTTCTGCCTGCCAGCTATTTGCAGATGTTCGCACTTTCGGAGCAGGGCAGCGAAAGGAGCCTGGCTGGGACACCATCTTTCCCAGGCTGCGTTTGAAGTTTGAGGTGGCAAGACAAGCAAGCAGCCCCGTTCTCTGTGCCTCTGTGCGAGCACTGCCATGGGCAGATGAGGCTGAGCAACAGCTTTCCAGGCTAGCCCCTTCTGCCTGCCAGCTATCTGCAGACGTTCGCACTTTCGGAGCAGGGCTGCGAAAGGAGCCTGGCTGGGACACCAACTTTCCCAGGCTACGTTTGAAGTTTGAGGTGGCAAGACAAGCAAGCAGCCCCATTCTCTGTGCCTCTGTGCGCGCACTGCCATGGGCAGATGAGGCTGAGCAACAGCTTTCCAGGCTAGCCCCTTCTGCCTGCCAGCTATCTGCAGACGTTCGCACTTTCAGAGCAGGGCTGCGAAAGGAGCCTGGCAGGGACACCACCATTCCCAGCATGCGTTTGAAGTTTCAAGTGGCAAGATAAGCAAGCAGCCCCATTCTCTGTGCCTCTCTGCGAACAGTGCCATGGGCAGATGAGGCTGAGCAACAGCTTTCCAGGCTAGCCCCTTCTGCCTGCCAGCTATCTGCAGACGTTCGCACTTTCGGAGCAGGGCAGCGAAAGAAGCCTGGCTGGGACACCACCATTCCCAGGCTACGTTGGAAGTTTCAAGTGGCAAGATAAGCAAGTATCCCCATTCTCTGTGCCTCTCTGCGAACAGTGCCATGGGCAGATGAGGCTGAGCAACAGCTTTCCAGGATAGCCCCTTCTGCCTGCCAGCTATCTGCAGACGTTCGCACTTTCGGAGCAGGGCTGCGAAAGGAGCCTGGCTGGGACACCAACTTTCCCAGGCTACGTTTGAAGTTTGAGGTGGCAAGACAAGCAAGCAGCCCCGTTCTCTGTGCCTCTGTGCGAGCACTGCCATGGGCAGATGAGGCTGAGCAACAGCTTTCCAGGCTAGCCCTTTCTGCCTGCCAGCTATCTGCAGACGTTCGCACTTTCGGAGCAGGGCGGCGAAAGGAGCCTGGCTGGGACACCAACTTTCCCAGGCTACGTTTGAAGTTTCAAGTGGCAAGACAAGCAATATGCCCCATTCTCTGTGCCTCTATGCGAACAGTGCCATGGGCAGATGAGGCTGAGAAACAGCTTTCCAGGCTAGCCACTTCTGGCTGCCAGCTATCTGCAGACGTTCGCATTTCAAGAGCAGGGCTGCGAAAGGAGCCTAGCAGGTACACCATCTTTCCCAGGTTACGTTTGAAGTTTGAGGTGGCAAGACAAGCAAGCAGCCCCGTTCTCTGTGCCTCTGTGCGAGCACTGCCATGGGCAGATGAGGCTGAGCAACAGCTTTCCAGGCTAGCCCCTTCTGCCTGCCAGCTATCTGCAGACGTTCGCACTTTCGGAGCAGGGCTGCGAAAGGAGCCTGGCTGGGACACCAACTTTCCCAGGCTACGTTTGAAGTTTGAGGTGGCAAGACAAGCAAGCAGCCCCATTCTCTGTGCCTCTGTGCGCGCACTGCCATGGGCAGATGAGGCTGAGCAACAGCTTTCCAGGCTAGCCCCTTCTGCCTGCCAGCTATCTGCAGACGTTCGCACTTTCAGAGCAGGGCTGCGAAAGGAGCCTGGCAGGGACACCACCATTCCCAGCATGCGTTTGAAGTTTCAAGTGGCAAGATAAGCAAGCAGCCCCATTCTCTGTGCCTCTATGCGAACACTGCCATGGGCAGATGAGGCTGAGCAACAGCTTTCCAGGATAGCCCCTTCTGCCTGCCAGCTATCTGCAGACGTTCGCACTTTCGGAGCAGGGCTGCGAAAGGAGCCTGGCTGGGACACCAACTTTCCCAGGCTACGTTGGAAGTTTGAGATGGCAAGACAAGCAAGCAGTCCCGTTCTCTGTGTATCTGTGCGAGCACTGCCATGGGCAGATAAAGCTGAGCAACAGCTTTCCAGGCTAGCCCCTTCTGCCTGCCAGCTATCTGCAGACGTTCGCACTTTCGGAGCAGGGCCGCGACAGGAGCCTGGCAGGGACACCAACTTTCCCAGGCTACGTTTGAAGTTTGAGGTGGGAAGACAAGCAAGCAGCCCCATTCTCTGTGCCTCTGTGCGCGCACTGCCATGGGCAGATGAGGCTGAGCAACAGCTTTCCAGGCTAGTCCCTTCTGCCTGCCAGCTATCTGCAGACGTTCGCACTTTCGGAGCAGGGCTGTGATAGGAGCCTGGCAGGGACACCACCATTCCCAGCATGCGTTTGAAGTTTCAAGTGGCAAGACAAGCAAGGAGCCCCATTCTCTGTGCCTCTATGCGAACAGTGCCATGGGCAGATGAGGCTGAGCAACAGCTTTCCAGGCTAGCCCCTTCTGCCTGCCAGCTATCTGCAGACGTTCGCACTTTCGGAGCAGGGCTGCGAAAGGAGCCTGGCTGTGACACCAACTTTCCCAGGCTACGTTGGAAGTTTCAAGTGGCAAGATAAGCAAGTATCCCCACTCTCTGTGCCTCTCTGCGAGCACTGCCATGGGCAGATGAGGCTGAGCAACAGCTTTCCAGGCTAGCCCCTTCTGGCTGCCAGCTATCTGCAGACGTTCTCATTTCAAGAGCAGGGCTGCGAAAGGAGCCTAGCAGGTACACCATCTTTCCCAGGCTACGTTTGAAGTTTGAGGTGGCAAGATAAGCAAGCAGCCCCATTCTCTGTGCCTCTGTGCGAGCACTGCCATGGGCAGATGAGGCTGAGCAACAGCTTTCCAGGATAGCCCCTTCTGCCTGCCAGCTATCTGCAGACGTTCGCACTTTCGGAGCAGGGCTGCGAAAGGAGCCTGGCTGGGACACCAACTTTCCCAGGCTACGTTGGAAGTTTGAGGTGGCAAGACAAGCAAGCAGCCCCATTGTCTGTGCCTCTGTGCGCGCACTGCCATGGGCAGATGATGCTGAGCAACAGCTTTCCAGGATAGCCCCTTCTGCCTGCCAGCTATCCTCAGACGTTCGCACTTTCGGAGCAGGGCTGCGAAAGGAGCCTGGCAGGGACACCAACTTTCCCAGGCTACGTTTGAAGTTTGAGGTGGCAAGACAAGCAAGCAGCCCCGTTCTCTGTGCCTCTGTGCGAGCACTGCCATGGGCAGATGAGGCTGAGCAACAGCTTTCCAGGCTAGCCCTTTCTGCCTGCCAGCTATCTGCAGACGTTCGCACTTTCGGAGCAGGGCGGCGAAAGGAGCCTGGCTGGGACACCAACTTTCCCAGGCTACGTTTGAAGTTTCAAGTGGCAAGACAAGCAATATGCCCCATTCTCTGTGCCTCTATGCGAACAGTGCCATGGGCAGATGAGGCTGAGAAACAGCTTTCCAGGCTAGCCACTTCTGGCTGCCAGCTATCTGCAGACGTTCGCATTTCAAGAGCAGGGCTGCGAAAGGAGCCTAGCAGGTACACCATCTTTCCCAGGTTACGTTTGAAATTTGAGGTGGCAAGACAAGCAAGCAGCCCCATTCTCTGTGCCTCTCTGCGAGCAGTGCCATGGGCAGATGAGGCTGAGCAACAGCTTTCCAGGATAGCCCCTTCGGCCTGCCAGCTATCTGCAGATGTTCGCACTTTAGGAGCAGGGCGGCGAAAGAAGCCTGGCTGGGACACCAACTTTCCCAGGCTACGTTTGAAGTTTGAGGTGGCAAGACAAGCAAGCAGCCCCGTTCTCTGTGCCTCTGTGCGCGCACTGCCATGGGCAGATGAGGCTGAGCAACAGCTTTCCAGGATAGCCCCTTCTGCCTGCCAGCTATCTGCAGATGTTCGCACTTTCGGAGCAGGGCTGCGAAAGGAGCCTGGCAGGGACACCACCATTCCCAACATGCGTTTGAAGTTTCAAGTGGCAAGATAAGCAAGCAGCCCCATTCTCTGTGCCTCTATGCGAACAGTGCCATGGGCAGATGAGGCTGAGCAACAGCTTTCCAGGATAGCCCCTTCTGGCTGCCAGCTATCTGCAGACGATTGCACTTTCGGAGCAGGGCCGCGAAAGGAGCCTGGCAGGGACACCAACTTTCCCAGGCTACGTTTGAAGTTTGAGGTGGGAAGACAAGCAAGCAGCCCCATTCTCTGTGCCTCTGTGCGCGCACTGCCATGGGCAGATGAGGCTGAGCAACAGCTTTCCAGGATAGCCCCTTCTGGCTGCCAGCTATTTGCAGATGTTCGCACTTTCGGAGCAGGGCAGCGAAAGGAGCCTGGCTGGGACACCATCTTTCCCAGGCTGCGTTTGAAGTTTGAGGTGGCAAGACAAGCAAGCAGCCCCATTCTCTGTGCCTCTGTGCGAGCACTGCCATGGGCAGATGAGGCTGAGCAACAGCTTTCCAGGCTAGCCCCTTCTGCCTGCCAGCTATCCTCAGACGTTCGCACTTTCGGAGCAGGGCTGCGAAAGGAGCCTGGCAGGGACACCACCATTCCCAGCATGCGTTTGAAGTTTCAAGTGGCAAGATAAGCAAGCAGCCCCATTCTCTGTGCCTCTATGCGAACAGTGCCATGGGCAGATGAGGCTGAACAACAGCTTTCCAGGATAGCCCCTTCTGCCTGCCAGCTCTCTGCAGACGTTCTCATTTCAAGAACAGGGCTGCGAAAGGAGCCTAGCAGGTACACCATCTTTCCCAGGCTACGTTTGAAGTTTGAGGTGGCAAGACAAGCAAGCAGCCCCGTTCTCTGTGCCTCTGTGCGAGCACTGCCATGGGCAGATGAGGCTGAGCAACAGCTTTCCAGGATAGCCCCTTCTGGCTGCCAGCTATCTGCAGACGTTCGCACTTTCGGAGCAGGGCTGCGAAAGGAGCCTGGCTGGGACACCAACTTTCCCAGGCTACGTTTGAAGTTTGAGGTGGCAAGACAAGCAAGCAGCCCCATTCTCTGTGCCTCTGTGCGCGCACTGCCATGGGCAGATGAGGCTGAGCAACAGCTTTCCAGGCTAGCCCCTTCTGCCTGCCAGCTATCTGCAGACGTTCGCACTTTCAGAGCAGGGCTGCGAAAGGAGCCTGGCAGGGACACCACCATTCCCAGCATGCGTTTGAAGTTTCAAGTGGCAAGATAAGCAAGCAGCCCCATTCTCTGTGCCTCTATGCGAACAGTGCCTTGGGCAGATGAGGCTGATCAACAGCTTTCCAGGATAGCCCCTTCTGGCTGCCAGCTATCTGCAGACGTTCGCACTTTAGGAGCAGGGCGGCGAAAGAAGCCTGGCTGGGACACCAACTTTCCCAGGCTACGTTTGAAGTTTGAGGTGGCAAGACAAGCAAGCAGCCCCGTTCTCTGTGCCTCTGTGCGCGCACTGCCATGGGCAGATGAGGCTGAGCAACAGCTTTCCAGGATAGCCCCTTCTGCCTGCCAGCTATCTGCAGATGTTCGCACTTTCGGAGCAGGGCCGCGAAAGGAGCCTGGCAGGGACACCAACTTTCCCAGGCTACGTTTGAAGTTTGAGGTGGGAAGACAAGCAAGCAGCCCCATTCTCTGTGCCTCTGTGCGCGCACTGCCATGGGCAGATGAGGCTGAGCAACAGCTTTCCAGGATAGCCCCTTCTGCCTGCCAGCTATTTGCAGATGTTCGCACTTTCGGAGCAGGGCAGCGAAAGGAGCCTGGCTGGGACACCATCTTTCCCAGGCTGCGTTTGAAGTTTGAGGTGGCAAGACAAGCAAGCAGCCCCGTTCTCTGTGCCTCTGTGCGAGCACTGCCATGGGCAGATGAGGCTGAGCAACAGCTTTCCAGGCTAGCCCCTTCTGCCTGCCAGCTATCCTCAGACGTTCGCACTTTCGGAGCAGGGCTGCGAAAGGAGCCTGGCAGGGACACCACCATTCCCAGCATGCGTTTGAAGTTTCAAGTGGCAAGATAAGCAAGCAGCCCCATTCTCTGTGCCTCTATGCGAACAGTGCCATGGGCAGATGAGGCTGAGCAACAGCTTTCCAGGATAGCCCCTTCTGCCTGCCAGCTCTCTGCAGACATTCTCATTTCAAGAGCAGCGCTGCGAAAGGAGCCTAGCAGGTACACCATCTTTCCCAGGCTACGTTTGAAGTTTGAGGTGGCAAGACAAGCAAGCAGCCCCGTTCTCTGTGCCTCTGTGCGAGCACTGCCATGGGCAGATGAGGCTGAGCAACAGCTTTCCAGGATAGCCCCTTCTGGCTGCCAGCTATCTGCAGACGTTCGCACTTTCGGAGCAGGGCTGCGAAAGGAGCCTGGCTGGGACACCAACTTTCCCAGGCTACGTTTGAAGTTTGAGGTGGCAAGACAAGCAAGCAGCCCCATTCTCTGTGCCTCTGTGCGCGCACTGCCATGGGCAGATGAGGCTGAGCAACAGCTTTCCAGGCTAGCCCCTTCTGCCTGCCAGCTATCTGCAGACGTTCGCACTTTCAGAGCAGGGCTGCGAAAGGAGCCTGGCAGGGACACAACCATTCCCAGCATGCGTTTGAAGTTTCAAGTGGCAAGATAAGCAAGCAGCCCCATTCTCTGTGCCTCTCTGCGAACAGTGCCATGGGCAGATGAGGCTGAGCAACAGCTTTCCAGGCTAGCCCCTTCTGGCTGCCAGCTATCTGCAGACGTTCTCATTTCAAGAGCAGGGCTACGAAAGGAGCCTGGCAGGGACACCACCATTCCCAGCATGTGTTTGAAGTTTCAAGTGGCAAGATAAGCAAGCAGCCCCATTCTCTGTGCCTCTCTGCGAACAGTGCCATGGGCAGATGAGGCTGAGCAACAGCTTTCCAGGCTAGCCCCTTCTGCCTGCCAGCTATCTGCAGACGTTCGCACTTTCGGAGCAGGGCAGCGAAAGAAGCCTGGCTGGGACACCAACTTTCCCAGGCTACGTTGGAAGTTTCAAGTGGCAAGATAAGCAAGTATCCCCATTCTCTGTGCCTCTCTGCGAACAGTGCCATGGGCAGATGAGGCTGAGCAACAGCTTTCCAGGATAGCCCCTTCTGCCTGCCAGCTATCTGCAGACGTTCGCACTTTCGGAGCAGGGCTGCGAAAGGAGCCTGGCTGGGACACCAACTTTCCCAGGCTACGTTTGAAGTTTGAGGTGGCAAGACAAGCAAGCAGCCCCGTTCTCTGTGCCTCTGTGCGAGCACTGCCATGGGCAGATGAGGCTGAGCAACAGCTTTCCAGGATAGCCCCTTCTGCCTGCCAGCTATCCTCAGACGTTCGCACTTTCGGAGCAGGGCTGCGAAAGGAGCCTGGCAGGGACACCAACTTTCCCAGGCTACGTTTGAAGTTTGAGGTGGCAAGACAAGCAAGCAGCCCCGTTCTCTGTGCCTCTGTGCGGGCACTGCCATGGGCAGATGAGGCTGAGCAACAGCTTTCCAGGCTAGCCCTTTCTGCCTGCCAGCTATCTGCAGACGTTCGCACTTTCGGAGCAGGGCGGCGAAAGGAGCCTGGCTGGGACACCAACTTTCCCAGGCTACGTTTGAAGTTTCAAGTGGCAAGACAAGCAATATGCCCCATTCTCTGTGCCTCTATGCGAACAGTGCCATGGGCAGATGAGGCTGAGAAACAGCTTTCCAGGCTAGCCACTTCTGGCTGCCAGCTATCTGCAGACGTTCGCATTTCAAGAGCAGGGCTGCGAAAGGAGCCTAGCAGGTACACCATCTTTCCCAGGTTACGTTTGAAATTTGAGGTGGCAAGACAAGCAAGCAGCCCCATTCTCTGTGCCTCTGTGCGAGCAGTGCCATGGGCAGATGAGGCTGAGCAACAGCTTTCCAGGATAGCCCCTTCGGCCTGCCAGCTATCTGCAGATGTTCGCACTTTAGGAGCAGGGCGGCGAAAGAAGCCTGGCTGGGACACCAACTTTCCCAGGCTACGTTTGAAGTTTGAGGTGGCAAGACAAGCAAGCAGCCCCGTTCTCTGTGCCTCTGTGCGCGCACTGCCATGGGCAGATGAGGCTGAGCAACAGCTTTCCAGGATAGCCCCTTCTGCCTGCCAGCTATCTGCAGATGTTCGCACTTTCGGAGCAGGGCTGCGAAAGGAGCCTGGCAGGGACACCACCATTCCCAGCATGCGTTTGAAGTTTCAAGTGGCAAGATAAGCAAGCAGCCCCATTCTCTGTGCCTCTCTGCGAACAGTGCCATGGGCAGATGAGGCTGATCAACAGCTTTCCAGGATAGACCCTTCTGGCTGCCAGCTATCTGCAGACGATTGCACTTTCGGAGCAGGGCCGCGAAAGGAGCCTGGCAGGGACACCAACTTTCCCAGGCTACGTTTGAAGTTTGAGGTGGGAAGACAAGCAAGCAGCCCCATTCTCTGTGCCTCTGTGCGCGCACTGCCATGGGCAGATGAGGCTGAGCAACAGCTTTCCAGGATAGCCCCTTCTGCCTGCCAGCTATTTGCAGATGTTCGCACTTTCGGAGCAGGGCAGCGAAAGGAGCCTGGCTGGGACACCATCTTTCCCAGGCTGCGTTTGAAGTTTGACGTGGCAAGACAAGCAAGCAGCCCCGTTCTCTGTGCCTCTGTGCGAGCACTGCCATGGGCAGATGAGGCTGAGCAACAGCTTTCCAGGCTAGCCCCTTCTGCCTGCCAGCTATCCTCAGACGTTCGCACTTTCGGAGCAGGGCTGCGAAAGGAGCCTGGCAGGGACACCACCATTCCCAGCATGCGTTTGAAGTTTCAAGTGGCAAGATAAGCAAGCAGCCCCATTCTCTGTGCCTCTATGCGAACAGTGCCATGGGCAGATGAGGCTGAGCAACAGCTTTCCAGGCTAGCCCCTTCTGCCTGCCAGCTCTCTGCAGACGTTCTCATTTCAAGAGCAGGGCTGCGAAAGGAGCCTAGCAGGTACACCAACTTTCCCAGGCTACGTTTGAAGTTTGAGGTGGCAAGACAAGCAAGCAGCCCCGTTCTCTGTGCCTCTGTGCGAGCACTGCCATGGGCAGATGAGGCTGAGCAACAGCTTTCCAGGATAGCCCCTTCTGGCTGCCAGCTATCTGCAGACGTTCGCACTTTCGGAGCAGGGCTGCGAAAGGAGCCTGGCTGGGACACCAACTTTCCCAGGCTACGTTTGAAGTTTGAGGTGGCAAGACAAGCAAGCAGCCCCATTCTCTGTGCCTCTGTGCGCGCACTGCCATGGGCAGATGAGGCTGAGCAACAGCTTTCCAGGCTAGCCCCTTCTGCCTGCCAGCTATCTGCAGACGTTCGCACTTTCAGAGCAGGGCTGCGAAAGGAGCCTGGCAGGGACACCACCATTCCCAGCATGCGTTTGAAGTTTCAAGTGGCAAGATAAGCAAGCAGCCCCATTCTCTGTGCCTCTATGCGAACAGTGCCATGGGCAGATGAGGCTGATCAACAGCTTTCCAGGATAGCCCCTTCTGGCTGCCAGCTATCTGCAGACGTTCGCACTTTCGGAGCAGGGCTGCGAAAGGAGCCTGGCTGGGACACCAACTTTCCCAGGCTACGTTGGAAGTTTGAGATGGCAAGACAAGCAAGCAGTCCCGTTCTCTGTGTCTCTGTGCGAGCACTGCCATGGGCAGATAAAGCTGAGCAACAGCTTTCCAGGCTAGCCCCTTCTGCCTGCCAGCTATCTGCAGACGTTCGCACTTTCGGAGCAGGGCCGCGAAAGGAGCCTGGCAGGGACACCAACTTTCCCAGGCTACGTTTGAAGTTTGAGGTGGGAAGACAAGCAAGCAGCCCCATTCTCTGTGCCTCTGTGCGCGCACTGCCATGGGCAGATGAGGCTGAGCAACAGCTTTCCAGGCTAGTCCCTTCTGCCTGCCAGCTATCTGCAGACGTTCGCACTTTCGGAGCAGGGCTGTGATAGGAGCCTGGCAGGGACACCACCATTCCCAGCATGCGTTTGAAGTTTCAAGTGGCAAGACAAGCAAGGAGCCCCATTCTCTGTGCCTCTATGCGAACAGTGCCATGGGCAGATGAGGCTGAGCAACAGCTTTCCAGGCTAGCCCCTTCTGCCTGCCAGCTATCTGCAGACGTTCGCACTTTCGGAGCAGGGCTGCGAAAGGAGCCTGGCTGTGACACCAACTTTCCCAGGCTACGTTGGAAGTTTCAAGTGGCAAGATAAGCAAGTATCCCCACTCTCTGTGCCTCTCTGCGAGCACTGCCATGGGCAGATGAGGCTGAGCAACAGCTTTCCAGGCTAGCCCCTTCTGGCTGCCAGCTCTCTGCAGACGTTCTCATTTCAAGAGCAGGGCTGCGAAAGGAGCCTAGCAGGTACACCAACTTTCCCAGGCTACGTTTGAAGTTTGAGGTGGCAAGACAAGCAAGCAGCCCCGTTCTCTGTGCCTCTGTGCGAGCACTGCCATGGGCAGATGAGGCTGAGCAACAGCTTTCCAGGATAGCCCCTTCTGGCTGCCAGCTATATGCAGACGTTCGCACTTTCGGAGCAGGGCTGCGAAAGGAGCCTGGCTGGGACACCAACTTTCCCAGGCTACGTTTGAAGTTTGAGGTGGCAAGACAAGCAAGCAGCCCCATTCTCTGTGCCTCTGTGCGAGCACTGCCATGGGCAGATGAGGCTGAGCAACAGCTTTCCAGGCTAGCCCCTTCTGCCTGCCAGCTATCTGCAGACGTTCGCACTTTCAGAGCAGGGCTGCGAAAGGAGCCTGGCAGGGACACCACCATTCCCAGCATGCGTTTGAAGTTTCAAGTGGCAAGATAAGCAAGCAGCCCCATTCTCTGTGCCTCTATGCGAACAGTGCCATGGGCAGATGAGGCTGATCAACAGCTTTCCAGGATAGCCCCTTCTGGCTGCCAGCTATCTGCAGACGTTCGCACTTTCGGAGCAGGGCTGCGAAAGGAGCCTGGCTGGGACACCAACTTTCCCAGGCTACGTTGGAAGTTTGAGATGGCAAGACAAGCAAGCAGTCCCGTTCTCTGTGTCTCTGTGCGAGCACTGCCATGGGCAGATAAAGCTGAGCAACAGCTTTCCAGGCTAGCCCCTTCTGCCTGCCAGCTATCTGCAGACGTTCGCACTTTCGGAGCAGGGCCGCGAAAGGAGCCTGGCAGGGACACCAACTTTCCCAGGCTACGTTTGAAGTTTGAGGTGGGAAGACAAGCAAGCAGCCCCATTCTCTGTGCCTCTGTGCGCGCACTGCCATGGGCAGATGAGGCTGAGCAACAGCTTTCCAGGCTAGTCCCTTCTGCCTGCCAGCTATCTGCAGACGTTCGCACTTTCGGAGCAGGGCTGTGATAGGAGCCTGGCAGGGACACCACCATTCCCAGCATGCGTTTGAAGTTTCAAGTGGCAAGACAAGCAAGGAGCCCCATTCTCTGTGCCTCTCTGCGAACAGTGCCATGGGCAGATGAGGCTGAGCAACAGCTTTCCAGGCTAGCCCCTTCTGCCTGCCAGCTATCTGCAGACGTTCGCACTTTCGGAGCAGGGCTGCGAAAGGAGCCTGGCTGTGACACCAACTTTCCCAGGCTACGTTGGAAGTTTCAAGTGGCAAGATAAGCAAGTATCCCCACTCTCTGTGCCTCTCTGCGAGCACTGCCATGGGCAGATGAGGCTGAGCAACAGCTTTCCAGGCTAGCCCCTTCTGGCTGCCAGCTATCTGCAGACGTTCTCATTTCAAGAGCAGGGCTGCGAAAGGAGCCTAGCAGGTACACCATCTTTCCCAGGCTACGTTTGAAGTTTGAGGTGGCAAGATAAGCAAGCAGCCCCATTCTCTGTGCCTCTGTGCGAGCACTGCCATGGGCAGATGAGGCTGAGCAACAGCTTTCCAGGATAGCCCCTTCTGGCTGCCAGCTATCTGCAGACGTTCGCACTTTCGGAGCAGGGCTGCGAAAGGAGCCTGGCTGGGACACCAACTTTCCCAGGCTACGTTTGAAGTTTGAGGTGGCAAGACAAGCAAGCAGCCCCATTCTCTGTGCCTCTGTGCGCGCACTGCCATGGGCAGATGAGGCTGAGCAACAGCTTTCCAGGCTAGCCCCTTCTGCCTGCCAGCTATCTGCAGACGTTCGCACTTTCAGAGCAGGGCTGCGAAAGGAGCCTGGCAGGGACACCACCATTCCCAGCATGCGTTTGAAGTTTCAAGTGGCAAGATAAGCAAGCAGCCCCATTCTCTGTGCCTCTATGCGAACAGTGCCATGGGCAGATGAGGCTGATCAACAGCTTTCCAGGATAGCCCCTTCTGGCTGCCAGCTATCTGCAGACGTTCGCACTTTCGGAGCAGGGCTGCGAAAGGAGCCTGGCTGGGACACCAACTTTCCCAGGCTACGTTGGAAGTTTGAGATGGCAAGACAAGAAAGCAGTCCCGTTCTCTGTGTCTCTGTGCGAGCACTGCCATGGGCAGATGAGGCTGAGCAACAGCTTTCCAGGCTAGCCCCTTCTGGCTGCCAGCTATCTGCAGACGTTCTCATTTCAAGAGCAGGGCTGCGAAAGGAGCCTGGCAGGGACACCATCTTTCCCAGGCTACGTTTGAAGTTTGAGGTGGCAAGATAAGCAAGCAGCCCCATTCTCTGTGCCTCTGTGCGAGCACTGCCATGGGCAGATGAGGTTGAGCAACAGCTTTCCAGGATAGCCCCTTCTGCCTGCCAGCTATCTGCAGACGTTCGCACTTTCGGAGCAGGGCTGCGAAAGTAGCCTGGCTGGGACACCAACTTTCCCAGGCTACGTTTGAAGTTTGAGGTGGCAAGACAAGCAAGCAGCCCCATTCTCTGTGCCTCTGTGCGCGCACTGCCATGGGCAGATGAGGCTGAGCAACAGCTTTCCAGGCTAGCCCCTTCTGCCTGCCAGCTATCCTCAGACGTTCGCACTTTCGGAGCAGGGCTGCGAAAGGAGCCTGGCAGGGACACCACCATTCCCAGCATGCGTTTGAAGTTTCAAGTGGCAAGATAAGCAAGCAGCCCCATTCTCTGTGCCTCTATGCGAACAGTGCCATGGGCAGATGAGGCTGAGCAACAGCTTTCCAGGATAGCCCCTTCTGCCTGCCAGCTATCTGCAGACGTTCGCACTTTAGGAGCAGGGCGGCGAAAGAAGCCTGGCTGGGACACCAACTTTCCCAGGCTACGTTGGAAGTTTCAAGTGGCAAGATAAGCAAGTATCCCCATTCTCTGTGCCTCTCTGCGAACAGTGCCATGGGCAGATGAGGCTGAGCAACAGCTTTCCAGGATAGCCCCTTCGGCCTGCCAGCTATATGCAGACGTTCGCACTTTCGGAGCAGGGCTGCGAAAGGAGCATAGCAGGTACACCATCTTTCCCAGGCTACGTTTGAAGTTTGAGGTGGCAAGACAAGCAAGCAGCCCCGTTCTCTGTGCCTCTGTGCGAGCACTGCCATGGGCAGATGAGGCTGAGCAACAGCTTTCCAGGATAGCCCCTTCTGCCTGCCAGCTATCTGCAGACGTTCGCTCTTTCGGAGCAGGGCTGCGAAAGGAGCCTGGCTGGGACACCAACTTTCCCAGCATACGTTTGAAGTTTGAGGTGGAAAGACAAGCAAGCAGCCTCATTCTCTGTGCCTCTCTGCGAACAGTGCCATGGGCAGATGAGGCTGAGCAACAGCTTTCCAGGATAGCCCCTTCGGCCTGCCAGCTATCTGCAGACGTTCACACTTTCGGAGCAGGGCTGCGAAAGGAGCCTGGCTGGGACACCAACTTTCCCAGGCTACGTTTGAAGTTTGAGGTGGCAAGACAAGCAAGCAGCCCCGTTCTCTGTGCCTCTGTGCGAGCACTGCCATGGGCAGATGAGGCTGAGCAATAGCTTTCCAGGCTAGCCCCTTCTGCCTGCCAGCTATCTGCAGATGTTCGCACTTTCGGAGCAGGGCAGCGAAAGGAGCCTGGCTGGGACACCATCTTTCCCAAGCTGCGTTTGAAGTTTGAGGTGGCAAGACAAGCAAGCAGCCCCATTCTCTGTGCCTCTGTGCGAGCACTGCCATGGGCAGATGAGGCTGAGCAACAGCTTTCCAGGCTAGCCCCTTCTGCCTGCCAGCTATCTGCAGACGTTCGCACTTTCGGAGCAGGGCTGCGAAAGGAGCCTGGCTGGGACACCAACTTTCCCAGGCTACGTTTGAAGTTTCAAGTGGCAAGATAAGCAAGCAGCCCCATTCTCTGTGCCTCTATGCGAACAGTGCCATGGGCAGATGAGGCTGAGCAACAGCTTTCCAGCCTAGCCCCTTCTGGCTGCCAGCTATCTGCAGACGTTCTCATTTCAAGAGCAGGGCTGCGAAAGGAGCCTAGCAGGTACACCATCTTTCCCAGGCTACGTTTGAAGTTTGAGGTGGCAAGACAAGCAAGCAGCCCCGTTCTCTGTGCCTCTGTGCGAGCACTGCCATGGGCAGATGAGGCTGAGCAACAGCTTTCCAGGATAGCCCCTTCGGCCTGCCAGCTATCTGCAGACGTTCGCACTTTCGGAGCAGGGCTGCGAAAGTAGCCTGGCTGGGACACCAACTTTCCCAGGCTACGTTTGAAGTTTGAGGTGGCAAGACAAGCAAGCAGCCCCATTCTCTGTGCCTCTGTGCGCGCACTGCCATGGGCAGATGAGGCTGAGCAACAGCTTTCCAGGCTAGCCCCTTCTGCCTGCCAGCTATCCTCAGACGTTCGCACTTTCGGAGCAGGGCTGCGAAAGGAGCCTGGCAGGGACACCACCATTCCCAGCATGCGTTTGAAGTTTCAAGTGGCAAGATAAGCAAGCAGCCCCATTCTCTGTGCCTCTATGCGAACAGTGCCATGGGCAGATGAGGCTGAGCAACAGCTTTCCAGGATAGCCCCTTCTGCCTGCCAGCTATCTGCAGACGTTCGCACTTTAGGAGCAGGGCGGCGAAAGAAGCCTGGCTGGGACACCAACTTTCCCAGGCTACGTTGGAAGTTTCAAGTGGCAAGATAAGCAAGTATCCCCATTCTCTGTGCCTCTATGCGAACAGTGCCATGGGCAGATGAGGCTGAGCAACAGCTTTCCAGGATAGCCCCTTCGGCCTTCCAGCTATATGCAGACGTTCGCACTTTCGGAGCAGGGCTGCGAAAGGAGCCTAGCAGGTACACCATCTTTCCCAGGCTACGTTTGAAGTTTGAGGTGGCAAGACAAGCAAGCAGCCCCGTTCTCTGTGCCTCTGTGCGAGCACTGCCATGGGCAGATGAGGCTGAGCAACAGCTTTCCAGGATAGCCCCTTCTGCCTGCCAGCTATCTGCAGACGTTCGCTCTTTCGGAGCAGGGCTGCGAAAGGAGCCTGGCTGGGACACCAACTTTCCCAGCATACGTTTGAAGTTTGAGGTGGAAAGACAAGCAAGCAGCCTCATTCTCTGTGCCTCTCTGCGAACAGTGCCATGGGCAGATGAGGCTGAGCAACAGCTTTCCAGGATAGCCCCTTCTGCCTGCCAGCTATCTGCAGACGTTCACACTTTCGGAGCAGGGCTGCGAAAGGAGCCTGGCTGGGACACCAACTTTCCCAGGCTACGTTTGAAGTTTGAGGTGGCAAGACAAGCAAGCAGCCCCGTTCTCTGTGCCTCTGTGCGAGCACTGCCATGGGCAGATGAGGCTGAGCAATAGCTTTCCAGGCTAGCCCCTTCTGCCTGCCAGCTATCTGCAGATGTTCGCACTTTCGGAGCAGGGCAGCGAAAGGAGCCTGGCTGGGACACCATCTTTCCCAAGCTGCGTTTGAAGTTTGAGGTGGCAAGACAAGCAAGCAGCCCCATTCTCTGTGCCTCTGTGCGCGCACTGCCATGGGCAGATGAGGCTGAGCAACAGCTTTCCAGGCTAGCCCCTTCTGCCTGCCAGCTATCTGCAGACGTTCGCACTTTCGGAGCAGGGCTGCGAAAGGAGCCTGGCTGGGACACCAACTTTCCCAGGCTACGTTTGAAGTTTCAAGTGGCAAGATAAGCAAGCAGCCCCATTCTCTGTGCCTCTATGCGAACAGTGCCATGGGCAGATGAGGCTGAGCAACAGCTTTCCAGCCTAGCCCCTTCTGGCTGCCAGCTATCTGCAGACATTCTCATTTCAAGAGCAGGGCTGCGAAAGGAGCCTAGCAGGTACACCATCTTTCCCAGGCTACGTTTGAAGTTTGAGGTGGCAAGACAAGCAAGCAGCCCCGTTCTCTGTGCCTCTGTGCGAGCACTGCCATGGGCAGATGAGGCTGAGCAACAGCTTTCCAGGATAGCCCCTTCGGCCTGCCAGCTATCTGCAGACGTTCGCACTTTCGGAGCAGGGCTGCGAAAGGAGCCTGGCTGGGGCACCAACTTTCCCAGGCTACGTTTGAAGTTTGAGGTTGCAAGACAAGCAAGCAGCCCCGTTCTCTGTGCCTCTGTGCGAGCACTGCCATGGGCAGATGAGGCTGAGCAACAGCTTTCCAGGATAGCCCCTTCTGCCTGCCAGCTATCTGCAGACGTTCGCACTTTCGGAGCAGGGCTGTGATAGGAGCCTGGCAGGGACACCACCATTCCCAGCATGTGTTTGAAGTTTCAAGTGGCAAGATAAGCAAGCAGCCCCATTCTCTGTGCCTCTGTGCGAGCACTGCCATGGGCAGATGAGGCTGAGCAACAGCTTTCCAGGATAGCCCCTTCTGCCTGCCAGCTATCTGCAGACGTTCGCACTTTCGGAGCAGGGCGGCGAAAGAAGCCTGGCTGGGACACCAACTTTCCCAGGCTACGTTGGAAGTTTCAAGTGGCAAGATAAGCAAGTATCCCCATTCTCTGTGCCTCTCTGCGAACAGTGCCATGGGCAGATGAGGCTGAGCAACAGCTTTCCAGGATAGCCCCTTCTGGCTGCCAGCTATCTGCAGACGTTCGCACTTTCGGAGCAGGGCTGCGAAAGGAGCCTGGCTGGGACACCAACTTTCCCAGGCTACGTTTGAAGTTTGAGGTGGCAAGACAAGCAAGCAGCCCCGTTCTCTGTGCCTCTGTGCGAGCACTGCCATGGGCAGATGAGGCTGAGCAACAGCTTTCCAGGATAGCCCCTTCTGCCTGCCAGCTATCTGCAGACGTTCGCACTTTCGGAGCAGGGCTGCGAAAGGAGCCTGGCTGGGACACCAACTTTCCCAGGCTACGTTGGAAGTTTTAGATGGCAAGACAAGAAAGCAGTCCCGTTCTCTGTGTCTCTGTGCGAGCACTGCCATGGGCAGATGAGGCTGAGCAACAGCTTTCCAGGCTAGCCCCTTCTGGCTGCCAGCTATCTGCAGACGTTCTCATTTCAAGAGCAGGGCTGCGAAAGGAGCCTAGCAGGTACACCATCTTTCCCAGGCTACGTTTGAAGTTTGAGGTGGCAAGATAAGCAAGCAGCCCCATTCTCTGTGCCTCTGTGCGAGCACTGCCATGGGCAGATGAGGCTGAGCAACAGCTTTCCAGGATAGCCCCTTCTGCCTGCCAGCTATCTGCAGACGTTCGCACTTTCGGAGCAGGGCTGCGAAAGTAGCCTGGCTGGGACACCAACTTTCCCAGGCTACGTTTGAAGTTTGAGGTGGCAAGACAAGCAAGCAGCCCCATTCTCTGTGCCTCTGTGCGCGCACTGCCATGGGCAGATGAGGCTGAGCAACAGCTTTCCAGGCTAGCCCCTTCTGCCTGCCAGCTATCCTCAGACGTTCGCACTTTCGGAGCAGGGCTGCGAAAGGAGCCTGGCAGGGACACCACCATTCCCAGCATGCGTTTGAAGTTTCAAGTGGCAAGATAAGCAAGCAGCCCCATTCTCTGTGCCTCTATGCGAACAGTGCCATGGGCAGATGAGGCTGAGCAACAGCTTTCCAGGATAGCCCCTTCTGCCTGCCAGCTATCTGCAGACGTTCGCACTTTAGGAGCAGGGCGGCGAAAGAAGCCTGGCTGGGACACCAACTTTCCCAGGCTACGTTGGAAGTTTCAAGTGGCAAGATAAGCAAGTATCCCCATTCTCTGTGCCTCTCTGCGAACAGTGCCATGGGCAGATGAGGCTGAGCAACAGCTTTCCAGGATAGCCCCTTCGGCCTGCCAGCTATATGCAGACGTTCGCACTTTCGGAGCAGGGCTGCGAAAGGAGCCTGGCTGGGACACCAACTTTCCCAGGCTACGTTTGAAGTTTGAGGTGGCAAGACAAGAAAGCAGCCCCATTCTCTGTGCCTCTGTGCGAGCACTGCCATGGGCAGATGAGGCTGAGCAACAGCTTTCCAGGCTAGCCCCTTCTGCCTGCCAGCTATCTGCAGACGTTCGCACTTTCGGAGCAGGGCTGCGAAAGGAGCCTGGCTGGGACACCAACTTTCCCAGGCTACGTTTGAAGTTTCAAGTGGCAAGATAAGCAAGCAGCCCCATTCTCTGTGCCTCTATGCGAACAGTGCCATGGGCAGATGAGGCTGAGCAACAGCTTTCCAGCCTAGCCCCTTCTGGCTGCCAGCTATCTGCAGACGTTCTCATTTAAAGAGCAGGGCTGCGAAAGGAGCCTAGCAGGTACACCATCTTTCCCAGGCTACGTTTGAAGTTTGAGGTGGCAAGACAAGCAAGCAGCCCCGTTCTCTGTGCCTCTGTGCGAGCACTGCCATGGGCAGATGAGGCTGAGCAACAGCTTTCCAGGATAGCCCCTTCTGGCTGCCAGCTATCTGCAGACGTTCGCACTTTCGGAGCAGGGCAGCGAAAGGAGCCTGGCTGGGACACCAACTTTCCCAGGCTACGTTTGAAGTTTGAGGTTGCAAGACAAGCAAGCAGCCCCGTTCTCTGTGCCTCTGTGCGAGCACTGCCATGGGCAGATGAGGCTGAGCAACAGCTTTCCAGGATAGCCCCTTCTGCCTGCCAGCTATCTGCAGACGTTCGCACTTTCGGAGCAGGGCTGTGATAGGAGCCTGGCAGGGACACCACCATTCCCAGCATGTGTTTGAAGTTTCAAGTGGCAAGATAAGCAAGCAGCCCCATTCTCTGTGCCTCTGTGCGAGCACTGCCATGGGCAGATGAGGCTGAGCAACAGCTTTCCAGGATAGCCCCTTCTGCCTGCCAGCTATCTGCAGACGTTCGCACTTTCGGAGCAGGGCGGCGAAAGAAGCCTGGCTGGGACACCAACTTTCCCAGGCTACGTTGGAAGTTTCAAGTGGCAAGATAAGCAAGTATCCCCATTCTCTGTGCCTCTCTGCGAACAGTGCCATGGGCAGATGAGGCTGAGCAACAGCTTTCCAGGATAGCCCCTTCTGCCTGCCAGCTATCTGCAGATGTTCGCACTTTCGGAGCAGGGCAGCGAAAGGAGCCTGGCTGGGACACCATCTTTCCCAAGCTGCGTTTGAAGTTTGAGGTGGCAAGACAAGCAAGCAGCCCCATTCTCTGTGCCTCTGTGCGAGCACTGCCATGGGCAGATGAGGCTGAGCAACAGCTTTCCAGGCTAGCCCCTTCTGCCTGCCAGCTATCTGCAGACGTTCGCACTTTCGGAGCAGGGCTGCGAAAGGAGCCTGGCTGGGACACCAACTTTCCCAGGCTACGTTTGAAGTTTCAAGTGGCAAGATAAGCAAGCAGCCCCATTCTCTGTGCCTCTATGCGAACAGTGCCATGGGCAGATGAGGCTGAGCAACAGCTTTCCAGCCTAGCCCCTTCTGGCTGCCAGCTATCTGCAGACGTTCTCATTTCAAGAGCAGGGCTGCGAAAGGAGCCTAGCAGGTACACCATCTTTCCCAGGCTACGTTTGAAGTTTGAGGTGGCAAGACAAGCAAGCAGCCCCGTTCTCTGTGCCTCTGTGCGAGCACTGCCATGGGCAGATGAGGCTGAGCAACAGCTTTCCAGGATAGCCCCTTCTGGCTGCCAGCTATCTGCAGACGTTCGCACTTTCGGAGCAGGGCTGCGAAAGGAGCCTGGCTGGGACACCACCTTTCCCAGGCTACGTTTGAAGTTTGAGGTTGCAAGACAAGCAAGCAGCCCCGTTCTCTGTGCCTCTGTGCGAGCACTGCCATGGGCAGATGAGGCTGAGCAACAGCTTTCCAGGATAGCCCCTTCTGCCTGCCAGCTATCTGCAGACGTTCGCACTTTCGGAGCAGGGCTGTGATAGGAGCCTGGCAGGGACACCACCATTCCCAGCATGTGTTTGAAGTTTCAAGTGGCAAGATAAGCAAGCAGCCCCATTCTCTGTGCCTCTGTGCGAGCACTGCCATGGGCAGATGAGGCTGAGCAACAGCTTTCCAGGATAGCCCTTCTGCCTGCCAGCTATCTGCAGACGTTCGCACTTTCGGAGCAGGGCGGCGAAAGAAGCCTGGCTGGGACACCAACTTTCCCAGGCTACGTTGGAAGTTTCAAGTGGCAAGATAAGCAAGTATCCCCATTCTCTGTGCCTCTCTGCGAACAGTGCCATGGGCAGATGAGGCTGAGCAACAGCTTTCCAGGCTAGCCCCTTCTGCCTGCCAGCTATCTGCAGACGTTCGCACTTTCGGAGCAGGGCTGCGAAAGGAGCCTGGCTGGGACACCAACTTTCCCAGGCTACGTTGGAAGTTTCAAGTGGCAAGATAAGCAAGTATCCCCACTCTCTGTGCCTCTCTGCGAGCACTGCCATGGGCAGATGAGGCTGAGCAACAGCTTTCCAGGCTAGCCCCTTCTGGCTGCCAGCTATCTGCAGACGTTCTCATTTCAAGAGCAGGGCTGCGAAAGGAGCCTAGCAGGTACACCATCTTTCCCAGGCTACGTTTGAAGTTTGAGGTGGCAAGATAAGCAAGCAGCCCCATTCTCTGTGCCTCTGTGCGAGCACTGCCATGGGCAGATGAGGCTGAGCAACAGCTTTCCAGGATAGCCCCTTCTGGCTGCCAGCTATCTGCAGACGTTCGCACTTTCGGAGCAGGGCTGCGAAAGGAGCCTGGCTGGGACACCAACTTTCCCAGGCTACGTTTGAAGTTTGAGGTGGCAAGACAAGCAAGCAGCCCCGTTCTCTGTGCCTCTGTGCGAGCACTGCCATGGGCAGATGAGGCTGAGCAATAGCTTTCCAGGCTAGCCCCTTCTGCCTGCCAGCTATCTGCAGACGTTCGCACTTTCGGAGCAGGGCTGCGAAAGGAGCCTGGCTGGGACACCAACTTTCCCAGGCTACGTTTGAAGTTTCAAGTGGCAAGATAAGCAAGCAGCCCCATTCTCTGTGCCTCTATGCGAACAGTGCCATGGGCAGATGAGGCTGAGCAACAGCTTTCCAGCCTAGCCCCTTCTGGCTGCCAGCTATCTGCAGACGTTCTCATTTCAAGAGCAGGGCTGCGAAAGGAGCCTAGCAGGTACACCATCTTTCCCAGGCTACGTTTGAAGTTTGAGGTGGCAAGACAAGCAAGCAGCCCCGTTCTCTGTGCCTCTGTGCGAGCACTGCCATGGGCAGATGAGGCTGAGCAACAGCTTTCCAGGATAGCCCCTTCTGGCTGCCAGCTATCTGCAGACGTTCGCACTTTCGGAGCAGGGCTGCGAAAGGAGCCTGGCTGGGACACCAACTTTCCCAGGCTACGTTTGAAGTTTGAGGTTGCAAGACAAGCAAGCAGCCCCGTTCTCTGTGCCTCTGTGCGAGCACTGCCATGGGCAGATGAGGCTGAGCAACAGCTTTCCAGGATAGCCCCTTCTGCCTGCCAGCTATCTGCAGACGTTCGCACTTTCGGAGCAGGGCTGTGATAGGAGCCTGGCAGGGACACCACCATTCCCAGCATGTGTTTGAAGTTTCAAGTGGCAAGATAAGCAAGCAGCCCCATTCTCTGTGCCTCTGTGCGAGCACTGCCATGGGCAGATGAGGCTGAGCAACAGCTTTCCAGGATAGCCCCTTCTGCCTGCCAGCTATCTGCAGACGTTCGCACTTTCGGAGCAGGGCGGCGAAAGAAGCCTGGCTGGGACACCAACTTTCCCAGGCTACGTTGGAAGTTTCAAGTGGCAAGATAAGCAAGTATCCCCACTCTCTGTGCCTCTCTGCGAGCACTGCCATGGGCAGATGAGGCTGAGCAACAGCTTTCCAGGCTAGCCCCTTCTGGCTGCCAGCTATCTGCAGACGTTCTCATTTCAAGAGCAGGGCTGCGAAAGGAGCCTAGCAGGTACACCATCTTTCCCAGGCTACGTTTGAAGTTTGAGGTGGCAAGATAAGCAAGCAGCCCCATTCTCTGTGCCTCTGTGCGAGCACTGCCATGGGCAGATGAGGCTGAGCAACAGCTTTCCAGGATAGCCCCTTCTGGCTGCCAGCTATCTGCAGACGTTCGCACTTTCGGAGCAGGGCTGCGAAAGGAGCCTGGCTGGGACACCAACTTTCCCAGGCTACGTTTGAAGTTTGAGGTGGCAAGACAAGCAAGCAGCCCCGTTCTCTGTGCCTCTGTGCGAGCACTGCCATGGGCAGATGAGGCTGAGCAATAGCTTTCCAGGATAGCCCCTTCTGCCTGCCAGCTATCTGCAGACGTTCGCACTTTCGGAGCAGGGCTGTGATAGGAGCCTGGCAGGGACACCAACTTTCCCAGGCTACGTTTGAAGTTTGAGGTTGCAAGACAAGCAAGCAGCCCCGTTCTCTGTGCCTCTGTGCGAGCACTGCCATGGGCAGATGAGGCTGAGCAACAGCTTTCCAGGATAGCCCCTTCTGCCTGCCAGCTATCTGCAGACGTTCGCAGTTTCGGAGCAGGGCTGTGATAGGAGCCTGGCAGGGACACCACCATTCCCAGCATGTGTTTGAAGTTTCAAGTGGCAAGATAAGCAAGCAGCCCCATTCTCTGTGCCTCTGTGCGAGCACTGCCATGGGCAGATGAGGCTGAGCAACAGCTTTCCAGGATAGCCCCTTCTGCCTGCCAGCTATCTGCAGACGTTCGCACTTTCGGAGCAGGGCGGCGAAAGAAGCCTGGCTGGGACACCAACTTTCCCAGGCTACGTTGGAAGTTTCAAGTGGCAAGATAAGCAAGTATCCCCATTCTCTGTGCCTCTCTGCGAACAGTGCCATGGGCAGATGAGGCTGAGCAACAGCTTTCCAGGCTAGCCCCTTCTGCCTGCCAGCTATCTGCAGACGTTCGCACTTTCGGAGCAGGGCGGCGAAAGAAGCCTGGCTGGGACACCAACTTTCCCAGGCTACGTTGGAAGTTTCAAGTGGCAAGATAAGCAAGTATCCCCACTCTCTGTGCCTCTCTGCGAGCACTGCCATGGGCAGATGAGGCTGAGCAACAGCTTTCCAGGCTAGCCCCTTCTGGCTGCCAGCTATCTGCAGACGTTCTCATTTCAAGAGCAGGGCTGCGAAAGGAGCCTAGCAGGTACACCATCTTTCCCAGGCTACGTTTGAAGTTTGAGGTGGCAAGATAAGCAAGCAGCCCCATTCTCTGTGCCTCTGTGCGAGCACTGCCATGGGCAGATGAGGCTGAGCAACAGCTTTCCAGGATAGCCCCTTCTGGCTGCCAGCTATCTGCAGACGTTCGCACTTTCGGAGCAGGGCTGCGAAAGGAGCCTGGCTGGGACACCAACTTTCCCAGGCTACGTTTGAAGTTTGAGGTGGCAAGACAAGCAAGCAGCCCCGTTCTCTGTGCCTCTGTGCGAGCACTGCCATGGGCAGATGAGGCTGAGCAATAGCTTTCCAGGCTAGCCCCTTCTGCCTGCCAGCTATCTGCAGATGTTCGCACTTTCGGAGCAGGGCAGCGAAAGGAGCCTGGCTGGGACACCATCTTTCCCAAGCTGCGTTTGAAGTTTGAGGTGGCAAGACAAGCAAGCAGCCCCATTCTCTGTGCCTCTGTGCGAGCACTGCCATGGGCAGATGAGGCTGAGCAACAGCTTTCCAGGCTAGCCCCTTCTGCCTGCCAGCTATCTGCAGACGTTCGCACTTTCGGAGCAGGGCTGCGAAAGGAGCCTGGCTGGGACACCAACTTTCCCAGGCTACGTTTGAAGTTTCAAGTGGCAAGATAAGCAAGCAGCCCCATTCTCTGTGCCTCTATGCGAACAGTGCCATGGGCAGATGAGGCTGAGCAACAGCTTTCCAGCCTAGCCCCTTCTGGCTGCCAGCTATCTGCAGACGTTCTCATTTCAAGAGCAGGGCTGCGAAAGGAGCCTAGCAGGTACACCATCTTTCCCAGGCTACGTTTGAAGTTTGAGGTGGCAAGACAAGCAAGCAGCCCCGTTCTCTGTGCCTCTGTGCGAGCACTGCCATGGGCAGATGAGGCTGAGCAACAGCTTTCCAGGATAGCCCCTTCTGGCTGCCAGCTATCTGCAGACGTTCGCACTTTCGGAGCAGGGCTGCGAAAGGAGCCTGGCTGGGACACCAACTTTCCCAGGCTACGTTTGAAGTTTGAGGTTGCAAGACAAGCAAGCAGCCCCGTTCTCTGTGCCTCTGTGCGAGCACTGCCATGGGCAGATGAGGCTGAGCAACAGCTTTCCAGGATAGCCCCTTCTGCCTGCCAGCTATCTGCAGACGTTCGCACTTTCGGAGCAGGGCTGTGATAGGAGCCTGGCAGGGACACCACCATTCCCAGCATGTGTTTGAAGTTTCAAGTGGCAAGATAAGCAAGCAGCCCCATTCTCTGTGCCTCTGTGCGAGCACTGCCATGGGCAGATGAGGCTGAGCAACAGCTTTCCAGGATAGCCCCTTCTGCCTGCCAGCTATCTGCAGACGTTCGCACTTTCGGAGCAGGGCGGCGAAAGAAGCCTGGCTGGGACACCAACTTTCCCAGGCTACGTTGGAAGTTTCAAGTGGCAAGATAAGCAAGTATCCCCATTCTCTGTGCCTCTCTGCGAACAGTGCCATGGGCAGATGAGGCTGAGCAACAGCTTTCCAGGCTAGCCCCTTCTGCCTGCCAGCTATCTGCAGACGTTCGCACTTTCGGAGCAGGGCTGCGAAAGGAGCCTGGCTGGGACACCAACTTTCCCAGGCTACGTTGGAAGTTTCAAGTGGCAAGATAAGCAAGTATCCCCACTCTCTGTGCCTCTCTGCGAGCACTGCCATGGGCAGATGAGGCTGAGCAACAGCTTTCCAGGCTAGCCCCTTCTGGCTGCCAGCTATCTGCAGACGTTCTCATTTCAAGAGCAGGGCTGCGAAAGGAGCCTAGCAGGTACACCATCTTTCCCAGGCTACGTTTGAAGTTTGAGGTGGCAAGATAAGCAAGCAGCCCCATTCTCTGTGCCTCTGTGCGAGCACTGCCATGGGCAGATGAGGCTGAGCAACAGCTTTCCAGGATAGCCCCTTCTGGCTGCCAGCTATCTGCAGACGTTCGCACTTTCGGAGCAGGGCTGCGAAAGTAGCCTGGCTGGGACACCAACTTTCCCAGGCTACGTTTGAAGTTTGAGGTGGCAAGACAAGCAAGCAGCCCCATTCTCTGTGCCTCTGTGCGCGCACTGCCATGGGCAGATGAGGCTGAGCAACAGCTTTCCAGGCTAGCCCCTTCTGCCTGCCAGCTATCCTCAGACGTTCGCACTTTCGGAGCAGGGCTGCGAAAGGAGCCTGGCAGGGACACCAACTTTCCCAGCATGCGTTTGAAGTTTCAAGTGGCAAGATAAGCAAGCAGCCCCATTCTCTGTGCCTCTATGCGAACAGTGCCATGGGCAGATGAGGCTGAGCAACAGCTTTCCAGGATAGCCCCTTCTGGCTGCCAGTTATCTGCAGAAGTTCTCATTTCAAGAGCAGGGCTGCGAAAGGAGCCTAGCAGGTACACCATCTTTCCCAGGCTACGTTTGAAGTTTGAGGTGGCAAGACAAGCAAGCAGCCCCGTTCTCTGTGCCTCTATGCCAGCACTACCATGGGCAGATGAGGCTGAGCAACAGCTTTCCAGGATAGCCCCTTCTGCCTGCCAGCTATCTGCAGACGTTCGCACTTTCGGAGCAGGGCTGCGAAAGGAGCCTGGCTGGGACACCAACTTTCCCAGGCTACGTTTGAAGTTTGAAGTGGCAAGACAAGCAAACAGCCCCATTCTCTGTGCCTCTGTGCGCGCACTGCCATGGGCAGATGAGGCTGAGCAACAGCTTTCCAGGCTAGCCCCTTCTGCCTGCCAGCTATCTGCAGACGTTGCACTTTCAGAGCAGGGCTGCGAAAGGAGCCTGGCAGGGACACCACCATTCCCAGCATGCGTTTGAAGTTTCAAGTGGCAAGATAAGCAAGCAGCCCCATTCTCTGTGCCTCTATGCGAACAGTGCCATGGGCAGATGAGGCTGATTAACAGCTTTCCAGGATAGCCCCTTCTGGCTGCCAGCTATCTGCAGACGTTCGCACTTTCGGAGCAGGGCTGCGAAAGGAGCCTGGCTGGGACACCAACTTTCCCAGGCTACGTTGGAAGTTTGAGATGGCAAGACAAGCAAGCAGTCCCGTTCTCTGTGTCTCTGTGCGAGCACTGCCATGGGCAGATGAGGCTGAGCATCAGCTTTCCAGGCTAGCCCCTTCTGCCTGCCAGCTATCTGCAGACGTTCGCACTTTCGGAGCAGGGCCGCGAAAGGAGCCTGGCAGGGACACCAACTTTCCCAGGCTACGTTTGAAGTTTGAGGTGGGAAGACAAGCAAGCAGCCCCATTCTCTGTGCCTCTGTGCGCGCACTGCCATGGGCAGATGAGGCTGAGCAACAGCTTTCCAGGCTAGCCCCTTCTGGCTGCCAGTTATCTGCAGAAGTTCTCATTTCAAGAGCAGGGCTGCGAAAGGAGCCTAGCAGGTACACCATCTTTCCCAGGCTACATTTGAAGTTTGAGGTGGCAAGACAAGCAAGCAGCCCCGTTCTCTGTGCCTCTATGCCAGCACTGCCATGGGCAGATGAGGCTGAGCAACAGCTTTCCAGGATAGCCCCTTCTGCCTGCCAGCTATCTGCAGACGTTCGCACTTTCGGAGCAGGGCTGCGAAAGGAGCCTGGCTGGGACACCAACTTTCCCAGGCTACGTTTGAAGTTTGAAGTGGCAAGACAAGCAAGCAGCCCCATTCTTGGTGCCTCTGTGCGCGCACTGCCATGGGCAGATGAGGCTGAGCAACAGCTTTCCAGGCTAGCCCCTTCTGCCTGCCAGCTATCTGCAGACGTTCGCACTTTCAGAGCAGGGCTGCGAAAGGAGCCTGGCAGGGACACCACCATTCCCAGCATGCGTTTGAAGTTTCAAGTGGCAAGATAAGCAAGCAGCCCCATTCTCTGTGCCTCTATGCGAACAGTGCCATGGGCAGATGAGGCTGAGCAACAGCTTTCCAGGATAGCCCCTTCTGGCTGCCAGCTATCTGCAGACGTTCGCACTTTCGGAGCAGGGCTGTGATAGGAGCCTGGCAGGGACACCACCATTCCCAGCATGCGTTTGAAGTTTCAAGTGGCAAGACAAGCAAGGAGCCCCATTCTCTGTGCCTCTCTGCGAACAGTGCCATGGGCAGATGAGGCTGAGCAACAGCTTTCCAGGCTAGCCCCTTCTGCCTGCCAGCTATCTGCAGACGTTCGCACTTTCGGAGCAGGGCTGCGAAAGGAGCCTGGCTGGGACACCAACTTTCCCAGGCTACGTTGGAAGTTTCAAGTGGCAAGATAAGCAAGTATCCCCACTCTCTGTGCCTCTCTGCAAGCACTGCCATGGGCAGATGAGGCTGAGCAACAGCTTTCCAGGCTAGCCCCTTCTGGCTGCCAGCTATCTGCAGACGTTCTCATTTCAAGAGCAGGGCTGCGAAAGGAGCCTAGCAGGTACACCATCTTTCCCAGGCTACGTTTGAAGTTTGAGGTGGCAAGATAAGCAAGCAGCCCCATTCTCTGTGCCTCTGTGCGAGCACTGCCATGGGCAGATGAGGCTGAGCAACAGCTTTCCAGGATAGCCCCTTCTGGCTGCCAGCTATCTGCAGACGTTCGCACTTTCGGAGCAGGGCTGCGAAAGGAGCCTGGCTGGGACACCAACTTTCCCAGGCTACGTTTGAAGTTTGAGGTGGCAAGACAAGCAAGCAGCCCCATTCTCTGTGCCTCTGTGCGCGCACTGCCATGGGCAGATGAGGCTGAGCAACAGCTTTCCAGGCTAGCCCCTTCTGCCTGCCAGCTATCCTCAGACGTTCGCACTTTCGGAGCAGGGCTGCGAAAGGAGCCTGGCAGGGACACCAACTTTCCCAGCATGCGTTTGAAGTTTCAAGTGGCAAGATAAGCAAGCAGCCCCATTCTCTGTGCCTCTATGCGAACAGTGCCATGGGCAGATGAGGCTGAGCAACAGCTTTCCAGGATAGCCCCTTCTGGCTGCCAGTTATCTGCAGAAGTTCTCATTTCAAGAGCAGGGCTGCGAAAGGAGCCTAGCAGGTACACCATCTTTCCCAGGCTACGTTTGAAGTTTGAGGTGGCAAGACAAGCAAGCAGCCCCGTTCTCTGTGCCTCTATGCCAGCACTACCATGGGCAGATGAGGCTGAGCAACAGCTTTCCAGGATAGCCCCTTCTGCCTGCCAGCTATCTGCAGACGTTCGCACTTTCGGAGCAGGGCTGCGAAAGGAGCCTGGCTGGGACACCAACTTTCCCAGGCTACGTTTGAAGTTTGAAGTGGCAAGACAAGCAAACAGCCCCATTCTCTGTGCCTCTGTGCGCGCACTGCCATGGGCAGATGAGGCTGAGCAACAGCTTTCCAGGCTAGCCCCTTCTGCCCGCCAGCTATCTGCAGACGTTGCACTTTCAGAGCAGGGCTGCGAAAGGAGCCTGGCAGGGACACCACCATTCCCAGCATGCGTTTGAAGTTTCAAGTGGCAAGATAAGCAAGCAGCCCCATTCTCTGTGCCTCTATGCGAACAGTGCCATGGGCAGATGAGGCTGAGCAACAGCTTTCCAGGATAGCCCCTTCTGGCTGCCAGCTATCTGCAGACGTTCGCACTTTCGGAGCAGGGCTGCGAAAGGAGCCTGGCTGGGACACCAACTTTCCCAGGCTACGTTGGAAGTTTGAGATGGCAAGACAAGCAAGCAGTCCCGTTCTCTGTGCCTCTGTGCGAGCACTGCCATGGGCAGATGAGGCTGAGCATCAGCTTTCCAGGCTAGCCCCTTCTGCCTGCCAGCTATCTGCAGACGTTCGCACTTTCGGAGCAGGGCCGCGAAAGGAGCCTGGCAGGGACACCAACTTTCCCAGGCTACGTTTGAAGTTTGAGGTGGGAAGACAAGCAAGCAGCCCCATTCTCTGTGCCTCTGTGCGCGCACTGCCATGGGCAGATGAGGCTGAGCAACAGCTTTCCAGGCTAGCCCCTTCTGGCTGCCAGTTATCTGCAGAAGTTCTCATTTCAAGAGCAGGGCTGCGAAAGGAGCCTAGCAGGTACACCATCTTTCCCAGGCTACGTTTGAAGTTTGAGGTGGCAAGACAAGCAAGCAGCCCCGTTCTCTGTGCCTCTATGCCAGCACTGCCATGGGCAGATGAGGCTGAGCAACAGCTTTCCAGGATAGCCCCTTCTGCCTGCCAGCTATCTGCAGACGTTCGCACTTTCGGAGCAGGGCTGCGAAAGGAGCCTGGCTGGGACACCAACTTTCCCAGGCTACGTTTGAAGTTTGAAGTGGCAAGACAAGCAAGCAGCCCCATTCTTGGTGCCTCTGTGCGCGCACTGCCATGGGCAGATGAGGCTGAGCAACAGCTTTCCAGGCTAGCCCCTTCTGCCTGCCAGCTATCTGCAGACGTTCGCACTTTCAGAGCAGGGCTGCGAAAGGAGCCTGGCAGGGACACCACCATTCCCAGCATGCGTTTGAAGTTTCAAGTGGCAAGATAAGCAAGCAGCCCCATTCTCTGTGCCTCTATGCGAACAGTGCCATGGGCAGATGAGGCTGAGCAACAGCTTTCCAGGATAGCCCCTTCTGGCTGCCAGCTATCTGCAGACGTTCGCACTTTCGGAGCAGGGCTGCGAAAGGAGCCTGGCTGGGACACCACCATTCCCAGCATGCGTTTGAAGTTTCAAGTGGCAAGATAAGCAAGCAGTCCCGTTCTCTGTGTCTCTGTGCGAGCACTGCCATGGGCAGATGAGGCTGAGCATCAGCTTTCCAGGCTAGCCCCTTCTGCCTGCCAGCTATCTGCAGACGTTCGCACTTTCGGAGCAGGGCCGCTAAAGGAGCCTGGCAGGGACACCAACTTTCCCAGGCTACGTTTGAAGTTTGAGGTGGGAAGACAAGCAAGCAGCCCCATTCTCTGTGCCTCTGTGCGCGCACTGCCATGGGCAGATGAGGCTGAGCAACAGCTTTCCAGGCTAGTCCCTTCTGCCTGCCAGCTATCTGCAGACGTTCGCACTTTCGGAGCAGGGCTGTGATAGGAGCCTGGCAGGGACACCACCATTCCCAGCATGCGTTTGAAGTTTCAAGTGGCAAGACAAGCAAGGAGCCCCATTCTCTGTGCCTCTCTGCGAACAGTGCCATGGGCAGATGAGGCTGAGCAACAGCTTTCCAGGCTAGCCCCTTCTGCCTGCCAGCTATCTGCAGACGTTCGCACTTTCGGAGCAGGGCTGCGAAAGGAGCCTGGCTGGGACACCAACTTTCCCAGGCTACGTTGGAAGTTTCAAGTGGCAAGATAAGCAAGTATCCCCACTCTCTGTGCCTCTCTGCGAGCACTGCCATGGGCAGATGAGGCTGAGCAACAGCTTTCCAGGCTAGCCCCTTCTGGCTGCCAGCTATCTGCAGACGTTCTCATTTCAAGAGCAGGGCTGCGAAAGGAGCCTAGCAGGTACACCATCTTTCCCAGGCTACGTTTGAAGTTTGAGGTGGCAAGATAAGCAAGCAGCCCCATTCTCTGTGCCTCTGTGCGAGCACTGCCATGGGCAGATGAGGCTGAGCAACAGCTTTCCAGGATAGCCCCTTCTGCCTGCCAGCTATCTGCAGACGTTCGCACTTTCGGAGCAGGGCTGCGAAAGTAGCCTGGCTGGGACACCAACTTTCCCAGGCTACGTTTGAAGTTTGAGGTGGCAAGACAAGCAAGCAGCCCCATTCTCTGTGCCTCTATGCGAACAGTGCCATGGGCAGATGAGGCTGAGCAACAGCTTTCCAGGATAGCCCCTTCTGCCTGCCAGCTATCTGCAGACGTTCGCACTTTAGGAGCAGGGCGGCGAAAGAAGCCTGGCTGGGACACCAACTTTCCCAGGCTACGTTGGAAGTTTCAAGTGGCAAGATAAGCAAGTATCCCCATTCTCTGTGCCTCTCTGCGAACAGTGCCATGGGCAGATGAGGCTGAGCAACAGCTTTCCAGGATAGCCCCTTCGGCCTGCCAGCTATCTGCAGACGTTCGCACTTTCGGACCAGGGCTGCGAAAGGAGCCTGGCTGGGACACCAACTTTCCCAGGCTACGTTTGAAGTTTGAGGTGGCAAGACAAGAAAGCAGCCCCAGTCTCTGTGCCTCTGTGCGAGCACTGCCATGGGCAGATGAGGCTGAGCAACAGCTTTCCAGGATAGCCCCTTCTGCCTGCCAGCTATCTGCAGATGTTCGCACTTTCGGAGCAGGGCAGCGAAAGGAGCCTGGCTGGGACACCATCTTTCCCAGGCTGCGTTTGAAGTTTGAGGTGGCAAGACAAGCAAGCAGCCCCATTCTCTGTGCCTCTGTGCGAGCACTGCCATGGGCAGATGAGGCTGAGCAACAGCTTTCCAGGCTAGCCCCTTCTGCCTGCCAGCTATCTGCAGACGTTCACACTTTCGGAGCAGGGCTGCGAAAGGAGCCTGGCTGGGACACCAACTTTCCCAGGCTACGTTTGAAGTTTCAAGTGGCAAGATAAGCAAGCAGCCCCATTCTCTGTGCCTCTATGCGAACAGTGCCATGGGCAGATGAGGCTGAGCAACAGCTTTCCAGGCTAGCCCCTTCTGGCTGCCAGCTATCTGCAGACGTTCTCATTTCAAGAGCAGGGCTGCGAAAGGAGCCTAGCAGGTACACCATCTTTCCCAGGCTACGTTTGAAGTTTGAGGTGGCAAGACAAGCAAGCAGCCCCGTTCTCTGTGCCTCTATGCGAACAGTGCCATGGGCAGATGAGGCTGAGCAACAGCTTTCCAGGCTAGCCCCTTCTGGCTGCCAGCTATCTGCAGACGTTCTCATTTCAAGAGCAGGGCTGCGAAAGGAGCCTAGCAGGTACACCATCTTTCCCAGGCTACGTTTGAAGTTTGAGGTGGCAAGATAAGCAAGCAGCCCCATTCTCTGTGCCTCTGTGCGAGCACTGCCATGGGCAGATGAGGCTGAGCAACAGCTTTCCAGGATAGCCCCTTCTGCCTGCCAGCTATCTGCAGACGTTCGCACTTTCGGAGCAGGGCTGCGAAAGTAGCCTGGCTGGGACACCAACTTTCCCAGGCTACGTTTGAAGTTTGAGGTGGCAAGACAAGCAAGCAGCCCCATTCTCTGTGCCTCTATGCGAACAGTGCCATGGGCAGATGAGGCTGAGCAACAGCTTTCCAGGATAGCCCCTTCTGCCTGCCAGCTATCTGCAGACGTTCGCACTTTAGGAGCAGGGCGGCGAAAGAAGCCTGGCTGGGACACCAACTTTCCCAGGCTACGTTGGAAGTTTCAAGTGGCAAGATAAGCAAGTATCCCCATTCTCTGTGCCTCTCTGCGAACAGTGCCATGGGCAGATGAGGCTGAGCAACAGCTTTCCAGGATAGCCCCTTCGGCCTGCCAGCTATCTGCAGACGTTCGCACTTTCGGAGCAGGGCCGCGAAAGGAGCCTGGCTGGGACACCAACTTTCCCAGGCTACGTTTGAAGTTTGAGGTGGCAAGACAAGAAAGCAGCCCCAGTCTCTGTGCCTCTGTGCGAGCACTGCCATGGGCAGATGAGGCTGAGAACAGCTTTCCAGGATAGCCCCTTCTGCCTGCCAGCTATCTGCAGATGTTCGCACTTTCGGAGCAGGGCAGCGAAAGGAGCCTGGCTGGGACACCATCTTTCCCAGGCTGCGTTTGAAGTTTGAGGTGGCAAGACAAGCAATCAGCCCCATTCTCTGTGCCTCTGTGCGAGCACTGCCATGGGCAGATGAGGCTGAGCAACAGCTTTCCAGGCTAGCCCCTTCTGCCTGCCAGCTATCTGCAGACGTTCGCACTTTCGGAGCAGGGCTGCGAAAGGAGCCTGGCTGGGACACCAACTTTCCCAGGCTACGTTTGAAGTTTCAAGTGGCAAGATAAGCAAGCAGCCCCATTCTCTGTGCCTCTATGCGAACAGTGCCATGGGCAGATGAGGCTGAGCAACAGCTTTCCAGGCTAGCCCCTTCTGGCTGCCAGCTATCTGCAGACGTTCTCATTTCAAGAGCAGGGCTGCGAAAGGAGCCTAGCAGGTACACCATCTTTCCCAGGCTACGTTTGAAGTTTGAGGTGGCAAGACAAGCAAGCAGCCCCGTTCTCTGTGCCTCTATGCGAGCACTGCCATGGGCAGATGAGGCTGAGCAACAGCTTTCCAGGATAGCCCCTTCTGCCTGCCAGCTATCTGCAGACGTTCGCACTTTCGGAGCAGGGCTGCGAAAGGAGCCTGGCTGGGACACCAACTTTCCCAGGCTACGTTTGAAGTTTGAGGTGGCAAGACAAGCAAGTATCCCCACTCTCTGTGCCTCTGTGCGAGCACTGCCATGGGCAGATGAGGCTGAGCAACAGCTTTCCAGGATAGCCCCTTCTGTCTGCCAGCTATCTGCAGACGTTCTCATTTCAAGAGCACTGCTGCGAAAGGAGCCTGGCAGGGACACCACCATTCCCAGCATGCGTTTGAAGTTTCAAGTGGCAAG
This sequence comes from Opisthocomus hoazin, assembly GCF_030867145.1. Taxonomy (NCBI): domain Eukaryota; kingdom Metazoa; phylum Chordata; class Aves; order Opisthocomiformes; family Opisthocomidae; genus Opisthocomus; species Opisthocomus hoazin. The sequence continues at coordinate 1,136,807 of NC_134441.1, forward strand.
ATAAGCAAGCAGCCCCATTCTCTGTGCCTCTATGCGAACAGTGCCATGGGCAGATGAGGCTGAGAAACAGCTTTCCAGGCTAGCCCCTTCTGCCTGCCAGCTATCTGCAGACGTTCGCACTTTAGGAGCAGGGCTGCGAAAGAAGCCTGGCAGGGACACCATCTTTCCCAGGCTGCGTTTGAAGTTTGAGGTGGCAAGACAAGCAAGCAGCCCCATTCTCTGTGCCTCTGTGCGAGCACTGCCATGGGCAGATGAGGCTGAGCAACAGCTTTCCAGGCTAGCCCCTTCTGCCTGCCAGCTATCTGCAGACGTTCGCACTTTCGGAGCAGGGCTGTGATAGGAGCCTGGCAGGGACACCACCATTCCCAGCATGTGTTTGAAGTTTCAAGTGGCAAGATAAGCAAGCAGCCCCATTCTCTGTGCCTCTGTGCGAGCAGTGCCATGGGCAGATGAGGCTGAGCAACAGCTTTCCAGGCTAGCCCCTTCTGGCTGCCAGCTATCTGCAGACGTTCACACTTTCGGAGCAGGGCTGCGAAAGGAGCCTGGCTGGGACACCAACTTTCCCAGGCTACGTTTGAAGTTTGAGGTGGCAAGACAAGCAAGCAGCCCCATTCTCTGTGCCTCTGTGCGAGCACTGCCATGGGCAGATGAGGCTGAGCAACAGCTTTCCAGGATAGCCCCTTCTGGCTGCCAGCTATCTGCAGACGTTCGCACTTTCGGAGCAGGGCTGCGAAAGGAGCCTGGCTGGGACACCAACTTTCCCAGGCTACGTTGGAAGTTTGAGATGGCAAGACAAGCAAGCAGTCCCGTTCTCTGTGTCTCTGTGCGAGCACTGCCATGGGCAGATGAGGCTGAGCAACAGCTTTCCAGGCTAGCACCTTCTGGCTGCCAGCTATCTGCAGACGTTCGCACTTTCGGAGCAGGGCCGCGAAAGGAGCCTGGCAGGGACACCAACTTTCCCAGGCTACGTTTGAAGTTTGAGGTGGGAAGACAAGCAAGCAGCCCCATTCTCTGTGCCTCTGTGCGAGCACTGCCATGGGCAGATGAGGCTGAGCAACAGCTTTCCAGGCTAGTCCCTTCTGCCTGCCAGCTATCTGCAGACGTTCGCACTTTCGGAGCAGGGCTGTGATAGGAGCCTGGCAGGGACACCACCATTCCCAGCATGCGTTTGAAGTTTCAAGTGGCAAGACAAGCAAGGAGCCCCATTCTCTGTGCCTCTCTGCGAACAGTGCCATGGGCAGATGAGGCTGAGCAACAGCTTTCCAGGCTAGCCCCTTCTGCCTGCCAGCTATCTGCAGACGTTCGCACTTTCGGAGCAGGGCTGCGAAAGGAGCCTGGCTGGGACACCAACTTTCCCAGGCTACGTTGGAAGTTTCAAGTGGCAAGATAAGCAAGTATCCCCACTCTCTGTGCCTCTCTGCGAGCACTGCCATGGGCAGATGAGGCTGAGCAACAGCTTTCCAGGATAGCCCCTTCTGTCTGCCAGCTATCTGCAGACGTTCTCATTTCAAGAGCACTGCTGCGAAAGGAGCCTGGCAGGGACACCACCATTCCCAGCATGCGTTTGAAGTTTCAAGTGGCAAGATAAGCAAGCAGCCCCATTCTCTGTGCCTCTATGCGAACAGTGCCATGGGCAGATGAGGCTGAGCAACAGCTTTCCAGGATAGCCCCTTCTGCCTGCCAGCTATCTGCAGACGTTCGCACTTTAGGAGCAGGGCGGCGAAAGAAGCCTGGCAGGGACACCAACTTTCCCAGGCTGCGTTTGAGGTGGCAAGACAAGCAAGCAGCCCCATTCTCTGTGCCTCTGTGCGAGCACTGCCATGGGCAGATGAGGCTGAGCAACAGCTTTCCAGGCTAGCCCCTTCTGCCTGCCAGCTATCTGCAGACGTTCGCACTTTCGGAGCAGGGCTGCGAAAGGAGCCTGGCTGGGACACCAACTTTCCCAGGCTACGTTTGAAGTTTCAAGTGGCAAGATAAGCAAGTATGCCCATTCTCTGTGCCTCTATGCGAACAGTGCCATGGGCAGATGAGGCTGAGCAACAGCTTTCCAGGCTAGCCCCTTCTGCCTGCCAGCTATCTGCAGACGTTCGCACTTTCGGAGCAGGGCGGCGAAAGGAGCCTGGCTGGGACACCAACTTTCCCAGCATACGTTTGAAGTTTGAGGTGGCAAGACAAGCAAGCAGCCCCATTCTCTGTGCCTCTGTGCGAGCACTGCCATGGGCAGATGAGGCTGAGCAACAGCTTTCCAGGATAGCCCCTTCTGGCTGCCAGCTATCTGCAGACGTTCGCACTTTCGGAGCAGGGCTGTGATAGGAGCCTGGCAGGGACACAACCATTCCCAGCATGTGTTTGAAGTTTCAAGTGGCAAGATAAGCAAGCAGCCCCATTCTCTCTGCCTCTGTGCGAGCACTGCCATGGGCAGATGAGGCTGAGCAACAGCTTTCCAGGATAGCCCCTTCTGGCTGCCAGCTATCTGCAGACGTTCGCACTTTCGGAGCAGGGCTGCGAAAGGAGCCTGGCTGGGACACCAACTTTCCCAGGCTACGTTTGAAGTTTGAGGTGGCAAGACAAGCAAGCAGCCCCATTCTCTGTGCCTCTGTGCGAGCACTGCCATGGGCAGATGAGGCTGACCAACAGCTTTCCAGGACAGCCCCTTCTGGCTGACAGCTATCTGCAGACGTTCGCACTTTCGGAGCAGGGCTGCGAAAGGAGCCTGGCTGGGACACCAACTTTCCCAGGCTACGTTGGAAGTATGAGATTGCAAGACAAGCAAGCAGTCCCGTTCTCTGTGTCTCTGTGCGAGCACTGCCATGGGCAGATGAGGCTGAGCAACAGCTTTCCAGGCTAGCCCCTTCTGCCTGCCAGCTATCTGCAGACGTTCGCACTTTCGGAGCAGGGCCGCGAAAGGAGCCTGGCAGGGACACCAACTTTCCCAGGCTACGTTTGAAGTTTGAGGTGGGAAGACAACCAAGCAGCCCCATTCTCTGTGCCTCTGTGCGCGCACTGCCATGGGCAGATGAGGCTGAGCAACAGCTTTCCAGGCTAGTCCCTTCTGCCTGCCAGCTATCTGCAGACGTTCGCACTTTCGGAGCAGGGCTGTGATAGGAGCCTGGCAGGGACACCACCATTCCCAGCATGCGTTTGAAGTTTGAAGTGGCAAGACAAGCAAGGAGCCCCATTCTCTGTGCCTCTATGCGAACAGTGCCATGGGCAGATGAGGCTGAGCAACAGCTTTCCAGGCTAGCCCCTTCTGCCTGCCAGCTATCTGCAGACGTTCGCACTTTCGGAGCAGGGCTGCGAAAGGAGCCTGGCTGGGACACCAACTTTCCCAGCATACGTTTGAAGTTTGAGGTGGCAAGACAAGCAAGCAGCCCCATTCTCTGTGCCTCTGTGCGAGCACTGCCATGGGCAGATGAGGCTGAGCAACAGCTTTCCAGGATAGCCCCTTCTGGCTGCCAGCTATCTGCAGACGTTCGCACTTTCGGAGCAGGGCTGTGATAGGAGCCTGGCAGGGACACCACCATTCCCAGCATGTGTTTGAAGTTTCAAGTGGCAAGATAAGCAAGCAGCCCCATTCTCTGTGCCTCTGTGCGAGCACTGCCATGGGCAGATGAGGCTGAGCAACAGCTTTCCAGGCTAGCCCCTTCTGGCTGCCAGCTATCTGCAGACGTTCGCACTTTCGGAGCAGGGCTGCGAAAGGAGCCTGGCTGGGACACCAACTTTCCCAGCATACGTTTGAAGTTTGAGGTGGCAAGACAAGCAAGCAGCCCCATTCTCTGTGCCTCTGTGCGAGCACTGCCATGGGCAGATGAGGCTGACCAACAGCTTTCCAGGATAGCCCCTTCTGGCTGCCAGCTATCTGCAGACGTTCGCACTTTCGGAGCAGGGCTGCGAAAGGAGCCTGGCTGGGACACCAACTTTCCCAGGATACGTTGGAAGTTTGAGATGGCAAGACAAGCAAGCAGTCCCGTTCTCTGTGTCTCTGTGCGAGCACTGCCATGGGCAGATGAGGCTGAGCAACAGCTTTCCAGGATAGCCCCTTCTGGCTGCCAGCTATCTGCAGATGTTCGCACTTTCAAGAGCAGGGCAGCGAAAAAAGCCTGGCTGCGACACCATCTATCCCAGGCTACGTTTGAAGTTTGAGGTGGCAAGACAAGCAAGCAGCCCCATTCTCTGTGCCTCTCTGCGAGCACTGCCATGGGCAGATGAGGCTGAGCAAGAGCTTTCCAGGCTAGCCCCTTCTGCCTGCCAGCTATCTGCAGACGTTCGCACTTTCGGAGCAGGGCCGCGAAAGGAGCCTGGCAGGGACACCAACTTTCCCAGGCTACGTTGGAAGTTTCAAGTGGCAAGATAAGCAAGTATCCCCACTCTCTGTGCCTCTCTGTGAGCACTGCCATGGGCAGATGAGGCTGAGCAACAGCTTTCCAGGCTAGCCCCTTCTGGCTGCCAGCTATCTGCAGACGTTCTCATTTCAAGAGCAGGGCTGCGAAAGGAGCCTGGCAGGGACACCACCATTCCCAGCATGCGTTTGAAGTTTCAAGTGGCAAGATAAGCAAGCAGCCCCATTCTCTGTGCCTCTATGCGAACAGTGCCATGGGCAGATGAGGCTGAGCAACAGCTTTCCAGGATAGCCCCTTCTGGCTGCCAGCTATCTGCAGACGTTCGCACTTTCGGAGCAGGGCGGCGAAAGGAGCCTGGCAGGGACACCAACTTTCCCAGCATACGTTTGAAGTTTGAGGTGGCAAGACAAGCAATCAGCCCCATTCTCTGTGCCTCTGTGCGAGCACTGCCATGGGCAGATGAGGCTGAGCAACAGCTTTCCAGGATAGCCCCTTCTGGCTGCCAGCTATCTGCAGACGTTCGCACTTTCGGAGCAGGGCTGTGATAGGAGCCTGGCAGGGACACCACCATTCCCAGCATGCGTTTGAAGTTTCAAGTGGCAAGATAAGCAAGCAGCCCCATTCTCTGTGCCTCTGTGCGAGCACTGCCATGGGCAGATGAGGCTGAGCAACAGCTTTCCAGGCTAGCCCCTTCTGGCTGCCAGCTATCTGCAGACGTTCGCACTTTCGGAGCAGGGCTGCGAAAGGAGCCTGGCTGGGACACCAACTTTCCCAGGCTACGTTTGAAGTTTGAGGTGGCAAGACAAGCAAGCAGCCCCATTCTCTGTGCCTCTGTGCGAGCACTGCCATGGGCAGATGAGGCTGATCAACAGCTTTCCAGGATAGCCCCTTCTGGCTGCCAGCTATCTGCAGACGTTCGCACTTTCGGAGCAGGGCTGCGAAAGGAGCCTGGCTGGGACACCAACTTTCCCAGGCTACGTTTGAAGTTTGAGGTGGGAAGACAAGCAAGCAGCCCCATTCTCTGTGCCTCTGTGCGCGCACTGCCATGGGCAGATGAGGCTGAGCAACAGCTTTCCAGGCTAGTCCCTTCTGCCTGCCAGCTATATGCAGACGTTCGCACTTTCGGAGCAGGGCTGTGATAGGAGCCTGGCAGGGACACCACCATTCCCAGCATGCGTTTGAAGTTTCAAGTGGCAAGATAAGCAAGTATGCCCATTCTCTGTGCCTCTATGCGAACAGTGCCATGGGCAGATGAGGCTGAGCAACAGCTTTCCGGGCTAGCCCCTTCTGCCTGCCAGCTATCTGCAGACGTTCGCACTTTCGGAGCAGGGCTGCGAAAGGAGCCTGGCTGGGACACCAACTTTCCCAGCATACGTTTGAAGTTTGAGGTGGCAAGACAAGCAAGCAGCCCCATTCTCTGTGCCTCTGTGCGAGCACTGCCATGGGCAGATGAGGCTGATCAACAGCTTTCCAGGATAGCCCCTTCTGCCTGCCAGCTATCTGCAGACGTTCGCACTTTCGGAGCAGGGCTGCGAAAGGAGCCTGGCTGGGACACCAACTTTCCCAGGCTACGTTGGAAGTTTGAGATGGCAAGACAAGCAAGCAGTCCCGTTCTCTGTGTCTCTGTGCGAGCACTGCCATGGGCAGATGAGGCTGAGCAACAGCTTTCCAGGCTAGTCCCTTCTGCCTGCCAGCTATCTGCAGACGTTCGCACTTTCGGAGCAGGGCTGTGATAGGAGCCTGGCAGGGACACCACCATTCCCAGCATGCGTTTGAAGTTTGAAGTGGCAAGACAAGCAAGGAGCCCCATTCTCTGTGCCTCTATGCGAACAGTGCCATGGGCAGATGAGGCTGAGCAACAGCTTTCCAGGCTAGCCCCTTCTGCCTGCCAGCTATCTGCAGACGTTCGCACTTTCGGAGCAGGGCTCCGAAAGGAGCCTGGCTGGGACACCAACTTTCCCAGCATACGTTTGAAGTTTGAAGTGGCAAGACAAGCAAGCAGCCCCATTCTCTGTGCCTCTGTGCGAGCACTGCCATGGGCAGATGAGGCTGAGCAACAGCTTTCCAGGATAGCCCCTTCTGGCTGCCAGCTATCTGCAGACGTTCGCACTTTCGGAGCAGGGCTGTGATAGGAGCCTGGCAGGGACACCACCATTCCCAGCATGTGTTTGAAGTTTCAAGTGGCAAGATAAGCAAGCAGCCCCATTCTCTGTGCCTCTGTGCGAGCACTGCCATGGGCAGATGAGGCTGAGCAACAGCTTTCCAGGCTAGCCCCTTCTGGCTGCCAGCTATCTGCAGACGTTCGCACTTTCGGAGCAGGGCTGCGAAAGGAGCCTGGCTGGGACACCAACTTTCCCAGGCTACGTTTGAAGTTTGAGGTGGCAAGACAAGCAAGCAGCCCCATTCTCTGTGCCTCTGTGCGAGCACTGCCATGGGCAGATGAGGCTGACCAACAGCTTTCCAGGATAGCCCCTTCTGGCTGCCAGCTATCTGCAGACGTTCGCACTTTCGGAGCAGGGCTGCGAAAGGAGCCTGGCTGGGACACCAACTTTCCCAGGATACGTTGGAAGTTTGAGATGGCAAGACAAGCAAGCAGTCCCGTTCTCTGTGTCTCTGTGCGAGCACTGCCATGGGCAGATGAGGCTGAGCAACAGCTTTCCAGGATAGCCCCTTCTGGCTGCCAGCTATCTGCAGATGTTCGCACTTTCAAGAGCAGGGCAGCGAAAAAAGCCTGGCTGCGACACCATCTATCCCAGGCTACGTTTGAAGTTTGAGGTGGCAAGACAAGCAAGCAGCCCCATTCTCTGTGCCTCTCTGCGAGCACTGCCATGGGCAGATGAGGCTGAGCAAGAGCTTTCCAGGCTAGCCCCTTCTGCCTGCCAGCTATCTGCAGACGTTCGCACTTTCGGAGCAGGGCCGCGAAAGGAGCCTGGCAGGGACACCAACTTTCCCAGGCTACGTTGGAAGTTTCAAGTGGCAAGATAAGCAAGTATCCCCACTCTCTGTGCCTCTCTGTGAGCACTGCCATGGGCAGATGAGGCTGAGCAACAGCTTTCCAGGCTAGCCCCTTCTGGCTGCCAGCTATCTGCAGACGTTCTCATTTCAAGAGCAGGGCTGCGAAAGGAGCCTGGCAGGGACACCACCATTCCCAGCATGCGTTTGAAGTTTCAAGTGGCAAGATAAGCAAGCAGCCCCATTCTCTGTGCCTCTGTGCGAGCACTGCCATGGGCAGATGAGGCTGAGCAACAGCTTTCCAGGATAGCCCCTTCTGGCTGCCAGCTATCTGCAGACGTTCGCACTTTCGGAGCAGGGCGGCGAAAGGAGCCTGGCTGGGACACCAACTTTCCCAGCATACGTTTGAAGTTTGAGGTGGCAAGACAAGCAATCAGCCCCATTCTCTGTGCCTCTGTGCGAGCACTGCCATGGGCAGATGAGGCTGAGCAACAGCTTTCCAGGATAGCCCCTTCTGGCTGCCAGCTATCTGCAGACGTTCGCACTTTCGGAGCAGGGCTGTGATAGGAGCCTGGCAGGGACACCACCATTCCCAGCATGCGTTTGAAGTTTCAAGTGGCAAGATAAGCAAGCAGCCCCATTCTCTGTGCCTCTGTGCGAGCACTGCCATGGGCAGATGAGGCTGAGCAACAGCTTTCCAGGCTAGCCCCTTCTGGCTGCCAGCTATCTGCAGACGTTCGCACTTTCGGAGCAGGGCTGCGAAAGGAGCCTGGCTGGGACACCAACTTTCCCAGGCTACGTTTGAAGTTTGAGGTGGCAAGACAAGCAAGCAGCCCCATTCTCTGTGCCTCTGTGCGAGCACTGCCATGGGCAGATGAGGCTGATCAACAGCTTTCCAGGATAGCCCCTTCTGGCTGCCAGCTATCTGCAGACGTTCGCACTTTCGGAGCAGGGCTGCGAAAGGAGCCTGGCTGGGACACCAACTTTCCCAGGCTACGTTTGAAGTTTGAGGTGGGAAGACAAGCAAGCAGCCCCATTCTCTGTGCCTCTGTGCGCGCACTGCCATGGGCAGATGAGGCTGAGCAACAGCTTTCCAGGCTAGTCCCTTCTGCCTGCCAGCTATATGCAGACGTTCGCACTTTCGGAGCAGGGCTGTGATAGGAGCCTGGCAGGGACACCACCATTCCCAGCATGCGTTTGAAGTTTCAAGTGGCAAGATAAGCAAGTATGCCCATTCTCTGTGCCTCTATGCGAACAGTGCCATGGGCAGATGAGGCTGAGCAACAGCTTTCCGGGCTAGCCCCTTCTGCCTGCCAGCTATCTGCAGACGTTCGCACTTTCGGAGCAGGGCTGCGAAAGGAGCCTGGCTGGGACACCAACTTTCCCAGCATACGTTTGAAGTTTGAGGTGGCAAGACAAGCAAGCAGCCCCATTCTCTGTGCCTCTGTGCGAGCACTGCCATGGGCAGATGAGGCTGATCAACAGCTTTCCAGGATAGCCCCTTCTGGCTGCCAGCTATCTGCAGACGTTCGCACTTTCGGAGCAGGGCTGCGAAAGGAGCCTGGCTGGGACACCAACTTTCCCAGGCTACGTTGGAAGTTTGAGATGGCAAGACAAGCAAGCAGTCCCGTTCTCTGTGTCTCTGTGCGAGCACTGCCATGGGCAGATGAGGCTGAGCAACAGCTTTCCAGGCTAGCCCCTTCTGCCTGCCAGCTATCTGCAGACGTTCGCACTTTCGGAGCAGGGCTGCGAAAGGAGCCTGGCTGGGACACCAACTTTCCCAGGCTACGTTTGAAGTTTCAAGTGGCAAGATAAGCAAGCAGCCCCATTCTCTGTGCCTCTATGCGAACAGTGCCATGGGCAGATGAGGCTGAGCAACAGCTTTCCAGGCTAGCCCCTTCTGGCTGCCAGCTATCTGCAGACGTTCTCATTTCAAGAGCAGGGCTGCGAAAGGAGCCTAGCAGGTACACCATCTTTCCCAGGCTACGTTTGAAGTTTGAGGTGGCAAGACAAGCAAGCAGCCCCGTTCTCTGTGCCTCTATGCGAGCACTGCCATGGGCAGATGAGGCTGAGCAACAGCTTTCCAGGATAGCCCCTTCTGTCTGCCAGCTATCTGCAGACGTTCTCATTTCAAGAGCACTGCTGCGAAAGGAGCCTGGCAGGGACACCACCATTCCCAGCATGCGTTTGAAGTTTCAAGTGGCAAGATAAGCAAGCAGCCCCATTCTCTGTGCCTCTATGCGAACAGTGCCATGGGCAGATGAGGCTGAGAAACAGCTTTCCAGGCTAGCCCCTTCTGCCTGCCAGCTATCTGCAGACGTTCGCACTTTAGGAGCAGGGCGGCGAAAGAAGCCTGGCAGGGAAACCATCTTTCCCAGGCTGCGTTTGAAGTTTGAGGTGGCAAGACAAGCAAGCAGCCCCATTCTCTGTGCCTCTGTGCGAGCACTGCCATGGGCAGATGAGGCTGAGCAACAGCTTTCCAGGATAGCCCCTTCTGGCTGCCAGCTATCTGCAGACGTTCGCACTTTCGGAGCAGGGCTGCGAAAGGAGCCTGGCTGGGACACCAACTTTCCCAGGCTACGTTGGAAGTTTGAGATGGCAAGACAAGCAAGCAGTCCCGTTCTCTGTGTCTCTGTGCGAGCACTGCCATGGGCAGATGAGGCTGAGCAACAGCTTTCCAGGCTAGCACCTTCTGGCTGCCAGCTATCTGCAGACGTTCGCACTTTCGGAGCAGGGCCGCGAAAGGAGCCTGGCAGGGACACCAACTTTCCCAGGCTACGTTTGAAGTTTGAGGTGGGAAGACAAGCAAGCAGCCCCATTCTCTGTGCCTCTGTGCGAGCACTGCCATGGGCAGATGAGGCTGAGCAACAGCTTTCCAGGCTAGTCCCTTCTGCCTGCCAGCTATCTGCAGACGTTCGCACTTTCGGAGCAGGGCTGTGATAGGAGCCTGGCAGGGACACCACCATTCCCAGCATGCGTTTGAAGTTTCAAGTGGCAAGACAAGCAAGGAGCCCCATTCTCTGTGCCTCTCTGCGAACAGTGCCATGGGCAGATGAGGCTGAGCAACAGCTTTCCAGGCTAGCCCCTTCTGCCTGCCAGCTATCTGCAGACGTTCGCACTTTCGGAGCAGGGCTGCGAAAGGAGCCTGGCTGGGACACCAACTTTCCCAGGCTACGTTGGAAGTTTCAAGTGGCAAGATAAGCAAGTATCCCCACTCTCTGTGCCTCTCTGCGAGCACTGCCATGGGCAGATGAGGCTGAGCAACAGCTTTCCAGGATAGCCCCTTCTGTCTGCCAGCTATCTGCAGACGTTCTCATTTCAAGAGCACTGCTGCGAAAGGAGCCTGGCAGGGACACCACCATTCCCAGCATGCGTTTGAAGTTTCAAGTGGCAAGATAAGCAAGCAGCCCCATTCTCTGTGCCTCTATGCGAACAGTGCCATGGGCAGATGAGGCTGAGCAACAGCTTTCCAGGATAGCCCCTTCTGCCTGCCAGCTATCTGCAGACGTTCGCACTTTAGGAGCAGGGCGGCGAAAGAAGCCTGGCAGGGACACCATCTTTCCCAGGCTGCGTTTGAGGTGGCAAGACAAGCAAGCAGCCCCATTCTCTGTGCCTCTGTGCGAGCACTGCCATGGGCATATGAGGCTGAGCAACAGCTTTCCAGGCTAGCCCCTTCTGCCTGCCTGCTATCTGCAGACGTTCGCACTTTCGGAGCAGGGCTGCGAAAGGAGCCTGGCTGGGACACCAACTTTCCCAGGCTACGTTTGAAGTTTCAAGTGGCAAGATAAGCAAGTATGCCCATTCTCTGTGCCTCTATGCGAACAGTGCCATGGGCAGATGAGGCTGAGCAACAGCTTTCCAGGCTAGCCCCTTCTGCCTGCCAGCTATCTGCAGACGTTCGCACTTTCGGAGCAGGGCGGCGAAAGGAGCCTGGCTGGGACACCAACTTTCCCAGCATACGTTTGAAGTTTGAGGTGGCAAGACAAGCAAGCAGCCCCATTCTCTGTGCCTCTGTGCGAGCACTGCCATGGGCAGATGAGGCTGAGCAACAGCTTTCCAGGATAGCCCCTTCTGGCTGCCAGCTATCTGCAGACGTTCGCACTTTCGGAGCAGGGCTGTGATAGGAGCCTGGCAGGGACACAACCATTCCCAGCATGTGTTTGAAGTTTCAAGTGGCAAGATAAGCAAGCAGCCCCATTCTCTGTGCCTCTGTGCGAGCACTGCCATGGGCAGATGAGGCTGAGCAACAGCTTTCCAGGATAGCCCCTTCTGGCTGCCAGCTATCTGCAGACGTTCGCACTTTCGGAGCAGGGCTGCGAAAGGAGCCTGGCTGGGACACCAACTTTCCCAGGCTACGTTTGAAGTTTGAGGTGGCAAGACAAGCAAGCAGCCCCATTCTCTGTGCCTCTGTGCGAGCACTGCCATGGGCAGATGAGGCTGACCAACAGCTTTCCAGGACAGCCCCTTCTGGCTGACAGCTATCTGCAGACGTTCGCACTTTCGGAGCAGGGCTGCGAAAGGAGCCTGGCTGGGACACCAACTTTCCCAGGCTACGTTGGAAGTTTGAGATTGCAAGACAAGCAAGCAGTCCCGTTCTCTGTGTCTCTGTGCGAGCACTGCCATGGGCAGATGAGGCTGAGCAACAGCTTTCCAGGCTAGCCCCTTCTGCCTGCCAGCTATCTGCAGACGTTCGCACTTTCGGAGCAGGGCCGCGAAAGGAGCCTGGCAGGGACACCAACTTTCCCAGGCTACGTTTGAAGTTTGAGGTGGGAAGACAACCAAGCAGCCCCATTCTCTGTGCCTCTGTGCGCGCACTGCCATGGGCAGATGAGGCTGAGCAACAGCTTTCCAGGCTAGTCCCTTCTGCCTGCCAGCTATCTGCAGACGTTCGCACTTTCGGAGCAGGGCTGTGATAGGAGCCTGGCAGGGACACCACCATTCCCAGCATGCGTTTGAAGTTTGAAGTGGCAAGACAAGCAAGGAGCCCCATTCTCTGTGCCTCTATGCGAACAGTGCCATGGGCAGATGAGGCTGAGCAACAGCTTTCCAGGCTAGCCCCTTCTGCCTGCCAGCTATCTGCAGACGTTCGCACTTTCGGAGCAGGGCTGCGAAAGGAGCCTGGCTGGGACACCAACTTTCCCAGCATACGTTTGAAGTTTGAGGTGGCAAGACAAGCAAGCAGCCCCATTCTCTGTGCCTCTGTGCGAGCAGTGCCATGGGCAGATGAGGCTGAGCAACAGCTTTCCAGGATAGCCCCTTCTGGCTGCCAGCTATCTGCAGACGTTCGCACTTTCGGAGCAGGGCTGCGAAAGGAGCCTGGCTGGGACACCAACTTTCCCAGGCTACGTTGGAAGTTTGAGATGGCAAGACAAGCAAGCAGTCCCGTTCTCTGTGTCTCTGTGCGAGCACTGCCATGGGCAGATGAGGCTGAGCAACAGCTTTCCAGGATAGCCCCTTCTGGCTGCCAGCTATCTGCAGATGTTCGCACTTTCAAGAGCAGGGCAGCGAAAAAAGCCTGGCTGCGACACCATCTTTCCCAGGCTACGTTTGAAGTTTGAGGTGGCAAGACAAGCAAGCAGCCCCATTCTCTGTGCCTCTCTGCGAGCACTGCCATGGGCAGATGAGGCTGAGCAAGAGCTTTCCAGGCTAGCCCCTTCTGCCTGCCAGCTATCTGCAGACGTTCGCACTTTCGGAGCAGGGCCGCGAAAGGAGCCTGGCAGGGACACCAACTTTCCCAGGCTACGTTGGAAGTTTCAAGTGGCAAGATAAGCAAGTATCCCCACTCTCTGTGCCTCTCTGCGAGCACTGCCATGGGCAGATGAGGCTGAGCAACAGCTTTCCAGGCTAGCCCCTTCTGGCTGCCAGCTATCTGCAGACGTTCTCATTTCAAGAGCAGGGCTGCGAAAGGAGCCTGGCAGGGACACCACCATTCCCAGCATGCGTTTGAAGTTTCAAGTGGCAAGATAAGCAAGCAGCCCCATTCTCTGTGCCTCTATGCGAACAGTGCCATGGGCAGATGAGGCTGAGCAACAGCTTTCCAGGATAGCCCCTTCTGGCTGCCAGCTATCTGCAGACGTTCGCACTTTCGGAGCAGGGCGGCGAAAGGAGCCTGGCTGGGACACCAACTTTCCCAGCATACGTTTGAAGTTTGAGGTGGCAAGACAAGCAATCAGCCCCATTCTCTGTGCCTCTGTGCGAGCACTGCCATGGGCAGATGAGGCTGAGCAACAGCTTTCCAGGATAGCCCCTTCTGGCTGCCAGCTATCTGCAGACGTTCGCACTTTCGGAGCAGGGCTGTGATAGGAGCCTGGCAGGGACACCAACATTCCCAGCATGCGTTTGAAGTTTCAAGTGGCAAGATAAGCAAGCAGCCCCATTCTCTGTGCCTCTGTGCGAGCACTGCCATGGGCAGATGAGGCTGAGCAACAGCTTTCCAGGCTAGCCCCTTCTGGCTGCCAGCTATCTGCAGACGTTCGCACTTTCGGAGCAGGGCTGCGAAAGGAGCCTGGCTGGGACACCAACTTTCCCAGGCTACGTTTGAAGTTTGAGGTGGCAAGACAAGCAAGCAGCCCCATTCTCTGTGCCTCTGTGCGAGCACTGCCATGGGCAGATGAGGCTGATCAACAGCTTTCCAGGATAGCCCCTTCTGGCTGCCAGCTATCTGCAGACGTTCGCACTTTCGGAGCAGGGCTGCGAAAGGAGCCTGGCTGGGACACCAACTTTCCCAGGCTACGTTTGAAGTTTGAGGTGGGAAGACAAGCAAGCAGCCCCATTCTCTGTGCCTCTGTGCGAGCACTGCCATGGGCAGATGAGGCTGAGCAACAGCTTTCCAGGCTAGTCCCTTCTGCCTGCCAGCTATCTGCAGACGTTCGCACTTTCGGAGCAGGGCTGTGATAGGAGCCTGGCAGGGACACCACCATTCCCAGCATGCGTTTGAAGTTTCAAGTGGCAAGATAAGCAAGTATGCCCATTCTCTGTGCCTCTATGCGAACAGTGCCATGGGCAGATGAGGCTGAGCAACAGCTTTCCGGGCTAGCCCCTTCTGCCTGCCAGCTATCTGCAGACGTTCGCACTTTCGGAGCAGGGCTGCGAAAGGAGCCTGGCTGGGACACCAACTTTCCCAGCATACGTTTGAAGTTTGAGGTGGCAAGACAAGCAAGCAGCCCCATTCTCTGTGCCTCTGTGCGAGCACTGCCATGGGCAGATGAGGCTGATCAACAGCTTTCCAGGATAGCCCCTTCTGGCTGCCAGCTATCTGCAGACGTTCGCACTTTCGGAGCAGGGCTGCGAAAGGAGCCTGGCTGGGACACCAACTTTCCCAGGCTACGTTGGAAGTTTGAGATGGCAAGACAAGCAAGCAGTCCCGTTCTCTGTGTCTCTGTGCGAGCACTGCCATGGGCAGATGAGGCTGAGCAACAGCTTTCCAGGATAGCCCCTTCTGCCTGCCAGCTATCTGCAGATGTTCGCACTTTCAAGAGCAAGGCAGCGAAAAAAGCCTGGCTGCGACACCATCTTTCCCAGGCTACGTTTGAACTTTGAGGTGGCAAGATAAGCAAGCAGCCCCATTCTCTGTGCCTCTGTGCGAACAGTGCCATGGGCAGATGAGGCTGAGCAACAGCTTTCCAGGCTAGCCCCTTCTGCCTGCCAGCTATCTGCAGACGTTCGCACTTTCGGAGCAGGGCCGCGAAAGGAGCCTGGCAGGGACACCAACTTTCCCAGGCTACGTTTGAAGTTTGAGGTGGGAAGACAAGCAAGCAGCCCCATTCTCTGTGCCTCTGTGCGCGCACTGCCATGGGCAGATGAGGCTGAGCAACAGCTTTCCAGGCTAGTCCCTTCTGCCTGCCAGCTATCTGCAGACGTTCGCACTTTCGGAGCAGGGCTGTGATAGGAGCCTGGCAGGGACACCACCATTCCCAGCATGCGTTTGAAGTTTCAAGTGGCAAGAGAAGCAAGCAGCCCCATTCTCTGTGCCTCTATGCGAACAGTGCCATGGGCAGATGAGGCTGAGCAACAGCTTTCCAGGCTAGCCCCTTCTGGCTGCCAGCTATCTGCAGACGTTCGCACTTTCGGAGCAGGGCGGCGAAAGGAGCCTGGCTGGGACACCAACTTTCCCAGCATACGTTTGAAGTTTGAGGTGGCAAGACAAGCAAGCAGCCCCATTCTCTGTGCCTCTGTGCGAGCACTGCCATGGGCAGATGAGGCTGACCAACAGCTTTCCAGGATAGCCCCTTCTGGCTGCCAGCTATCTGCAGACGTTCGCACTTTCGGAGCAGGGCTGTGACAGGAGCCTGGCAGGGACACCACCATTCCCAGCATGTGTTTGAAGTTTCAAGTGGCAAGATAAGCAAGCAGCCCCATTCTCTGTGCCTCTGTGCGAGCACTGCCATGGGCAGATGAGGCTGAGCAAGAGCTTTCCAGGCTAGCCCCTTCTGCCTGCCAGCTATCTGCAGACGTTCGCACTTTCGGAGCAGGGCTGCGAAAGGAGCCTGGCTGGGACACCAACTTTCCCAGGCTACGTTTGAAGTTTGAGGTGGCAAGACAAGCAAGCAGCCCCATTCTCTGTGCCTCTGTGCGAGCACTGCCATGGGCAGATGAGGCTGAGCAACAGCTTTCCAGGCTAGCCCCTTCTGGCTGCCAGCTATCTGCAGACGTTCTCATTTCAAGAGCAGGGCTGCGAAAGGAGCCTAGCAGGTACACCATCTTTCCCAGGCTACGTTTGAAGTTTGAGGTGGCAAGACAAGCAAGCAGCCCCGTTCTCTGTGCCTCTGTGCGAGCACTGCCATGGGCAGATGAGGCAGAGCAACAGCTTTCCAGGATAGCCCCTTCTGGCTGCCAGCTATCTGCAGACGTTCGCACTTTCGGAGCAGGGCTGCGAAAGGAGCCTGGCTGGGACACCAACTTTCCCAGGCTACGTTTGAAGTTTGAGGTGGCAAGACAAGCAAGCAGCCCCATTCTCTGTGCCTCTGTGCGCGCACTGCCATGGGCAGATGAGGCTGAGCAACAGCTTTCCAGGCTAGCCCCTTCTGCCTGCCAGCTATCTGCAGACGTTCGCACTTTCGGAGCAGGGCTGCGAAAGGAGCCTGGCAGGGACACAACCATTCCCAGCATGCGTTTGAAGTTTCAAGTGGCAAGATAAGCAAGCAGCCCCATTCTCTGTGCCTCTATGCGAACAGTGCCATGGGCAGATGAGGCTGAGCAACAGCTTTCCAGGCTAGCCCCTTCTGGCTGCCAGCTATCTGCAGACGTTCGCACTTTCGGAGCAGGGCGGCGAAAGGAGCCTGGCTGGGACACCAACTTTCCCAGCATACGTTTGAAGTTTGAGGTGGCAAGACAAGCAAGCAGCCCCATTCTCTGTGCCTCTGTGCGAGCACTGCCATGGGCAGATGAGGCTGAGCAACAGCTTTCCAGGATAGCCCCTTCTGGCTGCCAGCTATCTGCAGACGTTCGCACTTTCGGAGCAGGGCTGTGATAGGAGCCTGGCAGGGACACCACCATTCCCAGCATGTGTTTGAAGTTTCAAGTGGCAAGATAAGCAAGCAGCCCCATTCTCTGTGCCTCTGTGCGAGCACTGCCATGGGCAGATGAGGCTGAGCAACAGCTTTCCAGGATAGCCCCTTCTGGCTGCCAGCTATCTGCAGACGTTCGCACTTTCGGAGCAGGGCGGCGAAAGGAGCCTGGCTGGGACACCAACTTTGACAGGCTACGTTTGAAGTTTGAGATGGCAAGACAAGCAAGCAGTCCCGTTCTCTGTGTCTCTGTGCGAGCACTGCCATGGGCAGATGAGGCTGAGCAACAGCTTTCCAGGATAGCCCCTTCTGGCTGCCAGCTATCTGCAGACGTTCGCACTTTCGGAGCAGGGCTGCGAAAGGAGCCTGGCTGGGACACCAACTTTCCCAGGCTACGTTTGAAGTTTGAGGTGGCAAGACAAGCAAGCAGCCCCATTCTCTGTGCCTCTGTGCGAGCACTGCCATGGGCAGATGAGGCTGAGCAACAGCTTTCCAGGATAGCCCCTTCTGGCTGCCAGCTATCTGCAGACGTTCGCACTTTCGGAGCAGGGCTGCGAAAGGAGCCTGGCTGGGACACCAACTTTCCCAGGCTACGTTTGAAGTTTGAGGTGGCAAGACAAGCAAGCAACTCCGTTCTCTGTGTCTCTGTGCGAGCACTGCCATGGGCAGATGAGGCTGAGCAACAGCTTTCCAGGATAGCCCCTTCTGGCTGCCAGCTATCTGCAGATGTTCGCACTTTCAAGAGCAGGGCAGCGAAAAAAGCCTGGCTGCGATACCATCTTTCCCAGGCTACGTTTGAAGTTTGAGGTGGCAAGACAAGCAAGCAGCCCCATACTCTGTGCCTCTGTGCGCGCACTGCCATGGGCAGATGAGGCTGAGCAACAGCTTTCCAGGCTAGCCCCTTCTGCCTGCCAGCTATCCTCAGACGTTCGCACTTTCAGAGCAGGGCTGCGAAAGGAGCCTGGCAGGGACACCACCATTCCCAGCATGCGTTTTAAGTTTCAAGTGGCAAGATAAGCAAGCAGCCCCATTCTCTGTGCCTCTATGCGAACAGTGCCATGGGCAGATGAGGCTGAGCAACAGCTTTCCAGGCTAGCCCCTTCTGCCTGCCAGCTATCTGCAGACGTTCGCACTTTCGGAGCAGGGCGGCGAAAGGAGCCTGGCTGGGACACCAACTTTCCCAGGCTACGTTGGAAGTTTCAAGTGGCAAGATAAGCAAGTATCCCCATTCTCTGTGCCTCTATGCGAACAGTGCCATGGGCAGATGAGGCTGAGCAACAGCTTTCCAGGCTAGCCCCTTCTGGCTGCCAGCTATCTGCAGACGTTCGCACTTTCGGAGCAGGGCTGCGAAAGGAGCCTGGCTGGGACACCAACTTTCCCAGGCTACGTTTGAAGTTTGAGGTGGCAAGACAAGCAAGCAGCCCCGTTCTCTGTGCCTCTGTGCGAGCACTGCCATGGGCAGATGAGGCTGAGCAACAGCTTTCCAGGCTAGCCCCTTCTGGCTGCCAGCTATCTGCAGATGTTCGCACTTTCGGAGCAGGGCAGCGAAAGGAGCCTGGCTGCGACACCATCTTTCCCAGGCTACGTTTGAAGTTTGAGGTGGCAAGACAAGCAAGCAGCCCCATTCTCTGTGCCTCTGTGCGAGCACTGCCATGGGCAGATGAGGCTGAGCAACAGCTTTCCAGGATAGCCCCTTCTGGCTGCCAGCTATCTGCAGACGTTCGCACTTTCGGAGCAGGGCTGCGAAAGGAGCCTGGCTGGGACACCAACTTTCCCAGGCTATGTTTGAAGTTTGAGGTGGCAAGACAAGCAAGCAGCCCCATTCTCTGTGCCTCTGTGCGAACAGTGCCATGGGCAGATGAGGCTGAGCAACAGCTTTCCAGGATAGCCCCTTCTGTCTGCCAGCTATCTGCAGACGTTCTCATTTCAAGAGCAGGGCTGCGAAAGGAGCCTAGCAGGTACACCATCTTTCCCAGGCTACGTTTGAAGTTTGAGATGGCAAGACAAGCAAGCAGCCCCATTCTCTGTGCCTCTGTGCGAGCACTGCCATGGGCAGATGAGGCTGAGCAACAGCTTTCCAGGCTAGCCCCTTCTGCCTGCCAGCTATCTGCAGACGTTCGCACTTTCGGAGCAGGGCTGCAAAAGGAGCCTGGCTGGGACACCAACTTTCCCAGGCTACGTTTGAAGTTTGAGGTGGGAAGACAAGCAAGCAGCCCCATTCTCTGTGCCTCTGTGCGCGCACTGCCATGGGCAGATGAGGCTGAGCAACAGCTTTCCAGGTTAGCCCCTTCTGCCTGCCAGCTATCCTCAGACGTTCGCACTTTCGGAGCAGGGCTGCGAAAGGAGCCTGGCAGGGACACCACCATTCCCAGCATGCGTTTGAAGTTTCAAGTGGCAAGATAAGCAAGCAGCCCCATTCTCTGTGCCTCTATGCGAACAGTGCCATGGGCAGATGAGGCTGAGCAACAGCTTTCCAGGATAGCCCCTTCTGTCTGCCAGCTATCTGCAGACGTTCGCACTTTCGGAGCAGGGCTGCGAAAGGAGCCTGGCTGGGACACCAACTTTCCCAGGCTACGTTGGAAGTTTCAAGTGGCAAGATAAGCAAGTGTCCCCATTCTCTGTGCCTCTCTGCGAACAGTGCCATGGGCAGATGAGGCTGAGCAACAGCTTTCCAGGCTAGCCCCTTCTGGCTGCCAGCTATCTGCAGACGTTCGCACTTTCGGAGCAGGGCGGCGAAAGGAGCCTGGCTGGGACACCAACTTTCCCAGGCTACGTTGGAAGTTTCAAGTGGCAAGATAAGCAAGTATCCCCATTCTCTGTGCCTCTCTGCTAACAGTGCCATGGGCAGATGAGGCTGAGCAACAGCTTTCCAGGCTAGCCCCTTCTGCCTGCCAGCTATCTGCAGACGTTCGCACTTTCGGAGCAGGGCTGCGAAAGGAGCCTGGCTGGGGCACCAACTTTCCCAGGCTATTTTTGAAGTTTGAGGTGGCAAGACAAGCAAGCAGCCCCATTGTCTGTGCCTCTATGCGAGCACTGCCATGGGCAGATGAGGCTGAGCAACAGCTTTCCAGGATAGCCCCTTCTGGCTGCCAGCTATATGCAGATGTTCGCACTTTCGGAGCAGGGCAGCGAAAGGAGCCTGGCTGCGACACCATCTTTCCCAGGCTACATTTGAAGTTTGAGGTGGCAAGACAAGCAAGCAGCCCCGTTCTCTGTGCCTCTGTGCGAGCACTGCCATGGGCAGATGAGGCTGAGCCACAGCTTTCCAGGCTAGCCCCTTCTGCCTGCCAGCTATCTGCAGACGTTCGCACTTTCGGAGCAGGGCTGCGAAAGGAGCCTGGCTGGGACACCAACTTTCCCAGGCTACGTTTGAATTTTGAGGTGGCAGACAAGCAATCTGCCCCATTCTCTGTGCCTCTATGCGAACAGTGCCATGGGCAGATGAGGCTGAGCAACAGCTTTCCAGGCTAGCCCCTTCTGGCTGCCAGCTATCTGCAGACGTTCGCATTTGAAGAGAAGGGCTGCGAAAGGAGCCTAGCAGGTACAGCATCCTTCCCAGGCTACGTTTGAAGTTTGAGGTGGCAAGACAAGCAAGCAGCCCCATTCTCTGTGCCTCTGTGCGAGCACTGCCATGGGCAGATGAGGCTGAGCAACAGCTTTCCAGGTTAGCACCTTGTGCCTGCCTGCTATCTGCAGACGTTCGCACTTTCGGAGCAGGGCTGTGATAGGAGCCTGGCAGGGACACCACCATTCCCAGCATGCGTTTGAAGTTTCAAGTGGCAAGATAAGCAAGCAGCCCCATTCTCTGTGCCTCTATGCGAACAGTGCCATGGGCAGATGAGGCTGAGCAACAGCTTTCCAGGCTAGCCCCTTCTGGCTGCCAGCTATCTGCAGACGTTCGCACTTTCGGAGCGGGGCGGCGAAAGGAGCCTGGCTGGGACACCAACTTTCCCAGCATACGTTTGAAGTTTGAGGTGGCAAGACAAGCAAGCAGCCCCATTCTCTGTGCCTCTGTGCGGGCACTGCCATGGGCAGATGAGGCTGAGCAACAGCTTTCCAGGCTAGCACCTTCTGCCTGCCAGCTATCTGCAGACGTTCGCACTTTCGGAGCAGGGCTGCGAAAGGAGCCTGGCTGGGACACCAACTTTCCCAGGCTACGTTTGAAGTTTGAGGTGGCAAGACAAGCAAGCAGCCCCATTCTCTGTGCCTCTGTGCGGGCACTGCCATGGGCAGATGAGGCTGAGCAACAGCTTTCCAGGTTAGCCCCTTCTGCCTGCCAGCTATCCTCAGATGTTCGCACTTTCGGAGCAGGGCTGCGAAAGGAGCCTGGCAGGGACACCACCATTCCCAGCATGCGTTTGAAGTTTCAAGTGGCAAGATAAGCAAGCAGCCCCATTCTCTGTGCCTCTATGCGAACAGTGCCATGGGCAGATGAGGCTGAGCAACAGCTTTCCAGGCTAGCCCCTTCTGCCTGCCAGCTATCTGCAGACGTTCGCACTTTCGGAGCGGGGCGGCGAAAGGAGCCTGGCTGCGACACCAACTTTCCCAGGCTACGTTTGAAGTTTGAGGTGGCAAGACAAGCAAGCAGCCCCATTCTCTGTGCCTCTGTGCGAGCACTGCCATGGGCAGATGAGGCTGAGCAACAGCTTTCCAGGATAGCCCCTTCTGGCTGCCAGCTATCTGCAGACGTTCGCACTTTCGGAGCAGGGCTGTGATAGGAGCCTGGCAGGGACACCACCATTCCCAGCATGTGTTTGAAGTTTCAAGTGGCAAGATAAGCAAGCAGCCCCATTCTCTGTGCCTCTGTGCGAGCACTGCCATGGGCAGATGAGGCTGAGCAACAGCTTTCCAGGATAGCCCCTTCTGCCTGCCAGCTATCTGCAGATGTTCGCACTTTCGGAGCAGGGCAGCGAAAGGAGCCTGGCTGGGACACCATCTTTCCCAGGCTACGTTTGAAGTTTGAGGTGGCAAGACAAGCAAGCAGCCCCATTCTCTGTGCCTCTGTGCGAGCACTGCCATGGGCAGATGAGGCTGAGCAACAGCTTTCCAGGCTAGCCCCTTCTGCCTGCCAGCTATCTGCAGACGTTCGCACTTTCGGAGCAGGGCTGCGAAAGGAGCCTGGCTGGGACACCAACTTTCCCAGGCTACGTTTGAAGTTTCAAGCGGCAAGATAAGCAAGCAGCCCCATTCTCTGTGCCTCTATGCGAACAGTGCCATGGGCAGATGAGGCTGAGCAACAGCTTTCCAGGCTAGCCCCTTCTGTCTGCCAGCTATCTGCAGACGTTCTCATTTCAAGAGCAGGGCTGCGAAAGGAGCCTGGCTGCGACACCAACTTTCCCAGGCTACGTTGGAAGTTTCAAGTGGCAAGATAAGCAAGTATCCCCATTCTCTGTGCCTCTCTGCGAGCACTGCCATGGGCAGATGAGGCTGAGCAACAGCTTTCCAGGATAGCCCCTTCTGCCTGCCAGCTATCTGCAGACGTTCGCACTTTCGGAGCAGGGCTGCGAAAGGAGCCTGGCTGGGACACCCACTTTCCCAGGCTACGTTTGAAGTTTGAGGTGGCAAGACAAGCAAGCAGCCCCGTTCTCTGTGCCTCTGTGCGAGCACTGCCATGGGCAGATGAGGCTGAGCCACAGCTTTCCAGGCTAGCCCCTTCTGCCTGCCAGCTATCTGCAGACGTTCGCACTTTCGGAGCAGGGCTGCGAAAGGAGCCTGGCTGGGACACCAACTTTCCCAGGCTACGTTTGAATTTTGAGGTGGCAGACAAGCAATCTGCCCCATTCTCTGTGCCTCTCTGCGAACAGTGCCATGGGCAGATGAGGCTGAGCAACAGCTTTCCAGGCTAGCCCCTTCTGGCTGCCAGCTATCTGCAGACGTTCGCATTTGAAGAGAAGGGCTGCGAAAGGAGCCTAGCAGGTACAGCATCCTTCCCAGGCTACGTTTGAAGTTTGAGGTGGCAAGACAAGCAAGCAGCCCCATTCTCTGTGCCTCTGTGCGAGCACTGCCATGGGCAGATGAGGCTGAGCAACAGCTTTCCAGGTTAGCACCTTGTGCCTGCCTGCTATCTGCAGACGTTCGCACTTTCGGAGCAGGGCTGTGATAGGAGCCTGGCAGGGACACCACCATTCCCAGCATGCGTTTGAAGTTTCAAGTGGCAAGATAAGCAAGCAGCCCCATTCTCTGTGCCTCTATGCGAACAGTGCCATGGGCAGATGAGGCTGAGCAACAGCTTTCCAGGCTAGCCCCTTCTGGCTGCCAGCTATCTGCAGACGTTCGCACTTTCGGAGCGGGGCGGCGAAAGGAGCCTGGCTGGGACACCAACTTTCCCAGCATACGTTTGAAGTTTGAGGTGGCAAGACAAGCAAGCAGCCCCATTCTCTGTGCCTCTGTGCGAGCAGTGCCATGGGCAGATGAGGCTGAGCAACAGCTTTCCAGGCTAGCACCTTCTGGCTGCCAGCTATCTGCACACGTTTGCACTTTCGGAGCAGGGCTGCGAAAGGAGCCTGGCTGGGACACCAACTTTCCCAGGCTACGTTTGAAGTTTTAGGTGGGAAGACAAGCAAGCAGCCCCATTCTCTGTGCCTCTGTGCGCGCACTGCCATGGGCAGATGAGGCTGAGCAACAGCTTTCCAGGCTAGTCCCTTCTGCCTGCCAGCTATCTGCAGACGTTCGCACTTTCGGAGCAGGGCTGCGGAAGGAGCCTGGCTGGGACACCAACTTTCCCAGGCTACGTTTGAAGTTTGAGGTGGCAAGACAAGCAAGCAGCCCCATTCTCTGTGCCTCTGTGCGGGCACTGCCATGGGCAGATGAGGCTGAGCAACAGCTTTCCAGGTTAGCCCCTTCTGCCTGCCAGCTATCCTCAGATGTTCGCACTTTCGGAGCAGGGCTGCGAAAGGAGCCTGGCAGGGACACCACCATTCCCAGCATGCGTTTGAAGTTTCAAGTGGCAAGATAAGCAAGCAGCCCCATTCTCTGTGCCTCTATGCGAACAGTGCCATGGGCAGATGAGGCTGAGCAACAGCTTTCCAGGCTAGCCCCTTCTGCCTGCCAGCTATCTGCAGACGTTCGCACTTTCGGAGCGGGGCGGCGAAAGGAGCCTGGCTGCGACACCAACTTTCCCAGGCTACGTTTGAAGTTTGAGGTGGCAAGACAAGCAAGCAGCCCCATTCTCTGTGCCTCTGTGCGAGCACTGCCATGGGCAGATGAGGCTGAGCAACAGCTTTCCAGGATAGCCCCTTCTGGCTGCCAGCTATCTGCAGACGTTCGCACTTTCGGAGCAGGGCTGTGATAGGAGCCTGGCAGGGACACCACCATTCCCAGCATGTGTTTGAAGTTTCAAGTGGCAAGATAAGCAAGCAGCCCCATTCTCTGTGCCTCTGTGCGAGCACTGCCATGGGCAGATGAGGCTGAGCAACAGCTTTCCAGGATAGCCCCTTCTGCCTGCCAGCTATCTGCAGATGTTCGCACTTTCGGAGCAGGGCAGCGAAAGGAGCCTGGCTGGGACACCATCTTTCCCAGGCTACGTTTGAAGTTTGAGGTGGCAAGACAAGCAAGCAGCCCCATTCTCTGTGCCTCTGTGCGAGCACTGCCATGGGCAGATGAGGCTGAGCAACAGCTTTCCAGGCTAGCCCCTTCTGCCTGCCAGCTATCTGCAGACGTTCGCACTTTCGGAGCAGGGCTGCGAAAGGAGCCTGGCTGGGACACCAACTTTCCCAGGCTACGTTTGAAGTTTCAAGTGGCAAGATAAGCAAGCAGCCCCATTCTCTGTGCCTCTATGCGAACAGTGCCATGGGCAGATGAGGCTGAGCAACAGCTTTCCAGGCTAGCCCCTTCTGTCTGCCAGCTATCTGCAGACGTTCTCATTTCAAGAGCAGGGCTGCGAAAGGAGCCTGGCTGCGACACCAACTTTCCCAGGCTACGTTGGAAGTTTCAAGTGGCAAGATAAGCAAGTATCCCCATTCTCTGTGCCTCTCTGCGAGCACTGCCATGGGCAGATGAGGCTGAGCAACAGCTTTCCAGGATAGCCCCTTCTGCCTGCCAGCTATCTGCAGACGTTCGCACTTTCGGAGCAGGGCTGCGAAAGGAGCCTGGCTGGGACACCCACTTTCCCAGGCTACGTTTGAAGTTTGAGGTGGCAAGACAAGCAAGCAGCCCCGTTCTCTGTGCCTCTGTGCGAGCACTGCCATGGGCAGATGAGGCTGAGCCACAGCTTTCCAGGCTAGCCCCTTCTGCCTGCCAGCTATCTGCAGACGTTCGCACTTTCGGAGCAGGGCTGCGAAAGGAGCCTGGCTGGGACACCAACTTTCCCAGGCTACGTTTGAATTTTGAGGTGGCAGACAAGCAATCTGCCCCATTCTCTGTGCCTCTATGCGAACAGTGCCATGGGCAGATGAGGCTGAGCAACAGCTTTCCAGGCTAGCCCCTTCTGGCTGCCAGCTATCTGCAGACGTTCGCATTTGAAGAGAAGGGCTGCGAAAGGAGCCTAGCAGGTACAGCATCCTTCCCAGGCTACGTTTGAAGTTTGAGGTGGCAAGACAAGCAAGCAGCCCCATTCTCTGTGCCTCTGTGCGAGCACTGCCATGGGCAGATGAGGCTGAGCAACAGCTTTCCAGGTTAGCACCTTGTGCCTGCCTGCTATCTGCAGACGTTCGCACTTTCGGAGCAGGGCTGTGATAGGAGCCTGGCAGGGACACCACCATTCCCAGCATGCGTTTGAAGTTTCAAGTGGCAAGATAAGCAAGCAGCCCCATTCTCTGTGCCTCTATGCGAACAGTGCCATGGGCAGATGAGGCTGAGCAACAGCTTTCCAGGCTAGCCCCTTCTGGCTGCCAGCTATCTGCAGACGTTCGCACTTTCGGAGCGGGGCGGCGAAAGGAGCCTGGCTGGGACACCAACTTTCCCAGCATACGTTTGAAGTTTGAGGTGGCAAGACAAGCAAGCAGCCCCATTCTCTGTGCCTCTGTGCGAGCAGTGCCATGGGCAGATGAGGCTGAGCAACAGCTTTCCAGGCTAGCACCTTCTGGCTGCCAGCTATCTGCACACGTTTGCACTTTCGGAGCAGGGCTGCGAAAGGAGCCTGGCTGGGACACCAACTTTCCCAGCTACGTTTGAAGTTTTAGGTGGGAAGACAAGCAAGCAGCCCCATTCTCTGTGCCTCTGTGCGTGCACTGCCATGGGCAGATGAGGCTGAGCAACAGCTTTCCAGGCTAGTCCCTTCTGCCTGCCAGCTATCTGCAGACGTTCGCACTTTCGGAGCAGGGCTGCGAAAGGAGCCTGGCTGGGACACCAACTTTCCCAGGCTACGTTTGAAGTTTGAGGTGGCAAGACAAGCAAGCAGCCCCATTCTCTGTGCCTCTGTGCGGGCACTGCCATGGGCAGATGAGGCTGAGCAACAGCTTTCCAGGTTAGCCCCTTCTGCCTGCCAGCTATCCTCAGATGTTCGCACTTTCGGAGCAGGGCTGCGAAAGGAGCCTGGCAGGGACACCACCATTCCCAGCATGCGTTTGAAGTTTCAAGTGGCAAGATAAGCAAGCAGCCCCATTCTCTGTGCCTCTATGCGAACAGTGCCATGGGCAGATGAGGCTGAGCAACAGCTTTCCAGGCTAGCCCCTTCTGCCTGCCAGCTATCTGCAGACGTTCGCACTTTCGGAGCGTGGCGGCGAAAGGAGCCTGGCTGCGACACCAACTTTCCCAGGCTACGTTTGAAGTTTGAGGTGGCAAGACAAGCAAGCAGCCCCATTCTCTGTGCCTCTGTGCGAGCACTGCCATGGGCAGATGAGGCTGAGCAACAGCTTTCCAGGATAGCCCCTTCTGGCTGCCAGCTATCTGCAGACGTTCGCACTTTCGGAGCAGGGCTGTGATAGGAGCCTGGCAGGGACACCACCATTCCCAGCATGTGTTTGAAGTTTCAAGTGGCAAGATAAGCAAGCAGCCCCATTCTCTGTGCCTCTGTGCGAGCACTGCCATGGGCAGATGAGGCTGAGCAACAGCTTTCCAGGATAGCCCCTTCTGCCTGCCAGCTATCTGCAGATGTTCGCACTTTCGGAGCAGGGCAGCGAAAGGAGCCTGGCTGGGACACCATCTTTCCCAGGCTACGTTTGAAGTTTGAGGTGGCAAGACAAGCAAGCAGCCCCATTCTCTGTGCCTCTGTGCGAGCACTGCCATGGGCAGATGAGGCTGAGCAACAGCTTTCCAGGCTAGCCCCTTCTGCCTGCCAGCTATCTGCAGACGTTCGCACTTTCGGAGCAGGGCTGCGAAAGGAGCCTGGCTGGGACACCAACTTTCCCAGGCTACGTTTGAAGTTTCAAGCGGCAAGATAAGCAAGCAGCCCCATTCTCTGTGCCTCTATGCGAACAGTGCCATGGGCAGATGAGGCTGAGCAACAGCTTTCCAGGCTAGCCCCTTCTGTCTGCCAGCTATCTGCAGACGTTCTCATTTCAAGAGCAGGGCTGCGAAAGGAGCCTGGCTGCGACACCAACTTTCCCAGGCTACGTTGGAAGTTTCAAGTGGCAAGATAAGCAAGTATCCCCATTCTCTGTGCCTCTCTGCGAGCACTGCCATGGGCAGATGAGGCTGAGCAACAGCTTTCCAGGATAGCCCCTTCTGCCTGCCAGCTATCTGCAGACGTTCGCACTTTCGGAGCAGGGCTGCGAAAGGAGCCTGGCTGGGACACCCACTTTCCCAGGCTACGTTTGAAGTTTGAGGTGGCAAGACAAGCAAGCAGCCCCGTTCTCTGTGCCTCTGTGCGAGCACTGCCATGGGCAGATGAGGCTGAGCAACAGCTTTCCAGGATAGCCCCTTCTGCCTGCCAGCTATCTGCAGATGTTCGCACTTTCGGAGCAGGGCAGCGAAAGGAGCCTGGCTGGGACACCATCTTTCCCAGGCTGCGTTTGAAGTTTGATGTGGCAAGACAAGCAAGCAGCCCCATTCTCTGTGCCTCTGTGCGAGCACTGCCATGGGCAGATGAGGCTGAGCAACAGCTTTCCAGGCTAGCCCCTTCTGGCTGCCAGCTATCTGCAGACGTTCGCACTTTCGGAGCAGGGCTGCGAAAGGAGCCTGGCTGGGACACCAACTTTCCCAGGCTACGTTTGAAGTTTCAAGTGGCAAGATAAGCAAGCAGCCCCATTCTCTGTGCCTCTATGCGAACAGTGCCATGGGCAGATGAGGCTGAGCAACAGCTTTCCAGGCTAGCCCCTTCTGGCTGCCAGCTATCTGCAGACGTTCTCATTTCAAGAGCAGGGCTGCGAAAGGAGCCTAGCAGGTACACCATCTTTCCCAGGCTACGTTTGAAGTTTGAGGTGGCAAGACAAGCAAGCAGCCCCGTTCTCTGTGCCTCTGTGCGAGCACTGCCATGGGCAGATGAGGCTGAGCAATAGCTTTCCAGGATAGCCCCTTCTGCCTGCCAGCTATCTGCAGACGTTTGCACTTTCGGAGCAGGGCGGCGAAAGGAGCCTGGCTGGGACACCAACTTTCCCAGGCTACGTTTGAAGTTTGAGGTGGCAAGACAAGCAAGCAGCCCCATTCTCTGTGCCTCTGTGTGCGCACTGCCATGGGCAGATGAGGCTGAGCAACAGCTTTCCAGGCTAGCCCCTTCTGCCTGCCAGCTATCTGCAGACGTTCGCACTTTCGGAGCAGGGCTGCGAAAGGAGCCTGGCAGGGACACCACCATTCCCAGCATGCGTTTGAAGTTTCAAGTGGCAAGATAAGCAAGCAGCCCCATTCTCTGTGCCTCTATGCGAACAGTGCCATGGGCAGATGAGGCTGAGCAACAGCTTTCCAGGCTAGCACCTTCTGACTGCCAGCTATCTGCAGACGTTCGCACTTTCGGAGCAGGGCGGCGAAAGGAGCCTGGCTGGGACACCAACTTTCCCAGGCTACGTTTGAAGTTTGAGGTGGCAAGACAAGCAAGCAGCCCCATTCTCTGTGCCTCTGTGCGAGCACTGCCATGGGCAGATGAGGCTGAGCAACAGCTTTCCAGGCTAGCCCCTTCTGCCTGCCAGCTATCTGCAGACGTTCGCACTTTCGGAGCAGGGCTGTGATAGGAGCCTGGCACGGACACCACCATTCCCAGCATGTGTTTGAAGTTTCAAGTGGCAAGATAAGCAAGCAGCCCCATTCTCTGTGCCTCTGTGCGAGCACTGCCATGGGCAGATGAGGCTGAGCAACAGCTTTCCAGGCTAGCCCCTTCTGCCTGCCAGCTATCTGCAGACGTTCGCACTTTCGGAGCAGGGCTGCGAAAGGAGCGTGGCTGGGACACCAACTTTCCCAGGCTACGTTTGAAGTTTGAGGTGGCAAGACAAGCAAGCAGCCCCATTCTCTGTGCCTCTGTGCGAGCACTGCCATGGGCAGATGAGGCTGAGCAACAGCTTTCCAGGATAGCCCCTTCTGGCTGCCAGCTATCTGCAGACGTTCGCACTTTCGGAGCAGGGCTGCGAAAGGAGCCTGGCTGGGACACCAACTTTCCCAGGCTACGTTTGAAGTTTGAGGTGGCAAGACAAGCAAGCAGCCCCATTCTCTGTGCCTCTGTGCGAGCACTGCCATGGGCAGATGAGGCTGAGCAACAGCTTTCCAGGATAGCCCCTTCTGGCTGCCAGCTATCTGCAGACGTTCGCACTTTCGGAGCAGGGCTGCGAAAGGAGCCTGGCTGGGACACCAACTTTCCCAGGCTACGTTTGAAGTTTGAGGTGGCAAGACAAGCAAGCAGCCCCATTCTCTGTGCCTCTGTGCGAGCACTGCCATGGGCAGATGAGGCTGAGCAACAGCTTTCCAGGCTAGCCCCTTCTGCCTGCCAGCTATCTGCAGATGTTCGCACTTTCGGAGCAGGGCGGCGAAAGGAGCCTGGCTGGGGCACCAACTTTCCCAGGCTATTTTTGAAGTTTGAGGTGGCAAGACAAGCAAGCAGCCCCGTTTTCTGTGCCTCTGTGCGAGCACTGCCATGGGCAGATGAGGCTGAGCAACAGCTTTCCAGGATAGCCCCTTCTGGCTGCCAGCTATATGCAGATGTTCGCACTTTCAAGAGCAGGGCAGCGAAAGGAGCCTGGCTGCGACACCATCTTTCCCAGGCTACGTTTGAAGTTTGAGGTGGCAAGACAAGCAAGCAGCCCCGTTCTCTGTGCCTCTGTGCGAGCACTGCCATGGGCAGATGAGGCTGAGCCACAGCTTTCCAGGCTAGCCCCTTCTGCCTGCCAGCTATCTGCAGACGTTCGCACTTTCGGAGCAGGGCTGCGAAAGGAGCCTGGCTGGGACACCAACTTTCCCAGGCTACGTTTGAAGTTTGAGGTGGCAAGACAAGCAATCTGCCCCATTCTCTGTGCCTCTATGCGAACAGTGCCATGGGCAGATGAGGCTGAGCAACAGCTTTCCAGGCTAGCCCCTTCTGGCTGCCAGCTATCTGCAGACGTTCGCATTTGAAGAGAAGGGCTGCGAAAGGAGCCTAGCAGGTACACCATCCTTCCCAGGCTACGTTTGAAGTTTGAGGTGGCAAGACAAGCAAGCAGCCCCATTCTCTGTGCCTCTGTGCAAGCACTGCCATGGGCAGATGAGGCTGAGCAACAGCTTTCCAGGCTAGCACCTTCTGCCTGCCTGCTATCTGCAGACGTTCGCACTTTCGGAGCAGGGCTGTGATAGGAGCCTGGCAGGGACACCACCATTCCCAGCATGCGTTTGAAGTTTCAAGTGGCAAGATAAGCAAGCAGCCCCATTCTCTGTGCCTCTATGCGAACAGTGCCATGGGCAGATGAGGCTGAGCAACAGCTTTCCAGGCTAGCCCCTTCTGCCTGCCAACTATCTGCAGACGTTCGCATTTCAAGAGCAGGGCTGCGAAAGGAGCCTAGCAGGTACACCATCTTTCCCAGGCTACGTTTGAAGTTTGAGGTGGCAAGACAAGCCAGCAGCCCCATTCTCTGTGCCTCTGTGCGAGCACTGCCATGGGCAGATGAGGCTGAGCAACAGCTTTCCAGGCTAGCACCTTCTGGCTGCCAGCTATCTGCAGACGTTTGCACTTTCGGAGCAGGGCTGCGAAAGGAGCCTGGCTGGGACACCAACTTTCCCAGGCTACGTTTGAAGTTTGAGGTGGGAAGACAAGCAAGCAGCCCCATTCTCTGAGCCTCTGTGCGCGCACTGCCATGGGCAGATGAGGCTGAGCAACAGCTTTCCAGGCTAGCCCCTTCTGCCTGCCAGCTATCTGCAGACGTTCGCACTTTCGGAGCAGGGCGGCGAAAGAAGCCTGGCTGGGACACCAACTTTCCCAGGCTACGTTGGAAGTTTCAAGTGGCAAGATAAGCAAGTATCCCCATTCTCTGTGCCTCTCTGCGAACAGTGCCATGGGCAGATGAGGCTGAGCAACAGCTTTCCAGGATAGCCCCTTCTGCCTGCCAGCTATCTGCAGACGTTCGCACCTTCGGAGCAGGGCTGCGAAAGGAGCCTGGCTGGGACACCAACTTTCCCAGGCTACGTTTGAAGTTTGAGGTGGCAAGACAAGCAAGCAGCCCCGTTCTCTGTGCCTCTGTGCGAGCACTGCCATGGGCAGATGAGGCTGAGCAACAGCTGTCCAGGATAGCCCCTTCTGGCTGCCAGCTATCTGCAGATGTTCGCACTTTCGGAGTAGGGCTGCGAAAGGAGCCTGGCTGGGACACCAACTTTCCCAGGCTACGTTTGAAGTTTGAGGTGGCAAGACAAGCAAGCAGCCCCATTCTCTGTGCCTCTGTGCGAGCACTGCCATGGGCAGATGAGGCTGAGCAACAGCTTTCCAGGCTAGCCCCTTCTGCCTGCCAGCTATCTGCAGACGTTCGCACTTTCGGAGCAGGGCTGCAAAAGGAGCCTGGCTGGGACACCAACTTTCCCAGGCTACGTTTGAAGTTTCAAGTGGCAAGATAAGCAAGCAGCCCCATTCTCTGTGCCTCTATGCGAACAGTGCCATGGGCAGATGAGGCTGAGCAACAGCTTTCCAGGCTAGCCCCTTCTGGCTGCCAGCTATCTGCAGACGTTCTCATTTCAAGAGCAGGGCTGCGAAAGGAGCCTAGCAGGTACACCATCTTTCCCAGGCTACGTTTGAAGTTTGAGGTGGCAAGATAAGCAAGCAGCCCCGTTCTCTGTGCCTCTGTGCGAGCACTGCCATGGGCAGATGAGGCTGAGCAACAGCTTTCCAGGCTAGCCCCTTCTGCCTGCCAGCTATCTGCAGACGTTCGCACTTTCGAAGCAGGGCTGCGAAAGGAGCCTGGCTGGGACACCAACTTTCCCAGGCTACGTTTGAAGTTTGAGGTGGCAAGATAAGCAAGCAGCCCCATTCTCTGTGCCTCTGTGCGAGCACTGCCATGGGCAGATGAGGCTGAGCAACAGCTTTCCAGGATAGCCCCTTCTGCCTGCCAGCTATCTGCAGACGTTCGCGCTTTCGGAGCAGGGCTGCGAAATGAGCCTGGCTGGGACACCAACTTTCCCAGGTTACGTTTGAAGTTTGAGGTGGCAAGACAAGCAAGCAGCCCCATTCTCTGTGCCTCTGTGCGGGCACTGCCATGGGCAGATGAGGCTGAGCAACAGCTTTCCAGGATAGCCCCTTCTGCCTGCCAGCTATCCTCAGACGTTCGCACTTTCGGAGCAGGGCTGCGAAAGGAGCCTGGCAGGGACACCACCATTCCCAGCATGCGTTTGAAGTTTCAAGTGGCAAGATAAGCAAGCAGCCCCATTCTCTGTGCCTCTGTGCGAGCACTGCCATGGGCAGATGAGGCTGAGCAACAGCTTTCCAGGATAGCCCCTTCTGCCTGCCAGCTATCTGCAGACGTTCGCGCTTTCGGAGCAGGGCTGCGAAAGGAGCCTGGCTGGGACACCAACTTTCCCAGGCTACGTTTGAAGTTTCAAGTGGCAAGATAAGCAAGCAGCCCCATTCTCTGTGCCTCTATGCGAACAGTGCCATGGGCAGATGAGGCTGAGCAACAGCTTTCCAGGCTAGCCCCTTCTGGCTGCCAGCTATCTGCAGACGTTCTCATTTCAAGAGCAGGGCTGCGAAAGGAGCCTAGCAGGTACACCATCTTTCCCAGGCTACGTTTGAAGTTTGAGGTGGCAAGACAAGCCAGCAGCCCCATTCTCTGTGCCTCTGTGCGAGCACTGCCATGGGCAGATGAGGCTGAGCAACAGCTTTCCAGGCTAGCACCTTCTGGCTGCCAGCTATCTGCAGACGTTTGCACTTTCGGAGCAGGGCTGCGAAAGGAGCCTGGCTGGGACACCAACTTTCCCAGGCTACGTTTGAAGTTTGAGGTGGGAAGACAAGCAAGCAGCCCCATTCTCTGAGCCTCTGTGCGCGCACTGCCATGGGCAGATGAGGCTGAGCAACAGCTTTCCAGGCTAGCCCCTTCTGCCTGCCAGCTATCTGCAGACGTTCGCACTTTCGGAGCAGGGCGGCGAAAAAAGCCTGGCTGGGACACCAACTTTCCCAGGCTACGTTGGAAGTTTCAAGTGGCAAGATAAGCAAGTATCCCCATTCTCTGTGCCTCTCTGCGAACAGTGCCATGGGCAGATGAGGCTGAGCAACAGCTTTCCAGGATAGCCCCTTCTGCCTGCCAGCTATCTGCAGACGTTCGCACTTTCGGAGCAGGGCTGCGAAAGGAGCCTGGCTGGGACACCAACTTTCCCAGGCTACGTTTGAAGTTTGAGGTGGCAAGACAAGCAAGCAGCCCCGTTCTCTGTGCCTCTGTGCGAGCACTGCCATGGGCAGATGAGGCTGAGCAACAGCTGTCCAGGATAGCCCCTTCTGGCTGCCAGCTATCTGCAGATGTTCGCACTTTCGGAGCAGGGCTGCGAAAGGAGCCTGGCTGGGACACCAACTTTCCCAGGCTACGTTTGAAGTTTGAGGTGGCAAGACAAGCAAGCAGCCCCATTCTCTGTGCCTCTGTGCGAGCACTGCCATGGGCAGATGAGGCTGAGCAACAGCTTTCCAGGCTAGCCCCTTCTGCCTGCCAGCTATCTGCAGACGTTCGCACTTTCGGAGCAGGGCTGCAAAAGGAGCCTGGCTGGGACACCAACTTTCCCAGGCTACGTTTGAAGTTTCAAGTGGCAAGATAAGCAAGCAGCCCCATTCTCTGTGCCTCTATGCGAACAGTGCCATGGGCAGATGAGGCTGAGCAACAGCTTTCCAGGCTAGCCCCTTCTGGCTGCCAGCTATCTGCAGACGTTCTCATTTCAAGAGCAGGGCTGCGAAAGGAGCCTAGCAGGTACACCATCTTTCCCAGGCTACGTTTGAAGTTTGAGGTGGCAAGATAAGCAAGCAGCCCCGTTCTCTGTGCCTCTGTGCGAGCACTGCCATGGGCAGATGAGGCTGAGCAACAGCTTTCCAGGCTAGCCCTTTCTGCCTGCCAGCTATCTGCAGACGTTCGCACTTTCGAAGCAGGGCTGCGAAAGGAGCCTGGCTGGGACACCAACTTTCCCAGGCTACGTTTGAAGTTTGAGGTGGCAAGATAAGCAAGCAGCCCCATTCTCTGTGCCTCTGTGCGAGCACTGCCATGGGCAGATGAGGCTGAGCAACAGCTTTCCAGGATAGCCCCTTCTGCCTGCCAGCTATCTGCAGACGTTCGCGCTTTCGGAGTAGGGCTGCGAAATGAGCCTGGCTGGGACACCAACTTTCCCAGGTTACGTTTGAAGTTTGAGGTGGCAAGACAAGCAAGCAGCCCCATTCTCTGTGCCTCTGTGCGGGCACTGCCATGGGCAGATGAGGCTGAGCAACAGCTTTCCAGGATAGCCCCTTCTGCCTGCCAGCTATCCTTAGACGTTCGCACTTTCGGAGCAGGGCTGCGAAAGGAGCCTGGCAGGGACACCACCATTCCCAGCATGCGTTTGAAGTTTCAAGTGGCAAGATAAGCAAGCAGCCCCATTCTCTGTGCCTCTGTGCGAGCACTGCCATGGGCAGATGAGGCTGAGCAACAGCTTTCCAGGATAGCCCCTTCTGCCTGCCAGCTATCTGCAGACGTTCGCGCTTTCGGAGCAGGGCTGCGAAAGGAGCCTGGCTGGGACACCAACTTTCCCAGGCTACGTTTGAAGTTTCAAGTGGCAAGATAAGCAAGCAGCCCCATTCTCTGTGCCTCTATGCGAACAGTGCCATGGGCAGATGAGGCTGAGCAACAGCTTTCCAGGCTAGCCCCTTCTGGCTGCCAGCTATCTGCAGACGTTCTCATTTCAAGAGCAGGGCTGCGAAAGGAGCCTAGCAGGTACACCATCTTTCCCAGGCTACGTTTGAAGTTTGAGGTGGCAAGACAAGCAAGCAGCCCCGTTCTCTGTGCCTCTGTGCGAGCACTGCCATGGGCAGATGAGGCTGAGCAACAGCTTTCCAGGCTAGCCCCTTCTGCCTGCCAGCTATCTGCAGACGTTCGCACTTTCGAAGCAGGGCTGCAAAAGGAGCCTGGCTGGGACACCAACTTTCCCAGGCTACGTTTGAAGTTTCAAGTGGCAAGATAAGCAAGCAGCCCCATTCTCTGTGCCTCTATGCGAACAGTGCCATGGGCAGATGAGGCTGAGCAACAGCTTTCCGGGCTAGCCCCTTCTGCCTGCCAGCTATCTGCAGATGTTCGCACTTTCGGAGCAGGGCAGCGAAAAAAGCCTGGCTGGGACACCATCTTTCCCAGGCTACGTTGGAAGTTTCAAGTGGCAAGATAAGCAAGTATCCCCATTCTCTGTGCCTCTCTGCGAGCACTGCCATGGGCAGATGAGGCTGAGCAACAGCTTTCCAGGCTAGCCCCTTCTGTCTGCCAGCTATCTGCAG
The DNA here is from genome assembly GCF_030867145.1 of Opisthocomus hoazin. Lineage (NCBI taxonomy): Eukaryota > Metazoa > Chordata > Aves > Opisthocomiformes > Opisthocomidae > Opisthocomus > Opisthocomus hoazin. The sequence goes on from NC_134441.1 coordinate 1,172,347, forward strand.
ACGTTCTCATTTCAAGAGCAGGGCTGCGAAAGGAGCCTGGCAGGGACACCACCATTCCCAGCATGCGTTTGAAGTTTCAAGTGGCAAGATAAGCAAGTATCCCCATTCTCTGTGCCTCTATGCGAACAGTGCCATGGGCAGATGAGGCTGAGCAACAGCTTTCCAGGATAGCCCCTTCTGCCTGCCAGCTATCTGCAGACGTTCGCACTTTCGGAGCAGGGCTGCGAAAGGAGCCTGGCTGGGACACCCACTTTCCCAGGCTACGTTTGAAGTTTGAGGTGGCAAGACAAGCAAGCAGCCCCGTTCTCTGTGCCTCTGTGCGAGCACTGCCATGGGCAGATGAGGCTGAGCAACAGCTTTCCAGGATAGCCCCTTCTGCCTGCCAGCTATCTGCAGATGTTCGCACTTTCGGAGCAGGGCTTCGAAAGGAGCCTGGCTGGGACACCATCTTTCCCAGGCTGCGTTTGAAGTTTGAGGTGGCAAGACAAGCAAGCAGCCCCATTCTCTGTGCCTCTGTGCGAGCACTGCCATGGGCAGATGAGGCTGAGCAACAGCTTTCCAGGCTAGCCCCTTCTGCCTGCCAGCTATCTGCAGACGTTCGCACTTTCGGAGCAGGGCTGTGATAGGAGCCTGGCAGGGACACCACCATTCCCAGCATGTGTTTGAAGTTTCAAGTGGCAAGATAAGCAAGCAGCCCCATACTCTGTGCCTCTATGCGAACAGTGCCATGGGCAGATGAGGCAGAGCAACAGCTTTCCGGGCTAGCCCCTTCTGCCTGCCAGCTATCTGCAGATGTTCGCACTTTCAAGAGCAGGGCAGCGAAAGGAGCCTGGCTGCGACACCATCTTTCCCAGGCTACGTTTGAAGTTTGAGGTGGCAAGACAAGCAAGCAGCCCCGTTCTCTGTGCCTCTGTGCGAGCACTGCCATGGGCAGATGAGGCTGAGCCACAGCTTTCCAGGCTAGCCCCTTCTGCCTGCCAGCTATCTGCAGACGTTCGCACTTTCGGAGCAGGGCTGCGAAAGGAGCCTGGCTGGGACACCAACTTTCCCAGGCTACGTTTGAAGTTTGAGGTGGCAAGACAAGCAATCTGCCCCATTCTCTGTGCCTCTATGCGAACAGTGCCATGGGCAGATGAGGCTGAGCAACAGCTTTCCAGGCTAGCCCCTTCTGGCTGCCAGCTATCTGCAGACGTTCGCATTTGAAGAGAAGGGCTGCGAAAGGAGCCTAGCAGGTACACCATCCTTCCCAGGCTACGTTTGAAGTTTGAGGTGGCAAGACAAGCAAGCAGCCCCATTCTCTGTGCCTCTGTGCAAGCACTGCCATGGGCAGATGAGGCTGAGCAACAGCTTTCCAGGCTAGCCCCTTCTGCCTGCCTGCTATCTGCAGACGTTCGCACTTTCGGAGCAGGGCTGTGATAGGAGCCTGGCAGGGACACCACCATTCCCAGCATGCGTTTGAAGTTTCAAGTGGCAAGATAAGCAAGCAGCCCCATTCTCTGTGCCTCTATGCGAACAGTGCCATGGGCAGATGAGGCTGAGCAACAGCTTTCCAGGCTAGCCCCTTCTGCCTGCCAACTATCTGCAGACGTTCGCATTTCAAGAGCAGGGCTGCGAAAGGAGCCTAGCAGGTACACCATCTTTCCCAGGCTACGTTTGAAGTTTGAGGTGGCAAGACAAGCCAGCAGCCCCATTCTCTGTGCCTCTGTGCGAGCACTGCCATGGGCAGATGAGGCTGAGCAACAGCTTTCCAGGCTAGCACCTTCTGGCTGCCAGCTATCTGCAGACGTTTGCACTTTCGGAGCAGGGCTGCGAAAGGAGCCTGGCTGGGACACCAACTTTCCCAGGCTACGTTTGAAGTTTGAGGTGGGAAGACAAGCAAGCAGCCCCATTCTCTGAGCCTCTGTGCGCGCACTGCCATGGGCAGATGAGGCTGAGCAACAGCTTTCCAGGCTAGCCCCTTCTGCCTGCCAGCTATCTGCAGACGTTCGCACTTTCGGAGCAGGGCGGCGAAAGAAGCCTGGCTGGGACACCAACTTTCCCAGGCTACGTTGGAAGTTTCAAGTGGCAAGATAAGCAAGTATCCCCATTCTCTGTGCCTCTCTGCGAACAGTGCCATGGGCAGATGAGGCTGAGCAACAGCTTTCCAGGATAGCCCCTTCTGCCTGCCAGCTATCTGCAGACGTTCGCACTTTCGGAGCAGGGCGGCGAAAGGAGCCTGGCTGGGACACCAACTTTCCCAGGCTACGTTTGAAGTTTGAGGTGGCAAGACAAGCAAGCAGCCCCGTTCTCTGTGCCTCTGTGCGAGCACTGCCATGGGCAGATGAGGCTGAGCAACAGCTTTCCAGGATAGCCCCTTCTGGCTGCCAGCTATCTGCAGATGTTCGCACTTTCGGAGTAGGGCTGCGAAAGGAGCCTGGCTGGGACACCAACTTTCCCAGGCTACGTTTGAAGTTTGAGGTGGCAAGACAAGCAAGCAGCCCCATTCTCTGTGCCTCTGTGCGAGCACTGCCATGGGCAGATGAGGCTGAGCAACAGCTTTCCAGGCTAGCCCCTTCTGCCTGCCAGCTATCTGCAGACGTTCGCACTTTCGGAGCAGGGCTGCAAAAGGAGCCTGGCTGGGACACCAACTTTCCCAGGCTACGTTTGAAGTTTCAAGTGGCAAGATAAGCAAGCAGCCCCATTCTCTGTGCCTCTATGCGAACAGTGCCATGGGCAGATGAGGCTGAGCAACAGCTTTCCAGGCTAGCCCCTTCTGGCTGCCAGCTATCTGCAGACGTTCTCATTTCAAGAGCAGGGCTGCGAAAGGAGCCTAGCAGGTACACCATCTTTCCCAGGCTACGTTTGAAGTTTGAGGTGGCAAGATAAGCAAGCAGCCCCGTTCTCTGTGCCTCTGTGCGAGCACTGCCATGGGCAGATGAGGCTGAGCAACAGCTTTCCAGGCTAGCCCCTTCTGCCTGCCAGCTATCTGCAGACGTTCGCACTTTCGAAGCAGGGCTGCGAAAGGAGCCTGGCTGGGACACCAACTTTCCCAGGCTACGTTTGAAGTTTGAGGTGGCAAGATAAGCAAGCAGCCCCATTCTCTGTGCCTCTGTGCGAGCACTGCCATGGGCAGATGAGGCTGAGCAACAGCTTTCCAGGATAGCCCCTTCTGCCTGCCAGCTATCTGCAGACGTTCGCGCTTTCGGAGTAGGGCTGCGAAATGAGCCTGGCTGGGACACCAACTTTCCCAGGTTACGTTTGAAGTTTGAGGTGGCAAGACAAGCAAGCAGCCCCATTCTCTGTGCCTCTGTGCGGGCACTGCCATGGGCAGATGAGGCTGAGCAACAGCTTTCCAGGATAGCCCCTTCTGCCTGCCAGCTATCTGCAGACGTTCGCACTTTCGGAGTAGGGCTGCGAAAGGAGCCTGGCAGGGACACCACCATTCCCAGCATGCGTTTGAAGTTTCAAGTGGCAAGATAAGCAAGCAGCCCCATTCTCTGTGCCTCTGTGCGAGCACTGCCATGGGCAGATGAGGCTGAGCAACAGCTTTCCAGGATAGCCCCTTCTGCCTGCCAGCTATCTGCAGACGTTCGCGCTTTCGGAGCAGGGCTGCGAAAGGAGCCTGGCTGGGACACCAACTTTCCCAGGCTACGTTTGAAGTTTCAAGTGGCAAGATAAGCAAGCAGCCCCATTCTCTGTGCCTCTATGCGAACAGTGCCATGGGCAGATGAGGCTGAGCAACAGCTTTCCAGGCTAGCCCCTTCTGGCTGCCAGCTATCTGCAGACGTTCTCATTTCAAGAGCAGGGCTGCGAAAGGAGCCTAGCAGGTACACCATCTTTCCCAGGCTACGTTTGAAGTTTGAGGTGGCAAGACAAGCAAGCAGCCCCGTTCTCTGTGCCTCTGTGCGAGCACTGCCATGGGCAGATGAGGCTGAGCAACAGCTTTCCAGGCTAGCCCCTTCTGCCTGCCAGCTATCTGCAGACGTTCGCACTTTCGAAGCAGGGCTGCGAAAGGAGCCTGGCTGGGACACCAACTTTCCCAGGCTACGTTTGAAGTTTCAAGTGGCAAGATAAGCAAGCAGCCCCATTCTCTGTGCCTCTATGCGAACAGTGCCATGGGCAGATGAGGCTGAGCAACAGCTTTCCGGGCTAGCCCCTTCTGCCTGCCAGCTATCTGCAGATGTTCGCACTTTCGGAGCAGGGCAGCGAAAAAAGCCTGGCTGGGACACCATCTTTCCCAGGTTACGTTTGAAGTTTGAGGTGGCAAGACAAGCAAGCAGCCCCATTCTCTGTGCCTCTCTGCGAGCACTGCCATGGGCAGATGAGGCTGAGCAACAGCTTTCCAGGCTAGCCCCTTCTGCCTGCCAGCTATCCTCAGACGTTCGCACTTTCGGAGCAGGGCTGCGAAAGGAGCCTGGCTGGGACACCAACTTTCCCAGGCTACGTTGGAAGTTTCAAGTGGCAAGATAAGCAAGTATCCCCATTCTCTGTGCCTCTCTGCGAGCACTGCCATGGGCAGATGAGGCTGAGCAACAGCTTTCCAGGCTAGCCCCTTCTGTCTGCCAGCTATCTGCAGACGTTCTCATTTCAAGAGCAGGGCTGCGAAAGGAGCCTGGCAGGGACACCACCATTCCCAGCATGCGTTTGAAGTTTCAAGTGGCAAGATAAGCAAGTATCCCCATTCTCTGTGCCTCTATGCGAACAGTGCCATGGGCAGATGAGGCTGAGCAACAGCTTTCCAGGCTAGCCCCTTCTGCCTGCCAGCTATCTGCAGACGTTCGCACTTTCGGAGCAGGGCTGCAAAAGGAGCCTGGCTGGGACACCAACTTTCCCAGGCTACGTTTGAAGTTTCAAGTGGCAAGATAAGCAAGCAGCCCCATTCTCTGTGCCTCTATGCGAACAGTGCCATGGGCAGATGAGGCTGAGCAACAGCTTTCCAGGCTAGCCCCTTCTGGCTGCCAGCTATCTGCAGACGTTCTCATTTCAAGAGCAGGGCTGCGAAAGGAGCCTAGCAGGTACACCATCTTTCCCAGGCTACGTTTGAAGTTTGAGGTGGCAAGATAAGCAAGCAGCCCCGTTCTCTGTGCCTCTGTGCGAGCACTGCCATGGGCAGATGAGGCTGAGCAACAGCTTTCCAGGCTAGCCCCTTCTGCCTGCCAGCTATCTGCAGACGTTCGCACTTTCGAAGCAGGGCTGCGAAAGGAGCCTGGCTGGGACACCAACTTTCCCAGGCTACGTTTGAAGTTTGAGGTGGCAAGATAAGCAAGCAGCCCCATTCTCTGTGCCTCTGTGCGAGCACTGCCATGGGCAGATGAGGCTGAGCAACAGCTTTCCAGGATAGCCCCTTCTGCCTGCCAGCTATCTGCAGACGTTCGCGCTTTCGGAGTAGGGCTGCGAAATGAGCCTGGCTGGGACACCAACTTTCCCAGGTTACGTTTGAAGTTTGAGGTGGCAAGACAAGCAAGCAGCCCCATTCTCTGTGCCTCTGTGCGGGCACTGCCATGGGCAGATGAGGCTGAGCAACAGCTTTCCAGGATAGCCCCTTCTGCCTGCCAGCTATCTGCAGACGTTCGCGCTTTCGGAGCAGGGCTGCGAAAGGAGCCTGGCTGGGACACCAACTTTCCCAGGCTACGTTTGAAGTTTCAAGTGGCAAGATAAGCAAGCAGCCCCATTCTCTGTGCCTCTATGCGAACAGTGCCATGGGCAGATGAGGCTGAGCAACAGCTTTCCAGGCTAGCCCCTTCTGGCTGCCAGCTATCTGCAGACGTTCTCATTTCAAGAGCAGGGCTGCGAAAGGAGCCTAGCAGGTACACCATCTTTCCCAGGCTACGTTTGAAGTTTGAGGTGGCAAGACAAGCAAGCAGCCCCGTTCTCTGTGCCTCTGTGCGAGCACTGCCATGGGCAGATGAGGCTGAGCAACAGCTTTCCAGGCTAGCCCCTTCTGCCTGCCAGCTATCTGCAGACGTTCGCACTTTCGAAGCAGGGCTGCGAAAGGAGCCTGGCTGGGACACCAACTTTCCCAGGCTACGTTTGAAGTTTCAAGTGGCAAGATAAGCAAGCAGCCCCATTCTCTGTGCCTCTATGCGAACAGTGCCATGGGCAGATGAGGCTGAGCAACAGCTTTCCGGGCTAGCCCCTTCTGCCTGCCAGCTATCTGCAGATGTTCGCACTTTCGGAGCAGGGCAGCGAAAAAAGCCTGGCTGGGACACCATCTTTCCCAGGTTACGTTTGAAGTTTGAGGTGGCAAGACAAGCAAGCAGCCCCATTCTCTGTGCCTCTCTGCGAGCACTGCCATGGGCAGATGAGGCTGAGCAACAGCTTTCCAGGCTAGCCCCTTCTGCCTGCCAGCTATCCTCAGACGTTCGCACTTTCGGAGCAGGGCTGCGAAAGGAGCCTGGCTTGGACACCAACTTTCCCAGGCTACGTTGGAAGTTTCAAGTGGCAAGATAAGCAAGTATCCCCATTCTCTGTGCCTCTCTGCGAGCACTGCCATGGGCAGATGAGGCTGAGCAACAGCTTTCCAGGCTAGCCCCTTCTGTCTGCCAGCTATCTGCAGACGTTCTCATTTCAAGAGCAGGGCTGCGAAAGGAGCCTGGCAGGGACACCACCATTCCCAGCATGCGTTTGAAGTTTCAAGTGGCAAGATAAGCAAGTATCCCCATTCTCTGTGCCTCTATGCGAACAGTGCCATGGGCAGATGAGGCTGAGCAACAGCTTTCCAGGATAGCCCCTTCTGCCTGACCAGCTATCTGCAGACGTTCGCACTTTCGGAGCAGGGCTGCGAAAGGAGCCTGGCTGGGACACCCACTTTCCCAGGCTACGTTTGAAGTTTGAGGTGGCAAGACAAGCAAGCAGCCCCGTTCTCTGTGCCTCTGTGCGAGCACTGCCATGGGCAGATGAGGCTGAGCAACAGCTTTCCAGGATAGCCCCTTCTGCCTGCCAGCTATCTGCAGATGTTCGCACTTTCGGAGCAGGGCAGCGAAAGGAGCCTGGCTGGGACACCATCTTTCCCAGGCTGCGTTTGAAGTTTGAGGTGGCAAGACAAGCAAGCAGCCCCATTCTCTGTGCCTCTGTGCGAGCACTGCCATGGGCAGATGAGGCTGAGCAACAGCTTTCCAGGCTAGCCCCTTCTGCCTGCCAGCTATCTGCAGACGTTCGCACTTTCGGAGCAGGGCTGTGATAGCAGCCTGGCAGGGACACCACCATTCCCAGCATGTGTTTGAAGTTTCAAGTGGCAAGATAAGCAAGCAGCCTCATTCTCTGTGCCTCTATGCGAACAGTGCCATGGGCAGATGAGGCAGAGCAACAGCTTTCCGGGCTAGCCCCTTCTGCCTGCCAGCTATCTGCAGATGTTCGCACTTTCGGAGCAGGGCAGCGAAAGGAGCCTGGCTGGGACACCATCTTTCCCAGGCTGCGTTTGAAGTTTGAGGTGGCAAGACAAGCAAGCAGCCCCATTCTCTGTGCCTCTCTGCGAGCACTGCCATGGGCAGATGAGGCTGAGCAACAGCTTTCCAGGCTAGCCCCTTCTGCCTGCCAGCTATCCTCAGACGTTCGCACTTTCGTAGCAGGGCTGCGAAAGGAGCCTGGCTGGGACACCAACTTTCCCAGGCTACGTTGGAAGTTTCAAGTGGCAAGATAAGCAAGTATCCCCATTCTCTGTGCCTCTCTGCGAGCACTGCCATGGGCAGATGAGGCTGAGCAACAGCTTTCCAGGCTAGCCCCTTCTGTCTGCCAGCTATCTGCAGACGTTCTCATTTCAAGAGCAGGGCTGCGAAAGGAGCCTGGCAGGGACACCACCATTCCCAGCATGCGTTTGAAGTTTCAAGTGGCAAGATAAGCAAGTATCCCCATTCTCTGTGCCTCTCTGCGAACAGTGCCATGGGCAGATGAGGCTGAGCAACAGCTTTCCAGGATAGCCCCTTCTGCCTGCCAGCTATCTGCAGACGTTCGCACTTTCGGAGCAGGGCTGCGAAAGGAGCCTGGCTGGGACACCCACTTTCCCAGGCTACGTTTGAAATTTGAGGTGGCAAGACAAGCAAGCAGCCCCGTTCTCTGTGCCTCTGTGCGAGCACTGCCATGGGCAGATGAGGCTGAGCAACAGCTTTCCAGGATAGCCCCTTCTGCCTGCCAGCTATCTGCAGATGTTCGCACTTTCGGAGCAGGGCAGCGAAAGGAGCCTGGCTGGGACACCATCTTTCCCAGGCTGCGTTTGAAGTTTGAGGTGGCAAGACAAGCAAGCAGCCCCATTCTCTGTGCCTCTGTGCGAGCACTGCCATGGGCAGATGAGGCTGAGCAACAGCTTTCCAGGCTAGCCCCTTCTGCCTGCCAGCTATCCTCAGACGTTCGCACTTTCGGAGCAGGGCTGCGAAAGGAGCCTGGCTGGGACACCAACTTTCCCAGGCTACGTTGGAAGTTTCAAGTGGCAAGATAAGCAAGCAGCCCCATTCTCTGTGCCTCTCTGCTAACAGTGCCATGGGCAGATGAGGCTGAGCAACAGCTTTCCAGGCTAGCCCCTTCTGGCTGCCAGCTATCTGCAGACGTTCGCACTTTCAGAGCAGGGCTGCGAAAGGAGCCTGGCTGGGGCACCAACTTTCCCAGGCTATTTTTGAAGTTTGAGGTGGCAAGACAAGCAAGCAGCCCCGTTTTCTGTGCCTCTGTGCGAGCACTGCCATGGGCAGATGAGGCTGAGCAACAGCTTTCCAGGATAGCCCCTTCTGGCTGCCAGCTATATGCAGATGTTCGCACTTTCGGAGCAGGGCAGCGAAAGGAGCCTGGCTGCGACACCATCTTTCCCAGGCTACGTTTGAAGTTTGAGGTGGCAAGACAAGCAAGCAGCCCCGTTCTCTGTGCCTCTGTGCGAGCACTGCCATGGGCAGATGAGGCTGAGCCACAGCTTTCCAGGCTAGCCCCTTCTGCCTGCCAGCTATCTGCAGACGTTCGCACTTTCGGAGCAGGGCTGCGAAAGGAGCCTGGCTGGGACACCAACTTTCCCAGGCTACGTTTGAAGTTTCAAGTGGCAAGATAAGCAAGCAGCCCCATTCTCTGTGCCTCTATGCGAACAGTGCCATGGGCAGATGAGGCTGAGCAACAGCTTTCCGGGCTAGCCCCTTCTGCCTGCCAGCTATCTGCAGATGTTCGCACTTTCGGAGCAGGGCAGCGAAAAAAGCCTGGCTGGGACACCATCTTTCCCAGGCTACGTTTGAAGTTTGAGGTGGCAAGACAAGCAAGCAGCCCCATTCTCTGTGCCTCTCTGCGAGCACTGCCATGGGCAGATGAGGCTGAGCAACAGCTTTCCAGGCTAGCCCCTTCTGCCTGCCAGCTATCTGCAGACGTTCGCACTTTCGGAGCAGGGCTGCGAAAGGAGCCTGGCTGGGACACCAACTTTCCCAGGCTACGTTGGAAGTTTCAAGTGGCAAGATAAGCAAGTATCCCCATTCTCTGTGCCTCTCTGCGAGCACTGCCATGGGCAGATGAGGCTGAGCAACAGCTTTCCAGGCTAGCCCCTTCTGTCTGCCAGCTATCTGCAGACGTTCTCATTTCAAGAGCAGGGCTGCGAAAGGAGCCTGGCAGGGACACCACCATTCCCAGCATGCGTTTGAAGTTTCAAGTGGCAAGATAAGCAAGTATCCCCATTCTCTGTGCCTCTCTGCGAACAGTGCCATGGGCAGATGAGGCTGAGCAACAGCTTTCCAGGATAGCCCCTTCTGGCTGCCAGCTATCTGCAGACGTTCGCACTTTCGGAGCAGGGCTGCGAAAGGAGCCTGGCTGGGACACCCACTTTCCCAGGCTACGTTTGAAGTTTGAGGTGGCAAGACAAGCAAGCAGCCCCGTTCTCTGTGCCTCTGTGCGAGCACTGCCATGGGCAGATGAGGCTGAGCAACAGCTTTCCAGGATAACCCCTTCTGCCTGCCAGCTATCTGCAGATGTTCGCACTTTCGGAGCAGGGCAGCGAAAGGAGCCTGGCTGGGACACCATCTTTCCCAGGCTGCGTTTGAAGTTTGAGGTGGCAAGACAAGCAAGCAGCCCCAGTCTCTGTGCCTCTGTGCGAGCACTGCCATGGGCAGATGAGGCTGAGCAACAGCTTTCCAGGATAGCCCCTTCTGGCTGCCAGCTATCTGCAGATGTTCGCACTTTCGGAGCAGGGCTGTGATAGGAGCCTGGCAGGGACACCACCATTCCCAGCATGTGTTTGAAGTTTCAAGTGGCAAGATAAGCAAGCAGCCCCATTCTCTGTGCCTCTGTGCGAGCACTGCCATGGGCAGATGAGGCTGAGCAACAGCTTTCCAGGATAGCCCCTTCTGCCTGCCAGCTATCTGCAGATGTTCGCACTTTCGGAGCAGGGCAGCGAAAGGAGCCTGGCTGGGACACAATCTTTCCCAGGCTGCGTTTGAAGTTTGAGGTGGCAAGACAAGCAAGCAGCCCCATTCTCTGTGCCTCTGTGCGAGCACTGCCATGGGCAGATGAGGCTGAGCAACAGCTTTCCAGGCTAGCCCCTTCTGCCTGCCAGCTATCTGCAGACGTTCGCACTTTCGGAGCAGGGCTGCGAAAGGAGCCTGGCTGGGACACCAACTTTCCCAGGCTACGTTTGAAGTTTCAAGTGGCAAGATAAGCAAGCAGCCCCATTCTCTGTGCCTCTCTGCTAACAGTGCCATGGGCAGATGAGGCTGAGCAACAGCTTTCCAGGATAGCCCCTTCTGCCTGCCAGCTATCTGCAGACGTTCTCATTTCAAGAGCAGGGCTGCGAAAGGAGCCTAGCAGGTACACCATCTTTCCCAGGCTAGGTTTGAAGTTTGAGGTGGCAAGACAAGCAAGCAGCCCCGTTCTCTGTGCCTCTGTGCGAGCACTGCCATGGGCAGATGAGGCTGAGCAACAGCTTTCCAGGCTAGCCCCTTCTGCCTGCCAGCTATCTGCAGACGTTCGCACTTTCGAAGCAGGGCTGCGAAAGGAGCCTGGCTGGGACACCAACTTTCCCAGGCTACGTTTGAAGTTTCAAGTGGCAAGATAAGCAAGCAGCCCCATTCTCTGTGCCTCTATGCGAACAGTGCCATGGGCAGATGAGGCTGAGCAACAGCTTTCCAGGCTAGCCCCTTCTGCCTGCCAGCTATCTGCAGATGTTCGCACTTTCGGAGCAGGGCAGCGAAAGGAGCCTGGCTGGGACACCATCTTTCCCAGGCTGCGTTTGAAGTTTGAGGTGGCAAGACAAGCAAGCAGCCCCATTCTCTGTGCCTCTGTGCGAGCACTGCCATGGGCAGATGAGGCTGAGCAACAGCTTTCCAGGCTAGCCCCTTCTGCCTGCCAGCTATCCTCAGACGTTCGCACTTTCGGAGCAGGGCTGCGAAAGGAGCCTGGCTGGGACACCAACTTTCCCAGGCTACGTTGGAAGTTTCAAGTGGCAAGATAAGCAAGTATCCCCATTCTCTGTGACTCTCTGCGAGCACTGCCATGGGCAGATGAGGCTGAGCAACAGCTTTCCAGGCTAGCCCCTTCTGTCTGCCAGCTATCTGCAGACGTTCTCATTTCAAGAGCAGGGCTGCGAAAGGAGCCTGGCAGGGACACCACCATTCCCAGCATGCGTTTGAAGTTTCAAGTGGCAAGATAAGCAAGTATCCCCATTCTCTGTGCCTCTCTGCGAACAGTGCCATGGGCAGATGAGGCTGAGCAACAGCTTTCCAGGATAGCCCCTTCTGCCTGCCAGCTATCTGCAGACGTTCGCACTTTCGGAGCAGGGCTGCGAAAGGAGCCTGGCTGGGACACCCACTTTCCCAGGCTACGTTTGAAGTTTGAGGTGGCAAGACAAGCAAGCAGCCCCGTTCTCTGTGCCTCTGTGCGAGCACTGCCATGGGCAGATGAGGCTGAGCAACAGCTTTCCAGGATAGCCCCTTCTGCCTGCCAGCTATCTGCAGATGTTCGCACTTTCGGAGCAGGGCAGCGAAAGGAGCCTGGCTGGGACACCATCTTTCCCAGGCTGCGTTTGAAGTTTGAGGTGGCAAGACAAGCAAGCAGCCCCATTCTCTGTGCCTCTGTGCGAGCACTGCCATGGGCAGATGAGGCTGAGCAACAGCTTTCCAGGCTAGCCCCTTCTGCCTGCCAGCTATCTGCAGACGTTCGCACTTTCGGAGCAGGGCGGCGAAAGGAGCCTGGCTGGGACACCAACTTTCCCAGGCTACGTTGGAAGTTTCAAGTGGCAAGATAAGCAAGTATCCCCATTCTCTGTGCCTCTCTGCTAACAGTGCCATGGGCAGATGAGGCTGAGCAACAGCTTTCCAGGCTAGCCCCTTCTGCCTGCCAGCTATCTGCAGACGTTCGCACTTTCGGAGCAGGGCTGCGAAAGGAGCCTGGCTGGGGCACCAACTTTCCCAGGCTATTTTTGAAGTTTGAGGTGGCAAGACAAGCAAGCAGCCCCGTTCTCTGTGCCTCTGTGCGAGCACTGCCATGGGCAGATGAGGCTGAGCAACAGCTTTCCAGGATAACCCCTTCTGCCTGCCAGCTATCTGCAGATGTTCGCACTTTCGGAGCAGGGCAGCGAAAGGAGCCTGGCTGCGACACCATCTTTCCCAGGCTACGTTTGAAGTTTGAGGTGGCAAGACAAGCAAGCAGCCCCGTTCTCTGTGCCTCTGTGCGAGCACTGCCATGGGCAGATGAGGCTGAGCCACAGCTTTCCAGGCTAGCCCCTTCTGCCTGCCAGCTATCTGCAGACGTTCGCACTTTCGGAGCAGGGCTGCGAAAGGAGCCTGGCTGGGACACCAACTTTCCCAGGCTACGTTTGAAGTTTGAGGTGGCAGACAAGCAATCTGCCCCATTCTCTGTGCCTCTATGCGAACAGTGCCATGGGCAGATGAGGCTGAGCAACAGCTTTCCAGGCTAGCCCCTTCTGGCTGCCAGCTATCTGCAGACGTTCTCATTTCAAGAGCAGGGCTGCGAAAGGAGCCTAGCAGGTACAGCATCCTTCCCAGGCTACGTTTGAAGTTTGAGGTGGCAAGACAAGCAAGCAGCCCCATTCTCTGTGCCTCTGTGCGAGCACTGCCATGGGCAGATGAGGCTGAGCAACAGCTTTCCAGGCTAGCACCTTCTGCCTGCCTGCTATCTGCAGACGTTCGCACTTTCGGAGCAGGGCTGTGATAGGAGCCTGGAAGGGACACCACCATTCCCAGCATGCGTTTGAAGTTTCAAGTGGCAAGATAAGCAAGCAGCCCCATTCTCTGTGCCTCTGTGCGAGCACTGCCATGGGCAGATGAGGCTGAGCAACAGCTTTCCAGGCTAGCCCCTTCTGCCTGCCAACTATCTGCAGACGTTCGCACTTTCGGAGCAGGGCAGCGAAAGGAGCCTGGCTGGGACACCATCTTTCCCAGGCTACGCTTGAAGTTTGAGGTGGCAAGACAAGCAAGCAGCCCCATTCTCTGTGCCTCTGTGCGAGCACTGCCATGGGCAGATGAGGCTGAGCAACAGCTTTCCAGGCTAGCCCCTTCTGCCTGCCAGCTATCTGCAGACGTTCGCACTTTCGGAGCAGGGCTGCGAAAGGAGCCTGGCTGGGACACCAACTTTCCCAGGCTACGTTTGAAGTTTCAAGTGGCAAGATAAGCAAGCAGCCCCATTCTCTGTGCCTCTATGCGAACAGTGCCATGGGCAGATGAGGCTGAGCAACAGCTTTCCAGGCAAGCCCCTTCTGTCTGCCAGCTATCTGCAGACGTTCTCATTTCAAGAGCAGGGCTGCGAAAGGAGCCTGGCTGAGACACCAACTTTCCCAGGCTACGTTGGAAGTTTCAAGTGGCAAGATAAGCAAGTATCCCCATTCTCTGTGCCTCTCTGCGAACAGTGCCATGGGCAGATGAGGCTGAGCAACAGCTTTCCAGGATAGCCCCTTCTGCCTGCCAGCTATCTGCAGACGTTCGCACTTTCGGAGCAGGGCTGCGAAAGGAGCCTGGCTGGGACACCCACTTTCCCAGGCTACGTTTGAAGTTTGAGGTGGCAAGACAAGCAAGCAGCCCCGTTCTCTGTGCCTCTGTGCGAGCACTGCCATGGGCAGATGAGGCTGAGCAACAGCTTTCCAGGATAGCCCCTTCTGCCTGCCAGCTATCTGCAGATGTTCGCACTTTCGGAGCAGGGCAGCGAAAGGAGCCTGGCTGGGACACCATCTTTCCCAGGCTGCGTTTGAAGTTTGAGGTGGCAAGACAAGCAAGCAGCCCCATTCTCTGTGCCTCTGTGCGAGCACTGCCATGGGCAGATGAGGCTGAGCAACAGCTTTCCAGGCTAGCCCCTTCTGCCTGCCAGCTATCTGCAGACGTTCGCACTTTCGGAGCAGGGCTGCGAAAGGAGCCTGGCTGGGACACCAACTTTCCCAGGCTACGTTTGAAGTTTCAAGTGGCAAGATAAGCAAGCAGCCCCATTCTCTGTGCCTCTATGCGAACAGTGCCATGGGCAGATGAGGCTGAGCAACAGCTTTCCAGGCTAGCCCCTTCTGGCTGCCAGCTATCTGCAGACGTTCTCATTTCAAGAGCAGGGCTGCGAAAGGAGCCTAGCAGGTACACCATCTTTCCCAGGCTACGTTTGAAGTTTGAGGTGGCAAGACAAGCAAGCAGCCCCGTTCTCTGTGCCTCTGTGCGAGCACTGCCATGGGCAGATGAGGCTGAGCAATAGCTTTCCAGGATAGCCCCTTCTGCCTGCCAGCTATCTGCAGCCGTTTGCACTTTCGGAGCAGGGCGGCGAAAGGAGCCTGGCTGGGACACCAACTTTCCCAGGCTACGTTTGAAGTTTGAGGTGGCAAGACAAGCAAGCAGCCCCATTCTCTGTGCCTCTGTGCGAGCACTGCCATGGGCAGATGAGGCTGAGCAACAGCTTTCCAGGATAGCCCCTTCTGCCTGCCAGCTATCTGCAGACGTTCGCACTTTCGGAGCAGGGCTGCGAAAGGAGCCTGGCAGGGACACCACCATTCCCAGCATGCGTTTGAAGTTTCAAGTGGCAAGATAAGCAAGCAGCCCCATTCTCTGTGCCTCTATGCGAACAGTGCCATGGGCAGATGAGGCTGAGCAACAGCTTTCCAGGCTAGCCCCTTCTGGCTGCCAGCTATCTGCAGACGTTCGCACTTTCGGAGCAGGGCGGCGAAAGGAGCCTGGCTGGGACACCATCTTTCCCAGGCTACGTTTGAAGTTTGAGGTGGCAAGACAAGCAAGCAGCCCCATTCTCTGTGCCTCTGTGCGAGCACTGCCATGGGCAGATGAGGCTGAGCAACAGCTTTCCAGGCTAGCCCCTTCTGCCTGCCAGCTATCTGCAGACGTTCGCACTTTCGGAGCAGGGCTGTGATAGGAGCCTGGCAGGGACACCACCATTCCCAGCATGTGTTTGAAGTTTCAAGTGGCAAGATAAGCAAGCAGCCCCATTCTCTGTGCCTCTGTGCGAGCACTGCCATGGGCAGATGAGGCTGAGCAACAGCTTTCCAGGCTAGCCCCTTCTGGCTGCCAGCTATCTGCAGACGTTCGCACTTTCGGAGCAGGGCGGCGAAAGAAGCCTGGCTGGGACACCAACTTTCCCAGGCTACGTTTGAAGTTTGAGGTGGCAAGACAAGCAAGCAGCCCCATTCTCTGTGCCTCTGTGCGAGCACTGCCATGGGCAGATGAGGCTGAGCAACAGCTTTCCAGGCTAGCCCCTTCTGGCTGCCAGCTATCTGCAGACGTTCGCACTTTCGGAGCAGGGCTGCGAAAGGAGCCTGGCTGGGACACCAACTTTCCCAGGCTACGTTTGAAGTTTGAGGTGGCAAGACAAGCAAGCAGCCCCATTCTCTGTGCCTCTGTGCGAGCACTGCCATGGGCAGATGAGGCTGAGCAACAGCTTTCCAGGACAGCCCCTTCTGGCTGCCAGCTATCTGCAGACGTTCGCACTTTCGGAGCAGGGCTGCGAAAGGAGCCTGGCTGGGACACCAACTTTCCCAGGCTACGTTTGAAGTTTGAGGTGGCAAGACAAGCAAGCAGCCCCATTCTCTGTGCCTCTGTGCGAGCACTGCCATGGGCAGATGAGGCTGAGCAACAGCTTTCCAGGCTAGCCCCTTCTGCCTGCCAGCTATCTGCAGATGTTCGCACTTTCGGAGCAGGGCGGCGAAAGGAGCCTGGCTGGGGCACCAACTTTCCCAGGCTATTTTTGAAGTTTGAGGTGGCAAGACAAGCAAGCAGCCCCGTTTTCTGTGCCTCTGTGCGAGCACTGCCATGGGCAGATGAGGCTGAGCAACAGCTTTCCAGGATAGCCCCTTCTGGCTGCCAGCTATATGCAGATGTTCGCACTTTCAAGAGCAGGGCAGCGAAAGGAGCCTGGCTGCGACACCATCTTTCCCAGGCTACGTTTGAAGTTTGAGGTGGCAAGACAAGCAAGCAGCCCCGTTCTCTGTGCCTCTGTGCGAGCACTGCCATGGGCAGATGAGGCTGAGCCACAGCTTTCCAGGCTAGCCCCTTCTGCCTGCCAGCTATCTGCAGACGTTCGCACTTTCGGAGCAGGGCTGCGAAAGGAGCCTGGCTGGGACACCAACTTTCCCAGGCTACGTTTGAAGTTTGAGGTGGCAAGACAAGCAATCTGCCCCATTCTCTGTGCCTCTATGCGAACAGTGCCATGGGCAGATGAGGCTGAGCAACAGCTTTCCAGGCTAGCCCCTTCTGGCTGCCAGCTATCTGCAGACGTTCGCATTTGAAGAGAAGGGCTGCGAAAGGAGCCTAGCAGGTACACCATCCTTCCCAGGCTACGTTTGAAGTTTGAGGTGGCAAGACAAGCAAGCAGCCCCATTCTCTGTGCCTCTGTGCAAGCACTGCCATGGGCAGATGAGGCTGAGCAACAGCTTTCCAGGCTAGCACCTTCTGCCTGCCTGCTATCTGCAGACGTTCGCACTTTCGGAGCAGGGCTGTGATAGGAGCCTGGCAGGGACACCACCATTCCCAGCATGCGTTTGAAGTTTCAAGTGGCAAGATAAGCAAGCAGCCCCATTCTCTGTGCCTCTATGCGAACAGTGCCATGGGCAGATGAGGCTGAGCAACAGCTTTCCAGGCTAGCCCGTTCTGCCTGCCAACTATCTGCAGACGTTCGCATTTCAAGAGCAGGGCTGCGAAAGGAGCCTAGCAGGTACACCATCTTTCCCAGGCTACGTTTGAAGTTTGAGGTGGCAAGACAAGCCAGCAGCCCCATTCTCTGTGCCTCTGTGCGAGCACTGCCATGGGCAGATGAGGCTGAGCAACAGCTTTCCAGGCTAGCACCTTCTGGCTGCCAGCTATCTGCAGACGTTTGCACTTTCGGAGCAGGGCTGCGAAAGGAGCCTGGCTGGGACACCAACTTTCCCAGGCTACGTTTGAAGTTTGAGGTGGGAAGACAAGCAAGCAGCCCCATTCTCTGAGCCTCTGTGCGCGCACTGCCATGGGCAGATGAGGCTGAGCAACAGCTTTCCAGGCTAGTCCCTTCTGCCTGCCAGCTATCTGCAGACGTTCGCACTTTCGGAGCAGGGCTGTGATAGGAGCCTGGCAGGGACACCACCATTCCCAGCATGCGTTTGAAGTTTCAAGTGGCAAGATAAGCAAGCAGCCCCATTCTCTGTGCCTCTATGCGAACAGTGCCATGGGCAGATGAGGCTGAGCAACAGCTTTCCAGGCTAGCCACTTCTGGCTGCCAGCTATCTGCAGACGTTCGCACTTTCGGAGCAGGGCTGCGAAAGGAGCCTGGCTGGGACACCAACTTTCCCAGGCTACGTTGGAGGTTTCAAGTGGCAAGATAAGCAAGTATCCCCATTCTCTGTGCCTCTCTGCGAGCACTGCCATGGGCAGATGAGGCTGAGCAACAGCTTTCCAGGCTAGCCCCTTCTGCCTGCCAGCTATCTGCAGACGTTCGCACTTTCGGAGCAGGGCGGCGAAAGAAGCCTGGCTGGGACACCAACTTTCCCAGGCTACGTTGGAAGTTTCAAGTGGCAAGATAAGCAAGTATCCCCATTCTCTGTGCCTCTCTGCGAACAGTGCCATGGGCAGATGAGGCTGAGCAACAGCTTTCCAGGATAGCCCCTTCTGCCTGCCAGCTATCTGCAGACGTTCGCACTTTCGGAGCAGGGCTGCGAAAGGAGCCTGGCTGGGACACCAACTTTCCCAGGCTACGTTTGAAGTTTGAGGTGGCAAGACAAGCAAGCAGCCCCGTTCTCTGTGCCTCTGTGCGAGCACTGCCATGGGCAGATGAGGCTGAGCAACAGCTGTCCAGGATAGCCCCTTCTGGCTGCCAGCTATCTGCAGATGTTCGCACTTTCGGAGTAGGGCTGCGAAAGGAGCCTGGCTGGGACACCAACTTTCCCAGGCTACGTTTGAAGTTTGAGGTGGCAAGACAAGCAAGCAGCCCCATTCTCTGTGCCTCTGTGCGAGCACTGCCATGGGCAGATGAGGCTGAGCAACAGCTTTCCAGGCTAGCCCCTTCTGCCTGCCAGCTATCTGCAGACGTTCGCACTTTCGGAGCAGGGCTGCGAAAGGAGCCTGGCTGGGACACCAACTTTCCCAGGCTACGTTTGAAGTTTCAAGTGGCAAGATAAGCAAGCAGCCCCATTCTCTGTGCCTCTATGCGAACAGTGCCATGGGCAGATGAGGCTGAGCAACAGCTTTCCAGGCTAGCCCCTTCTGCCTGCCAGCTATCTGCAGACGTTCGCACTTTCGGAGCAGGGCGGCGAAAGGAGCCTGGCTGGGACACCAACTTTCCCAGCATACGTTTGAAGTTTGAGGTGGCAAGACAAGCAAGCAGCCCCGTTCTCTGTGCCTCTGTGCGAGCACTGCCATGGGCAGATGAGGCTGAGCAACAGCTTTCCAGGATAGCCCCTTCTGCCTGCCAGCTATCTGCAGATGTTCGCACTTTCGGAGCAGGGCAGCGAAAGGAGCCTGGCTGGGACACCATCTTTCCCAGGCTGCGTTTGAAGTTTGAGGTGGCAAGACAAGCAAGCAGCCCCATTCTCTGTGCCTCTGTGCGAGCACTGCCATGGGCAGATGAGGCTGAGCAACAGCTTTCCAGGCTAGCCCCTTCTGCCTGCCTGCTATCTGCAGACGTTCGCACTTTCGGAGCAGGGCTGCGAAAGGAGCCTGGCTGGGACACCAACTTTCCCAGGCTACGTTTGAAGTTTGAGGTGGCAAGATAAGCAAGCAGCCCCATTCTCTGTGCCTCTGTGCGAGCACTGCCATGGGCAGATGAGGCTGAGCAACAGCTTTCCAGGCTAGCCCCTTCTGCCTGCCAGCTATCTGCAGACGTTCGCGCTTTCGGAGCAGGGCTGCGAAAGGAGCCTGGCTGGGACACCACCATTCCCAGCATGCGTTTGAAGTTTGAGGTGGCAAGACAAGCAAGCAGCCCCATTCTCTGTGCCTCTGTGCGGGCACTGCCATGGGCAGATGAGGCTGAGCAACAGCTTTCCAGGCTAGCCCCTTCTGCCTGCCAGCTATCTGCAGACGTTCGCACTTTCGGAGCAGGGCGGCGAAAGGAGCCTGGCTGGGACACCAACTTTCCCAGCATACATTTGAAGTTTGAGGTGGCAAGACAAGCAAGCAGCCCCATTCTCTGTGCCTCTGTGCGAGCACTGCCATGGGCAGATGAGGCTGAGCAACAGCTTTCCAGGATAGCCCCTTCTGGCTGCCAGCTATCTGCAGACGTTCGCACTTTCGGAGCAGGGCTGTGATAGGAGCCTGGCAGGGACACCACCATTCCCAGCATGTGTTTGAAGTTTCAAGTGGCAAGATAAGCAAGCAGCCCCATTCTCTGTGCCTCTGTGCGAGCACTGCCATGGGCAGATGAGGCTGAGCAACAGCTTTCCAGGCTAGCCCCTTCTGCCTGCCAGCTATCTGCAGATGTTCGCACTTTCGGAGCAGGGCAGCGAAAGGAGCCTGGCTGGGACACCATCTTTCCCAGGCTGCGTTTGAAGTTTGAGGTGGCAAGACAAGCAAGCAGCCCCATTCTCTGTGCCTCTGTGCGAGCACTGCCATGGGCAGATGAGGCTGAGCAACAGCTTTCCAGGCTAGCCCCTTCTGCCTGCCAGCTATCTGCAGACGTTCGCACTTTCGGAGCAGGGCTGTGATAGGAGCCTGGCAGGGACACCAACTTTCCCAGGCTACGTTTGAAGTTTCAAGTGGCAAGATAAGCAAGCAGCCCCATTCTCTGTGCCTCTGTGCGAGCACTGCCATGGGCAGATGAGGCTGAGCAACAGCTTTCCAGGATAGCCCCTTCTGCCTGCCAGCTATCTGCAGACGTTCGCACTTTTGGAGCAGGGCTGTGATAGGAGCCTGGCAGGGACACCAACTTTCCCAGCATGTGTTTGAAGTTTCAAGTGGCAAGATAAGCAAGCAGCCCCATTCTCTGTGCCTCTATGCGAACAGTGCCATGGGCAGATGAGGCTGAGCAACAGCTTTCCAGGCTAGCCCCTTCTGCCTGCCAGCTATCTGCAGACGTTCTCATTTCAAGAGCAGGGCTGCGAAAGGAGCCTAGCAGGTACACCATCTTTCCCAGGCTACGTTTGAAGTTTGAGGAGGCAAGACAAGCAAGCAGCCCCGTTCTCTGTGCCTCTGTGCGAGCACTGCCATGGGCAGATGAGGCTGAGCAACAGCTTTCCAGGCTAGCCCCTTCTGCCTGCCTGCTATCTGCAGACGTTCGCACTTTCGGAGCAGGGCTGCGAAAGGAGCCTGGCTGGGACACCAACTTTCCCAGGCTACGTTTGAAGTTTGAGGTGGCAAGATAAGCAAGCAGCCCCATTCTCTGTGCCTCTGTGCGAGCACTGCCATGGGCAGATGAGGCTGAGCAACAGCTTTCCAGGATAGCCCCTTCTGCCTGCCAGCTATCTGCAGACGTTCGCGCTTTCGGAGCAGGGCTGCGAAAGGAGCCTGGCTGGGACACCAACTTTCCCAGGCTACGTTTGAAGTTTGAGGTGGCAAGACAAGCAAGCAGCCCCATTCTCTGTGCCTCTGTGCGGGCACTGCCATGGGCAGATGAGGCTGAGCAACAGCTTTCCAGGCTAGCCCCTTCTGCCTGCCAGCTATCTGCAGACGTTCGCACTTTCGGAGCAGGGCGGCGAAAGGAGCCTGGCAGGGACACCAACTTTCCCAGCATACGTTTGAAGTTTGAGGTGGCAAGACAAGCAAGCAGCCCCATTCTCTGTGCCTCTGTGCGAGCACTGCCATGGGCAGATGAGGCTGAGCAACAGCTTTCCAGGATAGCCCCTTCTGGCTGCCAGCTATCTGCAGACGTTCGCACTTTCGGAGCAGGGCTGTGATAGGAGCCTGGCAGGGACACCATCATTCCCAGCATGTGTTTGAAGTTTCAAGTGGCAAGATAAGCAAGCAGCCCCATTCTCTGTGCCTCTGTGCGAGCACTGCCATGGGCAGATGAGGCTGAGCAACAGCTTTCCAGGCTAGCCCCTTCTGCCTGCCAGCTATCTGCAGACGTTCGCACTTTCGAAGCAGGGCTGCGAAAGGAGCCTGGCTGGGACACCAACTTTCCCAGGCTACGTTTGAAGTTTCAAGTGGCAAGATAAGCAAGCAGCCCCATTCTCTGTGCCTCTATGCGAACAGTGCCATGGGCAGATGAGGCTGAGCAACAGCTTTCCGGGCTAGCCCCTTCTGCCTGCCAGCTATCTGCAGACGTTCGCACTTTCGGAGCAGGGCAGCGAAAGGAGCCTGGCTGGGACACCATCTTTCCCAGGCTGCGTTTGAAGTTTGAGGTGGCAAGACAAGCAAGCAGCCCCATTCTCTGTGCCTCTCTGCGAGCACTGCCATGGGCAGATGAGGCTGAGCAACAGCTTTCCAGGCTAGCCCCTTCTGCCTGCCAGCTATCCTCAGACGTTCGCACTTTCGGAGCAGGGCTGCGAAAGGAGCCTGGCTGGGACACCAACTTTCCCAGGCTACGTTTGAAGTTTGAGGTGGCAAGACAAGCAAGCAGCCCCGTTCTCTGTGCCTCTGTGCGAGCACTGCCATGGGCAGATGAGGCTGAGCAACAGCTGTCCAGGATAGCCCCTTCTGGCTGCCAGCTATCTGCAGATGTTCGCACTTTCGGAGTAGGGCTGCGAAAGGAGCCTGGCTGGGACACCAACTTTCCCAGGCTACGTTTGAAGTTTGAGGTGGCAAGACAAGCAAGCAGCCCCATTCTCTGTGCCTCTGTGCGAGCACTGCCATGGGCAGATGAGGCTGAGCAACAGCTTTCCAGGCTAGCCCCTTCTGCCTGCCAGCTATCTGCAGACGTTCGCACTTTCGGAGCAGGGCGGCGAAAGGAGCCTGGCTGGGACACCAACTTTCCCAGCATACGTTTGAAGTTTGAGGTGGCAAGACAAGCAAGCAGCCCCGTTCTCTGTGCCTCTGTGCGAGCACTGCCATGGGCAGATGAGGCTGAGCAACAGCTTTCCAGGATAGCCCCTTCTGCCTGCCAGCTATCTGCAGATGTTCGCACTTTCGGAGGAGGGCAGCGAATGGAGCCTGGCTGGGACACCATCTTTCCCAGGCTGCGTTTGAAGTTTGAGGTGGCAAGACAAGCAAGCAGCCCCATTCTCTGTGCCTCTGTGCGAGCACTGCCATGGGCAGATGAGGCTGAGCAACAGCTTTCCAGGCTAGCCCCTTCTGCCTGCCTGCTATCTGCAGACGTTCGCACTTTCGGAGCAGGGCTGCGAAAGGAGCCTGGCTGGGACACCAACTTTCCCAGGCTACGTTTGAAGTTTGAGGTGGCAAGATAAGCAAGCAGCCCCATTCTCTGTGCCTCTGTGCGAGCACTGCCATGGGCAGATGAGGCTGAGCAACAGCTTTCCAGGATAGCCCCTTCTGCCTGCCAGCTATCTGCAGACGTTCGCGCTTTCGGAGCAGGGCTGCGAAAGGAGCCTGGCTGGGACACCACCATTCCCAGCATGCGTTTGAAGTTTGAGGTGGCAAGACAAGCAAGCAGCCCCATTCTCTGTGCCTCTGTGCGGGCACTGCCATGGGCAGATGAGGCTGAGCAACAGCTTTCCAGGCTAGCCCCTTCTGCCTGCCAGCTATCTGCAGACGTTCGCACTTTCGGAGCAGGGCGGCGAAAGGAGCCTGGCTGGGACACCAACTTTCCCAGCATACATTTGAAGTTTGAGGTGGCAAGACAAGCAAGCAGCCCCATTCTCTGTGCCTCTGTGCGAGCACTGCCATGGGCAGATGAGGCTGAGCAACAGCTTTCCAGGATAGCCCCTTCTGGCTGCCAGCTATCTGCAGACGTTCGCACTTTCGGAGCAGGGCTGTGATAGGAGCCTGGCAGGGACACCACCATTCCCAGCATGTGTTTGAAGTTTCAAGTGGCAAGATAAGCAAGCAGCCCCATTCTCTGTGCCTCTGTGCGAGCACTGCCATGGGCAGATGAGGCTGAGCAACAGCTTTCCAGGCTAGCCCCTTCTGCCTGCCAGCTATCTGCAGACGTTCTCATTTCAAGAGCAGGGCTGCGAAAGGAGCCTAGCAGGTACACCATCTTTCCCAGGCTACGTTTGAAGTTTGAGGAGGCAAGACAAGCAAGCAGCCCCGTTCTCTGTGCCTCTGTGCGAGCACTGCCATGGGCAGATGAGGCTGAGCAACAGCTTTCCAGGCTAGCCCCTTCTGCCTGCCTGCTATCTGCAGACGTTCGCACTTTCGGAGCAGGGCTGCGAAAGGAGCCTGGCTGGGACACCAACTTTCCCAGGCTACGTTTGAAGTTTGAGGTGGCAAGATAAGCAAGCAGCCCCATTCTCTGTGCCTCTGTGCGAGCACTGCCATGGGCAGATGAGGCTGAGCAACAGCTTTCCAGGATAGCCCCTTCTGCCTGCCAGCTATCTGCAGACGTTCGCGCTTTCGGAGCGGGGCGGCGAAAGGAGCCTGGCTGGGACACCAACTTTCCCAGGCTACGTTTGAAGTTTGAGGTGGCAAGACAAGCAAGCAGCCCCATTCTCTGTGCCTCTGTGCGGGCACTGCCATGGGCAGATGAGGCTGAGCAACAGCTTTCCAGGCTAGCCCCTTCTGCCTGCCAGCTATCTGCAGACGTTCGCACTTTCGGAGCAGGGCGGCGAAAGGAGCCTGGCTGGGACACCAACTTTCCCAGCATACGTTTGAAGTTTGAGGTGGCAAGACAAGCAAGCAGCCCCATTCTCTGTGCCTCTGTGCGAGCACTGCCATGGGCAGATGAGGCTGAGCAACAGCTTTCCAGGATAGCCCCTTCTGGCTGCCAGCTATCTGCAGACGTTCGCACTTTCGGAGCAGGGCTGTGATAGGAGCCTGGCAGGGACACCACCATTCCCAGCATGTGTTTGAAGTTTCAAGTGGCAAGATAAGCAAGCAGCCCCATTCTCTGTGCCTCTGTGCGAGCACTGCCATGGGCAGATGAGGCTGAGCAACAGCTTTCCAGGCTAGCCCCTTCTGCCTGCCAGCTATCTGCAGATGTTCGCACTTTCGGAGCAGGGCAGCGAAAGGAGCCTGGCTGGGACACCATCTTTCCCAGGCTGCGTTTGAAGTTTGAGGTGGCAAGACAAGCAAGCAGCCCCATTCTCTGTGCCTCTGTGCGAGCACTGCCATGGGCAGATGAGGCTGAGCAACAGCTTTCCAGGCTAGCCCCTTCTGCCTGCCAGCTATCTGCAGACGTTCGCACTTTCGGAGCAGGGCTGTGATAGGAGCCTGGCAGGGACACCAACTTTCCCAGGCTACGTTTGAAGTTTCAAGTGGCAAGATAAGCAAGCAGCCCCATTCTCTGTGCCTCTATGCGAACAGTGCCATGGGCAGATGAGGCTGAGCAACAGCTTTCCAGGCTAGCCCCTTCTGGCTGCCAGCTATCTGCAGACGTTCTCATTTCAAGAGCAGGGCTGCGAAAGGAGCCTAGCAGGTACACCATCTTTCCCAGGCTACGTTTGAAGTTTGAGGTGGCAAGACAAGCAAGCAGCCCCGTTCTCTGTGCCTCTGTGCGAGCACTGCCATGGGCAGATGAGGCTGAGCCACAGCTTTCCAGGCTAGCCCCTTCTGCCTGCCAGCTATCTGCAGACGTTCGCACTTTCGAAGCAGGGCTGCGAAAGGAGCCTGGCTGGGACACCAACTTTCCCAGGCTACGTTTGAAGTTTCAAGTGGCAAGATAAGCAAGCAGCCCCATTCTCTGTGCCTCTATGCGAACAGTGCCATGGGCAGATGAGGCTGAGCAACAGCTTTCCGGGCTAGCCCCTTCTGCCTGCCAGCTATCTGCAGATGTTCGCACTTTCGGAGCAGGGCAGCGAAAAAAGCCTGGCTGGGACACCAACTTTCCCAGGCTACGTTTGAAGTTTGAGGTGGCAAGACAAGCAAGCAGCCCCATTCTCTGTGCCTCTCTGCGAGCACTGCCATGGGCAGATGAGGCTGAGCAACAGCTTTCCAGGCTAGCCCCTTCTGTCTGCCAGCTATCTGCAGACGTTCTCATTTCAAGAGCAGGGCTGCGAAAGGAGCCTGGCAGGGACACCACCATTCCCAGCATGCGTTTGAAGTTTCAAGTGGCAAGATAAGCAAGTATCCCCATTCTCTGTGCCTCTCTGCGAACAGTACCATGGGCAGATGAGGCTGAGCAACAGCTTTCCAGGCTAGCCCCTTCTGCCTGCCAGCTATCTGCAGACGTTCGCACTTTCGAAGCAGGGCTGCGAAAGGAGCCTGGCTGGGACACCAACTTTCCCAGGCTACGTTTGAAGTTTCAAGTGGCAAGATAAGCAAGCAGCCCCATTCTCTGTGCCTCTATGCGAACAGTGCCATGGGCAGATGAGGCTGAGCAACAGCTTTCCAGGCTAGCCCCTTCTGCCTGCCAGCTATCTGCAGACGTTCGCACTTTCGGAGCAGGGCAGCGAAAGGAGCCTGGCTGGGACACCATCTTTCCCAGGCTGCGTTTGAAGTTTGAGGTGGCAAGACAAGCAAGCAGCCCCATTCTCTGTGCCTCTCTGCGAGCACTGCCATGGGCAGATGAGGCTGAGCAACAGCTTTCCAGGCTAGCCCCTTCTGCCTGCCAGCTATCCTCAGACGTTCGCACTTTCGGAGCAGGGCTGCGAAAGGAGCCTGGCTGGGACACCAACTTTCCCAGGCTACGTTGGAAGTTTCAAGTGGCAAGATAAGCAAGTATCCCCATTCTCTGTGCCTCTCTGCGAGCACTGCCATGGGCAGATGAGGCTGAGCAACAGCTTTCCAGGCTAGCCCCTTCTGTCTGCCAGCTATCTGCAGACGTTCTCATTTCAAGAGCAGGGCTGCGAAAGGAGCCTGGCAGGGACACCACCATTCCCAGCATGCGTTTGAAGTTTCAAGTGGCAAGATAAGCAAGTATCCCCATTCTCTGTGCCTCTCTGCGAACAGTGCCATGGGCAGATGAGGCTGAGCAACAGCTTTCCAGGATAGCCCCTTCTGCCTGCCAGCTATCTGCAGACGTTCGCACTTTCGGAGCAGGGCTGCGAAAGGAGCCTGGCTGGGACACCCACTTTCCCAGGCTACGTTTGAAATTTGAGGTGGCAAGACAAGCAAGCAGCCCCGTTCTCTGTGCCTCTGTGCGAGCACTGCCATGGGCAGATGAGGCTGAGCAACAGCTTTCCAGGCTAGCCCCTTCTGCCTGCCAGCTATCTGCAGACGTTCGCACTTTCGGAGCAGGGCTGCGAAAGGAGCGTGGCTGGGACACCAACTTTCCCAGGCTACGTTTGAGGTGGCAAGACAAGCAAGCAGCCCCATTCTCTGTGCCTCTGTGCGAGCACTGCCATGGGCAGATGAGGCTGAGCAACAGCTTTCCAGGCTAGCCCCTTCTGCCTGCCAGCTATCTGCAGACGTTCGCACTTTCGGAGCAGGGCGGCGAAAGGAGCCTGGCTGGGACACCAACTTTCCCAGCATACATTTGAAGTTTGAGGTGGCAAGACAAGCAAGCAGCCCCATTCTCTGTGC
Source organism: Opisthocomus hoazin (assembly GCF_030867145.1). NCBI lineage: Eukaryota > Metazoa > Chordata > Aves > Opisthocomiformes > Opisthocomidae > Opisthocomus > Opisthocomus hoazin. The sequence goes on from NC_134441.1 coordinate 1,199,187, forward strand.
CTCTGTGCGAGCACTGCCATGGGCAGATGAGGCTGAGCAACAGCTTTCCAGGATAGCCCCTTCTGGCTGCCAGCTATCTGCAGACGTTCGCACTTTCGGAGCAGGGCTGTGATAGGAGCCTGGCAGGGACACCACCATTCCCAGCATGTGTTTGAAGTTTCAAGTGGCAAGATAAGCAAGCAGCCCCATTCTCTGTGCCTCTGTGCGAGCACTGCCATGGGCAGATGAGGCTGAGCAACAGCTTTCCAGGCTAGCCCCTTCTGCCTGCCAGCTATCTGCAGATGTTCGCACTTTCGGAGCAGGGCAGCGAAAGGAGCCTGGCTGGGACACCATCTTTCCCAGGCTGCGTTTGAAGTTTGAGGTGGCAAGACAAGCAAGCAGCCCCATTCTCTGTGCCTCTGTGCGAGCACTGCCATGGGCAGATGAGGCTGAGCAACAGCTTTCCAGGCTAGCCCCTTCTGCCTGCCAGCTATCTGCAGACGTTCGCACTTTCGGAGCAGGGCTGTGATAGGAGCCTGGCAGGGACACCAACTTTCCCAGGCTACGTTTGAAGTTTCAAGTGGCAAGATAAGCAAGCAGCCCCATTCTCTGTGCCTCTGTGCGAGCACTGCCATGGGCAGATGAGGCTGAGCAACAGCTTTCCAGGATAGCCCCTTCTGCCTGCCAGCTATCTGCAGACGTTCGCACTTTTGGAGCAGGGCTGTGATAGGAGCCTGGCAGGGACACCAACTTTCCCAGCATGTGTTTGAAGTTTCAAGTGGCAAGATAAGCAAGCAGCCCCATTCTCTGTGCCTCTATGCGAACAGTGCCATGG